>NC_142438.1:17830000-19096250 GCF_059453495.1 Arachis ipaensis | reverse complement strand
CCATAAGCAAGCCAATTGGGTAGATTTCCATGTTTCCTTTGATTCAATCAACCATGGATGAATTAATGCACTTTCATGAGATTTTGTGCTATAATTGTCATATATTATGAAAGAAACACAATCTTATGATTTGGGGCATAGCTTTGATTGTTTTGATTGATTGATGATAGGTGAAAAGAGTTTTGAAGAAGGTTGAAGGAAGAAAGAATAGCTAGGAGCAAGAGAGAACAAAAAGTTTGAGCCAAAGTTTGCCTCAAACTTTTGCTCAAACTTTTGGAAGAGTTGAAAACATCCCAGAGGAAAAAAGTTTGAGCCAAAGTTTGCCTCAAACTTTAGCTCAAACTTTTGGAAGAATTGAAAACACCCTGGAGGAAAAAGCTTGAGTCAATGTTTGCCAAAAAGCTTGAGGCAAACGTTGGTGCCACACCAACATACCCAGGGGAGAAAAAGCTTGCACCAACGTTTGCCTCAAGCTTTTTGGCAAACGTTGGCGCCACAACAGCCTGAAGGGGTATACTTCCAATAAGAATAACTTGAGCTACAGAGCTCCAAATGAGGTGATTCAAAAAGCAATGGAAAGTAGGAATCGAGAGCTTTCCAAGCATATATGGCACTACATGGTGGACACTAAAATTGAGGGAGAAAACTGCCCCGCAATGAGCATAAACGAACATGGTGGCAACCTGCAATGAGGCCAATTGACCTCTGCACCTTCGACGGAGTATAACTCGAGCTGTAGAGCTCCAAATGATGCGCTCCCAACGGTATTGGAAAGTAGACATTCAGGACTTTCCAACAATATATAATAGTATGGGATGGACAATACGTTTGAGCCTCCAGAACTGGCGTTTTCGACCACGTTTGAGGCAAACTTTACCTCAAACGCTGCACACCAAAGCCAGTGACCCTGTCCTCTTCAAAGGAGCATAACTTGAGTTGTAGATGTCCAATTGAGGTGATTCTAATTGGGTTAGAAAGCTGACATTCAGAGCTTTCCAACCATATATAATAGTCTATAGTTGGCATGAAATTGGCAACGTTGACAAGAGGACAAAGTAGCACCCCACACATGCACACAAGGGGATCCATGTTTGGCTAAAAGTTTGACCTCAAACTTTAGCTCAAACGTGGATATCAGCAAAAGGGGGTGGCTGATATAAAAAGCTTGAGCAAAAGTTTGCCTCAAACTTTGACTCAAGCTTTTATGATTCTTGGCCCGGTTCACAATGGGTTTCTCTCCAACTCCAAGAGCAATCAACAGAGGCTTTTATCAACCCAATTCCATCAAGAGCAAAGGCCCAATTCAAGGCTTGAAGACCATTTGAAGAAAGTGTATAAATAGCTTAGGATTTAAGTTTTTAGGGGAGCTTTCCCTTTTAGTTTTACTGATTTGTTTTTGGAGAATTTTGGTTTTGAATTGTTTTGAGTTTCTGAGTTTCGGAGTAGGAGAATTGAATTCTCTTCCTCTTAGTTTTCTTGTTTTCAATTTCAATTACATTTGTCTTAGATCTTGGGTTGGAGAATTGAAGGAATTCTATTTCATTCTCACTTTGAGATTTCTCTTGTTCTTCTTCTACAAAAGTTCAGTGAATTAAGGATTTGAATCAACACTCTGTTTACTGCTTTCATCTTCATTTCTTTTGCAAATTGTTCTTTATTGGATCAAGGAAGGATTCGAGATCTAGACTTGTTTTCTAGTCTCTTCCAACCTCTGAGATCTTCAACCTCTCATTTAGATTTTGCAATTGAGTTATATTTCTGTTTTGCTTCTTTAAGCAATTTTCCTTCTCTGTTGAGATCTATTGCATTTTATTACTTCCTCGGATTTATTGCTCTGCATAGTTCCTTGTTTAATTGTGCATCCCGAATCCTAATTCCTTTTATTCTTCTTGCAATTTAACTTTCCAGTTACTTGATCTACTGCTTTCTTTTAATTTCCAGCACCCACTCCCCTTTACATTTAATGCAATTTTACTTTTCTTGCAATTTAATATTCTTGCAATTTACATTTCTTGCTCTTCAAGTTTTCTGCCTATTTACTTCCTGCACTTTAAATTCTCTAGTTATTTACTTTCTGCTGCACCAATTATCACACAATTCACTCAATGTTAGCTTGACTAAACTAATCACCCACTAAAGTTGCTTGATCCATCAATCCCTGTGGGATCGACCTCACTCACGTGAGTTTTACTACTTGATGCGACCCGGTATACTTGCCGGTTAGATTTGGGTGTTTTGGAAAATTCGTTTTTCCACAAAAACACATATCATGCCGCTGCCTGGGTCGCTGCGGTACCAGCCACTATGATGGAGCTACTCTGTTTAGTGATTTCTGCGAGTTTTGACTTTGAGGTAAAGGGGTTTTAATTTGTGGTTTTGGTCATTTTGGATCTTGATAAGGTTTTGATGTTACGTGGTTTCTATAGTTGATCCACCGGAGCTTCTGGCCGCCGCCGGAGCTGTTGCCGGGGCCGGTTCGAAATCGCAGCTGCTTCGTGTTGTTATTCCGGTAAGAAATTATGTTTCGAAAAGTCTCGCGTTAGTCTTCGGTTGTGTTTGGTTAATAAATGAGTTTTGGTAACGTGGGGTCGAGTCCTGATTATTATATATTGTGATTAGTGTGCTATGGTTATTGCGAAAGTGACTGGGAGCTGAGGTTTTGGTTGCCGGTGATTTCGAGTTGAGGCAAAAAGGACTCTGTGAGACGTTTGGGTTATGGATTTGCGTGTTGAGGTAGGGGCGCTTTCCAAAAACTATGTTTTATGTATTGGAATTATTACATATGGATACTGATGTGAGACAATTGGTATTTGGTGATTGTATCTGCCTTATGTGTTATTTGATTGACTCGAGTGATTATGGATGTTGGTTTGGTTGAATTGTTGTGCGGCTTTGTGAAATGTAATGTTTTGAAGTTGATTCTTTAAAGATTTGAAATCTGAGTTTGATCCGTTGAGCATTGATTTGAATTGAGTCAATTATTTTGATAATGTGAAAAGTCAGACGCACTTTTGAATTCAGCCTGGTTTACTTTAATTGACTTGGTTTGGACAAATGATTTGTTATTGAGCCGTTTCCTTAAAGCTTTGGAAATTAGTTAAATCGGTTGACATTGATTTGATTTCGAAATGGTTTCCTTGAGATATGCCACTGAGACGACTGTTGGATTTAGCGTGATTTTAAATTGATTTTTGGGTTCTGGACTGTTGAAAAGGATTGAGGAACGGTTTAGTTGGGACTCAAACCGGGTGGCAAAGTCCAAGTTTTAGGGGAGATGCTGCCGAAATTTCTATAAATTCCGAGGCTTTATTTGAAATGTTATTTGGGAAATTTGGAGTTTAATGCCTTTCCTATTTACTTGGAGGATTGTGAATTTATGGCTTCTTTTATTATTTTTACTTAGAACAATTATGAAAGCGATGAAGCTACGCTTTGAAAGAATTATTGAAAAGAGAATCATGATTCCTCCTTACTTTTCCGAGAAGAATAGTATGTCTTTGGGTACAAGTTATTCGAAAAGGAATTTTGCCTTGAGGCTGTTTTAAAAAGGAAAAACTGGTTTATGTTTTTCTCTATTAAACATAAATAGTGTCCATTGGAAGAGTTTTCGTGATTTTAAAAGGAACTGGATCTCGATTGACGAACCTCATTATTTTGACGTTTTGAATAAGATTCAGAGTACCCTTTGAACTCTAGTTTAACACAACAAAAATGATTCTCTTATCAGTTTGAAACGCTCAGGTTTAATTATGGAATTGAAGCCGGTTTTTGTTTAAGAAAAGGAAATGGTTTTGAAAAGAGTAATTGATTACATGACTCGGATTGGCTTGGATCCTATTTTACTACCCAAATAAGGAAGCCAAGATTTTTAATGATTTTAAATGAATTTGGCAAAATGAGTTGTTATTCTTCCCTAAGGACTTGGGACTTTGCCGAGGAACTTTTGTTACAAAAATCCCATTGTTGGATGGGTGGTTTTGAATGTTTCAAAAGGAATCTTTAACTTTCCATGGTTTTGGGAGTTTTAGAAAGAGAATGCCGAGAGCGGCTTTGTTTTAAAAAGGGAACTCACTTTGAGTAAATTTGGCTTATGAGCCTGAGATAATTTGAGAAACGAGATTTCTAAAGCCAAGGCTGAAAAGAGTTGAAACTTGATTTCAAAGTGAAATGAATTCAGAAAATGATTTATGGCTTAAATGCCAATTTCATGAATTTGATGATTTTGAATGTGGAAGTGCTGTTTTGTTGTGAGCCGAAATGGCTGTGTATGATTATGAATATTGGCTGGTTCTGGATTGAACTGAGAGCTGGATGGCTGAGATGGATGTTGATCCATGGCTGAGAATGAAAGCACCTATGGTGAGATATTGATAATTGTGATTTGCACTTTCACTATCGGAGATTTGAGTTTCCCTATGTCGTCAGGGTGGCCGGGCACTGTGAAATTCCCGGACGAGCTCACCCCCATAAATATTCACCAGTAATGGTGATGGATAAATATTCACCAGTGATGGTGATGGATAAATATTCACCAGTGATGGTGATGGATAAATATTCACCAGTGAGGGTGATGGATATGGATCATGATTATGATCAAGCTTATATTGAGTATAACTCGAGTTGGGGAGACCCGACAGAGGGACAGTCCAATGGCTAACTACCAGGACTTGTCGGGTTGGCTCTATAACCGACAGATGATATCATCAGCCACTAGGGACAGGCATGCATCATATGCATTTATGTGACATTGTTTGGGTGTACATGTTATACTTGGCTTGCCTATGTGAGTAATTGCTAACTGTTCTACTTGTAATAACTATTTGCTTGTGCTTGAACTTCCTATCTATGTTTGCATCTGGGACTCTGTTGGATTGTGGTGATTGGTTGTTGGTTGGATTATTTGGGCCTAGGGCCGTGGTTGGAATGAGATGAACCGATGGTTGATTTCAGTTTTGTGTTTCTGGTTTGGAATAAAATATGAAAGGCTACTTTGTTTTAGCATAGATAAACCGTTTTGAAAGACTTTTGAGTTTTGAGAATTGAACGGTTCCTCTTTTAGAAAAGATTCCCGACTTTACTTCTATTGGAAACTGTTGTTTTTGAAAAGAGGCATAAGACGGTTATGAATCACTGGTGCAATTATCTTCACGTATCCTATTACAGTAATTCCCAAAAACCCTCTACTGAGAACCCTTTCGAGGATGATGTTCTCACCCCCCTACATTTTTCCCCTTTCAGGATATGGGCGCAGAAGTTACGAAGAGTTTATTTATTTGTTGTCGAGATGCTCTGTATTGTTTTAGTTATGGTTTATTGTACCATCGCCTTTATCTTGATATAATCTGTAAGAGGGATAGGAATTGTATTGGATAATGACTCTAATATTATGTATGTATATATATATATATATATATATATATATATATATATATATATATATATATATATGTACTCTTTATGAGTTTTGTAAGTTGTATGGTATTTATGGATGTACGTTATCGAACGAAAGTATTTTTGGGAGCGGTGTTGCGGTTTAAAAGTTTTAAACGGGCTCATATTTTAGTATTAAATAGTATAAAAGTCGTCGTAATGTCCGAGCTATCAGAGTCGCGCAGCCGGAAGTGTGAACTTTGGTAGTTAGGGTATTACACTCAATTTATTTACCTTGTCCAAGAGAATGGTTGGACCATATTCCCGCCTGAAAGCATCTATTTCTTCCTACAATTCAATTGAAAGAAATTACTTGATTTGAACCCAAATAAAGTAAGAAATGAACCGAAATTTATTAATTTAGAAATTACTTACCAGTTTCCAATTTTTACATTTATATTTTTCATTTTTTATCTTTTCATGATTAATTGTTTCCAGTCATTTCATCACATATATCCCGCAATCATAACTAAGAAAGAAATAAAAAAAGTAAAATACGATTAATAGGAGAGACACATAAAAGCATAATAAAGCATATTAATAATAGTACTATAGGAAAGAAAGATATCTACGATGTTCGTTTACTACAGATCGTAATTCAACGCCCTCTCTGTCATCCATCAAAGGTTCCGCCCCAACATAAACTCTCATCTGGGATACTATTAAGTTCTGAAAAAGATACAAAAAGCATATTTCAATTCAATAATAATTGAAGAAAACCAAGCCCACAAACAACGCTCAATCAAGCACAATGAATGATTGATAATGGATAGAAATTAGAGATAACTTACAACAAATTTTTTTAAAACTATTCTTGACTGAGGTATTTCATTTTTCTTTCTCTTGACGGGTCAAGCACATAGATGGCATTCTTCTTAACATCAGAAATCGACAACCACCAATGGCCTTCATTACAAACTGGTGCAAACAGCTGAAGTTTGGAAAAAAGATAGAATATTTTTGTCTAAATGATAGCAAACAACAAAATTATTAAATAAGTTTTTGAAATCACAACTTACAAATAGATGCGATGCCAGTTTTCTTTTGTCCAGAAAAGGCAGGAAGTCCTTAAATTCACTGATCCGGTGGGCCTTCTTAGTGTTTGGATCAATGTATTCAACATCGTGCCTCCCCAGCATTAAATTATGCAAAATAAACCTCAGTTAAATCACAAATGAACCAAAATTACATCAGATTTGAACTAGCAGTAAAAAAAGCTCAATCATCAACAAGAACACGTCAAATTCATTTCTGGATTCAAATGAACCTCAACTAAACTAAGAAATTAATCGAATTTGATTCAGATTTGAACAAAACATCATAAACATTAATCAGCAAGAAAAACACATTTTTAATTCATTTCTGCATGTAAATGAACTCAACTAAACTAAGAGATGAACAGAAATTACATCAGATTTAAACTAGCAGTCAAGAAAGCTCAGTCATCAACAAAAAAAAAATTCAAAAAATTATTTAAGGAATAAAAAATTTGGCTTAGCACAATATCTGTTGGAGCTTCTTGCGGAAGATTCTTCGCAAGCCTGGTGTTGGGATTCCAGAGGACAGTTGTATTAAATAGAAAAGAGTTCAATAATGAGGCAAAATTACTTCAGATTTGAACTAGCAGTAAAAAATGCTCAATCATCAACAAGAACACATCGAATTCATTCCTAGATTTCAAATGAACCTCAAATAAACTAAGGAATAAACCAAAATTACTATTATATACCATTAAAAGTAATCAAAACGATTTTAAGTAAAACTTACACATTAAGAGGAGCTTCTTGCTCCGATTGCCTTACCAAAGCTTCTTCGCAGGCTTGCTATTGGGGTTTCGAAGGGCAGCTGTATTAAACAGAAAAGAGTTCAATAATAAAGCAAAATTACTATTATATACTATCAAAACTAGTAAAAGGATTTTAAGTGGAACTTACACATTAAGAGGAGCTTCTTGCTCCAATTTCATTGTCGAAGTTTCTTCACATGCCTGGTGTTAGGGTTCCGCAGGGCAGCTGGATTAAACAGAAAAGTGTTCAATAATAAATTGAAATTATTCTCATATACCATCAAAACTAATAAAAAAAATTTTAAGTACAACTTACTTATTAACAGAAGCTTTTTCTGTTTGAGTTTTCCAAGGGACAGAGGTAACAATCTTTTGATGTTTCATTATCTCTTCCACAAGAGAATTTGGAAGAGCCATTACAATAGGAACTCTAATGAAGATAAACAAGCAAGAAGTTAATGTTGAATGATTAGAATAAGAACTCTTTTTATTAGAATAGGAAAGTAAGTTGAAAAACTCACATATCAAAAGGTTGAGAGTGAGTTTCTTCTTGAACCGCAAGGATTTGTTGTTAAGAATCATGTGTTGTGCTACTAATAATTAAACAAAAATTTCATTTGATTAATTAAACAAAAATTATTACCTAAATTAAAAAGACAAACGTAAGTATTTGGTTCTGATAAATACTTTGGTTCATCTCTTAATTTATTTGAGTTCGTTTGCATGCTGAAATCAATTGAAAATGTACTTTTTTTGCTGATTGAATGTTTATGAGGTTTTGTTCAAATATGAACCAAATTCGGTTTATTTGTGAATTGAGTTAGGTTCATTTGATACTACTGTTAAGTATTTGGAGTATTGACCAAATTTTTGTTCCCTATAGCAAAACTGCAAAAGATGACTGTCTCAAAAAAGGAGAAGCCGCATTATAATGTAAGCATATACATAATAAATCAACTCTATTTTGGCATTATAAATATATCATAACATAATGTTTCAAATCCTTGCAAAAAACTCAGGATTTGAGATACTCAACAAAATCAATAGCTAGGATGTTCAAAGAATTGAGTGTAGAAAAGAAAACTATTGTTGAAGAAATGAGATTCGTGCGCTAGTACATATCCTAAAATTGAACATCTCTCACAAGCTCTTGAGGGAATTGATTCGTTGCTTTGATGCCTATCATGGATGCTTGAACACTCTCTTTTACATTTGTATTTTTTTTATCTTTTTGTTATTCCTTAAGTTATTTCGGTTCATTCCTTGTTTATTTGAGGTTCATTTGAATATGGAAAATGAACTAATCCTTTTTGACTAATTTGTTTATATTAAAATATTGTAGGGGATCATTTTTCAAAAAAAAAAAAAGTTGCATACAGCAAACTGAGTGAGAAACAGAAAGAGATTATTGACGGCTTTAAAGGTGCTACTTTGGCATCTTTGACAAAATCTGTCATTGATATGAGTATTGAAGGCGAGGCGAACTTGCTGAAATTCAAGAAGACATTCGTTGTCTTTGTCCAAAAATGCTTCTTACTGCCAACAACAGTAAGCACAGTCTTCCCGATCCATATATAAACCTCCTGCTCTTCATGTGGACACAGTCCAACAATGGAATTGGGCGTCTCATGTGCTGAGCTTCCTGATGAAAGGGGATCAAAACCCAGAGAGCAAGAAAAAAACTCTCGGTTGATGGATGCGTCTTCGTTTTAATATTAATATATTTTCATGAAACGAAGTTTCCTGATCCAGAGGCAGATGATGCTCCAGAGCCACCATGGGTGGTGTATTGGACACGGAGGAGGCTGGTCGAGTGGATTGCTTTGGAAACAAGTAATGCCATGGTAATTAAAAAAATAATTTCCCTTAAAAGTTTGGTTCAGATGCTTCTAAAAAATTGGCTAATTAAATAAGTTTATATTTTAGGGACTTTTGAAAAGAGCATAATTAGGAGGGGGAGATAGAACAAAAGAAGGGGGAAAAGAAAGAAAAGAAAAAGAAAAGAAAAAAAAGAAAAGTGTCGTCTTGCATTCGTCTTCGGAAGAAGACAGTTTTACTGAATCTGAGTATACTTGTCACCACCTTCCCTATTAAAAACTATCTACTTATTTAAAGTTTTATATTGTTATTTTAACAAAACTTTTTGTATGTATCGCAGAGAAGAAGAAGAAATCGAAAAAACACTACCAAAGAAAAGAAAACGACCACAAAGGGTGGCAAAAAAACAAACCAAAAAAAGGAAGATTGTTCTGACGAATTCGGAAAGCAAAACTGAATCCGAAGACGAGTAGGATTTGGAAATTATTATTTTCGGTTCATTTTTATGTTTATTTGAAGTTCATTTGGTTTAGTTTCACTTGGATTTGCTAAAAATTGTTCATGTGTGCTTGTTAAGTTAGTTACAGCTCTGATATTTGTCACTAGTACACATTCGATTTATTTTTGTTGATGATCTATTTGTCTGCTTGTTCAAATCTAAAATAATTTCGATTCGTTTATTTTTTAATTATGGTTCATCCTAAGTTTAAATCAAAACTTATTGTATGGATTTTCATAAACGAATGAGTAAAGGAGACAGGTGCTGAAAAAAAAAAACAAAAAATAGAAGAACGAAGAGAAAAAATGATTGCGCTGAAAAAACAAATGTTACTCTGGATGACTGTAACCCGATAGATGCACAATATGATTTATCGCAGACGTAAGATTGAGTTTCTTATATAAAGTTCTTTTACTTTCTCTGTTAACTTTTCCTAAAACCTCATATAATTTCTTTGGATTTACTGAGTAATATTTATTTATTTATTTATTTATTTATTTATTTGCTTAGACTGTCGACTATAAATTTTGGCAGCGAAACCGAACCTGTGTCACAAATATAGACGAGCTTGGCACCGTCTGTGAATGCACTGAGCAATACCAAGTAATTCCTCTTAACTTTTATTTACATCTTCTACTTTTAATTGGAATATCTTGGTTGATGATTTTAGTTTTGTATCTTTTTTTATTAGAAAAGTACCCTTGAAAAATAGAGTTTACTTGAGGTTCAATTCTGAAGTAATTTTGGTTCATTTATAGGTTTAATTGAGGTTCATTTAAATCCAAAAATAAATTTGATGTGTATTTAATTCTCTGCTTTTAATCTTGGTTGATGATTTTAATTTAGTATCTTTTTTATTAGAAAAATATCCCCAAAACCCCTGTTGCATTTTTTAGAAGAAAGAAACGACATGAAAAAAAAGAAAAGAAAAACAGAGTTTACAACCTCCAACTATGTAAGTTCAAATACTTACGTTGATCTTTTTAATTTAGGTAATACTTTTTGTTTAATTAATCACATGAAATTTTTGTTTAATTATTAGTAACACAACACCTGATCCTCAACAACAAATCCTTTAGGTTCGAGAAAAAACTCAGTCTCAATATTTGGATACGTGAGTTTTTCAACTTACTTTCCCATTCTAATCAAAAGAGTTCATATTCTATGTGATTTGTTGTTGAGGATAGACGTTGTGTTACTAATAATTAAACCAAAATTTTATGTGATTAATTAAACAAACCTAGAAAAATATTCTTAAATTAAAAAAATCTACTTTTTCTTGACAATATTACTAACCGTGGTAGCATAAATAACTTCAACTGCAAGTTTATTTTGTGTAATACTCCAACCAATAAATTTCAAAACTTTCTAAGAAATATAAACAGAACACTTGAATTTGCTAAGATATTTTCTCTTCAAGTGTTTTAAAGTATTAAGAGTTTCATATTTGAATTTTTTAAATAATCTACATTGACCTTGTGGTTAGCCAAAACTTACAAATTTGACTTCAGAGATGACTTGATTCGCATTGCACAAAAGTTCCAAAGTGTTGTATTCATAAGCATTTACACAAATATTCCCAATTATTTATGTGAAAATTTTTATATTAAATGGGAGTTCTCTTATCTCTTTCAGGAGTTCCGTGAGTTCGCTTTTTAGGTTGAAGGTAGATTCTTGTTAATAAAGGTAAATTTATCTTTGGTTTGTTCTATTTGTATCTTTTTCATGTCTTCCTCTGACTCCGGTCTTGGCTAATCGTCTTGTCGTGCATCTAGGTCAGCTAGGAAGATTTCCGCTGCGTACCGGGATCGCTTTCAGAGAAATAAACTGGTGTTGTCACATTCTATCGCAACATCGTGGTCACCATATACTATTTCTGTGGTTTTATTATTAGCTTGAAATTTCATAATTAGGAACCTGGTAAATATGGCAGCAGAAAGATCATTTATTATTTTCCTCCCTAGAATGATGTTGTAGCCCGTGGAGTCCTTTAGGACTACGAACTTGGAAAGGACGGTCTTCTTTTGGTTTCTGTTTCCGATGGTGATTGGTACTACGATGGAACCATCCAGTTTGCGAAAGTTGTCTCTGAGTCCGGTCACTCTGTTGTGGTGACTCTGTAGATTCTCGTTTTAGAATCCTAATTTGTCGAAAGCTCCCCTGAAAAGGATGTTGGAATCGGCCCATGTGTCTACGAGTATACGTTTTACCAAACCAGTCCTGACTCTGGTGGATATGACGAAAGAGACATGTTCCGCCAAAGTGCCGTTCAATAAATCGTCGAGGAAAAATGTGATCATTGTCAAAAGGAGGGGTGTTTTTTTCCGTTTTTTACAGCTAGCTACTAGAGGTCCTTTTTTAGTGCTGAATTGGATTTTTCCTGGGCATCCTTCCCGGTGATGACATTCACCACAATCGTCGCGTCAGTTTTTGGGTTCTCCTCATGTGTCGATCTCACCATTCTGGGATTGTGCTTTTCCCGCTCGAGTGATCTCTCCCGTTCGACTTTTCTAGGATCTCGAATAATTTTGGCAAACTCGGGGACTTTGCCATCTCAGATAGCTTATTCGAGAGCGTCTTTGAGATCGAAACAATCTTGGGTCTTATATCCATATCCTTTGTGATAGTTGCAATACAGGATTTCGTTGTCGCATGTTCGTTCCTTCAGTTGTCGGGCCTTCGAGAATCGAGAGGATGCTCCGTTCTCCTATCTGGTAGTAGATCTCCGTTATTGGAGCCGGTAGGAGACGGTGGATTTGAAATGATCTTTTGGGGTTTCTTTGGATGACGGGTTGTTTCGTGGTGTCGTATTACCATGGTGCCGTTTATTGGCTGCCACGACTTGACTTACCTTTCCGTCGTTTATGTAATCCCTCGCTATCTTTTGGATTTCATGCATTATCCAGACCGGCTTGGTTGTGAGGTGTTTCAGGAAGTCCTCGTTCGTTAACCCGTTGGTCAGACACAGACTAGCCACTGAGTTTGTAAGCCTGTCGACCGTCAGATATTCGTCGTTGAATCAGTCTAGGTACTTTCTTGTGGGTTCGTCTTGTCATTGTGTGACTCCGAGCAGGCTGATCGGGTGTTTTGCTTTCACAATCCTAGTGGTGAATTGTGCCCTGAACTTCTTGGAGACGTCATCAAAACTGGCTATCGAGCCGTTTGGAAGGGTGTTAAACCACTTGATTGCTGCGCTGGCTAGGGTTACCGAAAAGGCCCTACACCAAACTGCATTGGCAGCTCCTTCTAGGTTCATCCTGTTCTCAAAGGTCATTAGTTGTTCCTGCGGGTCTTTGGTGCCGTCATACTTTATGTCAGTCGGCTTGTCGAAGCCTTTTGGTAACTTAGCTCTTAGGATTCTCTCAGTGAATGGGGTAGCTCCCATTATCACGTGTTCATTCTTTCTCTGTTTACAGTCTCTTCGGTGTCGCTATTCGTCGTCATTGCGCTCGCCCTCGGGCTCCCAGGAAAAGCTGCGATCCCGGCATCTGCCATGGCGTTGCTTAGGCGATCTCTCATTCTTGGTTTCTCGCACGCGAGGGGCTCTTGGAGGTCACTTGACTTGCGTGATCTGGGTGGTAGCGCTCTTTGGAAGCTACTTAGCCTTCTAGGGTTTGCACTCTTTGGTAGAGCTCATGTATTATCTGGATCGCCTTTTCTCCTAGGCCGTCGGCCCTCTGGCCTCATCGAGTTAGCGATCATTCTCTCGCGGTTGCTGTTTGTTAAGGGTTGGCCAGACTTGCATGGCGTTGGTTATCCTTCCGCGAGTCTGGTTTGTCGAGTTTGGTGAGTCTGGCTCGTGGTGATAGCTTGAGGACTGCTTCTCGAGTTCTTCTGACATGCCACTATGATTTGACATATCCCCATATACGGCGCCAATGTATAGGACTTTGCTGGTACAGTTAAGAGGAGGATCAGAGACCTGTTGGCCTTGATGGTAATGGGGTCGGACTCTTAGAGCGGCAGGAGTGGTACCTGCAAAGATACTCCGATACTCAAATAAAAATGAATTTAAGAGGTATAGGTCAAGGATAGGAATGTGTAGTGTACTTGGGGAAGCCCCTACCTCCCTTTATATAGTTTATTGTTATTATTTTATCTTATCTTATGGACTAAGATAAGAAAAGTGTTTGAATTTCAGATGTTGGTTAGAGACTTATGACTACTAGACCAATCTGGACAGAGATGGTGACCCATGTCCGAGTAACCAGGTTGTGGCTGCTCCGATTCGAAGCCTAAGAATCGGGTCCAGAATACATAGTTAAAGAAAAGGAAAAGTCTAGGGGGCCAGCAATTTTATTGAATTTTGGCTAGCATGTAACCAGCAGAGAAAGGTGAGTCATTGGATGAAATCTCACACCAATCTCACACCATTAAATCATCATTGATGGCTATTTGATGGCTATCAATCACAAAAGTTGCTGCCCCTAGCATTGCTCTAAAGAAAAAAATTTCTCAAAAAGAGGGGAAAAAGGTCTAAAAATATAAAAATTACAATAAGGAACTCACGGAATACTCCTTGTTATGGTCAAATGACCAGCAAAATGTTAAATGTATGTTCCCTCCGAAGCGCGTGTCACATGATGAATAATATTCATCAATTCAATAGGCCAGGGAACAATCCTAAATAATGATGTTAAAAAAATTAGTTGTTTGACAATAAGCAAGAAGCATGATATGCAGTTAAAATTAGAACTTGAATTTTATAAAGAAGCACATATCTTGACCTAGCTAAAATATTACACCAAATAAGAAAAAATTTTCAGTACAATCTATGTTTGATGAATTTAACATATCTCAAGAGAGGGTAGTTTTGATTTTTCTCTTAGAAAATATAAATAGATGTCTCCCCAATATCTGAGCAAGGTAGTTTATGTAATAATACTGAGCCTGCATGTAGAGTTGGCGAAGCAAAAATATCAGATAGGGGTGGACCAACGCTTTGAGCCATTGGGACAATAACTGGAGAGAACAAAGGAACAGCTGAACTTGTTTCCTATAACAATGGGCAAAAGCTTGTCAATGAATATTAATACGAATTCTTTGCATCTTGCTTACTGTCTTAAATGGTAGAAAAATCTATAAAATGAATAATGAATAATGATATAAATTTTTTATTTTAAGATACCTCCAATAATCACATTCTGACTTAATACATTTGCTGCAAATTAAATTTATATAACTATTAAAAGAAGCAAGATAAATAAGTCTCAGTAAAAAAACACATATTTGTTTTTCTGCAATGAAGTATAACATTTTTTGACATATTTAACTTCTAATAACAAGATCACGCTCACTCTTTACTGAGCGCTTTCAACAAAATATTTATTTTGAGAACCTTTACTTCAAATCTAATAGATTACAAGTGATACGCTCTTAAGACTGAAAATAGAAAATGATTTACGAATTTCACTTCTTTATTGCAGTACCTATCCATGGCTAAGCATTTTTAACTTTTTCATGGTCAAAACCTCTCCTCTACCTTTTGCATGACATAGCCTCACCTATAATTTTCAAGAAAAGCTAAGAACATAACATAAAGGAACTAGAAATATAACAAGAGATTAAGTTCGATGCATTTGTACAATCAACAAATCATATTCACTACTAATCCTTCTCCTCCTGAGATAATTATTAGTAGAGCGAGCCAAACATTTCTATATTAAATGGTAATAATGCATGATTGAATGACGGTACAAAAATCTTTAACTGATAATAAAACAAAATTAAATCATCTTAATAATAAATCATTAGATACTATTAAGTCACTACACCAATCAACTACTTCCAAGTAACTCTTTCTATCTACAAATGAAACAAATGCATTTAAAATGAGGAATTAAATAGATGACATCAAGATTTTAAATTTACAAATAAATATAATTAAAAAAAAATCACTAGTGCAGCATCAAATCTATTGGATTATAATTTATAACAGCTTTAGGATTGTTTTTTCCATAAGACTAAACTCAAGAAATTGATTAATTAATAGAATAAATGCATATTGACGTTTTATAGGCGTCTTCATCACAAAATGCTAATTAAAGTGAAACAAACAACACTTCTAATTTATTTATTTCCGTCTAAAAGATCACATATATATTTGAATTAATTAAACTAAATAATTTATATAATAAATTAACTATAATTATTTAGCTCAATGAAATAAGTTAAATAAATAAAAATATCTTATAAATATGTCATGTAAAAATTATAATACTTTTAAAAATTATTAATCAAAATACATAAAAATTAATGCAAATTAAAAAAAATTAATTCATTTATTTCAATCAAATCAAATAACTAAGTAGTTATAATTAATATGGTTAAATATAATATTAAATAATTTTATATCTATCTTAATCAAATCAAATAAATAATTAATTATAACACTTTTAAAAATTATTAATCAAAATATATAAGATAAAAAAATTGATGCAAATTAAAATAAAATCAATTAATTTATTTCAGTCAAATCAAATAATTAATATAATTAATTAATTATAGTTAATATGGTCAAACAAAATATTTAATAATTTTATATTTATTTCAATTAAATTAAAAAATATTTTTATAATATGTCATGTCAATTATGCTATTAATTAAAAGAATTTGATTTTAATAATATATAATAAATAATTTAGATAATAAATTATATTCATCTGATCAATAATATATATAATATATATATAGAGAGAGAAGTCAATTGATTTATTGTTTGAAAAAAAAATTAATAAATTATATTCATCTTATATATATATATATATATATATAGAGAGAGAGAGAGAGAGGTCAATTGATTTATTGTTTGATAAAAAAATTAATAAATTCATCAAATCAACAAAATATTTATGAGCAGATAACAAAAGGATCTATTAACCATAAGAGTGATAGAAAAATTTACTCACAGTAAAAAATTATTGAATTTGTAAAAATTAAGATAGAGTTTTTAGCAGAAGAATTTGTCTACAGTAAAAGCAATCAGATTTATAAAACTAAAAATAAAATTATAAAAGAATCATTGTAATTTTTTAGCTTTCTTTTTTTAACTAAATCAATTTATTTAATAAGTTGTTTTTAGGAATAATATATTTAATTAACAAAATTGCAGTCTAAAAATAATATTTTATACATATTAAGTAAGAAATCTGCCAATAATAATGTGGGATATCGGCATTTGATTATCTTAACAAGATCCAATTTATTATTGTCATTATAATAACAAATATCATATTGGGTTTAATTTTTTATTTCAATCAAATCAAATAATTAAGTAGTTATAATTAATATGGTTAAATATAATATTAAATAATTTTATATCTATCTTAATCAAATCAAATAAATAATTAATTATAACACTTTAAAATTATTAATCAAAATATATAAGATAAAAAATTTAATACAAATTAAAATAAAATCAATTAATTTATTTCAGTCAAATTAAATAATTAATATAATTAATTAATTATAGTTAATATGGTCAAACAAAATATTTAATAATTTTATATTTATTTTAATTAAATTAAAATTTTTTTTTAAAATATGTCATGTCAATTATGCTATTAATTAAAAGAATTTGATTTTAATAATATATAACAAATAATTTAGATAATATATATATATATATATATATATATATATAGATAGAGAGAGAGAGAGAGAGAAAAGTCAATTGATTTATTGTTTGAAAAAAATATTAATAAATTATATTCATCTTATCAAATATATATATATATATATATATATATATATATATATAGAGAGGTCAATTGATTTATTGTTTGATAAAAAAAATTAATAAATTCATCAAATCAATAAAATGTTTATGAGTAGATAACAAAAGGATCTATTAACCATAATAGTGATAGAAAAATTTACTCACAGTAAAAAATTATTGAATTTGTAAAAATTAAGATAGAGTTTTAGTAGAAGAATTTGTACACAGTAAAAGCAATCAAATTTATAAAACTAAAAATAAAATTATAAAAGAATCATTGTAATTTCTTTCTTTTTTTTAACTAAATCAATTTATTTAATAAGTTATTTTTAGAAATAATATATTTAATTAACAAAATTGCAGTCTAAAAATAATATTTTATACATACTAAGTAAGAAATCTGCCAAAAATAATGTGAGATATTGGCATTTGATTATCTTAACAAGACCCAATTTATTATTGTCATTATAATAACAAATATCATATTGGGTTTAATTTTTTATTTCAATCAAATCAAATAATTAAGTAGTTATAATTAATATGGTTAAATATAATATTAAATAATTTTATATCTATCTTTATCAAATCAAATAAATAATTAATTATAACACTTTTAAAATTATTAATCAAAATATATAAGATAAAAAAATTAATACAAATTAAAATAAAATCAATTAATTTATTTCAGTCAAATCAAATAATTAATATAATTAATTAATTATAGTTAATATGGTCAAACAAAATATTTAATAATTTTATATTTATTTCAATTAAATTAAAAAATACTTTTAAAATATGTCATGTCAATTATGCTATTAATTAAAAGAATTTGATTTTAATAATATATAATAAATAATTTAGATAATAAATTATATTCATCTGATCAATAATATATATATATAGAGAGAGAGAGAAAAGTCAATTGATTTATTGTTTGAAAAAAATTAATAAATTATATATATAGAGAGAGAAAGAGATCAATTGATTTATTGTTTGATAAAAAAAATTAATAAATTCATCAAATCAACAAAATGTTTAGGAGTAGATAACAAAAGCATCTATTAACCATAAGAGTGATAGAAAAATTCACTCACAGTAAAAAAATTATTGAATTTGTAAAAATTAAGATAGAGTTTTTAGCAGAAAAATTTGTCCACAGTAAAAACAATCAGATTTATAAAACTAAAAATAAAATTGTAAAAGAATCATTGTAATTTCTTTCTTTTTTTAACTAAATCAATTTATTTAATAAGTTGCTTTTAGAAATAATATATTTAATTAACAAAATTGCAGTCTAAAAATAATATTTTATACATATTAAGTAAGAAATCTGCCAATAATAAAGTGAGATATCGGCATTTGATTATCTTAACAAGACCCAATTTATTATTATCATTATAATAATAAATATCATATTGGGTTTAATTTTTTCTCTAAGAGCCTATAAATAGACTGATCAATAGGCTTAATTATTCATATTCTTTCAAAAAAGCAAGAAAACACATTGATTTTGACAAAATGGCTACTAATAGTGCGTCAAAGTTTTTCTTTTGCATTCTTTTCGTGGCTTTGGTTTTTGTTTCAGGTAGCGAAATTTATCTTATTTTTTTTCATAATTCATTTTGTAATGAGTAAAAATGCTTGGAAGCAACTTTTAATTATAAAAGTTACAATATTGTGTTATAAAATTTTTTATTTTAAGTATTTAACCAATTAAGTACAGATACATAAATAATTATACTTAACTAAATGAATATAAGATATATTTAAATATTATATTAATCTATCAATTTTGTTAATTATTGCAGACGCAAGCAGTGTCAATAGGAGGTTGGATCATTGCGATAAAACAATATCATGTGATACTGGATTTTGTCGCGTTTTATGTATCATACTTAATCACTTTCAACGTTGGGAGTGTAATGCCACAAGTGGTTGCTGCTGCCATAGTGATGGTTAATTCAAATGCTCTTCACCTTTTGTATTTTGAATGAACACATCTTTTTATGTATTTTCTGATAAAAATAAACAAGTGGAGAATCAATAAAATAAAAAATTATTAAATTTTTTTTTTGCGTTAATACGATATATGATTAATTATTATAAAATTAAATTTTATTACTCTTTTTGTCCAAAATAAATTTTTATTTTTAAATTTAATTTTATCTAAAATAATTAGTTCACTCTTTTATTAGAGATTTTATTAAATGGAAAGAAAAAATATAATTTGAATAAAAAATTGCTCGAATAAAATAAATCAGATAAGATTCTATTTAGTTATTTGAGTGAATTTTTATTTGATAATTAGTTTAATTTTTGAATCTTAAAATAATCTCTAAAATTGCACTAAAGTAGTTATAGGTTCTAATTACACTATATTATGGTTTCTAAAATTGAATTTTAAGTCCTATATTAGACTCTAGACCCTTTTTAGGTTTGATTCAGTAATTGAAGCGATGATCTTGTACTATTACTATAATGGTGGAGACTCTGAAACAATATTATTTTGCATTTGGTACATAATGAATATAATGATCCTCCAAATTTCACGAAAATGGGGATATGCCGCCATAAATAAATGCAATCGGAACGAATAACAAGAATAAGAAAGTGTCTCATATAATTGAACTAGAATAAGAAAGAAAAAGTTGATGTATTTTTTGCGGTGAAATATGATGGCTAAAGAAAGGTATTTACACTTTTGAATTTGGATTGATTTGGACAAAAGACAAATGTATTGAGTCACAAGAGGAAGGAAAGATACATGTTCACTATATGTAACAGGGTCGCTTTCTGAACCCATGTTATTTTAATGAAGCTTGACACAGAGGTTGTGTCGAAGTTAATGTCATAGACATGATCAGGACATGGGGTTGTCCAACAAACATCTTTTCCGTCGGGAGATAAACCAGTTAGAGCTGAGATTTTTATTAGGGTCGAACACATCATCCTATAAGAAAAATAAAAATTATTTGCGGTTGGGCACCAAAAGTATAAACTAGCCCCCAGCAAAGGGGCAGTGCAGGAGAGGTTGATGCGGGCAAAAATTGGTGAATTAAAAATTGTTAAATTATATACGTTGCGAGTATAGTTCTTAACTCGCCAGAAATCTGCCTATCAATTTAGAAAGGTGTCACAGAAAATTGAAATTAAAATACTGGGAGTATGAATCCCAGGTCGTCTCCCAACGAGTTGCAGAAAAGTGTGCTATTTTATTAATCAGATATTTTCAAAAAGTTTTGAGTTGAGTAAACAGGAAATTAAATTTGAGAAATTGAATAATGTAAATAAAAGCCTTGATTGGGAGTTGATTACATGGAAGCCCTATTCTTGATGGAATACTCTCAAGATTAATTGACAATTGAGAGTTATTCGTTTAGTTATCCCTTACTAAGTAGGGGAAGGTCAAACAAGTTGGAATGCTGTTCTATCCACAAGTCCCAATCCACTCTTGGGATGATTGGTGTCAGGAACTAGAGAGCAAACCAACAATAACCCAATTACAATCTTTCTCTTGAACCTTCCAACTCAAGGGTTCCTTTCAATCAACTCCCCATCAAGTTAGGAAACTACTCGCTCATTGTGAATGTAAATTTCATAGCATATGAAAAGGAATTAAAGAAAGACATTGTAAATAAAAATTAAAATAGTCAATTAAAAATAAAAGTGATCCTTGTATTAAATAATCCTAAAATATTCCAATGGTAAAATTAAACAAAGCAAAGAACATGGAAGAGTAAGCCAAGTAAAGAAAATGAACTAGAATGACGAAGTCTTGATGAGGTAATAACTCTTCTTAGTGTCCCAATGCAAAGAGCAATCGAAAATTAAAGCCTAAGAACTATGAATGTCTAGAGAGAAAACCTAGGGGAGGAGTAAAACTAGATCTCAAAACTAAAACTGTGTAGAATGAATATTCTTTTTGGTTTCTGCATGTTCTCTGGCTCTAGTCTGCTGTTCTGGGCCGAAAACTGGGTCAAAATACGGCCCGCAATCGCCCCCAGCGATTCTGCAAATTATGCAGATCGCGCACGTCACGCGATCGCATCGTCCATGCGGACGCGTCATTCGCGTTTCGCTTTACCACGCGGGCGTGTCGTCCACGCGGCCGCGTTACTCGTGCTGTTCCATGCTGCGTGGTCGCGTCATCCATGCGACCGTGTCACTGCAATTTGCTCTCTTCCGCGCGGTCGCGTCCTCCATGCGGCCGCGTCGCCTCTCGCTGGTCATCTCCTCAATTTCTTGTGTTCCTTCCATTTTTGCAGGCTTCCCTTCCAATCTCCAACTCATTCATGCTCTATAAAGCCTGAAACACTTAACACACAGATCACGGCATCGAATGGAATAAAGGAGAAATAAAATACATAATTAAAAGTCTCTAGGAAGCAAGTTTTCAACCATAAAACATCTTTAGGAAGGAAATATAAATGCATGCTTATTTAATGAATAAGTGGGCAAAGATCATGATAAAACCACACTATTAAACACAATATAAACCATAAAATAGTGGTTTATCAACCTCCCAACACTTAAACATTAGCATGTCCTCATGCTTAATTGAAGGAGATAAGTAAATAAGTATGAACATGTAGAAACTCATGCAATGCAATGCAATCCTATATATATGAATGCAACTATATGATTCTTGCCTACTTGATCAAAAGTAAATAAGCTCTTCAAAACAATTACATATCAAATTCCACTAATTCTATCATTATACAGTAAGACAGATAAAAGTGCAAGAAGATAGCTCATGAAAGCAGGGAACATGGAAATTCAAGCATTGAACCCTCACTGATGATGTATGTACGCTCTAATCTCTCTAGTGTATAGGGTAATCACTCTATCCTTCTCTAATCATGCTCTCTAACTTTTGTTCTTCTCCCAACCAATCAACAACAGTTAATATACCAATGCAAACATCATGAGGTCTTTTCAAGGTTGTAATGGGGCCAAGGTAAAGGTAGGGATACATATATGGTCAAGTGAGCTTATAAATTGAATCTTTAATTAACCCAAGCTTCAACCCAGCCTATATATTTTATTTTACCTTAGAATTCATACCTAGCTACCCAGAATTCTCTTTTACATTCCATACTCATGTATCAACTTTTTATTTTAATTTTATCATATGTGCATTGATCTTTGAATTCTTAATTTAGCATTGAGGTAATTTTTGTCCCCTTATTTATTTATTTATTTATTTTGATTTTTTTTAGAGACATAAAAATAAACATAACTTATCAATGCACATAGATTTTTTTAATTCTTATAGTTTCACATGAGTAGGTATCCAAATTCCCATTGTATTATCATGACACATTCCCTTAATAACTTTTGTTTCCACAATTTTCCTACTTAACTAGCACACACAATTCTATCTTAATCTAACCAAAGATTCAATTTGGGATATACAATTATTTTTCCGCTTAAGACTAGTAATGTGGTGAAATATAGAACAAACGGGATTTAAAGGCTCAAAGTGGTTAACAAAGGTAATTGAAAAGGGTAGGCTTAATTTGGATAAGTGAGTTTAAACAAATGATGGCCTCAATCATATGCAAGCATATAAATATAATAAATATTGGACATATAAGATGAAACAAAATATATATTACAATCATAGAGAAGTAAACACACAAGAATAAAATAATTATGGTTAAATAATATAACCATGCATAAAGGCTCAAATCTTCACAGGTTGTGTGTTCTTTAGCTCAAAAATCATGTTCCAAATACAACTTCAAGCAGATTTATCATAACAATTTCTAAAAATCAGTGAAATTTTGTTCCAAAGATAGAGTCTTAGAAGAAACTTATTGTTTTTTCAATCAAGTAGAACATGCATGCAACTAACCTATTACTATGCAATTTATCCTATTCTATAAAAGAAAGAAAATCTAACTAAAATATCCTAATTTATTGGTGCTAGGGAAGAGAAATTACCTCCGGAAGTCAGGTACTGACCGACCTCCCCACACTTAAGGCTTTGCACTGTCCTCAGTGCCATCTGTCAGGAACAGGGGTGGGTTGGTAGCAGTATCTCCACAGTCGAGACCATCATGGCTCCCTGTGCTGGTAAAAGAAGTGGAGTCCGGGGTGTCTGAGTCTCTGCAATCTCCTCTAAGTAGCTCCCTGAGGTGTTTGAACCGGCGGTTGTTACGACGCTCTCTTAACTTCGCTTTCTGTTCTTGCCGATCCAACCTTTTGATTATCTGCTGGAGCAGTTCATCTGTTGTAGGTGTTTGTGGTGTTGAAGAAGGAATATCTTCAACCGGTGCAGTAGGAAGGCTTGTAGTGGCTGCTGAAAATCTGAGGTATTTCCCGTTAGGGACATACTGATCATCCCGTGGAAGCATGGCTTTGGTGTCCCCAGCTCTGTAGGAGACTCCGGCTGCTGAGACAAGATCTGAGACTAAGGCGGGAAAAGGTAGGTTGCCCGCAATTTGTACGTGTCCCATGGCATTCCGGATATGTCTTGGTAGATTCAGAGGTTGGTCTGTAAGGATGCACCATAGTAGAACGGCCATGTCCGCAGTGAAGGAAGACTCGTGAGTGCTCGAAAAGACGTAATGGGACATAATTTGTGCCCATACGCGAGCCTCTAAGGTAAGTGCTGAAGCCGATATTCCCTTAGGGCGGGTACGATGGTATCCGTAGATCCAACGGCTGTCAGGTAATGCGATAACTCTGAGAACGACGTCCCAGTCAAATTGGTACTTCTGGCGCTTGAGTGCGGCTTCTTGAAAGGCGTCCATTCCTTCTGGAATAGGGGGAAGACCCAGAGCTTGTTGAATAGCCTCTTCTGTAATGGGGACTTGCTTCTGACGGACTTAGACAGATTGCAGGGTTGGCAGGTAGAAGTTAGAGTAGAACTCGACTACCCAAGAAAGATTGACCTGCCTTGGCTGTCTCTGTAGGAAACCCCATTGTCTTCGTTCAATTTGCGGCTCAACAAAAGTAGCAATATTGGGCGGGAGGATAAGAAGGTATTCGTTGTTATAGCTCATTTCTGCCAGGAAAGGGAACATCTGCTCACAGTAGCGATTGGGAAATCGCACAGTGTCCTTTGCTGGAAAGGCTTTCTCCTTTTCATCAACCTTTATGATCCTCTTAACTCTTTTTGTTGAGGGCTTGACTGCAGTTGAAGAAGGCTCTACCACTAATGCTCTTTTAGTTCCTCTTCTTGCTGGGGGTTTGGGAGTAGCTTTCTCTTTTCCTTTCTTGGTGGCCATCCTGAAAAAGGGAAGAGAAAGTAAATTAAATTCAAAGAGATAGAGCAATGAAGAGAACGGAAAAGGATGGTTATAAATGCACATTAAAAGGTAACTGAAATTAACACATGCTCATGAGTACATGTGAGAAATCATTAATGGAAAAGAGCTAGTGCATAGGATGACAAGTGAATGCAAGGTGTTGATTGGCATGCCGGCAAAGGGCATGAGTAGCATAGATCAAGCATCACTTTGTAACAAACCATCACGTTTGTATTGACAATTAAATTCAATTAATACAATAGTAAAGGGAATTTGTGAAAAGCAAGCATTGAATAGTAGAATAACGTAGAGAAGTGCATAATGCCATATGAGCTTTTTCACAAACACATAGCATGCATGGTAAATAAGGTATAGAAAGTGTTCCGAGGGTTACCTGAAACTGGAGGTCGATCTCGGATGAGATCTTCGGTACTGGTCAGAGATGACGTGTCCGGCTGGCTGGTGGCGGCTGGAGTTGTTGTGTCCAACTTATTGGACTTGCTGTACTGCTGATCCTTGGCCACCGGAGGGTGGGGGGTACCTGCAAGAGACTCCGATGCTTAAGTTAGCATGGGTATTAAACATGTTTTTTGTAGAATCAGAGTATGAGTTATACCTGGGTGCTCCAGTGTATTTATAGTAGAGTGGGCTGACTTTTCTAGATAAGATAAGTTAGTTATCTTATCTTATCTTTATCTTTGAGTTGAGGTCAGCTTATCTTCAAGGGAACCGCCCTTATCTCTATAGGCTCGGACGGCCTGTGGATTTGGGTCGTGTTCCTCTATTTGGCCCTTTATTGGGCTCTCCTGTCGATTTGGCCGACCTCTTTGAGAAGAGGTCGACTAGCCTGACCTGAAGAGGTCGGTCGCTTTGTCGCCAATCATCCCAGGTCGGGTAACTCGACCCAGGGTATGAACAGTGCCCCTGCTTGAGCTTGGTCTTTTGTTGAGGTCGAGTCTTTGACTTCGGTCCTTCTCTAATGAAGACGAACTCAAGCATTTTGTCGATTTCTTCCTTTTGTAGAATCTTTTGAATGTAGAACGTTTTTCTCTAAAAGCGCGCGCTTTTGTATTAGCGCTTTGTCCTGGGGAACGTGCGAGGGTTTAATACCCTAATTAATTAGCATTAATTGCCCCTTTTTTTCTTTTGGCTCTTTATTTTGATTTTTGAAAAATAAGAAACGGTTTCTCTTCTTTGCTTTTCCGTAACTTCTTCATCATTTTCCTCCATTTTCTCGTTCTCTGTTTTTCGCCTACGTTTCTTCCTTTCCTGCGTTGCGACGTCGCTTGGCGATTCTCGGGACAACTTTCATTTTTTTCATCTCCTTCTTTGAAGCTTCTCTCTTCTCCAGGTGAGTTCCATTCGTACCTTCTTTCTCTTTTGCTGCTTTGACTTTTTGTGATTAAGTTACGATTTTGCCTTGAGGGAAGTTTGGGTCTTTCTGCTTTTACTGTGCCTGGTTACTGTCGTAATGCGTGCTCTGAAGTTTTTTCATCCTTTTGTATGAATCTTTTTCGCCTTTCCTATTGCTTTAATGTGCTTAGGGCTTCTGCATGTTATTTCTCGTTTGTACTTTTGATGATAATTTGTTTGATTCTGGAAAAAAGGCTGTGTCTTTGATGATTTCGAAAAAGTTTGCGCCTTTCCGCTTGGCCATTTCTGATAAACTGTAGACATAGTGCTTTCTTCTGATAAACTGTATGAGGGTGGACCTTTTTGCATTTTCGCTTTCTTTTGTTTTCTTTCTGGATTTTATTTTGATGAGTGCCGGGATGTAGGCCGTAGAAATAACTTGAAAACCTTGCTTGTTTATTGCCTCCAAGGGATACCCCAAGACCTTTGTCTCGAGTCTTGGGGTTTTCCCTTTGTTGTCTGTCCGTCCGTCGAGATGTTTTTGCCCCTTGTCCGAGATGTTTTTGAGTAATCCATTCTTCTTTTCTTTTTGTAGGATTTTAGTTGACCTTATGTCTTCCCGAAATAATGTCGTAGAGATGCCTTCCCAGGTCCCGGCGGGTATGGCTGATTAGGTGGACTCCATGGTTCTCATGTGTGTCTCGCTGGTTGATTCTAAGTTTTGTGCTCAGCTTAGGCAGTTTCATAGTGTCTGTAGTAATTCTGGTGATGAGAAGAACTATGAGCTTGTTCCTCCTTCTTCTAACGAGAGGGTCTGCTTCTCGACTCGAGTTGTTGACAATCGCCCCTTCTTTTATGCTTACGATTTTTTCTTTGGTCAACTGGGTATTATTCTTCCTTTTACTCAATTTGAAACCGACTTGTTATGGTCTTGTAATGTTGCCCCTTCTCAACTTCACCCCAACTCCTGGGGTTTTATAAAAATTTTCCAGTTGCTGTGCGACGGTTTTGGTATTCCTGCTTCCCAATCTCTCTTTTTCTATTTGTTTGTTTTGACTAAGCTCGGTGTGGTAAAAAAGAAGTCAACTTGGGTCTCCTTTCGTTCTACCCAAGGAAAGAAAGTTTTTTCCATGTTTGACGAGTCGTTCCGTGACTTTAAGAACTACTTTTTCAAGGTCCGAGTTGTTGAAGGAGCTCGGCCCTTTTTTCTGGATGACAACGACGAACCTGCCTTTCCCTTGGAATGGCAAAAAGATGTTAGGGTCTCCCGGTATTCGTGGGAGATGTTGGATGAGGCTGAGCGGGCCTTTGTAACTATCTTGGAAGAACGCTGGGGTCAACCTCCCCATCTTGACACAAAGAAATTCCTAACCAATCCTTCTCTTCTTCAATCTAAACTGGGTATCTTGTGTTTCTTTTATGATTTTGTTTATGTTGCTTGTAGCTGTCTTTTCCGACTTGTAGCTGAGTTTTCTGTTTTGTTTGCAGAGGCAATGAAGAATAATGAATCCATGAAAGCTTATAAGAGGGCGCAGAGGGCGACTGCTGCCAGAAATGCTGCTGCCCAGGCGGTTGGGGAGGGATCTTCCCAAGTGCGCGAGAAGCCATCGGTGCAGAGTTCTGCCGGGGTGAAGAAGGTGATCCCTACTCCCCGAGTTCGTTTGGCAGATCCTCAAGTCACCTCTGCTGCCCCTTCTGTTGCTCCTCCCAATAAAAAACAAAAGACTGCTGAGCCTTTTGACCTCGATGCTCCTGATTTTAATGCTATTGAATTCGTGGATTAACAAATCGGTCCCTACGGTGCTCTTTCCATGGACGATGTGTCCATCCTTCATCACTTGGAATTTATGGCTCGAAATCATGTTAAGATGGCATACATGTCGGCTGCCATATATCGGACTGCTCAGAATCTCCCTCTCCATGCTACCAAGGTGTTTGTGGAGGAGGCGAAACAAGAATTCGATCGGATGAAGGGACTGAAGGAGGAGCTTGAGGTGAAGGTGACTAAGCTGGAAAAAGACTTGGAGAACGAGAAGGCGAGTTCTGAAGCGTTGGCTGCTTCTTTGAGGTTGGCTGAAGACGCAGCCTTGATGCATAAGGATAGCTATGTTACATCCTATAGGGAGGGGAGGCGCCTGAGAGAGGAGCTTGACAATGCCCGGGAAGACTATGCTGAGCTCCAAGGTCATCTCGTTGGCAGCGTGACTGCTGCTTATGAGAACTTGAGAGAACAAGTTCGAATCATTGCTCCCGAGGCCGATCTTACCCTCTTTAGCTTGGATAATGTTGTCAGGGATGGCAAGATTGTCCCTGATGATGAGGGTGATGACGATGAGGTGGTTCCTCCCCCTGTGTTTTCTACCAAGGTGCCGACTTCTTCTGCTCCTCCAGTTGGGCCCGAGTTGGATTGCCAGATCCTGAACCGGGAGGATGGTACTGTAGATTCGGTGCCGATTCAGACTCGCCCCCCTCTCCTTGTTCTGATGCTGTCAAGAAGGCTCCTGATGCTGCCGAGAAGGCTTCTGATGCTTGTTGATCTTTTTCTTTAAAGTAGTTGGCCCGGCTTGTGGGCATTTGGAAACTTTTTATTTGATTGCTGACATTTCTTAGTTGTTTTTCTAGCAACTTTTTATTTTGAAAAACAAACAATTAGCTTGCCGTCTTTTGGATAGTAAGTGTTGGTGGCCTTTCGAGGCCTTAAGACTCTGTAAAGAACAGGTTTTTTGGCTAGGCTTCCTTCTGCCAATGCTGACATCTTGCAACCCGACCTCCTTGGGTTTTTATTTTGTAGCTTGAATCTCTGTAGTTGTAGGGGTCTGACTTGTTTGGTTTTCTCGCTTTGTGTGTGTTCTTTAGCGCTCTGTAACCGATTTCTTTGCGTTGGTCCCCTGCTAAACTCTTATTTTGTAATCTTCTTTCTTGGACCTTTGTCAGGCCTCTTTCGGGGATTACCTTTTGCGATCTTCTTGTTTGTATGAGATCGACTTCGTTAGGTTGGCCTTTTTCCAGGTTATTTTCGCAATCCTCTTTCTTGGACCTTTGTTAGGTCTCTTTCAGGGATTAGTGGTAGGAGTCCGACTTGGTTGTATCGGTCTCCTTTAAGTTATTTTTTGCAATCCTCTTTCTTGGACCTTTGTCAGGTCTCTTTCAGGGATTACTTTTATAACTTGTTTGTAGGAGATCGACTTTGTTAGGTCGACCTCTTTCCAGGTTATTTTCGTAATCCTCTTTCTTGGACCTTTGTTAGGTCTCTTTCAGGGATGACTTTTATAACCTTTCAGTAGTAGGAGTCCGACTTGGCTGTATCGGTCTCCTTTAAGTTATTTTTTGTAATCCTCTTTCTTGGACCTTTGTCAGGTCTCTTCAGGGATTACTTTTATAACTTGTTTGTAGGAGATTGACTTTGTTAGGTCGACCTCTTTCCAGGTTATTTTCGTAATCCTCTTTCTTGGACCTTTGTTAGGTCTCTTTTAGGGATTACTTTTATAACTTTTCAGTAGTAGGAGTCCGACTTGGCTGTATCGGTCTCCTTTAAGTTATTTTTTGTAATTTTCTTTCTTGGATCTTTGTCAGATCTCTTTCAGGGACTATTTTAATAACTTTTCATTTTGGGCTGACTTTGCCATGTCGAGCCCTTCTAAGTTAAAGTAATCCTCTTTAATAGGGTTGGCCAGACCTCTTTCCAGGGTTTACTTATAACTTGGGTTGACTTGGTCCGACTTCTCAACGTCGGCCAGTCTTTAAGTTATTATTTTAGCAATCCGTAAGACCTCGTCAGGTTTTTTTTTAGATCACTTTCGATAACTTCTTACATTATTCTGTGTTCATCTTTGCCGATTTGTAGAAAGTGGTTGTCCTCTCTAGATCGTCCTTTGGGTGAATCGCGTTTTCACCTTTATCGGACGGTTGTCTTTATCGTGATCGTGCAGTGAAATTGTTTTTCACTTTCTGCCAATCTGTTGCTTTATAATCGGACGATGAATGCTTCAGATTAATGCGTTTTGAAATCTTTGTAGAGTATCTAAAATATATTTTATTTAAAAGAAAAGTGCAAATATATACATATGGGATTGTCTGAGTCTCAACTTGGTGCCTCATTAAAAAACCTTTTCAGGAAAAAGAGTGCATCCAATGATGAGATCTTTTATCTTTTCTAACTGTAGTACCTTCTGAGGTTGCAGGCGTGCCATGACCTGGGAAGTTCTTGTCCATCGAGTTTAGACAGTCTGTAGTAGCCCTTTCCAAGTACTTCTACAACTTGGTAGGGTCCTTTCCAGTTTGCTGCCAGCTTTCCCTCTCCTGGTCGAGTTGTTCCGATATCATTTCGGATTAGGATGAGATCATTTTCTGTGAAACTTCTCGGCACTACCTTTTGATTATATCTGGAAGCCATTCGGCGTTTTAGAGCTTCTTCCCTGATCCGAGCTCTTTCTTGGATTTCTGGTAACAAGTCGAGCTCTTCTCTCTGAAGTTGGAAGTTTGCTTCCTCATTGTAGTGAACTACTCTGGGCGACCCTTCCTCAATCTCTATTGGAATCATCGCCTCTGTTCCGTATGCTAATCGGAAGGGGGATTCCTTCGTGGTGGAATGTGGCGTTGTTCGATATGCCCACAGGACCTGTGGGAGCTCTTCTGCCCAGGCTCCCTTTGCATCTTGTAATCTCCGTTTTAATCCGGCCAATATGACTTTGTTAGCAGCTTCGGCCTGCCCATTGGCTTGTGGATGTTCGATGGAGGTGTACCGGTGCTTTATATTCAAGTCGGCTACTAGTTTTCTGAAGCCTGCATCTGTGAATTGGGTGCCATTGTCTGTGGTTATTGAATATGGAACCCCGAACCTTGTGACAATGTTTCGATTTAAGAATTTCCGGCTTCTTTGAGCGGTGGCATTGGCTAGGGGCTCTGCCTCGATCCACTTTGTAAAGTAATCTACTCCTACTATGAGAAATTTAACTTGTCCTGATCCCTGTGGGAAGGGGCCGAGAAGATCGAGTCCCCATTTTGCGAACGGCCAAGGCGAAGTCACGCTGATGAGCTCTTCTGGCGGGGCGATGTGGAAGTTGGCATGTTTTTGACATGGTGAACATGTCTTTACAAATTCTGTGGCTTCTTTCTGTAGAGTTGGCCAATAAAATCCCGCCCGGAGTACTTTTTTTGCGAGAGCTCGTGCCCCGAGATGATTGTCACAAATGCCGCCGTGTATTTCTTCTAGCACTTCCCTTATGTTGGAGGTCGGCACGCATTTTAGTAAAGGTATTGAGATCCCTCTTTTGTATAGGATGTTGTTTATGATGGTGTAGTACTGTGCCTCCCTTTTTAACCTCTTTGCCTCCTTTTCTTCTGCGGGGAGTGTTCCTTCTTTGAGGTAGCTGATTATGGGGGTCATCCATCCTTGGTCTTGACTTGTTATGGCCAGGACTTTTTCCTCTTCCGAGATTGACGGGTTTTGCAACATTTCCTGGATGAGGCTTCTATTGTTGCCCCCTGGTTTGGTGCTGGCTAGTTTTGAGAGTGCATCAGCTCGGGCATTTTGTTCGCGGGGTATGTGGCAGATCTTATGTTCCCCGACTTGTCCGAGTAGTTCCTTGGTTTTATCCAAATATTTTTTTATGGTGGGGTCTTTGGCTTGGTAGCTCCCTGTTATTTATGATGTGACCACTTGTGAATCGCCGAAAATGTTGAGTTTTTGAGCTCCGACCTCTTTAGCCAGCTTCAAACCAGCTAATAATGCTTCATATTCCGCTTGGTTATTGGAGGCCGGGAACCCGAACTTGAGGGAGAGCTCGACTTGGGTTCCTTGGTTGCTTTCTATTATCACGCCTGCGCCGCTTCTAGTTTTATTTGAGGAACCGTCCACGTAGAGATTCCATTCTGTGGGAGTTTCCAGGGTATCTGTGAATTCTGCGATGAAGTCGGCCAGATACTGTGATTTGATGGCCGTCCGAGCTTCATATTGGAGGTCAAATTCTGACAACTCGACTGCCCATTGTAGAATTCTGCCTGCTAAATCTATTTTTTGCAATATTCCTTTTATGGGCTGGTTAGTTCTAACCTTAATGGTGTGAGCCTGGAAGTACGAGCGGAGTCGTCGAGATGTTAGGATGAGAGTATAGGCAAATTTTTCTATTTTCTGGTAGTTCAGCTCGGATCCCTGTAGTGCTTTGCTAATGAAGTAGACGGGTTGTTGCCCATTTTCGTCTTCTCTGACTAGTGCTGAGGCTATCGCCCGGCTTCCTACTGCGAGATATAATATGAGTGGTTCTCCTTCTCGTGGTCGAGATAGGATAGGTGGCCGTCCTAAGAACTCCTTGAAGTCTCGGAAAGCTTGCTCACATTCTGTCGTCCATTCGAACTGTTTTCCCTTTCTTAAAGTAGCATAGAAGGGGAGAGATCTTATCGCAGCTCCTGCTAAGAATCGGGATAGGGCGGCCAATCTCCCGTTGAGTTGTTGTACTTCTTTGACACAGGTTGGGCTCTTCATGTTGAGTATAGCTTGACATTTGTCTGGATTTGCTTCAATTCCCCTTTGTGTGAGTATGAAACCTAAGAATTTGCCTGCTTCAACTGCGAAGGTGCATTTTGCGGGGTTGAGTCTCATGTTATGTTTCCTTATAGTGTCAAACACTTGAGCCATGTCGGACAATAATGTATCTTCGCTTTGTGTTTTTATCAACATGTCGTCCACATAGACTTCCATGATTTTTTCAATGTGATCTGAGAAGACTTTATTCATTAGCCTTTGATAAGTAGCTCCCGCGTTCTTGAGACCGAAAGGCATCACGATGTAGCAGTAGTTCGCCTTTGGTGTTAAGAACGAGGTCTTTTCTTGATCTGGTGGATACATGGGGATTTGGTTGTATCCCGAATAAGCGTCCATAAACGAGAGGTATCTATATCCGGAGGAAGCATCTACCAGAGCGTCAATACTTGGGAGTGGGTATGGATATTTTGGGCAGGCTTTGTTGAGATCGGTGTAATCGGTGCACATGCGCCACTTCCCGTTTGATTTTTTCACCAAGACGACGTTGGCTAGCCATAGTGGGTAATTGACTTCTCTTATGAATCATGCCTCCAGTAACGTTTGTACTTGTTCTTCCACAGCTTGGGATCGTTCTGGCCCGAGTTTTCTTCGCTTCTGCTACACCGGCCGAGATCCTGGATAGACCGCCAACTTGTGGCACATTAGCCTAAGGTCTATGCCTGGCATGTCTGCGGCTTTCCATGCGAAGAGGTCGACATTATCTCGTAAGAATTGTATCAGTAATTCTTTTGAGTTTCCTCTTAGGACCGTGCCGATATTAGTCGTTTTGTCCGAGGTGTCTCCAATATGAACCTTCTCTACCTCACCTTCTAGGTGCGGACGAAGTTCTTCTCTACGCTGAGCTCCGCCAAGCTCAATTGTATGAAACTCTTCTCCTCTGCCTTTGAGGTTTAAGCTCTCGTTATAACAGCGACGTGCCATCTTTTGATCTGCTTTTATCGTGGCTATCCCCTCTGTAGTTGGGAATTTTATGCATAGATGCGGAGTTGAGACTATTGCGCCGAGTTGATTGAGTGTTGTCCGACCTATGAGAGCATTGTAGGCTGAGCTTACGTCGACCACAATGTAGTCTATTTTGAAGGTCCTAGATTGGTTCCCTTTTCCAAAAGTAGTGTGTAGCGATACATATCCCAGCGGTTGTATCGGAGTGTCTCCTAGTCCAAATAGATTGTTTGGGTATGCTCTAAGCTCCTTTTCGTCTAAGCCGAGTTTGTCGAAGGCTGTTTTGAATAAGATGTCGGCAGAACTCCCTTGGTCTTCTAGTGTGCGGTGTAGATTGGCATTTGCCAATATAATAGTGATGACCATGGGATCGTCGTGTCCCGAGATGATGCCGGATGCGTCCTCTTTAGTGAATGTTATCGCCGGGATGTCGGGTGCTTCCTCCTTTCCCTCGACATGATATACTTCTTTGAGATATCTCTTTCGGGACAATTTGGAGATCCCACCTCCTACGAATCCGCCGTGTATCATGTGGACGTGTCTTTCTGGTGTCTGAGATGACCGTTTAGCTCGTCCATCATCTTCGTCTCTCCGTCTTTTTCTTTGGTCATCATCCCGGGTGGCCAGAAATCGATCTAATTTTTCTTCTCTTACCAATTTTTCTATGATATTTATCAAGTCGAAGCACTCATTGGTAGAGTGCCCTTGAATTCGATGGTATTCACAATATTCCTTCCGGTTTCCTCCTCCCCTTTTGCCTTTGAGTGGTCGCGCTGGGGGAATTTTTTCGGTATGGCAGACTTCTTTGTACACGTCGATCAGGGATGCATTGAGAGGAGTGTAGTTGTGGTATTTTTTTATTTTCTCGCCCTGTCGATCTTCTTTCCTTTTGGAGTCCTTGTCTTTGTCTCGGTAGGAGGCCCCAGATTTTGAGGTTTCTCCCAGCCGAGCATTCTCTTCCATGTTGATGTATTTTTCTGCTCGCTCATGTACTTCATCTAAGGAGGTAGGATACTTTTTTTGATATAGATTGGCTGAAAGGTCCCTCTCGTAAGCCATTGATGAGCCCCATGATGGCGGCCTCTGTTGGTAAACTTTGTATGTCCATGCATGTTTTGTTGAATCTTTCCATGTAGTTGCGGAGGCTCTCTTGATCTCCTTGCTTGATCCCTAGTAAGCTGGGTGCGTGCTTGGCCTTAACTTTCTGGATGGAGAATCTGGCCAGGAACTTTTTGGCCAGGTTGTCGAAGTTTGAGATGGACTTCAGAGGTAAGTTGTCGAACCATCTGATCGTCGTTTTCGTGATAGTTGTTGGAAAAGCTTTGCAGCGAACGGCATCTGAGGCATCAGTAAGGTACATTCTGCTTCTGAAATTGCTGAGATGATGGTTGGGATCTGTGGTGCCATCATACAAAACCATATCCGGGAGCTTAAAATCTTTTGGGATTTTGGTCTTCATGATTTCCCTGGTGAATGGATCTTGTTCTTTGCGTGAATTTTCCTCAGGAGTGATCTGAGGAGCTTTTGATTTGAGGTCGGCTTCTAGTTGCTGTAGTTTTTCTTCCAGTTCTCGACGTCGCCGTACCTCTCTTTGCAGATCCTTTCCGATCTCCCGTTGTTGCTGGGTTTCTTTTTCAAGTTGCTTTAAGCGATCTTGAAGTGCTTCTATGGCTCCCGGATTTGGTGAGTTTTTGTCCCCGTTGGATTCCGGAGTATCCTTTAGTGTAGTGTCCGCGTTCTTGTGCGGTGTTCTGTTATCCAGATCTGAGTCATGGTCGGTGTCATGGCCGTCCACCAAGGTTTTGGGATGACTTTTAGGTTCCCCGGCAACGGCGCCAATGTTTCGAGGGTTACCTGAAACTGGAGGTCGATCTCGGATGAGATCTTCGGTACTGGTCGGAGATGACGTGTCCGGCTGGCTGGTGGCGGCCGGAGTTGTTGTGTCCAACTTATTGGACTTGCTGTACTACTGATCCTTGGCCACCGAAGGGTGGGGGGTACCTGCAAGAGACTCCGATGCTTAAGTTAGCATGGGTATTAAACAGGTTTTTTGTAGAATCAGAGTATGAGTTATACCTGGGTGCTCCATTGTATTTATAGTAGAGTGGGCTGACTTTTCTAGATAAGATAAGTTAGTTATCTTATCTTATCTTTATCTTTGAGTTGAGGTCAGCTTATCTTCAAGGGAACCGCCCTTATCTCTATAGGCTCGGATGGCCTGTGGATTTGGGTCGTGTTCCTCTATTTGGGCCCTTTATTGGGCTCTCCTGTCGATTTGGCCGACCTCTTTGAGAAGAGGTCGACTAGCCTGACCTGAAGAGGTCGGTCGCTTTGTCGCCAATCATCCCAGGTCGGGTAACTCGACCCAGGGTATGAACAGAAAGTATTAAAGTTAACATGCAAGCAACCCTTTAAAGAAAATAATATATAATTGCCAAACAATTTGCAACAATCCACAAGCATATAATGAAGAATAATGACTCAAATAAAATTCTAACACCATGTAAAAAGGAAATAAGAAGAAAGAAAATATGAATAATGAAAAGAAAAAGAAAAGAAAAAAAAATAACATATAAAATAAGAAGAATGATAGAAAAGGAAAGAGGGAAGAAGAAAATAAAACCTTGTTAATGGAGGTGAAAGAGAGAGAGAGAGAGTGAAAGGTGAGATAGAATAAAGAAGGGAGAAGGAAGAAATAAGAAGGGAAAAGAGAAAATAGGATTTGGGGAGAAAAAGATATGATATTTGGCAAAATTAGGAAAACTGTGCGCCGCAAGCGACGCGATCGCATGGGGCACGCGGTCGCACAACTTGCGCTTAAGGTGATTGACGCGGTCGCGTCAGTCACGCGGTCGCGTGACCCGGTTTGTGCCAGTGGCGCAAGGGTTGTCTCGCACTCGCACAACTCTCTGTTCGAAATCATTAAATGCCAAAATTTAGGTGACGCGATCGCATGGGGCATGCGATCGCGTAAGTGGGCAGTTTTTGGGGTACGACGCGGCCACGTGGGGGACGCGGTCGCGTGAAGGGGACTACGCGTCCAGTGCCAGTCCAACACCACTCTAGCATAACTTTCAACTGTGCACCATTATTACGCCGAAATCCTGGTCACGCGGCCGCGTGATGCGCATGGTCGCGTGGGAGGCCATTATTCCCGTATGACGCGGTCGCATCAGCGACGCGATTGCGTGGGACGATTTGTGCCACTGGCACGCCTCCAGCCACGCTCCAGCGTGACTTTTTGTTCATTTTTTATTTTTCACCCATCTCCTTGCGACGCGGACGCGTCATTAAGGCGGTCGCGTCGCGTGAGATTTTTTTTTAAAATTAAGAATATGCAAATGCAGATGCACGAAATGTACTGATAAAGAGAAGAGTTATTGAATAGAAAAACTAAAAATAAAGAAAAGAACGATCATACCATGGTGGGTTGTCTCCCACCTAGCACTTTGCTTTAACGTCCGTAAGTTGGACGCTCCACTAGCTCAATCTTCTGCTATATGGGGATCTTCCAAGAGGAAGATCTCAAGTTCCTTGTCTTTTTCCGCTTTTTGCCATGGTACAGCTTTAAACGATGTCCATTAACTTTGATAAGCTCAGAGCTCGAAGGATGGCTAAGGTGATAAACTCCGTACGGTTCGGCCTTCTCTACTCTGTATGGACCTTCCCATCTTGATCTCAACTTGCCGGGCATGAGCCTCAGTCGAGATTTGTAAAGGAGGACTGAGTCCCCAGGTTGGAACTCTTTCCTCTTGATGTGCTGATCATGTACAGCCTTCATCTTCTCCTTGTATAGTCTTGAATTCTCATAAGCTTCTAGGCGAAGGCTTTCCAGTTCCTGCAGTTGCAACTTCCTTTCAGCTCCGGCTTTCTCAATTCCCATATTGCACTCCTTGATTGCTCAAAAGGCTCTGTGCTCTACTTCAACTAGGAGATGACAAGCTTTTTCATAAACTAAGCGAAAAGGACTCATCCCAATGGGTGTTTTGTATGCTGTTCTGTATGCCCAGAGTGCATCTTGTAGCCTGGTGCTCCAGTCTCTTCTATGAGGCTTTACTATCTTCTGCAAGATACACTTTATCTCTCTATTTGACACCTCGACTTGCCCATTAGTTTGGGGATGGTAAGCTGTTGCAACTTTATGAATTATCCCATGCATCTTCATCAATCCTGTTAGTCTCCTGTTACAAAAATTGGTGCCTTGATCGCTCACGATTGCTCGTAGTGATCCAAAGCGACAAATAATATGGTTTCTCACAAAGAAAACAACAGTGTTAGCATCATCATTGAGGGTAGGAATTGCTTCCACCCATTTAGAAACATAATCCATAGCTAACAATATATAAAAATAACCGTTAGAATTTTGAAATGGACCCATGAAGTCAATGCCCCAAACATAAAAAATTTCACAGAAAAGCATATATTGTTGAGGCATCTCATCCCTTCTGGATATATTACCAAATTTTTGGCATGGGATACAAGTTCTACAAAATTCAGCAACGTCTCTAAAAAGAGTAGGCCACCAGAATCCACAGTCTAAGATTTTTCTAGCAGTTCTTTGAGGGCCAAAATGTCCTCCACTCTCAGATGAGTGATAGGCCTCTAAGATGGACTGGAATTCTGATTGAGGCACACACCGTCTAATTACCTGGTCAGCGCCACATCTCCATAAATATGGGTCATCCCATATATAATATTTAGACTCGCTTTTCAGCTTGTCTCTTTGATGCTTAGAAAAGTTTGGAGGAAAGGTGCGGCTAACTAGATAATTAGCTACAGGCGCATACCAAAGGACTATCTCAAATACTGCTTGCAGGTTATCAAATGGGAAATTATCATCTATAGGAGTAGAATCATCCTTAATGTGCTCAAGGTGACTCAAGTGGTCTGCCACTAAATTCTGGTTACCACTCCTATCCTTTATTTCTAAATCAAATTCTTGTAATAGCAGTATCCAACGTATAAGCCTTGGTTTGGACTCCTTTTTAGCTAACAGATACTTTAGAGCTGCGTGGTCTGAGTACACTACTACCTTTGTACCAAGTAGATAGGCTCGGAATTTATCTAGAGCGAAAACAATAGCAAGAAGCTCTTTCTCAGTAGTAGTATAATTAGACTGAGCGGCATCTAAAGTTTTAGACGCATAAGCAATAACAAAGGGGTCCTTACCTTCACGCTGAGCCAGTGCTGCTCCTACTGCATGGTTGGAAGCATCACACATAATTTCAAATGGTTTGCTCTAGTCTGGTCCTCTCACAATTGGAGCTTGAGTCAGGGCGGCCTTCAGCTTATCAAACGCTTGTTTGCAATCCTCACTGAACTCGAACTCAATATCCTTCTGCAGTAATCTGGATAAGGGAAGTGCTACCTTACTAAAGTCCTTAATAAATCTCCTGTAAAAACCTGCGTGGCCAAGGAACGAACGGACTTCCCTCACAGAGGAGGGGTAAGGTAAACTAGAAATAACATTCACCTTTGCTGGGTCTACAGAAATGTCATTATTAGATACCACATGTCCTAATACAATCTCTTGTTTTACCATAAAATGACATTTTTCAAAATTCAATACAAGGTTTGTATTAACACATCTATCTAATACTCTAGATAATCCATCTAAGCAAAGGCTAAAAGAATCACCATAAATGCTAAAATCATCCATAAAAACCTCCATACAGTCATCAATAAGATCAGAGAAAAGACTCATCATACACCTTTGGAAAGTAGCTGGTGCATTGCACAAGGCAAAGGGCATTCTCTTGTAAGCATAACTCCCAAAAGGACATGTAAAAGTGGTCTTTTCCTGATCTTCAGGAGCTATATGAATCTGGAAATAACCTGTGTAACCATCTAAAAAGCAATAATGTGATTTACTTGACAGGCGATCCAGCATTTGATCAATGAATGTAAGTGGGTAGTGATCCTTACGGGTGGCTTGGTTGAGACGCCTGTAATCAATGCAGACTCTCCAAGCGTTCTGAACTCTAGTTGCTATGAGCTCTCCATGCTCATTCTTTACTGTAGTGACTCCAGACTTCTTGGGCACCACTTGTACTGGGCTGACCCATTCACTATCTGAAATGGGATAGATGATACCTGCTTCCAATAGTCTGGTCACTTCCTTTTTGACAACTTCCAAGATAGTGGGATTCAATCTTCTTTAGGGTTGACGGACAGGTCTTGCTCCCTCTTCTAAAAATATTCTGTGCTCACATACTTGAGGGTTGATGCCTACTATGTCTGCCAAACTCCACCCAATTGCCTTCTTGTGCCTCCTCAGTACATCAAGTAACTGCTCTTCTTGTTGAGAAGTGAGTTCCCTTGCAATGATAACTGGAAACTTCTGCTCATCTTCAAGATAAGCATATTTGAGATGTGGAGGGAGATGTTTTAATTCCAACTTCTGATCATGGGTAGGCTCTGGATTGTCTGGAGCTTGTGAAAATGCCGAAGTGCCCTCATTGTCAGTCAAGAGGGTCCCCACACTTGGACCTTGTCCAGTGTGCCTCTCTTCTAACTCTTCCTTGTGAACTTCAGCTACAGTTTCATCTATGACATCACACTGGAAGATAGAATGATCTTCTGGAGGGTTGTTTATGACTCCATTCAGATTGAAGATTACTATTCGGCCATCTATTTCAAAAGAGTATGTTCCTGAAAAAGCATCCAATTTGAATTTTGATGTCTTCAGGAATGGTCTTCCAAGTAGGATTGATGATGGCTTATCTGAGTCATTATGGGGCATCTCCAAGATATAAAAATCAGTGGGAAATGTAAGCCCTTTAATGTTCACTAAAACATCTTCAGCAACTTCAGCCACTGTAATAATGCTTTTATCTGCTAACACAAAACGAGCTGCCGACCTTTTTAAGGGAGGGAGCCTCAAAATATCATATATAGACAAATGCATTATACTAACACATGCTCCTAAATCACACATACAATCATAAATTACTACACCACCAATAGTACAACTAACTATACAAGGACCTGGGTCACTACACTTTTCAGGTAATCCTCCCATTAAAGCAGATATGGAACTACCTAAAGGAATAGTTTCTAATTCATTAATTTTTTCTTTATGTATACATAAATCTTTTAGAAAATTTGCATATTTAGGTACCTGTTGAATAACATAAAAAAGATGAATGGTTACCTCAACCTTTTTGAATATTTATACCATTTTGGGACCGGATTCCAGCTGCTTCCTGGGCTTCCTTGCAAGTTGTGGAAATTGAATAGGAGTGGTGTTTTCTGCAGTGTCTGCGCCTTTTGGTACTTCCTCCTGTGGTTGGACTTCTTCTTTTTCAGTTATGTCCTGTATGTCCTCTTCCTCTTCAACATCTTCTATCTCTACTACCTCTTCAGCTGAGGCGTGTTCTGGTGAGCTTGGCTCCTCCTGATTCCTCTCCTGTAGTGTGGTTCCGGACCTTAGGGTGATGGTATTAATGCCTCCCTTTGGACTGGGTAATGGTTGAGAGGGAATTCCAGTGGAGCTTGAAGGTTGATTACTGGAATTTTGCATTGATCCAATCTGTGAGACAAGAGCTTGCAAAGTAGCGGTCAGACCATTCAGACTGGCATTAATGTTATTTTCCATGGTCTGTTGTCTCCGCTCAATAGATTGTAGTAACTCATCATTAGGAGATGAAGAAGGATAGGCAATTTGAGAGGTCTGCTGTTGAGTATTCTGTGGTCCTTGGGATTGCCTCAGGTGAGGTGCTCTATAAGGTTGGTTCTGCTGCCTGTTGTTGTTATTATTCCACCTCTGATTTCTCTGATTATTTCTGCCTCCTCTGTTATTGTTGTCCCTCCAATTCTGGTTAGAATTGTCCTGCCATCCATGGTTATGATTTCCACCTTGATTGTACCCTTGGTTGGGGCGGTCATAGAAGTTATGAGTGGATGCCACCATGTTGTCTTCCTGTTGGAGCTGCGGGCATTCATCAGTATAATGGCTGTAGTTAGCACAAATTCCGCAAACTCTCTGTGGGACTAACTATTGACTTTGCTGTGGTGAAGGAAGTTGAGCTTGCTGAACTTGTTGTTGATTCAATTGCATTTGCTTCAGCAAGTTGGTCATTTCACAGATACTTTGAGCTAGAGCAGCAGTCTCTCTGCTAGAGGATACTTCTGCAATGGCTTTTGAATGGCCTTGCTTCTGCCTGTGGTTCCTAGTAGATTCAGCTAAGTCGCTGATCAATTGCAATGCCTCATCAGTGGTCTTGTACTTCTTCATAGACCCATTGCTAGCACTTTCCAATGTGGTCTTATCTTGGGGCCTCATACCCTGTGTGATATAGCTGAGTAACACTATCTTGTCAATCATGTGGTGGGGGCATGCTTCCAGAAGACTATTAAAGCGCTCCCAGTATTCAAAGAGAGTCTCGTTGTCATCTTGAACAATTGTGGAAATATCTTTCCTCAGTTTATCAGTAACTTCAGATGGAAAGAATTTCTCCAAAAATTCTTTTCTGAGTGTATCCTAGTTGGATACATTTGCTAGGGGTTGAGTGTAGTACCACTCTCTTGCTTTTCCCTCAAGAGAAAACGGAAAAGCTTTCAACAAAATTGAAGTTTCATCTGCACCACCACGCCTGACAGTAGAACAGGCTGCCTGGAAATCTCTCAGGTGCTTGATAGGCTCTTGAGCAGGTAAGCCATGAAACTTGGGCATCAAATTGAGCAGTGCGGTCTTTATTTCAAAATCTGTAGCCACCGCTGGGTGATGCGCTTGAAACGGTTGCATTGTAAAATCAGGGACTCCTTCCTCCTGGATGGTAACTCTTCTAGCTGCCATGTCTTCTGCACGTGAATCAACCGAATCAGTAGAACGGGGGCTGGTTTCTTCCTCAACTGACGTTTCAGATTCGCCCTCAGAGAGGACTAACCGACGCCGAGCTCGCCTTATTCATGAAATAGTCCTTTCAATTTCAGGATCGAATATTGTCAAGCGCGGATCAGGAAGTGAACGCGTCATTTGACGAAAGAAACATGCAGCTCATAGTAACAACAATAAAATAAAATGCAAATAAATAAATTCTAATTAATAACTTTAGCACTCTATTGCAACTCCCCGGCAACGGCGCCAAAAATTGATGCGGGCAAAAATTGGCGAATTAAAAATTGTTAAATTATATACGTTGCGAGTATAGTTCTTAACTCGCCAGAAATCTGCCTATTAATTTAGAAAGGTATCACAGAAAATTGAAATTAAAATACTGGGAGTATGAATCCCAGGTCGTCTCCCAACAAGTTGCAGAAAAGTGTGCTATTTTATTAATCAGATATTTTCAAAAATGTTTGAGTTGAGTAAACAGGAAATTAAATTGGAGAAATTGAATAATGTAAATAAAAGCCTTGACTGGGAGTTGATTACATGGAAGCCCTATTCTTGATGGAATACTCTCAAGATTAATTGACAATTGAGAGTTATTCGTTTAGTTATCCCTTACTAAGTAGGGGAAGGTCAAACAAGTTGGAATGCTGTTCTATCCACAAGTCCCAATCCACTCTTGGGATGATTGGTGTCAGGAACTAGAGAGCAAACCAACAATAACCCAATTACAATCTTTCTCTTGAACCTTCCAACTCAAGGGTTCCTTTCAATCAACTCCCCATCAAGTTAGGGAACTACTCGCTCATTGTGAATGTAAATTTCATAGCATATGAAAAGGAATTAAAGAAAGACATTGTAAATAAAAATTAAAATAGTCAATTAAAAATAAAAGTAATCCTTGTATTAAATAATCCTAAAATATTCCAGTGGTAAAATTAAACAAAGCAAAGAACATGGAAGAGTAAGCCAAGTAAAGAAAACGAACTAGAATGACGAAGTCTTGATGAGGTAATAACTCTTCTTAGTGTCCCAATGCAAAGAGCAATCGAAAATTAAATCCTAAGAACTATGAATGTCTAGAGAGAAAACCTAGGGGAGGAGTAAAACTAGATCTCAAAACTAAAACTGTGTAGAATGAATGTTCTCTTTGGTTTTTGCATGTTCTCTGGCTCTAGTCTGCTGTTCTGGGCCGAAAACTGGGTCAAAATACGGCCCGCAATCGCCCCCAGCGATTATGCAAATTATGCAGATCGCGCACGTCACGCGATCACGTCGTCCATGCGGACGCGTCATTCGCGTTTCGCTTTACCACGCGGGCGCGTCGTCCACGCGGCCGCGTCGTCCACGCGGCCGCGTCACTCGTACTGTTCCATGCCACACGGTCGCGTCATCCATGCGACCGAGTCACTGCAATTTGCTCTCTTCCGCGCGGTCGCGTCCTCCATGCGGCCACATCGCCTCTCGCTGGTCATCTCCTCAATTTCTTGTGTTCCTTCCAGTTTTGCAGGCTTCCCTTCCAATCTCCAACTCATTCATGTCCTATAAAGCCTGAAACACTTAACACACAGATCACGGCATCAAATGGAATAAAGGAGAAATAAAATACATAATTAAAAGTCTCTAGAAAGCAAGTTTTCAACCATAAAACATCTTTAGGAAGGAAATATAAATGCATGCTTATTTAATGAATAAGTGGGCAAAGATCATGATAAAACCACACAATTAAACACAATATAAACCATAAAATAGTAGTTTATCAGAGGTCATAAGTAGAAAGTCAAACAACAGATACTATACCTAGAGACTTCCATAAAAATTTGTAAGTTGATGAAAGTTTCGACAGCTATGTCAAAAAAGATGAGCTCGACTAATTTGGGGGTGTGGTTCTAAAGACTCGACTGGCAAACTAAGTAGTCTTAATTCTTTTGTAAAGAAGGTGTTCAGGAGGAGAAGGAAAGAAAGAAGAAATCGACTTAATTTGTTCTAAGGTGGAGATTGGACCTAGGAATGAATATGTGATATTGGAGACTTGAAATGGAAGTAGTACCTGGCTACCCCATAAGGTGGTGGTCTCCACATCTGGATTAGGAGATCTTAAAGTCCCATCATCATTATAAAATTGTGACACGCTGGTCACCAGAGGTAGAGGACCTACGATGTGAACGTCGTCATCACCCTCCTAGGACGAAGAAGCGGGAGTAGCAGAGGTTCCACCTGGAGCAGCAGTAGTAGCTCTGGCGACAAAGATAGAGGCCGATGCCATGATTATTCCTGCAGTAGAGGTAGTAACAGGAATGTTGGTGGTAGTAGTTACATCTATAGTAGTGGATGAAGATGAGGCAGTCGTAACAGCCGAAGTACTACTAGAGTGAAGACTGAATTGAGTAGCCATGGAAATAAAATTTTCAAATGAAGAATGATTTGCAAGAAAATGTGAGAAAAAGCTTTTGTAGAAGATGAAGAATTTTTTAGAAGTGTTCGCTGAAAAATGAGAGCAATGAACAACGATGAAGACTGAGGAATATAAAAGGGTTTGAATGAATAAAGGCCCACTAAAGCCCATTAGATACGTTATAACATTTTTAGAAATGCACAAACTATTTTATCTTCTTATAACCATCTTTCAAAATTTGAAAATTTAAAAGAAGCACGTGAGGAGCACATGATTCAGGAAAACCTATCGTTTCATACTTTGAAACAATTAAGTTTTAAAGAAAAAATTGGGAAGGACCCTTTGAAATCGAAGAATTTTATTTGGTGGTGAAGTTAAATATTGCTTTATTTCATCAAAAGCCTTCTGGTGCTCCTCCTCCTATCTGAATTTTTCTCCCTACTTCAATTTCAATGGAGGAGTAAATTTTTTTATTTTCTCAGTTAAATTTAAAGCATCAGAGAAAATTTACTTTACCTAAGAAAGACTGTACGTAGTTCTTTCTTTTTTCGAAGAGAAGATGAGTCAAAAATAGCTTGGCATTTAGTGGTGTCGACAGTCACTCTTTTTTTTTGCACAATGAATCCTAGAAATTTTTCTGCATATACACCAAAAGCATATTTTAATAGGTTTATCTTAAATCGATGATATCTCATTCGTTGAAAATCCATCTCTAAATTACACAAATAAGCTTGTTTCAACTCAAATTTAACTACCACATCATCGATGTAAATTTTCATAAACTTACCAATAAAGTCATGGAAGATCGAGTTCATCGCTCTCTGGTAAGTACCTCCAATATGTTTCAATTCAAATGGTATAACTAACCATTCATGAGTGCCAATGGTTCCAGGACATCAAAAGGCTTTCTTTGACATCCATAAGCTCAAAAGTTCGCTTCTTACGGCAGAATTAATCAACATCTCTGCGATTGGCAATGATACTCAGCTTTTTGTGTAGCCTTATTCAAATCCATGAAATCAATACAAAGTCTTAACTTTCTATTTTTCTTAATAACAGGAAAAATATTAGTAATCCATTAGACTTATGTAGCTGTACAAATGAACCCAGCTTTTAATAAATGTTTGACTTCCTCCTTGAGCTTCACTATAATTTCAGGAGCAAAACGTCTAGGAGCTTGCTTAATTGGTTGAGCATTCTCAACGAGAAGGAGCTTATGTTTAACAAAAGATCTGACCAAACCAGGCATCTCCTCATACTGCCAAGCAAAATAATCTTAGTATTTTTTTCAAGACCTCAATCGAGTCTTTCTTGAATTCAGGATCTAGGCATCGGCTAATGTAAGTCACTCACACTTTTCCATCAATCTCGACTTCATGAAAAGGATCTTGTACTTCAAACTTTTTATTATAAAAATCTTCAGAAATTAAATTGGACCGTTTAAACTCTAAGGGGTCCAGGTCATATATACAGTCTACACGTTTCTCCATGCACTCATTCTTCTCAGTCATGTAGGCTGAGAGTCGAGCCCATTGGTTCTCTATGCAAGTAGAGATGATGGCCAAGTTCTCTTTGGCCTTAGGAACCAATTCCATACTATGAGTTCCTACATAGCAACCTTTGATAAGAGTGGGGTCAAAGGTGTTCATATCAACATCCAATGGTCGGACACTAGTATGATATTCTTTGAAACTGACATATGATTAATTATTATAAAATTAAATTTTATTACTCTTTTTGTCCAAAATTAAATTTTTATTTTTAAATTTAACTTTATCTAAAATAATTAGTTCACTCTTTTATTAGAGATTTTATTAAATGAAAAAACAGAATATAATTTGAATAAAAAATTACTTGAATAAAATAAATAAGATAAGACTCTATTTAGTTATTTGAGTGAATTTATATTTGATAATTAGTTTAATTTTTAAATCCTTAAGATAATCTCTAACATTGAATCTGCACATTAAAATAGTCATAACTTTTAATTGTATTATATTATGATGTATTGGTCTCCAAAATTGAATTTTAAGTACTATACTAAACTCTAGACTTTAATTTTAATTTTGAACTTACCCATCAGCAATTAAATGTGAAAGAATTTGCATTTTTGTAAAATTTTATATTTTATATATTTTCGTAAATAAAAAAGATAAAGATAAAAAATACTAAGAACACTTGTTATAGAACAAAGAAAAAGAAAACATATTTTCTAACACACATAGCATTATAATAGCAAATAAAGGAAAAATTTTAAAGATATTTTTAGATAAGTGAACGTCTTCTCTTTTGTTATTATTATCTTTTTGATAAACAATATAAGTATCTTTTATTTAAATAAATAAATAAATATAAATTAATACTAAATAATATACCAAAATTTAGTTGATGATGTTTTTTGAATTCTCCTTTCTTTATGAATTTTTTTATTTGTTCTCTTTTTCTTGGATTCAAATTTATAGGTCTCTTTTTTTTATTTTCATGCATTAAAATTTTAAAATATCATTTTTAAATTTTTTACTAAATGATTTCTCTAGATTGTTTTTTAGCTTTTTTTTTATATAAGTTTTCTCAGTCTCCTCTCTTTTTTCTTTTGTTTTTTTGTACTTTTCTAATTTTCTAAGAACTCTTTTTGCATTATTATTTTTTTCAAGTTCTTTTCTCTTATCGCTTTTTTGAATACAGGTTTATTTTGATATTTATAGAGAAATTAAAATATAGTTCAATCAACACAAACTAAAAAATCTTTTGTACATGCTTCAATTAACATTTTTAAAGTAATAGCAAATGCTACCATATTTTTAAGATCTGCTTGCGTCCGCTTCTTCTTAGAAAAAATCTTATTTCTAATGTTGCTTATGTTTTTCTTTTCTTATTTTTTTTATTAGATATTGATGTAAAAAAGATATAAAATTACTTTTGTGATTTTTATGATTTTTATTTTTTGATAATAATAATAATAATAATAATAATAATAATAATAATAATAATAATAATAATAATAATAATAATCCGGATCATTTTAAGTTTTAATAGATTTCCTCTTTTACATTTTTATTTATAAAAAATAAAAAGACAAAGAAGTTTATCTAAATTTGTTCTTGAAGAACGTATTGAGTACTATTAAAAATATATGATTGGTACTATCCTAGTGCAATTTGAAAGAAATATAAATGGCCATCACTTAAATAAAGATCCCAAAAATAATTTTTTAAAGACACTTACGTGGCAAGACTTAAATCATACATTTTAAAATCATACTTTTTACTAAAAAACACTTAAAACTATAGCATTTTATAAGAAAAGCGTCACCTAATGGAAAAAAGTAAATTAGAAGATTTAAAAGAAGAAATAATTAAATTATCAAAATTAATAGATCAAAAACTAATAATTTTAACTAATATTAATTGTAATGACACCGAATTCTTAAAATCAATACAAAATTATTTTTCTCAAAATAATTTTTCTGAAAAAACTTATATTTCACACGGAATTTCTAAAAGATGTTACCATGGAAATGATTTCCCACATCTTTATCATACTTTTAATCCACAATTAAATTCTATAGTAGATATGCTTGAAGAAATATTACTATCCAAACTGGAGAAAAAAGAGGTATTTTAGAAAAAGAAATAACAATAAAAACAAAAGAAAAAAAAAATAACTATTGCCCAAATAAAAAAGAAAATTGTAAGTGTTGGTATTACCAAGAAGAAGGACACTATGCAAATGAATGTCCAAAAAAGAAGGATAAAAAGGACCTTACCAAACAATTAGAAATTGCTAAGTTTTGTTTCATGGAACCATTAGAAGAATCAGATGATAACTTAGACTATATTTTTGAATATGTCTCAGAAACAGACTCAGAGACTGAGCAATAATGCTACATTTATTTTTTTTTCCAAAGATAAATATTATTTTATTAATATAAAATAAAAGTGTTTCCATAAGGAAGTACAAAAGAATTGGGTATTCCCATTTATCATCAGCTGTGACTGAAAGACTAAGAGCTTAAAGAAGAATAAAGTAAGAGTAAAGAAAAAGTAGCATCTATCAGGTATGGTTCACGAGTTCACGCACTAAATTGCTAGCTTCTTTTACTATCTCTGGTGCTGGGCTTATTACCTTCTCAAAAACACACCGATTCCTCGCTTTCCAAGTGCTCCAACACAACGCCGCTATGAGGAGGGTCTTTTGTCTACCGTTGAATTGAGCCACTGCCCAGGATAAGACTCGTTGCCACCAATTGAAAAAAGTTTCTTCTTCTCTCATCCATAGGTCAGGGGTTATTAAGCTTAGGCTCCATATTATTGAAGACAGGGGGCATTGGAACAAAGCATGAGAAATTGATTCAGCCTTCAACATGCATCTTGGACAAGTGGCAGGAGTGGATTACTATAAAAATAACAGAAAAGTTTATAAATACTTTCATAGATACTGGAGCAACACAATGCTTTGCTAGTACAAATATAAAACTTGATTGGAAAAATTTAAAGAAACCATTAAGAGTTAGAATAGCTGACAAATCAATACATAAAATTGACCAAAAAGTAGAAATGGCTGAAATATTTATTCAAAATTATATGTTCATTGTTCCATCCATATATATGTTAGATTCTGGAATGGATTTTATAATAGGAAATAATTTCTTAAAGCTATATCATCCATTCATTCAAGAGTTAACATATATAGTTTTAAAAGCTCCACACGATTCTTCAATAAATCAAAAATTAAAACGTATAAAAATACCAACTACTACTATAGATAAGATTTTAAAATTTAAAATATTTTCTATATTAGAAACATATTATTTAAATTTATATTTTAAGATAAATATCCCAAAAAATAATCTTGAAATAAAAATAGAAGAACTTTTGGGTGAAATTTGCGCTGATAATCCTTTAGATATTAAAAATACAAATAAAGAATTAGTAAGCATTAAATTAAAAGATCCTACAAAGGAAATAAATATTCCAAATAAAATTCCTTATTCTGCAAGAGATAGAGAAGAGTTCATTAGAATGTAAAGATCTTTTGGAAAAAGAAATTATAAGATTAAGTAAAAGTTCTCATGCGGCTCCAGCCTTTTATGTCGAAAACAATAATGAAATTAAAAGGGGAAAATGAAGAATGGTAATTAATTATAAGAAGATGAATGAAGCAACTGTTAGTGATGCTCATAAACTTCCAAGAAAAGATTCTATTTTAGAAAAAATTAAAGGAGCAACTTGGTTTTCATCTCTCGATGCAAAATCAGGATATTGGCAACTTCGTTTAGACGAAAAAACAAAGAAATTAACTGTTTTACTTGCCCAACAAAAGAATCAACAAGTGTGTTGCTTTATGAATGGAATGTTTTATCATTCGGATTAAAACAAGCCCCGGGTATCTATCAAAGATTTATGGAAGAAAATCTAAAAGAGTTAAATGAATTTGTTTTAGTTTACATTAATGATATATTAATTTTTACAAAACAGGATAAAGAAGATCATCTTCAAAAATTATTAATAGTATTAGAAAGATGTAAAGAAAAAGGATTAGTTCTTAGCAAAAAGAAAGAAAGAATAGCAAAACAAGAAATAGAATTTCTTGGATTAATTCTATCCACTCAAGGAAAGTTAAAACTTCAACCAAATGTTTTAGAAAAGGTAAATTTATTTCCTAATAAAATAGAAGATAGAAAACAATTACAAAGATTTTTAGGGTGTATAAATTATATTTCTGATCAAGGATTTTTAAAGAATATAACAGAATACACTAAAAACTTATTTCCAAAAATAAGTAATAAAAAAGAATGGAAATGGGAAGTGTAACAGCCCAGACCACCCGCTAGCACGATATTGTCCGCTTTGGCACACAAGGCCTCACGGTTTTGCCTTTGACGATAGGGATGCTAGCCGAAGCCCCCCACACTCACTCGTCAAAACGCGTCATTCTAGGGAGAGGTATCCACACCCTTATAAGGCATGCTTCGTTCCCCTCTCCAACCGATGTGGGCCTTACAATCCACCCCCCTAAGGGAGCCCAGCGCCCTCGCTGGTACATCGATCCGGGTTTCGGCTTTGATACCATCTGTAACAGCCCAGACCACCCGCTAGCACGATATTGTCCGCTTTGGCACACAAGGCCTCACTGTTTTGCCTTTGACGATAGGGATGCTAGCCGAAGCCCCCCACACTCACTCGTCAAAACGCGTCATGCTAGGGAGAGGTATCCACACCCTTATAAGGCATGCTTCGTTCCCCTCTCCAACCGATGTGGGCCTTACAATCCACCCCCCTAAGGGAGCCCAGCGCCCTCGCTGGCACATCGATCCGGGTTCCGGCTCTGATACCATCTGTAACAGCCCAGACCACCCGCTAGCATGATATTGTCCGCTTTGGCACACAAGGCCTCACGGTTTTGCCTTTGACGATAGGGATGCTAGCCGAAACCCCCCCACACTCACTCATCAAAACGCGTCATGCTAGGGAGAGGTATCCACACCCTTATAAGGCATGCTTCGTTCCCCTTTCCAACCGATGTGGGCCTTACAATCCACCCCCCTAAGGGAGCCCAGCGCCCTCGCTGGCACATCGATCCGGGTTCCGGCTCTGATACCATCTGTAACAGCCCAGACCACCCGCTAGCACGATATTGTCCACTTTGGCACACAAGGCCTCACGGTTTTGCCTTTGACGATAGGGATGATAGCCGAAGCCCCCCACACTCACTCGTCAAAACGCGTCATGCTAGGGAGAGGTATCCACACCCTTATAAGGCATGCTTCGTTCCCCTCTCCAACCGATGTGGGCCTTACAATCCACCCCCCTAAGGGAGTCCAGCTCCCTCGCTGGCACATCGATCCGGGTTCTGGCTCTGATACCATCTGTAACAGCCCAGACTGTAATACCCGGTCTAACCGAAATTAATTAAATAATAAGTTAAATAAGAGCGAATATGGTTGGAAGATTTGGCAATTGGAATTCGATAATTCAAATATGATATTTGGATTTAGTGAATTTTTCCGAGTCGGAAAACATAGTTTTCTGCGTAAAAGCGCGCAGTGAAATTTTGACCGGCAGTACCAGCTGAGATCTGTCTGGTACTACAGCTGAGGAAATTGATTATGGGTAAATAATATTAATAAATGAGGAACTATAATTAGGGAAGGTAGAAATATTTAAAGTGCAATTTAGAGCGCTAATCTTAAAGGTTTTGGCCCAAAATTGGGCCAATGGGCAAAAATAAGTGAACCGGGCCTAAGTGGGCCCAAGACCCAACATATATAAACATTAGTTATGAGCATTTCAGCTTATTTTGCCCTAAAGAAGGGGTGTTGGGCGCTGAAATTGGGAAGAGAGAAGAGAAGAGAGAAAACCTAACTCTCTTTGATCTTCAAACCACCATAACTTGAGCTACGGAGCTCCGATTGACGAGCCGTTTGCGGCCACGCATCGCTCTTCTCATCCTCTAAAATTTTATTTAAGTTTTGTGGTAAGTATTCCATTCATCTCTGTCCAGTTTTCGAAATTCCCCACTGTTACACGTTTTTGGGTAATTAGTGTTGAAATCTTGTGATTTTGGGTGTTTAGGGATACTCCAACATGGATTCTAAGTGGGTTCTATCCCTACTTCATATGAGCTGAGGTAAGAAGTGCTCAAACCCTTGTGACTTGTCATTTTTATGAGCCCTAGGTTGATGTATGTATGTGATATTGGTTATGTTAGTGTATTTGGTGATGTTGGTGCACAATTGGGAGATTGGTATTGCTTGAGGAGCTTTGGTGAGGCTTGGAGCTAAGGTTGGTGAAGACTTCCAAAGAAGAGGCTCAATTGGTTTGGCTACAAGAGGTACGGTTTAAGTTTCATTTAAGTACCGTGTGTTGTGATGAGAATTCCTAGGCTAGATGCCCCTAGGATTAAGTTTGGATTGTGTAAATGGTTGGTGCTAATATGCATAGTTGGTATGTAATGTGAATTAATGATTTGGGTTGAGAATTGTGTGGCCTTGTATGCTTGGTGTATTGAGAATTTGATGTACTGGGTAATGAGTATTGATTTGTGGTTTATGCATTTAAATTATGATATTGGGCCGGAGGCCGTGGATTTTGGGCCGGAGGCCGAAAAAAGGTGAGAAAGGTAAGTTGATGTGTGCATTGTATGATGACACAAGTGATTGGATGAATTTCAGATAATGAATATATGAATGATTGGGTTGGTTATTGAATAATAAGGTTTGAGGAGTTGAGGTGTGGGATTTGGTAAATTTGGGTGCAATTATATAGATGAGATATGTTTGGTTTTGGTTGAGATATATTATATGGTCATATATGTGATTATGATTATTGATGCCTTGATGGTATGATGATGCATTAGAGATATGTTTGTCGTGATATATGCTTGAGGAATGATTAAGGTTGATTTGTGGGTAAAGCCACGTGATAGTGAGTACGATATTGATTATGTATAATGATGGTTGATTGGAAATAGTGTTGTTGAAGTTTGGCATGAGAAAGAGTATATGATATGTAAATGTGTTTGAGTTTGAGAAAGTGTCAACGTGCGAGTTGAGGAGGCTTGATGTTGATTTTGGTATATTTTGATTGATTTCAAAGAAAAGGCTGAAATTGGCATGTTTTGATTGATTTTGAAAAGAGTTGAAAATGACTTGTTTTGAAAATGGCACTTTGTGGTTTTGTATGGAAACATGGTTTTGGGGCATACTTTGACGGGACATAACCTGGACTACGAATCTCTGTTTTCTGCCAAATCTGTTTAGAAATGAAATTGGATCCGGGATGTCCATGCCGTTCGAAGGACGGGTGAAAAACAATTTAAAATGAGAGAGTTATGTCCGTCGGAAGATTGGGGGTTGAATCTGTAAATTCTGCAGCTTTTAACTTAGAAAATTTTTAGCAGAACGACCCTACGCGCGTAGGCGCACCTGGCGCGTGCGCGCCGTTCTTCCAGAAAGCACCATCCACGCGTGCGCGTGGTGTGCGCGGGCGCGTCGATGCGCTGTACCAAATGCCCAGCTATTTTCCAGAGAGTTGTGTCAGGGTCGTGCCAGTTTTGTGCCTGGGCGCAAGAGCACCCACGCGTACGCGTGGCTGACGCTTGCACGCCGTTTGGATATTTTTCAACCCGCGCGTTCGCGCGTATGACGCTTGCGCGTCGATGAGTTTTTGGCCATCCACGCGTGCGCGTGGAGTGCGCGTACGCGTGGCCCTATTTTCATGCCAAAGTTGATTTTTGAGTTTTTAAAGCCAAACCTCATACTTTTAAGCCTCCGATCTCACCCCTTATGTATCAAATCATTATGGTATGCCTAGCAATGAGGAAGGAGCTAGGGGATGTGGTAACTTGCGAGTGAAGCAAGGGAAAAGGTTATGATCAATGATGATCAGATATGATTATATGAGATATGGAGGATGGCGGTGGAAGTACCGTGTATGCCATGAGCCGAAGGGCTATATTTATTGATAAATGGTTGGTTCTTGATTGGACCATGAGCCGGATGGCTGAGTTCTTGCCAGATACGGCAGAGCCATGTTGATAAATTGGCTAGTTTTGGATTGAACTGTGAGCCGGGTGGCTGAGTTATTGCCGAGTTACGGCAAAGCCATTATGGATTATGGCTGAGTATAAAGGCATATATGATAAATTAACGAATATGATAAATGAATAATGATGAAAAATGTTGAATGTAAGCATGCTTGTGTTTTCTCTCTGGTTGTAAGGGTGACAGGGCACCGATACCCTCTAATGGCGACAGGGCGCAGATACCCTCTAATGGCGACAGGGCGCAGATACCCTCTAATGGTGACATGGCACATATTCCCTCTAATGATATTAATACGCAACAGAGAGACTGTGCCCGGGTTAGCTACCGGACATGTCGGGTTGGCTTGATAACCGACAGATGATATCATCAGCCATAGGGCAAGCATTCATCATTTGCATATGTTTGAATTGTTTGGGTTTGCCTATTTGTTTTGGATTTCTACATTATATATGCTAAGTTACCTGATTATGTGCTACTTGTTCTACTTGTACCCTAATTGTGTATTACTTGCCTGTATTGCTTGTGTTTGTACAACTGAGAGGCCCCTCATGTTGGTGTCGGTGGAGGTTGAGGGCTGTTCTTGATGAGATGAATTGATGATGCGATTGCATGATGATGGTGATCATTAGTTGAGATGATTTGAGCTCCCTGGGTAGACGCAGTGATGTGGTTTCACTAGTTCCAGGGAGGGCATAATATATTGATATAGAATTGCTGAGACAGCACGACTGATGATGGCTTTGTTTATGATTCTGAAATCTGATTCGTGGGAGAGTCAGCGAGTTGGGAGTCATACGAGATGTGATCTAGATTTAGTATTCCCTTACGACAGATGCCTATTTATAGATTAGTGAGAATCTAGGCTGGATACTTGGTGAAAATGAGTTTAGGATGCTTGGTGAGTTTTTATTGCAGTGCATTGTATTTATTTGCCACTTTTACCGTACTGGGAACCCATGGGCTCGGGGTTCTCATTCCGTATATATCTCTTGTTTTTCAGATACAGGTCCAGGTGCTCAGAAGTGAGTTGTGGGTCGTCTGAGAGACGGCGAAGATCTTTATTTCCTCTACTTTGTGTTTGATTAGAATCTCTCCACCTATGTTTTGAAAAGATTATATTATGTATTGAACTCTTTTAAAACTTGCCTATAGAGGCTCTTATGTTTCCTTTGGGGAGAGATTAGGATATACTGTTGTCATCTACTTTCATACTGTACCCTAGTCGGCCTAAACTTCGCGGGTCGCGACTAGTGGCTATTTACTTATGTTATATATATCTATCTGTTATCTATCTCTTAATCTCCTCTACGCCTTGTCTGTATATCGTTTTCGGCTTCACGGTTTATCTTTTGTTGTCGAAACGTGAGTGATACGTCTTCGCGATTTTATTTCTACTCTTTTTAGGCTTCTCGATTAATACTCTTTTCGAAATTACCTATATTTATATATTAAAAATCCACCTGAGAGTCGTACCACCGTAATATCATTGACTTATGACTCGAGCATAAGGATTTGAATATTAGGGTGTTACACAGACCACCCGCTAGCACGATATTGTCCGCTTTGGCACACAAGGCCTCACGGTTTTGCCTTTGACGATAGGGATGCTAGCCGAAGCCCCCCACACTCACTCGTCAAAACGCGTCATGCTATAGAGAGGTATCCACACCCTTATAAGGCATGCTTCGTTCCCCGTGTGCCAAAGCGGACAATATCGTGCTAGCGGGTGGTCTGGGCTGTTACAGGAAGAAAAAGATAGTATGCAAATTCAAAGAGTCAAAGAATTATGTAAAAAGATTCCAGAACTTTATATTCCAGAAGAGAACGACTACTTAATAGTAGAAATAGATGTTTCAGACATAATCTGGTCAGGATATCTAAAAGCTAAGAAAGCTATAAAAAGTTTGGAACAAGAAAAAGAATCACTAGATTCTAAATATTCCCCAAAGGAATTACTTTGCAGGTATATTTCAGGGACATTTACTCCAACAGAACAGAGATATACTACTCATGAAAAGAAAACTCTAGCAGCAATTAAAACTCTTAAAAAATAGAAAATTGATTTACTACCCAAAGAATTTACATTAAGGACAGATTTAAGTTACCTAACAGGTTTCATACGATATAATTTAAAAGTTGATTATAATCATGGACGATTGGTAAGATGACAATTATTTTTGTTACAATATCCAATAAAAATTGAATATATTAAGGGTGACAAAAATATTATTGCAGATACATTAACAAGAGAATGGAGTTCGTTTACAACGCATTAGATCAAGAAATTCAAAAATAGGAACAAGAACTCGAAAAATACAAGCATTGTCAGCAAATAAGGACACAGATTCAATCCCTCAAGAAGGCCATTGAAGCAATGAAATCAACACAACAAGCAAAACCATCAGAGTTCAGCCAGCTAAGCATGGTGGACAAATCAGGAGAAGAAAAAATTTCAGAAAATAAAATAATTTCTGAAATTATTAAAAAATCCACCCAAGATAAAAAATATTATGTAATTTATAATGACCCCATGAAAGGAGTATATGATGCCTGGGAAAAAGCAGCACCATTCACACATCAATCAAAGATAATTCATAAAGGAGGATTTTTAACACTGGAAGAGGCAAAGGAATCCTTCAGGGAATATGAAGCTCTTCATCCAGAGCAAACCCTAAAAAGAGCAGATAAAGCTCCAATTCAAGCCCAGAGAACAGGAATAATGAGAAACATTCCTACAAGGGCTGAGATCAAGGAAAAGAAAAGGGTCTGTAGATCAAATATCAGAGAAACCCTTAATATAGTCCTGAACTGGACTGAAGAAAAAAAAGGGCAATTTTGGAATATTATCCTATTGCCAAAGAACAGCTGACAAAGCTGGTTATTTTTCCAGATGCTTCCCCATCTGACACTTATCAGTTTTTCCAGTATGGATTAATTGATACAATTTTAATTTTTAATGATCTAAAAATTATTAGTGAGTTTCCTGCAGGATTCGTTGATGTAGTAAAGAGATTTAAAAATATGATTGACAATGTAAATCCAAGGGATGTATCCCTAAAATTTACAAATAGTCAACTTATTTTTAGTGAAGAAGAAGAATGCTTGGTTCCAGCACACCAAGTAATATTCATGTCCGTTTTCCTAGGAAATTTTCAACCAATTGATCAAATTCAAGATTTAACAATTTACAGTCATGAAGGAAGACTAGCCAGCACATTAGCAAGGGTCTTTGAAAGAACTCAAAAAATAACGAAGGAATCTCACACAAGAATTAATTATAAAAGTAGAAATACTTTGCTTGTGTCCAGTAAAAGAAATGAAATTGAAAAAAGAGAGATGAGACTCTTGGTGGAATTTGAATCAGCATTCTACAATTTATCTGGACTTTTAGAAAAGCTCCCTGAAGGGATAAGAAGGAATCTCTGCTATTTGATAAAAGACAGAGAAGACCACAAGTGCCAGCTATGCGCCTCGGAAATATCTGAAGAAAGCAATAATAAAATAGAATCCACCCACATGATAAAAGAAGAGGACAGTGCATCTGAAGCATCCCTCAATATTATTGCATAATGACGTAAGCGCTTAGGTCATAAAGCACCAATAATGTAGCTGGTGCAAGATAATAAACAATGACGTAAGCAATGACGTCATAAGAAAGGTAAGGATGGGAATTGTCCATCAGACCCAACCATTATAAATAGATTGCTTAGACAATTGTAGAAGGCATAAAAAAACAGAAAACAGAAGGCTAAGAGTACTCATATGCTAGGAGGGCAAGGAGGAAGCTGCCAAGGCGATTCTATAGTCTGACAATGAATTCCCTTAGGGAAAAATAGTTCTAAACTCCCCTCTGGAGTTAATATCTACAATAATCTCCCCTCTAGAGATAAAAACACCTTATGTAAAATATACTAAATAAAGAAAGTTTTTCTCCAAAAAGGTACATCTTTATCCTAGTCTCTTAGTTATGAATTATTTAGAAAGCTTAGAATTAACGGAAGAATTTGATTATTATAGATTAACTGCTTTATTAGATAATGAAAAACAGGTTGTTCTAAAAACAGAACTAAATCTCAAATCAAATGAAAATTTTAATAAACAAAATCTTTTAAAAGAAGTTTTTAATAGAAAAAATATAATATACTATAGAAAAATTCAACTTGAAGCCCCTATAAAAATAAAATCTGCTAATGGAGAACTTGAAATAGCTTTGATAAATGATGAAGAATTGAGTAAATAGATTGAGAAAATTAAGGATCAACAAAAAAAATCTAAAATTGGATAGATTCATATTAGTACCATACAAGTCTTAATCAAATCTATATATATGAAAGGAATTAATTCACCAATAAGTTTAGCAATATGTGACAAAAGAATTACTGATGACCCAATAGATCAAATAATTGGAATTGTTCATAGAAATTTGGCAAATATAAATGTTAAATTTAATGCCCATCTTGAAAGATCTATAAGTTTAGCTTATAAATTTCATAGAAAAAGTTTAATGGAACAAGATGATGAACCATTTTCAATTACATATGCAATAAATTATGCTTTAACAAATAGCCATCATAGTATAATATTTAAAAACAGAGAAAGAATTTATGTCGATGAATTATTTCAGAAAATTGTAAAAACAGAAATACCAAAATATAAAGCTATTGAAAATCCAGTTCTACTATTAAAAGAACCATCAAGAAGATAATTTTCATCAAATTTTCAAATAAGAGAATCTAAAATTAATAGTCCCTTAAATTTATCTAAATTAAAGATTAAAGAAGAAAACTCTGAAATAAAAGAATTAACAAAAAAGGTCAAAAAATTAAATGAAACCCTAAATACTAAATTATGACAATAGATAAGGAAGAAATATATGTAACTTATCAAGATAAGAAACAAGAGCTCTTTGAAAGAGAGAATCGTTTGAATTATTTGCAGTTTTCTGAAATAAATCAAAGAGCATTTGAAACTCTAAAAATAATCTATAACAAGTTGAAAAAAGAAGTTGAAGAGCTAAAAAAATTAATAGAATCTCTAGAAAATAGTGATGAATCGATGATAGAGTTTGCAGAAATTCTAAAATAAATAATATTAAACAAAACTATTTTTAGGAATAAGATTACCTAATTTATGAAGCATAAAAAGATTGAAAAACCAGAAAATAAAATAAAAAGGAAAACAGCGAAAAAATTAAAAAATAAAATAGAGGAGTATAAAAGAGAATTAAATAATCTTCAGATCGAAATTGATGATCTTATAATAAAAAAGATAGAAATAAGAATAAATATAAACAAGTTGGAATTAAATTTAGGAAATTTATAAATGCCTGGAAAATCATATTACGATTTAAAAGAATTAAACCTGTTGAAAGAAAAGATGGAGAATGAAATTGAAAAATTAGAAAGATATTTAGAAACAAGAGAAAGTGTAGAAATAAAAGAAGTTTTTGAGGATTTAAGAAATTATATTAAAGAAAAAGACAAACAGATAAAAATCCATGTAAAAAAGAATATTATAATTATGATAGAAATTAGAACAGAATTAAAAAACTATAAATATGAAATCAGAATTATAAATATACATCAAGGACTAGTAATAAATAATCATATAACAAATACAAGAGAAATTGTAGAAATGGTTAATACTTTAGATTATGAAGTTGCAAATTATTTTTATCAAAATCCTTTGAATAAAGCACCACCAATTGAATCTATATAAATTATAAACTTATTCAAAGCAAAATATGAAGAGTTAGTAGAAATTTCGAAAGAAGAATTAAAAGAAAAGTTGAAATTGAAAAATTGGTATCAGAGCCAAGTTAACGATTAAGGTAACACTTTCTCTTTAAGCAACACTTTTAGTGATACGCTTTTAAATCAATAACAACCACAAAATGGAAAACGTCTTTACAAAAAGATGAAAATGACAACTTTATCGTAGTAGCCACCGATATAAATATATAACAGATGACTGAAAATTTTTAAAAGTGAAATATAATGGGTACTGGATTGGTACAGTTATCCCATGATATATAAAATTAGGGTAGTGCTAGGGAGCTAATGGCCTAAGCATACAATGTGTACAATGGGCTAAATCTTTGGTCCATGAATAAAATGAACATCACCCATACTATCCAGAATAACCATCCGAATACCAAGGATAATAAACATCTTATGTTATAAAGCCACTTATTCCAAAAATTTAAACTAATTTTGGAGTTCACCAAATATCAAACTCTTGACCTTTCGGATCTAGAACTCTAATTCCATATTTGAAACCACTCATCCCAAAAGCGTAACCTAACAGGACAATGTAACACTAATGGTCATATCTCTAATACTTTCTAAACTTCCATTGTACACATTGTACACTTAGACCATTGAATCCATATACTTTCTCATAAAATTAATATAATAATATGTATGATTAGATGATAAAATGCAATGGGTATCGATTTAATGCGATTGCCCCACGTAATAGTACTTTCTAAATATAGTTGTCTCATAATGAAGATAAAACGTAATGTGATAAAAACTATTAAGCAAGATGGGTAGTAAGATAACCTTCAAATAAAAAAATAATAGATACTGTTTGAATTCTTTCTTTTTTTTTTTTTTGGTCAAGGATACTGTTTGAATTCAGTTGTCCCAAAACGATAGTAGATACCAATCGGGTATGGTCACTCCACAAGGGAAGAAAAAACAAGATGTGTACCAATCGGGTATGGTTGTCCCACAAGAAATTGAACAAATAAGATGGTTGGGTTTGGTTGCCCATAAAAAATTGAAAAACAAGATGGGTACCAATCGATTATGAGTACCTGATAGAATAGGCTATTTACGGGTACCAGTTGGGCAGTTGAATATGATTGTCCCATAAAAAAACATGTATGGTACCAGTCGAGAATGGTTATTCTACAAAAGTAAAAATTTGATGATTGATGAGTTAGTATCAATGCAATGGTTGCGTGATAGAATAGGCTGTCCATGTTTAAAATAAATTATTTTTGAGTATTGATTAGATATGATTATCTAACAAAATCAAAATTATATGGTTAAAATCAATAACATGCCTAAGACAAGATGTGATGATGGTGTGATGATGAGTTTTGAAAATATAACTCAATATTTTTAACAGACTTTTTTTTAAAAAGATATCATGTATGATTGTTGTTATTACTGTTTTTTTTTTTACACATTTTTATTGTCGCATTCAAAGAAAAATGAACTTAGAACATTTCTTTTCTGTTATATCGAGACGTGTATTATTCGCAAAATACATTAATCCCTATGACACTAAAATATGGTACTTCGGGACCAAGTGCTTTTTTATTTTCTTTTTTGGTCAACCTTCTTCACATCTAGTGATCTAATGATCATTGGGGTTCTTACTAGAAATAATTTATTCATATAAAATCTCTTTAGGATTTTCTCTGCGTAAGTCTTTTGATAAATAAATATCCCTTTTGCTACATATTTGATTTGAAGGCCGAGACAAATTTGGTTTTCTCAAGATCTTTCATTTCAAACTCTTCTTTCAGAGCATTTATGATCGTTGGGATTTGTTAAGAAGATCCAATGAACATACACAACAATTATAATAAATCCAGACGCAAATTTTCTTATATAAATACATAGGCAAATATCCTCATTTTTAAACACCTTTTGCATCAAATACTATGTAAGACGGTTGTACCACATCCGTCTAGATTGCTTTAAACTATATAAAGATCTTTACAATCTAATCGAATATAATCCTTGAGATTTCTCTTTGGATAATTCAGATATCTTTAGTCCTTTAGAGACTTTCAAATAGATATCATAATCTAATAACCCATATAAATAGGTTATGGCTACATCCATTAGATGCATATTTAATTTATGATATACAGATAAGCTAATCAAATATCTCAAGGTAATTGTATCAACTACGAAAGAATAGGTCTCTTTATAGTCTATACCAGATCTTTCTGAAAAATCTTGTGCTACAAGTTGAGTTTTGTAGCATACAATTTCATTATTCTCATTTTGTTTTCTCACAACTACCCATGTGTATCAAACAAGTTTTACACCTTCTAGTATTCGTACTATAGAACAAAAAACTTCACGTTTTGCAAGGTAATTTATGGCTTCTTTTCACTTTTACCAATTATCCATTCGTCGACATTCTTAGATGGTTTTTGGTTCAAGATCCTCATTTTCATGTATAATATTTAGCACTACATTATATGCAAATATATCGTCGGCAATCATTTCTCTTTGGTTCTATTTTCTCCTATAAAGACAAAATTTATTAAAATTTATTAAGATCTTATCATTTTGACAAATTTCAAGTACCTCAACATCTTTCGATGTTTCAATTATATTGTGACTTTAGACAACTGTATGTCTACATCCTCCTCAACAGAAAGTGTATTTGCCTCTTTATCATAATTTGCCCCTCTTCTTTTTCAAAAATTTTTATCTTTAGAACTGATTGATCTACATGCTTTTTATAGGTCATTGTCAACAAGAATGTTAGCAGACTTGAAATTTCTGTGAATCACAGCCGGCTGACATTGCTCTTGCTCATGCAAATACCTTGTCAGAAGACAAGAAGAAACATTAGATTTCTCATTCAGATCATCAAAGATTTGTGTCTTTCAAATATGTTAAATCAAGGAAAGACTTTCCCATGCTTCAGCTTCCAATTATCTTTTTGCATATGCTTCATTTGGTTTTCAGAAAGATCCTAGAACTCTCTAAAGAGATTTGATCAGAAATTCATTGTTGTTAGAAAAAAGCCATCATTCTTGGGCCAGCAACCAACAGCTTAACCTTTAGGGTTGAATTGGTTTGCAAAAACTATTTAACTATTAAAATCTTTCACACAAAAAATAAAGCATAATGTGGCAAGTATTACTAGCCATGAAATTTTAATTTAGCATTTAACAATTTAACTTTGGAAGTATTAGCAAAGTTGAAATAAAGCTTCAACATCAACTACCATGACTTGAGCAAATTAATATCAGCAATTGAATGAATTCTCCAAGGAAAACTAATATTTTAGGCAGGATAAACCAGACTTGTGAAAATAAAAGATCTGAACCTGTTATAAGCCAAAGCTACAAATCAACAAGCTTGAGCAATTTTTTCTCTTAAAAACATAATGGTAACTTGACTTACTCTAGGGCCCTAGCCGCCCCAAGTGCTATCCGGATGCAAGCATTCCATGTGAGTCTTGTTTTAAATTCATCCTCTGATGGAGTGCCTCATTGAGTGATCCATTACTGCAATACTCGTATATCAGAAGCCTTTGACCACGCTCTGAACAGTACCCAATAAACTTGACGATTGTTACATGTCGTGTTCTATCAATGCCATTCACTAATTCAAGAAAATCCTCCTCCTCCTGGTGATCACAAACTCTCTTTTCAAGTTTCTTCACAGCAAGTACCTACAGTTCATAATAAAATGTTCTCATTGAACCCAAAATAAGGGAAGGAAAAAGATCAAGTGTCAAATTAAGAATCCAATCAAGTCATCAAAGTCGGATTGTTTTATCAGGGTAAAGAGAAATCGATATGCATCATTAATCTATTTATCATGTCATTCCCAGAACATCTTGGCAGAATATGAAAAGCAGAAGAGAAAACGGCCTAGCCAAGCATAATAATTAAATAAAACATGTTAAAATAACTTCAGTGTTTTTCAAGAATCACAGAACAATCGAAGATCTAAGCAATATAATCGGCCCAAAGAAGATGAAGACATGTATGCAATAGAGATGTACAAACCCAGTGACAAAAGAACTTTGTGGTTGTTCTCAGGTATTAAACTCCCATGTTATCACGCAACAACAATGCATCGCAACACAAACCACAAACTATAAGAATAAAAAGATAACAACAATCACTCCTTTTTGACAATGTGTGACTTCACATACTAGAGATGTTTAAACATGGAAAATATGACAAAGTAATATCATCTGTCCAGCAAAAAGAACAATTGGGAGAAAAAAAATGGAAGGCATATGTACCAATCATGTTACTATAAATGAAGATATAAAAGAAAAAATATGTGTAACTTAGTTTCATCAGTAAATTCTGTATAAATGCAACTGATGAGAAACAGTCTCACCTTCATTCTTTTGTGTTGTTCAACATATTAGATTTTCTATTTTGATCCTTAATTCAAAATATATAGAAGCATTACTCACTAACTATAGAAGCACACCTTTCTTATATATATATAATCAAGGATAAAAAAACAGGACAATGCTGAACACAGTCTTCAAAGTTTATAGTTACAACTCCTAATAAGCTAAGAGGTAACAAACTCTCTATTTAGCACAAACAAGAAGGTTGTAAACTATAATGTGACTAAGGTTGTAAACTAAAGTGAACACAGTTCCTACAAATTTATTTAGCACCTCCACTGAATCTCAGAAACATTATCTTATTGTATCTAGGATTCTTCCAGCAATAACCTCTTGCATCAAAATGGAGGTGGTGGTGGATCAATACTCAAAGTTCCGTCCAGTACTGCCACTACATCCTCCATTGAAGGCCTTTGATGTTCATTGCTTTGTAGGCACCAGAATGCGATTCTCAAAACGCGCTCAAGTTCATTTGAATTGGCACCACCTTGAATTCTTTTGTCAATCACATTTGCAGCATTCCCTTCTATCAATTCTTTATATGACCACTCACAAAGATCACTTTGATCTCTACATCCGGTCAATAAGGTTAGGACTAACATGCCGAAATCTGCTATGTCTCTCTTGGCAGAAAAGGCACAGTACACTGCCTCGCCGTCTACTATTGCAAACCCAGATTCGCTCACCTTGGCTTTTAAGTTCTCATCCAACATGACATTTTCACACTTCAGATTTCCATGACTTATGAACTCCCTGCATTCAGAGTGAAGATAATTAAGGGCCTGGGCCACGCTTAAGCATATGTCAACCCTTTTTCTCCAGGTCAGTTCCTTGCAAAGAGCGGAATCATCTATATACTTCTCAAGAGAACCGTTTTTGACGTACTCGTAGACCAAGAATCTATGATTGGACTCGCAACAATAGCCCTCCAGCTGCACAAGGTTCTTGTGGTGGATGCCTCCAATCTTCAGAACAGCAGTCCGGAACTTCCTTGCATCTATGGATGCAATCAGCTCTTTAACAGCAACTGGGAATTTGTTTAGTAGCATGCCCTTGAACATATTTGGCCCAATTCGATCTTTGAAATCCTCAGTGACGCTCTTGATCTCTGAAAAAGATAACAACACAACTAGGCCCTTTAAATTTGTGTCTGCGGAAGGTAAATTGTATTTGCATCTAGTAGAGGTTTTCCTTTTGTAGATGAAAAGATAATAATAACATCCGAGTTGAAGGACAACACCGATGATAATTGTGGCTAAGGATATTCCTATTAGACAAGGAACACAAGTATGAGGATCTTCTTCTGTTGCAGGTGAGCTTTGACATGGGAACTTTAGGGCAGATGTAGATGAGCAACTCTTGACAAATGATACCACGTTTGGAGACGGATCTAAATAGCCAGTGACATACTCAGATTTCTTTATCGAGCACTGGGGAAGAACATGATTAGAAAAGGTTGCGGCAGTACAACTAGAGTCATTCTGGCACAATTGCATACATTTATTCACGCTAGTCATGATAGCCGGACCATCAATAGGGTAAAGCCCATATAGGTGTATGTGCCTATATGCGACCATAGTGGAACCATGTTTACACTTTTGTTCATATGGAATGAAACAAGTCTCATCAGTGTCCGTCTGGTTGAAAGGGCACACACAATCAGCAGTACCACAGGAAGACAAAACACAGACCCCCCGTTTACCGCAAGTCGCAAAAACCTTGCACTGGTTCTGAACAGCTTGCCAGACAGATTTCCATGACTGCAAAGCCTCCACCCACGAATATAAGCGGAGATTGCCATCCACATCTATCCTAAGAAACCGGTATTTAACATATTCATCGTGGTCTTCTCCAAACACGGTCCAAACAACATTAAGATTTTTGTCTAAAAGTTGCAGAGCTCCATTGTTTGTTACATATGCAGTGAGATTCGGAACAGAAGGGTTTTGGCTTGTCCAGTAGGGAATAATACCTTGCCAAAGGAGCATCAAGTGTCCCGAAACATTCATAGACAGGGTGTAGTAACTGGACAGTAGATTCGTACTTGCAGCTTGAAGCATCTTATCACAAGATAGAAACTGTCCTGGGAGAAGCGTATCATCTGGACTATCAAAACTTTGCCAAATGACCTTTTGCTCTCTGTCGATTAGAACAAGATTTCCATTGTCAAGAAGAGAAGCCGACACGACACCCTTGTTACTGGTTTGGCTGCTCCATGAAGGCATTCCCTGATCATCAAACAGGACCATTTCACCATCTGTGGTGAAAAGGAAATAGGACATGTTACCTACTCCATACAGAAAGTCAGCACTCCACACCATTCTTTGTTGACTATACGGTATAGACTTGTCGCTGAAACGAATGCCAAAACTAAACTGGCCAGGCTCATCCGAAATCTTAAGAAATCCAATGGTAAAATTACCATTTTTGGAAACCCAGCTGCCATTGTCAACCACCGAAAGTCTAGAACCTAATGGTATCTCAGCCCTCACAGCATGATATAGCAAGAAGCATATGAAAACACATAGCAATAAACCGCTCTGTTCAATCATATCTATAAGGGTTCTAAGGGTTCTGAAAGGGTGTCACTGAAACTGAAACGAAAAATAAAATAAAAGGAAACTCGTTCGAACTGAGAGTTTGGGGGACAGGAGAGGGGTTGGAACGATGGAATTGGAGTTGATTTTTGTTTTCTCAAGGGAAAGTACGGCAGCGAAAATTAATAAAATAAATTAGAACTCTCATTCAATTTCTCTGAATCATTATTTTCTCTTCTATTCTCTTCTGTTTTGATTTAGCTTTATTCGTGCTTATCTTGTTTGTAATGTTTGATAGATAGTTTGTAGTGTGTTTCCAGAAATGCAGAAAAGTTCAGAATATTTGTAAAATTAGAAGTGAGCAAAAGAGTTAACAATTAATTGTTCATACTAAAGTAGAAAAACAGCAGCAGCTTGATTACCTGGGTCGCACACCACCACCGTACCGTCGGAAGCTCCAACTTGATCTCATTCTTTCATTAGTTTCTCTTCTTCACGCGGCAGCCATAAAGCTTCCTGGGTTCTCTTTCAATGGAAGCCATGAAAGGGTACTCTACAAACATCAGCGCATATCTCATTGACACCCGCAACTTGCTCGCCTGGTCACTGGCTCCGGCGGTGTCTTCGGTCTCACCAGCTGTCATGGCGGTGTCTTTGGCGTTGTTTTCATCCATTTTTGGAATTTTAGAGCCCGAGGAATGGGGAGAGAGAGAGAGAGAGAGAGTGAGGTAGGTAGAGTTTTTGTTTTTTCTTTCTTGTTTTGGGGTAGCTACACGCGTAGACATTTATTCTTTCCTTATATTGTGTCCCGTACTCCAGTGACTCGTGATTCCAGTCATTTTCATTTCCATAATTTGTCATGGAGTAAGACTTTCAAGATATTTTTGGAAGCTAAGTACAAAAGGAATAAAATGAGAAAGAAAGGATTATTCTGAACGCAATTTACCGGGGTGCCCAATTCGTGCCCAGAGTTGGTGAAGCTGCAGCATCACCATTACTCCAAGAGCCAAAAGGAGACATGCCTCTCAATTATCAACATTAGTCAATTAATAACCCATATTTCTAATTAAAATTTTAAGCAATAAACAATTTTATCTGCTTTTATAATTGTCTACAGTATAAAGGATAACTTATTACTTCTAAATATGATAATTTTTTTTAGATAAATATTTTACAACAGATAGATATGGAGTGTTTAATATTATTGTAAATTTAAAAATCTTACGTTTACAATAAACAAAACTTTATATTTATTGTTAGAGAATAATTAGAATCAATTTAGATCAATTAGTATTATTTATATTTATATAGTATATTTGTATATTAATTGTAGGATTTTATATTTTTATTACTGTAATTCTTTTTAGCACGTATATATATTTCTTGTATATTATACTTTTATACACAATTTTGAATAATACACAATTCTTTCTCCAGTTTAGTCTCTTGTTTCTAACATGGTATTAAGAGCATATGTTTTTTTTTTCTTTACAAATTTGTCCATATCCCTTTTGTTTTTCTCTTCTGACAGTATTTTTTGTCTTTGATTTTTGTTTATTTCTCGACGCTTTGGTTCGTCACCGTCCTTACCATCGTCTTCGTCTCGTCATCATGAGTTCTACGAGTCCCGAAACGTCGCCAAAAACCTCCTCACACGCCGCCGAAAGTCCCTGCCGTCACCAGTTTCTTCTCCTTTCCAGATTCATTCCACGCCGCCGGATTGGGCCCTTGATCAACGGCCTAGACGCTCCCATGTGTCACGCCTATGCTTGTCCACACCCAACCCGCGACCGCATCTGCTCCGACCCACCAGACCCGCACCTGGACCTGATCCGGCCCGTTGGTTGATCCACGTGTCTGTGTCAACGCTGACGTGGTTCTTTCCTCCATTCAGGCGTTACCACGTGGCATCCATCTGCTGATGTGGCAGATAGTGGGATCCTCTCTAAGATTTTTTTGGTGAACTCTTTTCGATTCTACCCTCTATTTTCTCATTTTCTACTCTGAAATTGTAATTTTCTCTCCTCTCTTTGATCTCTATATCTACTATTATGGAAAAGTCAAATGCTTTTGCTACCACAGACAGAAAGGATGAATTCTGTCGAAACTGTAACCATTCTGGGTACCTCTTCTCAGACAGTCCTTCTGTTGAATGTCGCACATGCCACCAGAAAGGTCTCATTAACTACCATTATTCACAGCTGTTCTTCCATTATTACAAGCTCTCGGGACATTTGATTACTGCTTGTTCTACTCGTCTACCATGTCCTGATCAACTCAAGTATCATTCTCGTCCCAACTTCTCCAAGATTGTGCCTGCTTCTACTGTTTTTGCTACTACTAAATCTACCACCTTTGCTCCTCTCAACCCGGTTCCTATCTCTCTATCTGATATTGCGTCTCTTCTTCAGCATCTTCTTTCCCTTTCTGGTAATACTCCTGCTGCCTTTTCGACTACTCCAAATAATTCTAAATGGTATTTTGATTCTGGTTGCTTTAATCACATGTCTCTTTTGCGTCATCTTTTCTCGTCTTTGTCTACCACTATAAATGCACCTTCTGTCAATATTGTTGATGGTTTCCTCTTGCATGCGAGACACAAGGGTTCTATTTCTCAGTCAACTCTTACTCTCCCTGATACTTATTATATTCCCAAATTAAACTTTAATCTTCTTTCTGTTGGTCAACTTGTTGATCTCGGTTTTGATGTTAATTTCTCCATTTCTGGTTGTCATGTGCAGGATGGCCGGACGGGATAAATCATCAGGACTGAACGTAATGTCAGAAGGTTGTTTAAACTTGAGAATCTTCATGTTCCTCTTGAGACAAATCTCTGTGCTGCTTCTTCTCCATCTACCCTTCACTTGTGGCATCACCGTCTTTCCCACAGCTGCTTAGAAAAATTGCATCCTCTTGTATCTCAGGGGGTTTCAGGTTAGGTTAATAATAAGTCTTTTAATTGCATTTCTTGCCAAACTGCCAAACAACTTGCTTTATCTTTTCTCAATAATTTATCTCTTGCTTGCTTCCCTTTTGATCTTATCCACTCTGATGTTTGGGGCCTCGTTCCGACCACTTCTATGGGAGGGGCTCGGTATTTTGTCATTTTTGTTGATGATTATTTCTGCTTTACTTGGATTTATTTGATGACTAATCACCATGTGCTACTTCAGATTTATATTACTTTCGCCACCATGATTAAAACTCAGTTTTCCAAGGTCATTAAAGTTTTTTGACGCGATAATGCTATGGAATACCATGACTCCAAACTTTTAAACTTTCTTGCAGAATAGGGTACTTTGTCTGAGTATTCTTGCCCTGGTACGTCTCAATAAAATGGCCGAGCTAAACACAAATACCGTCACATTCTTGACTCTGTTCGTGCAATGCTTATTTCCTCTTCGTGTCCTGAGCATACTTGGGGTGAAACTGTTCTTACTGTTGTTCATGTCATCAATAGACTTCCTTCTTCTATCCTTGGTAACATTACTCCCTTTGAGTGTCTTTATCATACCTCTCCAGATTACAGTTCTCTTCGGGTTTTTGGTTGTGTCTGTTTTGTTCTTCTTTAGCCTCATGAACATAGTAAACTTGAACCTTGGGCTCGCATGTGTTGTTTCCTTGGTTATGACACTGAACACAAGGATTATCGTTGTTGGGATCCTCTCTCTAGATGTATTTGTATATCTCGTCATGTTGTATTCTGGGAGCATCACATGTTTTCTAAGTTCTCCTCATTTGAGTCCATTCCTCCTACTCAGTCACCATTTTTTACTAACCCCAATGTTGATCTTTTTCCTAGTGATGATTCTACAGGTTCTATCTCAAGTCAACTTCTACAGTCTCCTGCTCTTCCGCTTTCTCCATCTCTCGATGATTCCAGACCGGACGATGATCATGCTCTTACTGTCACGCCTCCTCCTTTCACTCGTTCTTCTAGGGTAAGAAATCCACCTCCTCATCTTCTTAATTATCATTATTTTTCTACTATTCTTCATCACCATGAATCTAAGTCATTCAGAGAAGCCTCCACAAATTTAAGTTGGTAGCAAGCAATGCAGGAAGAAATTCAGGCACTTGAAAAAGCACACACTTGGGACTTGGTTAATCCTCTCTCTGATCAGGAAGTTGTGGGTAGTAGATGGGTATACAAGATCAAGAATCGCTCTGATGGTTCTATTGACTGTTATAAGGCACAATTAGTTGCTCAAGGTTGTACGTAAGAGTATGGTATTGATTATGAAGAGACTTTTGCTCCTGTTGCTCGTCTCACATCTGTTCGATCTCTCTTGGCCATTGCTGTAGTCAAAAAATGGTCTCTCAATCAGATGGATGTGAATAATGCTTTTCTTAATGGGGATTTGAAAAAGAAGGTCTATATGAAATCACCTCCGGGTTATCCTTGTCTTTCTTGCAAAGTCTGTCTCCTTCGCAAGGTACTTTATGGTCTTAAGCAAGCCCCTCGTGAATGGTTTGACAAATTTAGCACCACTATGTGCAATCTCAGTTTCACTTGAAACCCTCATGAGAATGCTCTCTTTACTCGTAAAAGTGGACATGGAGTTGTTATTCTACTTTTGTATGTTGATGACATGATCATTACTGGAGATGATGTTGATGGTATTTCTGATCTCAAAGCCTCCATTCACCATATTTTTTAGATGAAAGATCTTGGTTCTCTCAGTTATTTTCTTGGTTTAGAGGTCATATCCACAGATGATGGCATCTATTTCACGCAGGCTAAGTATGCTTCAGATCTTCTTGCTCGCGCTGGGATTACAGATAGCCGCACTGAGTCAACTCCCCTTGAGCATAATGTTCGATTTACCCCTATGGATGGTACTATTTTGGATAATCCTACTCTTTATCAACAGTTAGTTGGAAGACTCGTCTACTTAACTGTCTCCCGACCAGACATCGCCTTTCCGGTTCATGTTCTTAGCCAACTCTTGTCAGATCCTCGTACTACTCACTATGCGGCAGTTATTCGCATTCTTCGCTACATTAAAAGCACCCTATTTCATAGCCTTTATTTTTCTGCCCATTCATCTTTATCCCTTCAGACGAACTCAGATGTTAATTGGGCTGGTGATCCTACTGATCATTGTTCTACTACTAGTTATTGTTTGTTTCTTGGTAATTCTCTCATTTCATGGCGAGCTAAGAAACAAATGTTCACTGCTCGATCAAGCACAGAAGCTGAATACCGTGCTCTCGCTGACACCACTGCTGAGGTTGTCTCGATTCGTTAGCTTCTCGAAGACTTGGGTGCTCCTCAATTATCCTCGACTGATGTTTTTTGTGACAATCACAGTGCTATTCAGATTGCCCATAATGATGTGTTTTATGAACGCACCAAACACATTGAGATTAATTATCATATTGTTCGTCAATGTATCCTTATTCATGTTGTTCATCAACGTATCCTTATTGATGTTGTTCGTCTCATTGCTATTGGAACACTGGATCATACTGCTGATATCTTTACAAAGACTCAGCATTCGACTTGTTTTCGGACTCTGATATCCAAACTCAAGATGATATCCTTAGTTCCCACTTGAATTTGAGGGGGAATGTTAGAGAATAATTAGAATCAATTTAGATCAATTAGTATCATTTATATTTATATAGCATATCTGTATATTAATTGTAGGATTCTATGCTTTTATTATTCTGATTCTTCTAGCACCTATATATACCTCTTGTATATTGTATTTTTATACACAACTCTAAATAATATACAATCCTTTCTCCAGTTTAGTCTCTTATTTCTAACATTTATATCCTTAAAAAATTTTATCACTAGCGATGTATTTAGGCAGGGACTAATATTTTTTAACTTAATTTTTATGTGGATTGTCAAATCGATCATTCATGGTAAAATTATCGACCAATTTAGTGGTTAAGCGTTTTCAAAAGTACCTGATAGCCTAATCTTTCTTTTTATCCACTTAATAAATTGGTAGATAATTTTTATTTAATGACAGATTTAGTAACCAAATAGTATAACTTTGAATCGTCCACCATTATAAAGGTACCAAATGTGGTGTAAGACCAGACTTTTCCGTTGATGACGACAATTTTCACAATGGTTGCATTAGGCCCGTTTGTAAAGTCGTGCAAGTAGAACACTGGGGTTGTTTAGAACTTGTTTGGAAAATCATGGTCATGGTGATGAATATCATAAGCAATAATGTTGTCATGGAGAAGGGTTTGATTGGTGCCATGGTTTTTTTGGGTTAGTGCATCACACAGGTCGAAAGGTTCTTTCTATAATTATATTGATTTACTTTACATTGTAACGCACAAAAACAGTAAAAATAAAACAAAAATAAATAAAATACAACAAATTAAAAGCAATAAGACATTTATATACAAAAGATGTCCTTGCATTGTCTTGCAAGTTGCAACTTATAAAAGAACATAGAGACAGGGTAGCTTTTTATATCCAAAAGAGGCATTCTTCTTCACTTGTGTTTGAATTTTGCGTGCCTAGAAAACCAAGTTTTCTAGAAAGGGTGGTCTCTCCTAAATGGCCTGCTAAAGGGATGCACTGATATGGCCGTAGCCAGCTCTGCATCTTCGGACTGAACCAATGATCCTTTTTTGGACTGAACCGTACATAGCTAATATTCCTATTTTACACAATAAATAAATAAAATTGACAACTGTTATATTATATATTTTCCAAGCCTAAAATTATGTTATCTTTATTTAATTTGCCCAAGTTAGTATATGGTAGAATATTCTGTACAATAATGTTTCGCATCCATATAATTTCTCTAACTAAGTCAACCAAGTTTTTTTTTTCTTTACGCATCTACCACCTTTAAACGTAAAGCTTCTCTTCCTTCTTCTCTACTCTAATTTCTCTGATTTTCTTCTTCATTTTCTTTAACGTAAAACTACATTTTTTTCTTCGTTTTCTTATTCAATCTGCATTGCATTTATCTTCTTCGTTTTCTTCTTCGATTTGCATTGCATTTATGTTCTTCATTTTCTTCTTCGTTTTTAGATTTCAACAGTGTATCAAAACAATGAATGCTTCAAGTTCAAATCAGAGTGATTTGGATTATTCTTTTGAATCGAATCTATTGGATGAAGTTTGGATTATTCAATTTTGAATTGAATGGAATGGAATGCAATCCCTAAATCCAAATGTTTATGAATACAATTTTTTGTTTATTTGGTATTGTACATTGGTTTCATTTTGATAATATTTTCAATTCATTCAAGACGCAGATATTTTTTAATTTGAAATTATAATGGACAATTTTTGGTTCATTTGGTATTATACAATGGTTTCACTTTGATACTATTTTTCGGTTCATTTTACAGTCTAGGTGTATTGTGGATGAACAATTTGTCCCAAAAGTTGGGATGACTTTCAAGACACTAGAAGAAGCTGGCAGGTTCTACAAAGATTATTCCGAACTTGGTGATTTTTCTACGAAAATAAAGAACACCACTCGGAAGGGAGATGAGATTAAGAATCAACTAATTATGTGTAGTAGAGAGGGGAAGTGAAAATCCAAGATATCTCCAACTCTGAAAACAAACCCCTCAGCTGGAATGAACTGTCCAACAAAGATTTACGTACATATATTGAAGGACATTGGTCTTTGGATAAATTCGAAAGTTGTTCTAAATCATTCATACCCTTGTTGTCCAGATGGAGTAGAGAAGCTTAAACAACACAGGGAGTTAAGCATGTTTGTGCGTTGTACCATTAAAAACAATGAGGAACCCAGAATCAGACCGAGTAAAGCATATCAGTCATTTGTAGCAGCAGTGGGCAGTTATTGCGAACTAAGTTTTATCGAAAAAGATGTGAGAAATTACATTACAAGGGAGGTATGAAATATTTCCGAATAAGACGATGCCAAAGAATTTGGCAATAATACTTATTAAGAATGAAAGAGAAGAATCAAAATTTCTTTTTCGAGCTTAACCTTGAAGCTGATCACTCCATCAAAAATGCATTTTGGGCCGATGCAAGAAGCATGACTGCCTACGAGTATTTTGGAGATGTTGTTTCATTTGATACCACTTACAACACAAACAGGTATTCGGTTCACTACAATATAGTTTTCAGTTGACAGAGCCAACACATTTTGGTTCATAATTGTTGTGAGTGCCCATTTTTATAGGTACAATATGGTTTTTTGTTCTTTTGTGGGAGTGAATCACCACATTCAGTCGACAGGAGGTAACATAATTTCCAAGGAACATTGATTTGCTTTTAATTAGGAAAAAATCGCTTGTGCAGTTTGCTAATATATGATTTTTTTTTTTTTTTTACAGTTAAACTTTTTAGACGGTGGATTAGTGATTCAGTCAAGCTCCAACCTTTATGATGAGTAGAATATGAATTATCCCGGAAAGGATTATAGAAGTTTTGGTTTTTATTAATATAAATTTTGATTCATGTATTACTAAATTTCGATTCATCTGGGTTCTAGTCATATAATGAGGGTTAATTTTGATTTTATATTATGTTTTATTGAATAGTCACTTTTTTTTTCTCTTTTCAAATGTAGCTTCTACAATTGTGTTATGTCAAACGGTTTCTGAAATTGAATAATCATATATACATTGTTTTCGATTCATTTCGGTTCATTTGTATTTTTGGTGTTCTTGATGTTTGATAAATATATTGAATCCATTCACTGTGAACCTAGATTCATTCAATACAGTCCACACAGTTCCATCAAACATATACATTAACATTAACATTAACATTAATGTAACACCCTCACTATCCGAATGTCATACTTCCGGCTGCGCCACTCTGATAGATTGGGCATTACTACAACTCTAAACATATTTAATACTAAAATAGGAGCCTGTTTAAAACTTAAAACTGCATAACCTTTCAAAAACACTTTTTCGTGAAAACATAAACATACATATACATACAAACCAGATACAATACCTTACGATATATATATACATAACACTAGCTTACAAACATACATATCATAATTTCCTATCTCTCTTACAAACTTAATAAAGGTAAAGGTGAGGGAAAAATAATAGCTAAGATGATACAAAAATACCGATTAAACAGAAAATGAACATAAACTCTTCTGAAGCTTCGTCGTCCATATCCTGAAAAGGAATAACCTGTAGGGGAATGAGAACGTCATCCTCGCTTGTTCTCACTACAGGGTTACAGAAATCGCTATAACAAGATACGTAAAATAAAACTATTTTTAGAGTACAGTGATCATTGCTTGTCTTATGAGTCTTTCCAAAAATCATGGGTTCACATTCGAAATCCATAAATCCTTTTTGAAGACTTAGCAAATTTCTCAAATATTTTAAAACAAAACCTTTTTCCCTTTTTGTAAAATCTGAAATGATTTTCCTAGACAGTATGAATGACCAACATGTCCCAAACATAGATTCAATTAAGTCTATGCTGTAAGAGTTTGATTTTTCATACTTTTCTAGACCACAACCATGAAAGCAGCTACCTACGCAGTATAAATGATCATCCCGTTCCAAGCATAAGTTCATTAAGTCTATGCTGAACCGGTCAGATACTTTATACAAAACTAGAACTCAACATACCAACCACGGCCTCAAGCCCATCCAATCCAACACGGCCCCCGGCCCAAACAACTCAATCATCAACCAATTCATCACAAACCAACCAATCAAACACAATCACAATTAATGTAGTTCAAGCACAATCAATAGCAATTACAACAATTATAGCAGTTAGCAGTTAACATAAGTATTCACATAGGCAAACCAATTACAATATGCACACCCAAATAATGTCACATAAATGCAAATGATGAATGTTTGTCCTACTCGCTGTGATATCATAGTGTTGGTTCAACTGCTAACCCGACACATCTCCATGGAGATGTCGCCCTTCGAAATCATCAATGGAAACCCCCGAGATATAGTGCTCGGATCATTGTCCAGGATTTTGCGCCTACACGCTCTATAGATCCGAAGAGATGCGAGCGGGATACTCTTGCCTCTGACCGTGCATCTCAACGTAAGCGGGATTTAACCACCGTCCTTACGCAGCCGCCGCTACCTCGACAGGTGGGATCCAACCATCGTCCCTGCCAGGCGCATAGCGTCTCATATTTCAATCTCATCTCAGCATAAGCGGGACGCACCCGGCCCTTACGCCTACCAAACAATAACTCATCAATCTTGATGATATCCATAATCAATCAGGCTTAATAACTTATTTCAAATTCATTCTTGGCCCATTTACTTTTAAATAACAAACGTATTCAATTCACATTTTGCCAAGAATCACTTTTCAAAACGGAGCCACTTTCCACATTTTTCCAACACTTCCAAACAATCTCAAAACCATGCCAAGTTCAAAATCTCTTTTCAAAGACTCAAAATCATTCATTTCTAAATCAAGATTTGGTCATAAAATTCCTCAGCGGAATCTCAAGATTTCAGGGGAGAATAACCTAACTCATTTCTTAAATTCATTGAAAATTTCGAAAACTTTAACTTCTTGATTTGAATAAATAAAATTGAATTTAAACCAAAGCCAAGTCATGTATCCAAATATTCCGAACCAATTTCAAAACCAACTTACTTAAACCAAAACCAAATCATTTATACCGAAAACCAATTTCAGTTTCATTCTTAAATTTGTTTCCAAAGGCTCGGAATTGTTTCAGTTTTACTAAGTCAGAGTTTCAGAAAATACTTCAAACTCTTCCTAAAATGTCGTAAAGTGATATTAGGTAATCGAACTCTCCATTAAAACTCCTTCAAATTTGCTTACTTAATCAAATTCCAAAAACTTAATTATTTTCATCTTTAAATCAACTTTAAAACATGATTCTTTTCTAAAATAGTTTACATTCAAAATATAATAATTTTCTTAATAAAAGGGTTCAAACCTAATTCATTTATCGATAATACAGTTCAAGGCATAATCCATTCTTTTTTTTAAAACACCGTTTCAAATAAAGTCTCGGATTTTATAGAAATTTTCGGTAGCATCTTGACGAACGGACTCTTGCGTGGTCTAGAATTTTACAAATAAAGTCTCGTTGAAAGTATAGCTTCTAGACTGACAAGGAATCCTTTCGTACAAAAGTTTTGGTTGTCACAAGTAACAAACCCCTTTAAAATTGATAACCGAAGTATTTAAACCTCAGGTCGTCTCTCAAGGAATTGCAGGGAAGTGTGCTTATAATTGGTTATGGAAAAGTGTGTTTTGGGGTTTTGGATAGGAAACAAGAAAAGTAAATTGCAAAAGAAGTAAACTAATAACTAGAAAAGCTCTTGGCAGGGTATAAGAATTGGAAATCATATCCTAGTTATCCTTATCAATTGTGATGAGAATTGTTTATTGCTCCCACTTAGTTAACCCTTACTAAATAAAGGAAAGTCAAGTGGACTAATCAATTTGATTCCTCAAGTCCTAGTCAACTCCTAGGGAAAGACTAGCTTTAGTGGAATCCAAATTAATCAGCAACTTTCAATTATCAATCAACAAAGGAGTTTGATAACTCAAGTGTTACCAATTACTCAACCAAAGCCAAAAGGAGAGAAATCTAAATTAAATTAAAAGCATCACAACATAAATAGAAGAAAGCAATCATAAATCTTAAATACCTCAAATTGCATTAAATAAAGAAATCAAATCTAACATGAGAATTCATAAATTAAAGTAATAGAATAAATAAAAGTAGAAAAGAAACTAAATTAAAGGAACATTGAACCTGGATTGGAGGAGAAATAAACCTAAAACTAAGAGAAATCCTAAATCCTAAAACCTAAGAGAGAGAAGAGAGCCTCTCTCTCTAGAAACTACATCTAAAACCTAAAATTATGAATAATAGATTGTCTCCATGATTCCTCCACTCTGCAGCATCTAATCTGTGTTTTCTGGGCCGAAAACTGGGTCAAAAACAGCCCAGAAATTGCTGGGCAGTTGCAGTACGTCGCGCATGTCGCGCGTACGCGCCAGGTGCGCGTGCACGCCGATGGAATTTTTGCCAATGTGTGCGTGCGCGTGATGTGCGCGTGCGCGCCCCTAAACGCCAGATCAACTATGACAAATTATATATCGTTGCGAAGCTCCGAATGTTAGCTTTCCAACGCAACTAGAACTGCTTCATTTGGACCTCTGTAGCTCATGTTATGATCGATTGAGTACGAAGAGGTTAGGCTTGACAACTTTGCAATTCCTTCAATTTCTTGTATTCCTTCCACTTTTGCATGCTTTCTTTCCATCCTCTAAGCCATTCATGCCCTATAAAATCTGAAAACACTTAACACACATATCACGGCATCGAATGGTAATAAGAGAGGATTAAAAATAGTGAATTAAAGGCCAAAGAAGCATGTTTTCAATCATAGCACAAAATCAAGAAGGAAAGTGTAAAACATGTAATTTACATGAATAAGTGTGAGAATAGTGGATAAAATCCACTCAATTAAGCACAAGATGTACCACAAAATAGTGGTGCATCAAATCTCCTCTAAAACTTGGACTTCGCCACCCTTTCTGGGTCCCAACCAAACCAATCCTCAACTCTTTCCAACAGGTTCAAGACCAAATTAGTTTCCAATAAAACAAGAACTCAAACTTTCAGATTATAAAAAATCATTTCAAATCAACCAATCCAGAAATCTCCAATTTATCAAAAGCGAACATTATTTCAATCAAACAGGTAACCATATTCATTCAAGACAAAATCAGTCAATTCATAAGACTCATATCATCACTAGAAATACATTCCGCACAGCATATCTATTTATAACAATTCCAATTTAAAATAAACTAGTTTGTATAAAAAGCCCCTACGTCGTTCGCGATTCAACTATGCGACCAACTGCATTTCTATTCTTATCCCACAGCAACAGTATCAATACCGACCGTCCCCACAATAGCCACAACCGCTAAACACAGCCTTAGCTCAATCCTAAAACATTAATATCGTGTAAAACTCAATAATCTATAACAGAACAACAACTAAAAGAGTTTGGAACAAGGAACGACTCACTGGCTTACGAATAATCGAGAAAACAGAGCAACAGCAGTTCCAGTGATGACGCTGCACCTTGATGCCGTATGCAACAGCCATAGTACTCAGCAATCAAGACCCGTAACTCGATCCCAAACAAGGGCGAACGACTGAACTGAAATAACGGTAACTCCGATGGTGGTTCTGGTGATCACCGCCACGTTCCCAGTGACCCAAATGGCGGTGGAGGAGCTCAACGGCGACGGCGCCCGCAGATCAGCGTTGGTAGTAGGGTTTCAGGCGGCAGAGGCGGCGCGGAACTTCGGCAGCGGCGGCGCGGAACTTCGGCAGCGGCGGATCTGGCGGTGACGGCTTCTCCACGGCGGTAGAGACAACTGGAAGATGCGACGGCAGCAACCTACGCGATGGCGTCTTCTCCTCACCAGCGGTAAACCCTCGGCGGCGACGAGCACGGATGACGGCGAGCTAGGCTTCACAGACGGCGCGGTTCCCTCCTCCTTCGCGGCCTTCTCTCTCACCTCAGATCTGACCCGCGACGGCGACGGTGAAGACCTTGACGGTGAGGACGGCACGGGCTGGACGCAGGCTGGGCAGCAACGGATCTTCGAAGCCTCCTCGGCGCTGCTCGCTCTCTCCTCTTTGTCGGCGACGTGACAGTGGTGCACGACGGTGGCGATGGCGATGGCGAGGCCAACTGGTGCTGGCTCGTCCCTCTCTCCCTTACCTCTGCTCCCCCTTTCTTTCTTTCTCTCTTTTTTTGATGCGTTTACTAAAGGGAAAAACAAGTGTGGCGGCTAGGGTTGTATTTGGAATAAAGAAAAAATGTGTGTTAATTAGGGTTAGGGTTTGTATATAGAATTGGGGATTTTGAATTTGATTTGAGTAAAATAATTTTAATAAAATTGGAGCATAAAGTATTATTATTTGAAAAACTAATTTAATCTCTAAAGTTACTTTAAAATATTATTTGTGGTATAAAAATACTAATTGATTCTCAATAAATTACTCTAATTGAAAATATGGTAATATAATTAATTTTCTTTATCTTTAACTTAAAGTATTAAATGATATATAAATTAAATTATCAAAAATTAAATCATATAAAATTCTTATTATTTTATAACTACTAATTTTATAATTTAAATATAGAAAATAATCCAATAATTATAAAATTAGACAAAATTCTAATTTAAATAGCCAAACTTCATTATTTCTCTAATTTCTAGAAATTTAATCATGAATAGGAAAATAATCCATAAGTATAGAGTTTGGATAAAAACCTTAATTTATTTTAAATCCAATTAATCAAAATTGCCTTAAATTATTTTCAATAAAAAGAATTTTTGAAATTAAAACTATAAATAAATATATGATTTGAGATTAGTTCAAAATAGGACTTTTCAAAAGTCTGGGATCTTACAATTAACATTAACATTTACATTAACATTAACAACGAGTCAAAGAAGAAGTGTTTGTTCTTTTACAACGAGTTAAACAAATTAGTGTTAATTACAATTTCTTACAACGAGTCAAAGAATAAAACTATGACCTATTTACTTTCTATATCCCCGGATGAGAATTCACAAAAAGGACTTGAGAGAGCTGCGGATGGCTTTGGGATTCTTATGGCTTCAGATATGTCAATGACTGTCTCTCAATTTATTTACCTTGTCTAAGAGAATGGTTAGACCATATTCCTGTCTGAAAGTATCTATTTCTTCCTAATTTTCAATTGAAAGAAATTACTTAATTTGAACCCAAATGAAGTAAGAAATGAATCGAAATTTATTAATTTAGAAATTACTTACCTGTTTTCAGTTTTTACATTTATATTTTTGATCTTTTCAGGATCAATTGTTTCCAGCCATTTCATCACATATATCCCGCAATCATAACTAAGAAAGAAATAAAAAAGTAAAATGTAACGTCCCTTCCAGCAAAATACCTTGCTTAAGTCAGGGTATTTTTACTAGAAAGAACATTACATAACCTTTTCTAGTATTAACTACTTAATTACTGAGCCTTTATATCGATATTGCATTTTAAGTTTTAAGAAAATGACGGAAAAATTTGTTTTTATTCATTAAAGTTATGTTTCAAAGATTTCCAACAAATAATAATCACATAAATATTATTAATAATAATTCTTATACAAAAGAAATCAAATGAAACTCAAATATAATATACTAAACCTACCCGTCTATGTAAAATAAAATCTCAAGGGACAACAGCGATGGGACAGTATGAAAATAATTAAAACCATAAAGAAAGCCTACTAATCGCTTGCAGCTTCATATTGTATCTTCAAACATGTGTCATTGAAAGGGTGGAAATTTTGGGGGTGAGAACCAAACCACATATTCTCAGTAGAGGTCGAGAATGCCGTGAAAGAAAAGAATAAAGCGCAAATAGTTAATTTCATTCAGAGATATTTAAAAGAAAACTATTTTCATTTGCCTTATGAATCCTCTTGAAAACCAACGGCTTAACTATCAAAATCCAAAACCTTCTTTAACAGCATCAGTTAATTATCTAAAATCTTAAACCCATATTTTTCTTTATAAAACTCTTAAAAGTTTTCCTAGACTGTATGAATGACCAACCTGTTCCAAGCATAGGTTCATTAAGTCTATGCTGAACCAGTTTGATTTTTCATACCTTACTAGTCCATAACATAAAACAAGTTACATAAGTCGTATAAAGGATCATCCTGCTCCATTGAGACAAGCTCCAACAAACACAATATAGCCAAGAACATCAGAGGCAGATACAAGGTATTTACAGAACGAAAAGGGTTCAGAGATAGTAGTTCTCATGGCTAGGGCTTAACTGACTCACCACTAATGATGGCGGCGACCAAAGATTCCGGCGGCGGCGGCGGCAGAGGAATGGTCCCTCCTCTGTGCATCACTCTCTCACACGTCTCGCCCTTCTTCTCTGCGACAACATCAAAGAAACCTCCTTTCCACTATTCAGTCCGTCCCAGCTACGGTGGTGACTTCCATCAAAGGCGGCAACAGCGATGGAACCTCCCTCTCCTTTCACACGGTGCTTCTCTGCCACAATCGCTCTCTCCTCTCACACGCGTCGTTCTTCCCCTTCCTGTGCGGCAATAACGGTGGCGGCGCTGGCGGAGATCAGACCACCACCGAGTGCTTCCCTTCTTCCTCCTCTCCTCTTCTTCCCCTTCGTCCTTCCTTCCTCTGGCCGTTCCCTTTTCTCCCTCTCTGTTTAATTTTAGAGGATGTGATATACGTTTGTTTTGGGAATAAGTGGTAAAAAATAAAGGAACGTGGATCATTAGGGAAAAAATGAGTGGCAATGTGCGTGTGTGTGTGTGATTGGTTAGGGAGTATACTTATTAGATCACAACAGTACGTATAAAATAAGAAATATAAGACTAGGAAAAATATATACGAGTAATATAACAATTTTACAAAACATTCATGATAGGATAACAATTTAGAATTCAAATATAATGCTATAAAGATTACTTTTAAAACGCGTAAGATTTTATCTATCAATCTATTAACAAGCTCAAATAATTATTTCTAATTTAAATTATAAAGTAAACATACTAATCACATTTTATAAAATACAGTTTAAACTCAAAATATTAATTATCTAAATTAAATCATGACCTTTCATTATTTTTCTATCATCGAGACTCTAATTTTAATTTATATAAAATAACTAGTTATAATGAAAATTGTGCACAAATACTAATTGACTTAAAATTAAAGTATTTATCAAAATCAATTTAATCATTCCTAATAATTAATCTCGAAGAGCTCAGACTAATAAAATAAGTCACAATTTATTTATAATAGGAGTTACTTAAATTAAAATATACAATCTTTTCTTATTTTTCAACTACTAAGAATATGAAAAATATTCAATTATAATAAAATTGCTTAAGAATCTTAATTGGTTTAAAATGAAATTATCTCCGAATCTATTTAATTATTTCTAATAAAGTAATTTCCAAAATTACAAAGTTTAAACTTAATAAGATAAAATCACAATTTATTCATAATTAGATTTTAAAAAATGCGGGATGTTACATTTTATCCAACTTACAAAAATTTTCGTCCTCGAAAATTGATATAAGATGGAGAAAAGATTTATATTCACATTCCTTTTTGAATATTTTAAAGAGACCGAGAAAATCATATTTTAAAGGCTCAATAATTAAGTAGTTAATACTAGAAAAGGTTACGTAATGTTCTTTCTAGTAGAAATACCCTGACTTAAGCAAGGTATTTTGCTAGAAGGGACATTACATAAAATATGATTAATAGGAGAGACACAGAAAAGCACAATAAAATTTATTAATAACAGTACTAGAGGAAAGAAAGATACATACGATGTTAGTTGACTGCATATCGTAATATACGGTGCTTCAACGCCCTCTCCGTTGTCCATCAAAGGTTCTGCCCTAGAATAAACCCTCATCTGGGATACTATTAAGCCTTGAAAAGGATACAAAAAGTGTATTTCAATTCAGTAGTAATTGAAGGAAATCAAGCCCACAAACAACTCTCAATTAGGATAATGAGTGATTGATAATGGCTAGAAATAAGAGATAACTTACAACAAATTTATCCAAAGCTATTCTTGACTGAGGTACTTCATTTTTCTTTCTCTTGACGGGATCAAGCACATAGAAGGTATTCTTCTTAACATCAGCAATCCACAACCACCAATAACCTCTATTGCAAACTGGTGCAAACAGTTAAAGTTTGAAAAAAGGATAGAATATTTTAGTCTAAATGATAGCAATTGAAAGAATTATTAAAGAAGTTTTTGAAATTACAACTTATAAATGGATGTGATGTCAGTTTTTTTTCCAGAAAAGGCAGGAATTCCTTAAATTCATTGATCCGGTAGGCCTTCTTAGTGTTTGGATCAATGTATTCAACATCATGCCTCCCCAACATTAAATTTTGCAAAATGAACCTCAGTTAAATCACAAATGAATTGAAATTACATCAGATTTGAACTAGCAGTAAAAAAAGCTCAATCATTAACAACACGTCAAATTCATTTCTGGATTCAAATGTATCTCAACTAAACTAAAAAATTAACCGAATTTGATTCATATTTGAACAAAATATCATAAACATTAATCCGCAAGAAAAGCACATTTTCAATTTATTTCTATATACAAATGAACTCAACTAAACTAAGAAATGAACCAAAATTACATCAGATTTGAATTAGTAGTCAAGAAAGCTCAATCATCAACAAAAACAAATCAAATTCTTTATCAAAAAATTATTTAAGGAATAAAAAAATTGGCTTACCACAATATTTTTCAGAGCTTCTTGCCCCATTTGTCTTGCGAAAGATTCTTGGCAAGCCTGGTGTTAGGGTTTCGGAGGGCAGCTGTATTAAACAGAAAAGAGTTCAATAATGAGCCGAAATTACTTCAGATTTGAACTAGTAGTAAAAAAAGCTCAATCATCAACAAAAACACTTCAAATTCTTTTCTGGATTCAAATAAACCTCAAATAAATTAGGGAATAAATTGAAATTACTATTATATACCATCAAAAGTAATGAAAATGATTTTAAGTAGAACTTACACATTAAGAGGAGCTTCTTGCTCCGATTGCCTTCTGGAGCTTTTTTGTAGGCTTATTGTTGGGGTTTTGGAGAACAGCTGTATTAAACAGAAAAGAGTTTAATAATGAAGTGAAATTACTATTATATACTATCAAAACTAGTAAAAAGGATTTTAAGTGGAACTTACACATTAAGAGGTGCTTCTTGCTCCGATTTCATTGCTAGAGTTTCTTCACAAGCCTGGTGTTAGGGTTTTGTAGGTCAGCTGGATTAAACATAAAAGTGTTTAATAATGAACTGAAATAATTATCGTATACCATCAAAACTAATAAGAAGAATTTTAAGTACAACTTACTTATTAACAGAAGCTTCTTCTGTTTGAGTTTTCCAAGGGACAGAGGTAATAGTCTTTTGATGTTTTATTATCTCTTCCACAATAGAACTTGGAAGAGCCATTGCAATAAAAACTTTAATGAAGGTAAACAAGCAAGAAGTTAATGTTGAATGATTAGAATAAGAACTCTTTTTATTAGAATAGGAAAATAAGTTGAAAAACTCATATATCCAAAGGTTGAGATTGAGTTTCTTCTCGAACCGCAAGGATTTGTTGTTGAGGATCAGGTGTTATGCTACTAATAATTAAACAAAAATTCCATGTGATTAATTAAACAAAATTATTAAACGTAAGTATTTGGTTCTGATAAATACTTCGGTTCATCTATTAGATTATTTGAGTTCATTTACATGCAAAAATCAATTAAAAATGTGTTTTTCTTGCTGATTGAATGTTTATGAGGTTTTGTTCAAATCTGAACTAGATTTGGTTCATTTGTGAATTGAGTTACGTTCATTTGATACTACTGTTATGTACTTGGAGTATTGACCAAATTTTTGTTCCTTACAGCAAAATTGAAAAAGATGACCGTCTCAAAAAAGGAGAAGCCGCATTATAATATAAGAATATATACATTAAAACAAATCTATTTTGGTTTATAAATATACTATAACATAATGTTTCAAATCCTTGCAGAAAACTCACGATCTGAGATAGTCACAAAATCAATAGCTAGGGTGTTCAAAGAATTGAGTGTAGAAAAGAAAACTATTGTTGAAGAAATGGGATTCGGTGTGCTGGCACATATTCTGGAATTGAACATCTCTCACAATCTCTTGAAGGAATTGATTTGTTGCTTTTATGTCTATCATGGATTCTTGGGCACTCTTTCTGGAAAAATATACATAATCCCTGTCAAAATAAGAGATGCGTTAGGCATAAATTTCGGCAGTATTATACTTTCCATCTTTTACATTTGTATTTTTTCTTTTTGATCTTTTTGTTATTTCTTAAGTTATTTCGGTTCACTCCTTGGTTTATTTGAGATTCATTTGAATACAGAAAATGAATTGGGCTTTTTGACTAATTTGTTTATATTAAAATATTGTAGGGGATCATTTTTCTGAAAAAGTTGCATACAACAAACTGAGTGAGAAATAGAAAGAGATTGTTGATGGCTTCAAAGGTGCTGCTTTGGCATCTTTGACAAAATCTGTCATTGATATGAGTTTTGAAGGCGAGGCAAACTTGCTGAAATTCAAGAGCACTTTTGTTGTCTTTGTCCAGAAATGCTTCTTGCTGTCGACAACAGTAAGCACCGTCTCCCTGATTCATAAATCTCCTGCCCTTCATGTGGACACAATCCGACGATGGAATTGGGTGTCTCATGTGCTGAGCTTCCTGATGAAGGGGATCAAAAGTTCAAAACCCAGAGAGCAGGAAAGAAACTCACGATTGATGGTCGTGTCTTTGTTTTAATGTTAATATATTTTTATGAAATGAAGTTCCGTGATCCAGAGGCAGATGATGCTCCGGGTCTACCATGGGTGGCGTACTGGACACGGAGGAGGCTACTCGAGCGGATTGCTTTGGAAATAAGTAATGACATGGTAATTAAAAAAATCATTTCCCTTGAAATTTCGGTTCAGATGCTTCTAAAAAATTGTGCTAACTAAAAATATTGGTTGATGATTGTAATTTCGTATCTTTTTTATTAAAAAAATACCCCTAAAAAATAGAGTTTACTTGAGGTTCAATTTTGAAGTAATTTCAGTTCATTTCTAGGTTTAATTAAGGTTCATTTGAATCCAAAAATGAATTTGATGTGTTTTTAATCCTGTGCTTTTAATCTTGATTGATGATTTTAATTTAGTATCTTTTTTATTGGAAAAAATACCCCCGAAATCCCTGTTGCATTTTTTAGAAGAAAGAAACGGCATGAAAAAAAAAAGAAAAAACAGAGTTTACAACCTCCAACTATGTAAGTTCAAATACTTACGTCTTTTTAATTTAGGTAATAATTTTTGTTTAATTAATCACATGGAATTTTTGTTTAATTATTAGTAACACAACACCTGATCCTTAACAATAAATCCTTGCGGTTCGAGAAGAAACTCAGTCTCAACCTTTGGATATGTGAGGTTTTCAACTTACTTTCCTATTCTAATCAAAAGAGTTCTTATTCTATGTGATTTGTTGTTGAGGATCAAGTGTTGTGCTACTAATAATTAAACAAAAATTCTACGTGATTAATTAAACAAACCTAGAACACTTGGATTTGCCAAGATATTTTCTCTTCAGGTGTTGTAAAGTATTAAGAGTTTCATATTTGGATTTTGTAAATGATCCACATTAACCTTGTGGTTAGCCAAAACTTGCAAATTTGACTTCAGAGATGAATTGATTCAAAGTGTTGTCTTCATAAGCATTTGCACAAATATTTTCAATTGTTTATATGAAAAATTTTATATTAAATGGGACTTCTCCTATCTCTTTCAGGAGTTCTATGAGTTTGCTTTTTAGGTTGAAGGTAGATTCTTGTTAATAAAGGTAAATGTATCCTTGGTTTATCCTATTTGTATCTTTTCCATGTCTTCCTCTGGCTCCGGTCTTGGCTGACCGTCTTGTCGTGCATCTAGGTCGACTATGAAGATTTTTGCCACGTACCAGGATTGCTTTCGGAGGGTTAAACTGGCGTTGTCGCATTTTATCGCAACTTCGCGGTCGCTGATAAACCACAATTTCATAGTTTATTTTAGATTGAATTGAGTGAGTTTTTTCAACTATTCTCACACTTATCCATATAAATTGCACATTTTTGTGAATCCTTTCTAATTTGTGCTTAAGAGTGAAAGCATGCATCGTAGGCCATAAAATTGCTAATTTTTAATCCTCTTTTATTACCATTCGATGCCGTGATATGTGCGTTAATTGATTTCAGGGTTTATAGGACAGGAATGGCTTAGAGGATGGAAATGGAGCATGCAAAAGTGGAAGGAACACAAAGAATTAAAGATGTGAGAAGTTGGTGTCAACGCGTACGCATGGCAGAAGCGTGCGCGTGACCAAGTACAGCGTCCACCTGACGAATACGCATGACAAGCGGCACGTGCCTCACTAAAGTGAAAATGCTGGGGGCGATTTTTGAGCTCATTTCTGGCCTAGTTTCGAGCCCATTTTGCAGATTAGAGGCTGAGGAGGGAAGGAGGAGAGGATACCATTCATTCATTCACACACACACACACACTAGTTTTAGATAGATATAGAATTCCAGAGAGAGGCTCTCTTCTCTCTTTAGGTTTTAGGGTTCTTATTTTCTTCTTAGATCTAGATTTCATTCTTGCTTTAATTTAGTTTTCCTTCACCTTTTTTATTGTTCTAATATCTTAGTTTATCTTCTTCTCTTGTTAATTTCCTTATTTTGCCAATTTTATTTCATGAATTCTCTTGTCAATTTTAATTTCTTTTCAATGCAATTTTATGTTTCTATGTCTTTTGATGCTTACCTTAGTTTCTATTGTTAATTTCTTGCTTATGTTAGTTATAGCTTTTACTATTTCTTGCATTTTATAATGTTTATCTTTATTGCATTCTAGGTGTTTGATGTAATGTTTCTTTTAGCTATAGTGTATATTTTCCTCTTCTTGGCTTGGGTTGGTTACTTGGGTGATCTTGAGTCACCAATGTCCAAGTGATTGATAATTGGTTTCCATTGACGCTAGTCTTCACTAAATTAATTAGTGAGTGACTAGGACTCATAGGTTAGGATTAATGAAGCTCATTTAACTTTCCTTCAATTGTTAGAGGTTGACAAAATAGGATTGATCCTTGCAATTATCATATTATGTTTGGTAATAAGGATAGAGATCCTTAACCATCAACCCTTGCCAAAACCTTTCCACCATTTAAATTCTCTTTCCTTTATTAGTTGATTTGCCATTTACTTTCTTGCTATTTATATTTCTTGTCTCTCATTACAAAAACCCCAAAAGAAACCTCTCATAGCCAATAATTGAACACTTCATTGCAATTCCAAGGGAGAATGACCCGGGATTAATACTCCCGGTTATTTTGATTTGTATTGTGACAATCTTTTTAAACTTTGATTGAGGATAGATTGTTGGTTTAGACTATGCTTACAACGAAAATCCTTTGAGAAATTCCTAACCGACATTTATCTTCCGTCAAGTTTTTGGCACTGTTGCCGGGGAGTTGCAATGGTGTTATATTATTGGCTATTGTGAATATTTTCATATTGTGAATATCTTGTTCTTTGGTTATTTCTTGGTTTTGCTAGTAATTAAGAGTTTACTTTTTCTTTGCTTTTTGATATTCTTGTTTTGATTTTCTCTTTTCTGTATGAATTCAATTCCTTATGGTTTTGGATATGGTTATGACTAGGTTGTAGGTAATAGAAACTTTAATGATGGCTCACATTATGGGAGGGAAGAATTCTTGAGAAGGGAGCCATATCTATATGAGCAATCATCATGGCAACCTCCTCAACCAAGCTACTATGATTGCAACCCCTCCTATGATGCATATCATTCCAATGGATATGATGGTTCTTATCATGATTATGCCACTCAACCACCATCATTCCATGCACCAGACTCTCAACATAGTCCTTAAACACCATCATTCCAACCACCATACTCTCAATCCACATCCTATTTCCACCAATTACCTCCATATAATCCAAATCCATATCCTCCCTATGCACACACTTATGACCATCATGAACAAGCACCCATTGAACCACTGAATAACTGAAGATTGATGGTTTAGAAGTTATAATAAACTCTCATTGTAAGTATAGTTACTAAACCAAGCAATCAACCTTTCTTACAAAAGTTTTGGTTGTCACAAGTAACAAACCCCTTTAGAATTGATAACCGAGTATTTAAACCTCGGGTCGTCTTCTCAAGGAATTGCAGGGAGGTATGTTCTTATTATTGGTTATGAGTTTTGTAAATTAGGGTTCTGGAAGTAAGGTGGGAATATGTTATATGACAAGTAAAATAAAATAATAATAATAATAATAAAATAGACTCTTGGCAAGGTGTGAGAAATTAGAAGTCCAGATTTAGTTATCCTTATCAACAATAATGAAAGTTGAATCCTAATTCCACTTAGTTAACCTTTGCTATAACAAGGGAAGGTCAAGTGACTAATTAGTTAGATCTTTGAATCCTAGTTAATTCCTAAGAAAAGATTGGGATTATTGAAGATTAATTCAATTAGCAAGGATAACAATTATCAATTATGCTGTTGAATTGGATAACTCCTGAGTTACTGATTTCTTAACCAAAACCAAAAGGGAAAAAGTAAATCTACTGGAATAAAAATGCCTTCAGATGTAAAGCAACAATAACATAAATTAAAGAAAGCAATCATGAATTGAAATACCTCAAATAACATTAATAAGGGAAATTATAATCTAACATGAAGAGTTCATAAACTAAATTGGAAGAATAAATAAAAATAAAGAACCTGGGATTGAGAGTTACTCCTAAAACTAAGAGAAGTCCTAAATCCTAAGAGAGAGAGGAGAGAACCTCTCTCCAAACTAAATTTAAATCATGAGAAGTGAATTATGAGAGCTTCTCTATGAATGGATGCATTCCCCCACTTTATAGCCTCTAATCTGTGTTTTCTGGGCCACAAACTGGGTCAAAAACAGCCCAGAAATCACCCCAGCGTATTCTGGTACGTACAGGTCGCGGAAAAGTTAGGCGGCCGCATGGCTCACGCGGCCGCGCGGGTTGCGTTCCTGCCAGGTCATGCGTCTGCGTGACCCACGTGTTTGCGTCGTTTGGCGTCAGGTAAACTATGGCAAATTATATATTAAATCGAAGCCCCGGACGTTATCTTTCCAACGCAACTGGAACCGCGTCGTTTGGACCTCTGTAGCTAAAGTTATAGTCGTTTGAGTGCGAAGAGGTCAGGCTGGACAGCTTAGCAGTTTCTCCAACTTCTTGTATTTCTTCCACTTTTGCATGCTTCCTTTCCATCTTCTGAGCCATTCCTGCCCTGTAATCTCTGAAATCACTGAACACACATATCAAGGCATCTAATGGTGATAAGAGAGGATTAATAATAAGCAAATATAAATCCAAAGAAGCATGTTTTCAATCAAAGCACATAATTAGGAAGGAAAATGTAAAACATGCAAATAGTATGAATAAGTGGGTAAAGAGTTGATAAAATTCACTCAATTGAGCACAAGATAAACCATAAAATAGTGGTTTATCAACCTCCCCACACTTAAACAAAAGCATGTCTTCATGCTAAGCTCAAGAGAACTATAAAAGAATGAAGAGGAATGGTAGAATGCATGAAATGCAACCTATGAATGCAACTACATGAAGAATGCTTTTTCCTACTTGGTTTAAAAGTAATTAAATTCTCCAAGAATAAATATGAACTGAATTTCACTAATTCAAATCATAAAAATGAAGTACAAATAGACTCGTAGAAGAAAATAGCTCATGAAAGCCGGGAACAAAGAATCGAGCATCGAACCCTCACTAGTAGTGTATATCACTCTAATCACTCAAGTGATTTAGGTTCGATTCTCTCAATTCTCTACTAACCTTGCTTTCTAAGGCTTGCTCTTCATCTAACAATCAACATAAATTTAATGCACAGATACACATATCAAGAGGTCTTTTAAGGGTTGTAATGGGGTTAGGGTCAAGGTAGGATTGTATTTGGCCAAGTGGACTAAAATCTGAATCCTTAATTAACTTAAACTTTCCCACCTAACTTAAGCAATCCATGTAATCATAATACAATATCTAACCATCCATTAACCATTTTTTCCACATATTCATGCATTCTAATTTCAAGTACAACTCATATGCATTGCTTTCACTACTTACTTTGGGGCATTTTGTCCCCTATCACTTATTTTGCTCTTTTTTTTCATAATTATTTATATATTATTTTTTTTTGTTTTTCTCAATGCATATGATTAATTTATTGAATGCATGAACATGTTCTAAACATTTCTTTCACATTTTAAGAAAATTCTAACATACTCAATTCTCAAACCAGATGTTTCCAAACCCACTTTTCCCCACACTTAATTCATAAGCATTCTCACTAGTCTAAGCTAACCAAGGATTCAAATTAAGGACATTATTATTTTTCGCTTAGAGTTAATGATGTGCTAAAAAAAAGAACAGAGGGATAAAAATAGGCTCAAATTGGTTTGCAAGGGATAATGAAGGGTAAGGCCATATGGGTATGTAAGATCAGTGAAACAAAGGCCTCAATCATGTAAGTGCATGCATACATCAAATAAATGGAAATATAGAATTAAGCAAGACAAAGATCACAATTTTAGAGAGAACAACACACACCAAAAAAATAAAATTATTGGTTGGTAAAATGCAACCAATTCAAATAGGCTTAAAAATCTTACAGGTTTTGTGTGTTCGAGCTCTAAACCATGTTCCAATATAATATTTCTTCAAACAAGTGTAAGCAAAAATTTTATTCAAATTAGTGAAATATTCTAAAAAATTTTCTTGAAAAAGAAAATATTACTTTAACCAAGTGGTAAAATATGCAAAAAAATCAAATAATCATGCAATCAAACATGCAAATGCAACAATGAACAAACAAATAAAATAAAAAATTTGGTGTTGAGTCAAGAAATAACTAACCCATGGAGATCGGTATTGACCTCCCCACACTTAAAGATTGCACCGTCCTCGGTGCATGCTGAGATGTGCAGGTGGACGGGTTGCTCCAACTGACGCTTGTAGATGGAGGTGTCTTGGTTGGAGATTTCTTGGTTCCTTTCCTTGCTGGTGTCTTGTTAGTGGCCTTCTCTTTTCCTTTCTTGGTACCCATGCCTGGATAGGTTGTACGACGCTGGCGACGCGGTCGCGTGGGTGACGCGGACGCATGGGGCACGCGGACGCGTGTCCCGTTTTGTGCGACTGGCGCGAGTGCAGCCTCGCGGTCGCACAACTCTCTGTTCGAAACTCTTTTTGCCAAAAATCTGGGTGACGCGATCGCATGGGGAATGCGATCGCGTGAGTGGCCATCATGGGGATATGACGCGGACGCATGGGGCACGCGTTCGCGTGGTAAGGCTTGGGCTTCCAGCACGAGTCCAGCCCAACTCCAGCTTAACTTTCGGCCATGCACCTGGTTGACGTCGATTTTCAGGTCACGCGGCCGCGTGGGTGACGCGGTCGCGTGGGAGGCATGTTTCTCATGTGACGCGGACGCGTCAGTGACGCGGTCGCGTGAATCAATTTGTGCCATTAGCGCGCCTCCAGCCACGCTTTCGTGCGACTCTCTGGTCAACCTTATTTTCTTCCAAACGCACATACGACGCGGACGCGTCGCGTGCGAAAATCCCTTTTTTTTTTCTGAAAAATGAAGAATACAGTGTTAATATGAATGTGATGCAAAACTCCAGGTTCAATATAAGAAAATAAAATAAAACTAGAAAACAAATAAAACTAAATAAAAATGACAAAGGAACAATCATACCATGGTGGGTTGTCTCCCACTTAGCACTTTTAGTTAAAGTCCTTAAGTTGGACGTTTGTTGAGCTCCCTATTATGGTGTTTTATGCTTGTACTGATCTAGGAATCCCCACCAATATTTGTACTTCCAGTAGCCTCCGGGGTCCCAAACTAAGCATGTAAAGCCCTTAAGAAGCTTCAAACAGATTCTTAGGTTCCCGGGGTGACAAATGTCAGAACAGATTCCAGGATCCCAAACCTTACTTTTACACCCGTTTTTGTCTCGATCTGCATTTTTCCAGCCGGGTGAAAGGTGATCTAAATTCTCACTGCAGCGACCAAACAGCTTCATAGACCCATTCAGTTGAGCTTTATACCAACCTTTGCGTTTAAACTCAGAGCTTCCAACCATGATGAACCTTGCAGGACAATTCTTACCACTGGCCATCTTCCTCTTACTCTTAATGTCACAAAGAGCTCTAAGTTGACCATCCGTCTCCAGTAGCCCATATTCAAGTAGAATTCGAAAGCTAAGGGATATGAATTTTACCCACTTGAATGTTGTGAAGGATGATGGCAATTTAGGGGGAGGTGTTTCTAATGACATTACAAGCTTCACTCCCTTGTGCTCTTTTCTGATAACTACCACCTCTTTGCAAGCTTCTTCAATTTCAACCTCTTCCTCTTGGTAGCTCTCTTTCAATTCAATCTCCTCTTCATTGCTTTCCAAGGGCATGGGAGGTTGTGCTTCTTCTTCTTGAATCTCCATCTCTTGATCAACCTCTTCTAAGTCTTCAACTGTGATATGCCTTGGAGGTTGTACGCCCTCCTCAGCATCAATTTCAAATGTCTTGGAAGAGGGTTTTATGACTGAACTTTCCCATGGAGGTTCTGCATCTCCTAAGTCTTCAACCACTTCTTCTTCTTCTTGAACAATGACAGCTTCTTCTACTTGTTCTAGTACGAATTCATTCTCTGTCTTGTTCACTGGGGTTTCTGGTATCTCCTTCATGCTACGCTCTTCACTAGACTGTCCATATGGAGCTGTGGCTGATCCTTGTATATTTGAGTGCCGGGAAGCTAATTGACTCATTATTGCTTGCCCCAATTGATGAATGGTTACCTGACATCGATCCACTGTTTCCTTGAGACGATCCTTTGTCTCTTGATGCACTCGGCTTTCATAAATAGGATCATAGTGCTCTTGGATTGATGGATATGGAGATGGTGAATATTGACGTGGTGGTTCTTGTGAGTAATTGGGTTGGAATTGGGGTGGTTCTATATATGGTTCATATGGCTCATAAGGTGGTTGGTATGGTGGTTGAGGGTTAGGGTCATATGGAGGTGAATGGTGTAAAGGGGCTTGTGAGTTTGGTGGTTCAAAGCTATGTTGAGAGGACGGTCTATAAGTACAGGGTGGGGCTTGTTGGTAAATACAAGGGGGTCCACCATATCTATCAGCTTGGTATGCAGCGTTGAGTGGTCCTTGCCCATTATATCTTGGAGGGTGTTGTTGCCTAAAGGGTTGATCAGATCCTCTTGGCTCCATCCATCCTTGACTGTTCTGACCTTGATGCATGTTCCTGCTGTAGCTTCCATTCCTTTCAACATTATTAGAACCAAACTCAAAGCGAGAAGGGTGAGAACTCATAGTTAGTTAATAAAAATTTAAAAACAAAAATAAAAGCGAATTTGAAAATTAAAATTTGAATTTTGAATTTTTTTTTAAATTGAAATTTGAAGATTACAATTTGAAATTTTAAAATTTGAATTTTAAATTTTTAAAATTGAATTTTTAAAATTAAAAATTGAAAATTGATTTTTTTTAAATATTTACAATAACCAATAATAAGGCACACGTTTGCAATTCTCCGGCAACGGCGCCATTTTGAAGAACTGAAGATTGATGGTTTAGAAGTTATAATAAACTCTCGTTGTAAGTATAGTTACTAAACCAAGCAATAAACCTTTCTTACAAAAGTTTTGGTTGTCACAAGTAACAAACCCCTTTAAAATTGATAACCGAGTATTTAAACCTCGGGTCGTCTTCTCAAGGAATTGCAGGGAGGTATGTTCTTATTATTGGTTATGAGTTTTGTAAATTGGGGTTCTGGAAGTAAGGTGGGAATATGTTATATGACAAGTAAAATAAAATAATAATAATAATAAAATAGACTCTTGGCAAGGTGTGAGAAATTAGAAGTCCAGATTTAGTTATCCTTATCAACAATAATGAAAGTTGAATCCTAATTCCACTTAGTTAACCTTTGCTATAACAAGGGAAGGTCAAGTGACTAATTAGTTAGATCTTTGAATCCTAGTTAATTCCTAAGAAAAGATTGGGATTATTGAAGATTAATTCAATTAGCAAGGATAACAATTATCAATTATGCTGTTGAATTGGATAACTCCTGAGTTACTGATTTCTTAACCAAAACCAAAAGGGAAAAAGTAAATCTACTGGAATAAAAATGCCTTCAGATGTAAAGCAACAATAACATAAATTAAAGAAAGCAATCATGAATTGAAATACCTCAAATAACATTAATAAGGGAAATTATAATCTAACATGAAGAGTTCATAAACTAAATTGGAAGAATAAATAAAAATAAAGAACCTGGGATTGAGAGTTACTCCTAAAACTAAGAGAAGTCCTAAATCCTAAGAGAGAGAGGAGAGAACCTCTCTCCAAACTAAATCTAAATCATGAGAAGTGAATTATGAGAGCTTCTCTATGAATGGATGCATTCCCCCACTTTATAGCCTCTAATATGTGTTTTATGGGCCGCAAACTGGGTCAAAAATAGCTCAGAAATTGCCCCCAGCGTATTCTGGTACGTACAGGTCGCGGAAAAGTGACGCGGCCGCATGGCTCACGCGGTCGCGCGGGTTGCGTTCCTGCCAGGTCACGCATCCGCGTGACTCACGCGTTCGCATCATTTGGCGTCAGGTAAACTATGGCAAATTATATATCAAATCGAAGCCCCGGACGTTAGCTTTCCATTGCAACTGGAACCACGTCGTTTGGACCTATGTAGCTAAAGTTATAGTCATTTGAGTGCGAAGAGGTCAGGCTGGATAGCTTAGCAGTTTCTCCAACTTCTTGTATTTCTTCCACTTTTGCATGCTTCCTTTCCATCCTCTGAGCCATTCCTGCCCTGTAATCTCTGAAAACACTTAACACACATATCAATGCATCTAATGGTGATAAGAGAGGATTAATAATAAGCAAATATAAGTCCAAAGAAGCATGTTTTCAATCAAAGCACATAATTAGGAAGGAAAATGTAAAACATGCAAATAGTATGAATAAGTGGGTAAAGAGTTGATAAAATCCACTCAATTGAGCACAAGATAAACCATAAAATAGTGGTTTATCAACCACCACCACTCCAACATCATTACCCTTACAACCCTTCTTTTTCCTCCAACCAAGCTTCTATGGATGATACTCTTGGTATTATTCTTCAAGAGAAAATGGAGCTTCAAACCATACTCACCTCTACCCTCTAAGAGCTTATATCCCATCTACATCCACCTTCTACCAACAACCAAAGCACCTTCCAACCTCCAAGCTTTAATGCATCTCCTTTTCAACTACATGATGAATTCTCCTTCCCACCACAACCCTCCATGGAAGAATATCCATATACATCAATCCAAAAGCAATATGATCCAAATTGTGTTAGTAAAGTGGAACAAAAGCCAAGGGATCATCTTAAGGAAGCAATAGATAGGCTTCAAGCAACCATACTTCAAAAGGAGCAAGAGGAAGCCCAAAGGAACCGCGGAGCTATCATGGCTAACCTCGCCAAAATTCAAGCCAACTTGGACTCGTAGGACTCATACCACAAGCAAAACATTCCCATGGATGAATGCAGAGAATCAACCGAAGAGACGAGTATGAAGGAGATTTTAGAGTCTCAATTTGAGAACATGGAAATGGAGTGTGTTTTGCAACAAGTGGAAGAGATGGAGATTGTTGAAGAAGAAGAAGAAGAAGTTGAAGATCTAGGGAATGTTGAACAAGGGGGAAGTTCCATCATTGAAGACAACTCTACACCAAGTGACATTAAGGATCTTGTTGAAGCTTCTTCCATCGAATGGGAACCCAATGTTGAGGAGGAATGCGTACAACCTCCAACACATGACTTGGTCAATGAAGAAGAGTTGGAAGAGGTTGACAAACAAGTGAAAATTGAGAGAAGTTGTTAAGAGGTAGAAGTCATCGAGGAGGAGCCAAAAGAAGTGAAGCTTACATGGTCAAAGCCATTGGATACCTTCCTTGCTAAGTCACCATCCAAATTACAAATTGAGTGGGTAATAATCTCATCCTTTAGTTTTCTTGTCCTATATCAATATGCTTTGTTAGAAACAGATGGTCAACTTAGAGCTATTTGTGGGTTAGAAAGTAGGAAAGAGTTGGATGTTGGTTAGCAACTAGAGTCAAGGTGCATAGTGGGAAGAAACTCAAACTTTGGGATTCAAAGGTGGAGTGAACTCAATTCAAAGGATTTGGGATGAAGATTAGGAGTCATAAGGAGAATTCAAGAAGTTTGTCACCCAATTGGAAGCATGACCATCAAGAAGAAAGGGTGTTGACAAACAAAGTATGGGACCCCAGAATACACATCAACAATCATCAATCTTGGGGACTTACTACTTGCTTGAAAGTTCTTAGAAGAATGATGCGCATAATTTGTGATCCCGGAGGCTATTGAAAATGCAGACATTGGTGGAGATTCAAAGAAGAGTTCAAGCATAAGCCACCATAGGAAGGACTCCATCAATTATCCAACTTAAGGACAATAAATAAAAGTGTTAGGTGGGAGACACCCCACCATGGTAACCTCTTTCCATTCTCTTGTATATATAGTTGATGAATGGATTGGGTTGCCATTGCTAGGTACTTTCTTGCCTTTGATATCATTCTTGTCTATATTGCTCTTAGATATTAGTTTGCTTAGTTAGATTTGTGTTTTAGGTTGCATATGTGAGTAGTTAATAAACTTGTTTTTTTTTAATTGCATCTTGTTTGGCATTGTATTATTAGTTTGAATTACTTAGTTGCATGTTTGCATAATTTTTATAAGTTAGGAATTTTGTTCATTTTGAATTTTGGTTGGCCTTAAGAATGTATGCAATGGGTGGGAGTTCCCTGTTTCTATTTTATGATTCTTTAAAATAAAAAAAAGCTCCCCCACACGTACGCGTGACCCACGCGTACGCGTCACCCTACAATCCTGAATTGTGAATTTGTGGTGCGGGGAGGGTGCTGCTACATGGTTCCAAAACAGGGAGTTGTGCTGGAACCATGCGGGACTGTGCGATGGGCATAAAAAGCCCTCACGCGTACGCGTGACTGAAGCATATGCGTCGATATACTTTTCTTCGTTTCACGTGTACGTGTGATTGACACGTACGCGTCGCCCCCTCCTTCTGCTTCCCACGCGTATGAGTCGATGCATACGCGTCGCTTCCCTTCCCCCCATTTCTTTCTTCTTTCTTCTTTTCTTCTTTCTCCCTCTTCCCACTCTTCTTTTCTTCTCCCTCCCCTATCTTCTCTATTTTTCTTTTATTAAGTTATATTTCATTACTTTGTTTCTTTTTTGTTACACTTTATTTTCTTATTTCTTGCTTATTCTTAGTTCTTTTCTTTTCTTTTCATTTTCTTGTATGTTTGCATTTGGTGTTGGACCACCACTCTCCATTTCTTTTATAAGTCCATTGGATTGTTTTGGTGCTACTTGCTCTATTATATTTTCCTTTTGATGCTTGAGATAAGCCTTAATGTTTTAGTTGATTTCTCACATACATGTTGTCGCGACCATGTACGTGAGACACCTTATTCTTATTCGTCATTCTTTCTCACTTGCACTTTATTAATTTCATATCTTCCTCTCTTAGCTTAATGTTTATCCCTTCTCCTCCTTTTCAGAAAGGTTGCCAAGAGAGAAAGTAGAAAGCTCCTAGGAAGGTAGCTAACCGGCAATTCCAACATCATCAACATCACCACAAGCACCTCATCTATCCACCCACCTTTGGAAGAGACCGACACCTTGGTGTCCACTTTGACTTGTGGCAAAGAATGCAATCGAAAGGTAGACACGGAGGTGCCCCTGTCACACCATCCTTAGGCCATTGAGAGTGGCGATTCCATACCCACTGTGCTCGTCTTTGCATGCACTAAGGACGGTGCAATCTTTAAGTGTAGGGAGGTCGAGACCGACTTCCATGGGTAACACTCCTTTTCTCCAACATCTAATCTTTGATTTCCTTTATTAGTTAGTATAATTTGATTTTGTAGTTATTTGCATTGCATGATGGATTGCATGATCATTAGAGTTCGTACATATTCTACCCATTTTTATATTAGGACTACTTGGTTGGAGTGATGATTCCTTTTCCAAGAAACTGTTTTAGGACATTTCACTAATTTGAATAAAAACTTTTTTTGAACTTGCTTGAAGAAACTTATTTTGGAACATGGTTTTAGAGCTAAAACACACAAACTCAGTGAGATTCTGAGCCTATTTGATTTGTTGCATCTTATCAACCAATATATTTTGTTCTAGTATGTGTTGTTCTCTCTAAGATTGTGATCTTTGTCTTGCTTGATTCTATATTTCCATTATTTGATGTATGAATGCATTTATGTGATTGAGGCCTTTGTTTCACTAAGCTCACATACCCATATGGCCTTACCCTTTCATCATCCTTTGCAAACTAATGTTGAGCCTATTTTACCCCATTTGTTCTCTATTTTAGCACATCACTAACTCTAAGTAGAAAACAATGAATGTCCTTAATTTGAATCCTTGGTTAGCTTAGACTAGTGAGAGTGTGTATAATTTAAGTGTGGGGAAATTGGATTTGGGAAAGTTTGGTTTGGGAATTGGGTATTGTATATTTTTGTAAAAATGTGAAAAAGATAGTTGAGTACATGGTCGTGCATTCAATACCTTAATCATATGTATTGATCTTTCGTATATATATAATCCACCACATATATAAAAAGAAGAAAAAAAAAGAAAAAGAGAAAAAGAAAGCAATAAAAAGGGGACAAAATGCCCCAAAGTAAGTGGTGATAGCAATGCATATGTATTGTGCTCAAATTTGGGATGCATGAATATGTGGCAAAAGATAGTTAATAGGTAGTTAAATTTTTGAATTTTGATTTCATGGATTGTCTTAGGTTAGGTGGGAAGTTTAGGTTAATCAAGGATTCAAATTTTAGTCCACTTGACCAAATACAACCTACCTTGACCCTAACCCCATGACAACCCTTGAAGAGACCTCTTGATATGTGTATTCATGCATTGAACATATGTTGATTGGTAGAAGAAGAGCAAGTCTTAGAAAGCAAGATTAGTAGAGAACCGAGAGAATCAACCCTATACACTTGAGCGACTAGAGCGGATACACTTTCGGTGAGGGTTCGATACTCAATTCCTTGTTTCCGGCTTTCATGAGCTTTCTTCTTACAAGTCTATTCGTACTTCATTTTGAGATTTGAATTAGTGGAATTCTTGAATACATGACTATCTTAGCCCTACTTGTTCATATATGTTCTTGGGGATTGATTTACTTTTAACTAAGTAGGTAGAAGCATTTGGCATTTAGTTGCATTCATATAGATAGGTTGCATTTAATGAATCCTACCATCCCTCTTCACCCCTTTATAAATTTTCTTGAGCTTAGCATGAGGACATGCTAATGTTTAAGTGTGGGGAGATTGATAAACCATAATTTTATGGTTTATTTTGGATTGAATTAAGTGGATTTTGTCAACTATTCTCACACTTATCCATATAAATTGCATGTTTTTGTGAATTCTTCCTACTTTGTGCTTAAGAGTGAAAACATGCTTCCTAGGCCTTAAAATTGATAATTTTTAATCCCCTTTTATTACCATTCGATGCCGTGATATGTGCGTTAAGTGATTTTAGGGTTTATAGGGCAGGAATGACATAGAGGATGGAAATGGAGCATGCAAAAGTGGAAGGAACACAAAGAATTAAAGATTTGAAAAGCTGGTATCGACGTGTATGCATGGCTGAAGCATGCGCGTGACCAAGTACAGCGTCCACCTGACACGTACGCGTGACTGACGCATACACGTGACCAGTGCATTATCCAAGCGATGCGTACGCGTGGCTGACGCGTACGCGTGACAAGCGGCACGTGCCTCACTAAAGTGAAAATGCTGGAGACAATTTCTGAGCTCATTTCTGGCCTAGTTTCAAGTCTATTCTGCATATTAGAGGCTGGGGAATGAAAGAGGAGTGGATATCATTCATCCATTCCCACACACAATAGTTTTAGATAGATGTAGAATTCCACAGAGAGAGAGGCTCTCTCCTCTCTCTAGGTTTTAGGGTTCTTATTTTCTTCTTAGATCTAGATTTCATTCTTACTTTAATTTGTTTTCCTTTACCCTTTTATTGTTCTAGTATCTTAGTTTATCTTCTTCTCTTGTTAATTTCCCTATTTTGCCAATTTTATTTCATGAACTCTCTTGTCAATTTCAATTTCCTTTCAATGCAATTTTATGTTTCTATGTCTTTTGATGTTTACCCTAGTTTCTATTGTTAATTTCTTGCTTATGTTAGTTATAGGTTTTACTATTTCTTGCATTTTATGATGTTTACCTTTATTGCATTCTAGGTATTTGATGTAATGTTTCTTTTAGCTATAGTATAGATTTTTCTCTTCTTGACTTGGGTTGGTTACTTGGGTAATCTTGGTCACCAATGTCCAAGTGATTGATAATTGGTTTTCATTGACACTAATCTTCACTAAATTAATTAGTGAGTGGTTAGGACTCATGGGTTAGGATTAATGAAGCTCATTTGACATTCCTTCAGTTGTTAGAGGATGACAAAATGGGATTGATCCTTGCAATTATCATATTGTGGTTGGTAACAAGGATAGAGATCCTTAACCATCAACCCTTGCCAAAACCTTTCCACCATTTGAATTCTCTTTCCTTTATTAGTTTATTTGCCATTTACTTTCTTGATATTTACATTTCTTGTCTCTCATTACAAGAAAGATTGTTAGTTTAGACTATGCTTAGAATGAAATTCCTTTAAGAAATTCCTAACCGACATTTATCTTCCGTTATCAACTTGAAATTTCATAATTAGGAACTTGGTAAATATGGCGACGGAGAGATCGTTTATTATTTTTCTCCCTAGGATGATGTTGTAGGCTCATGAGCGGATAATTTATACGCTTTTTGACATTGTTTTTAGTATGTTTTTAGTAGGATCTAGTTACTTTTAGGGATGTTTTTAATAGATTTTGTGTTAAATTCACATTTCTGGACTTTACTATGAGTTTGTGTATTTTTCTGTGATTTCAGGTATTTTCTGGCTGAAATTGAGGGACTTGAGCAGAAATCAGATTCAGAGGTTGAAAAAGGACTGCTGATGCTGTTGGATTCTGACCTCCCTGCACTCAAAGTGGATTTTCTGGAGCTACAGAACTCGAAATGGCGCGCTTCCAATTGCGTTGGAAAGTAGACATCCAGGGCTTTCCAGAAATATATAATAGTCCATACTTTGGCCAAGAATTGACGACGTAAACTGGCGTTCAACGCCAGCCTTCTGCCCAAATCTGGCGTCCAGCGCCAGAAAAGGATCCAAAACCAGAGTTGAACGCCCAAACTGGCACAGAAACTGGCGTTCAACTCCACAAATGGCCTCTGCACGTGCAACACTCAGGCTCAGCCCAAACACACAACAAGTGGGCCCCGGAAGTGGATTTATGCATCAATTACTTACTCATGTAAACCCTAGTGACTAGTTTATTATAAATAGGACCTCTTACTATTGTATTAGGTGTCTTTTTGACCATCTTTGGATTACCTTATGATCCTTTGATCACGTTTTAGGGGGCTGGCCTCGTGGCGTAAGCTAGAATGATGGCGGCATTCAAGAGAATCCGGAAAGTCTAAACCTTGTCTGTGGTATTCCGAGTAGGATTCAATGATTGAATGACTGTGACGAGCTCCAAACTCGTGATTGCAGGGCATTAGTGACAGACGCAAAAGGATAGTAAATCCTATTCCAGCATGATTGAGAACCGACAGATGAATAGCCGTGCCGTGACAAGGTGCGTGAGCATATTATTCACTGAGAGGATAAGATGAAGCCATTGACAAGGGTGATGCCTCCAGACGATTAGCCGTGCCGTGACAGGGCATTGGATCATTTTCCTGAGAGATGACCGAAAGTAGCCATTGACAGTGGTGATGTATCACATAAAGCCAGCCATGGAAAGGAGTAAGACTGATTGGATGAAGATAGCAGGAAAGCAGAGGTTCAGAGGAATGAAAAGCATCTCCATTCGCTTATCTGAAATTCCTACCAATGAATTACATAAGTATCTCTATCCCTATTTTATTATATAATATTCGAAAACACCATTATCACTTTATATCTGCCTGACTGAGATTTACAAGGTGACCATAGCTTGCTTCATACCAACAATCTCCGTGGGATTCGACCCTTACTCACGTAAGGTATTACTTGGACGACCCAGTGCACTTGCTGGTTAGTTGTATCGAAGTTGTGACAATTATGAATTAAGATCAGAGCACCAAGCTCTGGAGCCATTACCAGGATTTGTTTGAGCCTGGAGATCACAATTTCGTGCACCATAGGCCATGGAGTCCTTTAGAACTACGAACTCGGAGAGGATGGTCTTCTTTTGGTTTCCGTTTCCGATGGTGATCGGTAGTACGATAGAACCATCCAGTTTGCGAAAGTTGTCTCTGAGTCTGGTCACTCCGTTGTGGTGATTTTGTAGGTTCTCATTTTAGAATCCTAATTTTTCGAAAGCTCCCATAAAAAGGATGTTGGAGTCGGCCCAGGTGCCTATGAGTATATGTTTTACCAAACCGGTCCCGACTCTAGTGGATGTGACGAAAGGGGCATCTTCCGTTGAAGTGTCGTTCAATAAATCGTCGGGGAAAAACGTGATCGTTGTCGAAAGGAGGGGTGTTCTTTTTTCATTTTTACGGCCAGCAACCAGAGGTCCTTTTTTAGTGCTGACTTGGATTTTTCCTAGGCATCCTTCCCGGTGATGACATTCACCACGATCGTCGGGTCAGTTTTTGGGTTCTCCTGGTGCACCGGTCTCACCATTCTGAGATTGTGCCCCTCCTGCTCGGGTGATCTCTCCCGTTCGACTTTTCTGGGATTTCGAATAATTTTGGCAAACTTGGGGAGTTTACCGTCTCGAATGGGTTGTTTGAGAGCGTTTTTGAGATTGAAACAATCTTATGTCCATATCTCTATGATAGTCGCAGTACAGTCTTTTATTATCGCATGTTCGCTCCTTCAGTTGTCGGGCCTTTGAGAGGATTCTCCGTTCTGCTATCTGGTAGTAGATCTCCGTTATTGGAGCCGATAGAGAGTGTAGTTTGTGAACTTTCCCACTCTAGGTAGTTGATTGGGGGCGGTGGATTTGAAATGCTCTTTTGGGGTTTCTTTGGATGACAGGTTGTTTTGTGGTGTCGTGTTGCCGTGATGCCATTTATTGGCTGCCATGACTTGGCTTACCTCTTCATCATTTATGTAATCCCTCGCTATGTGTTGGATTTCATCCATTATCCAAACTAGCTTGGTTGTGGGTGTTTGAGGAAGTCCTCATTCATTAACCCGTTGGTTAGACACAAGCTAGCCACGGAGTTCATAAACCTGTCGACTGTTAGACATTCGTCGTTGAATCAGTGTAGGTACTTCCTTGTGGGTTCGTCTTATCGTTGTGTGACTCCGGGCAGGCTGATCGGATGTTTTGCTTTCGCAATCCTAGTGATGAATTGTGCCTTGAACTTCCTAGAGACGTCGTCAAAACTGGTTATTGAGCCATTTGGAAGGGTGTTGAACCACTTAATTACTGGGCCGATTAGGGTTACCGGAAAGGCCCTACATCGAACTATTGGTGGCGTCATAATTTATGTCAGTGACTTGTCAAAGCCTTTTGGTAACTTAGCTCTTAGGATTCTCTCAGTGAATGGGGTAGCTCCTATTATCACGTGTTCATTCTTTCTCCGTTTGCAGTCTCTTCGGTGTCTCTATTCGTCATTGTTGCACTCGCCCTCGGGCTCCCAGGTAAAGATATAGTTCCGACGTTTGCCGTGGCGTCGGTTAGGTGATATCTCATTCTTGGTTTCTCACAACGAAGGACTCTTGGAGGTCGCTTGGCTTGTGTGCTCTGGGTGGTAGCGTTCTTTGGAAGCTACTCAACCTTCTAGGGTTTGCACCCTTTGGTAGAGCTCTTGAATTATCTGGATCGCCCTTTTTCCTAGGTCGTCGGCCCTCTGCCCTAGTCGGGTTGTCAGTCATTCTCTTGCGGTTGCTGCTTGTCAGGGGTTGGCCGGACTTGCACGACGTTGGTTATCCTTCCGCGGGTCTGGTTTGTCGGGTTTAATGGGTCTGGCTCGTGGTGATGGCTTGAGGACCGCTCCTCGAGTTCTTTTGACATGCCACCAAGATTTGACAGATCCCCACATACGGTGCCAATGTACAGGACTTCGCCGGTACAGGTTGAGAGGAGGATTAGGGATTTGTTGGCCTTGATGGTAACGAGGTCAAACTCTTGGAGCAGCAGAATTGGTACCTGCAAAGACACTCCGATGCTCAAATCAAAATGGATTTAAGAGATATAGGTCAAAGATAGGAATGTGTAACGTATTTGGGGGAGCCCCTGACTCCCTTTATATAGTTTGCAGTTATTATCTTATGTTTTCTTGTGGGCTAAGATAAAGAAAGTATTTGAATTTCGGATGTTGGTTAGAAATTTGTAGCTACTGGACCGGTCTGGATTGGGATGGTGACCCATGCCCGAGTAACCAGGCTGTGGCCACTCCGATTTAGAGTCTAAGGATCGGATCCATAACACATATCTAAACAAAAAAGTCTCAAAAAGAGGGGAAAAAGGTTTAAAAATGTAAAAATTACAATAAGAAACTCACAGAATACTCCTTGTTATGGTCAAATGACCAACAAAATGTTAAATGTATGTTCCCTCCAAAGCGTGTGTCACATGATGAATAATATTCATTAATTCATTAGGCCATGAAACAATCCTAAATAATGATGTTAAAAAATTACTTGTTTGACAATAAGCAAGAAGCATGATGTAGTTAAAATTAGAACTTGAATTTTATAAAGAAACACATATCTTGACCTAAAATAGTACACCAAATAGGAAAATATTTTCAGTACAATCTATGTTTAATGAATTTAACATATCTCAAGAGAGGGTTTTGATTTTTCTCTTAGGAAATATAAATAGATGTATCCCCCATATTTGAGCAAGGTAGTTTATGTAATAATACTGACCCCTGCACGTAGAGTTGGTGAAGCAAAAAATATCAGATAGGGGTGGACCAACGCTTTAAGCCATTGGGACAATAACTGGAGAGAACAAAGGGACAGCTAAACTTGTTTCCTATAACAATGAGCAAAATCTAGTCAATGAATATTAATACGAATTCTTTGCATCTTGCTTACTGCCTTAACTGGTAGAAAAATCTATAAAATGAAGAGAAAAGGACAAACTAGCTTGACTTTTTAGTCCGTATACATTTAAGTTCCCAAGGATTTAAAAATACATTTAAGTCTCAGACCTCTTCAAAATTTGGACATATATATCGATCCATGAGTCTAATTTGTCCAATTTTAAAAACTCTTTCATATGTGCATCCGTATCAACCAGGTCAGTACAATGAGAGTCACGTTTGATTTTTCTGTTGAGTCTGACAGACCCAAGTGAACATAAGGGATCGTTATGTCCAAGTTTTGAAAATGTCAGTTACTTAAATGTATTTTCAAATTCTTGAGAAACTTAATGTCTACAGATCAAAAGGTCAATGACCTATTTATCCTTTTCTCTAAAATGAATAATGAATAATGATATAAAATTTTTAGGTAAAAGGACAAATTAGTCCCTAAACTTTTATTTCATGGACTAATTCGTCCCTAAAGATCCAAAAATACAAAAATACCCCATACTATTCAAAACACATCATGGATCGATCCTTTCGTGCAAAATGCTCCCCTAGACATAATGGAGACAGGTGATGTGGCGCTTAGTTGGCGTGTTATCTGTCTATGTGGTGAGACGGGATGGTTGAGGAAGGTTTGTGTATCCGTTGGGGAAAAAGTCTTGGACAAATAGGACCCTGTGACTTAAAATGGCAATGTTTGAGAACATTGACTGTAGTCCTTGCGTTTAAACGTAATTCCAAAGAAGCCCATATGAATCTCACACAATTACTTGATGCCCTAGCACACATATGTATGAGTTTTTCCCTCCAAAAAAAAAAAAAACCTTTGATCTTCTTCGGTTCTTTGTTTTCGTGTAAGGTTGCACCAGTGAAGCTTCGTTGGTGAAGTTAACAGTGTCGTCTATACTGGTAAGTACCTTTATTGTGAAAGTCATTGGGTTTGTGCTATCGAATGTTATTTGCTATGCATGTCGTGGGTTGGGATTTCTGTGCAATGTAGTTAGTGAGGGACATGGAAGATGGGTTATCTGGGCTTTAGGGCTTAGGTATTTCTCTGATTTGCTAATGCTTAGTGCTGATCATGGTAGACAAGTTTGGTAAACTGGTCCCTATTTGAGTATTTTGTGCCGAACAATGTTGCAGATAGACGATATTTTTGTGGTTCCTGTTTTTCATCATGGGAGCTACTTTTCAAGGGTCCCTACTGGTGAGTTAGTTTACCTACATGGTAAAGTTGAGAGGTTCCCACCGATGGACTTGGATTTTGTAAATTTCGGTGATGTTATAACATTGTTCAAAGGACTGAGATATCAAGCATACAAGGAGGCATACTGGTATGATCCAAAGGGCAATGATATAGAGTCAAGGCTGCATGTACTGAAAGGAGATGCAGGAATCAACCAGATGCATCAAGCTAAGATTGAAAACAAAGACATTGATGAGTTTTATGTATTTTACGATCATCTTATTAATGACCTGGAGCTTGCAGATGGTGCTGGTAAGGAAAACGATGAGGTAGAAAAAGATGTCATTCGTGTTGAAGTGGAGGAATTGGATCCATCGTCGACTGAGCATGATAGTTATGAGAGTGCAGAGGATGAGTTGTATGCATTTCCACCTCCCGATTATGAAAGTAACAGTGAGAGTGGGGAAGGTAGTGTTAGTAGGACTATATCTGGCAAAGGGAAGAGGAAAAAAGTGCTTGATTCCTCTAAGAGAACCACTCGGCCCAAGAAGCAACCCAAAAAACAAGCAAGACGTGTGTCTCAGAGAACAAGGTCTAATGCAAGAAAGAATGGGCCTGTGACTGAGCCTGAGACAGGTAGGCCTGCAAGACATCCCAATAGACCTAGGCCTGCAAGGGAGCCCAACAGAACTAGAGGAGCAAGGCCAGCCCTTGCAGACTATATCAGTGATGTAGACACGGATGATGATAATATTGTCTGGGAGTATGAGTCTGAGGAGCTGCATACACTTATTTCTTTTGAGGATAAGGGAAACAAACATTATTGGCCTGAGTTCAATGACTAATATAGTTTTGGAGAAGAAAAATTTGAGATTGGAACAAGATTTGCTACAATTGAGAGGTTTAAAGAGGTTGTGAAGGATACATTTATTGCAGAAGGCAAGGAGTTGGTTTGGATCACGAATGACAGAGAAAGAGTTAGGGTTGGGTGTAAGGATGAAGAGTGTCCTTGGATTGCCCACTTGTCTTACAATAGGCAATTACAATGCTTCCAGGTCAAGACTTATAGAAATGAGCACAGTTGTGCTAGAGACCTTGGAAGCAATGCAGCTAATTAACATTGGATCAGCAAAAAGGTGGAGAAAAGGATGCTAACACACCCGCATATGACCGCTCATGAAGCTATTGATTTTCTGAGAGAAGACTTTGACCTTACTACACATCCAAAGATAGTATATAGAGCTGTGAAGGAGGCAAGAGAGAGGATGATGGGTAATGAAAGGAAATAGTACGAAAAATTGAGAGACTACTTATTCAAGATACACAGAAGTAATCCCTGGGTCTTTTGCATTGCTAGACCTAACTCCTCAACCTCAAGCACCCGCTACGTTTGACAAGTTATATGTTTGTTTCGAGGAATGCAAGCTGAGATTTAAGAGTGACTGCAGACTATTGATTCACCTGGATGGAGCATTTCTTAAAACCTACCTTGGAGGGCAACTACTTTCGGCCATTGCACAGGATGCTAACAACCATTTCTACGTGGTTGCATATGCAGTTGCAAGATTTGAAAATAAAAAATCATGGAAGTGGTTCCTAATACTATTGCAAGAGGATATTGGTGATGTGAGCAACCACGGTTGGAATTTTATGTCGGACCAATAGAAGGTTAGTTCCCTTTTTGTCAATCCTTATTTGTTCTGTCAGTTATTCAGTGGACTAAATTTGTTTGTAAACTTGGATTAACTCATTGTTATTAAGGCCTGCTACCTGCACTGAAAGAGGTAATGCCTAATGCACATGTCAGAAACTGTGTCATGCATATGTGGAAGAATTTCATAAACTGATTCAAGGATTTGTATATCAGAGAAACAGTGCGGGACTGTGCAAGATGCACCACCATCTCTAAATTTAAGTCAACCATGGAAAGACTTAAAGAAGTGAACAAGGACGCTTGGGCCTACCTCATGAAATTTGATCCTACTACCTGGGTTAGAGTATACTTTAGCCATGGTCCCAAGGTCGACAACCTAACAAACAACATGTGCGAGTCATTTAACGCAAAAGTGTTGAAGTATAGATGCAAGCTGATACTTACAATGTGCGAGGAATTACGGTGCAATGTGATGCAGCGAATGGTTCAACACAAGAAACTGCTAGGGACTCATGAAGGGAAACTTGCACCAGTATAGGAGAAAAGGCTAAAGAGGCTCATCAAACCAACCAACAAATGGACAGCAGAGTGGATTGGTAATAACGAGCGCAAATGTTTTGAAGTCATGTACAAGGGCTCCAAAGTCGATGTGGATCTGATCAAGCATAGCTGCTCATGTAACAGATGGCAACGCACTGGTCAGTCAAAGCCTAAAGTTTTTAATCATGCTGTGAATTTCAATTTTAATCATGCTTTGAATTTTAGTCATTCCTATGCCATTTTATTGTTGTCTTACTGTTGTCTTGCTGTAAAGGGATGCCATGCATTCATGCTACAGCTACAGTAAGAAAAAAGCACGATAATCCCAATGATTATGTGCATCCATGGCTGTGTATGGAGTCTGTTAAAAAGACATATGAAAACTTCATCTAGCCAGTAACTAGTGAGGAATACTGCACACATTCTGAGTATACTAAACCTACTCCACCCGTGTTAAAAAAGCCAATTAGACGTCTGATGAGCGGATAATCTATACGCTTTTTGGCATTGTTTTTAGTATATTTTTAGTATGTTTTAGTTAGTTTTTATTATATTTTTATTAGTTTTTAATTAAAAATCATATTTCTCGACTTTACTATGAGTTTGTGTATTTTTCTGTGATTTCAGGTAATTTCTGGCTGAAATTGAGGGACCTGAGCAAAAATCAGATTCAGAGGCTGACAAAGGACTGCTGATGCTGTTGGATTCTGACCTCCCTTCACTCGGAATGGATTTTCTGGAGCTACAGAACTCCAAATGGCGCGCTCTCAATTGCGTTGGAAAGTAGACATCCAGGGCTTTCTAGCAATATATAATAGTCTATACTTTACATGAAGATAAACGACGTAAACTGGCGTTTAATGCCAATTCCATGTTGCAGTCTGGTGTTTAGCACCAGAAACAGGTTACAAGTTGGAGTTCAATGCCAGAAACAGGTTACAACCTGACGTTCAACTCCAGAAACAGCCCAGGCACGTGAGAAGCTTAAGTCTCAGCCCCAGCACACACCAAGTGGGCCCTAGAAGTGGATTTTTGCACTATCCATCTTAGTTTACTCATTTTCTGTAAACCTAGGTTACTAGTTTAGTATTTAAACAACTTTTAGAGACTTATTCTGTATCTCATGATATTTTTAGATCTGAATTTTATATTCTTTGACGGCATGAGTCTCTAAACCCCATTGTTGGGGTGAGGAGCTCTGCAGCGTCTCGATGAATTAATGCAATTATTTCCGTTTTCCATTCAAACATGCTTGTTCCTATCTAAGATGTTCATTCGCGCTTCACTATGAAGAAGGTGATGATCCGTGACACTCATCACCTTCCTCAATCCATGAACGTGTGCTTGACAACCACCTCCGTTCTACATCAGATTGAATGAGTATCTCTTAGATTCCTTAATCAGAATCTTCGTGGTATAAGCTAGGATTGATGGCGGCATTCATGAGAATCCGGAAAGTCTAAACCTTGTCTGTGGTATTCCGAGTAAGATTCAAGGATTGAATGGCTGTGACGAGCTTCAAACTCGCGATTGTTGGGCGTAATGACAGACGCAAAAGGATCAATGGATCTTATTTCGACATGATCAAAAACCAACAGATGATTAGTCGTGCTGTGACAGAGCATTTGGACCATTTTCACTGAGAGGATGGGAAGTAGCCATTGACAACGGTGATGCCCTACATACAGCTTGCCATGGAAGGAACTTTGCACTTTTGAAAGTAAGGAAGCAGTATGTTGCAGAGATTCAGAAGACAAAGCATCTCCAAAACTCCAACATATTCTCCATTACTGCGTAACAAGTATTTATTTTATGCCCTTTCACTTTTTACAATTCAAACTAAAAATTAATATTGATATTATATCCTGACTAAGAGTTGCAAGATAACCATAGATTGCTTCAAACCAATAATCTCTGTGGGATTCGACCCTTACTCACGTAAGGTATTACTTGGACGACCCAGTGCACTTGCTGGTTAGTTGTGCGAAGTTGTGAGAAATAGTAATATTGACATTGACATACACAATTTCGTGTACCAATGTCCCAAGGTCCATAACAGACAGAAAGACCCAGTTGAGGCTGTCATTGATGGTTACAAGTTAAAGAGGAGTTTCTATGTCATGTGTAGCAAGTGTGATGAGAAGGGACACAACTACAAGATATGCAAAGGGGCAGCATCCAACCCAAACTGGAAGCTAAAGATGAAGAAGCCAAAGAAGAAGCCCAATGACTGCCTCTCACTTGGGGTTCTTCCATTGTCGCAGTCAGCCCCTCAGGGAGAGGTACTTCTTAGTTACTCAGGTATGTTATTGTCCCCCCAATAATAACTTCAGGGGTTTAGTTGTCCATTTTAAAATTTCTTAGGGTTTTATATGTCTCAACAGTAATTCATTAGGGTTTTAAACGTCTTAATTGATACTAAGCTTCATTGAGACTGTTAACATAACCCTGAAGCAACCAACCCTCCTCATCTTAAACAGAATTATACTGAACATTCATTTGCTAATGAGGTATCCTCTCATAGACTATGTTGGATTTTGTTTGTTGTTTTCGATGCATTCACAATTTTTTCGACCTTGCTGCAGAGTAATCCTAATACAAACTCTGCCTCGATGTCTGAGCAAGAATCTGGACCTTTAGTAGCAGTGGCTATGACACTATCAAGACCTCCGCAAGCACCATTTAAGCCTCCTGCCTAGTTTTCATCACGGCCTACTCCTAGGCCATTTAGACCTAAGCAGACCATAAGGAGAAAGCCTGGGGCAAACAAACCCTCTCAACTTGCACCACCTCCCTAGCCTGAACAACATATGCCCTCTCCACGACAACCAACTATATTAGGAGTCTCTCCACAAACTTTGGCATCAGCAGGAATTTCAACTCAACGGCTGTTTAAGTTCATCCCCATTCCAGGACTAAACAAGCCTAGTAGTTAACACTACATGTTTAGACTTCAGTTATGACATCAACATCTTTTTTGGAAATAGTGTGATGTACAAACCAACTCTTTTTGGAAATAATGTGATTGTATAACTTGCAGGCTTAAGTTATGCCTTATTTTGACAGTAGGCATGTTTAGGCTTCTTTGATGACATTAATATCTCTTTCGTGAGATTAATATATGCTTTACTTATCTAATCATATCTCTACAGATTATGCCATTAACTTGCTTGGCCAATAGCTTCATACACATTTTTCATCACTTTTCTGGATATAACATCGTTTAATACAATACTTTTGTCTAAAAAACATACAATTCTAGGGAACTCATCCCATACCTCATTATAGCATTTTTTTCTGACCTACTTTTCCACTTTTCAGCCAATTTTGGCAATAACGAAAGCAAAAATTATACTAACCACTATAATTATAACCCAATACACATTTAACATTTTTCTTCCTCTCCAGATACAACAACTTCTTCTCCAAATCAGTTAATCTCTGTTCTACTATTTTCTTTCCAAGATACACTTTCAGATCATCAACCTCATTCTTAGTCATAAACTTGTCTTTGACTCCTATTGTTGAAACATGGTCATCCAGCCATAAGAAGAACTTCCAATGATTGGGATTTTTCAACTGCATGTTCATCATTCCAAAACAAAAATCACATAAACAAAGTTCGTATAATCAAACTCACTAAAACAAAATTACCAACTTACCTTAAAGAATGGACATCCACAGAACAATATATTGGGGTTCGCCGTCGTCCTCGATTTGTATAATATGGCATACACTCCACATTTACACATCAGAGCAATCTCGTCTTTCTCCTCTCCTTCCACGCATTTAATGGTTGACAGCAGTGGAACACGTCGTGTGCTAGATGAAGCTCTATCACTGGCCATTGAATACTACACAATACCGCCACTCTCAAGCTCTCACAGAAATGACAACGGCAATGGCGACTGGGTTCCATTTGAAGACATAGGGCACATATGCAATACGACGTCGTCTTTAGTATCCAGGGACGAATTTGTCCCTAACATCAATCGACCTTTACAGCTGTACACCGTTACGGTGGAGTCACCCGTCAATGCCAACTAAGTGCCACATCACCTGTCTTTGTTACGTCTGGGGGAGCATTTTGCACAAAAGAATCGATCCGTCATGCGTTTTGAATAATAAGGGACGTTTTTGTATTTTTAGATCTTTAGGGACGAATTAGTCCACAAAATAAAAGTTCAGAGACTAATTTATCTTTTTTCTAAATTTTTATTTTAAGATACCTCCAATCATCATAGTCTAACTTAATACATTTGCTGCAAATTAAATTTATATAACTATTAAAAAAAGAAAAATAAATAAGTCTCAGGAAAAAAACACATGCTTGATTTCCTGTCATAAAATATAACAATTTTTACCTATATAGCTTTTAATAACAAGATCACGTTCACTCTTTACTAAGAGCTTTCAACAAAATATTTATTAAGTTTTGAGAACCTTTACTTTAAACCTAATAGATTACATATGATACGCTCTTAAGACTGAAAGTAGAAAATAATTTTACAAATTTCACTTCTTTATTGTAATACTTGTCCATGGCTAAGCATTTTTTACTTTTTTATCTTTTTCATGGTCAAAACCTCTCCTCTACCTTTTGCATGACATAACCTCACCTAAAATTTAAAAAAAAAAGAAGCTAAAAACATAACATAAATGAACTAGAAATATAACAAGAGATTAAATCTGATGCATTTGTACCATCGACAAATCATATTCACTAATCCTTCTCCTTTTGAGATAATTATTAATAAAGCGCAGCCAAACATTTCTATTAAATGATAATGCATGATTGAATGACGATACAAAAATCTTTGACTGATAATAAAACAAAATTAAATCATCTTAATAAATTATTAGATACTATTAAGTCACTACACCAATCAACTACTTCTAAGTAACTCTTTCTATATACAAATGAAACAAATGCATTTAAAATGAGGAATTAAATAGATGACATCAAGATTTTAAATTTACAAATAAATATATTAAAAAAAATCACTAGTGCAGGGGAATATGACCAAAGAAAGCTCTGCTTGGGTTACGAGACAAGTTGAAGACTTGGTTGAACGGAGCACTAAAAAAGTTAAAACTAGAGAGCACGTTGATATCAATAAACCTATTGAGGACATGGAAATCGTTGATCCATGTAAAGGGGCTTCGCATGGCATGACCAAAGTGTCATACAAGGAATCACTTCTCACACCAGCAGGACCTAATTCTCCGGGGGATAACCCGGAATGTGATCCTATTAATGAAGATGATCCTGATCGTGAGGACCGATGGTACAATGACGCAGATAATGAAGATTAAGAGGAGAAACCTTTTGACCCATGCCCCAAGATTCCAGTTTCTCAAGAAGAGTTTGAGGACTGGTGCAAGCCGTGGAAAACTGCACTCATCGTTAAAGTGCTAGAAAAGAGAGTTGTCCTTGGTTTTATGGAGCAACGACTTAGAAAAGACTGGGCTATCAAAGGTAAGATTAATGTGATTGATATGGATCGTGATTATTTTTTGGTTCATTTTACAGATGAAGCGGATTACTCGCATGCGCTGATGGAAGGACCTTAGATGGTAGCAGGACATTATTTGGTTGTTCAACGTTGGAGACCCTTCTTTTTAGAGTCAGAGAAGGCAGTCAGAAAGATTGCAGCTTGGATTTGCATCCCGAATTTCCTTATTAAATTATACAACCATCACTTCTTGTGGAGAGTTGGTTCCATCTTAAGTCGCATGCTTAAAATTGATCGTATGACCTCTATCCATTCTAGAGGCCGCTTTTCTCGGATATGCATAGAGATTGATCTTGCAAAAAAAGTCAATCCCCAGGATTTCAGTTCTTGGGTCTGTGTTTAACGTTGAATATGAAGGGCTCCATCAAATATGTTTTTCTTGTGGCAAATATGGGCACCGGTCAAAACAATGCACCGAGTTACCGGAGAAACAAACGGATAACCAAGAAAGTGGGGCTGCCGGAAGGGCAGCCACCAGTCAGTGTAGTCAGAATCTTGAAGGAGATAAAAGGAAAAAAATCAAAAACCTGAAAATCAGCATCAACCGAGTTATGATCAAGCACCACCAAGTTTTGGGCCATGAATGATGGTTAAACGTCCAATTAGGAAGAAAAAAGGCTCAACCAATCACGGATTTGGTGGAAAAAATCAAGGGATAATATTGAATACAAATAAGGAGATAGTTATTAGTGGTGATCCTTGCCTAGTTGATAATGGATCTCGTTTCAATGCATTGCATGAGGGAGATGCATTAATCATGTATGATAGTGAATTGCATGGGAATGAGGAATCTATAGAGGCCACTAATGATGAGCTTGAAATTTCCAAGGCCTATAAAGGAAAAGAAATAGAACAACCCACCCAAAAGAAAGTCTAAGGCAAGGTGTGGGCAAGAATTCTCAAGAAGGAAAAAAAATCTCTCTCTCCACTAAAACTGGGCTTAATCAGAATGTTAAAGCGACCAAACCCAACCCAAAAGTAATTGGGAAGCCATCCTCCTTAGCTGTAGGAACAATTAAGAGCACACCCACCTCTCCTCCCAAAAAGAAAAATCCGGACACAGAAGCTATGGAAGGAGTAGTCATGGAGTACATGCGCCAAATTGCAAGGGATCAATATGAAGACTTCATTGCAACGAAAGGTGTGAGTTCATCCCTCGGAGATTATGTTGTTTGTTACAATCCCATGAATGATCCTCATTCATCGGCTTCCTCCATTCCTCGTCTTGAATTAGGGCACGGGCTCAGGACCACTATAGGGAGACCACCTAATGCGGCGATGGCAGATTCGGGGGATGGGAATGTAAGGACCATGGATTTTTCCCTTGCACCAGTGAACGAAGCAACCCAGGCTTCAGCTTTGAATTAGTCACTGTCTTTTGTGGCTTCTTTTTTGTTTCTTGTTTATGATTAATATTATAAGTTGGAATTGCAGGGGTGCAGGCGGTAGAACTTTTCCAGCTTTGATTCGTGACATCAGAAGAGAATATGATGCAAATTTTCTTATTCTCCTAGAGACGCATATTAGCGGTACTAAAGGTGAATATGTTAGGAATAAAATTAGGTTGGATAGTTCCTTTGTAGTGGAGCCGACTGGTCATTCGGGTGGAATATGGTGCTTGTGGGACTCTTCTACCTGGAAGGTTGATGTTATTCAGCATAATAGACAGATTGTTCATCCTAAATTGACTGGTAATAACTGTGATTCTTGGTTGCATTCAGCCGTGTATAGTAGTCCATAACGACTAACTAGGAGAATTCTCTGGAATAGCATTCGTAGTTTGTCTGATAGTGTTAATCTTAGTGTATCTTAGGAGATTTTGATGCTATTTTACATGACTATGAAAGGAATGGTGGTTCAAGCAGGGTTGAAAGAGGAGCTTGCTTTGATTTCTAAAGCTGTGACTCTAATTGCGAGCTCGTTGACTTAGGCTTTATGGGTTGGCCTTATACGTGGTGGAGAGGTAATCTTGTTGAAAGACTTGATAGAGGTCTAAGTAATTTAAATTGGCAGCTTTCTTTCCTAGAAGCTGTTTTAAAACACTTGCTTATGTTTAAGTCAGATCATGCACCCCTATGTCTTCAACTTAGTAATGCTGGATCACATAATAGGCAAAGAAGGCCTTTTCGTTTTGTCGCTGCTTGGCTCTTGGTGAGAAAGTTATAACCACAAACTAACCGACAAGTGCACCGGGTCGTACCAAGTAGTACCTCAAGTGAATGAGGGTCGATCCCACGAGGATTGATGGACTAAGCAATAATGGTCAATTAATTTACTTAGTTAGACAAGCAGAAAATGGTGTTTTGAGTTCAAATGCATCAAACAGTAAATTCAGAATACCAGAAAGCAAGCAGTAAACAAGTTGTGAATAATATATGGAGAAACAGTTAAGGTTTCAGAGTTATCTATTTTCCGAAGACTTTTCTTACTAAATATTTTAATCATGCAAGATTTAATTCATGACAAATTATATGTGACTAAACCCTAATTCCTTAGACCTTTTTAGTCTCATCTAAAATTCATCAACCGCCAATTCCTTGGTCACTTAATTCCAATTAGAGGGTGAAGTTCAATTCTAGTTATATGCCACAAAAATCCTAATTACCCAAATATAAGAGGATTATATGTCACGTATCCCGTTAAGTACAGATAATTAGAAATTTAGAAGAATATGTTTTCAAGCTGTTGTTCAAGTAAAGAGCTTTTCCAAGTTATAAAAGAACTCAATTAGAACAAAGGTCATACTTCCGTTCCACCCAGATTCATAAGATAAAGAACGAAAACAATTCTTGAATTATAAATCAGTACATGAATTAAAATAGAAAAGTAATAGTATCAATCCATACAATAGACAGAGCTCATAACCTTAACAGTGGAGGTTTAGTTGCTCATGGTTCAGAGAGAAAAACTAGGATTCTGAAAAATTGTAAATTACGGAATGAGGTAGAAGAGAGGAGAAGAGCCCGAAGGGCTGATTCTTTTCCTTTTTATATCTAATCCTAATTAATGTAAAATATTATTCCTAAAACTAAATAATATCTTTTCCTAATTATAAAAGTAATAAAGTTTTAATCAAATAAGAAAATTGATTCGCAGGCCTTTGGAACGAATTGGGGACCACTCTTGCACTTAAGGTTGGCGCCAAACTTGGATTCAAGAATCCAAGTTTGGCATGAAGGCTGTGCGTAGCTCCCATTTGGAGTTTCCATGGTGGTGCTGAACTTGAGTGGAGTCAAGTTCGCCGTGGGCAAGACAGATAGTTCCTCCTTGGGGCTTCATGCTGGCGCCAAACTTGAGTGGACTCAAGTTCGGCGTGGAGATGGCAGTGTGCTCCCTTAGGCTTTTTGGTGTTGGTGCCAAACTTGGAGGTTTCCAAGTTTGGCTTCAAGCCTTCATTCTACTGTAACTTCATTTCTCCATGAAAACTCTGTTAAATTCGTCCAAAATGCTACCTGAAATAAACAAAATTGCGCACAACTCAAAGTAACATCCATAGTGGCTAAAATATATCAAATCTTGATTAAACTCAGTAATTTAAATGCAAATTCACTAGGAAAAGACAAAGAAGATGCTCACACATCACAACACCAAATTTGAATTATTGCTTGTCCTCAAGCAACCAAAATTAGTACATGATCAAGATATGAATTTGCATGAGAAGTGAGAGTTCAGTTATGCTCATGTCTATTCTTAAAGTGGGGCTTATTCATTGTAATTCTGAACAATTTTGGTATCTCACTCTCCTTTGAATCAGAGGAATGTCACTGTCATTCAAAATTAGAATCTGGATCATATTATGAATTCTCTGATCTTTATACTTCGGTTAATCCTTGAACACAGCAGATATCCTTTAATTCTCAATGAATTGGTGCTTTGCACCTTCAGTCTAGCCGTGACTTTAAATATTCTATCTCAAGGGTTAATTGACACAAGAACACCACAAGCACTTAATTGGGAAATTCTCTTTAAGTTATGATTTTTCTTTCAGCTACTCCCAGACAGTGGTGCTCAAAGCCTTTGGCATACTCTGTTAAATGCATTTGGTCTCGACTCTAAATATTCTATCTCAAGGATTGCTTGACACAAGAATACCACAAGCATATGACTAGGGAAACAACTCTTTGAGCTTTTAATCATGTCAGACCTCCCTAGTCATTGATGCTCAGAGCCTTGGACCTTGCTCTTATTTTTTTTTCTTTTGCTGTTTTTTTTTGCTTCAAGGATTAAGTTTTTGTTTACTTTAGAGAATTCATAATCTCTAAGTTCATGTTCCTCATATATCAACATCCTTTTATTCAAATTCAAATATGCATTATTCATGTTATGCATTCAGAATCACAAACAATACCACCACATTTAAGTAAATAAGACTACTCTTAAATATAAACTCAATTTCTCATGCATTACATCTTTTTCTTCTTTCTTTTCTTTTGATTTCAAGCTCAGTGAGCAATACATGAGACACTTTTTCAGAATAAAATTCAAATAACTAAATAAACAGTAAATTAAACTAGAACCTAGGAATTGAAATAACAACTGATCATGCAATAACAAAAATAGCAGAAAATAGGAACCTAATCATAAAAATAGCAAAATAATAAGGAAAATGAAAAGGAACTAAGCCACCTCAATCTCCCTGATGGGGATCTCTCTCCTCAGGCTGTGTTCCGTACGGTCCTCTCAAGCGGCTGTAGTCCTGTCTCAGTTGAGAGATCTCCTGCTGCTGAAAGTCTTGAGAAGCTCTCATCCCATCAAGAGTGGTACAGAGATGCTCCCAACGGCTATTCTGTGTGGCTCTCATCTCCTCTACAGACGCCATGTACTGCTGCCAACGGCTATCATTAGTGACCCTCATCTGCTCCATGGAGGATGCAAGCTGCTGCCAATACTCTTGTGGTGGAAAGTATTGTCCCTGAGGCAGTGGCTACTCTTCTTGAGCTCTTTCTTCAGCCTGTTCATTTCTTGGGAGCCTCTGATGTTCCCTTATTAGGTCCAAAGTTTTCTTCGTGATGGGATTTTTGACTGGGATAGAAAAATTATTCTCTATCTTCACTCTAGCGACCTTACAGAGGCGAAAGATGAGATGTGAAAAACCCAACTTGGCATTATCTTTGGTGCTGGCGGCGATATGGTAAATCTGTTGGGCAATAACGTTCACCACCTCCACTGGCTCTCCTAACAGAATGTAGTGGATCATGATGGCTCAGTTCATAGTACACTCTGACCGGTTGCTTGTGGGCATGATAGACCGGCGAATAAAATGGTGGCATCCCCTAGCCAAAGGCGTCAGGTCACCAACTCTGATATGGCCCGCTTTCCCCTCTGTCCCCAATTTTTACTGGGCATCTGGAATGCATAAGTCAGCGACTACTTGCTCTAGTCGCTGATCTCTCTCTACCCTCTCACTGTAAGACTGAAGTGAGGGCATAGTCCGTGGTATCTGGAGGGTCTATCTGATAGTCTCTGGGCTGAAATCAATGACTTTTCCCCTTACAAGGCTTCTATGGTCCCTTTCATTGACTCCAGACACATCCTTGTAAGTAATCCACAGGTTCCCATAAAATTCTTGAACCATTAATTGTCCCACCTGTGTGTGTGGTTTGCACAGAAGTTGCCAACTTCTTCTATGAATTTCATGTTGAATTTCTGGATATTCATCCAGTTGGAGATTAAACCACACTTTCGGTAGAATCGGTCTCTTGCCAGTGAATTCATAGAAGTGCTCTTCATGCAGTTTAGAGCGGAATCTTCTTGAATCATGAGAACTGGTGGCCGGTTCCTTTCCTTTTCTCTTCTTGGAAGGTTGGGTGGTCTTTGGTGCCATGGAGATAAACAAAATAAACCAACAAAATGACAACACCAAACTTAAAACTTTTGCTCGTCCTCGAGCAAAATAAAAAAATACAAGGGGAAGAAGAAAGGGCAGCAGAAATTGAAATAAAAGAAAATAAAAATCAATGCTAAAAATATCTTTTCTTTTTCTTTTTTATTTTTTTATTTTTGATTTTTTTGAACTGGATAATAAAAAGGGAATAAAAAGATGGGGGAAGGGAGGATAGAAGGGGGGGCAGGGGCAAAGATGGGGTAGGGACAAAGGAGGGTATGTTGAAGGGGTGGGGGTTTGTTTGGAAAAGATGGAAGGGGTTGGCTCGGGAATGCCTGAAGAGTGAAGAGGACAGGGGTTTGGTTGAGGGGAAGAGAGACTGGTCTGTGTAAAGGGGAAGGGGTGAGTGGGTAATGGAATGGGGGTTGTATTAAAACAGGAAGGGAGAAGGGTTGGTTTAGGAACGTGTGTGTAGGGAATGGGTGTTGACTATTATGTGTGGATTGAAGGGGTTTATATAAGGAATGAGGGTTAGTGAAGGGAGAGGGGAGTTACAGACTACAGGCTGGTCAAGGGAGCAGGGAGTTGGGAATCAGCCAAGGGGGCAGGGAGTCACGTGGTTGAGGAAGGGCTGAGTCTATTGGGAAGGGGGGTTGGTGAGGTGGGCTTTAATGCTGGGGTTGCAGAGGGGGGTCACAGGTTGTTATGGGAAAGGGTGAAAGTGATGGGAAAAAAGGGAGGGAATCTTTGAATGCGGTGGGGACCAGATGGGCTGGGATTTGGGGCGAAATTGTAGGGATTTGGCGAAGATATAGGAACAAAGAACCAGCTGGCGCAGAACTTGGGGGCAGGGGCGTTCGGCGCCGAACTTGGTGCAGCCCAAGTTTGGCGTCACCCCAAGCTTCTTTTTTTTTTTACGAATTTTTTCACGCCGAATTCCAAGGGAGCAAAGTTTGGCATCACCCTGCCAGAGCGTATTCCCTCTTTTGTACGCTTCTTCCACGCCTAACTTGAAATACTCAAGTTTGGCATGGACTTCTACCCCAATTGCATTGTGTTTATGTTGTTCTCCATGCCAAACTTGGGATTTTCCAATTTCGGCGTGGGCCTGCCAGAGGAAAAACTCCCAATTTGTGCGCACATTCGGCGCCGAACATGGAAATCCCAAGGTCGCCGCCAACCTGACCGAGCCAACCTTCTCCAGGGTGAGCAAAAATTTTTCTAAGTTTTCAATTCCTGTTCTAAAATATCTGCATGATCAAAACACACGTAAAACAAAGGAAAAGAAGTAAAAAGTCAATAAAAATCAACTAAATAATAAAACCAATGCAACAAAAAATAAACTAAGGATACGAAATTATCGGGTTGCCTCCCGACAAGTGCTTCTTTAATGTCATTAGCTTGACGGTCAATTCTGCTAAGTCAGCAGATGAGCGGACCTCTGGCGATCAATCTCGCCTCCAAGATAGTGCTTCAACTTCTGACCATTAATTGTAAACTTCCTGTCAGAATTCTCTTCCTGAATTTCCACATGACCATATGGTGAAGCTCTGGTAACCACAAACGGTCCTGACCACCGGGATTTCAGCTTCCCGAGAAAGAGTTTGAGCCTTGAATTATACAGAAGCACTCTCTGACTTGGCTCAAAGACTCTGATGGCAATCTTGTTGTCATGCCATATCTTGGTTCTCTCCTTATAGAGCTTGGCATTCTCATAGGCTGAATATCTGAATTCATCAAGCTCATTCAGCTGAAGCATTCTCTTAATTCCTGCAGCCTGAGCATCAAAGTTCAGGTACTTGATTGCCCAGTAAGCTTTTATGCTCCAGCTCCACTGGCAAATAACAGGCTTTGCCATAGACCAGCTGATAAGGGGACATGCCAATAGGAGTCTTGTAAGCTGTCCGGTATGCCTAGAGAGCATCATTAAGCTTTCTAGACTAGTCCTTCCTTGAGATACTGACGGTCTTCTATAGAATCTTTTTGAGTTCCCTGTTGGAAACTTCAACTTGTCTACTTGTCTGAGGGTGATAAGGGGTAGCCACTTTATGACGGACTCCATACCTCTGCAGGAGTGAGTCCAACTGTCTGTTACAGAAGTGACTTTCACTATCACTAATGAGTGTCCTTGGGATACCAAACCAACTGAAAATATATCTCTGAAGAAAGATCATCACCATTTTGGCATCATTGGTGGGTGGAGCCATAGCTTCCACCCACTTGGACACATAATCAACTGCCACTAGAATATAGTTGTTGGAATATGAGGGTGGAAAAGGTCCCATGAAATCAATACCCCACACATCAAACAACTCAACCTCAAGAATCCCCTGCTGTGGCATCTCATGGTTGGAAGGAAGATTTTTAGCTCTTTCACACCTGTCACAGCTCTTCACAAAAGCTCTTGAATCCCTAAAGAGAGTCGGCCAGTAAAAAAGTTCAGAAGGACCTTTGTAGCTGTCCTTTCACCACCAAAGTGACCTCCATAATCAGATCCATGACAGTGCCAAAGAATCTGATGTGTCTCATCATCTGGGACACATCTCCGAATTATACCATTTGAGCACCACCTAAAAAGGTATGATTCCTCCCAAAAGTAGTACTTTGCATCAGTCAGTAGCTTCTTCACTTGTTGTTTACTGTACTCCTTTGGGATGAAATTCATGGCTTTATAATTTGCAATGTCTGCAAACCAAGGAGTCTGTTGAATGAGGAACAGTTGCTCATCTGAAAATGTCTCAGCCATAGTTGTGGGTGACTGTACTCCTGCTTCAGGCTCAATTCTGGAAAGGTGGTCAGCTACTTGATTCTCTGACTCTTTCCTGTGTTTTATCTTAATATCAAACTCCTGAAGGAGTAACACCCATTTGATTAATCTTGATTTAGAATCCTATTTGGTTAGAAGGTACTTCAAAACAGCATGATCAGTATAAACAATAACCTTAGAACCAATTAAATAGGACCTAAACTTATCAACAGCATACACAAGAGCTAATAATTCTTTCTCTGTAGTTGTGTAATTATTTTGAGCATCATTTAATACACGGCTAGCATAGTAAATGACATCTATAAGCTTTCCATGTCTTTGTCCTAAAACAGCTCCTATAGCAAAATCACTAGCATCACACATTAATTCAAATGGTAAATCCCAATCAGGGGGAGCTATAATGGGAGCAGAGGTAAGGTTTGCTTTTAGAGTTTTAAAAGCATGCAGACATTCAGCATTAAACACAAAAGGAATATCAACAACTAATAGATTGCTCAATGGTTTAGTAATTTTTGAAAAATCCTTTATAAATCTTCTGTAAAATCCTGCATGACCCAAGAAACTCCTGACTGCCTTAACATTAGATGGTGGTGGCAATGTTTCAATCACCTTCACCTTAGCTTTATCAACCTTAATCCCCTTACTTGAAATCCGATGTCCAAGAACAATACCTTCTGTAACCATAAAATGACATTTTTCTCAATTTAAAACAAGGTTTGATTCTTGACACCGTTTCAAGACCAGAGACAAATGCTTCAGGCAAGATTCAAAAGAATTACCAAAAACAGAGAAATCATCCATAAATACCTCAATAAACTTTTCAACCATATCAGAAAAAATGGAAAGCATACACCTCTAAAAAGTTGCTGGAGCATTGCAAAGTCCAAATGGAATTCTTCTGTAAGCAAATACTCCAAAGAGGCATGTGAATGCTGTCTTTTCTTGATCTTGAGGGTCCACTGCAATTTGATTATATCTAGAATATCCATCTAGAAAACAATAAAAAGCATGACCAGTTAACCTCTCAAGCATCTAATCAATGAAAGACAGGGGAAAGTGATCCTTCCTTGTAGCAGTGTTGAGCCTTCTGTAGTCTATGCATATTCTCCATCCTGTGACGATTCTTGTAGGAATAAGCTTATTCTTTTCATTCTTGATCACTGTTATCCCTCCTTTCTTGGGAACTACTTGTACAGGACTTATCCAAAGGCTATCAGAAATAGGGTAAATAATACCGGCTTCTCATAGTTTCATTACCTCATTTTGGACCACCTCTTTCATAGTTGGATTGAGTCTCTTTTGTGGTTGCACAACTGGTTTAGCATCATCTTCAAGAAGGATCTTGTGCATACACTTGGTTGGACTAATCCCTTTTAAATCACCAATGGTCCACCCAAGAGCTGTTTTATGGCTCCTGAGCATTGAAATAAGCGCCTCTTCCTCTTCAGGCTTCAAGGAAGAGCTAATAATCACTGGATATGAATCATTTTCACCCAAGAACACATATTTCAGAGAAGGAGGCAAAGGTTTGAGCTCAAGCTTGGGAATTTCCTTTTCTGTTTTAGGCGTGCTCTTCACTTCCTTCTGGGGTGGTGAATCATCAACTTCAACTAATTCATATTCAGAAAGAGGATCCAGAATATCATCAAGTACCTCAACTTCCAGTACCTCTTGAACAAGTGGTTCAACAACATCAACTCTCATACACCCTTCAGAATCATTAGGATCTTTGAGAGCTTCAAATACATTAAGGACCACCTGTTCTTCATTGACCCTCAGGGTTAATTTACCCTTTTGCACATCAATCAAAGCTCTACCTGTAGCTAAAAAGAGTCTACTAATGAGCGGATAATTTATACGCTTTTTGACATTGTTTTTACATAGTTTTTAGCATGTTTTAGTTACTTTTTATTATATTTTTATTAGTTTTTATGCAAAAATCACATTTCTGGACTTTACTATGAGTTTATGTGTTTTTCTTTAATTTCGGGTATTTTCTGGCTGAAATTGAGGGACCTGAGCAAAAGTCTGATTTAGAGGCTGAGAAAGGACTGCAGATGCTGTTGGATTCTGACCTCCCTGCACTCGAAGTGTAATTTATGGAGCTACAGAAGCCCCATTGGTGCGCTCTCAATTGCTTTATAAAGTAGACATCTTAGGCTTTCCAGCAATATATAATAGTCCATACTCTACCCCAGACTTGATGGCCCAAACTGGCGCTAAACGCCCACCAGAGATCCTTTTCTGGCGTAAAACGCCAGAACTGGCACCAAAGCTAGAGTTAAATGCCCAAACTAGCACCCAAGATAGTGTTTAACTCCAAGAATGGCCTATGCATGTGAAAGCTTCAAAGCTCAGCCCAAACACACACCAAGTGGGCCTCAGAAGTGGATTTCTGCACTATCTACTCATTTTCTATAATCCCTAGTAACTAGTTTAGTATAAATAGCACTTTTTCCTATTGTATTGGGGGGCAGATGCCATATTTCACATTTGGGGAGGCTGGCCATTCGGCCATGCCTAGATCTCTTTTCTCTTATGTATTTTCTACGGTGGAGTTTCTACACCTCATAGATTAAGGTAAGGACCTCTGCTGTTCCTCATGAATTAATGCAAGTACTATTGTTTTTCTTTCAATTCACGCTTACTTCTTCTCCAAGATATACTCTCGTACTTAATTTAGTTAAGTCAGAATAAAGGGGTGATCTGTGACAATCACCCACTATCTTCGTTACTCGCTTAGCCAAGATTCGCGTGCCTGACAACCACAAGCGGTCTACATGATGTTCAACGTAGTCATTGAACGACAGCTGGAGTATAATCTCTTGGATCTCTAATCCATTGATTTGATTCACCTCTCCTGACGACAGAGCATTCGAATCCATGAGATTAGAACCTTCGTGGTACAGGCTAGAACCAATTGGCAGCATTCTTGTGATTCGGAAAGTCTAAACCTTGTCTGTGATATTCCGAGTAGGATCTGGGATGGGATGACTGTGACGAGCTTCAAACTCGCGACTGTTGGGCACAGTGACAGTGTGCAAAAGGATAGAGAGATCCTATTTCGACACAAGCGAGAACCGACAGCTGATTAGCCGTGCGGTATCTGTACCAGAAACCGTAGCCTGGACCATTTTCACTAAGAGGACGGATGGTAGCCATTGACAATGGTGATCCACCAACATACAGCTTGTCATGGAAGGGAGCACGCATGATTGGATAAAGACAATAGGAAAGCAGAAGTTCAGAAGCAACAAAGCAGCTCCAAACGCTCATCTGAAATTCCCACCAATGAATTACATAAGTATCATTATTTTAATTTAAGTTTTATTTATATTTCAATTATCAAAACTCATAACCAATTGAATCTGCTTGACTAAGATTTACAAGATGACCATAGCTTGCTTCAAGCTGGCAATCTCCGTGGGATCGACCCTTACTCGCGTAAGGTTTTATTACTTGGACGACCCAGTGCACTTGCTGGTTAGTTGTGCGGAGTTGCAAAAGTGTGATTGCAATTTCGTGCACCATCTACCAAGAGTAATAGAGGATTTTGCATCCTCTTCCATGTCTAATATAACAAAATCAGCAGGAAAAATATGTTCTTGATGTTCATCATGATCTTCAGTGTTCTTGGTGTTCATCTTGACATTCAAAGTGTTCTTGCATGCATTACTTGTTTTGATCTTAAAAGTTTCGTGTTTTGTTTCATTTTGTGAGTTTTTCTTCCCTCATTAAAAATTCAAAAGTCAAAACAGAGGAATCACAGAGAAAAAGAGCTCACTGGCGTCAAAACGCCAGTAAAGAAGAATTCCTGGCGTTTAACGCCAGAATGGATAGCATTCTGGGCATTTAACGCCAGGATGACACAAAGGAGGTAAGTTCGTTTCCAATTCAATTTTTTTTGAATTTTCATGTTTTAATTCATAATTTTCTGCATAGAAATGTTCAAAATCTTATCTTTTTCATCTTTCTTTTTATGATTTTGAAAATTTTCAAACTAATTTTTCAAAAATCCTATTCTTAATTTCATTTCACATTTTGAAAAACCCTTGCTAACAATTAATATTTTGATTCAAAATTTCAAGTTTGTTACTTTCCTGTTAAGAAAGGTTCAATCTTTGAATTTTAGAATCATATCTTTTAGTTTCTTATTAGCCAAATCATCAACTCCAATTTTAAAAATCAAACCTTTTTAATTTCTTTTTCAACTCTTTTTCAAAATAAATTTCAATCATATCTTTTTAAAATTTCAATTTCAAAATCTTTTCCTAACTTCCTATAATTTCAAATTATTTTCAAATCTTTTTTAACTAACCACTTGACTTGTTTGTTTTAATTTTAAAAAGTTTACTATTTTTTATCTTTTTCAAAATTACCTAACTACTTTTTCACTTCTAATTTTCGAAAACAACCAACCACTCTTAAAAAACTCTTTTTAATTGTTTTAAATTCTAATTTATTTTAATTCTTTTTCAAGTTTTGAATTCTAACTTAATTAATTAAATAAAAACAAAAATATTTTTCTCTTATTTTAAATTAAAATTTGAATACTCTCTCTCTCTCATCTCTTTCTATTTATTTAATTGCTAACACTTCTCTTCCACTCATAATTCGAACCTCTCTCTCCTCTCTATTTGAATTTGCTCTTCTCCTCCATCTTTTCATTCTTCTCTTCTTCTATTCTTATACTCACATAAAGGAATCTCTATACTGTGACATAGAGGATTCCACTACTCCCTTTTGTTCTCTTCTTTTTCATATGAGTAGGAACAAGGATAAAAATATTCTTGTTGAAGCTGATCCTGAACCTGAAAGGACTCTGAAGAGGAAGCTAAGAGAAGCTAAAGCACAACACTCCAGAGAGGACCTTATAGAAAATTTCGAAAAAGAAGCAGACATGGAAGCCGAACCCATCAACAATGCTAGAGATGCAAGGAAGATGCTTGGTGACTACACTGCACCAACTTCCAACTTCTATGGAAGAAGCATCTCAATTTCCGCCATTGGAGCAAACAACTTTGAGCTTAAGCCTCAATTAGTTTCTCTAATGTAGCAGAATTGCAAGTTTCATGGACTTCCGTCAAAAGATCCTCATCAGTTCTTAGCTGAATTCTTGCAGATCTGTGATACTGTTAAGACCAATGGGGTTGATTCCAAGGTCTACAGACTTCTGCTTTTCCCCTTTGCTGTAAGAGACAGAGATAGGATATGGTTGGACTCACAACCTAGAGAAAGCCTGAACTCTTGGGACAAGTTGGTCAATGCTTTCTTGACCAAATTCTTTCCACCTCAAAAGATGAGCAAGCTTAGAGTGGAAGTCCAAACCTTCAAACAAAAGGAAGGTGAATCCCTCTATGAAGCTTGGGAAAGATACAAGCAATTAACCAAAAGGTGCCCTTCTGACATGCTTCCAGAATGGAGCCTCATATGTATATTCTATGATGGTCTGTCTGAATTATCCAAGATGTCATTGGACCATTCTGCTGGTGGATCTCTTCATCTGAAAACGCCTGCAGAAGCCCAGGAACTCATTGAGATGGTTGCAAATAACCAGTTCATGTACACTTCTAAAAGAAATCTTGTGAATAATGGGATGACTCAGAAGAAAGGAGTTCTTGAGATTGATACCCTGAATTCCATATTGGCTCAGAACAAAATATTAACTCAGCAAGTCAATATGATTTCTCAGAATCTGACTGGATTGCAAGCTGCATCCTGTAGTACTAAAGAAGCCCCCTCTGAAGGAGAAGCTTATGACCCTGAGAATCCTACAATGGAAGAGGTGAATTACATGGGAGAACCCTATGGAAACACCTATAATCCTTTATGGAGAAATCACCCAAATTTCTCATGAAAGGATCAACAGAAGCCTCAACAAGGCTTCAAAAATAATAATAGTGGGAGAAATAGATTTGGCAATAGCAAGCCTTTTCCATCATCTTCTCAGCAACAGACAGAAAATTTTGAGCAGAGCTCCTCTGGCTTAGCAAATAGTCTCTGGTCTATCTAAGGCCACTCTCAGTTTTATGACTAAAACAAGGTCCTCCATTAGAAATTTGGAGGCACAAGTGGGTCAGCTGAGCAAACGAGTTACTGAAACTCCTCCTAGTACTCTCCCAAGCAATACAGAAGGGAATTCAAAAAGAGAGTGCAAGGCCATAACTATAACGAAAATAGCCGAACATATAAAGGAGAAAAAGGTGGTGATTTCTAGTGAGGAAGACCTCAATGGAAGTCCACTGACCACTGAGAAGTTCCCTAATGGGGAACTAAAGGAATCTAAGGCTCATACAGAGACCATAGATATTCCACTAAACTTACTATTGCCATTCATGAGCTCTGATGAGTACTCTTCATCTGAAGAAGATGAGGATATTGTTGAAGAGCAAGTTGCTCGGTATCTAGGAGCAATCATGAAGTTGAATGCCAAGTTATTTGGTAATGAGACTTGGGAGGATGAACCTCCATTGCTCATCAATGAACTAAATACCTGGGTTCAGCAGACATGACCTCAAAAGAAACCGAATCCCGGAAGGTTCTTAATCCCTTGTACCATAGGCACCATGACCTTTGAGAAGGCTCTGTGTGAGCTGGGGTCAGGTATAAACCTCATGCCACTCTCTGTAATAGAGAAACTAGGAATCTTTGAGGTACAAGCTGCAAGAATCTCACTAGAGATGGCAGACAAATCAATGAAAAAGGCTTATGGACTTGTAGAGGATGTCTTAGTGAAGGTGGAAGGCCTCTACATCCCTGCTGACTTCATAATCCTAGACACTAGGAAAGATGAGGATGAATCCATCATCCTTGGAAGACCCTTCCTAGCCACAGCAAGGGCTATAATTGATGTGGACAGAGGAGAGTTAGTGATAATGAGATTTTTGTGTTGGTCTAGAATTTCTCTCATAGAAATAAGAACTTCGTTGTAAGCATAGATCCAAACCAACAAACAATTCTCGCATAAAAAATATTGGTTGTCACAAGTACAAACCCCAATAAGAATTAACCGGAGTATTTGGACTCTGGGTTGTCTCACAAGGAATTGCAATGAAGTATTTAATTATTGGCTATGAAGAGCAAGGGGGGTTTGGTTGATAATTGGGCAAGAAAATAAATGGCAAGAAAAGTAAACGAACAATGAACTAACAAAAGAAATGGAAAAGAGCTCTTGGCTAGACATAGGTAATTGAGATCACCATCCTTGTCTACAAACCATATATTGATAATTATGAGAGGCCAACCCATTAAGTCTACTTCCAAAGCCTTAAGTACGTAATATCTACTCCTAGGCCTGAAGTACGTCAAATAGGCTTGATCACATCAACCCATAAGTCCCAACCTATCTACTAATTAGATTAGTAGTGGATTGGTGTCAATGAGTATCAAATTGATCACCAAGGGTTCTCAAATCACCAATTCATTGAGACCCAATGACTCAAGGTCACTCAATTCCCTTAGCCTAGGCCAAGAGTAAAGAAAACTACTCAAAAACTAGTGTAAACATTTCATCAAACACTTAGAGTGCAAGAAAAGTAAACATCACCAAATGTAAAAATTAACAAGATCCATAACTATCATCAACAAGAAATCAACAATAACAATAGAGATAACATAAAAGAGACTTAGAAACATAAGATTGCATTCAAAGAAATCAAGATTCAACAATGGTTCATACACATAAAAGAGAACAAAATGAGAAATTAACAAGTAAAACTAGGAGAACAAAGATGTAATAACAAGAAATTAGAAGGGAAAACTAAATCAAAACAAGAATTGAAAGAGAGATTTGAGAGTGATTAACCTAAACTACCCTAAATTCTAGAGAGAAGGGAGAGCTTCTCTCTCTAGAATTCTAACCTACAACATGATGAAAACTAAACTATGACTACTTGGTTCATTCCCCCTTCAATCCTTGGGTTCAATAGCATCAGAAATGAGTTGGATTGGGCCCAAAATGGGCTGCGAAATCGCTGGCCACGATTTCTTTTTAATGAACCACGTGCTCCATCGATGCGTACGCATACATGGTGCGTGTGCTCCCCTATACGTGAAGCAACATATGATAAAATTTATATCATTTCGAAGCCCCGGATGTTAGCTTTCCAACGCAACTAGAACCGCCTCATTTGGACCTCTGTAGCTCAAGTTATGATCGTTTGAGTGTGAAGAGGTCAGGCTTGACAGCTTTACGATTCCTTCATTTCTTCATGAGTTCTCCCACTTGCATGCTTTTCTCCTCACTTCTTCCATCTAGTACTTGCCTTTTGAACCTGAAATCACTCAACAAACATATCAAGGCATCTAATGGAATTAAAGTGAATTAAAATCACCAATTTTAGGGCCTAAAAAGCATGTTTTCACATTTAAGCACAAATCAAGGGAGAATTGCAAAACCATGCTATTTCATTGAATAAATGTGAGAAAAGGTAAAATCCCCCAAAATAAGCACAAGATAAACCACAAAATCGGGGTTTATCAAATCTCCCCACACTTAAACCGAGCATGTCCTCATGCTAAGAATAAAGAAGGACAAGAAAAGGGTTTGAACATTTATTCAATGCAAAGAAACTATATGCACCTATCTATATGAATGCAACTAAATGCAAAATGATTCTACCTACTTGGTCAAAAGCAAATCAATCTCCAAGAACATATATGAACATGTAGGGCTAAGTAGTATGATGATTCATGAATCCTACCAATTCGAATATCAAAATGAAGTTCAAATAGACTTGCAAGAAGAATGCTAATGAAAGCCGGAAACAAGGAATTGAGCATCAAACCCTCGCCGGAAGTGTATCCGCTCTAGTCGCTCTAGTGTATAGGATCGATCACTCAATTCTCTTCTACTCATGCTTTCCAAGATTTGTTTTTCATCTAATAATCAATAATTATTCAATGCATGCATACATTCATCATGAGGACTTATTCATAGGTTGTAATAGGGCTAGGGTCAAGGTAGGGATGTATATGGTAAAGTGAGCTTGAAATTTGAATCTTTGATTAAACTAAGCTCTCACAGAACACATATAACAACCTATACAATTCTAATACACAACCTAGCTACCCATGATTCTCACTTTTTCACATACTCATGCATTCTCTTTAATTCACATTCCATATGCATTGATTTTTATTGAACTTTACTTTGGGGCATTTTTGTCCCCTTTTTATTGCATATTATATATATATATATACATATTTTTTTTCTTTTTTATTTTTCTTTATCATTTTTTTTCAAGCTAAAATATATACAAGAGCATCAATGCATATGGTTTTACATATTTAATGCATGAATATGTACCCAATCCCATGATTTTCAACAAAAATACAAAATACACTTTTACCTCAACCAATGTCCCAAGTTTCCCATACCCAAATGATACACACCCTTACTAGCCTAAGCTAATCAAAGATCTAAATCAAGGACATTTATTATTTTTCACTTAAGGGTAGTGATGTGCTATAATTAAGAACAAAAGGGATTCAATAGGCTCAAATTTGGCTAACAATGGTTGATGAAAGGTAGGCTATTTGGGTAAGTGAGCTAAATAAAATGATGACCTCAATCATATAAATGCATGTATACATGGAATAATGGACATAAAGAATCAAACAAATCAAAGATTACAATCATAGAGAGAGAATAATACACACAAGAATGGAAATAAGTGGTTATATGATGTAACCACACAATTTGGCTCAAAACTCACATGCTTGTGTTCTTAGCTCAAAAACCATGTTCCAAAATAAATTCTTCAAGCAAGTTCATCACGAAAATATTTTCAAATGGGTAGGGTGCTGACGTTGGAATTTTGCCTGTAAAGAATGTCATAAAAACAGTCGCGTTGTAGATATAGTCTCTAAACCAACAAAAATCCCTTCGTACAAACGTGTTGGGTGTCACAAGTAACAAACCCCTTTAAAAATTCTTAACCGAGTATTCAAACCTCGGGTCGTCTTCTCAAGGAACTGCGAGGAAGTATGTTCTTATTATTGGCTATAAAGGTTGTAAGCGGGGTTTAAAAGATGAGAAGCAAGTGATTTGAATGACAAGTAAAGTAAATGGCAATTAAAATAAATAAATACTGTAAAGCAAACTTTTGGCAAGGTAAGAGAAATTAGAGGTCCAACTTAGTTATCTCTCTCAACTATAATGAAAGTTGAATCTAAATTCCACTTGGTCAACCTTTACTAAAGCAAAGGAAAGTCAAGGGACTAATTAAATTGACCTTTGAATCCTATTTATTTCCTAAGAAAAGGTTGGGATTACTTAAGTTAAGCTCAATTAGCAAGATGACGATTATCAAATATGTTGGGTTTGATAACTGTTGAGTTACTGATTTCTTAACCAGGACCAAAAGGGGAAAAAGTAAAATTACTAGAATAATAAAAATGTCCTTAGATGGGAAGCAATGGTAACTTAAATCAGAGAGAACAATCATAAACTGAAAATACCTCAAATATCATCAATTCAAATAACAATATATAACATGGAAGAAATTCATAAATTCACTGATCAATCTAAGTACTGGAATAAATAAAAGTAAAAGAAAGCTAAAACAAAGAAACGTAAAACCTGGATTGAGAGTCACTCTTAAAGCAAGAAGAAATCCAAAATCCTAAGAGAGAGAGGGAAAGATCTCCCTCCTAACTAAATCTAAATCATTGAAAAATAAAATATGCAAGCTCTCTCTTGAATGGGTGCATTTCCACACTTTATAACCTCTGGTCTATGCTGTCTGTACTTGGATTTGGGCCAAAAAGGGCTTCAGAAATCGCTGGGGGCGTATTCTGTAAATTCTGATACGTGGCCTCTGTCACGCGTCCGCGTGGGTCACGCGGTCGCATCATTTGGAGCTTTTCCTTGCTACGCAGTCGCGTCAATCACGCGTCCATGTCGCATGCATTCTGCTTATGTCGCGGTCGCGTCAGTCATGCGGCTGCATCGCTGCATCTTTGCTTCTGGCACGCGATCGCGTCGTCCATGCGATCGCGTGAATACCAGTTTCCTTCAAAGCTCCGTTTTGTCTTCTCCTTCCATTTTTGTATGTTTCCTTTTCCATCCTTTAAGTCATTCTGCCTTAGAAAACTTGAAACTACTCAACACACTAATCACGGCATCGAATGGAAATAAAGGTAATTAAAATAATTAATTTTTAAAGCTTAAGAAATATGTTTTTCACAATATGACATAATAAGGAAGGAAAAGTAAAACCATGCAATTAATGTGAATAAGTAGGTGAAGGATTGTATAAATCACTCAAATTAAGCACAAAAGAACTCATGAAATATGGGTTTATCAACCTCCCCACACTTAAACACTAGCATGTCCTCATGCTAAATCCAAGGTAATAAGTAAGGTTAAAGTGATGGAATGTCATGCAATGCAATCTAATCTAAATGAATGCAACTACATGCAAAATATTTTTACCTACTTAGTTAAAAGTAAACAAATCTTTCAAGAAGAAATATGAACTGGATTTCACTAATTCAAATAGACTTGCAAGAAGAAAATAGCTCATGAAAGCAGGAAACAAGGAATTGAGCATCGAACCCTCACTGATAGTGTATACACTCTAATTACTCAAGTGTTTAAGGTTCGATTCTCTCAATTCTCTACTTAACCTTGCTTTCTAAGGCTTCCTCTTCATCTAACAATCAACATAAATTTAATGCACAGATACACATTGATGCCAAGGCATGTTAGGCTAGTTTCACTAGCATTTTTCTGTTAGTTTTAGTGGTTTTATGCATTTTCTTGAGCTTAAAGTAACCAAGAATGGTTAAATGAATAACAAAGCAATGAACCATCCAAACAGTATGATTTTGATGCAAATTCCATGAGTTTTAGTTATATTACTTGAATGCTATGACTGGAAGATTTCTCATGAAATTTTGCAAGACTTTGATGCAATTGTTTGGATGATTTCAGGGAAGAAGAGGCTAGGCAAGGAAGCAACAAAATCAATAAAGGAAGCTTGAATATCACATGTGGAGTTTAAGTTCCAGTTTAAGCTTAAACTGGAACTTAAACTACCAAGCCATATAATGCTGGAAATGGCGTTTAAGTTCCAGTTTAAGCCTAAACTGGAGCTTAAACGCCAGAATCATGAAGGCTAAGAAATGCTGAAACTGAAGTTTAACCTCCAGTTTAACCTTAAACTGGAGGTTAAACGCCAGAATGAGAATTCCACTCAGGAAGCATTTCCACGTTTAACCTCCAGTTTAACCTTAAACTGGAGGTTAAACGCCAGAAATGGGAAATGCACCAGGGAGCCATTTCCACGTTTAAGCTCCAGTTTAACCTTAAACTGGAGCTTAAACGTGTTCGACCAAGTTTTCTCCTCCAGGGTTGCTTTCTCCATTTCCACGTTTAAACTCCAGTTTAACCTTAAACTGGAGCTTAAACGTGTTCGACCTCCAGGATGGCTTTCTCTATTTCCACGTTTAAGCTCCAGTTTAACCTTAAACTGGAGCTTAAACGTGTTCGACCTCCAGGGCTGCCTTTCCTATCTCCACGTTTAAGCTTCAGTTTAACCTTAAACTGAAGCTTAAACGTGTTCGACTACGTTACCCTCCAGGGCTGCCTTCTTCCATTTCCACGTTTAAGCTTCAGTTTAACCTTAAACTGAAGCTTAAACATGCCTCCACAAAAGGCATCACTGGAAGTGTCTGGCGTTTAAGCTGCAGTTTAAGCTTAAACTGCAACTTAAACGCCACTATTGGAAAAGGTTTCTGGGCCAAAAATATTGCAGTTTAAGTTAGCTTTTGAGCAAAAACATTAACTTAAACTTACTCTGGTATGAAACCCAATTGAATATCATGGTTTATGGGATTGGGCCTGAAGGATTGATGAGTCTGGAATTTCAATTTGTTGAGTCATGTGTCATTACTTGATTATCACTAAGTTGGCTCAATGAATGTTACAGAATGTGGATCAGCAGCTTCATCAAGATTATGGATCATAAACCCAAAGCAAAAGGAAAGCAGGGAGAGGCCTCAAAGCCCAAGAAACACAACAGAAGCTCAATATAGAAAGTGTATAAATAGGATAGAATTTAAGTTAGGAGGGATCTTTTCATTTTGGCTAGTTTTCATATCTTTGTAATTGAATTCAGAGCTATGACTCACTAAACCCCCTTTCATTGGGTTAGGGAGCTCTATTGTAATTCAATGAATCAATAATAGTTTATCTTCTTCTTCAATCTTTTCTCTTGAATTTTGTTAGAAAGCTTCTCGATCTAATTCCATTGGGTAGTTGTCTTGGGAAAGAAACTACCCATAATTGGAATCCTTCGGAACCTTGGGAAAGGAATGGAGGATTCATGCTAGAGAAGCTTTCTCACAGTGAATTGGATTGGGGTTTGGATGGATATTGTGACATGTAATCCTACCAAATTGTGGTTCATGAAACTGTGTGGTAAAATCAGTGATCGAGCATCATCTCTTCTTATGAACATTTAAACCAAGGGATTGGGAATTTGTTTGTTTTTAGAGAGAATTGGTGAGCCAAAGGATTGGGATCCAATCATATAAGATTGCCAAGCAAAATTCAATGAACGCATTGGTTGAGGAAGAGATAAACATGTTTTGATTCGGAGATCTCAATATCTCCTATAACCCAATGAATTCCCCATTTCTGATTTCCACTTTCTCTTTACATTCTGCAACTCAATTCATGCAATCACCCCCATTCCCTTTTAATTTCAGCAATTTAGCTTCTGCTCTTTAATTCATGCAATTTAAGATTCTGCCATTTAAATTTCTTGTCATTTACGTTTCCCGCCAATTTTACATTCCGCAATTCTCATCTAAATCTTGATTCCGCTCAACTAGAACACACTTCTAATCCGAATTGCTCACTCAACCAATCCTTGTGGGATTCGACCTCACTCTATTGTGAGTTTTTACTTGACGATAACTGGTGCACTTGCCGGAAGGAATTTTGCCGATCGTGCAATTTCCTAAATCGTAGCATAACAAGTTTATGCGCATCAAGTTTATGGCGCCGTTGCCGGGGATTGGTTTTCGATTGACAATTCTCAAATTGGAAGTTAACTAGATTGAGCATTTTTTTTGTTTTGATTAATTCAGTACAAGTTACTTGTTGAATTTTAATTTCTGCACTCTGTTACATGCTTTCTTTCTTTATGCCTTTAAATTCAAGCAACTAACTCACTGACTCACTAACTTTTTGAATTAATTCCTCAACTGCTCTAACCATACTCTTCCATTAACCAAGAGTATTTCACTTGTTTGTTGCCTGTGCTGTGTTCTTGTATGACAGGTAGGAGAGGCGAGACATCAACTCCTCCATATACCGAACCAGAGAGGACCCTTCATAGACTTAGAAGGGAAGCAAGAGGGAAGAGAACACTGGGAGAAGAAGAATCTGAAGGAGAATCTGAGGACAATTTTGAGGAAGCTTTAGATCTCAACATGGATAGAGAAATTCACAACCATGAGAGAGCTGATGGAAACAATGCCATTCCTGAGAGGAGGGTTCTTAGTTCATACATAAACCCAACCTCTGGGAATTGTGGTAGCAGCATCCAGAAACCACCCATTCAGGCCAACAATTTTGAGCTCAAACCACAGCTAATATCACTTGTGGAGAATCATTGTTCATTTGGTGGGAGTGCTAATGAAGACCCAAACCAACATCTCACAAAATTCCTGAGAATTTGCGACACTGTGAAGTCCAATGGAGTCCAGGAAGATGCCTATAAACTGCTTTTGTTCCCATTTTCACTTAGGGACAAGGCAGCTAAGTGGCTGGAATCATTCCCAAGGGGGAGCCTAACAACATGGGACGAGGTGGAAAGCAAGTTTCTGGCAAGTTTCTACCCCCCACAAAAGGTCAATAGGCTTCGATCTGAGGTTCAGACGTTTAGACAACAAGATGGTGAAACTCTCTACGAGGCATGGGAGAGATTCAAGGATTTGACAAGGAAATGCCCACCAGACATGTTCCATGACTGGGTGCAATTGCATATTTTCTATGATGGACTTTCTTATGAATCAAGGAAGGCTGTAGATCATTCATCAGGAGGTTCATTGAACAGGAAAAAGACTGTGGAAGAAGCCATTGAAGTGATCGAGACAGTGGCTGAGAATGAGTACTACTATGCTTCCGAGAGACACAACACTAAGGGAGTCATGGAGCTGAACCATGTTGATACAATTTTAGCCCAAAACAAGGTGTTTGCCAAGCAACTAGCAGAGCTCACCAGGAAATTAGAAACACAGCAAGTGGCCGCAATACACACACAAGATCAAGAGGAAGTAAGCACTGAAGGAGGTGATTGGGAAGAGGCCAACTATGTGGGAAACCAACAAAGGCAATCATATGATCCACATTCCAACACTTACAATCCAGGATGGAAAAACCACCCAAACTTTGGGTGGGGAAACCAGCAAAACCAACATAACAAGTCCACATACCAAAACTCCAACCAAAGATCATACCAAGCCACACAAAACACTTACTCCCAACCATCATATCATGGCCAAAATAATCAACCTACCCAACCTAATCCGAACCAACAATTTCAAGATCAATTAAACAGGATAGAAGGAATGCTGGCAAACATGGGCCAGGACATAAGTGAGTTGAAAAGCTTCAGGGATGATGTGAGATCTACCTTAAGAAACCATGGTGAAAAACTCAAGAGGATGGAGTCTCAAGTAGGAGAGCTATCTCAACAGGCCCCCAAATCAACTGCAGTGTTCCCTAGTGACACAGAAAAGAATCCTAAAGGGGAACAAAAGAGAGTGAGATGGGAAGAATGCAAGGCCATCACCATATTGAAGGAAGTCTCAGAAGAAGAAGGAATTAGACCCTCAGAACAGGAGCCAGAAATCTTGAAGGAAGGTGTGGAAGAAGCTAAGCAGGAAAGTGAAACTGAGCAAGCCAAGGAACTGCAAAAAGGCATGCTGGAAACATACCAACCAAAAGCACCATTTCCTCAGAGGTTAGGAGGAGGTGAAAAAGGGAAAACCTATTCAAGGTTTTTAGAGACATTTAAGTCTCTCCATATCAATATTCCCTGCCTTGAGATTCTCCAGCAGATGCCTACACATATCAAGTATTTAAAGGAATTGCTGAGCAAGAAAAGAGTTTTGAAGGGAGGACAAACTGTAATAATGAACAAAGAATGCAGTGCCCTCATCAAGAAGGACATAGTCTCTAAGAAAACAGACCCAGGAGGTTTTCATATCCCCTGCATCATAGGGGAAACAAAAATTGACAGAGGATTCTGTGATCTAGGAGCTAGCATAAATGTGATGCCTCTGACTCTTATGAAGAGGCTACAACTGAATGAGGTGAGATCCACTGATGTAATCATACAACTGGCTGACAAAACTCAGAAGCAAGCTGAAGGGGTAGTTGAGAATGTGCTGGTGAAAGTGGGAAATTATTTCTTCCCCACAGACTTTGTCATTTTGGACATGGAGGAAAGCCACCTACACCCTATCATTCTGGGAAGGCCATTTCTAGCCACTGCTAGAGCGCTCATAGATGTAGAACAAGGAGAGCTAATTTTGAGAGTACATGATGAACAGCTCATTTTCAATGCTTTCAAACCTGCATCTGAGCCTGAACCAGAACCTGAAAAGCCTAAGGATGATAGTAGCCATCTGTGTTTGGAGGAAAGCAATCCAGCAGCTGAAATTCTGAAACAGTCCTTGGAAGGCAAACAAGAATTGCAAGAGTTAAAGCCACAAGAATCAATAGAAACAGATCAGAAGGATCCTCCTGGCATAAGGGTCAATGAAGAAATCCTCAAGAGAAAGGGAAGAATTGTAAAGAAATTGCCAAGAGGGTGGAGAAACAAGAAAATTCCCACTGAAGGTTTCTCTCCGGGAGATAAAGTGATATCAAGTCATTATCTGCCAATCCCACCTGGCCTCAAAACCATTCCTTCCCAGCTCCCTCAAGTGTTCACAATCAGGAAAGTTCTTTCTATGGAACATTTAGAAGTCATGAAGGAATCAAATGGGGACGTTTTCATAGTGAGAGGAGAAGACATCAAGCACTACAATCCACCCTAACAAGGGGCAACCGTCAAGCTAGTGACGTTAAAGAAGCGCTTGTTGGGAGGCAACCCAACCTGAGGTAATACTCCCTTGCTGTTTCTTTTATTTGTTTCAATAAAAAGGTGAAGTAGTTTCTGTGCATTGCAAAGAATTAAGTTTGGTGTTTCACACCAAACAATGAATTCGTGGATCAATAATTCAAAGGGGAATGTGTGACTCTAAGTTTGGTGTTCCACCATAAAGATCAACTGAACACAACAACCTTTGAATTATATGAAAGGAACAACCATTCTAAGCAATCACAGAAATGCTTAAAATCCTTAGCAGCAACTTCATTCCAAGGAGAACTCAAGGATTCAAAGAACAGAGAAGTAAGTAGGAGACTAAGTTTGGTGTTCACACACCAACTTAAGACTCAGACATTTGCCCATACATAGTTGAGCTAATCACTCAAGTGCTTGAGAAGCAAGCAACTTCATCACTCTTTGCAGGAAAGGAAACAAGGATCTTAGAAAGAACATGAAGCAACAACTAGGAGAAGAAGGAGAAATCAAATTGTTTCCTGGCAACAAAGAGAAAACAAGAAATTTCACAAGGTTGTGTTGTTCCTTGACAATTCTTTAAAAAGGGCAAACAAAAGCATGCTTGCTCTAGTTTAAACTGTAATTGTTGAATCTTTCTGGAATGTGAAGTTACTAGTATGTTTGTCTGTTTATTGCTTTGAATAAAGTGAATGCCTAGATGTTTGGATATAACTTCACCTTCTTAAACAAATGCTTGCCATGCTTGTTCTGTTTCCAAAAATAAAAGAAAAGTTTGAACAAAAGTAACTTGGCTCAATTAGTGACAAATCAAGTAGAATTAAGTGGTGGTATGCATGCTTGATTGTTTAGTCAGATCACTGGAAATAGAGTGTAGAATTATCATTTTTTGTGTAGAATTTGAAAACTGTCTATGGATCTTGATGAATAAATATCTTTGGCCATGAAAAAGAAAGAAAAAGAAGAAGAAAAAGCCACTGAAAAAGGGCAACCAAAAAGCAAAAAAATTGAGAAAATAAGCTAGGCACCAATGGTTTGAACTTCTGAGACAAATGCCTGTGGTGTTTATGTATTAAGGATATGCTTGGATGAATAGGTTCTGAGGAGTGTTTCAACACTTGGTAACTTGGGTTAACTAACCCGGGATTATCAACCAAAAGTCCATTATCAAGAGCAACCTAAATACAAAACATTTAGTCACACAAAGAGGTGCTGGGCACCAATGTCTCAAGAAGAAATGTGAACTAAAATGCCTGGGGTGGATATGTGTAGTGCACTGATAAGAAAAAGAAAATGCCAAAGGCTTGTGCAACACATGACACTAAGCAAACAAGGAGCAAAGGAGCTCTAAGAAAAAGAAAAGAAAAAAACAAAGAAGAGAAAAGTGCCAAGGACATAAGAATAACAAGAGGCCATAGCAGTGTTTGATGGATGCAATGAAAAAGATAATCTTACCTGATAAGAATGAAAAAGTGATGCTGCAACTTTCTGCATAAAACCCTTCTGATGAACTTCAAATGCTTGCTAATATAGCCAATGTAATTGCTTTCTGTTTCATACTTTCTTCTCGAATAACTCAGGACTTGCTTAGGGACAAGCAAGTATTAAGTTTGGTGTTGTGATGCCAAGGCATGTTAGGCTAGTTTCACTAGCATTTTTCTGTTAGTTTTAGTGGTTTTATGCATTTTCTTGAGCTTAAAGTAACCAAGAATGGTTAAATGAATAACAAAGCAATGAACCATCCAAACAGTATGATTTTGATGCAAATTCCATGAGTTTTAGTTATATTACTTGAATGCTATGACTGGAAGATTTCTCATGAAATTTTGCAAGACTTTGATGCAATTGTTTGGATGATTTCAGGGAAGAAGAGGCTAGGCAAGGAAGCAACAAAATCAATAAAGGAAGCTTGAATATCACATGTGGAGTTTAAGTTCCAGTTTAAGCTTAAACTGGAACTTAAACTACCAAGCCATATAATGCTGGAAATGGCGTTTAAGTTCCAGTTTAAGCCTAAACTGGAGCTTAAACGCCAGAATCATGAAGGCTAAGAAATGCTGAAACTGAAGTTTAACCTCCAGTTTAACCTTAAACTGGAGGTTAAACGCCAGAATGAGAATTCCACTCAGGAAGCATTTCCACGTTTAACCTCCAGTTTAACCTTAAACTGGAGGTTAAACGCCAGAAATGGGAAATGCACCAGGGAGCCATTTCCACGTTTAAGCTCCAGTTTAACCTTAAACTGGAGCTTAAACGTGTTCGACCAAGTTTTCTCCTCCAGGGTTGCTTTCTCCATTTCCACGTTTAAACTCCAGTTTAACCTTAAACTGGAGCTTAAACGTGTTCGACCTCCAGGATGGCTTTCTCTATTTCCACGTTTAAGCTCCAGTTTAACCTTAAACTGGAGCTTAAACGTGTTCGACCTCCAGGGCTGCCTTTCCTATCTCCACTTTTAAGCTTCAGTTTAACCTTAAACTGAAGCTTAAACGTGTTCGACTACGTTACCCTCCAGGGCTGCCTTCTTCCATTTCCACGTTTAAGCTTCAGTTTAACCTTAAACTGAAGCTTAAACGTGCCTCCACAAAAGGCATCACTGGAAGTGTCTGGCGTTTAAGCTGCAGTTTAAGCTTAAACTGCAACTTAAACGCCACTATTGGAAAAGGTTTCTGGGCCAAAAATATTGCAGTTTAAGTTAGCTTTTGAGCACAAACATTAACTTAAACTTACTCTGGTATGAAACCCAATTGAATATCATGGTTTATGGGATTGGGCCTGAAGGATTGATGAGTCTGGAATTTCAATTTGTTGAGTCATGTGTCATTACTTGATTATCACTAAGTTGGCTCAATGAATGTTACAGAATGTGGATCAGCAGCTTCATCAAGATTATGGATCATAAACCCAAAGCAAAAGTAAAGCAGGGAGAGGCCTCAAAGCCCAAGAAACACAACAGAAGCTCAATATAGAAAGTGTATAAATAGGATAGAATTTAAGTTAGGAGGGATCTTTTCATTTTGGCTAGTTTTCATATCTTTGTAATTGAATTCAGAGCTATGACTCACTAAACCCCCTTTCATTGGGTTAGGGAGCTCTATTGTAATTCAATGAATCAATAATAGTTTATCTTCTTCTTCAATCTTTTCTCTTGAATTTTGTTAGAAAGCTTCTCGATCTAATTCCATTGGGTAGTTGTCTTGGGAAAGAAACTACCCATAATTGGAATCCTTCGGAACCTTGGGAAAGGAATGGAGGATTCATGCTAGAGAAGCTTTCTCACAGTGAATTGGATTGGGGTTTGGATGGATATTGTGACATGTAATCCTACCAAATTGTGGTTCATGAAACTGTGTGGTAAAATCAGTGATCGAGCATCATCTCTTCTTATGAACATTTAAACCAAGGGATTGGGAATTTGTTTGTTTTTAGAGAGAATTGGTGAGCCAAGGGATTGGGATCCAATCATATAAGATTGCCAAGCAAAATTCAATGAACGCATTGGTTGAGGAAGAGATAAACATGTTTTGATTCGGAGATCTCAATATCTCCTATAACCCAATGAATTCCCCATTTCTGATTTCCACTTTCTCTTTACATTCTGCAACTCAATTCATGCAATCACCCCCATTCCCTTTTAATTTCAGCAATTTAGCTTCTGCTCTTTAATTCATGCAATTTAAGATTCTGCCATTTAAATTTCTTGTCATTTACGTTTCCCGCCAATTTTACATTCCGCAATTCTCATCTAAATCTTGATTCCGCTCAACTAGAACACACTTCTAATCCGAATTGCTCACTCAACCAATCCTTGTGGGATTCGACCTCACTCTATTGTGAGTTTTTACTTGACGATAACCGGTGCACTTGCCGGAAGGAATTTTGCCGATCGTGCAATTTCCTAAATCGTAGCATAACAAGTTTATGCGCATCACACATATCAAGAGGTCTTTTAAGGGTTGTAATGGGGTTAGGGTCAAGGTAGGATTGTGTTTGGCCAAGTGGACTAAAATCTGAATCCTCAATTAACTTTAAACTTTCCACCTTACTTTAGACAATCCATGTAATTATGATACCACATCTAACTATCCATTAACCGTATTTTCCACATATTCATGCATTCTAATTACAAGTACAATACATATGCATTGCTTTCACCACTTACTTTGGGGCGTTTTGTCCCCTTATTATTTGCTATTTTTCTTTTATTTTTCTTTTCTCTTTTTTTTTAATGCATATGATTAAGATATTGAATGCATGAATCATGTTCTAAACATTTCTTTCATATTTTCATAAAGATATATAATACCCAATTCTTAAACCAATTGTTTCCAAATCCACTTTTCCCCACACTTAATTGATGAGCACTTTCACTAGTCTAAGCTAACTAAGGATTCAAATTAAGGACATTATTATTTTCCGCTTAGAGTTAATGATGTGCTAAAGTAAAGAACAAAGGGGTAAATAGGCTTAAATTGGTTTGCAAAGGATAATGCAAGGTAAGGCCATATGGGTATGTAAGCTTAGTGAAACAAAGGCCTCAATCATGTAAGTGCATGCATACATCAAACCATGGAAATATAGAATTAAGCAAGACAAAGATCACAATTTTAGCGAGAAAAATACACACTAAAACAAAATTTTGGTTGATAAAATGCAACCAATTCAAATAGGCTCAAAATCTCACAAGTTTTGTGTGTTCGAGCTCTAAACCATGTTCCAGTATAATATTTCTTCAAGCAAGTGTAACATTAAGTTTTATTCAAATTAGTGAAATGCTCTAAAAGGTTTCTTGAAAAAGAACATATTACTTCAACCAAGTGGTAAAATATGCACAAAAATCAAACAAATATGCAATCAATCATGCAAATGCAACAATGAACAAGAAAAGTAAACCATTGGTGTTGAGATAGAAGAGTAACTAACCCATGGAGATCGGTATCGACCTCCCCACACTTAAAGATTGCACCGTCCTCAGTGCATGCTGGGATGTACAAGTGGACGGGCTGCTACAACTGATGCTTTTCTCATCAAGGAATGTGCGTAGGAACTTGTGTGTCTCCCCCATGCAAACGTCTTCCAGTTCTCTTCCTGGTGGCCATCCTGAAAGAAAAAGGGAAGGAAAGTAACCCAAATCAAAGATAGAAAATAAAGAAAACATGGGTTGGTTAATGCCAAAAATGAGGGTCTCAATTACATGGAAGCTTCAACATGCAAGTGAGAAAACAAAAGAAGGCATGGCATGCCAGTGGTACAAAATTTGTAACAATGGGGAAGAGAGTGTAAGACAATATAAATTCATGTCAATGCAAGTGAAGTGCAAGTATCATAAAAGATTGGCATTGGCAGATAATTAATATCATCCCACAGTGTAAAACAAGTCACTAAGCACCAAAATAATTCAAGATGCGACAGTTGAATAAGAACATTTAACACCAATAATAAATTTAGAAAAGAAAAATTAAAATTAAAATATGCACAAAATTAAGATGCAATGAATAAAATATGCAAATAAATTAAGTAAAAAAAATAGAATGAAGGTGAAAAGGGATGAGAAGTGAAAGAAATAAAGTAAGAAAGAAAGAAGATAGAAGAAATAAGGAGGGAAAAGAGAAAATAGGATTTGGGGAGAAAAAGATATGATAATTGGCAAATTAGGGTGAGCTGTGCGGCGCAAGCGACGCGGACGCGTGGGGGACGCGGTCGCGCGACTTGCGCTGAAGTGGATTGACGCGATCGCGTCGGTCACGCGGTCGCGTGACACAATTCATGCTACTGGCGCGAGGGCAGCCTCGCGCTTGCACAACTCTCTGTTCAAATTATTGTTAGTGCCAAATTTTAAGTGACGCGATCGCATGGGGCATGCGATCGCATGAATGGGGTTTAGAAGAATGTGACGCGGTCGCGTGGGTCACACGGCCGCGTGGGTAGAATTGTGCGTTCAGCACCAATCCAGCACCACTTTAGCACAATAATTGGTTGTGCACCCCTTTTACGTCGAAATCCAGGGCATGCGGTCGCGTGGGGCACGCGGTCGCGTCAGCGACGCGGTCGCATGGGACGATTTGTGCCATTGGCACGCCTCCAGTGCTGCTCCTGCGTAACTCTCTGTTCATATTAATATTGTCTCCCATCTCCTTGCGACGCGGACGCGTCGCTGATGCGGTCGCGTCGCATCGCGGGCTCTCTTTTTTTTTAATGCAATATGCAGATGCAAAAGTGCTTAATATGAATGCTATGCATGATTCCAGGTTCAATAAAATAAAATAAAATTCAAAAACAAACAAAACTAAATAAAATTAAAATTACAAAAGGAACGATCATACCATGGTGAGTTGTCTCCCACCTAGCACTTTTAGTTAAAGTCCTTAAGTTGGACATTGGAAGAGCTTCCTGTTATGGTGGCTTGTGTTTAAATTCATCCAGAAATCTCCACCAGTGCTTGGAATGCCAACAGCCTCCGGGGTCCCAAACTAGGCATGTGAAGCTTCTGAGCAGCTTCAAACAGATTGTTAGGCTCCCAGGGTGACAAACGTCAGAATAAACTCCAGGATCCCAAGCCTTGCTTTTAAATCTGCCACCGTTTTGATCTATATGTTTCCATCCGGGCGGTTTAAAAAGTAGAATCTCACCATGGTGACCAAACGTTCTCCGTGATCCATGCAATTGAGCATGATACCAATCCATGTACTTCGAGTTGAAGCGTGGAATCTTATTGAACCTTGTACACCAGCTCTGAACATGAGCCATTTCCCGCTTACTCTTAAAGCCGCAGAGAGCTCTAAGCTGGCCATCTGTTTCAAGTAAACCATATTCAAGTGAATAAGTAAAGTTAAAAGTTAAGGATTGTACCCACTTGAAGCTTGTATTAGGCAGTGATGGCCTTGGGGTATGTATTTTTGGAGGTTCTGCAAGTTCTTCTCCCTTGTTCTCTTCGGTGAATTCCTCCACTTCTTTGCAAAGATCTTCAGTTGTATCTGTGTCCTGGTCAAAGTCTTCTATGTCTTCCTCATCACTTGATTCATAGATTGGAGGTTGAGAGAAATCTACCTCTGCATCATCTTCATATTCACTTGGGGAAGATTCTTCGATCTCAGAGAATTCACTTGCGGATGCAAGTTCATCACCAAGAGAGCTAGACTTGTGACTATCATCATCAAGGGAATTTGCTTCTTGGATTATTCCGTCTGATTCCTCATAAACGACTTGCCTTGGAGATTGTACAGTATCCTCCTTAGCATCAACTGTAGCATCCTGGACGGAGTTTTCCTCAATTCTGGATTTCCATGGAAGTTCAGCATCTCCTAGGTCTTCAACCAACTCTTCTCCTTGAACAATGACAGCTTCTTCTAATTGTTCTAGTACAAATTCATTCTCTGTCTTGTCCACTGGAGTTTCTGGTATTTTCTTCATGCTCTGCTCTTCGTTAGACTGTTCACATGGGACTGTGGCTGATCCTTGTGTAATTGAGCGCCTAGAAACCCATCGAATTATTGCTTGCTCCAGTTGTTGAATGGTTGTTTGAAATTTATTTACTGTTTCCTTAGGCAAGCCTCTGCTTCTTGGGTTGCTGGACTTGGACATGATACAAAGGAAAATGGTGGTGATTGGGAGCGGTTGGATTGGTACTGGGGTAAGGAAGGATCATATGGTGGCGAATGGTGAAGAGAAGCTTGTGAGTGTGGTGGTTCGAGGTTATATTGAAAGGATGGTTTATATGCAGGGGGTGGGGCTTGTTGGTAGTTACAAGGTTGTCCACCATGTCTTTCAGCTGGGTATGCACTGTAGAATGGTCTTTGTCCAGGATATCTCAGAGGGTGTTGCTGCCAAAAGGGTTGATTAGATCCTCTTGGTTCCATCCATCCTTGATTGGCCTGACCTTGATGCACATTCCTGCTGTAACCTCTATTTCCTTTAACAATATTAGAACCAAACTCAAAGCGAGAGGGGTGAGAGTTCATAGTAGCAAATAAAGATAAACAGGAAAAACAAAAATAAATAAACAAGCAAAAGAAAAATATTTACAATAACCAATAATAAGGCACACGTTAGCAGCTCCCCAGCAACGGCGCCATTTTGACGTTGGAATTTTGCCAGTAAAGAATGTCATAAAAACAGTCGCGTTGTAGATATAGTCTCTAAACCGACAAAAATCCCTTCGTACAAACATGTTGGGTGTCACAAGTAACAAACCCCTTTAAAAATTGTTAACCGAGTATTCAAATCTCGGGTCGTCTTCTCAAGGAACTGTGAGGAAGTATGTTGTTATTATTGGCTATAAAAGTTGTAAGCGGGGTTTAAAAGATGAGAAGCAAGTGATTTGAATGACAAGTAAAGTAAATGGTAATTAAAATAAATAAATACTGTAAAGCAAACTTTTGGCAAGGTAAGAGAAATTAAAGGTCTAACTTAGTTATCTCTCTCAACTATAATGAAAGTTGAATCTAAATTCCACTTGGTCAACCTTTACTAAAGCAAAGGAAAGTCAAGGGACTAATTAAATTGACCTTTGAATCCTATTTATTTCCTAAGAAAAGGTTGGGATTACTTAAGTTCAACTTAATTAGCAAGATAACGATTATCAAATATGTTGCGTTTGATAACTGTTGAGTTACTAATTTCTTAACCAGGACCAAAAGGGGAAAAAGTAAAATTACTAGAATAATAAAAATGTTCTTAGATGGGAAGCAATGGTAACTTAAATCAGAGAGAACAATCATAAACTGAAAATATCTCAAATATCATCAATTCAAATAACAATCTATAACATGGGAGAAATTCATAAATTCACTGATCAATCTAAGTACTGGAATAAATAAAAGTAAAAAGAAGCTAAAATAAAGAAACGTAAAACCTGGATTGAGAGTCACTCTTAAAGCAAGAAGAAATCCTAAATCCTAAGAGAGAGAGGGGAAGATCTCCCTCCCAACTAAATCTAAATCATTGAAAAATAAAATATGCGAGAGCTCTCTTGAATGGGTGCATTCCCACACTTTATAACCTCTGGTCTATGCTGTCTGTACTTGGATCTGGGCCAAAAAGGGCTTCAGAAATCGCTGGGGGCGTATTCTGTAAATTCGGATACGTGGCCTCTGTCACGCGTCCGCGTGGGTCACGCGGTCGCGTCATTCGGAGCTTTTCCTTGCCACGCGGTCGCGTCAGTCACGCGTCTGCATCGCATATGTTCTGCTTATGTCGCGCGGTCGCGTCAGTCATGCGGCCGCATCGCTGCATCTTTGCTTCTGGCACGCGATCGCGTCGTCCATGCGATCGCGTGAATACCAGTTTCCTTCAAAGCTCTGTTTTGCCTTCTCCTTCCATTTTTTTATGTTTCCTTTTCCATCCTTTAAGTCATTCTGCCTTAGAAAACCTGAAACTACTCAACACACTAATCACGGCATCGAATGGAAATAAAGGTAATTAAAATAATTAATTTTTAAAGCTTAGGAAACATGTTTTTCACAATATGACATAATAAGGAAGGGAAAGTAAAACCATGCAATTAATGTGAATAAGTAAGTGAAGGATTGTATAAATCACTCAAATTAAGCACAAAAGAACTCATGAAATATGGGTTTATCAGGTGCCCCAAAACAGTTTTTCTTGGAAAATCATCACCCTAACCAAGTAGTCCTAACATAAAAAGAAATGATGAAATATGTACAAATTCTAACTAACATGCAACCTATCATGCAACGCAAGCAACTAACTAAGAAGGGAAACCAAGAATTGGTGTTGAAAAAGAAAATGGTTACCTATGGAGATCGGTCGGACGACCTCCCCACACTTAGAAATTTGCACCGTCCTCGGTGCATGCAAAGAAGAGCAAAGTGGACGGGTTGCTACAATTGATGAGCTCCTTCAAAAGGTTGTGCGGATGGACTTGTTTGTTGCCCCAATTGAAAGCTTTTCCGTTCCTTTCCTTCTTGGTGGCCAACCTAAAAGGAAAGAAAAAGAAAGAGAATTAAGCCTATAACAAAAATATTAAGCAAATATAAACAAGCGAAGGCTAATGCCAAATAAGAGTAAGGTTCTCACTACATGTTAGCTACGCGCGGATGGTTTGTGCTTCAGGCATGGTGTTGGCGCAATGTAGGCGCAACTCTCGGGTCAATGTATGGAGGAGTGAGATTTTTCAATCCACGCGTCCGCGCACATGGCGCGCCCGCGTGGATGGTCAAAAATGCTTGAGGCGCGCGTACGCGCCAGATGCGTGCACGCGCGGGTTGGTGCTCTGTTTTTCAAAATTTTTCCAAGTTCTTGCACCAATCCAAGCATTCCAAACAGCTACCCAAACACCATAAAACCTTATTTAACATGTCAAACTACCAAATAAACTCAACAAACAAAACAAAGCATGGAATTAAACTAATTCTATTAATATGCACAAAAGAGAGAAAAATGAAAAGAGTTTAGAGTTCTACCTAAAAATGGTAACTCAATGCATTCATTAATTATATATACAAGAGAATGGAAAAAGTTTACCATGGTGGGGTGTCTCCCACCTAGCACTTTTGTTTGTTGTCCTTAAGTTGGACTTATGGGGAGCTATCCATCAAGGTGGCTTGTGCTTGAATCCATCCTTGAACATCCACCAATGCTTGGACTTTCATTGTGCTTCATCATTCAAAGTTAATAACTCCAAGCTTTGATGGATTTCTTCACAAACCATAGGCTCCCAAAGTTGATCTTCCTTGTGCGATCCGGGATTCCACACTTTGTTTTCACACCCGTCCTTGTGTTGATCATGGTGATTTCCTCCGGGTGGCAAGAGGGGTGAATTCTCAATTAAGCATCCAAACATTCTCCTAGACCCATGCAATTTGGTACTACACCAACCATTGCTATTCAACTTTGAGCATGCAACCATCATGAACTTAGAGTGATGTTTCCAACCACTACACAACTCTCTCCTACTCTTAATTCCACAAAGAGCTCTAAGTTGACCATCATTTTCAATCAAACCATATTCAAGTGGGAAAGTAAAGATTAGAGATAAGAATTTTACCCACTTGAATGTTGTGTAGGATGGTGACTTAGGAAGGAAAATCTTCCCACACTTAGCCAATGTGAGATCCATTCCCTTGTACTCTTCCCTTGCATCTTCCACTTCTTTGCAAGCTTCTTCAACTTCAACCTCTTCCTCTTGGTAGCTTCCTTCCAATTCAATTTCTTCTTCATTGCTTACCAAGGGTATGGGAGGTGAGGTATCTTCTTCCTTACCATCTATGTCAAGCCCAATGAAAGAGGATTCAATTGTAGATAGGAACTCCTCAATGATTGAATCCATCTCTTGATCAACCTCTTCAAAGTTTTCAATCACAATATGCTTTGGAGGTTGTACACCCTCCTCAACATCAACATCAAGTGTCTTGGGAGAGGGCTCTTTAATGCTACATTCCCATGGACCTTCAACATCTCCTAGGTCTTCAACCACTCCTTCTGGCTCAATTGTCTTAACTTCCTCCCCTTGTGGCAATTCTTTCTTCAACTCCTCTTTTTCACCTTGAAGCTCTAAACTCACTCCCTCACTATGCTCCTTAGTTGCTTCTCCACATTCGTCAATGGGAGTTCCTTGGTTGCTTAGGCTTAGTTGGGAGGAGGCCATATTGCTAACGGCTTCCACTAGGATAGCCATCTTGGCTCCTAGCTCCTTAAACTTCTTTTCCATCCCCTCTTGTTGCCTTTGGAATTGAGAGTTAAGATCTCCTAGTTCTTGCGTGGAGGCTTCATTGGGAGGTGATGGTGGGAGAGAAGGTTCATTGTTTGGGAGAAAAGGTTCATAATCGGAAGTTGGTTCATCTTGGTAAGGGTATAGAGGTGGTGTATATTGAGGTGGTTCTTGAGAGTAATTGTGTTGGAATGGTGGTGGTTCCATGTGTGGTTCATATGGTTCATAAGATGGTTGGTATGGTGGATAGGGATTAGGGTCATAATGAGGTGTTTGGTGGTAGGGGGCTTGTGAGTAAGGGGGTTCAAAGTCATGTTGAAGGGTGGTTCATAGGCATGTGGTGGTAGTTGTTGACAATCACAATAAGGGTCACCACATCTGTTAAATTGATATGCATTAGGATTAGAATTATACCCATAAGAAACCGGAGGGGGTTGTTGCCAATAAGGTTGATCAATCCCTTGAGGCTCCTCCCATCTTTGATTGTTCCATCCTTGATGGACATCCTCATTGTATCTCCCATTACCTACAACATAATTTGAACTAAACTCATGGCCAAAGTGAGGATGAGAATTCATAATAGCAAAGAGAAACAAAAACTAACAAAATAAGCAACAAGGTCCTAAAGCTAATAAAAACTAACAAATAAGTAAAAAGCAAACCTATTCACAATATTCACAATAGCCAATAATATAATACCATTGCAACTCCCTGGCAACGGCGCCATTTTGATAATGAGATTTTTGTGTCAGTCTAGAATTTCTCTCATAGAAATAAGAACTTCGTTGTAAGCATAGCTCCAAACCAACAAACAATTCTCACATCAAAAATATTGGTTGTCACAAGTACAAACCCCAATAAGAATTAACCGGAGTATTTGGACTCCGGGTCGTCTCACAAAGAATTGCAATAAAGTGTTTAATTATTGGCTATGAAGAGCAAGGGGGGTTTGGTTGATAATTGGGCAAGAAAATAAATGGCAAGAAAAGTAAATGAACAATGAACTAACAAAAGAAATGGAAAAGAGCTCTTGGCTAGACATAGGTAATTGAGATCACCATCCTTGTCTACAAACCATATATTGATAATTATGAGAGGCCAACCCATTAAGTCTACTTCCAAAGCCTTAAGTACGTAATATCTACTCCTAGGCTTGAAGTACGTCAAATAGGCTTGATCACATCAACCCATAAGTCCCAACCTATCTACTCATTAGATTCGTAGTGGGTTGGTGTCAAAGAGTATCAAATTGATCACCAAGGATTCTCAAATCACCAATTCATTGAGACCCAATGACTCAAGGTCACTCAATTCGCTTAGTCTAGGCCAAGAGTAAAGAAAACTACTCAAAAACTAGTGTAAACATTTCATCAAACACTTAGAGTGCAAGAAAAGTAAACATCACCAAATGTAAAAATTAACAAGATCCATAACTATCATCAACAAGAAATCAACAATAACAATAGAGATAACATAAAAGAGACTTAGAAACATAAGATTGCATTCAAAGAAATCAAGATTCAACAATGGTTCATACACATAAAAGAGAACAAAATGAGAAATTAACAAGTAAAACTAGGAGAACAAAGATGTAATAACAAGAAATTAGAAGGGAAAACTAAATCAAAACAAGAATTGAAAGAGAGATTTGAGAGTGATTAACCTAAACTACCCTAAATTCTAGAGAGAATGGAGAGCTTCTCTCTCTAGAATTCTAACTACAACATGATGAAAACTAAACTATGACTACTTGGTTCATTCCCCCTTCAATCCTTGGGTTCAATAGCATCAGAAATGAGTTAGATTGGGCCCAAAATAGGCTGCAAAATCATTGGCCACGATTTCTTTTTAATGAACCACGTGCTCCATCGGCGCGCACGCGTACATGGCGCATACGCGACCCTATACGCGAAGCAACATATGGCAAAATTTATATCATTTTTAAGCCCCGGATGTTAGCTTTCCAACGCAACTAGAACCGCCTCATTTAGACCTCTGTAGCTCAAGTTATGGTCATTTGAGTGCGAAGAGGTCAGGCTTGACAGCTTTACGGTTCCTTCATTTCTTCATGAGTTCTCCCACTTGCATGCTTTTCTCCTCACTTCTTCCATCCAGTACTTGCCTTTTGAACCTGAAATCACTCAACAAACATATCAAGGCATCGAATGGAATTAAAGTGAATTAAAATCACCAATTTTAGGGCCTAAAAAGCATGTTTTCACATTTAAGCACAAATCAAGGGAGAATTGCAAAACCATGCTATTTCATTGAATAAATGTGAGAAAAGGTGATAAAATCCCCCAAAATAAGCACAAGATAAACCACAAAATCGGGGTTTATCAGTTAGTCCTTCAATTGAATGAGGACTACCTTGTGTTTAAGGCTCAAGGATCTTCTTCTGTAAACATGGAGAAGAAACATGAAAAGCTCCATCCAATTCTCTCCATACAGAGTCAAGCAGAGCCCCCACATTCAAACTCTAAGTTTGGTGTTGGGTGGCCACAATCATGCTCTGAGCATTTGTGAAGCTTTGTAAGAGCTTCCTGTCAAGCTATTGACATTAAAGAAGCTCTTATTGGGAGGCAACCCAATTTTATTTAGCTATATTAATCACTTTTTCATTTTATTTTCCATTGTTAGTTTATGTTTTCTTTAGGTTGATGATCATGTGGAGTCACAAAAACAGCTGCAAAATTAAAGCAGAAATAAAAAACAGCATCAAAAACAGCACACCCTGGAGGACGAGCTTACTGGCGTTTAAACGCCAGTAAGGATAGCAAAATGGGAGTTTAATGCCCAAAACGGCAGCATTCTGGGCGTTAAACGCCAGAATGAGTAGACAGACTGGTGTTTAATGCCAGAAAAGGGTGTCTGGTGTCTGGAAGGCGTTAAACGCCAGTAAGCTAGCAGAATGGGCGTTTAACGCCCAGTCTGGCAGCATTCTGGGCGTTAAATGCCAAAAATGGCAGCCAGACTGGCGTTTAACACCAGGAAAGGCAGCAGAAGGGCATTTACACGCCAGAAAGGTGCAGGGATGTGAAATCCTTGACACCTCAGGATCTGTGGACCCCACAGGATCCCTACCTATCCTAACTCACTCTCTCTCCTCTTCACACCTTTCCATAACACTCTTCCCCAAACATCATTCACCTATCAAATCCTACCCTCTTCCCCATAATCTCTTCACCACTCACATCCACCCACTTTTCCCCCAAAACCCATCATCCAACCCCACCCACCTCACCATTCAAATTCAAAACACTTCCCTCCCAAACCCACCCATTCTCACACGGACCCCCTCTCTCTTACCCTATAAATACCCCTCCTCACTCTCTCATTTTCACACATCATAACCACTTCAATCCTCCCTTGGCCGAACCACTCACTCCCCCTCCATCTCCTCTATTTCTTCTTCTTCTCCTCCTTTCTTTCTTCTTTTGCTAGAGGACGAGCAAACCTTTTAAGTTTGGTGTGGAAAAAGCTCTGCTTTTTGCTTTTTCATAACCATTAATGGCACCTAAGGCCGGAGAAACCTCTAGAAAGAGGAAAGGGAAGGCAGTTGCTTCCACCTCCGAGTCATGGGAGATGGAGAGATTCATCTCAAAGGTCCATCAAGACCACTTCTATGAAGTTATGGCCAAGAAAAAAGTGATCCCCGAAGTCCCCTTCGTGCTCAAAAAGAGTGAATATTCGGAGATCCGACGTGAGGTTCGGAGAAGAGGTTGGGAAGTTCTCACTAAGCCCATCCAACAAGTCGGAATCTTAATGGTTCAAGAGTTCTATGCTAATGCATGGATCACTAAGAACCATGATCAAAGTATGAACCCGAACCCAAAGAATTAGCTCACAATGGTTCGGGGAAAATACTTGGATTTCAGTCTGAAAACTGTAAGGTTGGCATTCAACTTGCCAATGATGCAAGGAGATCTTCATCCTTTCACTAGAAGGGTCAACTTTGATCAAAGGTTGGACCAAGTCCTCATGGACATCTGTGTGGAAGGAGCCCAATAGAAGAGAGACTCCAAAGGCAAGCCGGTTCAACTGAGAAGGCATGACCTCAAACCTGTGGCTAGAGGATGGTTAGAGTTCATCCAACGCTCTATCATTCCTACTAGCAACCGGTTCTAAGTAACTGTGGATCGGGCTATCATGATCCATAGTATCATGATTGGAGAGGAAGTGGAAGTTCATGAGACCATACCTCTAGAACTATACAAGGTGGCTGATAAAACCTCCACTTTGGCAAGGTTAGCCTTTCCTCATCTCATCTGTCTCCTTTGCAATTCAGCTGAAATTGTCATAAAGGAAGACATCTCATTGAAGCAGACAAGCCCATCACTAAAAAGAGGATGGAGCAAACAAGAGAGCCTACTCATAGACCTCAACAAGAGCATGAGGAAGTCCCTCATAAAGAAATTCCTGAGATGCCTTAAGGGATGCAATTCCCTCCACACAACTATTGGGAGCAACTCAACACCTCTTTAGGAGATTTGAGTTCCAACATGGAGCAACTAAGGATGGAGCACCAAGAGCACTCCATTATCCTCCATGAAATCAGAGAGGACCAAAGAGCCATGAGGGAGGAGCAACAAAAGCAAGGAAGAGATATTGAGGAGCTAAAGCACTCCATAGGATCTTCAAGAGGAAGAACTAGCCGCCGTCACTAAGGTGGACTCGTTCTTTAATTTTCTTGTTATTTGTTTTTCTGTTTTCGGTTTTTATGCTTTATGTTTTGACTGTGTTTTTGTCTTTATTACATGATCATTAGTGTTTAGTGTCTATGTCTTAAAGCTATGAATGTTCCATGAATCTTTCACCTTTCTTAAATGAAAAATGTTCCTATTTGCAAAAGAACAAGAAGTACATGAATTTCGAAATTTATCTTGAAATTAGTTTAATTATTTTGATGTGGTGACAATACTTTTTGTTTTCTGAATGAATGCTTGAACAGTGCATATTTTTGATAGTGAAGTTTATGAATGTTAAAATTGTTGGCTCCTGAAAGAATAATAAAAAAGAAAAATGTTATTGATAATATGAAAAATCATAAAATTGATTCTTGAAGTAAGAAAAAGCAGTGAAAAACACATGCTTGCGAAAAAAATGGCAAAAAATGAAGAAAAAGAAAAAGCAAGCAGAAAAAGCCAATAGCTCTTTAAACCAAAAGTCAAGAGCAAAAAGCTAATAACCCTTTAAACTAAAAGGCAAGGGTAAAAAGGATCCAAGGCTTTGAGCATTAATGGATAGGAGGGCCCAAAGGAATAAAATCCTAGCCTAAGAAGCTAAATCAAGCTATCCCTAACCACGTGCTTGTGTCATGAAGGTCCAAGTGAAAAGCTTGAGACTGAGTGGTTAAAGTCGTGATCCAAAGCAAAAGAGTGTGCTTAAGAACTCTGGACACCTCTAACTGGGGGCTCTAGCAAAGCTGAGTCACAATCTGAAAAGGTTCACCCAGTTATGTGTCTGTGGCATTTATGTATCCGGTGGTAATACTGGAAAACAAGATGCTTAGGGTCACGGCCAAGACTCATAAAGTAGCTGTGTTCAAGAATCAACATACTAAACTAGGAGAATCAATGACACTATCTAAATTCTGAGTTCCTATGGATGCCAATCATTCTGAACTTCAAAGGATAAAGTGAGATACCAAAACTGTTCAGAAGCAAAATGCTACTAGTCCCGCTCATCTAATTGGAACTAAGCTTCATTGATATCTTGAAATTTATTGTATATTCTCTTATTTTTATCCTATTTTGTTTTTGGTTGCTTGGGGACAAGCAACAATTTAAGTTTGGTGTTGTGATGAGCGGATAATTTATACGCTTTTTGGCATTATTTTTACATAGTTTTTAGCATTTTTAGTTACTTTTTATTATATTTTTATTAGTTTTTATGCAAAAATCACATTTCTGGACTTTAATATGAGTTTGTATGTTTTTTTGTAATTTCAGGTATTTTCTGGCTGAAATTGAGGGACCTGAGCAAAAGTTTGATTTAGAGGCTGAGAAAGGACTGCAGATGCTGTTGGATTCTGACCTCCCTGCACTCGAAGTGGATTTTCTGGAGCTACAAAAGCCTAATTGGCGGGCTCTCAACTGTGTTGGAAAGTAGACATCTGGGCTTTCCAGAAATATATAATAGTTTATACTTTGCTCGAGACTTGATGGCCCAAACTGGCATCAAAGATGGAGTTAAACACCCAAACTGGCACCCAAGATGGCGTTTAACTCCAAGAATGACCTATGCACGTGAAAGCTTCAAAGCTCAGCCCAAACACACACCAAGTGGGCCCCATAAGTGGATTTCTGCACTATCTACAAATTTTCTATAATCCCTACTAACTAGTTTAGTATAAATAGCACTTTTTCCTATTGTATTTGGGGGCAGATGCCATATTTCACATTTGGGGAGGCTGGCCATTCGGCCATGCCTAGACCTCTTTTCTCTTATGTATTTTTTACGATGGAGTTTCTACACCTCATAGATTAAGGTGAGAAGCTTTGCTGTTCCTCATGAATTAATGCAAGTACTATTGTTTCTCTTTCAATTCACGCTTACTTCTTCTCCAAGATATACTCTCGTACTTAATTCAGTTAAGTCAGAATAAAGGGGTGATCCGTGACAATCACCCACTATCTTCGTTACTCGCTTAGTCAAGATTCGCGTGCCTGACAAGCACAAGCGGTCTACATGATGTTCAACGTAGTCATTGGATGACAGCTGGAGTATAATCTCTTGGGTCTCTAATCCATGGATTTGATTCGCCTCTCCTGACAACAGAGCATTTGAATCCGTGAGATTAGAACCTTCGTGGTATAGGCTAGAATCAATTGGCAGCATTCTTGAGATCCAGAAAGTCTAAACCTTGTCTGTGGTATTTCGAGTAGGATCTGGGATGGGATGACTGTGACGAGCTTCAAACTCGCGACTGTTGGGCACAGTAACAGTGTGCAAAAGGATAGAGAGATCCTATTTCGACACAAACGAGAACCGACAACTGATTAGCCGTGCGGTATCTATACCAGAAACCGTAGCCTGGACCATTTTCACTGAGAGGACGGATGGTATCTATTGACAACGGTGATCCACCAACATACAGCTTGCCATGGAAGGGAGCACGCAGGATTGGATGAAGACAATAGGAAAGCAGAAGTTCAGAGGCAACAAAGCAGCTCCAAACGCTTATCTGAAATTCCCACCAATGAATTACATAAGTATCATTATTTTAATTTAAGTTTTATTTATATTTCAATTATCAAAACTCATAACCAATTGAATCCGCCTGACTAAGATTTACAAGAAGACCATAGCTTGCTTCAAGCCGGCAATCTCCGTGGGATCGACCCTTACTCGCGTAAGGTTTTATTACTTGGACGACCCGGTGCACTTGCTGGTTAGTTGTGCGGAGTTGCAAAAGTGTGATTACAATTTCGTGCACCATCTACCAAGAATAATATAGGATTTTTCATCCTCTTCCATGTCTAATATAAAAAAATCAGTAGGAAAAATAAATGGTCCTACTTTCACAAGTAAATCCTCAACAACTCCTATAGGGAATTTAATAGAAAGATCAGTAAGTTAAAGAGAAATACGAGTGGATTTTACCTCCTCAATTTGAAGTTTTTTCATCACTGAAAGTGGCATGAGATTGATGCTAGCTCTAAGATCACATAAAGCTCTTTGAATGGTGACATCTCCAATAGTGCAAGGAATTACAAAGCTCCCTAGATCTTACATCTTCTCAGGGAGGTTATGTTGAATAATAGAACTGTATTTCTTGGTTAACACCACTGTTTCTTGTTCCTTCCGATTCCTCTTGTTAGTCAATAATTCTTTCATAAATTTAGCATAGAGAGACATTTGTTCAAGAGCCTCTGCAAAAGGAATGTTGATCTGCAACTTCTTGAAGACTTCTAAAAATCTAGAAAATTGCTTGTCCTTGGAAGCCTTCTGAAGCCTTTGAAGGTATGGAATTTTTGGTTTGTACTCAGGAGCCTTTGGCAATGTAGGATATGTGTCAAGAGAGTCTGAGAATGGGTTGTCCGCACGCTTTGGAAGGGCGTGCTCTACTTCTTCCTTCTTCTCCTCTGGAGCTTCTTTTTCAACTAGCTCCTCATTGACCTTGGTCTCAGAGCCAGCTACTTTACCACTTCTCAATTGAATAGTCTTGCAATCTTTTCTTGGGTTCACCATTGTATCACTAGGAAGTGTATTTGAAGACCTCTTAGGTATTTGCTTGCTCAATTGGCCCATTTGCACCTCCAAGTTTCTAATGGAAGCTCTAGTTTCCTGCATGAAACTATTCATCAACATCTCCCAGTTAGAGTTCTGTGGAGGCTGAGAATTTGCCTGCTGAGGTGGTTATTGTGGATGAGACTGAAATTGGCAGTTATTTTGATTATTCTATTGGAAACCGCCCTGAGAATTATTGTTGAAATTTTGAGGTCTCTGAGGTTGGTCCCTCCACCCGAAATTTGGGTGATTTCTCCACCCCTGATTGTAGGTCTTAGAGTATGGATCATTATTGGGGTTTTTAGGAGCACTTCCTATGTAATTGACCTATTCAGAAGGAGATTGAGCATAATCATAATTCTCATTTTGCATAAAATTACCTCTCATGCCATAAGGGACCTCTTGAGGTGCATTCTGAGTGTTGACAGCTGAAACTTGCATTCCACTTAGCTGTTGAGTAATTAGACTTATTTGCTGAGACAAAAGTTTATTCTGAGCAAGAAGGGCATCAATAGCTTTCACTTCTAAAACACCTCTCTTCTGAGAGGTCTCAGAGTTCATAGGATTTCTATTAGATGAGTATAAATATTGGTTGCTAGCAACCAATTCAATAAGCTCAATAGTTTCCTCCAGTGTCTTCTTCATGTGCAGTGAACCACTTACAAAATTATCTAAGTACATCTTGGATATTTCACCTAAGCCTTCATAAAAAATATCTAGTTGGGTCTATTTAGAAAACATGTCTGGAGGGCATTGTCTGGTCAGTAGCTTGTTTCTCTCCCAAGTTTCATAGAGGTCTCACCATTCTTCTGTCTGAAGGTCTGAACCTCTACCCTAAGCTTGGTTAGCTTCTTTGGTGGGAAAAATTTAGTAAGAAACCCAGTGATAACCTTATCCCAAGTATCCAAACTCTCCTTGGGTTGAGAATTTTACCACAGCTTTGCTCTGTCCCTCAAGGCAAATGGGAAGAGCATAAGTTTGTACACCTCAGAGTTCACCCCATTAGTTTTCACAGTATCACAAATCTGCAGAAAATTAGAGATAAACTGATTGGGATCTTCCTGAAAGAGTCCATGATATTGACAGTTTTGTTGTACCAGAGTGACTAGCTGTGACTTCAGCTCAAAGTTGTTTGCAGCTATAGGAGGCACCACAATGCTTTTTCCATAAAGGTCTGCATTGGGAGCAGTGTAAGAGCCAAGCACTCTTCTAGGTTTCTTATTACCATTCAGATTTGCCATATTGGCATTAGCAGCATTATTATGATCCTTAGTGGACTCTACAGCCTTGTAAAGTCTCGCTTGTTGCAAGCGCCGCCTTAAAGTCCTTTCAGGCTCAGGATCAAAGTCTAACAGAGGTTCCTTGTCCCTATTCCTGCTCATAAATAGACAGAAGACAAGAAAAAATGGGACTCTCTACGTCAGAGTATAGAGAATTCTCTGTGAAGTAACCTGTGTAAAGAAATAAAACAAAAGTACTAAATAAATAAAACAGTAAAAAAAATTCAAAAATGAAGACTGAAATTAGAGAGAAAAATTTGAAAAATAATAGGCAATGTAAACAGGAAAATTAAAATAAAATCAACTAGGTAACACCAAACTTAATTTCAAAATTTAAGGGAAAATACTAATACCAAAATTTGAAAATAATAGGGCAACAATAAAACTAAAATTAAAACGCCTAATCTAAGCAATCAAACAACTAATAGTTGATAATCACAGTCAATCTCTGGCAACGGTGCGAAATTTATAACCATAAACTAACTGGCAAGTGCACCGGGTCGTACCAAGTAGTACCTCAAGTGAATGAAGGTCGATCCCACAGGGATTGATAGACTAAGCAACCATGGTCGATTAATTTACTTAGTTAGACAAGCAGAAAATGGTGTTTTGAGTTCAAATGCATCAAACAGTAAATTCAAAATATTAGAAAGCAAGCAGTAAACAAGCTGCGAATAATATATGGAGAAACAGTTAAGGCTTCAGAGTTATCTATTTTCCGGATTGAATTTTCTTACTAACTATTTTAATCATGCAAGATTTAATTCATGGCAAAATATATGTGACCAAACCCTAATTCCTTAGACCTTTTTAGTCTCCTCTAAAATTCATCAACTGCCAATTCCTTGGTCACTTAATTCCAATTAAAGGGTGAAGTTCAATTCTAGTTATATGCCTCAAAAATCCTAATTACCCAAATATAAGAGGATTATATGTCACGTATCCCATTAAGTCCAGATAATTAGAAATTTAGGAGAAGTTTTCAAGCTGTTGTTCAAGTAAAGAGCTTTTCCAAGTTACACAAGAACTCAATTAGAACCAAGGTCATACTTTCGTTTCACCCAAATTCATAAGATAAAGAATCGAAACAATTCTTGAATCATAAATCTGTACATGAATTAAAATAGAAAAGTAATAGTATCAATTCATACAATAGACAGAGCTCCTAACCTTAACAGTGGAGGTTTAGTTGCTCATGGTTCAGAGAGAAAAACTAGGATTCTGAAAAATTGTAAATTGCGAAATGAGGTAGAAGAGAGGAGAAGAGCCCGAAGGGCTGATTCTTTTCCCTTTAATATCTAATCCTAATTAATGTAAAATATAATTCCTAAAACTAAATAATATCTTTTCCTAATTATAAAAGAAATAAAGTTTTAATCAAATAAGAAAATTGATTCGCATGCCTTTGGAACGAATTAGGGACCACTCTTGCACTTAAGGTTGGCACCAAACTTAGAAGAATCCAAGTTTGGCGTGAAGGTTGTGCGTAGCTCCCCTTTGGAGTTTCCATGGTGGTGCCGAACTTGAGTGGAGTCAAGTTTGGCGTGGGCAAGGCAGATAGTTCCTCCTTGGGGCTTCATGCTGGCGTCGAACTTGAGTGGAATCAAGTTCGGCGTGGAGATGGCAGTGTGCTCCCTTAGGCTTCTTGGTGTTGGCACCAAACTTGGAGGTTTCCAAGTTTTGCTTCAAGCCTTCATTCTACTGTAACTTCATTTCTCCATGAAAACTATGTTAAATTCATCCAAAATGCTACTTGAAATAAACAGAATTACGCACAACTCAAAGTAGCATCCATAGTGGCTAAAATATATCAAATCTTGATTAAACTCAGTAATTTAAATGCAAATTTACTAGGAAAAGACATAGAAGATGCTCATGCACCAGCTCTCTCACCCAGATTTTGAAAACATGGTTAATAGTTCCTGGGATAAGTAGAACTCTTGGACTGAAGGCATAATAATTTTAAGAATTATTTGAAGGATTGGAACTCAAATGTGTTTGGGGATATTTTCAAGCAGAAAATGACTCTTCTCAAGAGATTTCAGGGTATCGCATCTAGCCTCGAACAGAGCAGAAATGACTTTATTGAGAATCTTCAAATTGAACTTTGGAGAGACTATGAAAATGTGCTTGCTCAAGAGAAACTGTTGTGGTACCAAAAATCTAGAAGTAAATGGATCGAATTTGGTGACCACAACACTAAGTACTTTCATGGCTCCACCATGATAAGAAGGAAAAAAAAAAGGTGGCCTCGCACCTTAAGCCAAATGGGAATCTTGTTACTAATAATAATATTTTGGAAAATATGGCGTATGGTTTTTTTGTTGAATTATACCATGATTCTATGCCTGATGTTCCCTTTATTCTTAACAATGCTAAAGGTTGTAGAAGGCTTAGAGAAGGGGCGTTGAATCTATGACCTTCTTTTACTTTAATAAAATAACACTTTTAAAACAAACTTCTAGTCTGAATCTGTTTGAACTCAGCAGCGAAAAAATTATGAGACAATTTAGTTTTGTCTCATGAATATCAAAAAACAGAACAGAGTAGGAAAGAGAGAAGATGACACCATCATGTATCCTAGTTCAGTTGTCTTGTGCAATGCAACCTACATCCAGTCTCCACAACAACAGTGGTGGAATTTCCACTATAGTTAAAATATTACATACACCAATTCTACAGGATTGATACAATTTTTTGACTCTCAAGTTCTAACCTAACTTGACTTGGTTATGCTAATACCTAACTCTTCACTCTTAGTGCTAGACCAACTAAGAAAGGGATATCTCATTGGTACAAGATACAAGACACTGAATCAACCTAAAAAAATCTGAAATCACTCTAGGCTTTTCACTCAAGTGTTTCTCTCTGCCTCTTTCCACTCTTAGGCTCTTTAAATGACTCTCTCATTCAGCCTTTTATCTCAAGAAATTACAGAAAGATAAACATTGAAAAGAAAATTACAATCTGTAAAACATGAAAGAGATTAATGCTTCAACGGCCTCTTTGCTATGTGATGAACCAGATTTTCTTGCCTCTGATTTAGTTTCTCATTCTGGCAGAATGCTCCTTTGACTAGGAAGCACTGTCCAAGTTGATGAACTTCTTCAGAGAACTCTTCTCAGAACATAAACCTCAAAACTCTGATTCTCTATCCTTAACTGCTGAAGGATGAAAAATCTTCCTTTGTATCTCCTTGCATGATGCTTAGTTGCTCTCTTCCAAGGTCAACTCGTTGAGTTGTGTGCTTCCCAGAGGTGACATTTCACTTTCTTTCTTCTATTAACCCCAAAATCAAGAATTTCAAATCTGATATTCTTGCTTGACCGAAGTCAACTGAGCAGCAAGAATAATGGTTCAGTGATGAGCCCCAAATCCATACCATTAAGAATGTGCTTTGGCTTCAAGTAACTTTGTGAACCATTGATTTACAGCAGCATAGATCAGAAATACCTTTTGCCATTTATCCAAAAATAGTGTCGCAGAGAGTTGGAGATGGAGTGAAGAAAATAAATTGCATGCAAATGGAAATGAATCACCTTTTATCTTTTGACTTAGCTTAACATTGTTTGATTTTGGCGATTAGACATTTGCTTTTTGCTTAACCCTTCTCTTTCTTTCTTCTTTGATAAAATGGGCAAGAAGAAGTTCTCTCTCTCTTTCTCTGTGATTCTGACCGCAAATGAAAAAGGTGAACGTTGCTTTGGAGGCAACACCTTGGAGAGATTAGCTTAAGAGGAATGCCTTGGGCTTAGATCATATTCACTTACCATTCAGCCCATTTGCTTTCTGTTTATCACCTTCGGGCTGTTAGTATTTTGTAGCCCACCAGCTTTTGTTTTATTTTCCATCCTATTGGTCTGTTGCTTTGTTTTTCTTTGGCCTGCAACACTTAATCAAATTCAATTAAGAACTAATTGGGTGTTTAACCCACTAAAAAATAATGTTTGTCATCATCAAATTAATTTATTTAATTTCTTAACTGAACAATCTCCCCCTTGATGACAAACATAATTAAAACATTAATCAAAAGGAATTGAATTTGAATAAAGTTAAGGAACTTTCCTTTGAATGATGTCACTTGCTTTTGTGTTGCTCCCCTTTTCCTTTTCAAGAGTAGCTCCCCCTAGATTTATGCTCTTTTCTTCCTTCCTGTTTATTATTCCTATAGACGATACAATAAAGAGCTACACACAATTCAACTTGACTAAGGGATTTTACACAACAAGCAACATAAATCTAGCCCAATACTGAATCATGTCAGCACTTTTAACAAGTATCCATTTCAGAAGCTGCTCAGAAAAATTCGGACAAAAATAGAGCATCAAGATTAACCAAGGAATGACAAAACAACAAAACTTATAAGGTAAAGTCAAATTAGCCTGATTACAGCATTATCAAGCTTTCAAAGCAGCAAGTATCAGAATTAATTCACAAAAAATGACCACAGCAACAGCAAAATAACTAGAAAATAACTACTACTCCCCCTTTTGTCATCAAGGGCAGAAAAGCACTCAATACCAAGAAAAAACTGCACCTTAAAACTAGCACAAAAGTGTTAGTTCAAAGTCCAAAACCAGTAGGTAATTAACTAAGTGCAATAGTAGCTAAAAGTATTATAGTCATCCAAAAAAAGACATAGAGCAGTTCAAAAAGTAAATGACAACAGTTTTTATGAGACAAAAGTGAGTAGACAACAGCAGCATCATGAGACAAATCTAGGCATCTAAACCATTTTCCTCAGAATCAGCTTCCTCTCCAACATCAGTGGCAGGATCTTCATCTTGTTGGAGATTATCAATGAACTTGAGAAAAATAGCCACTCGATCTCTTGATTTTCGGAGGAAGTTCTCATGTTTGCTTGCTAGCTTCCTTTGTTCCTTACTCATGGCAATCATATGATTTGATTGGGAGACAAACTCCTAGACCACATCTTTAACAACATTAAACAGAGCAGATTTTTGTCCAATGGAGATGGAGGTGCCCTCGGTGGAAGGAGGAGGAGATTCCTAATCAGGAATGAACTCATCATCTTCATCATCTAGAACCACCCTTTCAAAGCGAGTAGGTCCCTTATGCTGTTTCATTGAACCACCTCCCTTTAGATAAGAGTGTCTATTCTCATATGACTCATTAGACAAATCAACACCAAAATGTTCAAATATGCAAGTTAAGAACATGCCATAAGGAAGAACTTTATCTTTCTCACTTCTAACAGAATCAAACATGTATCTTACCATCAAATAAGCAAAAGAGATTTCTATTTTAGTGATAAGGGCATACAAAACAAGAGTGTCAGTGTAAGATACCCTTTGATATGAACCACTCGGAGGAAGGATGATATGATTTACTATACGGTGCAACTGAGCACGTTCATAACCCAGGGCTCGGTGAGTAGGGGTGATGCCATCAATCAAAGAAACATGTTCATAACTATGAGCCAAAGCATCATTGAAAGAGATACCAACTCCTTTATCCCACTTACCAGAGGTATATGCACAAGCCCCAACATCAGTGTATTTCAATGAATAACTGATTGTTTCATTGTTTAATACAATGTCTCGGCCCTTGACATAAGAATGAACACTGCGCTCATGATACGTCATATTAGCATAAAACTCTTTGACCAAAACAAGGTATACTGGTTTTTTATGTTAAAAAGGTGATTCCAGTTCAGAAATTCCAAATTTTCAACAAAAGAAAAACCTTTCTTTTTCAGATTTGGTAAATCAGCAACAAAAGAGGGACACAGGGTACGGTAGTTAATAACCCCTTCAAAAAAATTATTATTCATGGCAGACTTAAATTAGTAAGGGTTATAGTTTGAGTGGGAGGTCATGAAGTGTGATTTGTGTGCAAAGAAATCAATGTCTGGTTCTCTAACAGATTTAAGAGGGATACGAGGTTTACCTCTCTGAGAACGAGTGGGAACAGACCTTATCTTAGGTTGAGTGGGCTCAGAGGTAGGTTCGGCAGCAGCTGGCCGTTTCCCTTTCCAGGTGCTTGGCTTCGATGAACTAGGTTTTGAAGGAGGTTCCTTTGGTGGTGGCGTCTGCTTGGCTGAGGGTGGAAATCTCGAGGGGTTCTTAGTGCGAGCCATGGGATCGGAGCGAGGAGGTGAGGTAGGAGGAGAAGGAGAATGAGTGAAGGTTCGGTATTGAGAGCGAGTGGAAGGTTTCTGTTTTGCAGGAACCAGAGGTGGTTTGGTTTAAGAAAACATATTGAAACACCTAGATTTTAAGTTTTAAGGTTGGCCCAGATGATTCAGCATGTGTAGTAAAGCCCAGAGAGCGTCGTTCAGAGATGGTTCTTCATATGCCCAGAATTATCTCATACCTGTTTATGAGACAAAAATTTTAACAAACACATCAGCAATTTTCAAACACTGAATCATGACTTAAAATCCCTAGACTAGTTCTAGGCATGCAAAATCTGTCTTCAGTTAGTGGTTTAGTGAAAATATCTGCCAACTGCTTTTCTAATTTAACAAATTGAATGCTAATATCCCCTTTTTGAACATGTTCTCTTATTGAGTGAAATCTCACTTCAATATGTTTAGTTCTAAAGTGCAAAACTGGATTCTTTGAAATATTAATGGCACTCATATTATCACTCAAGGAATATTTTCAACATTTAATTTATAATCAGCAAGCTGTGTTTTTAGCCACATAAGCTGAGAATAACAAAAAGAAGCAGCTATATACTCAGCCTCTGCAGTGGATAAGGCCACTGTGGGCTACTTCTTACTTGACCAAATATTCAGAGACTTTCCAAGGAAACAACATAAGCTTGATGTGCTCCTTCTATCCACTCTATCACTAGCAAAATCTGCATCACAATAACCAACTGTAGAAAAATTATCAACCTTAGGATACCATAAACCAAAATTGGATGTGCCATGAACATATCTAATGATCCTCTTAACTGCAGAAAGATGTGACTCTTTTGGTTTTGATTGGAATCTTGAACACATTTCAACACTTTGCACAATATCAGGTCTAGAGGAAGTTAAGTACATAAGAGAGCCAATCATTCCTCTATACTTAGTCTCATCTACATCTTTCTCAGTTTCTCCCTTTTCTAATTTTGAATTAGGGTGCATGGGAGTTCTCATGGGTTTGGCATTTTCCATACCAAATTTCTTAACTAGTTCCTTGGCATACTTCTCTTGATGAAGAAAAATACCATTTTTAGTTTGCTCAATTTGAAGCCCAAGAAAAAAATTAAGTTCACCCATCATACTCATGTCAAATTAACTTGTCATGAGTTTTCCAAATTCAGTACAAAGGGATTCATTAGCTGACCCAAAAATAATGTCATCAACATAAATTTGGACTAGAATGAAAGAATCATTAGAATTCTTGATAAATAGAGTAGTGTCTGTGGTGCCTCTTTGAAAACTATTTTTCAAGAGAAAAGAGCTAAGTCTCTCATACCAAGCTCTAGGAGCTTGTTTTAAACTGTAGAGAGCTTTTGATAGTTTGAAAACGTGGTTAGAAAATTCTTTATTTTCAAAACCAGGTGGTTGTGCCACATACACTTCTCTATCTATCACACCATTCAAAAATGCACCTTTCACATCCATTTGATATAATTTGAAACCACAAAAAGCAGCATAAGCTAAAAGAAGTCTTATGGCTTCCCTTCGATCAACAGGGGCAAAGGATTCATCAAAATCTATTCCCTCTTCTTGGTCATATCCTTGTGCCACTAGCCTTGCTTTGTTTCTTGCAATGCTACCATCCTCTCCTAACTTGTTCCGAAATATCCACTTGGTGCTGGTCACTTTCTTTCCATTTGGCTTTAGAACCAATGCCCAAACTTGGTTCTTCTCAAACTCATGAAGCTCATCCTCCATTGTCTTTACCCAAGAAGGGTGAAGAACTGAAGATTGTCCATGATATCTTGGAAGGTGTTGTTGCCTAAAGGGTTGATTAGATCCTCTTGGCTCCATCCATCTTTGATTGCTTAGACCTTGATGCATATTCCTATTATAGCTCCTATTCCTTTCAACAAAATTAGAACCAAACTCAAAGCGAGGGGGTGAGAATTCATAGTAACAAATAAAAATTAAAAAGGAAAAACAAAAATAAAGAAACAAGTAAAAGAAAATATTTACAATAACCAATTAATAAGGCACACGTTTGCAATTCCCTGGCAATGGCGCCATTTTGAAGAACTGAAGATTGATGGTTTAGAATTTAGAATAAAACCTCGTTGCAAGTATAGTTCCTAAACTAAGCAATCAACCTTTATTATAAAAGTTTTGGTTGTCACAAGTAACAAACCCCTTAAAAATTGATAACCGAAGTATTTAAACCTCGGGTCGTCTTCTCAAGGAACTGCAGGGAAGTATGTTCTTATTACTGGTTATGAAGATTGTAAATTGGGGTTTTGAAGATGAGGAACAAGTAATTTAAATGGCAAGTAAAATAAATAAATAACTGTAAAATAAACTTTTGGCAAGGTATGAGAAATTGGAAGTCCTAACCTAGTTATCCTTATCCATGATGATGAAGATTGAATCTTAATTCCACTTAGTTAACCTTTACTTAAAGCAGAGGAAGGTCAAGTGACTAATTAGTTTGATCTTCAGATCCTAGTTAATTCCTAAGAAAAGATTGGGATTATTGAAGTTCAATTCAATTAGCAAGGATAACAATTACCCATCATGTTGAGTTTGATAACTCCTGAGTTACCGATTTCTTATCCAAGACCAAAAGGGGAAAAGTAAATCTATTCGAATAAAAATGTCTTCAGATTAGGAGCAACAGTAACATAAATAAAAGAAAGCAATCGTAAATTGAAATACCTCAAATAACATTAATTCAAAGAATAATCTGTAACATAGAAGAATGCATAAATTAAATTGAGAAAATAAATAAAAAGGAATATTGAACCTGATAAAAAAGATAATCCTGAAGGCAAAAAAAATCCTAATTCTAAATCCTAAAAGAGAGAGGAGAGAACCTCTCCCTCAAAACTACATCTAAATCATGAAAAATAACTAATTGGCGAGCTCCCTTGAATGGATGCATTCCCCCACTTTATAACCTCTGATCTGCGCCTTCTGGACTTGGATTTGGGCCAAAAAGGGCTTCAGAAATCGCTGGGAGCGTTTTCTGTAATTTCTGGTGCGTGGCCTCTGTCACGCGTCCGCATGGGTCACGCGGTCACGTCATCTGGAGTTTTTCCGTGTCACGCGGTCGCTTCAATCATGTGTCCGCGTCATCTGTGTTCTGCTTAAGACGCGCGATCGCGTCAATTACGCGGTCGCGTCACTGCCATTTCGCGCTGGCATGCGGCCGCGTCGTCCATGCGATCGCGCCGCTGCCAATTTCTTCAAAAACTCCGTTTTATGCTTTCCTTCTATTTTTGTATGTTTCCTTTCCATCCTTTAAGTCATTCCTGTCTTAGAAGATCTGAAATTACTCAACACATGAATTACGGCATCGAATGGTAATAAAAGGGGTAATTAACATAATTATTTTTAAAGCATAGGAAACATGTTTTTCACATACATCACATAATAAGGAAGGGAAAGTAAAACTGTTCATACCCTGGGTCGAGCTGTCCAACCCGGGATGTTTTACGACAAGTCGACCGACCTCTTCAGGTCAGATTATCCGACCTCTTCTCAAAGAGCTCGGCCAATATCCGACCTCTTCACAAAGAGCTCGGCCAAATCGCCATAAAGAGGCCCAAGCAGGCCCAAACGAAGGGACACAGCCCAATCTAAAGGCAGCCAAAGCCTAGAAAGATAAAGGCGGTTCCCTAGAAGATAAGATGACCTCATACAAAGATAAGATAGGATAAGATAAGATAACTATCTTATCTCCAGAAAGGTCACTCTACAACCTCTATAAATACACTGGAGCACCCAGGTATAACTCATACTCTAATTCTACTAAAAACCTGTTTAATAACCATGCTAACTTAAGCATCGGAGTCTCTTGCAGGTACCCCCCACCCTTCGGTGACGAAGGATCAGCAGTGCAGCCAGTCCAACAAGTCGGACACGACAGCTCCGGCCGCCACCCACCAGCCGGACACGTCATCACCGACCAGTACAGAAGATCTCGTCCGAGATTGACCTACAGTTTCAGGTAACCCTCAGAACATTGGCGCCGTTGCCGGGGACCTAGAAGTCATCCCATCACCATGGCAGACGATCATGACAACGATCACGATTCAGGTCTAGAAGATAGAACGCCGCACAAAAATGCGGATGCCACGCTAAAAGATACTCCGGAGTCCAACGGGGACAAAAATTCATCAGATCCAGGAGTAATAGAGGCGCTTCAGGATCGATTAAAGCAACTCGAGAAAGAAGCCCAACATCAGCACGAAAAAGAAGAGGATCTACATCGGGAGATAAGGCGACACCGGGAATTAGAAGATAAGCTTCTAAAACTCGAAGCCGATCTCAAAACCAAAGCTACTCGATCCACTCCAGAGGATAGCTCTCGCAAGGATCAAGATCCATTCACCAGAGAAATCATGAAGACCAAAATTCCAAAAGACTTCAAACTTCCGGATATGATTTTATACGACGACACTTCAGACCCCAACCATCACCTCAGCAATTTCAGAAGTAGAATGTACCTCACTGACGCCTCGGATGCGGTTTGCTGCAAAGCCTTCCCAACAACTCTTACCAAGACAGCCATCAGATGGTTCGACAACCTACCTCCAAAGTCCATCTCGAGCTTCGATGACTTGGCCAAAAGTTCCTGGCCAGGTTTTCCATACAAAAAGATAAGGCTAAACACGCCTCCAGCTTACTAGGAATCAAGCAAGGAGATCTGGAGAGTCTTCGTAACTACATGGAGAGATTCAACAAAACATGCATGGACATACAAAGTCTACCAACAGAAGCTGCCATTATGGGCCTCATAAATGGCCTACGAGAATGACCTTTTAGCCAATCTATATCAAAGAAGTACCCTACATCCCTGGACAAAGTACAAGAACGGGCGCAGAAGTACATCAACGTGGAGGAGAATTCTCGGCTTGGGGAAGCCTCGAGGTCCGGTTCTGCCTACCGAGATAAGGATAAAGAATCCAAGAAGAAGGATGATCGCTCCGGGGAGAAAATCAAGAAATATCATAATTACACCCCTCTTAGGGTATCCCTGGTAGATGTTTACAAAGAAATCTACCATACGGAAAAAATACCCCCAGCTCGGCCACTCAAAGGCAAGAGAGGAGGAGGAAATCGAAGCGAATACTGTGAGTATCATCGAGTCCGAGGCCATTCCACCAACAAATGCTTCGACTTAAAGAATGTCATAGAAAAATTGGTAAGAGAAGGAAAACTAGATCGGTTTCTGGCCAACCGGGAGGAAGAGCCAAGAAAAAGAAGAAGGGATGAAGATGTCGGACGATATGAGCGATCACCTCGCACACCGGAAAGACACGTCCACATGATACACGGCGGATTTGCGGGAGGAGGAATCTCCAAATCATCCCGCAAGCGACACCTCAAAGAAATATACCATGTCGAAGGAAAGAAGGAAGCACCAGACATCCCAACAATTACGTTTACCAAAGAAGACGCATCCGGAATCATCTCGGGACACGACGACCCCATGGTTATCACCATCATACTGGCAAACGCCAATCTCCACCGCACATTAATTGACCAAGGGAGATCCACCGATATCTTATTCAAAACTGCCTTCGACAAACTCGGCTTAGAAGAAAAGGAGCTAAAAGCATACCTGAACAGCCTGTTCGGACTTGGGGATACCCCAGTACAACCACTGGGATACGTATCGCTGCATACAACCTTCGGAAAGGGGAACCAATCCAGAACACTCAAGATAGACTATATCGTGGTCGACGTAAGCTCAGCCTACAATGCCTTAATAGGTCGGACAACGTTAAACCAACTCGGCGCAATAGTTTCAACTCTACACCTATGTATGAAATTTCCAACTGCAGAAGGGATAGCTACGATAAAAGCAGATCAAAAGATGGCGCGACGTTGTTATAATGAGAGTCTAAACCTCAGAAGCGAAGGAGAAGAGTTCCACACAATCGAACTGGGTGGAGTTCAAAGGCGAGAAGAACTCCGTCCACAGCCCGAAGGTGAAGTGGAGAAAGTTCAGATCGGAGACACCTCGGATAAGACAACTAATATTGGCACCATCCTGAAAGGAGACGCAAAGGAATCGCTCATACAGTTCCTACAAGATAATGTCGATCTCTTTGCATGGAAAGCTGCCGACATGCCAGGCATCGATCCCGAACTAATGAGCCACAAGTTGGCAGTTTATCCGGGATCCCGGCCGGTACAGTAAAGACGAAGAAAGCTTGGGCCAGAACGGTCTCAGGCTGTGGAAGAACAGGTGCAAGCACTACTAGAGGTAGGATTCATAAGAGAAGTTAAGTACCCACTATGGTTAGCACACGTCGTCTTGGTGAGAAAGTCAAATGGGAAGTGGCGAATGTGCACCGACTATACCAACCTCAACAAGGCCTGCCCAAAAGATCCTTATCCACTCCCAAGTATCGACGCTCTAGTAGATGCCTCATCTGGATACAAGTATCTCTCGTTTATGGATGCATACTCGGGGTACAACCAGATCCCAATGTATCCACCGGATCAAGAAAAAACCTCGTTTTTAACGCCCAAAGCAAACTATTGCTACATCGTAATGCCTTTCAGCCTTAAGAATGCGGGAGCAACTTATCAAAGGCTAATGAATAAAGTCTTCTCAGACCACATAGGAAAAATCATGGAGGTCTACGTGGACGACATGTTGATAAAGACACAAAGTGAAGAGACATTGCTGACCGACTTGGTTCAAGTGTTCGACACCATACGGAAGCATGGCATGCGACTCAACCCGGCTAAATGTACCTTCGTAGTAGAAGCCGGCAAGTTCTAAGGCTTTATGATCACACAAAGAGGAATCGAGGCAAATCTAGATAAATGTCAGGCCATACTCGACATGAAGAGCCCAACCTGTGTCAAAGAGGTACAACAACTCAACGGGAGATTGGTGGCCTTGTCCAGATTCCTAGCAGGGTCAGCAATAAGATCCCTCCCTTTCTACGCCACTTTAAGGAAGGGAAAGAACTTCGAGTGGACAACGGAATGCGAGCAGGCCTTCCGAGACTTTAAAGAGTTCTTGGGACGGCCACCTATCCTATCTCGACCACGAGAAGGAGAACCACTCATCTTGTACCTTGCAGCGGGAAGTCGGGCAATAGCCTCAGCACTAATTAGAGAAGATGAAGGTGGGCAACAACCCGTCTACTTCATTAGTAAGGCACTACAGGGGTCAGAGCTGAACTACCAGAAAATAGAGAAGTTTGCCTACGCTCTCATATTAACATCCCGACGACTCCGTGATGCCAAGGCATCTTAGGCTAGTTTCACTAGCATTTTTCTGTTATTTTTAGTTGTTTTATGCATTTTCTTGAGCCTTAAGTAATCATTTGGGCCAAATAGTCATGCTTGTCTTAAATCATTCAAACATGAAGATTTTGATGCAAATTCCATGAGTTTTAGTTATATTACTTGAATGCTATGAATGGAAGATTTCTCATGAAATTTTGCAAGACTTTGATGCAATTGTTTGGATGATTTCAGGGAAGAAGAGGCTAAGCAAGGAAGCAACAAAATCAATAAAGGAAGCTTGAATATCACATGTGGAGTTTAAGTTCCAGTTTAAGCCTAAACTGGAGCTTAAACGCCAAAATCATGAAGGATAAGAAATGCTGGAATTGAAGTTTAACCTCCAGTTTGACCTCAAACTGGAGGTTAAACGCCAGAATGAAAAGCCTCACCAAAGAAGCATTCCACGTTTAACCTCCAGTTTGACCTCAAACTGGAGGTTAAACGCCAGAATAATAATGCCACTCAGGAAGGAGTTCCACGTTTAACCTCCAGTTTGACCTCAAACTGGAGGTTAAACGTGTTCGACCTCCAGGGCTACCTTTTCCATTTCCACGTTTAAGCTTCAGTTTAACCTTAAACTGAAGCTTAAACGTGTTATATGGAACAGCTTGACCATGCCTTCTTCAAACATAAATAACTTGAGCTACAAAACTCCAAATGAGGTGATTCAAAATGCATTGGAAAGAAGACATCTAGAGCTTTCCAAGCATATATGGCATGCATGGTGGATACTAAAAATTGAGGGAGAAAACAGCCCCGTAATGTGCATAGAAGAGCATAGTACCAACATGCAATCAGGCCAGCTGACCTCTTCACCTTCCATGGAGTATAACTCGAGTTGTAGAGATCCAATTGAGGTGCTTCCAGTTGCGTTAGAAAGCTGACATCCATAGCTTTCCAACGAGGTATAATAGTCTATATTTGGCATCAAATTGGCAAGGTTGACAAGAGAACAAAGTGACGACTCAAGAAAGGGGGTGCAACATTTGGGTGTAGTTTAATGGATCATTATCCTTTTTGGATCAATTATGTCACTCAGCCCTTCAAGCAAGCAAGGCCCATCAACAACACCAAATCAAGGCCACAAGAATCATCTAGAATAGTTTATTTTCATTTGATTGTAATTTGCTTTGAATTTCATTTTCATTTTGTAATTTAGGGAGCCTATTTAAAGGCCTTAGTTTCTGCATTTGAGAAGAACGGGGGATTGAAGGGGAATCCAGCCCCTGATGGGGACTTTTACTTTCACTTTTAGCTAGTTTTCCCTTTCTTTGTAATTGAATTCAGAGCTATGATTCACTAAACCCCCTTTCATTGGGTTAGGGAGCTCTATTGTAATTCAATGAATCAATAATAGTTTATCTTCTTCTTCAATCTTTTCTCTTGAATTTTGTTAGAAAGCTTCTCGATCTAATTCCATTGAGTAGTTGTCTTGGGAAAGAAACTACCCATACTTGGAATCCTTCGGAGCCTTGGGAAAGGAATGGAGGATTCATGCTAGAGAAGCTTTCTCACAGTGAATTGGATTGGGGTTTGGATGGATATTGTGACATGTAATCCTACCAAATTGTGGTTCATGAAACTGTGTGGTATAATCAGTGATCAAGCATCATCTCTTCTTATGAACATTTAAACCAAGGGATTGGGAATTTGTTTGTTTTTAGAGAGAATTGGTGAGCCAAGGGATTGGGATCCAATCATATAAGATTGCCAAGCAAAATTCAATGAATGCATTGGTTGAGGAAGAGATATACATGTTTTGATTCGGAGATTTCAATATCTCCTAAACCCAATGAATTCCCCATTTCTGATTTCCACTTTCTCTTTACATTCTGCAACTCCATTCTTGCAATCACCCCCATTCCCTTTTAATTTCAGCAATTTACATTCTGCTCTTTAATCCATGCAATTTAAGATTCCGCCATTTAATTTTCTTGTCATTTACTTTTCCCGCCAATTTTACATTCCGCAATTCTCATCCCAAATCTTGATTCCGCTCAACTAGAACACACTTCTAATCCGAATTGCTCACTCAACCAATCCTTGTGGGATTCGACCTCACTCTATTGTGAGTTTTTACTTGACGACGATAACCGGTGCACTTGCCGGAAGGAATTTTGCCGATCGTGCAATTTCCTAAATCGTAGCATAACAAGTTTATGCGCATCACTCCGCCCATACTTCCAAGCTCATACCATTAAGGATCGGACTAACCAACCCATAAAGGGGATATTGCAGAAAACAGATCTAGCGGGAAGAATCCTACAATGGGCAATCGAGTTGTCCGAGTTCGACCTACAATACGAGGCACGGACATCCATTAAATCACAATACCTAGCCGACTTCATTGCAGAATTCACAGACACCTCGGAGATTCCCATAGAGTGGAATATATACGTGGACGGTTCCTCGAATAAAACCGGAAGCGGTGCAGGTGTGATAATCGAAAGCAACCAAGGGACCCAACTTGAGCTTTCCCTCAAATTCGGATTCCCGGCCTCAAACAACCAGGCAGAATACGAAGCATTATTAGCGGGTTTGAAGCTGGCTAGGGAGGTTGGAGCACAGAAACTCAACATCTACAGCGATTCACAAGTCGTCACCTCACAAATAACAGGGAGCTACCAAGCCAAAGACCCTACCATGAAAAAATATTTGGATAAAACCAAGGAACAGCTCGGACAACTCGGGGAATATAGGATCTGCCACATACCCCGCGAGCAAAATGCCCGAGCTGACGCACTCTCAAAACTAGCCAGCACCAAACCAGGGAGCAACAATAGAAGCCTCATTCAGGAAACACTACAGAACCCGTTAATATCGGAAGAAGAAAAGATCCTAGCCATAACAGGACGGGATCAAGGATGGATGACTCCCATAATTAACTACCTCAAAACAGAAGCACTCCCCACAGATGAAAAGGAGGCAAGGAGGTTAAAAAGGGAGGCACAGTACTACACTATCATAAACAACACCCTGTACAAAAGAGGGATCTCAATACCATTGTTAAAATGCGTACCGACCTCCAGTACAAAGGAAGTCTTGGAAGAAGTACACAGCGGGATTTGTGGCAACCATCTCGGAGCGCAAGCTCTCACCAAAAAGGTACTTCGGGTGGGATTCTATTGGCCAACTCTACAAAAAGAAGCTACAGAATTTGTGAAAACATGTCTACCATGTCAGAAACATGCCAACTTTCACATTGCCCCACCAGAAAAGCTCATTAGCGTGACCTCACCCTGGCCATTTGCAAAATAGGGACTCGATCTTCTCGGACCCTTTTCCCAGGGATCGGGACAAGTCAAATTCCTCATAGTAGGGGTGGACTATTTCACAAAATGGATCGAGGCAGAACCCCTAGCCAACGCCAATACTCAAAAAAGCCGGAAATTCCTATATAGGAACATTGTCACAAGGTTCGGGATCCCATACTCCATCACCACAGACAATGGCACCCAATTCACAGATGCAGGCTTCAGAAAACTAGTAGCCGACTTGAATATAAAACACCAGTTCACCTCTGTCGAACATCCCCAAGCCAATGGACAAGCCGAAGTGGCCAACAAAGTCATATTGGCTAGGCTGAAACGGAGACTGCAAGAAGCAAAGGGAGCTTGGGCTGAGGAACTTCCACAAGTCCTATGGGCATACCGAACAACCCCCCATTCCACTACGAACGAATCACCATTTTGATTAGCATATGGAGTGGAGGCAATGATTCCAATAGAAGTCGAGGAAGGGTCCCCCCGAATAGTCCACTACAATGAACAAACCAACTCCTAACTTCAAAGAGAAGAGCTCGACCTACTTCCGGAAATCCAAGAAAGAGCTCGGATCAGGGAAGAGGCACTAAAGTGGCGAATGGCTTCCAGGTATAATCAAAAGGTAGTGCCAAGAGGTTTCGCTGAGAATGATCTCATCTTAATCCGAAATGATATTGGAACAACTCGACCCGGAGAAGAAAAGCTGGCAGCCAACTGGAAAGGACCCTACAGAGTCATAGAAGTACTCGGAAAAGGCTACTACAGACTGTCTGAACTCGAGGGACGAGAACTCCCCAGATCATGGCACGCCTGTAACCTGAGAAGGTACTATAGCTAGAAAAGGTAAAAGATCTCATCACAAGATGCACTCTTTTTCCTGAAAAGGTTTTTTAATGAGGCATCAAGACTGAGATTTAATCCGACTTAAGGGTACGAAAAACTCCCGCATGTATATATTTGCACTTTCTTTTGAATAAAATACATTTCAGATATTCTACAAATTCTCAAGACGCATTAATCTGAAGCATTCATCGTCCGATTATAAAGCAACAGATCGACAGAAAGTGAAAAACAGATTCACTGTACGATCTCGATAGGAATGATCGTCCGACAAAGGTGAAAACGCGATTCACCTAAAGGACGATCAAACCGGGATAGAAACCACCATCTACAAATCGGCAAAGATGAACACAGAATAATGCAAGAAGTTATCGAAAGTGATCCCAAAAAGAACCTGACGAGGTCTTATGGATTGCTATATAATAACTTAAAAAGACTGGCCGACACTAAAAAAGTTAGACCAAGTCAACCCAAGTTATCAGCAAATCCATGGAAAGAGGTCTGGCCAACCCTATTAAAGAGGAATTGCTATAACTTAGAAGAGATCGACCTAACGAAGTCGGTTTCCTACAAGACAAGTTATAAAGTAATCCCTAAAAGAGACCTGACAAAGGTCCAAGAAAGAGGATTACAAAAATAACTTAGAAGAGATTGACCTAACGAAGTCGGTTTCCTACAAAACAAGTTATAAAAGTAATCCCTGAAAGAGACCTGACAAAGGTCCAAGAAAGAGGATTACAAAAATAACTTAGAAGAGATCGACCTAACGAAGTCGGTTTCCTACAAAACAAGTTATAAAAGTAATCCCTGAAAGAGACCTGACAAAGGTCCAAGAAAGAGGATTACAAAAATAACTTAGAAGAGATCGACCTAACGAAGTCGGTTTCCTACAAAACAAGTTATAAAAGTAATCCCTGAAAGAGACCTGACAAAGGTCCAAGAAAGAGGATTACAAAAATAACTTAGAAGAGATCGACCTAATGAAGTCGGTTTCCTACAAAACAAGTTATAAAAGTAATCCCTGAAAGAGACTTGACAAAGGTCCAAGAAAGAGGATTACAAAAATAACTTAGAAGAGATCGACCAAAGTCAGGATGCTTGAGCACGACTTCCCCAAAGCGACCGAAGCTATGAAAAGCACGATCTCACGGAAAGGTCCGAACTCAAGCAGGGGCAAAGTCGTACAGGTTGATGACAGCTAAGAAGAGGCACAAAAACGATCTCAAAAAATCCAAAAGGTTGGGAAACAACTTAAGGCTCAAATGTGCTTAGCTAAAAGGGATACAACTCCACCCAAGGAAGGCACAATCTCAAACAGGGCTACGTACGTTATTCGAGACTAAAAAGGGTTCTATATAAAGAACACTAGAAAGTCATTGGACAATTCACTAAAAGCCCGGATATCAAGCCACAGGGATAACTTCACCAAAACAGAGGGTTGTCAACACAAACTTAAAGCAAGGCGTGATCCAAAAGGCAAGGGTAGAAAACCCACACTACCACTCAAAAGAGGTTGGACTGTGAAGTACCAAACCTCTAAGAAAATCTCCAAAGATTGCAATGCAATGAAGAAACAAGCCAGACAGATGCTTGAGCACGACTTCTAAAGAGATCGAAGCTCTGAAAAGCACGATCTCAAAGAAAAATCGAACTCAAGCAGGGGCACTGTTCATACCCTGGGTCGAGCTGTCCAACTCGGGATGTTTTACGACAAGTCGACCGACCTCTTCAAGTCAGATTATCCGACCTCTTCTCAAGGAGCTCGGCCAATATCCGACCTCTTCACAAAGAGCTCGGCCAAATCGCCATAAAGAGGCCCAAGCAGGCCCAAACGAAGGGACACAGCCCAATCTAAAGGCAGCCAAAGCCTAGAAAGATAAAGGCGGTTCCCCAGAAGATAAGATAACCTCATTCAAAGATAAGATAAGATAAGATAAGATAAGATAACTATCTTATCTCCAGAAAGGTCACTCTACAACCTCTATAAATACACTGGAGCACCCAGGTATAACTCATACTCTGATTCTACTAAAAACCTGTTTAATACCCATGCTAACTTAATCATCGGAGTCTCTTGCACGTACCCCCCACCCTTCGGTGACGAAGGATCAGCAGTGCAGCCAGTCCAACAAGTCGGACACGACAGCTCTGGCCGCCACCCACCAGCCAAACACGTCATCTCCGACCAGTACAGAAGATCTCATCTGAGATCGACCTACAGTTTCAGGTAACCCTCGGAACAAAAACCATGCGATTAACATGAATAAGTGAGTGAAGGATTGAATAAATTACTCAAATTAGGCACAAAATACATCATAAAATATGGGTTTATCAAAGGGTCATCAAGGGCTTCCTTGACGTTCTGAGGCTCCATTTGAGAGAGAAAAGTAATATTTGATTCTTCATTTGCCTTCCTAGTTAAAGAACGAGTCTTGACACCATGAGAGACGTCCCCAATGACAAATTCCTCAGCATAATTCTTTAAGAATCTCCATTCACGAGGTCTAGTGGACTTGGAGGCAGATTCAGTCACCAAAGGATTCAGGGAATTGGTGGCTTCAGGATTTCCTCCAGATTCATGAGACAAAACAGAATTGTCTCTTGTTAAATTTTCAGCAACTACAGTTTCTGGTTCAGTTTGTTGATAAACCGCTATTTTACGGTTTATTTTGTACTGAATTGAGTAAATTTTATCCATTATTCTCACACTTATTCATAGAATTTGCATGTTTTACATTTTCCTTCCTAATTTTGTGCTATGATTGAAAACATGCTTCTTTGGCCTTAAATTTGTTAATTTTAATCTTCTCTTATTACCATTCGATGTCGTGATATATTTGCTAAGTGTTTTCAGGGTTTATAGGGCAGGAATGGCTTAGAGGATGGAAAGGAAGCATGCAAAAGTGGAATGAACACAAGAAAATTGAAGTTTTGAGAAGCTGGCAGCGATGCAGACGCGTGGACGACAAGTACGCGTGACTGGCGCAGGAGATAATAGACGCGTACACGTAGATGACGCGTACGCGTGACAGAGCGTCACGTGTTGCAATTTACAGAAAACGCTGGGGGTGATTTCTGGGCTGCTTTGGACCCAGTTTCAAGCCCGAAAACTCATATTAGAGGCTACAGAGTGGGGGAATGAAACATTCACTTTTTACACATTAGTTAGGTTTTAGATGTAGTTTTCAAGGTTTTAGGTTTTTAGCTTTATTTCTTCTCCAATTCAGATTCCCATGTTGCTTTAATTTAGTTTCTCTTCTACATTCTACCATTCTAGCACTTTAGTTATCTATTTCTCTTTGTGATTTCCTTATTTTGCTACTTTAGTTTATGAATTCTTCATGTTAGATTCAATTTCCATTTAATGCAATTTGAGGTATTTTATGTTTATTGCTTCTTTCTTCAATTGTTATTGTTGTCTTGCAATTGGGTATCTTAGATTTTATTATCTCTCATTAATTTTCTATGCTTTTATTCTGTGCCTTCCAAGTGTTTGATAAAATGTTTGGGAAGATTTTAATTTAGATTTTTATGTTCTTAACTTGGATTGATTATTTAGAGACTCTTGAGTTATCAAAAGTCTTTTGTTGATTGGTAATTGAGACTTGCTAGTTGGCTTAGGTTTCGCTAAATATAGTCTTTGATTAGGACTTGTGAACCTAAGTTGATTTTGCTCACTTGACTTACCTTCATTGTTAGAGATTAACTAAGTGAAAGCAAAAGGCAATTACCATCACAATTGATAAGGATAATGAGGATAGGACTTCTAATTATCAATCCTTGCTAAGAGCTTACTTAATTATTAGTTTATTCTTCTTGCAATTTATATTTTCTTGTTCCTTATTTCAAAAACCAAAAAATATACTTTTTTCATAACCAATAATAAATACACTTCCCTGCAATTCCTTGAGAGACGACCCGATGTTTAAATACTTCGGTTAATTTTATTGGGTTTGCTTAAGTGACAAACAAAATAAAATTTGATTGAGGTTGATTTGTCGGTTTAGACTATACTTGCAACGCGATTTTACTGAGAAAATCTTTACCAACATTTTCCCCCCATCATTTGCCCAGAATTTTCATTTTCATGATTTTGTTCTTTTTCATCGTCCTTTTGAACTTGATTTCCTGCATCACAGTCTTCCAAAATGCTTTGAACCAAGTTAGTATCACAAAATGTAACATGTATGGACTCCTCAATTATTCTAGCATCTTGATGATAAACTCTATATGCTTTACTAGTTGTGGAATATCCTACGAATAAACACTCATATGCCTCTGGATCAAATTTTCCCAAATTGACTTTGTTATTTAGAATAAAATATTTACATCCAAAGATATGCAAGTAGTTTAAGTTTGGAGGGTGACCTTTCCAAAGTTCATAAGGAGTTTTCTTCAAAAATTTCCTTATGATGGTTCTATTCAAAATGTGGCAAGCTGTGTTAACCGCTTTAGCCCAAAGGAATTTTGGAACATTGCTCTCATAAAGCATTGCTCTTGTCATTTTTTGAATACTTCTATTTCTTCTTTCCACTACACCATTTTGTTGTGGTGTTCTTGAACAAGAGAAGTTGTGAGATATTCCTAATTTCTCACAAAAGGATTCAAATAATTAGTTTTCAAATTCAGTTCCATGATCACTTCTTATAGAAGAGATCTTTAAATCCTTTTCATTTTGAACTTTCTTGCTAAAGATTTCAAAGGCCAAAAAGGCTTCATTTTTGTGTGCAACAAATAAAACCCAACCAAACCTAGAGTAGTCATCCACAATTACTAAACCATAATGTTTACCACCTAGGCTTTGAGTTCTTGTTGGACCAAACAAATCAATCTGTAGCAATTCAAGTGGTCTTGTAGTAGAGATGTCTTCCTTTGATTGAAATGAACTCTTTGTTTGTTTTTCCATTTGGCAAGCATCACAAGTGATGTCTTTGTCAAATCTTATTAAAGGAAGACCTCTTACTAATCCTTTCTTAACAAGTTTGTTTATTTGAAACATACTTACATGGCCCAATCTCTTGTGCCATAGCCACTTTTCAAATTCTTTAGAATGAAAACAAGTTACATTTTGATCCTTTAATTCATCAAGGATAAGTTCATACACATTATTACAATGCTTAGCAATAAATAAAACTTCATTTGTCTTTTCATTCGCAACACAGCATTCTAATCTTTTGAAAATCACTAAATAACCTAAGTTACACAATTGACTTATACTCAAAAGATTATGCCTCAAGCCATTTACCAAAAAGACATCATCAATGAAATTAGAGTGATTATTACCTACTTTTCCAACAACAACTATTTTACCTTTTCCATTATCTCCAAAGGTCACAAAACCTCCATCGTACTTATTTAGTTTGATAAAGAAAGTTGACCTTCTAGTCATGTGCCTTGAGCATCCACTATCCAAGTACCACATATCCCTTTTGTTCTTGGATGCTAGGCAAATCTGCATTAAAAACTTCAAGTAACCTTAGGTATCCAAATTAATTTGGATCATTTGAAGTTAATCCAACTTGATTGCCCAAGTGCATTGAAATCACAAACAACATTGTAAATATGGTTTCCTATAGTTCTTTTTTCAATGAAACATTGTGAATATGAGTGACCAAATTTCTTACAGTTAAAACAATGATTTTTTGATGCATATTGCTGAAATTAAGGTGAGTTATTATGCTAGAAATGATTAAAAGACTGAAATTTTCTGGTTTTTGGAAGAGGTGCTTTTCTTTTGACAAATTGATTTTTGTTATAATTGTTCCTTTTTGCAAAAGCATTCCAACCAGAATTTTTGAAAACTTTTGGACTTTTCGAATGTGAGGTTTTGCTGTAAAATGGTGGATATTTGAAAGCAACCTCATTATTTGAAATGTATCCCAGACCTGGCCTATTTTATGTTGGTTCGGTTTTTTAAGATGGCTCAGTTTCACTAGTATAAAGTTCATCGAATTCCTCCTCATGTTTGGGAACATATCCAAGACCAGATTTTTTAGAAGTGGATTTAGTTTTTGAAGGTTGTGGTAGGCTTAGAGAAGGGGAGTTGAATCTATGCCTTCCTTTTTAAGTTGCTGTTATGATCCTTTTTAAACAAAATTACAATTCTGATTCTGTTTGAACTTAGTAGCGGAGATTTATGAGACAATTTATTTTTGTCTCATGAATATCAGAAAACAGAACATGGCAGAGAAGAAAAAGCTAACACCAGCATGTATCCTGGTTTGGTTGCCTTGTGCTATGCAACCTACATCCAGTCTCCTCCACAACTATGGAAGAATTTCACTATAGTTAACAGTATTACATATACTAATTTCACAGGATTGACACAATCCTTTCACACTCAAGTTCTAACCTAACTTGACATTGGTTATGCTAATACCTAACTATTCACTCTTAGTGCTAACCCAACTAAGAAAGGGATACCTCACAGGTACAAGATGCAAGACACAAACACACCTAAAGAAATCTGAAAATAACTCTAGGCTTTTCTCTCAAGTGTTTCACTCAGCCTTTTTCCACTCATGGCTTTTACTTGAGTTTTCTCACAATGCCTTTTCTCACTAGAAATTACAGAATGATAAACATTGAAAAGTACATTACAATCAGTAAAACATGAAGGAGATTGATTTCATCAACAGCCTCTGTGCTATGCGAAAAACCATATTAGCAAGCCTCTGATTCAGTTCTTCATACTGGCGGAATGCACCTTTGATTAGGTTACACTGTCCAGTTAGTTGAACTTCTTCAAAGAGCTCTCTCAGAACAAAATCTCTATTCACTGGTTTTCTCTCCTTGCCCTCTGAATTCACAGCCAGCTTCTTTTATCTCCTTACATGTTGCTTGGTTCTTCTTCCAAGGTCAACACCTTGAGCCTTGAGCTTCACCAACCCACAGAGTCACTTTTTCACCTTAATCTTTAGAGAAGAAATTCTCCTTCTGACTTCCTCATCTTGACCGAAAGCCATAAAACAGTAACCACAAAATCTTCCAATGGTCAACTTAATCTGAGCCCTTGAAAACCAACTTGGTCCCCAAGTCTTGTTTAAGACCGTAGATACACAGCAGGGAAGAACAGAAATCCTCTTTCCCTTGTATCCCATTTCGGATGGAGCAGAGAGTTGGGAAGAAGAGATGTAACCGAGTTGCATGTATGAGGAAAAGATTTACCTATAACCTAAGCTTGATTTGGTTTGGATTTGTTGAGATGACTTCTGCCTTTCAAGCTTAGTTTCTCTTTCTTGCTTCTTTGGTGACTATCTTGGTGAAGAAGCTCTTTCTCTCTTTCTCTTTCTTACTTTTCTGAAACTGATTTGACTTGGTCAGAGAGAGATGAACGTTGCTTTTGGTTAAGCAAAAGAGAGGGATTTGCATTTCTGAAACCAGATCGGGCTTGGATCGGGTATTGGTATGCTTGGCCCGATTTAATTTCTTAGGCTTCTTTCTTTGCTTTTGCTTGGGCTCTTAATTTTGCTTTCAGCCCAATATTCTTGCTGATTGCTTTTTATTCCATTTGGGCTATTAACATTTGGCCTGCAACAATAAACAATTAGTTAATATGTAGATATAAATAATCAACACTTAATTATTTATTTTGTCCAAAAATAATGTTTGTCATCACTAATTAATTTAGTTAATTTCTTAACTCAACAGTTTTTTATGAAGAAGCCACAAAATTCATTGAGGAATCATTAAAAATTGCACTTTCCTTGGTTACATAACCTAAACTAGATTTTTCAAATAATGGTCTTTGACTTGCAAGTAATTTGTCCAAGTTGCTAGAACTTTGAGCAAATTTTGCTAAATCACCATTCAATCTTTTAATCATTTCCTTTAGTCTTTCATTTTCGGTAATAAGCTCTTGAGAAGGATCCACAATGTGCTTTCCTTTTATTTTTTCAAGTTCAGATTTTAGAAATCTATTTTCTTCAATAATATCGAAAGCACATTCAGTTTCCTTCACCTTTTCTCTCAAAAAATCATTTTCAGCTTTCAACATTTCTTTTCAGATTTACATTTAGTGTATTTTTCCAACAGTTTTGAAGAATTTAGTGTAAGATCATCAATTATAGAATGTAAATCATCTATGGACAAGGCATAATAGTTTACCTCATCAAGATTATCATTACCAGCCATGAAGCAGATTTTATCTTCACCTTCCGACTCTTCTTCTTCATTCGAGTCATTCTCAAGATCTTCCCAAGATGCCATGAGCACTCTCTTCTTTTCTTTCTTCCCTTTGTCCTCCTTCTTGAGATTCGGACAGTTGAGCTTAAAATATCCAGCCTCCTTGCAATGATGACAAATCACCTTGCTCAAGTCCTTCTTGTATTCCTTTGAGCTTGAATCCTTGTACTTGCCTTTGTTCTTCATTATCCTTCTAAGTTTTCTAACAAAAAACACAAGTTCATCATCTAAAAAACCATCACTAGAATCACTCTCTTTTGATTCTATTTTTTACTTGAGGGCTATTCCCTTTTTCTTTGAGTCCGAGTTTTTGTGTGTGGCTTTATAGGCAAGGAGTTTTCCTCTCAGCTCATCATCGGTTATAGGGCTTAGGTTATTACTCTCGGCTAGGACAGTGGCAGTTGTTTCCCATTCCTTTGTGAGGCTTCTAAGGAGTTTTCTCACAAGGATTTGTTCTGAGTTGGTTGTACCCATAGCATCAAGGTTGTTGATTATGATTGAGAATCTCTCAAACACTTCATCAATGCTTTCTCCATCCTTCATATTAAACATCTCGTACTCTTTTTGCAGTATATCAATCCTTGTTTCTTTGACTTGTTTAGTGCCTTCGTGTGTAACCTAGAGTTTCTCCCAGATTTCTTTGGCTGTCTTGCATCTAGACACCTTTCGGTACTCTTCAAAGCTGATAGCATAGTGAAGAAGGTTGATGGCTTTAGCATTCAGCTCCATTTTCTTCTTGTCGTCATCATTCCATTCAGTTTCTTCTTTTGGAGTCACCACTCTATCAGCACTTGTTTTTGTTGAAATCTTGGGACCGCTTACAACAATCTTCCATATGTTGTAGTCAATGGATTGAATGAATATCCTCATCCTCTCTTTCCAGTAGGCATAATTCTTCCCGTTGAAGAAGGGTGGCCTATTGTTTAATTGGCCTTTAGTTAGAGTGTAGGCAACTGTAGTTGTGCCCAAGTTGTTCGCCATTGGACCTTTGCTCCAAGCGGTGAAGCTTGATTCTTGAGACCTTGGCTCTGATTACCAATTGAAGGTTGTAGAAGGCTTAGAGAAGGGGGGTTGAATCTATGACTTTCTTTTGCTTTAATAAAATAACCCTTTTAGAACAAACTTTCAGTCTGAATATGTTTGAACTCAGCAGCAGAAAATTTATGAGACAATTTAGTTTTATCTCATGAATATCAGAAAACAGAACAGAGCAGGAAAGAGAGAAACTGACACCATCATGTATCCTAGTTCAGTTGCCTTGTGCAATGTAACCTGCATCCAGTTTCCACCACAAAAGTGGTGGAATTTCCACTATAGTTAAAGTATTACAAACACCAATTCCACAAGATTGACATAATCCTTTCACTCTCAAGTTCTAACCTAACTTGACTTAGTTATGCTAATACCTAACTCTTCACTCTTAGTGCTAGCCCAACTAAGAAAGGGATACCTCACTAGTACAAGATACAAGACACTGAATCAATGTAAAAAATCTGAAATCACTCTAGGCTTTTCACTCAAGTGTTTCTCTCTGCCTCTTTTCACTCTTAGGCTCTTTCAATGACTCTCTCATTCAGCCTTTTACCTCAAGAAATTACAGAAAGATAAACATTGAAAAAAATTATAATCTGTAAAACATGAAGGAGATTAATGCTTCAACATCCTCTTTGCTATGTGATGAACCATATTTGCTTGCCTCTGATTTAGTTTCTCATTCTGGCGAAATGCTGCTTTTACTAGGAAGTACTGTCCAAGTTGATGAACTTCTTCAGAGAACTCTTCTCAGAACATAAACCTTAAAACTCTGATTCTCTCTCCTTAGCTGATGAAGGATGAAAAATCTTCTTTTGTATCTCTTTGCATAATGCTTAGTTGCTCTCTTCCAAGGTCAACTCCTCGAGCTGTGTTCTTCCCAGAGGTGAAATTTCACTTTCTTCCATTAACCCCAAAATCAGGGATTTCAAATCTGATATTCTTGCTTGACCGAAGTCAACTGAGCAGCAAGAATGGTGGTTCAGTGATGAGCCTCAAATCCATACCATTAAGAATGTGCTTTGGCTCCAAGTAACTTTGTGAACAATTGATTTACAGCAACATAGATCAAAAATACCTTTTGTCATTTATCCAAAAATAGTGTCGCAGAGAGTTGGAGATAGAGTGAAGAAAATAAATTGCATGCAAATGGAAATAAATCACCTTTTATCTTTTGACTTAACTTAACATGGTTTCATTTTGGTGATTAGACATTTGCTTTTTGCTTAACCCTTCTCTTTCTTTCTTCTTTGATAAAATTGGCAAGAAGAAGTTCTCTCTCTCTTTGTCTATGATTCTGACCGCAAATGAAAAAGGTGAACGTTGCTTTGGAGGTAACACCTTGGAGAGATCAGCTTGAGAGGAATGCCTTGGGCTTGGATCATATTCACTTACCATTCAGCCCATTTACTTTCTGCTCATCACCTTCGGGCTGTTAGTATTTTGTACCCACCAGCTTTGGTTTTATTTTCCATCCTATTGGTTTGCTGCTTTATATTTCTTTGGCCTGCAACAGTTAATCAAATTCAATTAAAAACTAATTGGGTGTTTAACCCACTAAAAATTAATGTTTGTCATCATCAAATTAATTTAGTTAATTTCTTAACTCAACAAATGCTTTTCCACATCTTAATTCTAAAGAGTATAATGATATTGGCAGGAATATCTTGGACTTAGAGATTAAAGAAGCCGTGTTCCATATGGGCAGATTTAAAGCCCCTGGAAGGGATGGTCTTCAAGTAATTTTTTCCAAAGCCAATGGGAGAAAGTGGGGACTGATCTGTGCTCTCTTGTTTAACAAATATTTGCCAATTCTGATTGAGTCAAAGAGTTAAATGAAACCCTGATAACCCTCATCCCGAAGACCAATCCGGTCACTAGTCTTAAACAAATTCGCCCGATAAGTCTTTATAATGCTCCCTATAAAGTCATTACAAAGATCTTAGCTAATCATCTAAGGAGACTAATGGAAAAGTTGGTTGCACCGACCTAATGCAGTTTTGTTCCTGGTAGACAGAGTATTGATAATATTATCATTTCTCAAAAAATTATTCACTCAATGAGAAATAAGAAGGACTCTAAAGGTTGGATGGCAATTAAGATCGATCTTGAGAAAGCATACGATAGGCTTAAATGGAATTTTATTAAGGATACTGTAACAGAGATTGGACTCCCTAATAATATTATTGATCTTATTTTTTCTTGTATTTTGACTGCCAAGATGAGGGTGTTGTGGAATTGTGAAGAGCTTGACGAATATTTTCCAACTAGAGGTATTCGGCAGGGTGACCCGATATTGTCGTACATCTTCGTCTTGTGTATTGAGCACCTGTCCCATCTTATTAATGTGGCTGTCCACCATGGGTTCTGGAAACCTATCCACATTAAGCGAGATTCTCCCGAGATATCTCATCTGTGCTTTGCTGATGACTTAATCCTGTTCGCAGAGGCTAGCCTTAATCAAGCTGAAGTTATTAATAAATGCCTTAATGCATTCTGTGAAAGCTCCAATCAAAAAGTTAGCCAGGATAAGACTAGAATTTTCTTCTCTAAGAATGTTGGAAATAATGTGCGAAGAGATATTAGTGAAGCTTTGGGGTTTGCTAGAACTGATGACCTTGGTAAATATCTGGGAGCTTCGATTCTCCATTCTAGAGTCTCTGGCCACACCTACCATGATATAATTAACAAGATCAATACCAGACTTAACTTCTGAAAAGCTTCATCTCTCTGGGGTAACACTGAAAATTCAAAGAAGATTCACCTAGTTAACTGGAATAAAGTGTGTGTATCTAAAAAAGAAGGAGGCCTTGGGATTCGACACACTAGCAAAGTGAACCATACCTTTATGATGAAAGCAGGATGGGGCCTCATTGAGAGAAAGAACTGCCTTTGGGCTAGAGTTCTCTGATCCAAATACAGAAGAGGGAATGATGTAATTCCCAAGGTAGAGAGAAGGTGTAACAACCTCCCTTCACCCCTTCTAGAAACAAAATCAAATTCAAATTTTGAAAGTCAGTTAGGAGATGGGTTTAGAATTTTGAATTATGGATAGGAATCTAATAACCGCCCTTCTTTTGAATTTAAAATTATCCCAACCACCCTACCACTAAAAGTATATAAATAGGGGTACACCCATAGGTAGAAGATCACTCCTCTCAAATACTAATCCTCTCCCTTCTCTCTCTAAAAAAAATATATTTTGTGTGCAAACACAAGAGGCAAGCTCAAAAGAAGCGTTAGGAAAAAGAGTAGGGAATTATGCTCTTCTTACTTTTATGTTGGCATGTAGTATGCTCTAATTTATTTCCTTTCCATCCATGCATGGCTACCATCTTTCATGTGTCTTATGGCATTAATGATCCTTTACTTATCAGTAGTCATGATTATCTATTATATCATTCATGCCCTCTTGATTTATATCCCATATTTTCCATGTGTATTTACATGACCTTTTATACTATCATCTTATTATTCCTTTAATGTTGGGAGTATATACCCATTTATAATATTTTATTTAATCACCCTAACTTTACTATGTGCATTTACATGACCTTTTATTCCAGTATATTATTATTATCCCTTTAATGTTAAGAGTACATGTTTTTTTATGTCTTGTTTAATGTACCCTATTCTATTATGTACAACTAAATGACCTCTTATATCATTGTTATTATTACTCTTTAAAATTTAAAGTAAAAGGTATATGCTTCCTTATAATATTTTATTCCAGTATTTAATATACCCCATTCTTACTATGTGCACTTAGATTATATTTTATACATTATATTACTAACATCTTCTAAGGGTCAAGAGTACATGTTTCCTTACAATTGTTTTTTTCAGCCAATTAATATCCCCTATTTTATTACATGGAATTATATTAACTTTTAAACCATTGGATTAATAATATTTCTTTGAGTTAAGAGTACATGCCCCCTTATAACTATTCAACTATTTAAAATATCCTTTTTTTTAATAAATGAACACTTTTGTGATATTTTATACACTATATTATTAATATCCCTCTAGGACCGAGAGTACCTACTTTCTTATAATATCATTATTCAACATGCTCATTTTATCATGATATATGTCCCACCTCTTGTATGATCTATTTTTGCATGATCTATTCTTGCATGAATCTCTTCTTGTGTATGTCTAAACAACCCTAATTATAAATTAAACTGAGGGAATGATCCTTCGGTAAGGGAAGGTGATCGAATAGAGATGATCCTTCGATAAGGGAAGGTGATCGGCAAACTTTTGGGAACCTTTGGTAAGGGAAGGGGACTCCCATCAATTTTATATAATAATATATCTTTATTGATATAACTCTTTTCTTGTGTATGTCTAAATGACCTTGATTGTAAATTGAACTGAGGGAATGATCCTTCAGTAAGGGAAGGTGACCCCCAAAGATAAGATATCGAGATGATCCTTCGGTAAGGGATGGTGATCGATCGAGATGATCCTTCGGTAAGGGAAGGTGATTGCCAAGACATTCGAGATAAGAACCTTCGGTAAGGGAAGAGGACTCTCATATATACCGGTTTGAACTCAATACCTTTCATAAAAGCTATAAGTTAAGGAAACGAGAAAGTATAAGGCAAAGTTTGATCATGATGATATTTTTTTCTAAAGATTTATTTATGAGCATGTCAACGTTTCATATGTTACTATTCTTCTATTTTCCTATGTGCTTCCCTTTTTACCTATGTGCTTTACAAGAAAGAATCATATTACATGCCATATCGTATGACTTTTTTTAAAAACCCGCACGTGGGCTGGAGATGGGCATGGAGGTGTTGCATAACACTCCTACTGAGACTTTAGGTTCTCATCCCTTTCCTTTTCCTAAACTGTCTCCAGAGGAACATGGCACGGCGGATAGAGATGACGCAGTGCCCCCCGAAGGTAACTTCTGAGTATGACCCCTCGAAGCACGCGTGGGTAGTTACGACCACTACTACCGTACTCCAAACTATCTACTTAGGTCGAGAGTTTGTGGAGAAAGAATCCCAGCTGCCAGTCGTAACCTTCCTAGATAAGAACACTTCAGCATTCAAGAAACGGTCACCCGAAGTGGTGCATCTTGAATCAGATTTCGAGATAGAGGAAGAGGGGTCCGACAACCCTGACCAAGAGGAAGACACCATTGAGGAGGACCCAGAGAAGGAGTCGAATCCTTGCGAAAGTCCAAAGGTGGAATACGAAACCTATTCACCCACCTCGGCACCCCGTCGAGTCTTAGTTCATCCCACACAACGGAATCGGATCTTCACTGCGCCGAAAGGTGTTGGATGAACACTACTGGTACCCCGATTCGTGAATAACTGAAGGGTCCTGATCAAAGATAGGATGGGACACAAGTATGGGAGCCTCTTCGACAAAATTAGTTAGGACGTATTAGTTTCTTTGTTATAATTACCTCTAAGCATTTTATTTCGAACCGTACTCATGGATAAGTTATTATTTCATATTTATTATATTCAATTCCATCGTTTTAGTGCTACTCGTTTTTCCCTTGACACGCACTTCCTCCTCCCTTGCATAACAATTAAGTTCATTTTCTATCTCTATCAAGTGTGGAACCTTATTTAAAGACCTTCATGGATATGATGTAACTTAGGGTGTTACATTATTGGTATCAGAGCAAAGTCGTTCCTAGGGATCCTATCTTAGGAGGTACAACTAATAAAACTTCTCCCTATGGTTATCCTTGAACAGAAAACCTATGGCAAGCCGTGGATGCCCATGTGGCTCGAGCTCGAGCTTCGCAAATCTAGCAAAGTACATGAAGGAGATGGCCAAGGCAATGAAGGAGCAGGCCCAAGCCACCACTCAGATGGCCCAACAACTGTCCACTATGGACAGGGATTCCAATATTCCCAGGCTGGAGGCGGGACAGACCCGTACAACTTTTGCTGCCTTCAAGAAGATTGGTCCACCCGAGTTTCGTGGAGCCCTCGACCCTGATATAGCAGAAGAATGGCTGGCAGAAATGAAAAAAGTATTCACAATTTTTCCATGCACTAAGGAGCAGCAAGTGAGCTACGCTACCTTCATGCTGAAAGCTGATGCTGAGTTCTGGTGGGATGGAGCAAGACGGTTGTTGGAGGATGCTGGAACAGATATCAGTTGGGCCACCTTCAAGGAAGTTTTCTACAAGAAGTACTTCCCCTTCTGTTCGAGAGTCCAAGGAGATGGAGTTTCTTCAGCTAAGGCAAGATAGGATGAGTATTGCAGAGTACACAGAGAAGTTCGAAAGACTATGCAAATTTTCCGCCATGTATAAGGCTAATCCAGATGAAAAGTGAAAGTGTATGAAGTATCAAGGAAGGCTTAGGGCAGAAGTCCTAACCGCAATAGCCCCACTAGAAATCCGGGAGTTCTCCTCCCTCGTTAGCAAGTGCCAGGTGATCGAAGAATGCACCAAAAAACTAGCGTCGGAAAGAAGCGAGGCTTTCAAGAAAAGGCAACTTAATCAAGAATCATCTCAGCAGCCACCGCAGAACAAGGCCTTTCTTGAAAAACCTACAAAAAAGCAACCTCAACAGGGCACGGATCGCCAGGAACCTCCCACTAATGCCTCACCAAAGACCACCGAACTCAAGGAGTGTGCTTCATGTGGGAAGCAACATAGGGGTAGGTGCCTTGCCGGGTAAAATGTCTGCTTCCGGTGTTTTTAGCCGGGACATATCGCCAGGGAATGCCCAGTAATTCTCCCACCCCCTGCCAATCCACCACAGCATCAGGGGCGAGTCTTTGCCCTCAGCAGTAAGGAAGCCCACGAGTCAGAAGATCGAATTGAGGGAAAATGCACAATTTATGGAATCCTTTAACTACTCTAGATGATACTGGTGCGTCTCCTTCGTTCATATCTCTCTCCGCTACTAGTAAGATTAGCTTGCCCATGTCCAAATCACTATGCATCTTACTAATGACCTTTATTAACCAAATTAGGATGTAGAATTTGGGGACAAATTCTTTTTTTATGGGGGTGGTAATGTAACAACCTCCCTTCACCCCTTCTAGAAACAAAATCAAATTCGAATTTTGAAAGTCAGTTAGGAGATGGGTTTAGAATTTTGAATTTTGGATAGGAATCTAATAATCGCCCTTCTTTTGAATTTAAAATTATCCCAACCACCCTACCACTGAAAGTATATAAATAGGGGTACACCCATAGGTAGAAGATCACTCCTCTCAAATACTAATCATCTCCCTTCTCTCTCTACAAAAAATATATTCTGTGCGCAAACACAAGAGGCAAGCTCAAAAGAAGCGTTAGGAAAAAGAGTAGCGAATTTTGCTCTTCTTACTTTTATGTTGGCATGTAGTATGCTCTAATTTATTTCCTTTCCATCCATGCATGGCTACCATCTTTCATGTGTCTTACAACATTAATGATCATTTACTTATCTTTCATCCACAGTAGTCATGATTATCTATTATATCATTCATGCCCTCTTGATTTATATCCCATATTTTCTATGTGCATTTACTTGACCTTTTATACCATCATCTTATTATTCTTTTAATGTTGGGAGTACATACCCCTTTATAAAGTTTTATTTAATCACCCTAACTTTACTATGTGCATTTACATGACCTTTTATTCCATTATATTATTATTATCCCTTTAATGTTAAGAGTACATGTTTTTTTATGTCTTGTTTAATGTACCCTATTCTATTATGTACAACTAAATGACCTCTTATATCATTATGTTATTATTACTCCTTAAAATTTAAAGTAAAAGGTATATGCTTCCTTATAATATTTTATTCCAGTATTTAATATACCCCATTCTTACTATGTGCACTTAGATTATATTTTATACATTATATTACTAACATCTTCTAAGGGTCAAGAGTACATGTTTCTTTATAATTGTTTTATTCAGCCAATTAATATCCCCTATTTTATTACATGGAATTATATTAACTTTTAAACCATTGGATTAATAATATTTCTTTGAGTTAAGAGTACATGCCCCTTATAACTATTCAACTATTTAAAATATCCTTTTTTTTTAATAAATGAACACTTTTGTGATATTTTATACACTATATTATTAATATCCCTCTAGGACCGAGAGTACCTACTTTCTTATAATATCATTATTCAACATACTCATTTTATCATGATATATGTCACACCTCTTGCATGATCTATTTTTGCATGATCTATTCTTGCATGAATATCTTTTTGTGTATGCCTAAACAACCCTAATTGTAAATTAAACTGAGGGAATGATCCTTCGGTAAGGGAAGGTGACCCCCAAAGACAAGATAATTGAGATGATCCTTCGGTAAGGGAAGGTGATCGAATCGAGATAATCCTTCAGTAAGGGAAGGTGATCGGCAAACTTTTGGGAACCTTCGGTAAGGGAAGGGGACTCCCATCAATTTTATATAATAAGATATCTTTGTTGATATAACTCTTTTCTTGTGTATGTCTAAATAACCTTGATTGTAAATTGAACTGAGGGAATGATCCTTCGGTAAGGAAGGTGACCCCCAAAGACAAGATATCGAGATGATCCCTCGGTAAGGGAGGGTGATCGATCGAGATGATCCTTCGGTAAGGGAAGGTGATCGCCAAGACATTCGAGATAAGAACCTTCGGTAAGGGAAGGGGACTCTCATTTATACCGGTTTGAGCTCAATACCTTTCATAAAAGCTATAAGTTAAGGAAAAGAGAAAGTATAAGGCAAAGTTTGATCATGATGATGTTTTTTTTCTAAAGATTTATTTATGAGCATGTCGACGTTTCATATGTTACTATTCTTCTATTTTTCCTATGTGCTTCCCTTTTTACCTATGTGCTTTACAAGAAAGAATCATATTACATGCCATATCGTACAACTTTTTTTAAAATCCCGCACGTGGGCTGGAGATAGGCATGGAGGTGTTGCATAACACTCCTACTGAGACTTTAGGTTCTCATCCCTTTCCTTTTCCCATACTGTCTCCAGAGGAACATGGCACGGCGAATAGAGACGACGCAGTGCCCCCTGAAGGTAACTTATGAGTATGACCCCTCGAAGCACGCGTAGGTAGATACAGCCACTACTACTGTGCTCCAAACTATCTACTTAGGTCGAGAGTTCGTGTTGAAAGAATTCCAACTGCCCGTCGTAACCTTCCTAGATAAGAACGCTTCAGCATTCAAGAAACGGTCACCCGAAGTGGTGCATCTTGAATCAGATTCTGAGACGGAGGAAGAGGGGTCCGACAACCCTGACCAGGAGGAAGACACCATTGAGGAGGACCCAGAGGAGGAGTCGAATACTTGCGAAAGTCCAAAGGTGGAATACGTACCCTATTCACCTACCTCGGCACCCTGTCGAGTCTTAGTTCATCCCACACAACGGAACCGGATCTTCACTGCGCGGAAAGGTGTTGGAGGAAGACCACTGGTACTCCGATTCGTGAATAACTGAAGGGTCCTGATCAAGGATAGGATGGGACACAAGTATGGGAGCCTCTTCGACGAAATTAGTTAGGACGTATTAGTTTCTTTATTATAATTACCTCTAAGCATTTTATTTCGAACCATACTCATGGATAAGTTATTATTTCATATTTATTATATTCAATTCCATCGTTTTAGTGCTACTCGTTTTCCCCTTCACGCGCACTTCCTCATACCTTATATAACGATTAAGTTCATTTTCTATCTCTATCAAGTGTGGCACCTTATTTAAAGACCTTCACGGATATGATGTAACTTAGGGTGTTACAGAAGGAGGAGTAAATCCAACTTATGCAAAAGCATATGTAAAGTATGGCCTAACGTCCAACAAAACTACATTTAACGGATAGGAGATGGTTCGAGGATAAACTTCTGGAACCACAATTGGGTCCCAGATGTGGGCTGCTTGAGCCAACATGCTAATCAGGTAAGTGCTCCGATAGACGCTAATAGTTCTCTAACTGATTTCCTTAATGTTGCTGGCAACTGGGATGAAAGAAAGCTGGAAATCTGGCTGCCAAAGGAGCTAATCAAGAAAATTGTAGCTATTTCCCCTCCCTCCCCTTAAAAGAACGCTGACCTTATAGCATAGAGCTTATCATCGGACAGGGCCTTTGAGATGAAGACAGCATACCAGAATTTGAATGAAGAGCCATATAATTCTGAAAGACTATACACTCTTATTTGGAGATGGAGAGGTCTGGAGCGCATTCAAACTTTTCTCTGGCTGATTTCACATGAAGCCATCCTTACAAATGTTGAAAGGAGAAGACGCCACCTTACAACTACAACCAGGTGCCCAAGATGTTTCGGACATGATGAAACCATTCTTCATGTACTTCGAGATTGTGTTTATGCTGCTAATATATGGCTTCCTCTTATTAAGGATGCGGGTTTCAATAACTTTTTTGGGCTCAATCTGATTAACTGGTTAATTCATAACCTTACTACCAAAGGGGATTGGCCCTGCATGTTCGGGGTTACTGTCTCCTCCATTTGATACTTCATGAATAGATTTATTTTCGAAGGAGATAGTACTGCGGTTCGAGCAAGAGTTGAACAGGTGAAAGTGCGGTGTAATGAAATTGTCGAAGTCATCAAAACGCCAACCATTCCTAATCATAACTACAGTTTTCAGAAGTAAGTTATTAATTGGAGCTCCCCTATGAAAGAGCGTATCAAACTGAATGTTAACGGTTCTTTCCTCTCTCAAGCTAACAGTGCTGCCTGTGGTGCAATTTTTCAGAATCATCTTGGCTAATTTGTTAAGGGTTTTCACATGTAACTTGGGGAGTTATTCCATTACGTATGTTGAGCTCTAGAGAATTATTCGTGGACTTCAAATTGCCTTAGCTAACAATTTCACTTACTTAATGGTTGAATCTGACTCTGCTGCAGCTATTAATTTTGCTAAAAATGGTTGTCCAACTACACACCCTTGTACTCTTCTTATAGCTGATATCCGCATCCTGACTGGGCATCTCCAGAACATTTAATAGTCTCAAACCTTATGTGAAGCTAATTCAGTGGCTGACATCCTTGCCAAGAAAAGGCATGATATACCCTTTGGTCATCATGTGTTTGAATTTGCTCTTCTTGATATTTTTAATTCTCTTTTGTTAGATATTTCTGGTATTTTTCCCATGAGAAGATTTAGTTAGTTATCTTCGCTTTTGGGGTCCCTAACCCTCTTTTCTCACCAAAAAAAAATAACAGCTTTAGGATTGTTTTTTCCATAAGACTAAACTCAAGAAATTGATTAATTAATAGATTAAATGCATATTGATGTTTTATAGGCATCTTCATCACAAAATGCTAATTAAAGTGAAATAACACTTCTAATTTATTTATTTCTGTCTAAAAGATCACACATATATTTGAATTAATTAAACTAAATAATTATATAATAAATTAACTATAATTATTTAGCTCAATAAAATAAGTTAAATAAATAAAAATATCTTATAAATATGTCATATAAAAATTATAACATTTTTAAAAATTATTAAACAAAATACATAAAAAATTAATGCAAATTAAAAAAAATAATTTATTTATTTCATTCAAATCAAATAATTAATTAGTTATAATTAATGTGGTCAAATATAATATTTAATTTTATATTTATTTTAATCAAATCAAACAAATGATTAATTATAACACTTTTAAAAATCATTAGCCAAAATACATAAGATAAAAAAATTAATACAAATTAAAATAAAATCAATTAATTTATTTCGGTCAAATCAAATAATTAATATAATTAATTATAGTTAATATGGTCAAACAAAATATTTAATAATTTTATATTTATTTCAATCAAATTAAATAAATTAAAAAACACCTTTAAAATATGTCATGTCAATTATGCTATTAATTAAAAAAATTAATTTTAATAATATATAATAAATAATTTATAGATAAATAATAAATTATATTCATCTGATCAAATATATATATATATATATATATATATATATATATATATATATATATATATATTTATTGTCAAATCAATCAATTTATTTAATAAGTTATTTTTAGAAGTAACATATTAATTAAAGGAATTGAAATTTAAATATTTAAATAAAAAAAGAAACATTTATATTTTTTCAAAGATAAGAACTATTTTAACTTTATTTTATAATATTAGGTAAAAAATTCGAAACATTTATATTTTTTCAAAGATAAGAACTATTTTAACTTTATTTTATAATATTAGGTAAAAAATTCTGCCAATAATATAAAATACCAACATATAATTCCCTTAAAAAGACCCAAATTATTATTGTCATACTAATAAAAATATCATATTAATTAGGTTTATATATATATATATATAGAGGGAGAGAGAGGGGGGTCAATTGATTTATTGTTTGATAAAAGATTTAATATATTCATCAAATCAACAAAATATTTATGAGTAGATAACAAAAGGATCTATATTGTAAGAGTGACAGAAAAATTCGCCCATAATAAAAAATTATTGAATTTGTAAAAATTAAGACAGAATTTTTAGCAGAAGAATTTGTCCATAATAAAAATAACCAGATTTATAAAAATTAAGAATAAAATTGTAAAAGAATCATTATAATGTGAGTAGTATTTCTTTTTTTTAACGGAATCAATTTATTTAATAAGTTGTTTTTAGAAATAATATGTTTAATTAAAAAATTGAAGTCTAAATATTTAAATCAAAATAAAAAAATTTAAAAATAAGAATTATTTAATTTTATTTTATACATATTAAGTAAGAAATTTGCCAACAATAATGTGAGATAGCGGCATTTAATTATCTTAACAAGACCTAATTTATTATTGTCATTATAATAACAATATCATATTGGGTTTAATTTTTTTTTTCCAAGAGCCTATAAATAGACTGATCAATAGGCTTGATTATTCATATTCTTTCAAGATGGCTACTAACAGTGCGTCAAAGTTTTTCTTTTGCATTCTTGTTGTGGCTTTACTTTTTATTTCAGGTAGCGAAATTTATCTTATTTTTTTTTCATAATTTATTTTGTAATGAGTAAAAATGCTTGAAAGCAACTTTTTAATTATAAAAGTTACAATATTATATCATAACAATTTTTATTTTAAGTATTTAAACAATTAAATACAAATACATAAATGATTATACTTAATTAAATGAATATAAAATATATTTAAATATTATATTAATCTATCAATTTTGTTAATTATTGCAGACGCAAGCAATGTCAATAGAAGGTTGGATCATTGCAATAAATTCGTATCATGTGATACTGGATATTGTCGCATTTTATGTATTATACTTGATCACTTTCAACGTTGGGAGTGTAATCCCACAAGTGGTTGCTGCTGTCATAGTGATGGTTAACTCAAGTGTTCTTCCTCCCCTTATGTTTGTTCATATATATGTATTTTGAATGAACACATCTTTTTATATATTTCCTGATAAAAATAAACAAGTGGAAGATCAATAAAATAAAAAATTATTAAAGTTTTTTGCTTTAATACGATATATGATTAATTATTATAAAATTAAATTTTATTACTCTTTTTGTCCAAAATAAATTTTTATTTTAAATTCAATTTTATCTAAAATAATTAGTTCACTCAGTTATTAGATATTTTATTAAATGAAAAGAAAGAATATAATTTAAATAAAAAATAACTCGAATAAAGTAAATAAGATAAGATTCTATTTGGTTTATTTGAGTGAATTTTTATTCGATAATTAGTTTAATTATTAAGTTCTTAAAATAATTTCTAAAATTGAATCTCTGCACTAAAATAATCATAGGTTTTAATTGTACTATATTATTATGGTCTCTAAAATTGAATTTTAAGCATTATATTAGATTCTAGATTCTTTTTCAGCTTGATTCAGCAATTTTAACTTTAAACTTATTCCACAGCATTCTAAATGTATAAAAATACGCATTTTTGTAAGGCCTTATATATTATGTATTTTTGTAAATAAAGGAGACAGAGATAAACTTGTCATAGAAAAAAAAAAAAAAAACACATCTTCAAACACATATAGAGTATTGTAATAGCAAACAAAGGCAAAATTTTAAGGATATTTGCAGATAAGTGAACGTCTTCTCTTTTGTTATTATTATCTTTTTGATAAACAATATAAGTATTTTTTATTTAAATAAATAAATAAAAAATAATATTAAATAATATACCAAAATTTAGTTGATGATTGTTTTTGAATTCTCTTTTTTTTTCATAAACTTTTTTGTCTGTTCTTCTCTTTTTCTTGGGTTCAAATTTATAGATCTCTTTTTTTTTATCTCTATGTATTAAAATTTTAAAATATCATTTCTGAAATTTCTACTAAATGATTTTTCTAGATTTTTTTTACCTCTTTTTTATATAAGTTTTCTCAGCTCAGCTTCCTCTCTTCTTTCTTTTGTTTCTTTGTACTTTTCTAATTTTTTAAGAATTTCTTGCATTATTTTTTTTTTCAAGTTCTTTCCTTTGATTCTTTTTTGAATAAAGGTTCATTTTGATATTTATAGAAAAAATATATTTCAACCAATACGAACTGAAAATTCTTTTGCATATGTTTTGGTTAACATTTTCAAAGCGATAGCACACGCTGGAATGTTTTTAAAATTGGGAGAGACTCTGATAAAGTTGGCAATTTCAACTTTTTGTAAAGATGTTTTTCATTTTGTGGTTGTTATTGATTTAAAAGCGTGTCACTAAAAGTGTTACTTTAAAGAAAAAGTGTTACCCTTAATCGTTAACTTGGCTCTGATACCAATATTTTATAGTCGACTTTTCTTTTAATTTCTTTTTCAAAATTTCTATTAACTCTTCATATTTTACTTCGAATAAATTTATAATTTGTATAGATTCAATTGGTGGTGCTTTATTTAAAGGATTTTGATAAAAATAATTTGCAAATTCATAATCTAAAGTATTGACCATTTCTACTATTTCTCTTGTATTTGTTATATGATCATTTATTACTAGTCTTTGATGTATATTTATAATTCTGATTTCATTTTTATAATTTTTCAATCTTGTTTTAGTTTATAACATTCTTTTTTGCATGGATTATTGTATATAAAATCTTTTATCTGTTTGTCTTTTTCTTTAATATAATTTCTCAAATTCTCAAAAACTTCTTTTATTTCTACACTTTCTGTTGTTTCTAAATATCTTTTTAATTTTTCGACTCCATTCTCCATTTTTTCTTTCAACAACTTTAATTCTTTTAAGTATAATATGGTTTTCCAGGCATTTATAAATTTTTGAAGTTTAATTCTAACTTATTTATATTTATTCTTATTTCTATCCTTTTTATTAAAAGGTCATCAATTTCGATCTGAAGATTATTTAATTCCCTTTTATACTCCTTTATTTTACTTTTTAATTTTTCCTCCCTTTTTCTTTTTATTTTATTTTCTGGTTTTTCAATCTTTTTATGCTTCATTATTTATTTTAGAATTTCCGCGAACTCTATCATCGATTTATCACTATTTTCTAGAGATTCTATTAATTTTTCTAACTCTTCAACTTCTCTTTTCAACTTGTCATAGATTATCTTTAGAGTTTCAAATGCTCTTTGATTTACTTCAGAGAACTGTAAATAATTCAAATGATTTTCTCTTTCAAAGAGCTCTTGTTTCTTGTCTTGATAAGTTACATATATTTCTTCTTTATTTATTGTCATAATTTAGTGTTTAGGGTTTCATTTAATTTTTCGACCTTTTTTGTTAATTCTTTTATTTCAGAATTTTCTTCTTTAATCTTTAACTTAGATAAACTTAAAGGGCTATTAATTTTAGATTCTCTTATTTGAAAATTTGATGAAACTAATTTTCCTGATGGTTCTTTTAATAATAGAACCGGGTTTTCAATAGCTTTATATTTTGGTATTTCTGTTTTTACAATTTTCTGAAATAATTCATCGACATAAATTCTTTCTCTGTTTTTAAATATTATACTATGATGGCTATTTGTTAAAGCATAATTTATTGCATATGTAATTGAAAATGGTTCATCATCTTGTTCCATTAGATTCTTTCTGTGAAATTTATAAGCCAAACTTATAGATCTTACAAGATTTTCAGTTGATAAAGGTATAGCATATCCAAGATGGGCATTGAATTTAACATTTACGTTTGCCAAGTTTCCATGAACAATTCCGATTATTTGATCTATTAGGTCATCAGTAATTCTTTTGTCACAGATTGCTAAGCTTATTGGTGAATTAATTCCTTTCATATATGTAGATTTGATTAAGACTTGTATAGTACTAATATGAATCCATCCAATTTTAGATCTTTTTTGTTGATCCTTAATTTTCTCAATTTGTTTACTCAATTCTTCATCATTTATCAAAGCTATTTCAAGTTCTTCATTGGCGGATTTTATCTTTATAGGGGCTTCAAGTTGAATTTTTTCATAGTATATTATATTTTTTCTATTAAAAACTTCTTTTAAAAGATTTTGTTTATTAAAGTTTTCATTTGATTTGAGATTTAATTCTGTTTTTAGAACAGCCTGTTTTTCATTATCTAATAAAGCAGTTAATCTATAATAATCAGATTCTTCTGTTAATTCTAAACTTTCTAAATAATTCATAATTTAAAGACTAGGATGAAGATGTACCTTTCTGGAGAAAAACTTCCTTTATTTAGTATATTTTACATAGGATGTTTTTATCTCCAGAGGGGAGATTGTAGATACTAACTCCAGAGGGGAGTTTAGAATTATTTTTCCCGGGAATTCTTCCTCAGACTATAGAATCACCTCGGCAGCTTCCTCCTTGCTCTCCTAGCATATGAGTACTCTTAGCCTTCTGCTTTCTATTGTCTGATGCCTTCTACAATTGCCTAAGCAACCTATTTATAATAGTTGGGTTTGATGGACAATTCCCATCCTTACCCTTCTTATGACGTCATTGCTTACGTCATTGTTTGTTATCTTGCACCAGCTACATTGTTGGTACTTTATGACCTAAGTGCTTACGTCACTATGCAATAATGTTGAGAGATGCTTCAGATGCACTGTCCTCCTCTTTTATCATGTGACCTTCAGATGCATTGTCTTCTTCCTTTATCATGTGGGTTGATTCCGTTTCATTATTGCTTTCTTCAGATATCTCTGAGGCACATAGCTGGCACTTGTGGTCTTCTCTGTCTTTTATCAAATAGCAGAGATTCCTCTTTATCTCTTCAGGGAGCTTTTCTAAAAGTCCAGATAAGTTGTAGAATGCTGATTCAAATTCCACCAAGAGTCTCATCTCTCTTTCTTCAATTTCATTTCTTTTACTAGACACAAGCAGAGTATTTCTACTTTTATAATTAATCCTTGTGTGAGATTCCTTCGTTATTTTTTGAGTTCTTTCAAAGACCCTTGCTAATGTGCTGGCTAGCCTTCCTTCATGACTGTAAATTGTTAAATTTTGAATCTGATCAATTGGTTGAAAATTTCTTGGGAAGACGGACATGAATATTACTTGGTGTGCTGGAACCAAGTATTCTTCTTCTTCATTAAAAATAGGTTGACTGTTTGTAAATTTTAGGGATATATCCCTTAGATTTACATTGTCAATCATATTTTTAAATCTCTTTACTGCATCAACGAATCCTACAGGAAACTCACTAATAATTTTTAGATCATTAAAAATTAAAATTGTATCAATTAATCCATATTGGAAAAACTGATAGGTGTCAGATGAGGAAGCATCTGAAAATTTAACCAGCTTTGTTAGCTGTTCTTTGGCAATAGGATAATATCCCAAAATTGCCCTTTTTTCTTCAGTCCAATTCAGGACTATGTTAAGGGTTTCTCTGAGATTTGATCTACACACCCTTTTCTTTTTCTTGATTTCAGCCCTTGTAGGAATGTTTCTAATTATCCCTGTTCTCTGGGTTTGAATTGGAGCTTTATCTGCTCTTTTTAGGGTTTGCTCTGGATGGAGAGCCTCATATTCCCTGAAGGATTCCTTTGCCTCTTCCAGTGTTAAAAACCCTCCTTTATGAATTATCCTTGATTGATGTGTGAATGGTGCCGCTTTTTCCCATGCATCATATACTCCTTTCATAGGGCCATTATAAATTACATAATATTTTTTATCTTGGGTGGATTTTTTAATAATTTCAGCAATTGTTTTATTTTCTGAAATTTTTCCTTCACCTGATTTGTCCACCATGCTTAACTGGCTAAACTCTGATGGTTTTGCTTGTTGTGTTGATTTCATTGCTTCAATGGCCTTCGTGAGGGATTGGATCTGTGTCCTTATTTGCTGACAATGCTTGTATTTTTCGAGTTCTTGCTCATATTTTTTAATTTCTTGATCTAATGCGTTGTAGACGAACTCCATTCTCTTTTTAATAATTTCAGCAATTGTTTTATTTTCTGAAATTTTTCCTTCACCTGATTTGTCCACCATGCTTAACTGGGTAAACTCTGATGGTTTTGCTTGTTGTGTTGATTTCATTGCTTCAATGGCCTTCTTGAGGGATTGGATCTGTGTCCTTATTTGCTGACAATGCTTGTATTTTTCGAGTTCTTGCTCATATTTTTTAATTTCTTGATCTAATGCGTTGTAGACGAACTCCATTCTCTTGTTAATGTATCTGCAATAACATTTTTGTCACCCTTAATATATTCAATTTTTATTGAATATTGTAACAAAAATAATTGCCATCTTACCAATCGTCCATGATTATAATCAACTTTTAAATTATATCGTATGAAACCTGTTAGGTAACTCGAATCTGTCCTTAATGTAAATTCTCTGGGTAGTAAATCAATTTTCCATTTCTTAAGAGATTTAATTGCTGCTAGAGTTTCTTTTTCATGAGTGGTATATCTCTGTTCTGTTGGAGTAAAAGTCCCTGAAATATACCTGCAAAGTAATTCCTTTGGGGAATATTTAGAATCTAGTGATTCTTTTTCTTGTTCCAAACTTTTTATAGCTTTCTTAGCTTTTAGACATCCTGACCAGGTTATGTCTGAAGCATCTGTTTCTACTATTAAGTAGTCGTTTTCTTCTGGAATATAAAGTTCTGGAAGTTTTTCACATAATTCTTTAACTCTTTGAATTTGCATACTATCTTTTTCATCCCATTTCCATTCTTTTTTAGTACTTATTTTTGGAAATAAGCTTTTAGTGTATTCTGTTATATTCTTTAAAAATCCTTGATCAGAAATATAATTTATACATCCTAAAAATCTTTGTAATTGTTTTCTATCTTCTATTTTATTAGGAAATAAATTTACCTTTCCTAGAACATTTGGTTGAAGTTTTAGCTTTCCTTGAGTGGATATAATTAATCCAAGAAACTCTATTTCTTGTTTTGCTATTCTTGCTTTCTTTTTGCTAAGAACTAATCCTTTTTCTTTACATCTTTCTAAAACTATTAATAATTTTTGAAGATGATCTTCTTTATCCTGTTTTGTAAAAATTAGTATATCATCAATGTACACTAAAACAAATTCATTTAACTCTTTTAGATTTTCTTCCATAAATCTTTGATAAATACCTGGGGCTTATTTTAATCCGAATGGTAATACATTCCATTCATAGAGCAACACACTTGTTGATTCTTTTGTTGGGCAAGTAAAAGCAGTTAATTTCTTTGTTTCTTCGTCTAAACGAAGTTGCCAATATCCTGATTTTGCATCAAGAGATGAAAACCAAGTTGCTCCTTTGATTTTTTCTAAAATAGAATCTTTTCTTGGAAGTTTATGAGCATCACCAATAGTTGCTTCATTCATCTTCTTATAGTTAATAACCATTCTTCGTTTTTCCCTTTTAATTTCATTATTGTTTTTGACATAAAAGGCTGGAGCCGCATGAGGACTTTTACTTAATCTTATAATTCCTTTTTCCAAAAGATCTCTACATTCTAATGAGAACTCTTCTCTATCTCTTGCGGAATAAGGAATTTTATTTGGAACATTTATCTCTTTTGTAGGATCTTTTAATTTAATGCTTACTAATTCGTTATTTGTATTTTTAATATCTAAAGGATTTTCAGCACAAATTTCATCCAAAAATTCTTCTATCTTTATTTCAAGATTATTTTTTGGAATATTTATCTGAAAGTATAAATTTAAATAACATGTCTCTAATATAGAAAATATTTTAAATTTTAAGATCTTATCTATAGTAGTAGTTGGTATTTTTATACGTTTTGATTTTTGATTTATTGAAGAATCGTGTGGAGCTTTTAAAACTATATATGTTAATTCTTGAATGAATGGATGATATAGCTTTAAAAAATTATTTCCTATGATAAAATCCATTCCAGAATCTAACATATATATAGATGGAATAATGAACCTATAATTTTGAATAAAAATTTCAGCCATCTCTGCTTTTTGGTCAATTTTATGTATTGATTTGTCAGCTATTCTAACTCTTAATGGTTTCTTTAATTTTTTCCAGTCAAATTTTATATTTGTACTAGCAAAACATTGTGTTGTTCCAGTATCTATGAAAGCATTTATAAATTTTTCTGTTATTTTTATAGTAATAAATGTGGCATTATTACTCAGTCTCTGAGTCTATTTCTGAGACATATTCAAAAATATAGTCTAGGTTATCATCAGATTCTTCTAATGGTTCCATGAAACAAGACTTAGCAATTTCTATTTGTTTGGTAAGATCCTTTTTATCCTTCTTTTTTGGACATTCATTTGCATAGTGTCCTTCTTCTTGGCAATACCAACACTTACAATTTTTTTTTTATTTGGGCAATAGTCACTTTTTTGTCTTTTGTTTTTATTGTTATTTTTTTTTCTAAAATACCTCTTTTTTCTCCAGTTTGGATAGTATTTTCTTTTTCTAAATTGATTTTTTTTTTCTTTGAAAATTTTTATTAAGACCATATTTTTGGGGTATCTCTTCATTATCCTGACAGCAAATTCTAATTATATTTGCAAATCTTTTTTGAGTCGCTTCTTGCATACAACGTTCTTTTATTTCCTCTCTTATTGCAGAGGTTGCTCCACCAAAATTATTTTCAATTGTTCCCCTATTTATTTCTCTTATAAATCTTCCCATTATAAATTCATTAGCAGGATATGGAAGTTTTGTTATATACATACTAAGATAATGATTTTTATCTTCTTCTTTTAATTTGTAATAATGTATTCTATATTCACATATATAAGACTCCACATTACATAAATCATATATCTGAATATTAGCTAAATGGTTTTTTGCTTCTTGATATTCTTTATTATAGACTTCTTGTCTATGATCTATAATATTTTTTCCAAAAAATTCTTTATATAGAATCATCATTATATGTAATATCTTATCATAAGCTGTTGTTTTTGTTGCTAATTCTTCTATTATTTGGTTTTCTATTGATGTCATATAATCTCTTATAGTTCCTTTAGTATGAAACCCTATGTAATTCCAAATATCTCTTCCAGATAATTCACTAAGTTTTGGATTAGTAAAGGCTTCTAATAAGAAGGAATTCAACCAATTTTCGAAAATTTCTTTTTCATTCTTTTTACAGTCTAAATCGAGCATTCTTTCTCCTTCCATTTCCTGGGTTTTAGGAACGTATTTTGATGGTATTTTTGTATATTTTGAATCTTTATTTATAAACCCTTTTTTAAAAGTATAATTATCAAAACATGTTTCCCATTTAAATTGAGATTGACTATTCTTAGATGTTCCAGCTTCATTTTTTACTTGTATTGGAATTGCTGGTTCTTCATCACTTGAATAATCTGGGATGTGTTCTTTATTTTCTATATTTTCAGAATTTACTAATTCTTCTTCTATTTGAAATCCCTGTTCCATAATATTATTTTCTTGAGCCATTTTTAATTGTTTAAAAAGCATTGTAACTTCTTCTAATTTTTCTTCAATATTCATAATTTCAATGGTGGTTTTACTTTTAAATCTGTTACGTTGATTATATTTTGAAACTTTTCTTCTTTGGGATTCTCTTTTTCCTTATTTCTTTGAAATTTTATGGATACTAATATTTCTTCAAGCATATCTACTATAGAATTTAATTGTGGGTTAAAAGTATGATAAAGATGTGGGAATCATTTCCATGGTAACATTTTTTTGAAATTCCGTGTGAAAAATAAGTTTTTTCAGGTTTTTGAAGTCCTTCAATAAAACTTATAGTAAAATAAAGATTTTGAGAAAAATCATTTTGTATTGATTTTAAGAATTCGGTGTCATTACAATTAACATTAGTTAAAATCATTAATTTTTGATCTATTAATTTTGATAATTTAATTATTTCTTCTCTTAAGTCTTCTAATTTACTTTTTTTCCATTAGGTGACGCTTTTCTTTGTGAAGAGTTACGGTTTTAAGTGAAAAGTGTGACTTTTGAATGTATGGTTTAGATTTTGCCACGTAGACGTCTTTACCATAAAGTCATTTTTGTGATGTTTATGTGAGTGGTGGCTTTTAAAATTTGCATGTGTCCGTTTCTTCTTAGTAAAGATCTTATCTCTAATATTGTTTATGCTTTTTTTTTCTTTTTAGATATTGATGTAAAAGATATGAAATTATTTTTTGTGATTTTTATGATTTTTTATTTTTTTGATAATAATAATAATAATAATAATAATAATAATAATAAAATTATTATTATTATTATTATTATTATTATTATTATTATTATTATTATTATTATTATTATTATTATTATCCGGACCATTTTAGATTTTAATAGCTCCCCTCCTTTACATTTTTATTTATAAAAAATAAAAAGGTAAAGAAGTTTAATTTATCTAAATTTGTTTTTGAAGAGCGTATTGAGTACTATTAAAAATATATTATTGGTACTATCCTGGTGCAGTTTGAAAAAAACATAAATATATACCATACGATTGAAATCTTTTAAAAGTAAAAATATAATGGGTACCAAATTGGCACAGTTGTCCCATGATATATGAAATTAATATGTATGATTGAATAATGAAATGCAATGGATATCGATTTGATGCGATTGTCCCACGTAATAGTACTTTCCAAATACAGTTACCTTATAATGAAGATAAAACATGATGTGATAAAAAATTTTAAGTAAGATGGGTGTAAGATAACCTTCGAATAAAAAACGATAGATACTGATTGAATTCAGTTGTCCCAAAATGACAGTAGATACCAATCAGATATGGTCACTCCACAAGGGAAGAAAAAACAAGATGTGTACCAATCGGGTATGGTTGTCCCACAAGAAATTGAACAAATAATATGCGTACTAGTTGGGTTTGGTTGCCCTATAAAGAATTGAAAAACAAAATGGATACCAGTTGGTTATGGGTGCCTGATAGAATAGGTTATTTATGGGTACCAGTTGGATATGATTGTCTCATGAAAAGGCAAGTGTGGTACCAGTCGAGAATGGTTATCCCACAAAAGTAAAAATTTGATGACTGATGAGTTAGTTTCACTGCAATGGTTGTGTGACAGAATAGGCGGTTGCCCATGATTAAAATAAATTGTTTTTGGATATTAATTGGATATAATTACTCGATAAAATCAAAATTATATGGTTGAAATGCCTAAGGTCAGATGTGATGATGGTATGATGATGAGTTTTAAAAACATAACTCAATATTTGTAACAGATTTTTTTTTTTTAAGAGATACGATGTATGATTGTTGTTATTACTATTATTTTTTGGTGCACATCCTTATTGTCGCATTCAAAGAGAAATAGATTTAGAACATTTCTTTTCTTTTTCTTTTGCAGCGAGTTTTGTGAAAGGAACATATCATCTTTATTGTTTTTCTTTTTGAAAAAGTCCAGAATCTTGTGACATATCGTGATTGTCTATTTTTTTTTAGTAAAATTAACAGATGTTTTATATTTCAGTATCAAAATAGACACATTGAAAAAAGTGGTATTAACGAAATAATTGATAAGAAAAGATCATAGAGGTAAAGGTAAAAAAAAGAGGAACATCCGGATCATAGACACATTGCAGTTTAGATCCCATAAAAAAAGTACAATCTTCCTTTATTGCTTTATGTATTGTAAATCCACTTCTTTTAATTTTTAATTTAATTTTCTGTCAACTTAGCAAGAAGAAAATACACCTTATTGGAAAAGGTAGGGTTGGTTTCTTCCTCTCTAATAAAGCAAGAGACGATGACATCACCAGCAACATCAACATAAAAGAAAAGGGCTTGCATTACATGTTTTACATAGTATTATGATCATTGACTTGAATCTATAGATTTGAAGGTATAATACAAAAGAGCATTGACTCTAGATTACTTATTTGACATTAAACTGTTGACAACTGATTTTTATTAAACTGTTGACAACTGATTTTTATGTCTTGTATAAACTTATTCCACTTTTTTAGACTTATTTATTAAAGTTGCGCAAAGCACTATTACAAAGCATAGAGGGTTGAATGCTATTACACAAAACAATAAAAAAAATATATCAAAGATGGATGAATACTTAATTGGGAAGTTCTATGGTGGCATTGGTTTTGGTGGCTAAAGGGTATAAGTTTGACCAACAAATAGAATATTGACATATGACAAGAAAATTAAATCTAAAATCTAAATGATTTTCTCTCTCTTATAACTTTTTATGATTATTTTTATCAAAATAATTTCTTATTATTATTTTCATAATTATAAAAAATAATTTAAAAAAATAATACCAAAAAATTTTATAATTATATTTATAATTATTATTTTATTTTTAAAAAATAATTTTTATAATTATTTTTATTTTTTAATTATTTTATTATTATTTTTATTTTTAAAAAATAACTTTTTTATAATTATTTTTTTGTAATTTCGAAAAACTAACACCAAAATGATATTCTCCATCTTGGTGTTAGTTTAAAAATAATCATAAAAAATTATAAGAGAGAGAATATTATTTTGGTTTTAGTTTTCTAAAATTACAAAAAGAAAAAATAATTATAAAAAATTATTTTGATAAAAAATAATAATAAAAATAATTAAAAAATAATTTTGGTATTATTTTTAAAAATTATTAAAAATAATAATAATAAAAATAATTAAAAAATAAAAATAATAATAAAATAATAATTATAAATATAATTAAAAATTATTTTGGTGTTATTTTTTAAATTATTTTTTATAATTATGAAAATAATTAAAAGAAATTATTTTGATAAAAATAATCATAAAAAATTATAAGAGAGAGAGAATCATTTTGATTTTAAATTTAATTTTTTTTGTCATATGTCAATGTTTTATTTGTTGGTCAAATTTATGTCACCTTTAACCACCAAAATTAATAACACCATAGAACTTCCCTAACTGAACAAAACATGTTTCCAAAGCATAAATAACAACAAATGAAAAATCAAACCTTGAAAAAAGCTTCTAATCATAGAAGTTCATAATGCATTTGATAAAGAGAACGCGTAGGTGACAAAGGAAAGTAAAGCACAATAAAAGAGGTTGATCTTTTTAAAATTTTCCTTCAGAAAAATATATATGTTAAGGGGAACAATTGGAAAACCATGATAATAGGAGCATTATTAAAGTTATAATCATCTGAAAGTGCAAGCAAGCTACAATAATATCTTAATAAAGTTATATTAGAGCAAAAGAGAGGACGTCATAGCAGCAAGCCAGCAACAAAGCACAGGAATGAATGCGGAGTTCTTCCTCGTCGACGAGCAAAAGAACAAGCATAGCAGAAGTACAACTGTACAAACACACAGAGAGAGCATGAGAGCGAGAGAGAGTTACAGGAAGAAGCTTGAGGGTAGTAAAAAAGTAAATTTGTGTGATAGTAGTAGCTACAAGGAAGGGTGATAAGGAATAGGGTAGGATAGAGTTTGGATCAAACTTTAATTTTATTTGTGGTTGAGAATTTTATATAAATTTAACTTTATTTTATTTGTAGATTAAAAATATCTCAGCTCTATTCCTACTCATTTTTAATATGCGGGTATTCGACTCTATCGTAAATTACTAAAAAGATACAATATTATTATATAACTTTATGATAATTTAAAATAGAATTGACTTTTTTGTAAAAAAAAATGTATTAAATTATTAATTACTGATTTTTTTTAGTGGTTAAGGGTTTTTTGTATTTAGGAAGAGATATTTGGTTCAACATCTACTTGAAACATATTTTTATATAAATATATAATATATACATATGTTAGGTGTAGATTGGTTGAGTAGGGTTGAAGTTCAATCCACACAAGAACCCTACCCGCACCTTACTCTACTCGTTACAAATCGAGTTGACAATCCTACTTGATCGAATTAGATCAAATTGGGCATCCATATGTAGGGTGCATGTTCCCACCCCATATTTAATATTTGCTAATTGTCATTAATAAAATATGCTTTCATTGGCAAAATAGCAAATATAAGAAACATAGAAAAATAATAGACATTGTGTCACTAGTTTTTTTTTTTTTTTTTTGGATAATTACTCAAGTTAGTCATTGAAAATTTTTAAAATTTGACTCTTCATTCTCTTAAATTTCAAAATACATAAAATAATTTTTAATTTTTACTTTTAACAGACAATTTAGTCTTTGTTCATTAGTCATTAATGGTGAAAGCTAATATAAAAAGTTAAGTTGCACACATGGCCGTTAAGTATTCATGTGTTCGAGTTGGACAAATCAATCCCCAAGATAAAATACAAAATAATTCTCAAATAATTTTTAAAAAAAAATCTCAAAACAGTCCATGAAAAATTTTAAAAATTTGTAAAAGTCTTTTCAAATATTTTTGACTTTTTTCAAAATAAACCTAGAAAAATATTCTTAAGCTAAAAAAATCTATTTTTTCTTCACAATATTACTAATTGTGGTAGCTCAAATAACCAACTACAAATCTATTTTGTATAATATTTCAATCAATAAATTTTAAAATTTTCTAAGAAATATGAACGAACACTTGGATTTGCTAAGATATTTTCTCTTCCAGTGTTGTAAAGTATTAAGAGTTTCATATTTGAATTTTGTAAATGATCCACATTGACCTTGTGGTTAGCCAAAACTTGCAAATTTGACTTCAGAGACGATTTGATTCGCATTATACGCAAGTTCCAAAGTGTTGTCTTCATAAACAATTGCAGAAATATTCCCAATTATTTATGTGAAAAACTTTATATTAAATGGGAGTTCTCCTATCTCTTTTAGGAGTTATGTGAGTTCACTATTTAGGTTGAAGGTAGATTCTTATTAATAAAGGTAAATTTATCCTTGGTTTGCCCTATTTGTATCGTTTCCATGTTTGTCTCCCTCTGGCTCCGGCCTTGGCTGATCGTCTTGCCGTGCATCTAGGTCAGCTAAAAAGATTCCCACCGCGTCCCCGGATCGCTTTTGGAGGGCTAAACTGTCGTTGTCGCATTCTATCGTAATTTCGCGGTCGCCGTACACTGTTTCTATGGTTCCGTTATCAACTTGAAATTTCATAATTAGGAACTTGGTAAATATGATGGCAGAGAGATCGTTTATTATTTTTCTTCCTAGGATGATGTTGTAGGCTGTGGAGTCCTTTAGGGCTACAAACTCGGAGATGATGGTCTTTTTTGGTTTTCGTTTCCGATGGTGATCGGTAGTACGATAGAACCATCTAGTTTGCGAAAGTTGTCTCCGAGTCCGGTCACTCCGTTGTGGTGACTCTATAGGTTTTCGTTTTAGAATCCTAATTTATCGATAGCTCCCCTGAAAAGGATGTTGGAGTTGGCCCCGATGTCTACAAGTATACATTTTACCAAACCGGTCTCGACTCTGGTGGATATGACGAAAGGGGCATCTTTCGCCGAAGTGCCGTTCAATAAATTGTCGGGGAAAAATGTGATCGTTGTCGGAAGGAGGAGTGTTCTTTTTTCGTTTTTTACGCCCAGCACCCGGAGGTCGCTTTTTGGAGATGACTTGGATTTTTCTTGGGCATCCTTCCTGGTGATGACATTCACCATGATGTCGGGTTAGTTTTCGGGTTCTTCTAGTGCGTTGGTCTCACCATTCTGAAAAATTGGCTGCTACGACTTGGCTTACCACTTCATCGTTTATGTAATCCCTCGCTATATTCTGGATTTCATGCATTATCCAGACCGGCTTGGTTGTGAGGTGTTTTCGGAAGTCCTCGTTCATTAACCCGTAGATTAGACACAGGCTAGCCATTGAGTCCGTAAGCCTGTCAACTGTCAGTAGGGGTGTTCACAGTGCGGTTTAGATAGATTTTGAGTAAAAAATTCATCCTATCCAAACACTAACTTTACTTGCAATGCGGTTTGGATTGGATTGGATTTGCGGTTTTGTAAATTAAAAAAATTAAATACATAAAACAAGTTTCAACATCAAATTTTAAATAATCAACAATGACATAAATGTGACACCCCGTTACCCTAAGCCTTACCTATAGCCATAAGTGAAGGATAACAAGGTGTCATAACAATTCTAAAGCTCATACATTAATAAATATAGGAAGAAATAATAATACTAGGAGCCCGATGAAGGAATAAAGTTCAAAATCGCATAAAGCGGATTTACAAAACGTGAAGCGTTCACACACGATAACTAAAAGTGTAAGCCACAAGAGACAAAATGATATCTGACTTTTTCTATTGACAAAATGGTCCCTAAAAGATTTTAAAATTTGACAAGCGTGTCCCCGGACTCGCCGGAACAAATTTCTGGCAAGCACAATGCTGACATGGCCACCGTATTTTAGTGACCTGGCAAACCACTCTCAAACCCTAATCCTTCCCTCCCCAATGCAGACTTTCCCTCTATCTCCCTCCCCATCGTAGCCCTCCCCCTTCCCTCTCCCTCTCCACCACAGCCCCTTCCCCAATGCACACTCCCCCTTCCTCTCCCCTCCCTAATGCACACTCCCCCCCCTTCCTCCCTCAACACCACCATAACTTCCACAAGTACCTAAAACCCGGTACCTTAGCCCTCTCCGTCGCACTTCTCCTCCTTCCTCCCTGTTGCATACGTCGCAGGACACCGCTGCCGCTTAGCCTCAGGCTAACGCTGCTGCTTTCACTGATGGTTTTCCATTCTTCGTTGCCCGGATCTATGGACCTTGATGTCCAATTGAAAACCTTGCTTTGTTTCTAATTTTCTTGTTTTAGAGGCAGTTATATGTGCAGATGAGCGACGCAATTGAGTTGCTGAGGGGATGTGGTTGTTCCAGGCCTTGTTGTGGCTCCGATGGTGGTGGCGGTGGTCCTTGATGGTGCTCTTGTCATTGAGGTTGTTGTTGTTGTTGCTGCGAGTGATGGAGGTTACTGTTGCTGTTGCTGTTGATGTTGAGGTTATTGTTGCTGCGAGTGATGGTGTTGAGGGAAGGAAGGGGAGTATGCATTGGGGAGGGAGAGGGAAGGAGGGAGTCTGCGTTAGGGTTAGGGGGATGCGATGCGAGGGAGAGGGAAGGGGGGCTGCATTGAGGAGGGAAAGGGGAGGGGGGAGTGTGTGTTGGGGGGCTGCGATGGGGAGGGAGAGGAAATGGGAGCTGCGATGGGGAAGGAGATGGAAGGGGAGTCTGCATTGGGGAGGGAGGGATTAGGGTTTGAGGGTGGTTTGCCAGGTCACCAAAATACGATGGCCATGTCAGCATTGTGCTTGCCGGAGATTTGCTTTGGCGAGCTCGGAGACACACTTGTCAAATTTTAAAATCTTTTAGGGACCATTTTGTCAATAACAAAAGTCAGGTACCATTTTGTCAGCAGCAGAATCTTTCGGGTACCGATTTGGTATTTACCTTGACTTAATAATAATAGTCAAGATAGATACATATAAGTATGATAAACAAAAAACTCCAGTCATAGCCCGCGGAGTTTAGGCCGACTAGTTACATACAGAAAATACAGAGTTTTGGAGTTAAAACAGTTTATACAACCTATCTCTCAAAGTAAGCCTCTAAGGCAACAGAGTTTAATAACCAAAGGTGAGAGAACTACAACATATTAACCAAAAACCAAAAAATAACAAAAGATCCTCCACACTGTCACCATCCGCAAACTCACCGAGGTGGGTTGCAACTTGCATCTGAAAAATAACAACAACATATGGTATGAGAACCGGAGATTCTCAATATGGTAACAGTGCTCAATATGTAAGATATAAGGTTCCGGGACGCCAAAGGCAATCCTAGAACTTCTCATCGATACGGATATTCAAGCTTAACAAAAAAAAAACTTAAACCATAAACCATAAACAGGATTATCTAAATTTAGGGGGTTTCTAACTAATACCAATCACACTGCTGTATCCCACAGTCTTCGCCAACCTATCCACCATGCGATCCCATCGCCGCTGCCTACCTAACCTCCTCAACACTAGACAAATACAAGTATATGCAAACAAGTAGCACACAGGTAATATTCATGTATAGCAAGTAATTCAAGAAGCAAGTAAGCATATTATACATTTAGGCAAACTGCAAGTAATCAAAGAAAACAAGCACATAAGAGATGCATATGATGAATGCCTGTCCTATTGGCTCGTGATATCACTTGTCGGTCCATAAATGCCAACCCGACACATCCTTTCGGATGTCGCCTTTCTGCCACATCCGAGGATATAGCGCTTGTCACGCTTTTGTTCTGAGGATATAGTGCCTGGCACACTTGCATCCTCATTCCGAGGATATAGTACCTGGAACACTCTTGCAGTAGAGAAGAAAAATAACAACAACATCTATTTCATCATAAATCATTCCGGGGATATAGTACCCCCCACACTATCATTCCAAGGATATAGTGTCTGGCACACTTTCAACATCCAACAAGTCCATCAACCTCAAATCATCGTCATTCACCACCATTTTCTCCTCTTAATCTATTCTCGACTCTCAAGTTTCAACATTCTAGGGATATAGTGCCTGGCACACTATCGTTCTAAGGATATAGTGCCTGGCACACTATCTTTCAATATCCATCAAGCTCATCATTCTTTTCCAAGTTCTCAACTCATCAATTTTCCATTTCATCATAATCATTCTCCTTTCTCAAAATCTCCTCAAGGACATACTTTACAACTCGACATACACTAATTTCGTCCACAACCTTCTAGAACCTAAGTTATCGGCTCTAAACTCAAACAGATTAGAATTTCACCAAATTTAATCCACCAACACATCTCTATTAGTCTTAAAACCTAATTACTAGTTAACAATCTTAAACAGTAGATAAAAAAGTTTGGAAAGCAAGATAACCCTTGAAAAGTGAAGAAAAACTACTTTTCAACAATACAGGGGTTGTGCGTACGCACGCCCAAGTGTGTGTACGCATACTCCAAAATTTGGACCATTACGCGTACGCATGCATGGGTCGCGTACACGAGAAGACTTGGCAGAGATGCACATCCGCGTATGAAGGTGTCTGCGTACACATGTTCATCCGATTGCAGAAAAATGTCAAGTTGCAGAAATTTCAGTTTTAAACACCAAACTTTGAACATTCATAAGTTCTTCTACAAAATTCCATTTTCCTCAAACATTATATCATTTTAAAGCTCTTGAAATCATCTTTAATTTAAAATAAAAATCATTCAATTTCAATGTCTAAGGCTTAAGTTATGATCCACTAAAGTTTACCAAAAATTAAATTTTACACAAAAATATCAAAGTCCTCTAATTTCCAAATTTTAAAACCAAACCAACCAAAACATACCCAAACATCTTAAAACACTACCTCCTACATCAATTTACCATTTCATAGTATTTTTCTTAATTGAACACCTATTTTACTCATTCTCTTCCACCTCTTTCCATCACAATTCAACAAAGTCCACAATTTACAACCAATAACTCAACCTCAACAATTTTCACACAATATAACTCTTCGTATACATTATTCACCACCATTCAATATCAGCATCAACTACAATAATCAAAACCCAATATCATCATTAATATTTATTACCACTCATTATAATCATATTCAACATATTATTCATCATATATTCATCATATTTCATATATCACACATTCCAACACTCCATGTCATCCTCTTCATCATCAAACATAATTTCACATATAATTAATCATACACAACCATCATTCAATCCTATCTTAAGGTCAACTAGTCTAAGTGTCCAAAAACATTATATATTACATAAAGAAAACCAAAACCATACCTTGGTCGATTCCCAAAATACACCAAACACCATAATGAAGCCACCAAGCTCGATCCCAAAGCCTCAAACCAACTCCAACAAACGCCAAAACTCAATCTAACATCATACAACATACCAACATCAAACCTAGAATTCACAAAAATAACTAAACACAAGGGTTTAGTGAGATCTTATCTTATACAATGAGATTAGGGAAAAAATCGAACAATATTCCAATACTAGATCACCCCTGAACAAACAAAATCACAAAATCTACTCAAGAACTAGAACCAAAATTGTAGAATTGTTAGGGATAAAAAATAAAGCATGGATTTTGAAAATCTTACCACTTTGTTTAGATATAAATGAAGAGCTTGACGAGAGTTTTGCGTGGTCTCAAACGGCTCGTCAATCGGAGCTCTGTAGTTCAAGATATGGCCAAAAGAAGGAGGAAATGAATAGTAGCAACTCTCTTCTTCCTCTCTTCTCTCACTAGCGCCCCTTTCTCTTTGCTAGGGTAAAAATGAGCTGAAAGCTCATTAATTGAGCACATATATGTTGGGTCTTGGGTCCGGTTTAGGCCCGGTCCAACTCGTTAGCGTTTTTTGTCCGTTTGGCTCAACTTTAGGCCAAAACCTTTAAGATCAGCGCCTGGTTTTTAATTCTAAATTATTTTTGTCCTTTCAAAATAATAAATTCAATTTTCAAAATCTTATTATTTTTTTCTTAAGACACGGTATCGGTCAGACTAGAGCTGGTAGCCCGGTACTGCCGGTTTAAATGATGGTACACATTTTTACAAAAAAATTTCGCAAAAGATACATTTTCCAACTCAGAAAAATTTATTGAATTCAAATTTCACCTTTTTATTTTTAAAATATCATTTTTATATTTTCTAACCTATTCCGAGCAATTAAAATTATAATTTTATTAAAACGGTTATTCCAGTTCTTACACATAACAAGTCTCAACAATATCTTAAAAAGTCAACTATAGCATAACAATAGAAATAAAATTATAGGTTAGTTAAAACAAATAAATAAATAATATTTTGAACATAAAATATTTATTAAATAATAATAATAATACATGAATAATACAAAAATATATAACAAATTAAACATGTTATAAGTATAATTGTAAATATGACAATAAAATAATAATATTATAGCATATTGTGCGGTTTGGATTGGATTGGATTGATTATGAAAAGTAGATCCGAAATCTGATTTGATCCAACGGTTTGCAAAAAATAGAATCCAATCAAATCCGAATTAGTGCGGTTTTAATCGGTTTTCGGTTTGCATTGGATTGGATGAGCGGTTTAATTTAGATCGGTTTGGATTTGAACACCCCTAACTGTCAAACATTCGTCGTTGAATCGGTCTAGGTACTTCCTTGTGGGTTTGTCTTGTCATTGTGTAACTCTGAGCAGGCTGATCGGATGTTTTTCTTTCGCAATCCTAGTGGTAAATTGTGCCATGAACTTCTTGGAGACATTGTCAAAACTGGCTATCAAACCATTTAGGAGGGTGTTGAACCACTTGATTTTTCGGGTGGCTAGTGTTACCGGAAAGGCCCTACACTGAACTGCATCAGCAACTCCTTCTAGGTTCATTTGTCTCAAAGGTCGTTAGGTGATCCTACGGGTCTTTGGTGTCGTCATACTTCATGTCAGTCAGATTATCGAAGCCTTTTGGTAACTTAGCTCTTAGGATTCTCTCAGTGAATGGGGTAGCTCCCATTATCACGTGTTCGTTCTTTCTCCGTTTGGAGTCTCTTTGATTTCTCTGTTCGTTATTGTTGCGCTCGCCCTCGGGCTCCCAAGAAAAGCTGCGATCCCGGCATTTGCCGTGGCGTCGGTTAGGCAATCTCTTGTTCTTGGTTTCTTGGCGCGAGGGACTCCTGGAGGTCGCTTGGCTTGCGTGCTCTGGGTGGTAGCGCACTTTGGAAGCTACTCAACCTTCTATGGTTTGCACCCTTTGGTAGAGCTCCTGAATTATCAGGATCGCCTTTTCTCCTAGGCCACCGGCCCTCTGGCCTAGTCACGTTGGCGGTCATTCTCTCGCGGTTGCCGTCTGTCAAGGGTTGGCCGGACTTGCACAGCGTTGGTTATGCTTTCGCGGGTCTGGTTTCTCGGGTTTGATGGGCCTGGCTCGTAGTGATGGCTTGAGGACCGCTCCTCGAGTTCTTCTGACATACCACCAAGATTTGACAGATCCCCACATACGACGCTAATGTACAAGGCTTTGCTGGTACAAGTTGAGAGGAGGATCAGGGATAACGGGGTCGGACTCTTGGAGCGGCGGGAGTGGTACCTGTAAAGACACTCCGACGCTCAAATCAAAATGAATTTAAGAGGTATAGGTCAAGGATAAGAATGTGTAACATATCTGAGGGAGCCCCTGACTCCCTTTATATAGTTTGTAGTTCTTATCTTATCTTAACTTGTGGGTTAAGATAACAAAAAGTGTTTAAATTTCGGATGTTGGTTAGAGATTTGTGACTATTGAACCAGTCTGGACTGGAATGGTAACCCATGCCTGGGTAACCAGGTTGTGGCTACTCCGATTCGAAGCCTAAGGATCGGATCCATAACATATATCTAAACCAAAAAGTTTCAAAAAGAGGGGGGAAAGGTTTAAAAATGTAAAAATCACAATAAGGAACCCACAGAATACTCTTTATTTTGGTCAAATGACCAACAAAATGTTAAATGTATGTTCCCTCCGAAGTGCGTGTCAGATGATGAATAATAATCATCAATTCAATAGGCCATGGAATGATGGAACAATCTTAAATAATGATGTTAAAAAATTAGTTGTTTGACAATAAACAAAAAGCATGATGCAGTTAAACTTAAAATTTGAATTTTATAAAAAAGCACATATCTTAACCTAAAATAGTATACCAAATAAGAAAATATTTTCAGTACAATCTATGTTTAATGCATTTAACATATATATCTCAAGAGAGGGTTTTGATTTTTCTCTTAGAAAATATAAATAGATGTCTCCCCCATATCTGAGCAAGGTAGTTTATGTAATAATACTGACCCCTGCACGTAGAGTTGGCGAAGCAAAATATATCAGATAGGGGTAGACCAATGCTTTGAGCGAGTGGGACAATAAGTGGAGAGAACAAAGGGACAGCTGAACTTGTTTCCTATAACAATGGGCAAAAGCTAGTCAATGAATATTAATAAGAATTCTTTGCATTTTGCTTCCTGTCTTAAATGGTAGAAAAATCTATAAAATGAATAATGAATAATGATATAAAAGAAGTATACTATGTGTACACTAAAATTAGCCACTAAAATTAACTACCATTATAAAATACATGTTATAATATAAATATATATTGAAAATAAATTAAACCACATATGTATTTATACACAAATATATTGGTGGCTGATTTTAGTGACTAATTTTAATGTACAAATAACATTTTTGGATATAAAATTTTTATTTTAATATACCTCCAATAATCACATTTTGACTTAATACATTTGCTGCAAATTAAATTTATATAACTATTAAAAGAAGCAAAGATAAATAAGTCTCAGTAAAAACACATGCCTGATTTCCTGGGATTTTTTATTTTAATAAATAAAATAAATATAATAATTATTGAAATAAATAATTTAAAAAATATTTATCAAAATAAATACTGCTTTCTTATTTTATTTACACTTTAAACGGGATATATGAAATTGAAAAAATACACATATCTCGTTTATACTGTAAACGAGATATATGTATTTCTAAATATAAAAATATATTTTTTAAAATAATAAAATATATTAATAATTTAAATTGGATTAAACTATTAAAAATATAATGTTTCAAATAATAAAAAAGATGGACTATTTTAAATAATAGGAAAGATAGACTGTCCATTTAAAATGAGCACGTTAACACGTTTACTTGGAAAGCACATAAGTGCATCTTTTTTCTAATTACTCATTATTAATACATTTGCTTCTTCCATATTCACTTATTTCTTTCCCTTTGTTGTATGGAAGTACATCCAAATTTAAAATATAATTTAAGTAGAAAAGATTTCATATTTTATATCAATAGAGTAGTGATATGCATTAACTGAGTAAAAAAAAATCACGTATATTTAAATTATATTTCAAATTTTTAAATAATGGGTAGTTAGAAAAAAAATAACTGTTACTCGTGGGCAGCACATTTGCTTCTTTCATATTCATTTACTTCTTTCGTTTGTTATACGGGAGTACATAAAAATTGAGTCCTGCTAAGGAGCCAATGAGGTATTTATATAATAGATACAATGGGCTGTTAGTTAGGCCTAATATAAATTAAAAATGAGGATTAACCCCTTTTACTCTAATTCACTGATGCCTGTTCAGTTTTGTTTTAGCCCCTAATTTGTTGGAACCTGGCACTTTCGGCGGGTTCTGTTTTTTTTATATCCTATTACCAGTCTTATAGAGATAGAGATTGGATGATGACGATGTTTTCAAATTTGAATTTAAGATTACATTTTTTGTCTCTTTCCATCCCTAGATTTGAAGGTCTCATCCTCATCTATTGCCTTCTTATTTTAGCAAACAGACATTCAAATTCAATGGATGAAGTAAGTTTTGTGTTTTGAGTTGAGGATTTCAGCTTCTGGCCTTGTTTAAATGTGTTATAGTGTTTGGTCATATTTTCTCTCATTTCAACTCATTTGCAACATTATTTAAGCCGTCCATACACTCATTTAGTCATTTCTTCTCTTTAATTTTCTAACGGGTTTAAAATTTATAAAATGAGGAATATCATGCCACCAACTTTAGTGCTATTTCATTTCACATAAAATGAGTAACTATACGATATAGAGGTTCAAAATATGAACAAACTTACACGTGACTCCTTTTCAGAATAGAAAAATGGTACATGTACATGTAAGACATTAGCATAGTTTCTAAGGCTTCTTTTGGCAATAATTATTTCAAGATAAAAATCACCTAAATATTTCAATTGTCTTCATCTTTTTTCTTAAAAAAAATATTTCTCTAAAAAGGTTAAATAGTAAAATCAAATATTCATGTTGACGTCTTAAAGAATTAAACAAAAAAATTTTCCGATTGAATAGTTTGTATCATAATTGAGTAGCCCCACCACAACCTGTAAACCAAGTCTTCACTAAAGTGTTTTCTTTTTTTTTGGACAGGGTTTTTTTTTTTTCTCTTAAGCAACTATGCTCAGTATATAAGTCATAGTAAAGACGGTTACTCTAAGGGACACTTGGATGGTTAATTTTCCTGATGGTGATTGCCATTTTGATTTCATAATGTGTTAGGATTCTAATTGCTTTCGGCTTTTCAGGAATCAGTCACACGAGCGGATAATCTGGAATCAAGAAATAGTACCACTCTTTATTCTTATATTCATTTTAAACATGCGTAGATTCTTTTCAAATTGGATGGTTAATTTAATATGGATTCGGATGGTTAGTTTTTCTAACTGTTGGAGGAGCCACTGGTGAGTTGACATGAAACAAATGGTTATGTTTCTCTGTGATTGCATGGTTACTTTAATATGGATGGTTACTTTAATGTGGATCCGGATGGTTAGTTTTACACTTAGTGACTCCGGTTGCATTTTACTATATTGGTGGCATGTTTGACACAGGTGTTGCTTTATGCATGTCCTTTTCTTACTCAGGCATATGTGTATATGGTGCCCAAAGCGGGCTTCAGACTCAAATATTCAGTCTTGCATAAAATGTAACGGATGGTTATTTTTTCATGTGATTGGAGGTTACTTTTATATGGATGGTGATTGTTTGTTAAATAAGGAGTCGGATGGTTAGTTTTCCTCTTAGTGACTCCTGTTTTAGTTTACTGTCTTGATGGCACAATTGACACAGGTACTGTTTTATGCATGTCTGTTTTCTACTTAAACGGATGGTTATCTTGCTAACTTTCGGGATGGTTGTTTTTTCTGCACTTATTGCTATTTGGGTTTGCCATGTTGTTGCGTTTTTACATTCTAATCTTCCATGGTTGAATTAGTTTAATTTTTTTTCCGAGACATATTCAATCTAGTGTTTCTACTTGCTACAGTGATTAATTCGTAAATGTTGGAGGGGCCATTGGTGGGTGTATGCGTGTGACGTGAATGTAACGCAGCTTGTGATAATTGACAGTTTGCATTCTGTTCCGCCTGACGATGAATGGGATAAGCTTGATGCATGTGGTAACACAATATATTACCTTTTCCCGCTATAGAGTTGTTATACTTAATTCAATAACACATTATCCGACCAGATATTTGTTTGTTTTGTAGGGAAGACTGATTGAGGACATGGCTAGAGTTGCCATTCCCACATACGTGCGGACTAGAAATGGCCCGCCTCGTTCTTACGCAAGTGTTCCAAAGCAGCCGAACAAGTGAGTTGAAAATGCCGCTTGGCTTTTTCTTTCCTCTTGTGGCGTACCTTAACTAACATTCTTGTCATTCCAATTGCACAAATGTTTTATTTACCTGTAGCTCTGATTGTGGCATCTATGTTATTAAATTCATGGAGAGTTGGACCGAAGGCGGTGCTTTTGATGAATAATAGAACGAGGTGACTTAAATGAACTTTTCGGCATATATTATGTGTAAATTAGAACACATATCACTGTCACAGTTCCACCACCTAACTCGACATGTAAATCATCATACAGGATATCCTTAGATCATTCAGGTTGGAGATGATGTTAGACATTGTCTGTAGGCCACACAATGCATTGGTTGATCAGGTGCTTTCGTTATTGGTGGACAAAGCTGAACCTGTAAGCCACAATCAACCACGAAACAAGTGAAAGGAAGTGAGATCACCATTCACAGCACCTAATACAAGGATGTTGATACAACATGCAGAAAGATTATCAAAAGGGAGAAAGATCAAGGGCAAGAAAAATTAACATAATTAAGTTTAAGTACTTTATTAGAGTTATGATACAGTGTTAGAATTTTGTTTATGATACAGTTGGTGGACTTGGGATTTTGTTTATGATACACTTGGAGGACTAATTTGTGGTGGATCTTTTTATTTATTGAACTTTTGAGAATATATTGGTGTACAGTTGTTCAAGCATGACACACACCTACGAGTGAGTCAAAATGATCATCTATTTTTTATATTAAATTAACCATCTAGATACATATTGAAACGAACATCCGGTATATTAAGTCTTAATACAGGGATATCTTGTTCGTATTTTCAAGGTGAAATGTCTTGAATTTCTTAATTGTTACCATCATGGTCACTGTTCTTGATCCAAGATATAGTGATTCCTTTTGAAATACCTGCTATAGTGAACACAGGTTGAATCCCTCAAAAACAACCATCCATGTATTCAACAATAGTGAACATCCGGTGTCGTACAAACCGTATTCCAACTCTTGGTATTTCATCTTTCAGAAGGCAACCATGATCTGGTAACTACGTTTCAGATAAAAAAAATATCAATGCCATTAATGGTCAAATTAAACATGCGGTTCATGACTATACAAAATCAAACTAGAGTCGAAACCTCATGACCAAGATCCATCTCTTCACTTCCAGCCTCAGTAACATCCGATAGTGGCATGACCTACAAAATAAACGCACAAATCCAAACAAAAAAACTAATTACATAAAACCTTAGTAAATATCATGTACATAAATCCTAACTAAACAATCCAAACAATGCGACACAAACAGATATCAACTACATCATCCAACCCATTTTAGATTGGAAGAAAATGCATGAATATCACCTACTGATAGTAATTGAATTACTTATTTAATTTTACCTATTATATTCCCCCCTTGTATCTACTACTATTCTCTTTCACAACGACACTGTACATCACATACATTAACATGCAGTACACACAATCAACATGCACTTAGTGGGTTCCTCGGTTTCAAAGACCATGGTCACTATACCTCACATAGCTGAACATGATATAATTACCATACACATAATTCAGTCCTCGATTTTAGCGCCTGCATCACTCTAGAGTTACTTTTTTTATTCATTCAATGACCATCATGTATAATTATATACATAAATTCTTATTTACACATGCAGGAAGCATATAAGCATACCATTCATTATAAAACAATCATACAAGCATACTATTAATTAATTGATGCAAATTCTGCATACATATATACATATAAGCATATAAGCATGAAAAATAAACATATAGTATGCAGGAAGCATATAAGCATACCATATAATATGTAGGAAGCATATAAGCATACCATACCATTATAAAACAATCATATAAGCATGCCATGATTAATTAATTTATGCAAATTCTCCACATATATATGCATACCATTCAATATAAAACAATCACAAATTTGGTTGAATCACAAATTCTCCATCACATTTGGGTAAGCATTAAACATAAAAATAAACATGCCATTTGCATTGAGATTTAAAATCTAAATCAGTTGAAAAATAACCATCCATTATCAATGTTTTAAACGTAAGTTGCTCACCTTATTCGATTGCTCACCGTCGACGACGAAATGGTCAGCTACGTTTTCATGTGAATTTGATGAATTCTCATTACCGACGGCAGATGGAACACAACTCAGCGGTTCAACCATATCACACTCCATTAAAGAATTTCGGCTGGGTGATGTGCGTGAAGGAGGAAGCACAATTGAAACACCTTCATCTTGCGAGTCGACATCGGGAAGAAGGCACATACCGGCTGCGCACTTTCCTCGCTGGACGTTCGAGTTGCTGCGTTGCTGCGAAGATCGACCAAACGAGAGGAACGTCGTGCTGGGCGGTAGACTGTGCGGACGACGAGGCCAGTCGGAACAGACTTGGACGGCAGGCGGTGATCGTGGCGGCGCTGCACCGGCGAGATTCTTGGAGAAATGGAGAGAATGGAGGTCACACCGTATTGAGAGAGGGAGGTCGTTGTTTTGATTCTACAACTGACGGTAATCCTAATTTGTTTCAAATTTTAAATTAGAAACAATTCAAAATTAATTAATTACCCATAATTTAATTTTAATTTCAATTTAACCCCATTGTATGCATTGTACAATACATATATTGGCTCCTCATACTTTTCCACAAAAATTTTATTTGTTGTATGAGAGTACATAAAAACTTGAAATATAATTTAAGTAGAAAAGATTCTATATTCTATGTCCATAAAATAGTGACATGCATTAACTGGGTCATCAAATAAATTACATATATTTAAATTATATTTCAAATTTTTAAATAGTGGGTAGTTAGAAAAAAAATAACCGTATTAATAGTGGGCAGTTTAATGGTGCACTTATGTGTTTTTTAAGTAAACGTGTTCATCTCTATTATTTAAAATGAATTGTTTATCTTTCCTATTATTTAAAATTGCACATCTTTCCTATTATTCTATTTTTAATAGTTTGGTCTAATTTAAATTATTAATATTTTTTATTATTTTTAAAATTTATATTTAATTATTTATAAATACATATATCTCGTTTACACTATAAACGAGATATATAAAAATTGAAGAAATACACATATCTTATTTATGCGGTAAACGAAATATATAAAAAATTATCTCATTTATAGTATAAACAAAATAAAAAAAAATATTTATTTCGATAAATATTTTTAAATTATTTATTTTAATAATTATTATAATTAATTTATTTATTAAAATAAAAAATCCTGATTTCCTGCCATGAAGTATAACAATTTTTTATCTATATAGCTTTTAATAACAAGATCACGCTCACTCTTTACTGAGAGCTTTCAACAAAATATTTATTAAGTTTTGAGAACCTTTACTTCAAACCTAATAATTTACAAATGATACGATCTTAAGACTGAAAGTAGAAAATAATTTACAAATTTCACTTCTTTATTGCAATACCTGTCCATGGCTAAGCATTTTTGACCTTTTTAACTTCTTCATGGTCAAAACGTCTTGTCTACCTTTTGCATGACATAACCTCACCTACAATTTTCAAAAAAATAAAAATATAAATAGACAATGAGAATATTAAATAATGTGAATAATGAATATGTAAAGATGTTCAATTCAATAAGTATACAGATGATTATGTTCATTATTTTTAATTAAATAATTATTTCTTTTGATTCGGTTTACTCATGCACAATTAACAATGACTGTATATTTAATTTACTAGGTATGCAAATAGTTATCCTAATATAAAGATTTAAGAATTAATTTTGGGTAGAATATTTTTTTACTTTATTGAGACAATTTTAAAGTTTATTATTCATATTATTTACAAAAATTATTATCTACCTAACAAAATTAATTTCAAAAAAAGCTAAACACATAACATAAATGAACTAGAAATACAAGAGATTAAATCCGATGCATTTGTACTATGGACAAATCATATTCACTAATCCTTCTCCTTTTGAGATAAATATTAATACTTTAATAGAGCGCAGCCAAACATTTCTATTAAATAGATATGCATGATTGAATGACGGTACAAAATTCTTTCACTGATAATAAAATAAAATTATTTTTTTTTTTTTGATGAGCAAAGGGCATAAAGCCCAAGAAACAGGGAAATTACAAAGAAATCATTCTAGCAAATTTAACCCCAGATGCATCTGCCATAAGCACAGCAGAGAGAAACGTCGGAGGAGAAGAGAAATACATAAATCCAATCTGAAAGAGGTGAGCCTTCTTAGCCAACAGATCCGCACAAAAATTTCTTTTTCTGTAAACATGGGAGACACAAACATCCCATGGATGAGCAAGAAGCAGCTTGATGGCACGCAATAGGGAGGTTCCTGCAGTTTTAGAGAGAGCCATGTTCTGAACAAAATTGGAAGCACAGAGGAAGTCCGTCTCAACCAGGAGCTTCCCAATGCCTAGCTCACAAGCCAGCTTAATCCCTGCGTACAAGCCTCATAATTCAGCCAAGGTGATAGAGCAATTCCTCAAATTCATCATGAACTCTGCAATTATTTTGCCTTGACAGTCTCTAATCAGACCACCACAAAATTAAATCATCTTAATAAATTATTAGATACTATTAAGTTACTACACCAATCAACTACTTCCAAATAACTCTTTCCATATAAAAATGAAACAAATGCATTTAAAATGAAGAATTAAATAGATGACATCAAGATTTTAAATTTACAAATAAATATATTAAAAAAAAATCTGCAGCATCAAATTTATTGGATTAATTATAACAGCTTTAGGATTGTTTTTTCCATGAGACTAAACTCAAGAAATTGATTAATTAATAGAATAAATGCATATTGACGTTTTATAGGCGTCTTCATCACAAAATGCTAATTAAAGTGAAACAACACTTCTAATTTATTTATTTCTGTCTAAATGATCACATATATATTTGAATTAATTAAACTAAATAATTTATATAATAAATTAACTACAATTATTTAGCTCAATAAAATAAGTTAAATAAAATATCTTATAAATATGTTATGTAAAAATTATAACACTTTTAAAAATCATTAATCAAAATACATAAAAAATTAATGCAAATTAAAAAAATTTGATTCATTTATTTCAGTCAAATCAAATAAATAATTAATTATAATTAATGTGATCAAATATGATATTAAATAATTTTATAGTTATCTTAATTAAATCAAACAAATGATTAATTATAATATTTTTAAAAATCATTAATCAAAATTCATAAGACAAAAAAATTAATACAAATTAAAATAAAATCAATTAATTTATTTTAGTCAAATTAAATAATTAATTAATTATAATTAATATGGTCAAATAAAATATTTAATAATATCATATTTATTTCAATCAAATTAAATAAATTGAAAAACACTTTTAAAATATGTCATGTCAATGATGCTATTAATTAAAAATTTTTTATTTTAATAATATATAATAAATAATTTATAGATAAATAATAAATTATATTCATCTGATCAACAAAATAAATATATATATATATATATATTGTAAAATCAATTTATTTAATAAATTATTTTTAGAAGTAATATATTAATTAAAGGGATTGAAATTTAAATATTTAAATCAAAAGAAGAAACATTTATATTTTTTCAAAGATAAGAACTATTTTAACTTTATTATTTTATAATATTAGGTAAAAAAATCTGCCAATAATATAAAATACCAACATTTAAGTACCTTAACAAGACCCAAAATATTATTGTCATCATAATAAAAATATCATATTAGGTTTATATATATAGAGAGAGAGAGAAAAGTCCATTGATTTGTTGTTTGATAAAAAAAAATTAATATATTCATCAAATCAACAAAATATTTATGAATAGATAAAAAAAGATTTATCAACAGTAAGAGTGATAGAAAATCCACTCACAATAAAAAAAATTATTGAATTTGTAAAAATCAAGACAGAATTTTTAGCATAAGAATTTGTTTATAGTAAAAGGAACCAAATTTATAAAAATTAAGGATAAAATTGTAAAAAAATCATTATAATGTGAGTAGTATTTCTTCTTTTTTAACTAAATCAATTTATTTAATAAATTGTTTTTAGAAATAATATATTTAATTAAAAAAATGCAATCTAAATATGTAAATCAAAATAAAAAATTTAATTTTTTTTTTCAAAAATAAGAATGATTAATTTTATTTTATACATATTAAGTAAAAAATCTCTACCAATAATAATGTGAGATAGCGGCATTTAATTATCTTAGCAAAATCTAATTTATTATTGTCATTATAATAACAATATCATATTGGGTTAATTTTTTTCCAAGAGCCTATAAATAGACGGATCAGTAGGCTTGATTATTCATATTCTTTCAAGAAAACAAGAAAACACAAATTGATTGTAACAAAATGGCTACTAATAGTGCGTCAAAATTTTTCTCTTGCATTCTTTTCGTGACTTTATTTTTTATTTCAGGTGGCGAAATTTATTTTATTTTTTTTATAATTTATTTTATAATGGGTAAAAATATTTGGAAGCAACTTTTTAATTATAAAAGTTACGATATTATATTATTATAAAAAATTTTATTTTAAGTATTTAAACAATTAAATATAGATACATAAACTAAATGAATATAATAAATATATTTAAATGTTATATTAATCTATCAATTTTATTAATTATTGCAGACGCAAACAGTGTCAATAGGAGGTTAGAAATTTGCGATCCAGGAATATCATGTGATACTGGATTTTGTCGCGTTGTATGCATCATACTTAATCACTATCAACGTTGGGACTGTAATCCCAAAAGTGGTTGTTGCTGCCATAGTGATGGTTAACTCCACTACTCTTTCCCTTATGTTTGTTCATATATATGTATTTTGAATGAACACATCTTTTTATATACTTTCTGATAAAAATAAATAAGTGGAGGATTAATAAAATAAAAAATTATTAAAGTTTTTTGCTTTAATATGATATATGATTAATTATTATAAAATTAAATTTTATTACTCTTTTTGTCCAAAATAAATTTTTATTTTTAAATTTAACTTTATCTAAAATAATTAGTTCACTTTTTTATTAGAGATTTTATTAAATGGAAAGATAGAATATAATTTGAATAAAAAAAATACTCGAATAAAATAAATAAGATAAGACTCTATTTAGTTATTTGAGTGAATTTATATTTGATAACTAATTTAAGAGTAAAGTACTAAATCAGTCCCGTACGTTTGGGCGTAATTCTGTTTTGGTCCTTAAGGTTTAAAGTGTCCTATTTGAATCCAAAAAAGTTTTATTTAGCTTCAATTTAGTCCCACCGTGAGGTCAAAGATAAATAATTAACGAAATGTCCTACATGACCGCAGTATAAGAACAAAATTGATAATTTGGAGAATAAGTACAAGCTCTAGAGGCACAAAATCAACCGTGGATGCATCAATGCATGTATTTAACATTTTTCTTAGTTTTATACAAAATATTTCATTTTAATTATAAGAAAAATGATCAATAAATGTATTGATGCATCTACGGTTGATTTTGTTCTTCTGGAACTTGTACTTATTCTCCATATTATCGACCTTGTTCTTATACTGCTGTCATGTAAGACATTTCGTTAATTATTTATCTTTGACCTCCGGTGGGACTAAATTGAAGCTAAATGAAACTTTTTTGGATTCAAATAAGACACTTTAAATCTTAAAGACTAAAACATGATTACGCCTAAACATATAGGACCAATTTAATACTTTACCTTTAGTTTAATTTTTAAATCCTTAAGATAATCTCTAAAATTGAATCTGTACACTAAAATAGTCATAAGTTTTAATTGTATTATATTATGATCTATTGGTCTCCAAAATTGAATTTTAAGCACTATACTAAACTCTAGACTTTAATTTTAATTTTGAACTTACCCGTCAGCAATCAAAATGTGAAAGAATTTGCATTTTCGTAAAATTTTATATTTTATATATTTTCATAAATAAAAAAGACAGATAAAAAAGATTAAGAACACTTGTTATAGAACAAAGAAAAAAGAAACACATCTTCTAACACACACAGCATTGTAATAGCAAATAGAGGCAGAATTTTAAGAATATTTTTAGATAAGTGAATGTCTTCTCTTTTGTTATTATTATCTTTTTGATAAACAATATAAGTATCTTTTATTTAAATAAATAAATATAAATAAATACTAAATAATATACCAAAATTTAGTTGATGATGGTTTCTGAATTCTCCTTTTTTTATGAATTTTTTTTATTTATTCTCTTTTTCTTGGATTCAAATTTATAGGTCTCTTCTTTTTTTTTTGCATGCATTAAAATTTTAAAATATCATTTTTAAAATTTTTACAAAATGATTTCTCTAGATTTTTTATAACTTTTTTTTATATAAGTTTTCTCAGCCTCCTCTCTTTTTTTCTTTTGTTTTTTTGTACTTTTCTAATTTTTTAAGAACTCTTTTTGCATTATTATTTTTTTCAAGTTCTTTTCTCTTATCTCTTTTTTTTAATACAGGTTTATTTTGATATTTATAGAGAAATTAAAATATAGTTCAATCAACACAAACTAAAAAATCTTTTGTACATGCTTCAGTTTATATTTTTAAGATCTGTTTGCGTCCGCTTCTTCTTAGAAAAGATCTTATCTCTAATGTTGCTTATGTTTTTCTTTTCTTATTTTTTTATTAGATATTGATGTAAAAGAAATAAAATTACTTTTGTGATTTTTATGGTTTTTTATTTTTTGAGATAATAATAATAATAATAATAATAATAATAATAATAATAATATGTAATTATCCGGACCATTTTAAGTTTTAATAGATTCCCTCTTTTACATTTTTATTTATAAAAATTAAAAAGGCAAAGAAGTTTATCTAAATTTGTTCTTGAAGAACGTATTGAGTACTATTAAAAATACATGATTGGTACTGTCCTGGTGCAGTTTGAAAGAAATATAAATATATAACAGATGACTGAAAATTTTTAAAAGTGAAATATAATGGGAACCGGATCGGTACAGTTATCCCATGATATATAAAATTAATATGTATGATTAGATAATAAAATGCAATGGGTATCGATTTAATGCGATTGCCCCACGTAATAGTACTTTCTAAATATAGTTGCCTCATAATGAAGATAAAACGCGATGTGATAAAAACTGTTAAGCAAGATGGGCAGTAGCAAGATAACCTTCGAATAAAAAAACAATAGGTACTGTTTGAATTCAGTTGTCCCAAAACGACAGTAGATACCAATTGGATATGGTCACTCCACAAGGGAAGAAAAAACAAGATGTGTACCAATCAGGTATGGTTGTCCCACAAGAAATTGAACAAATAAGATGGGTACTAGTTGGGTTTGGTTGCCCATAAAGAATTGAAAAACAAGATGGGTACCAGTCGATTATGGGTACCTGATAGAATAGGCTATTTACGGGTACCAGTTGGATATGATTGTCCCATAAAAAAATAAATATGGTACCAGTCGAGAATGGTTATTCTACAAAAGAAACAATTTGATGATTGATGAGTTGGTATCAATTCAATGGTTGCGTGATAGAATAGGCTGTCCATGTTTAAAATAAATTATTTTTGGGTATCAATTAGATATGATTACCTAACAAAATCAAAATTATATGGTTAAAATCAATAACATGCCTAAGGCAAGAAGTGATGATGGTGTGATGATGAGTTCTGAAAATATAACTCAATATTTTTAACAGATTTTTTTAAAAAAAATATCATGTATGATTGTTGTTATTAATGTTTTTTTTTGTACACATTTTTATTGTCGCATTCAAAGAAAAATGAACTTAGAACATTTCTTTTCTTTTTCTCTTGCAGCGTATTTTGTGAAAGAAACATATAATCTTTATTGTCTTTTCTTTTAAAGAAGTGCAAAATCTTATGACATATGGTGATTATCCATTTTTTTTTGTAAAATTAGCAGATGTTTCATATTTCAGTATCAAAATAAATACATTGAAGCAAACAAATGTGGTATTAATGAGTTAAATGATAAAAAAGAATTGTAGAGGTAAAGATTTAAAAAAAAAATGAACATTCGAATCATTTATAACCAAATCTTAAAAATGTTGATTGACATTGCGGTTTAAATTCCATAAAAAAAAGTACAATCCTCCTTTACTGCTTTATGTATTGTAAATCCACTTTTTTAAATTTTAATTTAATTTTCTGTCAACTTAGCAAGGGGAAAATGCACTTTATTGAAAAAGGTGTCAACTTAGCAAGGGAAAATCCATATATTACACTATTAATTAATATAAGTATTTATTGTAACTATGGCTTGAATAGTATTAAAATAGATACAAATAAACACAAGAGTCAATAATAAACTTTTGGATTTAGCTATTCTAATGATACAAGTTAAAATTATTAATTAAAAAATTTATTATAAAAAATTCAATAAAAAGTATAATGACATCACCAGCAACATTAGCATAAAAGAAAAGGACTCGCATTACACGTTTTACATAGTATTCTGATCATTGACTTGAAGTCTTGAATCTATAGATTTGAAGGTATAATACAAAAGAACATTGACTCTAGATTACTTATTTGACATTTAACTGTTGACAACAGATTTTTATGTCTTGTATAAACCTAATTCCATTTTCTTAGACTTGTTTATTAAGGTTGCGTAAAGCACTATTACAAAGCAAAGAGGGCTGAATGCTATTACACAAAACAATAAAAAAAAATCAAAGATGGATGAATACTTAATTACTGCTGAACAGAACATGTTTCCAAAGCATAAATGACAACAAATGAAAAATCAAACCTTCAAAAAAGCTTCTAATCATAGAAATTCATAACGCCTTTGATAAAGAGAACGTGCAGGTGACAAAGGAAAGTAAAGCACAATAAAAGAGGTTGATCTTCTGAAAAATTTCCTTCAGGAAAATACATATGTTAAGGGGAACAATTGGGAAACCATGATAATAGGAGCATTATTAAAGTTATAATCATCTGAAAGTGCAGGCAAGCTACAATAATATCTTAATAAAGTTATATTAGAGCAAAAATCTACACATGCCAAAATAATCATGTCATCTGATATTAAACAAATATCCCCAATAAGGTTTCATATGTTTTTTCCAATTACGAAAAAATAAAGAAAGAAAGTAAAAGTTGTTATAAAGATAGTCCTTTCCACCTTCAAGAATGATTACTCGGCTAAAGTTATGATTGTAAAACAGCTGATCTAGATCCCACTTGTGATAACCTGCTAAAGGCACAATGCAAAAAATGAGATGTAGAATTCTTCTGGAATACTCTCAGTAAATAAAGAACACAAAACAAAAGAGAGGAAAAGCATGGAAAATGTTCTTACGTGCAATCCTGTAGTAAGCAATTAACTCTCCTGGTCTTTCAGTTTGAATTGGTTTAAAATATAAGTGCCAAATCAAATTATTGTTAGTAACCAAAGCCTGGTTCCTTATCATCAATGTTTTATGTAGCTCAGTAATCACAAATAATTGAGATTCAAGTAATTTCATCCTTGTCAAGTCTTTAGAGCAACCTGTCTTTTTCTCACAATAAAAATTTTTTACAAAGACACAATTCCAGTAGTTTCTGATAATATCCGTTGAAGGCATATCTCAAGATTCACAATGAACCATTAATATTCCAAATCAAGTATTAAATTTTTCATAATTCTTTCCTAGTACCATCATCAGTCATAAAAACAAAGAAATACTTTTCTATCACATCATGCGAAGGAAAATTTCAAGTAAATTCCCATAATAGTCCCTGAGATTCGGGTCGTTACCCAATGTGATCCCTGAGATCCCAATTGCACCATTATAATCCTCCAGATACGGCTCCGGGCACCATAATAGTCCCTGGACAGTTTTTCAGTGATGAGTCATGACCGACGATCTGATGTGTCACAAAATTGCCACGTTGGATTAAGCCAAAATGTTGGCGTTTTGGGTTGGCGCCCCAATTTGACAAAAACGTTGTCGTTTGGCCCAAAATAAAACTATGAAACGCGCTTCATAAAAAACACACCATCTATTCACTTGTCTTCTCCACTTCCACCATCTGTCTTCTTCTTTTCTTCTTCTTCTTCCTCCTCTCTTCATGAATGCCACTACCTTAGGGTTCCTTTGGTGAGATTGAAATTCTTACACTCAGAAGATATCAAAATCAAGTTTTACTTCATCGTTCGTTTCCTCCTTCGTTCGTTTCCTCCTACGTCAGAAACAAGAGGTTCTGCCATTTGTAAAGGTAATTTTTTTTATTCTTTTTTTGCAATGCATGATGATTTTTGTATATGTTTGTGTTGTTAGTGTGGTTGGAATTATGGTTTTTTTTTTGTTCCGTTACTATGGTTCCAGGGTTTGATTAGGTTAGGGTTTCATGAGATGATTGATAAACCCCAATTTTGTGGTTTATATTGTGTAGAATTTGGAGGGTTTTGTCAATATTTTCCGCACTTATTCACAAGAAATGCATGGTTTTGTGTTCTCTTCCTAATATTGCTCCATGATGAAAAACATGCTTATTTTGCCTTAGAATTGCTATATTTTGATCCTCTTTTATTGCCATTCGATGCCGTGGTGTATTTGTTAAGTGATTTCAGGATTAATAGGGTAAGAATGGCCTAGATGAGAGAAAGAAAGCATGCATGCACAAGAGGAAGGAACATGAAAATTTGGATTTTGGAAACTTCAGCACCGGCGCGCACGTGCACTCCACGCGCACGCGTGGATGAGGATAGCTAGAAGTGGCGCACAAGGATGGATGCATCCGCGCGTGCCAGAGAATTCCAACCGACGCGCACGCGCACTTGGCGCGCATGCGTGGATCACAAAAGCAATCGGCGCGTGCGCACGCATGGCGCGCACGCGCGGAAAGCTGCACATGACCTCATTAAAGGAAATCGTGCCTGGCGATTTCTGAGGCTCATTAGGCCCAAATTCAAGCTGTTTCTGCATGGAAAAGACCCAAGGATGCAAGGGGGAAAGGGGGGATCATTCATTTTACACTTAGACACATTTTTAGCTAGTTTTTGGTTCTTTGTTTTTCTAGAGAGAAAAACCCTTGTTCCTCTCTAGATCTAGCTTTAATTTGAGCTTCCCTTGTTGAATTCTGAATTGAATCTTGTTAATTACTAGTTTTACTTGTTTAATTTGAATTCCCTAGTATAATTTTGCTTAGATCTTGTGTTAGTTTTATGAATTCTTGTCAATTGTCAATTTCTACCCATTTCATGAATGTTGTGAATCTAGCTTTGTTAATGTTACATTGATGATTTTTATGATTAATTGTGTTGTTTGAGTGATTGTATGTTGATAATTGTTAGTGGGTATTTGCTAGTTTCAATTTAATTGCATTTTGAACATGTCTTTTGTTAATTCTTACCATGTGTTTGATGAATTGTTTACCTTGATTATGGAGTAGTTCTGTTTACTCTTGGCCTAGGCTAAGGGAATTGGGTAAACTTGAGTCATTGGGTCTAATGGATTTGATGATTTGGGAACCCTTAGTGGTCAATTTGATAGCCATTGACACTAGCCTACTACTAGGTTAATTAGTAGTGAGGTTAGACCTTATGGGTTGATGTTGACCAAGCCATTTAACGTACTTCAAGTATAGAAGTAGACTTAATGAGTTTGGTTCCTCATAATTGTTAAGATATGGTTATTAGACAAGGATAGTGACCCCAATTCCCATGCCTAGCCAAGAGTTGCTTTTATTATTCATATTTGAAAACTCAAATTCCTACTTGTCTTTCCTTAGTTATAGTCATTGCTAAGTTTTAGAATAGAATTATATTGAAGGTTATCTCATTAGTTTGGAATTGCTCACATCTTGCTTAGCCATTTGAATTAGTTTCTTGCATTTTAAGATTACTCGCTTGTTAAGCTTTCTCATTTAATTTCTTGCTCATAACTCACAACCCCGGATTTCTAACTAATGTTGAAGCACATGTTTGCCCATTCTTCGTGAGACAACCCGAGGTTTGTATACTTCGGTTATTTTTATTGGGGTTGAACTTGTGACAACCAAATTCCATTCTAAATTTGATCCTCAAGGATTATTGTTGGTAGAGCTATACTTGCAACGCAACTTTATTGAGAAATTCTTTACCGACATAGTCCATGAGCGCGTATCAAATTTTTGGCACCTTTGCCAGGGAATGGTTGCGACATATGCCTTGATATTAGTTATGTGAATATGTGAATATTGTAGATAGTTTACTTTCTTTCAATATTTAGCTGTAGTTTAGATTTTTCTCATATTTGTGCTATGACTCTCAAGTTTGATGACTCGGTCTCAACCGAATTCTAGCTTAGCCGATTTTGATCCCGAAATTGAAAGAACTTTGTTACACACTCGGCAAGCTAGACGGCGGTTGGACTATACGGCTAGTACTTCGGCCTCTCTTGAGGAACATACCGAATCACTAGACGTCACCGAGAGTGACTTGGAGTCTGCTACTTCCTATTCTTCTGTTGGCACTACTAATACATCTTTGCATCCTACAGGTGAGCCACACATGGCGGAACCACGCCGGATCACTTTGCATGAGCAAGGAGCTCTGGATATCATACTTCAACCGTTGCAAGCAAGGTATCCTAACCTTGATCCAAACTTTGAATTGAAGAGTAGCTTGATAAATCTACTTCCTAAGTATCATGGGTTGCTGCGTCAAGACCCCATCCGACATCTGAAGGATTTTCAAGTTGCTTGTTCTACGGCTCGAAGGCATGGAGCCGATGAGGTGGCTATCATGGTCTTCGCCTTCTCTTTCTCTCTTGAAGGGCAAGCAAAGACATGGTTTTATTCGCTATCGGATGTGATTGTGACCAATTGAGATTTCTTGAGAAGAGAGTTTCTTGATAAATTCTTCCCACCGGAGAAAATCGACTACATCCGGAAGGAGATTTCGGGTATAATGCAAAGAGACCAAGAGAGTTTGTACGAGTATGGGTCTCGGTTCAAGAGGCTATTGGAGTTATGTCCACGCCATGGAATGACCACTCACTTGCTCATTAGCTACTTTACCGGAGGTCTTTGTGTGGAAGATAGAAGATTGCTCACCGCTTCTAATGGTGGTTCCCTTTCGAAAAACAAGACGGAGGGAGAAGCTTGGAATTTGATAAAGGATGTTGCCGAGGCTACACAACACACAAGGGTGAGAAGTAATCCTCTCAAGGGTGTGGTAGAACCGTTCCCTTCCGAAGCAAGCCTAACCAAAGCACTTGGGGATATGACCACCATCTTTACACAAATCCAAAAGGATTAAAAAGAATACTACTCCATCCAAGCCATCCAAGCCCCACCTCCAGTTGCTCAAATTGAAGGCCCTCCTAGGATGTGTGGTTTGTGCTCTAACACCACTCATTACACCGATCAATGCCATCAAATCCAAGAGGAGCATGCCCTTGTAGTGGCCAATGTGAATTACAACAACCGTCCGCTCTATCCTTCTCAAAGCCAAAACAACTACCCTCATGGTAGTAATCAACATCAAGGGTGGAGGGATAATGTACAAGGAAGCAATCAAAACCAAAGATGGAACAACTCTCCTTCTCATCACAATAACAACCAATCTTCATCTCAATACCACCATAACAACACCAACTACCAAGCCAACCAAAGTCACTCCAACCAAAATCAAAACAACTACACCAAGTACCAAGCACCACACCATAGACAACAATCCAACCAAACCTTTCGATCTTCCACCAACCAAGTTGATGAGCTTAGAGCCGTTATGGAGAAACGAGATGAGAGCAACAAGGCTCAATTTGATGCCTTGGGCGCTCAATTGGCTAACCTCACTAACATGCTTTCGAAAATGGCCATGTCAAACCAATCCTCCACTTCCAATAACAACACCAGCCAACCCTCAAGCTCGTCTAATCTTCCATCCTAACCCCGACCAAACCCAAAGGGCGGTCTCAACGCCATCACTCTACGGTCGGGAACTACATTGGAGGAGATACCACCAAGGGTCTTAGAAGACATTCATGAGGAAGAAGTGGTTGTTGAAGCTCCACATGAAGGAGAGGAGGTAGATAAAAGACATGAGGAAGAAGGAGTAAACCTCAAAGAACCCAAGAGGAAAGCTATAGTGGATGAGTCCATTCCTATTCCATTCCCTTCCATGGTGAAGAAAGCAAAGAAGACACCGGGATTTGATTTGAACATGCTCCAAGTGTTCAAGAAGGTTGAGGTAACCATACCGCTTCTTGACGCTATTCAACAAATTCCAAAGTATGCAAAATTTTTGAAAGACTTGTGTACACACAAGGATAGGATAGGAGAATTGGAGACATTATCCTTGGGTAGTTCAATTTCTTCCTTGATGGAACCTATTCCAAAGAAATGTGATGACCCTGGACCTTGTTTGGTGTCTTGTTGTATTGGTGGACGCATGTTTCATGATTGTATGTGTGACATGGGAGCTTGTGTAAGTATCATGCCGCTTTCTGTTTTTGTGCGGTTGAATTTAGCTCCATTAAAGAAGTCGGCGGCGAGATTTGCCTTAGCCGATAAAAGTGTGATCACGGTGATGGAAATAGCAGAAGATGTACTTGTGGCGATCAAGGATTTGGTCTTTATGGTTGACTGTTACATCCTTGAAATGCCTCCAACAGAAAATAGAAGCTCATCCTCCGTTCTACTTGGTAGACCCTTCCTCAAGACCTCCAAATTCAAGTTAGATGCCTTCACCGGCACATATTCCTTTGGGGTTGGAGATAAGACTATCAAGTTCAATTTGGAAGAAGTCATGAAGTATCCTCCCTAAGAGCATTCCATGCTCCGATGTGATGTAACTGATGAAGTGGTAGCGGAAGTGCAAGAAGAAGACCATAACAAGCTATGCTACCCCATTGATGAGGAGACGGATGGCCAAGAGGATGAACATGAGAAATTTGTTGAGAATAAACTCCGTGAGCTTGATGACAAGGAACCTCAGCTTGAGGTAAAGAGCGAACTAAAGCCTCTTCCATCTCATTTGAAGTATACTCTGTTAGCGGTTGACTACGTGTCAAAGTGGGTAGAAGCAATACCTACCCGCCTTGACGACGCCAATACCATCATTTCTTTTATTAGGAATAACATTGTATGTCGTTATGGGTCACCACGAGCAATCATGAGCGACCAAGGATCCCACTTTTGTAACAGGAAAGTAGAGGCATTGCTCAAGCACTATGGAGTGTCGCATAAGGTTGCTACTGCTTATCATCCGCAAACCAATGGACAAGCGGAAGTGTCCAACCGGGAGATTAAGAGAATCTTGGAGAAAGTGGTCAATCCACAAAGAAAGGATTGGAGCCTCCGGTTAGGAGATGCACTATGGGCGTATAGAACGGCCTACAAGACTCCGTTAGGGATGAGTCCCTTCCGGATCGTCTATGGTAAGGCATGCCACCTTCTGGTAGAGATTGAGCACAAAGCCTATTGGGCGGTAAAGCGGTGCAACATGGATTTGACCCGAGCAAGAGTGGCCAAAAAATTACAGCTAGAGGAGCTAGAGTGTTTGAGGAACGAAGCGTATGAGAATGTCTGGATTTACAAAGAGAAGACTAAAGCATTCCATGACCATCACATCCGGAAAAAGGACTTTCAAGAAGGTGATGAGGTTCTCCTCTACAACTCGAGGCTTCGATTCATGCTTGGCAAGGTCCGCTCTAGATGGGAAAGACCTTTCAAGGTGAAGGAGATAAAGCCCTATGGAGTGGTGGAGTTGTTCGATCCTAAAAGTGAAGCAACTTTCAAGGTGAATGGACATAGAGTGAAGAAGTACCATGGCTAGAAGCTCACAAAGGAGCTAGAGGTGTTCCTACTGACGGATGCAACTAGAGAAGGGGAAGCTTGAGCGACTGACCGTCCAACTTAAGGACGTAAAAGAAAAGTGCTTGGTGGGAGGCACCCACCGTGGTAAGATCTTCCTTGTGTATACCATCTTGCTTTTAGCTTTAGATTCTTGTGAATTTTGTGACTTCTTGATGATTGTTGATTGCATAGGATTGTTAGTTTTGTTGATCTTGTTAGGTAACTAGGATGTTTAGATAGATTTCATCATTTTGGTATGGACGAATTGTTGAAGTAGAGAGAATGCTATGTTTTGAATAACGCATGAATTTGTGAAGTGTTCTCTTGCCTACTAGCCTAAGAACCTACCAAAAATGTGTTAGAATAGCTCTTTAGATGTTGTGAAAAAAAAGAGAAAAAGGAAAAATGGGCACTAACGCGCCAGCGCACCGTGCGCGCGTGCGCCGGTGGTGCATTTCTAACTCCCGGGCCTAATTCCCGAGAGTCATACCCACTTTATGCCCATTTCGCGCCAGGAACCCACGCGTCCGCGTGCTTGCCGCCTGCGCGCCCTTTGCACTTTGGTCATCGACCCGCAAGCGCACTATGCGCGCGCGCCGATGGTGCAATCTGAACTCTCTGGTACAAAAACCAGAGAGTTGTGCCACACTTGTGCCTAACCTGTGCCCGTACCGACGCGTCTGCGCACTACGCGCGTCCGCGCCGGTCGCCAATTAACTCAAGCACGCGTCCGCGCACTGTGCGCGTCCGTGCGCCTGCGCCACATGCCAACTCTGGTACAAATTCCCGAGAGTTAAGCCTACTTTGTGCCAACTCCAGGCCAGGAGCACAACTACCCTCGCGCGCGCGCGCCAATGACGCGCACGCATCCCTCGCTCTACCTTCACCGACGCGCCAGCGCACTTTGCACGCGCGCGTCGGTTGCGCGAATCAGTTTTAAAGCTGCGCGCCCTGCTTTTCTCCCTCGCCCACTTTCTTTCTTATTTCTTTCTTCTTCTTTCTCCATCACCTCTCTTCTCTTCTTCTTCTTCCACAATCCACCACCACCGTCTCCGGCCACTCACCGGCGACCACCACCTCTTCCGGTGGCGCTACATCTCTTCTATTTCTTTCTCATCTTCACAAAAGAAAATTCAACCTTGTTCTTCTACACTTCTCAAGGTTCTACTTCTTCCATATCTCATCCATTACTTTCTTTGCATTAATTCATCTTCTAGTTAGATTTTTCTTGTTGATTTACTTATTTCCCCTTTTAGTTGCTTGATTATACTACACATGTTTTTGTTTGTTTATTTCTTCTTTTTTTTTTCTTGCTTTTCCATGGATGTTGAATTTGAGCTTAATTTGCTTTAATAGATCTTTTGTTATCTTTCCTTATCTTTTGTCAATATGTGATGCTTATGTGATGATTGATATCTCATTTTAGGCCTCAAATTGGTTGAGTATCTCATAATTGCTCACTGCTTGTTCACTGCACGCCAAGTGTTCGAGGAATTTCATGAATGCCATTTTAGTTTATTTTAATCATGTACTTTCAATTTGGTGCTTCTCCTCATTCACTTGCTTTCTTCTAAATGCATTGAGTGCACTTTGCTTGCTAATTAGATACTCATTGAACATGACTTGCTCTTTGTTATGGATGCTTGAGATCATTCTTCTCATGCCATTTTGCATGCTTTACCTCCTCTTGCATCCCATGCCAAGTGTTGTGACCCATGTCTCTATGATTACTTTGTTGCCATATCTCTTTTGGGCACTACCCTTCACTTGCATGTTTTTTTCTTAACATGATTCTTTGGGTTTAATGTTTTCTTGTTTCCCTTCATTTCTCAGGATGGCCACCAAGAAAGGCAAGGCGAAAGCTCCAAGGAAACCGGCCGCAAAAAGGGCACCCCAAAGGCCAAACTCTAAGGCGCACTCTTCATTAGGAGCCAAACCCTATCCAAGAAAGCGAAGACACCCGCTCTTATTGATGAGAATGAAAAGAGCAAACCGGCAAAAGATTCTTTAAGGTTTTCCAACCGCTTCTGTGAACTTATGTTCCCCTTCATAGCTGTGAGGAACTATCATCCTGAGCATCTACTCGCTCTGCCAGACAAAGTTGCTCCTTGTATTCTACCCCGTATTGAACGGTGACGATGGGAGTTTCTTTTAAGAAAACCAAGGGAGATCAACCTCTCTTAGGTCGAAGAATTCTACACTAACTACTATCTTCCCTCTCTTCAATCGTATACATGCGCCGGAAGCAAGTCTCAGTTTCAGAGGAGGCTATTCAGCAAGTGCTTAATGTCCTACCGATACCAAGTGATATGGATTGCTACCAAGAAGTCCTACATCAGTGAGAAGAGTTTGGATTCAATTGGGACTCGATCCTCCGAGTCATTGCTGAGCCAGAGACATTTTGGATCCAAGGTCGACTCTGGATGCGGCCCAAGAGCATTGACGTATGTTCACTCACTGTAGAAGCTAGAGCTTGCGCCCAGATCCTATCTTACTATACGCTACCTAGCACCCACAAGTCGTCCTTCACGGCGGATCTCGCCTTGCTTGTTTGGTGTGTTCTCACGGAGAGACCGGTGAACATTCCGCTTCTTGTCAAGCAAGCGATGAGTCAAGTACACGCCCGGGGTAATTTTCCATTTCCAGCATTGGTATCTGACTTAGTTGCTGCCGTGGGTGTTCCTTGGGAAGCCACGGATATGAAGATTATAGTTCCGGCTAAGGGCGATGTGGTCCCAAGCGAAAAATACCTACATCTTCCCATGAACAACCCAAGCCCTGACATGGCCCCTCCACTTGTTTTTCCTTCTACCTCATCATCACCACCACCATTGAGATCCACACATCAAAGGATAGAAGATCTACACTGGAAGATTGATAGATATGAGCGGCGCAACCAATGCCGATACACTTATATCAAGAAGCTTCTGCGTTATGTTACCCCTAGCATGGAGGAACCCGAAATATTCACATCTACCTCAAACCCAAGTGATGGGAGCTCTGATGAAGGGGGTAGTGATGGTTCCGGTCCCGACCGTCCCTTGCGCATTGTTGGTAGCACGGAGGACCGTGCTGAATTCTAAGTGTGGGGAGGTCGTTTGACCGATCTCCATGGGTAACAATCTCTTCCTTTCAATACCCATGGATTTATCTTTTGCTTAGTAGTTAGTGCATTGCATGTATAGTTAGTCTTGCTTGTAAATATTCCTTTCATGGTAGTTAATCTCTATAGAGTTGCTTGGTCAAAATAATGACTTCTTCCTCAAGAAACTGTGATTTTAGGGTACCCTACCAAATTTTGAAAAAAAAAATTTGCGAAAAACTTGCTTTAAGAATGTATTTTGGAACATAGTGATTGAGCTAAGAACACAAGCATGTAAGTTTTGAGCCTATTGCATGGTTACATCTTCTAACCATCATTTTCCATTCTTGTGTGCATTATTCTCTCTCTATGATTGTAATCCTTGCTTTGTCTGATTCTATATGTCCATTACTTGTGTATGAATGCATTTACATGATCGAGGCCGTTGTTTCGATAGTCACTTCTCCCAAATGGCCTTAACCCTTTTATCTACCATTGCTAACCAATTTTGAGCCTATGATAAATCCTCTTTGTTCTTAAAAAGAGCACATCAACAACCTTAAGTGGAAAACCATGAATGTCCCTAAATTTGGATCCTTGATTAGCTTAGGTAAAGTTAGGATGTATATCATTCAATTGGGAGGGTATACTTAGGAATTTGGGTAGATGTAAGGAGGTGTATTGTAGTTGTAATTGAAAATTCTAGGATTTGAGAACATACTCATGTATTAGATGATTGAACCATATGCATTGAAACTTTTGTACAAAAAATCCCAAGAAAAAAAAGGGGGACCAAAAAAAAAAAAGAAAAAAGAGTAGAAATTCATATGTGTATATATGAGAATGTATGAAAAAGAAAAGAAAAAAATATATAAGAAACAAAAATATGAAAAAAGAGAGAAAACAATGAAAGGGGACAAAAATGCCCCAAGATAAAGTAATAAAAACAATGCATATAGGATGTGAATTGAAAAGAATGCATGAGTATGCAAAAAGTGAAACTCAAGGGTAGCTAGGTAATGCATTATAGTTGTATCGGTTGTTCTATGTGTCTAGTGGGATTCTAGGTTAATCAAGGACTCAAATTTTAAGCTCACTTTACCATATACATCCTTACCTTCACCCTAGCCACGTTACAACCCGTGATAATACCTCATGATACTTGTATGCATGCATTAAGTAATTGTTGATTGTCAGATGAAAGACAAACCTTGGAAAGCATGATTAGGAGAGGATTGAGTGACGAACCCTATACACTCGAGCGAATAGAGCGGATACACTTCTGGTGAAGGTTCGATGCTCAACTCCTTATTCCCGGCTTTCACAAGCGTTCATTTAGCAAGTTTTATGCACTTTATGCTGATGTTCAAATTGGTAGGATTCATTAACTACAAATCATTGTTACCCTATATGCTCATATGTGTTCTTGGAGGATGAATTTATCCTTGACCAAGTAGATAGATGATTTTACATTAGTTGCATGCATTCACTTAGGTAGTTTGCATTTCATAAACCCTTTCTCACCATGATCTTTGGTCTTTTTATTTTAAGCATGAGGACATGCTTGGTTTAAGTGTGGGGAGATTTGATAAACTCCAATTTTGTGGTTTATATTGTGTAGAATTTGGGGGGTTTTGTCAATATTTTCCGTACTTATTCACAAGAAATGCATGGTTTTGTGTTTTCTTCCTAATATTGCTCCATGATGAAAAACATGCTTATTTTGCCTTAGAATTGCTATATTTTGATCCTCTTTTATTGCCATTCGATGCCGTGATGTATTTGTTAAGTGATTTCAAGATTAATAGGGTAAGAATAGCCTAGAAGAGAGAAAGAAAGCATGCACAAGAGGAAGGAACATGAAGATTTAGATTTTGGGAACTTCAGCACCGGCGCGCACACGCACTCCACACGCACGCGTGGATGAGGATAGCTAGAAGCGGCGCGCAAGGATGGACGCATCCGCGGGGGCCAGAGAATCCCAACCGACGCGCACGCGCACTTGGCGCGCACGCGTGGATCACAAAAGCAATCGGCGCGCGCGCACGCATGGCGCGCACGCGCGGAAAGCTGCACATGACCTCATTAAAGGAAATCATGCCTGGCTATTTCTGAGGCTCATTAGGCCCAAATTCAAGCTGTTTCTGCATGGAAAAGACCCAAGGATGCAAGGGAGAAAGGGGGGATCATTCATTTTACACTTACACACATTTTTAGCTAGTTTTTGGTTCTTTGTTTTTCTAGAGAGAGAAACCCTTGTTCCTCTCTAGATCTAGCTTTAATTTGATCTTCCCTTGTTGAATTCTAAATTGGATCTTGTTAATTACTAGTTTTACTTGTTTAATTTGAATTCCCTAGTATAATTTTGCTTAGATCTTGTATTAGTTTTATGAATTCTTGTCAATTGTCAATTTCTACCCATTTCATGAATGTTGTGAATCTAGCTTTGTTAATGTTACATTGATGATTTCTATGATTAATTGTGTTGTTTGAGTGATTGTATGTTGATAATTGTTAGTGGGTATTTGCTAGTTTCAATTTAATTGCATTTTGAACATGTCTTTTGTTAATGCTTACCATGTGTTTGATGAATTGTTTACCTTGATTATGGAGTAGTTCTTTTTACTCTTGGCCTAGGCTAAGGGAATTGGGTAAACTTGAGTCATTGGGTTTAATGGATTTGATGATTTGGGAACCCTTAGTGGTCAATTTGATAGCCATTGACACTAGCCTACTACTAGGTTAATTAGTAGTGAGGTTAGACCTTATGGGTTGATGTTGACCAAGCCATTTAACGTACTTCAAGTATAGAAGTAGACTTAATGAGTTTGGTTCCTCATAATTGTCAAGATATAATTATTAGACAAGGATAGTGACCCCAATTCCCATGCCTAGCCAAGAGTTGCTTTTATTATTCATATTTGAAAACTTAAATTCCTACTTGTCTTTCCTTATTTATAGTCATTGCTAAGTTTTAGAATAGAATTATATTGAAGGTTATCTCATTAGTTTGGAATTGCTCACATCTTGCTTGGCCATTTGAATTAGTTTCTTGCATTTTAAGATTACTCGCTTGTTAAGCTTTCTCATTTAATTTCTTGCTCATAACTCACAACCCCGGATTTCTAACCAATGTTGAAGCACATGTTTGCCCATTCTTCGTGAGATGACCCGAGGTTTGAATACTTCGGTTATTTTTATTGGGGTTGAACTTGTGACAACCAAATTCCTTTCTAAATTTGATCCTCAAGGATTTTTGTTGGTAGAGCTATACTTGCAATGCAACTTTATTGAGAAATTCTTTACCGACATAGTCCATGAGCGCGCATCAAATTTTTGGCACTGTTGCCGGGGAATGGTTGCAACATATGCCTTGATATTGGTTAAGTGAATATGTGAATATTGTAGATAGTTTACTTTCTTTCAATATTTAGCTGTAGTTTAGATTTTTCTTATATTTGTGCTATGACTCTCAAGTTTGATGACTCGGTCTCAACCGAATTCTAGCTTAGCCGATTTTGATCCCGAAATTAAAAGAACTTCGTTACACACTCGGCAAGCTAGACGGCGGTTGGACTATACGGCTAGTACTTCGGCCTCTCTTGAGGAACATACCGAATCACTAGACGTCACCGAGAGTGACTTGGAGTCTGCTTCTTCCTATTCTTCTGTTGGCACTACTAATACATCTTTGCATCCTACAGGTAAGCCACACATGGCGGAACCACGCCGGATCACTTTGCATGAGCAAGGAGCTCCGGATATCATACTTCAACCATTGCAAGCAAGGTATCCTAACCTTGATCCAAACTTTGAATTGAAGTGTAGCTTGATAAATCTACTTCCTAAGTATCATGGGTTGCCGGGTCAAGACCCCATCCGACATCTGAAGGATTTTCAAGCTGCTTGTTCTACGGCTCGAAGGCATGGAGCCGATGAGGTGGCTATCATGGTCTTCTCCTTCTCTTTCTCTCTTGAAGGGCAAGCAAAGACATGATTTTATTCGCTACCAGATGAGATTGTGACCAATTGGGATTTCTTGAGAAGAGAGTTTCTTGATAAATTCTTCCCACCGGAGAAAACCGACTACATCCAGAAGGAGATTTCGGGTATAATGCAAAGAGACCAAGAGATTTTGTATGAGTATTGGTCTCGGTTCAAGAGGCTATTGGAGTCATGTCCACACCATGAAATGACCACTCACTTGCTCATTAGCTACTTTACCGGAGATCTTTGTGTGGAAGATAGAAGATTGCTCACCGCTTCTAGTGGTGGTTCCCTTTCGAAAAACAAGACGGAGGGAGAAGCTTGAAATTTGATACGGGATGTTGCCGAGGCAACACAACACACAAGGGTGAGAAGTAATCCTCTCAAGGGTGTGGTAGAATCGTTCCCTTCCGAAGCAAGCCTAACCAAAGCACTTGGGGATATGACCACCATCCTTACACAAATCCAAAAGGATTAAAAAGAATACTACTCCATCCAAGCCATCCAAGTCCCACCTCCAGTTGCTCAAATTGAAGGCCCTCCTAGGATGTGTGGTTTGTGCTCTAGCACTACTCATTACACCGATCAATGCCATCAAATCCAAGAGGAGCATGCCCTTGTAGTGGCCAATTTGAATTACAACAACCGTCCGCTCTATCCTTCTCAAAGCCAAAACAACTACCCTCATGGTAGTAATCAACATCAAGGGTGGAGGGATAATGCACAAGGAAGCAATCAAAACCAAAGATGGAACAACTCTCCTTCTCATCACAACAACAACCAATCTTCATCTCAATACCACCATAACAACACCAACTACCAAGCCAACCAAAGTCACTCCAACCAAAACCAAAACAACTACACCAAGTACCAAGCACCACACCATAGACAACAATCCAACCAAACCTTTCCATCTTCCACCAACCAAGTTGATGAGCTTAGAGCCGTTATGGAAAAACGAGATGAGAGCAACAAGGCTCAATTTGATGCCTTGGGCACTCAATTGGCTAACCTCACCAACATGCTTTCGAAAATGGCCATGTCAAACCAATCCTCCACTTCCAATAACAACACCAGCCAACCCTCAAGCTCCTCTAATCTTATATCCCAACCCCGACCAAACCCAAAGGACGGTCTCAATGCCATCACTCTACGGTCGGGAACTACATTGGAGGAGATACCTCCAAGGGTCTTAGAAGACATTCATGAGGAAGAAGTGGTTGTTGAAGCTCCACATGAAGGAGAGGAGGTAGACAAAAGACACGAGGAAGAAGGAATAAACCTCAAGGAACCCAAGAGGAAAGCTATAGTGGATGAGTCCATTCCTATTCCATTCCCTTCCATGGTGAAGAAAGCAAAGAAGACACCGGGATTTGATTTGAACATGCTCCAAGTGTTCAAGAAGGTTGAGGTAACCATACCGCTTCTTAATGCTATTTGATGAGCGGATATTTTATACACCCAGTTATGTGTCTGTGGCATTTATGTATCCGGTGGTAATACTGGAAAACAAAGTGCTTAGGGCCACGGCCAAGACTCATAAAGAAGCTGTGTTCAAGAATCATCACACTGAACTAAGAGAATCAATAACACTATCTGAATTCTGAGTTCCTATAGATGCCAATCACTCTGAGCTTCAATGGATAAAGTGAGATGCCAAAACTGTTCAGAAGCAAAAAGCTACTAGTCCCGCTCATCTAATTAGGATCTGAGCTTCAATCAAAAATTCTGAGATATTATTGCTTCTCAACCTATTAGTCTTCTATTTTATTTGTCTAGTTGCTTGAGGACAAGCAACAGTTTAAGTTTGGTGTTGTGATGAGCGGATATTTTATACGCTTTTTGGGGATAATTTCATATAGTTTTGAGTATGTTTTAGTTAGTTTTTAGTCTATTTCTATTAGTTTCTAGGAATAATTCATGTTTCTGGATTTTACTATGAGTTGTGTGTTTTTCTGTAATTTCAGGTATTTTTCTGGCTGAAATTGAAGGAGCTGAGCAAAAATCTTATTCAGGCTGAAAAAGGACTGCTAATGCTGTTGGATTCTGACCTCCCTGTACTCAAAGTGGATTTTCTGGAGCTACAGAACTCGAAATGGCATTTTTCCAATTGCGTTGGAAAGTAGACATCCAGGGATTTCCAGAAATATATAATAGTCTATACTTTGCGCAATAATAGACGACGTAAACTGGCGTTCAATGCCAGTCCTCTGCCCAATTCTGGCGTCCAGCACCAGAAAAGGATCAAAAGCTGGAGTTGAACGCCCAAACTGGCATAAAAACTGGCGTTCAACTCCACAAATGGCCTCTGCACGTGAATTGCTTAAGTCTCAGCCCTAGCACACACCAAGTGGGCCCTAGCACACACCAAGTGGGCCCCAGAAGTGGATCTCTGCATCATCCATCATAGTTTATCCAATTTTTGTAAACCTAGACTACTAGTTTAGTATTTAAACAACTTTTAGAGACTTATTTTGTATCTCATGACATTTCAGATCAAAACTTTGTATTCTCTGACGGCATGAGTCTCTAAACCCCATTGTTGGGGGTGAGGAGCTCTGCTGTGTCTCAATGAATTAATGCAAGTATTTCTGTTTTCCATTCAAACACGCTTGTTCCTATCTAAGATGTTCATTTGCGCTTAACTGTGATGGAGGTGATGAGCTGTGACACTCATCACCTTCCTCAAATCATGAACGTGTGCCTGACAACCACCTCCGTTCTATATACGATTGAATGAGTATCTCTTAGATTCCTTAATCAGAATCTCCGTGGTATAAGCTAGAACTGATGGCGGTATTCATGAGAATCCGGAAAGTCTAAACCTTGTCTGTGGTATTCCGAGTAGGATTCAAGGATTGAATGACTGTGACGAGCTTCAAACTCCTGAAGGCTGGGCGTTAGTGACAGACGCAAAAGGATAGTAAATCCTATTCCAACCGGATCGAGAACCAACCGGTGATTAGCCGTGCTGTGACAGAGCGCGTGAGCGTAGTTTTCACTGGAAGGATGGAAGGTAGCCATTGACAACGGTGATCCACCAACACACAGCTTGCCATAGGAGGACGTGCGTGCGTGAATCAGAAGACAGAGGAAAGCAGAGATTCAGAAGACAAAGCATTTCCAAAACTCCAACATATTCTCCATCACTGCACAACAAGTAACCTTTAATTTATGCTCTACTGGTTATTCACAATTCAATTGATAAACATAATTGACTTCCTGACTAAGATTTACAAGATAATCATAGATTGCTTCAAACCAACAATCTCCGTGGGATTCGACCCTTACTCACGTAAGGTATTACTTGGACGACCCAGTGCACTTGCTGGTCATGTGTGCGAAATTGTAAGAGAGTAACAATTTTGTGCACCAAGTTTTTGGCGCCGTTGCCGGGGATTGTTCGTGTTTGAACAACTGACGAATTATTTTGTTGCTTAGATTAGGAAAAATCTTTCTTTTTTTTTGGTTTAGAGTCTTTTATTATTTATCCCTTGTTAAAATACTTTAAACTTATAGCTCAGTTATTTAGAACGTGGTGTTTATGTTCATGATAATTGGCTATCATATTTTTTTAAAACCTTTTTCAAAAATAATTTTTCTATTAAATCCTGTGCCAAACTTTAAGTTTGGTGTTTTCAAAAATAATCTTTCTTAAAATTTTTGAAGGTCCCATAACTCATTTGGCTAGAGCGTTAATCTGTGTTCTTGGTAATTGGGTTAGAATCTTTTATACTCTTTTCAAAACCTTCTTTTTCAAAAATATTTTTTCTATTAAATCTTGTGCCAAACTTTAAGTTTGGTGTTTTCTTGTTGATTTCCCTTTGATTTTCGAAAATTTTGGTTTGGTTTTCTAAAAATTTTAAGTTTGGTGTTCTTCCTTCATGTTATTGTGTTCTTGTGAGTCTTCAAAGTGTTCTTGAGTTTCCTTGTGTCTTGATCTTAAAATTTTTAAGTTTGGTGTTCCTTGGTGTTTTCCCTCCAAAATTTTCAAAAACAAGGAGCATTAGATCTAAAAACTTTAAATCTTGTACTATCTTATTGTTTTTCTCTCTCCTCACTAAATTCAAAAATATCTTTTCAAAATATCTCTTCTAACTTCCTAACTTCTTATCTTTTCAAAATTTGTTTCAACTAACTAACTAACTTTTTGTTTGTTTCTTAACTTTTTCAAAACTACCTAACTAACTCTCTCTCTCTCTAATTTTCGAAAATATCTTCCCTCTTTTTCAAAAATTTCTGTTTTTTTTAACTAATTATTTTTATTTTTTTTTACGAAAAAAAAATTTTTTTTTTTACTTCAAAATTCAAATTCTTTTTAGTTATTTTATTTTATTTAAGTATTTACTTCTTATAAAATAAAATAAATAAAAAGGTAAATCAGTCCAAGTTATATCCATAGATCCATCATGGACATAAGTGGAAATGAACAGTCCAGGAGGACTCTGGGGTCATATTCTAACCCCTCTACTGCTTCATATGGAAGTAGCATCTGCATACCCTCCATTGGAGTCAGTAGCTTTGAGTTGAATCCTCAGCTCATTATCATGGTGCAGCAAAGTTGCCAGTATTCCGGTCTTCCACAGGAAGAACCTACAGAGTTTCTGGCACAATTTTTACAAATTGCTGACACAGTACATGATAAGGAAATAGATCAGGATGTCTACAGACTATTACTGTTTCCATTTGCTGTAAAAGATCAAGCCAAGAGGTGGTTAAATAACCAACCTAAGGCCAGCATAAGAACATGGAAACAGCTGACAGAAAAATTCCTGAATCAATATTTCCCTCCAAAAAGGATGACACAGCTAAGGCTGGACATCCAAGGATTTAAACAAGGAGATAATGAATCTCTTTATGATGCCTGGGAGAGATACAGAGAGATGCTACGAAAATGCCCCTCTGAAATGTTTTCAGAGTGGGTTCAGTTAGACATCTTCTACTATGGGCTTGCAGAAGGAGCTCGGATGTCTTTAGATTACTCAGCTGGTGGATCTATCCATATGAGAAAGACAATTGAAGAAGCTCAAGAGCTCATTGATACAGTTGCCAGGAATCAGCATCTGTATCTAAGCAGCAACCCTTCCATGAATGAAGAGGTTAAAACAGTAACTGCTGAATTCAGTACTGTAAAACAAGCTGCTGAATTCAATCAGCAATTAGATTTTCTAACAAAACAGCTAGCTGAATTCAAAGACAGGTTACAGGAGACAAGGATAGCTAATATACATATGGACGAACAGTTTAAGCAAACAAAGCAGCAGCTATCAAAGCAAATAGCAGAAGAATGCCAAGCAGTTCAATTAAGAAGTGGGAAAACATTAAATACCCCACCTCAAGGCATCAAAAATTCAAGAAATGAGCGACCCACCAAAGATTCCCCTGAGGACAGTAAGAGCCCAGGGAAAAATAATTCTGGCACTAAAACGCCAGAAAATGGGTGGAAGGCTGGCGCTGAACGCCCAGACCATGCCCAAAACTGGCGTTCAGCGCCAGAAACAAGGCAGGATTGGCGTTCAACGCCAGAAATGGGCAAGAATCTGGCGTTGAACGCCCAAAGGGGGCATAATCCAGCGTTGAACGCCCAAAATGGGCACATTTCTGGCGTTCAGGCGCCAGGAACAGACAGTGAGTTGGCGTCTAACGTCACTCCAGCTTCTGACTCTGGTACTCAATTGCCAGTGAGGGATCAGACACACACAAGTGCTGATAACAACCCCTCTAAAAAGGCTTCTTTAACCACTAAGGTTGAGGAATATAAAGCCAAGATACCTTATCCTCAAAAACTCCGGAAAGAGGAGCAGGATAAGCAATTTGCTCGCTTTGCAGATTATCTAAGGACTCTTGAAATAAAGATTCCTTTTGCAGAGGCACTTGAGCAAATACCTTCTTATGCCAAGTTCATGAAAGAGATCTTGAGTCATAAAAAGGAGTGGAGAGAAACAGAAAGAATTCTCCTCACTGAAGAATGCAGTGCAGTCATTCTGAAAAGCTTTCCTGAAAAGCTTAAAGACCCTGGGAGTTTTCTGATACCATGCATATTGGAAGGTGATTGCACCAAGACAGCCTTATGCGATCTTGGGGCAGGCATCAACCTAATACCTGCATCCACTATCAGGAAGCTTGGCTTAACTGAAGAAGTTAAACCAACCCGGATATGTCTCCAACTTGCTGATGGTTCCACAAAATACCCATCAGGCGTGATTGAGGACATGATTGTCAGAGTTGGGCCATTCGCCTTTCCCACTGACTTTGTTGTGCTGGAAATGGAGGAGCACAAGAGTGCCACTCTCATTCTAGGAAGACCCTTCCTAGCAACTGGACGATCCCTCATTGACGTCCAACAGGGGGAAATAACCCTGAGAGTCAACGATGACGAGTTCAAGTTGAACGCTGTCAAAGCCATGCAGCATCCAGACACATCAACAGACTGCATGAAAGTTGACCTTATTGACTCTTTGGTAGAAGAGATCAACATGGCTGAGAGTCTCGAATCAGAGTTGGAAGACATCTTTAAAGATGTTCAGCCTGATTTGGAGGATTCAGGGGACATGAAAGAGCCTCTGAACTTTCTTCTGAAAGAGGAAAAACCTCCTAAACCAGAGCTCAAGCCACTGCCACCATCCTTGAAATATGCATTTCTAGGAGAAGGTGACACCTTTCTAGTGATCATAAGCTCTGCTTTAAATTCACAGGAAGAGGAAGCACTTATTCAAGTGCTAAGGACACACAAGACAGCTCTTGGGTGGTCCATAGGTGACCTTAAGGGCATAAGCCCAGCTAGATGCATGCACAAAATCCTACTGGAGGATAATGCCAAACCAGTGGTTCAACCACAGAGGCGGCTAAATCCAGCCATGAAGGAAGTGGTGCAGAAAGAGGTCACCAAATTACTAGAGGCTGGGATTATTTATCCCATTTCTGATAGCCCCTGGGTGAGCCCTGTTCAAGTCGTCCCAAAAAAGGGAGGCATGACAGTGATTCATAATGAAAAAAATGAACTGGTTCCTACAAGAACAGTTACAGGGTGGCGCATGTGTATTGACTACAGAAGGCTCAATACAGCCACCAGAAAGGATCATTTTCCTTTACCATTCATAGACCAGATGCTAGAGAGACTAGCAGGTCATGATTATTACTGCTTTTTGGATGGCTACTCAGGCTATAACCAGATTGCAGTAGATCCCCAGGATCAAGAGAAAACAGCATTCACATGTCCATCCGGAGTGTTTGCTTAGAGAAGGATGCCATTTGGGCTATGTAATGCGCCTGCAACCTTCCAGAGATGCATGCTCTCTATTTTCTCTAACATGGTGGAAAAATTTCTGGAAGTCTTCATGGATGACTTCTCAGTATATGGAGACTCATTCAGCTCCTGTCTTGATCACCTGAAACTTGTTCTGAAAAGATGCCAAGAAACCAACCTAGTTTTAAACTGGGAAAAGTGTCACTTCATGGTGACTGAAGGAATTGTTCTTGGGCATAAAATCTCAAACAAGGGAATAGAGGTGGATCAAGCAAAAATAGAGGTAATTGAAAAATTACCACCACCTGCCAATGTTAAGGCAATCAGAAGCTTTCTGGGGCATGCAGGATTCTATAGGAGGTTTATAAAGGATTTTTCAAAAATCGCAAAACCTCTAAGCAATCTACTAGCTGCTGACACACCATTTGTGTTTGACACAGCATGCCTGCAAGCGTTTGAAACGCTGAAAGCTAAGCTGGTCACAGCACCAGTCATTTCTGCACCAAACTGGACATTGCCATTTGAGTTAATGTGTGATGCCAGTGATCATGCCATTGGTGCAGTATTGGGACAGAGGCATGACAAGCTTCTGCATGTCATTTATTATGCCAGTCGTATTCTAAATGATGCCCAGAAAAATTACACAACCACAGAAAAAGAACTACTTGCAGTGGTTTACGCCATTGACAAGTTCAGATCATACTTAGTAGGATCAAAAGTGATTGTGTATACTGACCATGCTGCTCTTAAATATCTATTCACAAAGCAGGATTCAAAACCCAGGCTCATCAGATGGGTATTGCTTCTGCAAGAGTTTGATATAGAAATAAGAGACAGAAAAGGGACAGAGAACCAAGTGGCTGATCATCTGTCCCGGATAGAGCCAGTGGAAGGGACGTCCCTCCCCTTTCTTGAGATCTCTGAGACGTTCCCTGATGAGCATCTATTTGCCATTCAGGAAGCACCATGGTTTGCCGATATTACAAACTATAAAGCTGCAAGGTTCATACCCAAGGAGTACAATCGAATACAAAAGAAAAAACTAGTTACTGATGCAAAGTACTACTTGTGGAATGAGCCCTATCTCTTTAAGAGATGTGCAGACGGAATCATCCGTAGGTGTGTCCCCAGAGAGGAAGCACAAAGAATCCTATGGCATTGCCACGGATCTCAATATGGAGGCCATTTCGGAGTTGAGCGAACAGCCACCAAGGTCCTCCAATGTGGGTTCTATTGGCCCACACTCTATAAAGATTCCCGAGAGTTTGTATGTAATTGTGACAGTTGCCAAAGAGCTGGTAATCTGCCTCATGGTTACGCCATGCCTCAACAAGGAATCTTGGAAATTGAGTTGTTTGACGTATGGGGAATTGACTTCATGGGACCTTTTCCACCATCATATTCAAACACTTATATTCTGGTGGCAGTTGACTATGTATCAAAATGGGTCGAGGCTATTGCCACACCCACCAATGATACTAAAACAGTGCTGAAGTTTCTCCAGAAACATATCTTTAGCAGGTTTGGTGTCCCTAGAGTGTTAATCAGTGATAGGGGCACTCACTTCTGCAATAAACAGCTTTACTCTGCCATGGTTCGGTATGGAATTCGCCACAAAGTGGCCACACCATATCATCCACAAACCAATGGGCAAGCTGAAGTCTCTAACAGAGAATTAAAGAGAATCCTGGAACGGACAGTAAATACCCGTAGAAAGGATTGGGCAAGGAGCTTGGATGATGCTCTGTGGGCTTACAGAACAGCATTCAAGACCCCTATAGGGACCTCTCCATACCAACTCGTATATGGTAAGGCATGCCACTTGCCCGTGGAACTGGAACATAAGGCCTACTGGGCAACCAGATTCCTAAACTTTGATGCCAAATTAGCAGGAGAAAAAAGATTGCTCCAGCTAAATGAGCTAGAGGAGTTCAGATTCACAGCTTTCGAAAATGCCAAGTTATATAAAGAAAAATAAAAAAAGTGGCATGACAGAAAGCTGTCATCTAGAATCTTTAAACCAGGACAGAAGGTTCTGTTGTTTAACTCTAGACTCAGGCTATTCCCCGGGAAACTGAAATCCCGGTGGAGGGGACCATACGTGATTACAAGTGTATCACCATATGGTTATGTGGAGCTTCAAGATATTGATTCTGATAAGAAGTTCATTGTCAATGGACAGAGAATCAAGCATTATCTTGAAGGCAACACTGAGCAAGAATGCTCAAGGCTGAAGCTAGATTAAAAGCTCAGCAAAGTCCAGCTAAGGACAGTAAAGAAGCGCTTGTTGGGAGGCAACCCAATTTTTATTCATTCTCATGATTTTTCATGTTTTATTAGGTTCATGATCATGTGGAGTCACAAAATAAATATTAAAAATTGAAAACGGAATCAAAAACAGCAGAAGAAAAATCACACCCTGGAGGAAGCACCTGTCTGGCGTTCAACGCCAGAACAGAGCATGGTTCTGGCGTTCAACGCCAGAAATGGCTAGTAAATGGGCGTTGAACGCCCAAAATGGGCACCAACCTGGCGCTGAACGCCCAGAGTTGTGTGCAATTCCCTCTTCTTTTGCTCGAGGGCGAGCAACATTCTAAGTTTGGTGTGGTAAAACAATTATGTAAAGGATCTATAGCTCAGTGGTAGAACATGTGGCTGCAAATCAAGAGATACCTCAGGGGATGCACTTCCCTCCACATAATTATTGGAAGCAACTGAGGATAGAAATACCAAAAATCACTAGGAATCAAGCCACAAAGGCAAGGAAGAGACATAAAAGAGCTCAAGAACATCATTGGTGCCTCAAGAAGGAAATGCCATCATCACTAAGGTGGACTCATTCCTTGTTCTTACTTTCTCTGTTTTTTGTTTTCTCTATGATAAGTGCTTATCTATGTCTGTGTCTTCATTACATGATCATTAGTAGTAATTAGTGTCTAGTTTGATTTTATCCCCAATTAAGTTATAGTATATTTTTCTCATCATCAGCAAACATGAATAAAATAGTAGATCTTTTGAATAAGAGGCAATAAAATTTCGAGTTTAATAAGAGAAATTCTAATTAGTTAAATGTGGTGGCAATGCTTTCTGTCTTCTGAATGAATGCTTGAACAGTGCATATGTCTTTTGAATTTGTTGTTTAAGACTGTTAAATATGTTGGCTCTTGAAAGAATGATGAAAATGAGACATGTTATTGATAATCTGAAAAATCATAAAAATGATTCTTGAAGCAAGAAAAAGCAGCAAAGAACAAAGCTTGCAGAAAAAAAAAAAAAAGAAAAAAGAAAAAAAGAAGCAAGCAGAAAAAGCCAATAACCCTTAAAACCAAAAGGCAAGGGCAAATAAAAGGGATCCCAAGGCTTTGAGCATCAGTGGATAGGAGGGCCTAAAGGAATAAAATCCTGGTCTAAGCGGCTAAACCAAGCTGTCCCTAACCATGTGCTTGTGGCGTAAAGGTGTCAAGTGAAAACTTGAGACTGAGCGGTTAAAGTCAAGGTTCAAGCGAAACGAAGAGTGTGCTTAAGAACTCTGGACACCTCTAATTGGGGACTTTAGCAAAGCTGAGTCACAATCTGAAAAGGTTCACCCAGTTATGTGTCTGTGGCATTTATGTATCCGGTGGTAATACTGGAAAACAAAGTGCTTAGGGCCACGGCCAAGACTCATAAAGAAGCTGTGTTCAAGAATCATCACACTGAACTAAGAGAATCAATAACACTATCTGAATTCTGAGTTCCTATAGATGCCAATCACTCTGAGCTTCAATGGATAAAGTGAGATGCCAAAACTGTTCAGAAGCAAAAAGCTACTAGTCCCGCTCATCTAATTAGGATCTGAGCTTCAATCAAAAACTCTGAGATATTATTGCTTCTCAACCTATTAGTCTTCTATTTTATTTGTCTAGTTGCTTGAGGACAAGCAACAGTTTAAGTTTGGTGTTGTGATGAGCGGATATTTTATACGCTTTTTGGGGATAATTTCATATAGTTTTGAGTATGTTTTAGTTAGTTTTTAGTCTATTCTATTAGTTTCTAGGAATAATTCATGTTTCTGGATTTTACTATGAGTTGTGTGTTTTTCTGTAATTTCAGGTATTTTTCTGGCTGAAATTGAAGGAGCTGAGCAAAAATCTGATTCAGGCTGAAAAAGGACTGCTAATGCTGTTGGATTCTGACCTCCCTGTACTCAAAGTGGATTTTCTGGAGCTAAAGAACTCGAAATGGCGTTTTTCCAATTGCGTTGGAAAGTAGATATCCAGGGCTTTCCAGCAATATATAATAGTCTATACTTTGCACAAGAATAGACGACGTAAACTGGCGTTCAACGCCAGTCCTCTGCCCAATTCTGGCGTCCAGCGCCAGAAAAGGATCAAAAGCTGGAGTTGAACGCCCAAACTGGCATAAAAACTGGCGTTCAACTCCACAAATGGCCTCTGCACGTGAATTGCTTAAGTCTCAGCCCTAGCACACACCAAGCGGGCCCCAGAAGTGGATCTCTGCATCATCCATCATAGTTTATCCAATTTTTGTAAACCTAGGCTACTAGTTTAGTATTTAAACAACTTTTAGAGACTTATTTTGTATCTCATGACATTTTAGATCAAAACTTTGTATTCTCTGACGGCATGAGTCTCTAAATCCCATTGTTGGGGGTGAGGAGCTCTGCTGTGTCTCAATGAATTAATGCAAGTATTTCTGTTTTCCATTCAAACACGCTTGTTCCTATCTAAGATGTTCATTCGCGCTTAACTGTGATGGAGATGATGAGCTGTGACACTCATCACCTTCCTCAAATCATGAACGTGTGCCTGACAACCACCTCCGTTCTATATACGATTGAATGAGTATCTCTTAGATTCCTTAATCAGAATCTCCGTGGTATAAGCTAGAACTGATGGCGGTATTCATGAGAATCCGGAAAGTCTAAACCTTGTCTGTGGTATTCCGAGTAGGATTCAAGGATTGAATGACTGTGACGAGCTTCAAACTCCTGAAGGCTGGGCGTTAGTGACAGACGCAAAAGGATAGTAAATCCTATTCCAACCGGATCGAGAACCAACCGGTGATTAGCCGTGCTGTGACAGAGCGCGTGAGCGTAGTTTTCACTGGAAGGATGGAAGGTAGCCATTGACAACGGTGATCCACCAACACACAGCTTGCCATAGGAGGACGTGCGTGCGTGAATCAGAAGACAGAGGAAAGCAGAGATTCAGAAGACAAAGCATCTCCAAAACTCCAACATATTCTCCATCACTGCACAACAAGTAACCTTTAATTTATGCTCTACTGGTTATTCACAATTCAATTGATAAACATAATTGACTTCCTGACTAAGATTTACAAGATAATCATAGATTGCTTCAAAGCAACAATCTCCGTGGGATTCGACCCTTACTCACATAAGGTATTACTTGGACGACTCAGTGCACTTGCTGGTCATGTGTGCGAAATTGTAAGAGAGTAACAATTTTGTGCACCACTATTCAACAAATTCCAAAGTATGCAAAATTTTTGAAAGACTTGTGTACACACAAGGATAGGATAGGAGAATTGGAGACATTATCCTTAGGTAGTTCAATTTCTTCCTTGATGGAACCTATTCCAAAGAAATGTGATGACCCTGGACCTTGTTTGGTGTCTTGTTGTATTGGTGGACGCATGTTTCATGATTGTATGTGTGACATGGGAGCTTGTGTAAGTATCATGCCGCTTTCTGTTTTTGTGCGGTTGAATTTAGCTCCATTAAAGAAGTCGGCGGCGAGATTTGCCTTAGCCGATAAAAGTGTGATCACGGTGATGGGAATAGCAGAAGATGTACTTGTGGCGATCAAGGATTTGGTCTTTCTGGTTGACTTTTACATCCTTGAAATGCCCCCAACAGAAAATAGAAGCTCATCCTCCGTTCTACTTGGTAGACCCTTCCTCAAGACCTCCAAATTCAAGTTAGATGCCTTCACCGGCACATATTCCTTTGGGGTTGGAGACAAGACTATCAAGTTCAATTTGGAAGAATCCATGAAGTATCCTCCCGAAGAGCATTCCATGCTCCGATGTGATGTAACTGATGAAGTGGTAGCGAAAGTGCAAGAAGAAGACCACAACAAGCTATGCTACCCCATTGATGAGGAGACGGATGGCCAAGAGGATGAACATGAGAAAGTTGTTGAGAATAAACTCCGTGAGCTTGATGACAAGGAACCTCAGCTTGAGGCAAAGAGCGAACTAAAGCCTCTTCCATCTCATTTGAAGTATACTCTGTTAGCGGTTGACTACGTGTCAAAGTGGGTAGAAGCAATACCTACCCGCCTTGACGACGCCAATACCATCATTTCTTTTATTAGGAATAATATTGTATGTCGTTATGGGTCGCCACGAGCAATCATGAGCAACCAAGGATCACACTTTTGTAACAGGAAAGTAGAGGCACTGCTCAAGCGCTATGGAGTGTCGCATAAGGTTGCTACTGCTTATCATCCGCAAACCAATGGACAAGCGGAAGTGTCCAACCGGGAGATTAAGAGAATCTTGGAGAAAGTGGTCAATCCATAAAGAAAGGATTGGAGCCTCCGGTTAGGAGATGCACTATGGGCGTATAGAACGGCCTACAAGACTCCGTTAGGGATGAGTCCCTTCCGGATCGTCTATGGTAAGGCATGGCACCTTCCGGTAGAGATTGAACACAAAGCCTATTGGGTGGTAAAGCGATGCAACATGGATTTGACCCAAGCAGGAGTGGCTAGAAAATTACAGCTAGAGGAGCTAGAGTGTTTGAGGAACGAAGCGTATGAGAATGCCCGGATTTACAAGGAGAAGACTAAAGCATTCCATGACCATCACATCCGGAAGAAGGACTTTCAAGAAGGTGATGAGGTTCTCCTCTACAACTCGAGGCTTCGATTCATGCCTGGCAAGCTCCGCTCTAGATGGGAAAGACCTTTCAAGGTGAAGGAGATAAAGCCCTATGGAGTGGTGGAGTTGTTTGATCCTAAAAGTGAAGCAACTTTCAAGGTGAATAGACATAGAGTAAAGAAGTACCATGGCTACAAGCTCCCAAAGGAGCTAGAGGTGTTCCTACTGACGGATGCACCTAGAGCAGGAGAAGCTTGAGCGACTGACCGTCCAACTTAAGGACGTAAAAGAAAAGTGCTTGGTGGGAGGCACCCCACCGTGGTAAGATCTTCCTTGTGTATACCATCTTGCTTTTAGCTTTAGATTCTTGTGAATTTTGTGACTTCTTGATGATTGTTGATTGCATAGGATTGTTAGTTTTGTTGATCTTGTTAGGTAACTAGGATGTGTAAATAGATTTCATCATTTTGGTATGGACGAATTGTTGAAGTAGAGAGAATGCTATGTTTTGAATAACGCATGAATTTGTGAAGTGTTCTCTTGCCTACTAGCCTAAGAACCTACCAAAAATGTGTTAGAATAGCTCTTTAGATGTTGTGAAAAAAAAGAGAAAAAGGAAAAATGGGCACCGACGCGCCAGCGCACCGTGCGTGCGTGCGCCGGTGGGGCATTTCTAACTCCCGGGCCTAATTCCCGAGAGTCATGCCCACTTTATGCCCATTTCGCGCCAGGCACCCACGCGTCCACGTGCTTGCCGCCTGCGCGCCCTTTGCACTTTGGTCATCGACGCGCAAGCGCACTATGCGCGCGCGCGCTGATGGTGCAATCTGAACTCTCTGGTACAAAAACCAGAGAGTTGTGCCACACTTGTGCCTAACATGTGCCCGTACCAACGTGTCCGCGCACTACGCGCATCCGCGCCGGTTGCCAATTAACTCAAGTACGCGTCCGCGCACTGTGCGTGTCTGTGCGCCTGCGCCACATGCCAACTCCAGGCTAGGGGCAAGACTACCCTCGCGCGCGCGCGTCAATGATGCGCACGCATCCCTCGCTCTACCTTCACTAACGCGCCAGCGCACTTTGCGCGCGCGCGTCGGTTGCGCGAATCAGTTTTAAAGCTGCGCGCCCTGCTTCTCTCCCTCGCCCACTTTCTTTCTTATTTCTTTCTTCTTCTTTCTCCATCACCTCTCTTCTCTTCTTCTTCTTCCACAATCCACCACCACCGTCTCCGGCCACTCACCGGCGACCACCACCTCTTCCGGTGGCGCTACATTTCTTCTATTTCTTTCTCATCTTCACAAAAGAAAATTCAACCTTGTTCTTCTACACTTCTCAAGGTTCTACTTCTTCCATATCTCATCCATTACTTTATTTGCATTAATTCATCTTCTAGTTAGATTTTTCTTGTTGATTTACTTAATCTTTCCTTATCTTTTGTCAATATGTGATGCTTATTTGATGATTGATATCTCATTTTAGGCCTCAAGTTGGTTGAGTATCTCATAATTGCTCACTGCTTGTTCACTACACGCCAAGTGTTCGAGGAATTTCATGAATGCCATTTTGGTTTATTTTAATCATGTACTTTCAATTTGGTGCTTCTCCTCATTCACTTGCTTTCTTCTAAATGCATTGAGTGCACTTTGCTTGCTAATTAGATACTTATTGAACATGACTTGCTCTTTGTTATGGATGCTTGAGATCATTCTTCTCATGCCATTTTGCATGCTTTACCTCCTCTTGCATCCCATGCCAAGTGTTGTGACCCATGTCTCTATGATTACTTTGTTGCCATATCTCTTTTGGGCACTACCCTTCACTTGCATGTTTTTTTCTTAACATGATTCTTTGGGTTTAATGTTTTCTTGTTTCCCTTCATTTCTCAGGATGGCCACCAAGAAAGTCAAGGCGAAAGCTCCAAGGAAACCGGCCGCAAAAAGGGCACCCCAAAGGCCAAACTCTAAGGCGCACTCTTCATTAGGAGCCAAACCTCTATCCAAGAAAGCGAAGACACCCGCTCTTATTGATGAGAATGAAAAGAGCAAACCGGCAAAAGATTCTTCAAGGTTCCCCAACCGCTTCTGTGAACTTATGTTCCCCTTCATAGCTGTGAGGAACTATCATCCTGAGCATCTACTCGCTCCGCCGGACAAAGTTTCTCCTTGTATTCTACCCCGTATTGAACGGCGATGATGGGAGTTTCTTTTGAGAAAACCAAGGGAGATCAACCTCTCTTAGGTGGAAGAATTCTACACTAACTACCATCTTCCCTCTCTTCAATTGGTATACATGCGCCGGAAGCAAGCCTCAGTTTCAGAGGAGGCTATTCAGTAAGTGTTTAATGTCCTACCGGTACCAAGTGACATGGATGGCTACCAAGAAGTCCTACGTCAGCGAGAAGAGTTTGGATTCAATTGGGACTCGATCCTCCGAGTCATTGCTGAGCCAGAGACATTTTGGATCCAAGGTCGACTCTGGATGCGGCCCAAGAGCATTGACGCACGTTCACTCACTGTAGAAGCTAGAGCTTGGGCCCAGATCCTATCTCACTATGTGCTACCTAGCACCCACAAGTCATCCTTCACGGCGGATCTCGCCTTGCTTGTTTGGTATGTTCTCACGGAGAGACCGGTGAACATTCCGCTTCTTGTTAAGCAAGCGATGAGTCAAGTACACACCCGGGGTAATTTGCCATTTCCAGCATTGGTATCTGACTTAGTTGCTGCCGTGGGTGTTCCTTGGGAAGCCACGGATATGAAGATTATAGTTCCGGCTAAGGGCGATGTGGTCCCAAGCGGAAAATACCTACATCTTTCCATGAACAACCCAAGCCCTGACATGGCCCCTCCACTTATTTTTCCTTCTACCTCATCATCACCACCACCACTGAGATCCACACATCAAAGGATAGAAGATCTACACCGGAAGATTGATAGATATGAGCGGCGCAACCAACGCCGATACACTTATATCAAGAAGCTTCTGCGTTGTGTTACCCCTAGCATGGAGGAACCCGAAATATTCACATCCACCTCAAACCCAAGTGATGGGAGCTCTGATGAAGGGGGTAGTGATGGTTCCGGTCCCGACCGTCCCTTGCGCATTGTTGGTAGCACGGAGGACCGTGCTGAATTCTAAGTGTGGGGAGGTTGTTTGATCGATCTCCATGGGTAACAATCTCTTCCTTTCAATACCCATGGATTTATCTTTTGCTTAGTAGTTAGTGCATTGCATGTATAGTTAGTCTTGCTTGTAAATATTCCTTTCATGGTAGTTAATCTCTATAGAGTTTCTTGGTCAAAATAATGACTTCTTCCTCAAGAAACTGTGATTTTGGGGTACCCTACCAAATTTTGAAAAAAAAATTTTGCGGAAAACTTGCTTTAAGAATGTATTTTGGAACATAGTGATTGAGCTAAGAACACAAGCATGTAAGTTTTGAGCCTATTGCATGGTTACATCTTCTAACTATCATTTTCCATTCTTGTGTGCATTATTCTCTCTCTATGATTGTAATCCTTGCTTTTTCTGATTCTATATGTCCATTACTTGTGTATGAATGTATTTACATGATCGAGGCCGTCGTTTCGATAGTCACTTCTCCCAAATGGCCTTAAACCTTTTATCTACCATTGCTAACCAATTTTGAGCCTATGATAAACCCTCTTTGTTCTTAAAAAGAGCACATCAACAACCTTAAGCAGAAAACCATGAATGTCCCTAAATTTGGATCCTTGATTAGCTTAGGTAAAGTTAGGATGTATATCATTCAATTGGGAGGGTATACTTAGGAATTTGGGTAGATGTAAGGAGGTGTATTGTAGTTGTAATTGAAAATTCTAGGATTTGAGAACATACTCATGTATTGGATGATTGAACCATATGCATTGAAACTTTTGTACAAAAAACCCCAAGAAAAAAAAAGGGGACCAAAAAAAAAAAGAAAAAAGAGTAGAAATTCATATGTGTATATATGAGAATGTATGAAAAAGAAAAGAAAAAAATATATAAGAGACAAAAATATGAAAAAAAGAGAGAAAACAATGAAATGGAACAAAAATGCCCCAAGATAAAGTAATAAAAACAATGCATATAGGATGTGAATTGAAAAGAATGCATGAGTATGCAAAAAGTGAAACTCAAGGGTAGCTAGGTAATGCATTATAGTTTTATAGGTTGTTCTATGTGTCTAGTGGGATTCTAGGTTAATCAAGGACTCAAATTTTAAGCTCACTTGGCCATATACATCCTTACCTTCACCCTAGCCACGTTACAATCCGTGATAATACCTCATGATACTTGTATGCATGCATTAAGTAATTGTTGATTGTCAGATGAAAGAAAAATCTTGGAAAGCATGATTAGGAGAGGATTGAGTGAGGAACCCTATACACTCGAGCAAATAGAGCGGATACACTTCCGGTGAAGGTTCGATGCTCAACTCCTTATTCCCGGCTTTCACAAGCGTTCATTTAGCAAGTTGTATGCACTTCATGCTGATGTTCAAATTGGTAGGATTCATGAACTACATATCATTTTTACCCTATATTCTCATATGTGTTCTTGGAGGATGAATTTATCCTTGACCAAGTAGATAGATGATTTTACATTAGTTGCATGCATTCACTTAGGTAGTTTGCATTTCATAAACCCTTTCTCACCATGATCTTTGGTCTTTTTATTTTAAGCATGAGGACATGCTTGGTTTAAGTGTGGGGAGATTTGATAAACCCCAATTTTGTAGTTTATATTGTGTAGAATTTGGAGAGTTTTGTCAATATTTTCCGCACTTATTCACAAGAAATGCATGGTTTTGTGTTCTCTTCCTAATATTGCTCCATGATGAAAAACATGCTTATTTTGCCTTAGAATTGCTATATTTTGATCCTCTTTTATTGCCATTCGATGCCGTGATGTATTTGTTAAGTGATTTCAAGATTAATAGGGTAAGAATAGCCTAGAAGAGAGAAAGAAAGCATGCACAAGAGGAAAGAACATGAAGATTTGGATTTTGGGAACTTCAGCACCGGCGCGCACACGCACTCCACGCGCACGCATGGATGAGGATAGCTAGAAGCGGCACGCAAGGAGGGACGCATCCGCGGGGGCCAGAGAATTCCAACCGACGCGCACGCGCACTTGGCGCGCACGCGCGGAAAGCTGCACGTGACCTCATTAAATGTAATCGTGCCTGGAGATTTTTGAGGCTCACTAGGCCCAAATTCAAGCTGTTTCTGCATGGAAAAGACCCAAGGATGCAAGGGAAAAATGGGGGGATCATTCATTTTACACTTAGACACATTTTTAGCTAGTTTTTGGTTCTTTGTTTTTCTAGAGAGAGAAACCCTTGTTCCTCTCTAGATCTAGCTTTAATTTGATCTTCCCTTGTTGAATTCTGAATTGGATCTTATTAATTACTAGTTTTACTTGTTTAATTTGAATTCCCTAGTATAATTTTGCTTAGATCTTGTATTAGTTTTATGAATTCTTGTCAATTGTCAATTTCTACCCATTTCATGAATGTTGTGAATCTAGCTTTGTTAATGTTACATTGATGATTTCTATGATTAATTGTGTTGTTTGAGTGATTGTATGTTGATAATTGTTAGTGGGTATTTTCTAGTTTCAATTTAATTGCATTTTGAACATGTCTTATGTTAATTCTTACCATGTGTTTGATGAATTGTTTACCTTGATTATGGAGTAGTTCTTTTTACTCTTGGCCTAGGCTAAGGGAATTGGGTAAATTTGAGTCATTGGGTCTAATGGATTTGATGATTTGGGAACTCTTAGTGGTCAATTTGATAGCCATTGACACTAGCCTACTACTAGGTTAATTAGTAGTGAGGTTAGACCTTATGGGTTGATGTTGACTAAGCCATTTAACGTACTTCAAGTATAGAAGTAGACTTAATGAGTTTGGTTCCTCATAATTGTCAAGATATGGTTATTAGACAAGGATAGTGACCCCAATTCCCATGCCTAGCCAAGAGTTGCTTTTATTATTCATATTTGAAAACTCAAATTCCTACTTGTCTTTCCTTAGTTATAGTCATTGCTAAGTTTTAGAATAGAATTATATTGAAGGTTTTCTCATTAGTTTGGAATTTCTCACATCTTGCTTAGCCATTTGAATTAGTTTCTTGCATTTTAAGATTACTCGCTTGTTAAGCTTTCTCATTTAATTTCTTGCTCATAACTCACAACCCCGGATTTCTAACTAATGTTGAAGCACATGTTTGCCCATTCTTCGTAAGACGACCCGAGGTTTGAATACTTCGGTTATTTTTATTGGTTGAACTTGTGACAACCAAATTCCTTTCTAAATTTGATCCTCAAGGATTTTTGTTGGTAGAGCTATACTTGCAACGTAACTTTATTGAGAAATTCTTTACCGACATAGTCCATGAGCGCGCATCAAATTTTTGGCGCCATTGCCGGGGAATGGTTGCAACATATGCCTTGATATTGGTTATGTGAATATGTGAATATTGTAGATAGTTTACTTTCTTTCAATATTTAGGTGTAGTTTAGATTTTTCTTATATTTGTGCTATGACTCTCAAGTTTGATGACTCGGTCTCAACCAAATTCTAGCTTAGCCGATTTTGATCCCGAAATTAAAAGAACTTTGTTACACACTCGGCAAGCTAGACGGCGGTTGGACTATACGGCTAGTACTTCAGACTCTCTTGAGGAACATACCAAATCACTAGACGTCACCGAGAGTGACTTGGAGTCTGCTACTTCCTATTCTTCTGTTGGCACTACTAATACATCTTTGCATCCTACAGGTGAGCCACACATGGCGAAACCATGCTGGATCACTTTGTATGAGCAAGGAGCTCCGGATATCATACTTCAACCGTTGCAAGCAAGGTATCCTAACCTTGATCCAAACTTTGAATTGAAGAGTAGCTTGATAAATCTACTTCCTAAGTATCATGGGTTGTCGGGTCAAGACCCCATCCGACATCTAAAGGATTTTCAAGTTGCTTGTTCTACGGCTCGAAGGCATGGAGCCGATGAGGTGGCTATCATGGTCTTCGCCTTCCCTTTCTCTCTTGAAGGGCAAGCAAAGACATGGTTTTATTCGCTACCGGATGAGATTGTGACCAACTGGGATTTCTTGATAAGAGAGTTTCTTGATAAATTCTTCCCACCGGAGAAGACCGACTACATCCGGAAGGAGATTTCGGGCATAATGCAAAGAGACCAAGAGAGTTTGTACGAGTATTGGTCTCGGTTCAACAGGCTATTAGAGTTATGTCCACACCATGGAATGACCACTCACTTGCTCATTAGCTACTTTACCGGAGGTCTTTGTGTGGAAGATAGAAGATATCTCACCGCTTCTAGTGGTGGTTCCCTTTCGAAAAACAAGACGGAGGGAGAAGCTTGGAATTTGATAAGGAATGTTGCCGAGGCTACACAACACACAAGGGTGAGAAGTAATCCTCTCAAAGGTGTGGTAGAACCGTCACCTTCCAAAGCAATCCTAACCAAAGCACTTGGGGATATGACCACCATCCTTACACAAATCCAAAAGGATCAAAAGGAATACTACTCCATCCAAGCCATCCAAGCCCCACCTCCAGTTGCTCAAATTGAAGGCCCTCCTAGGATTTGTAGTTTGTGCTCTAGCACCACTCATTACACCAATCAATGCCATCAAATCCAAGAGGAGCATGCCCTTGTAGTGGCCAATGTGAATTACAACAACCGTCTACCCTATCCTTCTCAAAGCCAAAACAACTACCCTCATGGTAGTAATCAACATCAAGGGTGGAGGGATAATGCACAAGGGAGCAATCAAAACCAAAGATGGAACAACTCTCCTTCTCATCACAACAACAACCAATCTTCATCTCAATACCACCATAACAACACCAACTACCAAGCCAACCAAAGTCACTCCAACCAAAACCAAAACAACTACACCAAGTACCAAGCACCATACCATAGACAACAATCCAACCAAACCTCTCCATCTTCCACCAACCAAGTTGATGAGCTTAGAGCCGCTATGGAGAAACGAGATGAGAGCAACAAGGCTCAATTTTAATTTTATTAGAAGATTGGAAATAAACAGCAACATATTATCATAAAAGTATACTCTTTATTAAGTTTGTAGAAGATGTGATGGTATGGAACTTGAAACATACATATTCAAATAAAAATTCCATGTCTAGGAGTCAATATTATATTTGTTGCATACCTATTATGGGATTGCCAACTTGCCAGTTACCAGAGTGCAAAATACAAACTGACCTTTTAGAAAAGCCTATCTATATATGGTTGTGCACGTTTGCTTTCAATTTTGTTTTTTATTTTTTAGATAACTAAGAAAAATAAAAATAACCAGAGACAATCTTATTTAGTTTTTCAAAACATATTGTTTCAATTTAGAATATGATTTATTGTCACAAAAATTGAAACAGACGCATACAGGGTACAGCACATAAAACTGAACTTTGTTATTCAATTACTTAATTTGTCATTCAATTATTTAATTTATATATAATACATATTAAAATGTAAAATATATAATAAATATATGTATGATAACACACATACAAACGTGTATATACACATACATACAAATATATTTGTATAGCTGATTTTTGTGTATTTTTGGAAAAAAATAAACCTCACAATTATGAATTCACTCTTAAAGGTTTAATTAAACAACAATATTATATTTGTCTTGTACTAAATAAAGTGACTATATCCTACAAATAATTATGTAAATAAGACACTAAAATCTGTTTGTGTACATGTATTATTCTTTTTTTTTTATTGAATAGTTAGTGTAAATAGGACAGAAAAATCTATTTGTGTTTTTCTTGATTGTCAAGTAATGGGTTTTGAATTTTTTTTTGCAGATGGGAGAGATGTTGGATATTATGTTTCATCACAGGGATGATTTCAAAGAAGATCAAGAAGGAACAATGGTATATTATCCGGATAATAAGGCTTGTTCGTAATGCGGACCATAGCCAAGAACAAGGTGAAACTAAACAATCACACTGGAGTGCTCACACCAGTTATAAAGAGTCAACTGGAGAAAGTTAGAAAAGAATCTAAGAATTGGAAGCCTATTTGGACAGGGGACAACGGATACGAAAAGTTTGAGGTGCATGGCCACCCAACTAATCATGTGATGGACTTAGGAAAAAGACTATGCACTTGCCAATTTTTGATGCTTACAGGTTATTTGCATTGCTATAATAATTGTTTTTGTGCTATAGTAATAATCTGATTAATGGTATATGACTAAAACCCATGGTTGTTGTGGCTGTTGTTTGTATGTAGGTATTCCTTGTGTGCATGCATGTACTACACTGTCTCGGGTTAACAAGCCACCAGAAGACTTTTGTCATTGCTTGCTAACAATGGAGTCATATAGGAAAACATATAATTATCATATTAATCCAATTCTTGGACAACCATTATGGGAGCATGCAGAAGAATGTAACAGTCCACATGCACTAAAAATAAAGAGGAAACCTGGAAAACTACAGATGAAAAGACGGATGGATGCTGATGAGAAGGGTGGTGGAGGATCTAAAAAGTCTAAAGCTGATCCCAAGCCTCAGAGTAACAATGGAGATAATGTTCATCTAACGAGGCAGTTGGGCCCCTTTACTTGTAGTTTCTGTGGTGATAAAGGACATACAAAGAGAGGTTGTAAGAAGAAGAGAGCTTGTGATGCTACTGCAGCTGCTGAGGCTAATAAGAAGAAGAAAAATGAAGGAGGTGCCCCTGCATCTGAGCAGCAACTTCAGCAGCCTTAAGATGATGGTAACCAACGTGATGGAGAAGACAATCCTCTTGTGCAGTCTACTAAGATTGGCCAAGTCACTTCTGATGTATAACCTGTAGAGATAGATATATCTTAGCCAACTGCTTCTGATGTAGAAGATTCTCAAAAGGTAACTTCCTATTTATATTTCTTAAATTTTTTGTGATTCAAGTGAATCATCATTTATGTGTAATGTAAATAATTTCTAAGATCATGGAATAAAAAGGCCTTCAAAATTATCACCAAGGAGAAGATCCTCTCCACTAGCAACTTCTGTCCCAGTGAATCCGATGCAGGGTGCTAGTTCAGGAACTGCAACAAGACTTGTCAATTACATGAAGTTCATCCCAACTCCAGGATTTAAGGCTCCAAGAAAGAAGAATTGAAGACTTTAGCTTAATATGTATAGGGCTATCTGTTTTGATGTTAATACTTTTTGCTAGACAAAGACTACACAAGGAAAAAACAATCATTTATGTTTTGCTATAAAGTCCTCTCTTTTGAGGCAACTTTGTTTAACATGCTCATGTTAGTTGGCTGCCGTTTGTGTTATGTGACTAACTGTGATAAGTTGAACCATTGTCTTAATACAATTATCTTTTGAGTTTGAACCATTATCTTAATTCAGTGTTGGCTGGTTTTCAATCACTTATGCTGCCTTCTTTAGCATATTACTGTTTTAATTAATTGAGTTATCCAAGTTTACATTCCATCAACAAACACCATTCAACAGTTTCTAATACCATAATCATGTTATCATTTTTTACATATTGTTCATTCAATGAATACAGGGTACACACCACCAACTCTTTTAACTCAGGCTTTACAATACATGATAACAATTAACACAATCAATACAGACACAACTAATACCAACAATTGGTTAACCAATTTTTGATTCCAGACATCTTCTTCTAATCTCCCAAGCCTCCAATCAAAGTTCATCTTCACTTCATGATTATCTCCATAAGATTCTGGTTTCTCAACTGGTTCATCCTGCCCAGTATCTGCCCACACAAAAAGCCCACACCATCTCTTTCCACTTGTCTGTAATCAAGCAAACATATAACATGCTCAAACTTCAGGAAAGAAGAACAAGAGAAGAACAGTCAGGTAAGAATGAACAATCATAACAACACAAGTAATACTGATAACTCACATTATAATTGGGACAACCAAAAAATGGTTTATTTGGGTTTGAATCTATCTCAGACCACCTGAGAACTGGCCGGCAGCCGCAACCGCACCATTCCGGCACCCCGGATCTTCTGCTTCTGCTTTGCGTTCTCGTCCGATGGCCACTGCACGGTGAACTAATAGAGCTTCCAACTCTAGTGCTTCCACCACCCATCATGGATATTCACTTCCAGCTCCAAGAACAACAGCAACAACAAGAATGGAAAAACAACGATGAAGAAGAGGAAGAAATTAACTTACTGAACATTTGGGAATTTAGGGTTAAATATAGGGGGAGGGACCACATTGGGTATAAATTGAAACTGTGCCAGCTCAACTAGCCGTTGACACCATTCAGCGTGGCAAAATGAAGCCACATCAGCGTCTTGCTGATGACTCATCACCGGAAAATTGTCCAGGGACTATTATGGTACCCGGAGCTGTATCTGGTGGATTACAATGGTGCAATTGGGATCTCAGGGACCACATTGAGTAACGACCCAAATTTCAGGGACCATTATGGGTATTCACTAGGAAAATTTCTCCTTAAGGATATGAGTTCTTTGGTAACAGCATTCAGTTAAGCACTCCCTTTTTTCTTTCCTTTCCTTCTAAGTAAAGATCCATAATTACTAAAATAATGATCACAAATATCACAAACAATCAATAAGTAACAATAGTTGACTACTTATCCATATAGAAAACATTAGAAATATTTCCCAGGAATCTATTGAGTCATGGGTTTTCATAACTATGCACAATTCTATGTTTAACTATTGGAAAAGATTATTAAGGTCAAATAATTAAGTGTATGTGAGGCAAAGTAAAATAGTCAAATCGCACATGAATATAGTAAAGCACGCATATCAAGCATCTTATTCTTCAGTTCTTTCCAAAAATTTATTGTTTCCTTTTGACAAGATATCAAACAGAATAAGATTATCAAATCAGGGGGAAAACCCATATATTAGGAAGTCAAACTTATTCTGAGTTAAGAAAGTACAAATGGAACTCATTTATGAAAATTTCGATCCTATACTTTACTCTCTAACCAAGTATATGCAAGCATATTTTATGCAACATATTGGATTCTATTTGCGCTTAATCTTTACCATAAGATGGCTTATGATTAATAAAACCCAACACAGAGTTATATACAAAATTACAAGAAATTTTTACATGAGAGAATATGATATAGTCCAACATAGAAATACACATTAATGACCAAAAAAATAATGCTAAAAATGGAGGTTTCTACAATAATTATAATTTTCATGGAAAAAATGCATGAAAGGTTGAATACCTGATAGCCTCTAAGAGCTCCTTAGCTATTATAGCTGATTATTTTTTGATAATCCTTGTTCAACAACTTTTTTTGCAAAATCTGTTGCAACAACCGTTAAAGAAAGCTAAGGAGCTTTATCAAAACCTGGATCTTCCTTCAGAACATCTCGATTGTTTTACTCATTCAACCTCTAATCTGCAAAAACTTCCAACACTTAGTACTGATAGTTTTATCTTTTGTCAATAAATCCGAGTACATAGATGGTAGCCAACATCACTGCTTCGCATCATCATGTTACTAACTTAAAAAAATATCCAAACCCCATTTCAGCTGTATACTCAAATACAGACAATACTTGATCTACTCCAAAGGCAGCACCAACCACATATCTATCATCTTCTAATAGATGGTAATTTCAGGTAATTTGAGCTTCACAGGCTAGGGCACATAAATTGGAAATTTAAGGATTTGAAGATAAACCAAAACTATACAAACTTGGAGTTATTTTTTGAAAGATTTGAGCATATTATGGACAGAACGAATTAGACTTGTCTGAAGTTCTCTAATTAGATATCCAAAATACTAAATAGAGAAAGGGAATAACTTCAGTTACCTCTAAAGGTAGGTGAAGAGAGGTAGAGCAGAACGGAGCATAAGAGAGGAGGTCATAGCAGCAACAAAGCACAGGGACGAGTGCGGCGTTCTTCCTTGTCGACGAGCAAAAGAACATGCATAAGCAGGACGACGACAGAACACCAAAGCAGGTGACATACAACTGTACAGAGAGAGAGAGAGAGAGAGAGAGAGAGAGAGAGTTACAGGAAGAAGCTTGAGGATGGTAGCAGTATCGACTAGCGAGTGAAGCATTTAGATTCAGGTTACTAACAAGGGTTAATAGTTAAATTAGTCTTTGAAATATAAGATATTTTTTAAATTTATTTTTAAAATTTTTTTAATTAAATTATTTATTATAAATTAATTATATTTATCTTTCAATCACTTTATTAACAAGTTTTTTTAAAAAATTGATGTTATAAAACAATTAATAACATATATAATACTTGATATGTCTAATTGAATATTAATTAAATATGTTTATGAAAATTTATTAATTTAGTCATTTTTCTCAAATACAAAAATTCTATTCGTAATATGACCTAGTGATTAAATTGATAGATTTTCGTAAACATATTTAGTCAACGTCTAATTAAACATATTCAGTTAATATTTTATATCATCAATTGTTAATAAAAATTGTGATTGGAGTAACTAAAGATATGATTAATTTGTAATCTTTGAAGGACCAATTTGATTGAAAAAATATTTCAGGAATGAATTTAAATAATATCTTATCTTTCAAAGACTAATTTGACTATTAACTCGTAGCAAGAAAGTAAATTTGCGCGATGGTAGTAACTACAAAGAGGGATGGTAACGAATAGGATAAGATATGGTTTGGATCTAACTCTAAGTTTACTTGTGAGGTATTTTTGAAAGTCCTCGTTCATTAACCCTTTGGTCAGACACAGACTAGCTACTGAATCCGTAAGCTTGTTGACCATCAAACATTCGTCGTTGAATCGGTTTATGTATTTTTTTATGGGTTCGTCTTGTCGTTGTGTAACTCCGAGCAGGCTAATCGGATATTTAATTTTGCAATTTTAGTGGTGAATTATGCCATGAACATCCTAGAGACATCGTCAAAATTAGCTATCGAATTGTTCAGAAGGATGCTAAACCACTTGATTAGTGGGCCGGCTAAAGTTACCGAAAATGTCTTACACTAAACTGTATCGACAGCTCTTTCTAAATTCATCCTAACTTCAAAAGTCGTTAAATATTCATGTGAATCTTTAGTGTCGTCATACTTCATGTGAATCGACTTATCAAAACCTTATGTAACTTAACTCTTAGAATTCTCTCGATGAATAACAATTTTCGACCGATATAGCTTTTAATAACAAGATCACGTTCACTCTTATTAAGAGCTTTCAATAAAATATTTATTAAGTTTTGAGAATCTTTACTTTAAACCTAATAGATTACAAATGATACGCGCTTAAGACTGAAAGTAGAAAATAATTTTACAAATTTCACTTCTTTATTGCAATACCTGTCCATGGCTAAGCATTTTTCACTTTTTTAACTTCTTCATGGTCAAAACCTCTTCTCTACCTTTTGCATGGCATAACCTCACCTACAATTTTAAAAAAAAAAAAGCTAAAAACATAACATAAATGAACTAGAAATATAACAAGAGATTAAATCATATGCATTTGTACCATCGACAAATCATATTCACTAATCCTTCTCCTCTTGAGATAATTATTAACAGAGCGCAGCTAAACATTTCTATTAAATGGTAAGGCATAATTGAATGACGGTAAAAAAATCTTTGACTGATAATAAAACAAAATTAAATCATCTTAATAAATTATTAGCTACTATTAAGTCACTACACTAATCAACTACTTCCATGTAACTCTTTCCATATACAAATGAAACAAATGCATTTAAAATGAGGAATTAAATAGATGACATCAAGATTTTAAATTTACAAATAAATATATTTAAAAAAATCACTAGTGCAGCATGTAACATCTTACCACAGAACTTTATGTTTAAGTCGTAAAACAAAGGTGGTGTGGTATTACGATCTTTACAATATAATGTATACATATAATAGCAGAAAGATTATAATATATTAGGAGCCTTGAAGAATAGATGAAATAAAAATCGCGAAATAAAAGCGCAACGTTCAAGGAATGAGTTAACTTGCGTGCTAAGAAAACTATAACTATCAAACATAAGATAATAAAAGTAGGAATAGATTGCCAAAAATACAAAATAACAAGCTCCTAATTCAGGCCGCGAAACCAAGATTGGCCGGAGAATATTTACACATATATATACATATCCAAAACCCAAATGTACATAAACAAAATCCTGCCTTTCAATAAACCTCTAAGAGGATAAAAAAGAACAAGTTATGCGGAGAGAAAGTTAAGTACATATATATACATCACTGTACAACAAAATAATCTAGTAACCACTTCGCTTCAGGAGTCCAGATGCCTAATGAGATGCCTCTCGACCTGCATCTGAAAAACAACAACATAGTATGGGGCGAGAACCAGAGGTTCTCAGCATGGTTAAGGTGCCACACACATAATATATAAGGTCCTGGGAATGCCAGAGGCAATCCTAGAACACCGACACTCAAATTATAGAGTTTAAAGTATTAAACAAAGGCCATAAAAGGTGGTTCTCTAAGAGTATCTAAGCCTAGCTTAACTTAATCTTAAATCTAAGTCTCATACTGCCATTCCTCTATACCTCCATCTCCGTCAGTATTTCACAGACAAATAAACAGATAAAAGCAAACACAAGAAGGTTACAAGTATTGAAGGTAGCAAATATACACGTAACATAGTAAATGCACTTAGGCAAACACAGTTAGAGCACAAACAAGTAATTCAAGTAATATGCACATGATGCATGCCTGTCCTATGGCTAATGAGCTCATCTGTCGGTTATACAGCCAACCTGAGAAGTCGGGTTTGCTAAACTATTGGACTGTCCCCCGATGTGCATCCCCATGAGTCTATGCATAGATTTTTCTCATACATATATCAAATCGCTCAATGGAGGTACCATTCCCAGGAATTTATAAGTGCCTGGTCACCCTTACGTCGTATGGTCAACAAAGTATCGAGTTTTCAACCTGGTACATGTGGTGGCAAGCCACGGTACTTTACCCAGAGAATCTCGTATCTCAGATTATTTAATCATTCAAACCAAGTATCATACATAATCATTCAATTGATTATCAAGCCAAGTATCATACATGATCATCCGTAACATTTCATAATCAATTCATCACTTTTCAGCTTTACTTCATCTCCAATTATCCCCATTTCCTAACTTCATCTGATTATCAGGTTTAATACTATTATTAATGACTAAAGGAATGAAAATAGAGGTTTAGAAGCTTGAAGTGCGGTTTAAAATTTTGAAAAACCATGTTTGCTGAAACAGGGGCCACGCGTATGTGTGGCTAGGGGTGGCAAACGGGCCTAAACTCGCCGGGTTGGCCCACATAACCCGCCAAAAAAGGCGGTCCGGGCTGAAAAATTGAGACCGCCAAATAGCAAAAGCCCGCCTAACCCGCATTGCTCAAACCGCGGGCTTTTGTGGGACGGGGCGGGCTTCTCCGCCGGGCTTAGTATTTTTTTAGTGAGGGGGTATTTTTACAATTTTTTGTCCAAAATCTAACTTTCCCCAACCTAACTTACAAGAGTATGAAGATAAAAATTGAGTGGTTTGGATTATGTTTATATTACTTTGGAGACAATATTTATAATTATGTTTTAAATTATGTTTATTTTGTTTTGGAGAGAATATTTATACTTATGTTTTGGATGAAAACTTGGTTTATAATTATGTTTATTAGATATTTATAAGGTTTAATTACTCTGTTGGTCCCTATAGTTTTGCGAAATTTTCAATTAGGTCCCTATACTTTTTTTCTTTTTAATTAGGTCCCTGCACTAATTTTTTTCAATTGAGTCCCTACACTTTTTTTTCCTTTTATTTTAGTCCCTGCACCAATATTTTTTTTTTTCAGTTGAGTCCCTATACAATTAAGCCAATTACTACTAAGAAGGACCTAATTGAAAAAAAATTGGTGCAGGGACCCAATTAAAAAGAAAAAAAGTATAGGGACCTAATTGAAAATTTTGCGAAACTATAGGGACCAACAGAATAATTAAACCTATTTATAATTACTAAGATTTCAATGTTTATGAATATAAAAAAAAAAAGAGGAGCGTTGGCGGGCTTAGCCCGCCAGTCCGCAGTTAGGCGGGGGGGGGGGGTGGGATTCTAGGACCGCCTCACTAGGCGGGGTAGGGCGGGCTTCTGGCGAGTTGGGGCGGGCTTCCCCGCTTGCCACCCCTACGTGTGGCTCACGCGTACGCGTGGACATGCTTGCTAGCTCTTTACACGTATGCATTGCCAAAAACTCATACCACGCATACGCGTGGACCTACGTTCTTTTAAAAAAAAACAGAATCAGTAGCAAAGCTATAGAATTGAAGAAGGAAATTAGTTTTGAGTTCAAATCTTTCAACACCCATAATTTCTTCAATTTAAAATATTTTTCACCCATTCTTCGAATGGCATAAACTTCATGAACCCAAATTTTATTTAAGACAAGTTGTAGTCAATTTGGAGTTTCGAAAACCAAGTTATAACTGGCCAAAATTCGGCCCAAAACCAAAATTTTGCAAACAATTCCAAACCTCATTTTCATTCAATAATTTCATTCCCTTCACCACTAAGCCTGCATTCTTCAATACAATATACCCCTTTCTCATTATTTTAACAATCAACACAATAAACCTACCTCAAATTAACAATAATACACTTACAGTATTCAAATCCATCAACCAAAACAACCAAGAACCATAGTTTACAAATCCTTGGCTTATAACACAATATGGCCTTCCTTATCATCACAACAACCACCACAACAAATATACCTCAAATCAATATTTCTCCAAACCATCAATTAATCAACCAACACCAAGCCAAACATGTTTTCTCACAAGATACTAGCAATATACATATACACATGCATTCCAACCTATCCTACGGTCATCTTGCCTAAGTTTTCACAAAACATTATATATTAAATGCAAGAAACCTAAACCATATCTTGGCCGATTCCCTCGTAGCGACCAAAGCAATTCACTCAACACAAACACAGCCCTAAAGCTCAACCAAAATACTAATGCCCAGCCTCCACCAAAATTCCAACGTCCATAATTTCAAACTCCAATTATTTATTCACAACCTAATACACATTTATAATACATATATACCCAATTTAATACTCAAAACATAAATTCAGTAAAATTAAAATGAAATTATGGTATTCTTACCTTACCCAAGTTTCACATAAGTAAGAGTGAACGTTTTTTTCAAGCTAATTGAATCCTAAAACATCAAAAAGTAAAGAAATTCAACACCCATACAATACTTTCAAAAATTGGGGGAAAAGAGTGGCTGAGAGTAATTAATGATTTACCTATGAAATTGTTCTGATAGAAGTGTAGAGCTCGACACAATGATCGCGTGGCCGCAAACGATGCGGCGATCGGAGCTCAGACGGAGAAGTTACGGGATTTTGAAATCACCGTAAGGATTGAAAGTGTTTTTTCATTCTTCCCTTTCCTATGTTTGCTGCAACGTGAATAAGGGAACAAAGGAGAATTGTTTGGATTCATTTAATGTCTTTTTGGGCTGGTTTGGATCCACGAATTTGGTTTGGATTTGGTTTAATCAGTTTAGCCCGTTCAATTCAATTTTAGGTCTCTTTTTTTTAAATTAGTGTCAAAATTCTCATTTTGATGAGCTCTATCATAATTTAATATAATATTCACATTTCTAATCTTCATTATTAAAAACTAATTTATTAACTAATTATTTACTAATCTAACAGGGTTTATACAACATCAAATTTACTGAATTATAACAGCTTTAGGATTGTTTTTTCCATAAGACTAAACTCAAGAAATTGATTAATTAATAGAATAAATGCATATTGACGTTTTATAGGCGTCTTCATCACAAAATGCTAATTAAAATGAAATAACACTTCTAATTTATTTATTTCTGTCTAAAAGATCACATATATATTTGAATTAATTAAACTAAATAATTTATATAATAAATTAAGTATAATTATTTAGCTCAATAAAATAAGTTAAATAAATAAAAATATCTTATAAATATGTCATTTAAAAAGTATAACACTTTTAAAAATTATTAATCAAAATACATAAAAAATTAATACAAATTAAAAAAATTAATTCATTTATTTTAGTCAAATCAAATAATTAATTAATTATAATTAATATGGTCAAATATAATATTAAATAATTTTATATTTATCTTAATAAAATCAAATAAATAATTAATTATAACACTTTTAAAAATCATTAATCAAAATATATAAAACAAAAAATTAATACAAATTAAAATAAAATCAATCAATTTATTTTAGTCAAATTAAATAATTAATATAATTAATTAATTATAGTTAATATAGTCAACCAAAATATTTAATAATTTTATATTTATTTCAATCAAATTAAATAAATTAAAAAATACCTTCAAAATATGTCATGTCAATTATGTTATTAATTAAAAAATTTGATTTTAATAATATATAATAAATAATTTATAGATAGATAATAAATTATTCATCTGATCAACAATAAATATATATATATATATTGTCAAATCAATTTATTTAATAAGTTGTTTTTAGAAGTAATATATTAATTAAAGGGATTGAAATTTAAATATTTAAATCAAAAGAAGAAACATTTATATTCTTTCAAAGATAAGAACTATTTTAACTTTATTTTATAATATTAGGTAAAAAATCTGCCAATAATATAAAATACCAACTTTTAATTACATTAATAAGATCCAAATTACTATTGTCATCATAATAAAAATATTATATTAGGTCTCTATTAGAGAGAGAGAGAGAGAGAGAGAGAGAGAGAGAGAGAGAGAGAGAGAGAGAGAGAGAGAGAGAGAGAGAGAGAGAGAGAGAGAGAGAGAGAGAGAGAGAGAGAGAGAGAGAGAGAGATTTATTGTTTGATAAAAAATTTAATAGAGTAAAGTATCGTTTTTGTCCCTAACGTTTGGGGTAAATCCTATTTGTGTCCCTAACGTTTAAATCATCCTATTTGTATCCCTAACGTTTGTAAAAGTGATTCAATATTATCTTGCCGTCAATTACACATCATGAGCGCTTTAGTTTGAGTTTTAAAAATCTCTTCTTGAAGTTAGAATACAAATGTTTGAGATAGAATTGATGATCTACTCCATGAAGTAGCTCATCAAATATTGAAATTAATTCCTACAACATTTATATATATAATTCACTTTTCTAGGGATATAATTAAATCTAAACACAAATAGTGGGTATAATATTAAAATCGAACACATCCAAGTGAAATCTAATTGAGAATGAATACATCCAAGTGAGAATAATTGAAAAATATAATCTGATTTGTTAGTATAATTGATAGTAGGATAACATTGAATCACTTTTATAAACATTAAGGATACAAATAGGACAATTTAAACGTTAGGAACACAAATAAAACTTACCCCAAATGTTGAGAACAAAAACAATACTTTACTCAAATTTAATATATTCATCAAATCAACAAAATGTTTATGAGTAGTAAACAAAAGGATCTATCAACAGTAAGAGTGACAGAAAAATTCATCCACAGTAAAAAATTATTGAATTTGTAAAAACCAAGATAGAGTTTTTAGCTGAAGAATTTGCCCATATTAAAAGCAATGAGATTTATAAAAACTAAAGATTTATAAAAATTTTAAAATAATCAATATAATGTGAGTAGTATTTCTTCTTTTTTAACTAAATCAATTTATTTAATAAGTTGCTTTTCTAGAAATAATATACTTAACTAAAAAATTGCAGTCTAATCCATTAAAATAAATTTTTTTCCAAAAATAATAATTATTTAATTTTATTTTATACATATTAAGTAAGAAATCGCCAATAATAATGTGAGATAGTGGCATTATCTTAACAAGACTGAATTTATTATTGTCATTATAATAATAACAATATTATATTGGGTTTAATTTTTTTTTTCAAGAGCCTATAAATAGATTGATCAATAGGCTTGATTATTCATATTCTTTTAAGATGGCTACTAATAATGCGTCAAAGTTTTTTTTAATTTGCATTCTTTTCGTGGCTTTATTTTTTGTTTCAAGTACCGAAATGTATCTTACTTTTTTTAATTCATTTTATAATGAGTAAAAATGCTTGGAAATAACTTTTTAATTATAAAAGTTACGATATTATATTATAATATTTTTTATTTTAAGTATTTAAATAATTAATAAATACAGATACATAAATGATTATACTTAACTAAATGAATATAAAATATATTTAAATATTATATTAATCTATCAATTTTGTTAATTATTACAGACGCAAGCAGTGTCAATAGGAAGTTGGATCATTGCGATAAAACAATATCATGTGATACTGGATTTTGTCGTATTTTATGTATCATACTTAATCACTTACAACGTTGGGAGTGTAATCCCACAAGTAGTTGCTGCTGCCATAGTGATGGTTAACTCAAGTGCTCTTCACCTTATGTTTATTCATATATATGTATTTTGAATGAACACATCTTTTTATGTATTTTCTGATAAAAATAAACAAGTGGAGAATCAATAAAATAAAAAATTATTAAAGTTTTTTTGCTTTAATACGATATATGATTAATTATTATAAAATTAAATTTTATTACTCTTTTTGTCCAAAATAAATTTTTATTTTAAATTTAATTTTATCTAAAATAATTATTTCACTCTTTTATTAGAGATTTTATCAAATAGAAAGAAAGAATATAATTTGAATAAAAAATTACTCGAATAAAATAAATCAAATAAGACTCTATTTAGTTATTTGAGTGAATTTTTATTTGATAATTAGTTTGATTTTTAAATCTTAAAGTAATCTCTAAAATTGAACCTGTGCACTAAGGTAGTTATAGCTTCTAATTGCACTATATTATGGTCTCCAAAATTGAATTTTAAGCACTATATTAGACTATAGACCCTTTTCAGTTGTGATTCAACAATTGAAGTGTAACACCCTACTACACAGAGCCTTATGCTTAAGTCGTAAAACAGAAGTGGCAAGATATTACGACCTCTAAAAGAAAATGATATGTACATAAATATACTGGATGAAATCATATCAAGGAGCCTTGAAGAATAAGTTAAATAAAAACGATAAACAAAAAATCGTGTCACACTCGCATGGATATTCGTAGAACGAACAAGTAAGATCACAAGAAAACTGAAAACATATGTATGTATCAGAGTTCCAAAACTCAGATAGCAAGCTCCAGACTCGACCTGCGAAGCTAAGGCCGGCCAGAGTATATAATTATATATATTTCTTCTCTCTAGAATTAGGTTAGGGTAGATTAATCTCTCTTAGATTTAGGTTTAATTCATGCTTTGATTTACTTTTCCTTTACAATTTCTTGTTCCTCTACTCTTTCTCTCTTTAATTTTGTATCTCATTCTTGCAATTGCTTACTTTGTTGTTGATGCACTTTTTGGTTCTTTTATTTTCAATTCAATGCAATTTATGATTCATGTTCCTTTATTGTTGATTTGGATTTGTTGTTGTTTAATTCATTGCAATTGAGTAGTGTGAATTTACATTCCTTGCAATTTTACTATGCTTTCCTTGTATGCCTACCAAGTGTTTGACAAAATGCTTGGTAGGATGTTAGAGTAGATTTTGAGCATTCTTGGCTTGGAAAGAGTGATTGGGCAATCTTGAGTCATGAAAACCCAACTCATGTTGGCGATCTAGAGTTGTTAGCTAATATTGTTTCCATTGACGCTAATCTTTTGCTAATTAAATTAGTGAGTTGATTAGGGCTTATGGAATATTATTTCCATTGACGCTAATCTTTTGCTATTTTAATTAGTAAGTCGATTAGGATTTTTGGATTGAGATTAGCTAGTCTCATTAGACTTTCTTCCAATGTTGGAGATGACGTAATGAGATAAATTCTTGTTATTATTGTGGTGTGATTAATTAGTCTTGTTTGACATTCTCCCTATTTGTTGGAGTTAACTAAATAAGATGAATTAATCATTGCATGACTAGGATAGAAAGCCTATGATCTTAACACTTGCCATGAATGTCTCCCTTTATTACTTGCTTGATTTACCTTTCTTGTCATTTAATTTCTTGCCCATTTACTTTCTTGCCCCAATGTCAAATCAAAACCCCTTGATCCCCATAGCCAATAATTGACCACTTCATTGCAACTCCTTGTGAGACGACCCGGAGTCTAAATACTCCGGTTAATTCTTATTTGGGGATTATTCTTTGTGACAACCTAAAATTTAATTTGATGTGAGAGTTGTTTGTTGGTTTGAAGCTATACTTGCAACGTAAATATTTTGTGAAATTGTTTACCCACAACAATTTTAGTTCATCAAATTAATGGCTCTAGGAGGGACAAACACAAAATGTACATGCAGAGACTCCTCTTTCTCTCTCTCTCTCTCTCTCTCTCTATATATATATATATATATATATATATATATATATATATAGCTTAAAACAAAATATGACAGTTCAAAAGATAGTTCTTCGCTTGTAAGGAGGTTCTCCAGACGCTCAACGAGGTGTCTCTCGACCTGCATCTAAAAAACAATAAAATATATATGGAATGAGAACTGGAGGTTCTCAGCACGGTAAAGGTACCCGCATAGTTAATATAAAAGATCCCGGGAAATCCAGAGGCATTCCTAGAACTTCAACACTCAAATTTCAGATTAAAGATTCAACAAAATCATAAAATTAGGTAAGTTATCTAAGGTATTCAAGTTATGAATCTAAATTTAACCTAACATTCCATTTTCTGTCTTCTCTTATCCTCTGAATCACCCATGGGACAACCCCCTTCACACCTCCGCCAAGAGAGATTTCTCAGAAAACATACACATACAATTCAAACAATGAAAATACAGATAGAGAAACATTTACAGCAAGTAGGACAAGTAGCAGATAAGCATAATTAAACAGTTAAACAAACCAAAACAATGCACGCTCAAGCAAACAAACAAATGCATATGATGTATGCCTGTCCTATGGCTGATGAGTCTCATCTATCGGTTATACAGCCAACCCGACATGTCCTGGTAGTTAACCATTGGACAGTCTCTCTATGCGCGCATCTCCAAGCTCATCAATAATATAGTATTCCATGGAGTCAAACTCCAACCTGAATAACATAGTATTCCATGGAGTCAAACTCCAAGCTCAATAATATAGTATTCTATGGAGTCAAACTCCAAACTCAATAATATTCCATGGAGTCAAACTCCAAGCTCAAATATAATATTCAATATTCAAATATATATGCATGCCCATGGGGAATCCGGGGAGTTAAAGTGCCCGGTCACATCTTGCGACAGAGGGTCAACAAATAGTCTCAAATACACAAGCCACATAATAATCTCTTTCCTTTTTAAAATAACACCTCAAATCAAAACTCCAATTCTTATAGAAGTTTTGGCAGTATCTCCTCTAAAACTCGAATTTCTGCCATCCTTCAAGGGTCCCAACTACCAAACTAAACACCTCTCAGTCATTCAAATCATTTCCAGTAACAAATTATTTCAAAATCAAACAAATACCAATATTAAATCTTTTTCCAAAACCAACCAACTTCAACAGCAAATTATTAACAACAGCTAAACTACACATTTTATTCCATGTACACATTCCATCAATTATACATTCAGTTCATTCCTATCTTAAGGTCTTCTAGCCTAAGTTTTCACGTGACATTAAACATTAACTACGAGAAACTAAAACCATACATTTGTACGGAATCAAAATATTCAAAGCTCCAGAGAAGCTTTCTGACCGAGCTATCAAAGAAGAAAACGTCCAGAATCGTCCAGGTCTCCTAGAACTCCAGTTGGCCGAACTCAAAGGGGGTAAAGGAGCTACGTCACCGTCAACTTCTACTGATCAAAAGTGGTGCCAACGTGTAGAGAAGGAGGATATGAATACTTTTACCGGATTAGATTTTTTACTGGAGTTACGGATTCTAAGAAAACGAAGCCAGAAATTTGGTGAGGATTTACGTTCTCTCTCTTTCTCTCTCGGTTACGCTCTTCTTTTTTTCTCACCGTTCTCATTCTTGTTGCTATATATGATCCTTTGTTAGCGTACAAATATCATTATTAGAAAGATGATATTATTATTATAATTATAATATCTGAAGTATATTAATATGATAGATATATATATATATATATATTTAACGATAGTGATAAACTTTAGTGGATATATATATAATGATTGAAGTACATTAATATATATATATCTTTATACGTATACGCATAAACTTTAGTGGATAATAATAATGATATATATAAACAAAAGCATAGACTAGGTAATCGAAAATAGGTAAATCAAATAATAATAATAATAATAATAATAATAATAATAATAATAATAATAATAATAATATGATTATAATAATAATAATTTATATATAAGGTTAATAATATATAAGTTATTAATCTAAATGACATTAGTAACTTAAGGGTGAAAGGTATTTGGTGAACCATTAGCAAAGCTAAGCTCAGCAAAGAGTAACTAATATTTACTCATATCGGTGGATATCGAACTCGGTAATAAAATAATTTCTAAGTATAGAAAACTCCAATTTATGAAATAAATTATAACTTATTTATATTTATATTTTTAAATAAAAGAGTAACTTATTTCTACATAAAGCGATGATTTTGCACTATTACTATAATAGTGGAGACTCTAAAACAATGTCATTTTGCATTAGGTGCATAATGAATATAAAGATCCTCCATAATGAATATAAATCCTCCAAATCCAACGAAAATGGGGATACGCTGCCACAAATAAATGCAATCGAAACGAATAACTAGAATAAAAAAGTGTCTCATATAATTGACTTAGAATAAGGAAGGAAAAGTTGATATATTTTTTGGGAAGGACCCTTTGAAATTGAAGAAGTTTTATTTGGTGGTGAAGTTAAATATTGCTTTATTTGGTCAAAAACCTTCTGGTGCTCCTCCTCCCATCTGAATTCTTCTAACTACTTCAATTTTAAAAGAGGAGTAAATGTTTTCATTTTCTCAAATAAATTTGAAGTGTTGAATAAAATTTACTTTACCTAAGAAAGACTGTAATTCTTTCTTATTTCGAGGAGAAGACGAGTCGAAAATAGCTTGGCATTTATTGGTTTCGACGGTCACTCCCTTTTTCTCCATAATGAATCGCAGAAATTTTTTGCAAATACACCAAAAACATATTTTAATGGGTTTATCTTAAGTCGATGATATCTCATCTGTTGAAAATCCATCTCTAAATTACACAAATGAGCTTGTTTCGACTCTGATTTAACTACCACATCATCGATGTACATTTTCATAAATTTACTAATAAAATCATGGAAGATCAAGTTCATCACTCTCTGGTAAGTAGCTCTAGTATTTTTCAATCCAAATGGCATAACTAACCATTCATAAATGCCAATGGTTTCAGGGCATCGAAAGGCTGTCTTTGACATCCATAAAGCTCAAAAGTTTGCTTTTTGTGGCAGAGTCAATCAATATCTCTGCAATTGGCATGTGATACTCTTCTTTTGATGTAGCCTTATTCAAATCCCTGAAATCAATACAAACTCTTAACTTTCTATTTTTCTTTGTAACAAGAAAAATATTAGTAATCCATTAGACTTACCTAGCTGTACAAATGAACCCAGCTTTTAACAAACGTTTAACTTCCTCCTTGAGCTTCATCATAATTTCAGGAGAAAAAGTCTAAGAACTTGCTTAATTGGTTGAGCATTCTCAACAAGAAGGAGCTTATGTTCAACTAAAGATCTGTCCAAATCAGGCATCTCCTCATGCTGCCAAGCAAAACAATCTTAGTATTTTTTCAAGATCTCAATCAAGTCTTTCTTGAATTCAAGATCTAGGCATCGACTAACATAAGTCACTCGCACTTTTCCATCTATCTCGACTTCGTGGAGAGGATCTTGTACTTCAACCTTTTTATTATAAAAATCTTTAGAAATTAAATTGGACCTTTCAAACCCTAAGGGGTCGAGGTCATGTATACAGTCTACACGTTTCTCCGTGTACTCCTTCTTCTTAGCCATGTAGGCTGAGAGTCGAGTGCATTGGCTCTCCACTCAAGTGGACATGATGGCCAAGTTCTCCTTGGCCTTAGGGACTAATTCCATACCATGAGCCCCTACATAGCAACCTTTGATAAAAGTGGGGTCAAAGGTGCTCATATTAACATCCAATGGTTGGACACTAGTATGATATTTTTTGAAGCTGACATTCATTTGCTAGATATAACAGGGGCTATAATCAGCTTCAATTTCTTCAATTCTTCCATCTTCATCTCATAACACTAACTTCTAATTCAAAGTCGAGAGAATTGCCCTTACACCATGGATCCAATTTCTTCCCAAAGGTATATTAAAGGTTGTCTTACTAGGCACTACCATGAACACTGTTGGTCGTTCAATGCTTATGACTTTAACCCTGAGCGGGATCATTCTTTGAGCGGTTGTCGACTTACCATTGAATTCAATAACAGCCAAATTTATCATAATCAAATTCTCGACTGTTTTCTGAAATAATAAGAGCATACTTTCAGGTAGCAAATTAATTGATGCTTCTCTATCGATGAAGATGCGATTAATCATCAATCCTTCAACTTTTGCCTTAATATGCAATGGTCGAAGATGACATTTGGTGATCTCATCAGGCCTTTCAAATAATCCCTCCTTGATCATACCATTTTTGACAAATCGATATTCATCACCTGAAATTATGTCATCATAGTCTCCTTCGAGACAACTCCAATTTCATTATCTATTTTGAAATAATTACGAACATTTTATTTTTCTAATTATTTTCTAATTTTATTTATTATTTATTTTCAATCAACTAATTAATATGCAAATAAATTAAATTAAATATGATAATACTTGTACTAATCAACATAACATTTTAATTTGAGATTAACTTATGTTTAATTTAGTATTATTTTCTGCAAAAAGTGATTATTAGACCAAAAAATAAATTTATAAGACCAAAATACATTTTTAAAAATACTAAGATACAAATAAATGATATTGAAAAATCTCGAAAAAGAAATAGTGAAATATAAAACAATAGAAACAAACACAATAAAAATTTATTCAATCAAGTGTATTATCTTCAAACTCTTCTAAAATGCTAATCTTTACATAATTTTTTAATTCTTTTCTTTATCTTAGTCTAAGGCGTTAGCTATTGTAATAAGCATATAAATTTATCCATTCTTCAACTAAGAAGGATTACAACATTTTAAATATCTTTTGTTAAAATATTTGAGATCAACACAAATTTAAGATGATATTTGACTAAAAAAATTATATTAGACTAAATAAAGTAACCATCTAATAATTATATTTTCTTTTAAAATATTACAGTTGCCTACAACAATGACAAATTTATTGGTTCAAAGTAATGTACACTATTTTTTCCTATTTCAAGATAGATAATAAAAATTTTACTAAAAGAAAATATGATATAATTTATATTTACCCTTTATGTATAAGCACCATTGTATATAATTACTCATAATTTCTATAAAAGAGAGGTAAGCCAAAAAAATGAAGAAAAAGACACACAACAATCCTCGTCGATGTTATTTCATCACTCAATTTTTTAAATCAGAAATAAAATTAAGCACATAAGGAATATAATTTAAACATTGAGAAACTTTATGAAGAGTTATGATAAATTAACTTATATGATATAAAAATGATAAAATTTAAGATAAAAATTATAAAAGCTTAAATAAATTAGAACAAAATAAAAGAAATAGAAGATATAGAGTGGAATAACGAATAATAATATTTTATAGTTTATAAAAAAATCATAAAGTAGAAATGGTGATGCATCATAGGGAAAAAAGTTTTATCAAAGAGAAGAGCAACTAGTGAAAAAAATGAGATTTTCTTCTAGCATATATGGCTTTTTACAGCGAGTAAATTATAAAATAAAGAAATAGCTAAAATAAAAAAGAAAGGGACAAAATTGTATTTTTTTAATAAATTAAAAAATATTCACGACCATATAATTGATGGTGGACATATAACTATTAGACAATAAATTACAAAAAAAATATTAATAAAAATATTAGATTTGATATTAAAATAATAAAATAAATATAAAAGATAAATAAAAATCTAAAATTTAAAATCAAAATGTTTAATATAAAGAAAGAAAATAAAGAAAAACTTTTAGTAAACAACGGCTCTAACATTAACATGACAATGAATTGAATTAAATAACATATATTTGAATTAATTAAACTAAATAATTTATATAATAAATTAATTATAATTATTTAGCTCAATAAAATAAGTTAAATAAATAAAAATATCTTATAAATATGTCATGTAAAAATTATAACACTTTCAAAAATCATTAATCAAAATACATAAAACAAAAAAATTAATACAAATTAAAAATAATTAATTCATTTATTTCAGTCAAATCAAATAACTAATTAGTTATTATTAATGTGGTTAAATATAATATTAAATAATTTTATATTTATCTTAATCAAATCAAACAAATGATTAATTATAACACTTTTAAAAATCACTAATCAAAATATATATGACGAAAAAGTAATATAAATTAAAATAAAATTATTTCATTTATTTCAGTCAAATTAAATAATTAATATAATTGATTAATTATAGTTAATGTTGTCGAACAAAAAATTTAATAATTTTATATTTATTTCAATCAAATAAAATAAATTAAAAAGTATCTTCAAAATATGTCATGTCAATTATGCTATTAATTAAAAAATTGATTTTAATAATTATAATAAATAATTTATATATAGATAATAAATTATATCCATCTTATATTTAGGAGTAAGTACGATTTTGGTCCCTAACGTTTTGGTCCAAAATCGAAATCGTCCCTCTTGTAATTTTTGAATTAAAATCGTCATTAACATTTTTTTTTGTATTAAAATCGTCCTTTTTAATAAAATTTTTAATTTAATTCCTAAACTACCCCTATTTTAATAAAAAAATAAAATAAAAAAAAAACACGTTTTGGGGGAAGGGGAGAAAGGAAACGCGTTGGGGGTGGGGGGGAGAAAGGAAACGCGCTGGGGTGGGGGGGGAGAAAGGAAACGCCGCCGCCACCATCGCCGGTCCGCCCACGAGCCGCCGCCGGAACCACTACCAGAGGAAGACGTCGCCGTTCATGCATGCTCCTGCCACCGCGTTGGGGGTGGGGGAAAGGAACCACCCAACCACCGCCATTCACCTTCTGCATCTGCTTCTTTGTGCTTGAATTTGGTTTTGTGTTGGATTTGTTGATTTGTTGGCTTTGTTGATTTGTTGCTTCTTTGTGCTTTCTGTTTCTGTTTCTTTCTGTTTCTGCTTGTGGGGGTGCTGGGAAGGGAAGACGGGGAGGGGGGTGACGCGGGGTGGGGTGGGGGTGCTGGGAAGGGAAGACGGGGAGGGGGGTGACGGTGTGACGCGGGGTGGGGTGGGGGTGCGGGGAAGGGAAGACGGGGAGGGGGGTGACGCGGGGTGGGGGTGGGGGTGCTGGTGTGACGCAGGGTGGGGTGGGGGTGCTGGGAAGGGAAAACGGGGAGGGGGGGTGACGCGGGGTGGGGGTGGGGTGTGGGGAAGGGAAGACGGGGAGGGAGAGGGGGAGGGGGGATGGGGACGGCGGCGGCGTTGGTGGTGGTGCTGGTGGTGGTGTTGGTGGAGGTTGTGGCGGTGGTGTTGGTGTTGGTGGTGGTGGTGGAGGAGGAGGAAGTAATTATGTTAGTAGTGGTGAGGGTATTTTTGTCCAAAAAAACTAAAAAGGACTATTTTAATACGAAAAAAACGTAAAGGACGATTTTAAATCCAAAATTACAAGAGGGACGATTTCGATTCTGGCACAAAACTTTAGGGACCAAAATCGTACTTACCCCTTATATTTACAAGAGAAACGGGATTTAGCGGCGGTTTTTATAGGAATTAGCGGCAATTTTAAACCGCCGCAACACGAATTACCAGCACTTCAAAAAATAGGACAAAGAAAAAGGCTGCCGACGACGACACCGGAACGAATAGTTGGGGCGGCCATCGACGATGTCACGGACATGCACGAAGGAAGGAGAAGACTTGGACGACCCCTTTCACTTTACTTTCGCCCGCAGGAGCTACACGACAGCGGGAGGAGACCAGTAACGGGGAAGAACGATGACACGGACGTGGCGCTTGAAATTGACGGAGGAAAGAGTCACGACGGCAGGAGAAGGAGACCAGTGATTGTCACCTTTGCTCTGCTGTGGTTCGCGCAAAAAGGGTGAAGGTAAATGGAGCTGAAATATTCTGGTTAGGGTATTTTAATGAAACAAATCCCGCTCCTTCCCCCCTCCCCAAGATTATTTACTGCGGTTGGGCCCAAAACAGCCACCAAATCGGATAAATTGGAATGGAATCTGATTACGCAACAAAAACCCAGCAACTCAATCGATTTGCAGTGTTTTGGAAAAATGCCGACAATTTTCCGCTGCTAAATCTCATTTCTCTTGTAGTGGATCAACAATATATACATATATTGTCAAATCAATTTATTTAATAAGTTGTTTTTAGAAGTAATATATTAATTAAAGAGATTGAAATTTAAATATTTAAATCAAAAGAAGAAACATTTATATTTTTTCAAAGATAAGAACTATTTTAAATTTATTTTATAATATTAGGTAAAAAAAGTCTGCCAATAATATAAAATACCAACATTTAATTACCTTAACAAGACCCAAATTATTATTGTCATCATAATAAAAATATCATATTAGGTTTATTATATATATATATATATGTGTGTGTATATGTATGTATGAGAGAGAGAAGTCAATTGATTTAATTGTTTGATAAGAAATTTAATACATTCATCAAATTAACAAAATATTTATGAGTAGAATAACAAAAGGATCTATTAACCGTAAGAGTGACAGAAAAATTCATCCACATTAAAAAATTATTGAATTTTTAAAAACGAACAGAATTTTTAACAGAAGAATTTGTCCATGGTAAAAGCAACCAATTTTATAAAATTTAAGGATAAAATTATTAAAAAAACATTATAATGTAAATAGTACTTCTTTTTAACTAAATCAATTTATTTAATAAGTTGTTTTTAGAAATAATATGTTTAATTAAAAAAATTGCAGTCTAAATATTTAAATCAAAATAAAAAAAATTAATTATTTTCCAAAAATAAGAATTATTTATTTTTATTTTATACATATTGAGTAAGAAATCTGCCGGTAATAATGTGAGATAATAGCATTTAATTATCTTCACAAGACCCAATTTATTATTGTCATTATAATAACAATTTTCATATTGGGTTTAAATTTTTTTTCGAGAGCCTATAAATAGACTGATCATCAATAGGCTTGATTATTCATATTCTTTCAAGAAAGCAAGAAAACACAAATTGATTTTGACAAAATGGCTACTAATAGTGCGTCAAAGTTTTTCTTTTGCATTCTTTTCGTGGCTTTATTTTTTATTTCAGGTAGCGAAATTTATCTTATTTTTTTTCATAATAAATTTTATAATGAGTAAAAATACTTGGAAGCAACTTTTTAATTATAAAAGTTACGATATTATATTATAAAATTTTTTATTTTAAATATTTAAACAATTAAATACAGATACATAAATGATTATACTTACCTAAAAGAATATAAAATATATTTAAATATTATATTAATCTATCAATCTTTTTAATTATTGCAGACGCAAGCAGTGTCATCAATAGGAGGTTGGATGTTTGCGATGAAACAATATCATGTGATACTGGACATTGTCGCGTTGTATGTATCATACTTAATCATTTTCAACGTTGGGAGTGTGATCCCACAAGTGGACGTGGCTGCTGCTGCCATAGTGATGGTTAACTCAAGTGCTCTTCACCTTATGTATTTTGAAAGAACACATCTTGTTATGTATTTCCTGATAAAAATAAATAACTGGAGAATCAATAAAATAAAAAATTATTAAAGTTTTTTTTTTTGCTTTAATACGATATGTGATTAATTATTATAAAATTATATTTTATTACTCTTTTTATCCAAAATAAATTTTTATTTTTAAATTCAATTTTATCTAAAATAATTAGTTCACTCTTTCATTAGAGATTTTATTAAATAAAAAAATATAATTTGAATAAAAAATTACTCAAATAAAGTAAATCAGATAAAACTCTATTTAGTTATTTGAGTGAGTTTTTATTTGATAATTAGTTTGAATTTTAAATCTTAAAATAATCTCTAAAATTGAACCTTTGCATTAAAGTAGTTATAGGTTCTAATTTCACTGTATTATGGTCTCCAAAATTGAATTTTAAGCCCTATATTAGTGGAGACTCCAAAATGGTAGAGACTCCGAAACAATATCATTTTGCATTTGGTGCATAACGAATATAAAGATCCTCCAAATCCCACGAAAATGGGGATACACCGCCACAAATAAATGCAATCGGAACAAATAACTAGAATAAGAAAGAAAAAATTGATGTATTTTTTGTGGTGAAGTATGATGGCTAAAAAAAGGTATTTACTCTTTTGAATTTAGATTGATTTTGGACCAAAAACAAATGCATTGAGTCACAAGAGGAAGGAAGGATACATGTTCACTATCTGTAACAGGGTCGCCTTCAGAACCCATGTTATTTTGAATGAATCCCGACATGGAGGTCGAGTCGAAGTTAATGTCATAAACATCTTCAAGACATGGGGTTGTCCAACAAACATCTTCTCCGTCGGGAGATAAATCAGTTAAAGCTAAGATTTTCATTAGAGTCGAACCCATCATCCTATAAGAAAAATAAAAATTATTTGTGGCTAGGTACCAAAAGTATAAACTAGCCCCCAGCAAAGGGGCAGTGCAGGAGAGATCATAAGTAGAAAGTCGAAAAGCAGATATTATACCTAGAGACTTCCATAAAAATTTGTAAGTTGAAGAAATTTTTGACAGATATGTCAAAAAAGATGAGCTCGACTCTTTTGGGGGTGTGGTTCTAAAGACTCGACTAGCAAACTAAGTAGCCTTAATTTTTTTTGTAAAGAAGGTGTTCTGGAGGAGAAGGAAAGAAAGAAGAAATTAACTTAATTTGTTCTAAGGTGGAGATTGGACCTAGGAATGAATATGTGATATTGGAGACTTGAAATGGAAGTAGTACCTGGCTACCCCATAAGGTGGTGGTCTCTACATCTGGATTAGGAGCTCTTAAAGTCCCATAATCATTATAAAATTGTGACACGCTGGTCACCAGAGGTAGAGGACCTACGACGTGAATGTCGTCATCACCCTCCTGGGACGAAAAAGCAGGAGTAGCAGAGGTTCCATCTGGAGCAGCAGTAATAGCTCTGCGGTAAAGATAGAGGCAGATGCCATGGTTATTTATGCAGTAGAGGTAGTAACAGGAATGTTGGTGGTAGTAGTTACATCTATAGTAATGGAAGAAGATGAGGCAGTCGTAACGGCCGAAGTACTACTAGAGTGAAGACCAAATTGAGTAGCCATGGAAATAAAATTTTCAAATGAAGAAGGATTTGCAAGAAAATGTGAGAAAAAGCTTTTGCTGAAGATGAATAATTTTTTAGAAGTATTCGCTGAAAAGTTTACTTTACCTAAGAAAGACTGTAGTTCTTTTTTATTTCGAGGAGAAGACGAGTAAAAAATAGCTTGGCATTTATTAGTGTCGACGATCACTCTTTTTTTCTGCATAATGAATCCCAAAAAATTTTCTGCAGATACACCAAAAGCACATTTTAATGGGTTTATCTTAAGTCGATGATATCTCATCCGTCGTTGAAAAGCCATCTCTAAATTACACAAATAAGCTTGTTTTGACTCTGATTTAACTACCATATCATTGATAAACCAAAATTTTATGGTTTATCTTGTATTGAATTTGGTGGATTTTATAAACTTTTCTTACATTTATTCAATGAAATAGTATGGTTATTTAAATTCTCCCTAAATTGTGCTTAAGAGTAAAAACATGCTTTAATTCTATACGATGCGTTGATATATTTGTTTAGTGATTTCAGAATTATAAGGCCAAGATTGGATTGAAGGAATGAAGAAAAAGCATGTAAAAGTGGAGAATTATGAAGAAATGAAGTTTTAGAAATCTGCCATGCTAGGCGTACGCGTGACCCACGCGTACGCGTGACACGAGTTCATCAAGCGACGCGTGCGCGTGACCCGCGCATACGCGTGACAAGCGGCACGTGACCTCATTTAATGCAATACGCTGGGGGCGAATTCTGGGCTTCCATAGCCTGATCTCATTTCTTAAGCTATTTGATGCCAAATTCAAGAAGGAACAAGGGGAGAGCAATTAGGAATAGTTTAGAAACAGGCTTTAGTGTATATTCTAGAGAGAGAAGCTCACTCTTCTGTCTAGAATTATGGTAGATTTAGGTTAGATTTCTCTTAGATTTAGGTTTAATTCTTGCTTTGACTTAGTTTTCTCTTTTAATTTCTTGTTATTGCATCTTTGCCTTCTTAGTTTTACTTGTCACTTCCTTTATTTTGTTGCTTTTATGATTATGAACTCTTATTGATTTTACTTTCATTTAATGCAATTGATTCCTTTTCATGTTTCTTATTGTTTAATTGAGTTGTTATTTTTACTATCTTGCATTTGGTAGTTTTTAGATTTTATATTTCTTGCTATTTTAATATGCTTTCATTTTATGCCTTCCAAGTGTTTGACAAAATATTTGGTTAGATTTTAGAGTAGATTTTGGTACTCTTGACTTGTGATTGAAGACTTAGGTCCCTTGAGATTATTGATGTTTAGTTCTATTGGTGATTTAGGGTTGTTAATTGGTTCTAGGACCAATTATGTCTACTTGACTTAATCCTTCGATGTTAGAGGAAAACTAAGTGGAATTAATTCTTTGTAATTACCATGTTGTGGTCAATGATCCAAGATAGGAAACCTTGACTCTTAATCCTTGCCATGCGTATATTTTAGCCTTTATAGTTTCTTAGTTATTAGTTTTATTTTCTTGTCTATCAAACTCAAAAACCCAAGAATACTTTCCCATAACTAATAATATGCACACTTCCCTGCAATTCCTTGAAAGACGACCGAAGTTTAAATACTCTCGATTTTTATTGGGTTTGACTTAAGTGATTAATAAATTAAATATTGATTGAGGGTTGTTTGTTGGTTTGGAACTATACTTATAATGGAAATATTTTGTGAAAATTCTTAACCGACGATTTCCCCCATCAAGTTTTTGGCGCCGTTGCCGGGGAATTACAATGTGTGCTTATTGTTGGTTATTGTATATATGTTAATAGTGTGAATAACTTGATTTTTGGATTGTTTGATGGTTTTTTCTAATTTTAGGAGTTTTTTTTCATTATTTTTTGTTAGTATTTGTTTGTATTTTTTTTCTACTACAAACTCTCATCACTTTGGCTATGAGTGTGATTACAACTATGTTGTAGGAAATGAGAACTACAATGAAGAATTGCATCAAGGATAGGGGAATCAAAAGTGGGAGGAGCCATATGCTTATGATCAACCCTCTTGGCAACAACCTCCTCCAATGTACTATGAGCAAGAACTATTCCATGATGCATACTAATCCAATGGTTATGGTGGACCTCCTTGTGATTATCAATCACAACCACCATATGCCTATGAACCTCCTCCTCAACATGGTTTTCAACCACCATGCTCACAAGCCTCATCTTACTAAACACCTCCATATGATCCTAACCCATATCCACCATACCAATAACCATATGAACCATACTTAGAACCACAACAATTCTAACACAATTACTTCCAAGAACCACCTCCATATACACAACCTCCACATGCTTATCAAGATGAACCACCTTCCTATTATAAAATCTTCCTCCCAAATAATGAACCTTCCTATCCACCCCAAACCCCAATGGACGACACTCTCATTTCAATTCTCCAAGAGCTAAGAGAATGTCGCGCCATTGCTCAAGAGCGACTTGAAGCTGTAATAGCTACCTCAACCGAGGTAGTAACCAATTTGGTCTCCCAACGTTTAGATACTCAAAGCACTCCTATGGTCACATGTGGAGAATCAAATGAAGAGTGGAGTACTCCGGTGGAAAACGAGGAATGGGATTTTGTATTAGAACAATTGGAGGAAGCCATGATTGTTGAAGAGGAAGAAGTGGTTGAAGATTTAGGAGATGCTGAAAGTCCATGGGAAGCTAAAGTTGTAGAGCCCTCTAAAGTTGAAGAGGTTGATCAAGTGATGGATTCAATCATTTATGAGTTCTTATCTACACTCACTAACCCCCTCAATGATTTTCTTGAATCCTCTCCTATTGGACATGAATTAGAGGTCAAAGAAGAGTGTGCACAACCTCTCATACCCTTGGTAAGCAATAAGGAAGAGACTGAATTGGAAGAAAGCTACCAAGAGGTGGAGGTAAATCAAGAAGAGCATAAGGGAGTGGTGCAAACAATAAGTCCTCCTATTGATGAGGATTCCGCATCAACATATGATCCTTTTGAGCCCAATGAATCCTTCCCCATTGAATTTGAATTTGATGTTGATGTAGATCTCACTCAACCTCCAACTTATGACTTGAATGATGGGGAAGAATTATAAGAATTTGGTGCGGAAGAGGTTAAAGTTAAAGAAGCTTGTCAAGAGGTGGAAGTTCTCAAGGAGGAGCAAAAGGGAGTTGCAATCACCTTGCCAAAGCCGGTTGGAGCTTCTCTCGCTAAGCAACCATCCATCTTATCATTTGAGTGGGTAAAATAAACTCATATCCTTAAGCTTTGTTATCCCACTTAAATATGGGTTATTTGAAACGGATGGTCAACTTAGAGCTCTTTGTGGAGTGAAGAGTAAGAGAGAGTTATGTAGTGGTTGGAAATACAATCCTAGGTTCATTTTGGTTGGATCATCAAAGTTGAAATTCAAAGGTTGGCATAGTGATATACTGAATGGGTCTAGGGGAGAGTTTAGTGCCTAAATGAGAATTCCAAGGCTAAATTACTCAGTTGGAATAATGATGATCAACTTGAAGACGGGTGCAAAAACAAGATTTAGGATCCTAGTATACATCATGTGGATCAATTTTGGGAGCTCATAGCTTGTGTAGAAGTCTATCAAGGCTTGTTGCAATTGATTTGAAATGTTGGAGCTTATTGGAAGTCCAAACATTGGTGGAAGTTCAAGGAAGAGTACAAGCACAAGCCACCATGATAAGGAGCTCACAAAATGTCCAACTTAGGGACTTTAAATAAAAGTTCTAGGTGGGAGACACCCTAATATCTTTTTATTTTTTCTCTTTTGTATATATATTAGTAAATAAGTTTAATTTCATGTTTAGTTTAATTGGTTGAGTTTATTTGGTACTAGTGTCTTGAATAAGGTTTAGTGGTGTTTAGGTGACTGTTTGGATGTTTGGAATGCTTGGGTTGGTGAAAGAAGTTAGAAAATTTTTGAAAATAGAGCACCCTGTCACGCGTACGCGTGACCCCCAGATTTTGAACATGCCATGATCGTGCGTGGACTGTGCCATCGCACGGTCCAGACAGAGAGTTGTGCGAGAAAGATGCTAAAATTGTGCGTCTAGCACAAATTCATCTCACGCGTACGCGTGACCCACGCGTACGCGTCACCTTCTATTTTTCCATCCCACGCCTACGCTCGCTAGATGCATACGCGTCGCACCCCATTCTCCTATGTCACACCTACGCGTGACCCACGCTTACGCGTGGGCACCCTTGTCTCACAAACTCTTCTCTTCTTCTCTTTTCCCCATTTCTTTTCTTCTTTTCTCTTCTCCTCTCTTCTTCCCTTCCTTCAACCATCAGCCACCACCACCAATCACCATTTACCACCATCTCATTAGTTAGTTGGTTTGAATTTTTGTTTTAGTAGATTAGGTTGTTAGTTTATGTTATATTTTCATGCTAAATGTTGGATTATTGATTTGTTTTGCTGATTGTGCTGGGATATTACTACTGATTACTGATAGGATACTATTTTAGCATCATTGTTGTTAATATTCATTGTTGGATTGTAATTGAGTTTTAATTTGTTGCTTGGTATTGAGTTTTGCTAGTGCATACCAAGTACTTATGACATTGCCTTCAAGAATATTTTTGGACTTCTAAATTGCATGTTGTAGCTAGCCACCATGTAATTTGAATTTATTATCCATTATTAGAAAATTTTATGTAGTTGATGTATTTTTTGTTAGGTGATGCTTGTTTAGGATTGATCTTTATTTACGTCACCTAGTTCATGCATTAAGATTGAGGAATTGTGAATTTGGATTGTAAGCTTACCTAGTGACATATTTATAGCTTTTTAAGCTTTGTGGACCATGCTTGCTATGTGATGAATTTCAACTTCTATCTCTTTTCCTAAATTGCATAGCACCAATGTCTTCCACTTTCTATGTCACTTAGGTGATGCGAACTAAACTTCAAAGTGTATCATTGATTGATGTGTGAATTTCATATTTCACTTGGTACATTAAATTTTCTTGCACATCAATCAATGTCCACTCATTATCCAATTCACAATTGCTTGATTCTTGCTTGAGTACTTTTATGCTTCTTTATTACTTGTTTGTTTGTCTTAACCAACAAGTTTCCTTTAAAATATTTCAAGCACACTAGAATGGGTGAAGTGCATGCTTCTTTTCTGTAGTTGTGACATACTATTTTCCTTAATGTCACACACTGATTTATTCACTTCATTTTAGTGATTATTATCTCATTCCAACAATCTATGCTTCCCTAATTTTGCATTTACCCGTCTTGCTATCATATTTTCTATCTTTTAGGATGTTTCTCCATGAGCAAAAAGGGAAGGAAAAGAAAGAACATGTGTAACACCCTACCACACTGAGCCTTATGCTTAAGTCATAAGACAGAGGTGGCGAGGTATTACGACCTCTAAAAATAAAATTTAGTACATATAGTATTGTGAAGAATGTTTATAACTAGGAGCCTTTGAAGAAAAGGGATAAAACAAAATTGCAACTCGAAAAGCGCAACACTCCGATCGATACGTAACGAAACAGATAAATGATAGGCTAACGCAAGAATATATCCAAAGAGTGCCAAAAACACAAATATCCAAAACTCAAAATCCGGTCGCGAAGAAAACCGGTCCGAGCATAGAAGTATATACAAATATATATATATATAGCAAGAAACCCAAAGGAAACCCAAAGGGCGAATACCAAAACCTATTCTCCAAAACATCCTCTAAGAGGAGTCAAAACAGTATATATAAACATACATTATTTAATGGAGATAGAAGTATCTAAGTAAAAACATAAGACAAAAAATAGAGTCCCAAGAAACAAGGATCTTCGCTAATCCGGAAGTCTCCAGCATGCCTCAGCGAGGGGCCTCACGTCCTGCATCTAAAAACCACAAAATTCGTATGGGTGAGAACCGGAGGTTCTCAGTATGGTAACAGTGCCCACATATCTAACATGTAATGTCTTGGGAAAGCCAAAGGCAATCCTAGAACTTCCCACAGATAATTCAAAGGTTATAAACAGACTAAACCATAAATAGCAACTGACTAAAGATCTTCAGTCTAACTAACACTTCCCTTTCCAAATCCTAAAGACCTCCCAACCACCAGCAGTAATATAATATGGCAAACACAATTATATCAGACAAGGAGATATACAAGTAGGAAGCAGATAGAACATTTAGACAATCAGCAGGTAATATACAGTCAATTAGGCAATTCCAAATAATTCACATAATATGCATATGATGAATACCTGTCCTAATGGCTGATGAGTCTCATCTGTCGGTTATAAAGCCAACCCGACAAGTCCTGGTAGCTAACCATTGGACTGTCCCTCTGTCGTGCATCCCTAACTCGAGTTATACTCAATATAATTCATAATTCATAATTCATATCCATCACCCTCACTGGTGTATATTCATAGTGTCCGGCCACACTTACGACATAGGGTCAGCAGAGTATCGAGTCTCTACCTAGAGCACGTAGTGGCTAGTCACTGCTTTCACCCAGGGAACTCGTATCTCAGATAGTGAAAGTGCAACATTCACATGTTATTCAATACGCATATATGCAATCATACTCGGCCATAATTCAATAAAGGCTCCACCATAACTCGGCATTAACTCAGCCATCCAGCTCATAGTTCAATCCAGAACCAGCCAATTCATTAACAATTACAGCCCTTCAGCTCATGGTATATAAAGCACTTCTACCACCATCCTCCGTATCTTATATCATTCTCTTTGATCATCATTGATCATTGATTTTCCCCTTTCTTCATTCACAAGCTATCACATTTTCTAGCTCCTTTCTCATTGCTAGGCAAATCATAATAATTTAAGACATAAGGGGTGAGATCGGAGGCTTAAAAGTATGAAATTTGGCTTTGAAAACTCAAAAATTAACTTTGGGATGAAAACAGGGTCACGCGTGCGCGTCGTCCACGTGCACGCATGGAATGTAACAAAAACACATTGACGCGTACGCATCCTTCCACGCGCATGCGTGGATGGGAGAAAAGTCCAGTGACGCCTACACGTGGGTGCGCTTTGTGCCCCAGGCATAAAACTGGCACAACTCAGGTACAACTCTCTGGATTTTGGCTGGGCCAATCGAATTTGCCCATCGACGCGTACGCGTGGGCCACGCGCACGCGTGGATAGCGAAACTTTGAAAATAACGCGTACGCGTCGGCCACGCCTACGCGTGGGAGTGCTTTCTGCCAAAAATTTTTCTAAGTTAGAAAGCTACAGAATTCATAGTTTCAAACCCCAATCTTCCGACGGGCATAACTTCTCCATTTTAAATCATTTTTCATCCGTTCTTCGAACGATATAACCATCTCGGATTCAATTTTATTTCTAAACAAATTTGGCACAAAACGAGAATCTGGAGTCCAAGTTACGCTCCATCAAAGTATGCCCAAAAACCACATTTTCATACAAAACCACAAAGTGCCATTTTCAAAACAACCCAATTCCAATCCTTTTCAAAATCAAGGAAAACATGCCAAAAATCAACTCAAGCCTCTTCAACTCATATATTAACATATTTTACATATCACAAACCAACATCCCACCATTTTATCCCATCTCAATCAAATAGCCCAATATCAAATACATTAACATGTCATATATTCTTCCTCATCCCAATTTCCAACAACACCATTACCAATCAACCAACATTACATATAATCAATATCATTTCCACCATCAACATGGTTTCCCTCACAATTCAACCTCAATCAATCATCAAGCATATATCACAACATGCATATCTCTCATGCATCATACCATCAAGGCATCAATAATCATAACCACATATATGACCACATAATATATCTCAACCATTCAACAACATCAACAATTCAATGCCTATCTTAGGGCCTCTAGCCTAAGTTTTCACACCACATTACATTTTAGATACAGGAAACCGAGACCATACCTTAGCCGATTTCCTCCGCTCAATCGGAGCACTTCCAAATCACTTTTCCACAAGCTCTCAAGGTTTAACATCTCCAAGAACAGATTTTATCACACCAAAGCCTTTTTCCAAGCTTTTCAAAATCTCAATCAAGTTTCAATATCCACATACACACTACCTAAGCCACAATTATCACATCCAACATAACAACTCAATACCCAAACATCATAGAACAACAAATTCTACTAGGGTTGAGAATTTTACCACACCCAAGGTTCAAAGAGACAAGATTAATCTTCTCCTTCAAGAGAGTTGGGTCCTATAACATCAAAGAGCCCAAAATCTCAACACTTTTCTCCATAAAATTCGAAATTAAGTGATGAAGAACTGAACCAAAACCGTGGCTTACCTCAAGAATAAAGTATTGGGTTTTGTAGAGCTCTTCACAGTGAATGCGTGGCCGCAAACGGTGCAGCAATCGGAGCTCTAGATCAAAAGTTATAGTGGTTTGAAGATCAACCAAGGTCCAAGGGTTAGAACTTGAGAGAGTGCTCTTCCCCTTACCATTTCCTTTTTTAGTGTGTATGAGTGTCTAGACAGGAGAGAGAGTGCTAAAAAGTAGGGTTTAGGTTTAGGTTTAGTTAGGTTGGGCCAAGGGCCCACTATGGGTCCGGTTGGCCCGGTTTGACCCGTTCGGTCCAATCTTGGTCCGATTTCTATAAAATTAGTATCAAAATTCTCGTCTCAATCTCCTCAATCATATTAAGCCATTTAAATCACATTTTTGGCTTTCTAGAATAAATTCTCATTTATGGGTTAATTAATCATTAATTAATCGGGTTTTACAACATGCAGCAGCCGGTTGATCCACCAGCTGAAGGTGGCGACCCGTGTAGTTGCCGTATCCCCTTGCTCATCTATTTATGCACCAAGGATGGTGCAAAATTTTAAGTATGGGGAGATTGTCCGACCAATCAGCCGTTTTTGGGTGAAAAGTTCTAATCCTAACACTTTCACATTTTATTTTATTCTATTAATAGGTCTTTTAGAATTTTAGTTGCATTTTCTTGGGTTGCATATATATATATAAGCTTAGTCAAAATAATAAAATTTTTCAAACAATTTATCTATAGGTCATACCAATTGATTTGAGTTGATATATTTTTCATTGGAACTTGCTTGAATTATATATTGTGGAACATGGTTTTTGAGTTAAGAACACACAACCATATGAGTCTTGAGCCTAATTGTGTGGTTGCATCATATAACCACTATTTTTTATTCTTGTGTGTATTATTCTCTTTCTATGATTGTAATCTTTGATTTATTTGATTCTTTATGTCCATTGTTTGATGTATATATGCATTTATATGATTGAGGCCTTTATTTTAAATAGCTCACTTACCCAAATGGCCTTATCCTTTTATCCACCTTTGTTAGCCAATTTTGAGTCTATTTAATTCCCTTTTGTTCTTAATTTTAGCTCATCGCTACCCCTAAGTTAAAAATAATAAATGTTCTTAATTTGCATCTTTGATTAGCTTAGGCTAGTGAGAGTGTGTATCATTTAAGTGTGGAAAAGTTTGGGAACATTGGTTAAGGTAAAAGTGTATTTTGAGTTTTCATTAAAGATCTTGGAAATTGGATACATAGTCATGCATTAAATATTTAGACCATATGCATTGATACTCTTATATATACTTTATTTTGAAAAAAAAAAGAGAAAAATAAAAGAAAAATAAAAAGAAAAAAGAGAAAAAGAAAAGAAAAAGAAAAAGAAAGCAATAAAAAGGTGACAAAATACCCCAAAGTAAGTTCAATAATAATCCATGCATATGGAATGTGAATTGAAAAGAATGCATGTGTGTGGAAAAGTGAATAATGGGTAGTTAGGTTGCATTAGAATTGAATAGGTTGTTGTAGGTTAGGTGGAAGTTTAGGTTAATCAAAGATGCAAATTTCAAGCTCACTTAGCCATATATATCCTTACCTTGACCCTAGCCCCATTACAACCCTTAAAAGTCCTCATGATATTTGTATGCATGCATTGAACAATTGTTGATTGTTAGATGAAAAATAAATCTTAGAAAGTATGATTAGAGGAGAATTGAGTGAATCAACCCTATACACTTGAGTGATTAGAATGGATACACATCCGATGAGGGGTTCGATTGCTCAATTACATGTTTTCACCTATGATCGTCTCATATCTTACAAGTTTGTAAATTCTTTTCAATAACTCAAATCAATTGTTGGATTTGACTTGGTTGTGATTGCTTTAGCCCTTGTGTTCATATATGTATTCTTGGAAATTGATTTATTTTGACCAAGTAGTTGCATTCATGTAGATAGGTTGCATTTAGATAGTGTACATTGAACAAATGTTAATACCCCTTTCTTGTCTTTCTTGAGTTTAGCATGAGGACATGCTATTGTTTAAGTGTGGGGAGATTGATAAACCACAATTTTATGATTTATCTTGTATTGAATTTGGTGGATTATCAACTTTTCTTATATTTATTCAATGAAATAGCATCGTTATGTAAATTCTCCCTAAATTGTGCTTAAAAGTAAAAACATGATTTAATTCCATGCGATGCCTTGATATGTTTGTTTAGTGATTTCATATTTAGAAGGAAAAGATTGGATTGAAGGAATGAAGAAAAAACATGTAAAACTGGAGAATTATGAAGAAATGAAGTTTTGGAAATCTGCCATGCGAGGCGTACGCGTGACCCACGCGTACGCATGACCAGAGTTTGTCAAGCGACGTGTGCGTGTGACCCACGCATACGCGTGACAAGTGACACGTGACCTCATTTAATGCAATACGCTGGGGCGAATTCTGGGCTTCCAAAGCCTGATCCAACTCATTTCTTAAGCTATTTGAGGCCAAATTCAAAAAGGAACAAGGGAAGAGCAATTAGGAATAGTTTAGAAACATGCTTTAGGTATATTCTAGAGCTTCTCTTCTCTCTAGAATTAGATTTAGGTTAGATCTCTCTTAGATTTAGGTTTAATTCTTGCTTTGATTTAGTTTTCTCTTTTAATTTCTTGTTATTGCATCTTTGCCTTCTTAGTTTTACTTGTCACTCCTTTTATTTTGTTGATTTTATGATTATAAACTCTTGTTGATTTTACTTTCATTTAATGCAATTGATGCCTTTTTATGTTTCTTATTGTTTAATTGAGTTGTTATTTTTACTATCTTGCATTTGATAGTGTTTGTTACCTGGGGTCCACGGGTTGTCTGTAGGTGGTGACTGAGAGAGTGAGGGAGGTCCCGAGCGGGCGTGGAGCGTAGGCTGGCAACGTTGGAGGGCGGACGGAGCGGGGGGTGGCCACCTGCAAGGACACTCCGACGATCAAGTCAGAGTCCGTACTAGGGGTGGCAGAGTTAGGTAAGGATGTGACGTACCTTGGGGGGAAAGTTGTCCTCCCCCTTTTATAGGTTGTGCTGGGTGGGCCTAATAGGGGCCTAGCCCATTGGTTGAGGAGTAAAGCTGTCATCCTCCACGTGTGCGGGTCGTCCGTACTTGGAGCCGGTACTTGGGGTGCCGATCCTAAGGGTTCCGACCTGGGTGGTCGCGCGTTTAGTGCGGTGAGTTGATCTCCCTCTGGGTTGGGCGTGGCTGACCGACCCGTGGAGATCGGTTGTAGCTTCTTAGGTCTGGGCGGGGCGGTGCCCTGACCCGGCGACTTCCTGGGCTAGGTTGACAGCCCGTAACAGTGCCCCCAACGCGCCAGCCTCGAGGTTTGGGGCTCGTGGTTGGGCGCGTTTGCCTTTTTCCTGGAATGGTGAGCTTTCTTCCTTTCTCGATAGCTCGTTGGTGGCGTTTTGTTTCTCGCGCGCTTGGTGGCTTCGATTTTCGTGTTGCTTTCTTGGTTTTGGCGCCTGGGCATTAAATGCCCATCATTTCATTGATTTGAAATTTTGGGCGAAATGTCGAACGTGCCCCTGTCTTTTGGCGTTCTTCCTCGGCAGTTACTCTCTCCTTTTATTATTTTTATTTCATAACCCCCTCTTCTCTTTACTCTTTTACCTTTTCTTTCTCTCTTTCTTCTTACGTTGCTGCTGCTCCTTGTTCCTGTCACCGCCGTTGTTTCAAACATTCTTGCTCCATGTTCCATCTTTGCAAGTCCTGCTTCTCCTGGTAAGCTCTCCTAGCCCCTTTCTTTTTGGTTATTTCTCCTTAACTTTGTGCATTTGCTTTATGTGTGTTTGGGTCTTCCTTTCTTTCTAGAGGGGGTGCCACTGGGTTTCACGTTTTTGGGTTTTTCCAGATTTTGTTCATGTTTCTGGGTTTTTCTGGGTTTTTGTTCATGTTTCTGGGTTTTTCTGGGTTAGTATGCCGGGGGTTAGGGAGAGGATTATAGTTTTTCTTTCGCTTTCTTGTTTTGAGGGTTCCCGACTTCCCGTGTTGACTAAGTGGTGCCCCCGCTGTAGGTATGGATGATCGTGTCGCTTCCTTGAGTCAGGCCCAGCGCCCTTTGGCTGACTTCATCGACCATTATGCTTGAGTCTCCTCCGATATGAAGGATACTCCTTCTAAGATGACCAAGGAGGGGCTCCAGAAGCTACGACAATCCGGGCTCTTATGTGGAGGGGGTCCTGAAGAGGCGTTCTACCAGGTCTATGTCCCTGCTGGTCGGGAGCGTGTCTGCCACCAGAATCTGGCTTCTCCACGAGTTGTCAATTGGCTGTGGGTTTACGAGCCTATGTTCACGTCTTTGGGGCTTCGTTTACCCTTTTCTCCTTTTGTTATGAGTTTACTGAATCGCTGTGACGTCGCTCCGTAGCAACTTCATCCGAATAGTTGGGCCTCTATTCGGTGCTTTGAGATGGTTTGCGAGTACCTTGAACTGCCGCTTTCAGTGAACGTCTTCCTTTATCTCTTCTTGCTCACGAACCCTTCTAGCCAGGGGAAGGCTAAGAAGGGTTACATGTCTTTTAGGGCCCAACAGGGGCGTAGAATCTTTGGTCTTTTTGAAGATTCTTTTCATGGTTTTAAGTCTACCTTCTTCAAGGTTAGACCGATTAAAGATCACCATCCTTTTTGGCTTACGGCTGAGGGAGCTCGGCGGATCCCGACCTACTGGAGTTTTGGTGCGGGATCCGATTATCTTATTAAGGTGTCTTACGATTGGCTGAGCTCGGAAGATCGGAACATTGCTGATATACTTTTGGCCATTTTTAGCGAAAAGAACCTTAATCCTCGCATGTTGATAGGGGACCGGGAGGCCGATCAGTCGTATGTTGGTGGGTTTTTCCTCCTTGTAGTTCTTTTGTGTTTTATTTTCCTACTGTTGACACCTTTCTTCCTTTTTTGTTTGCAGTTTCTATGGCTAGTGGAAATAAGACTTTGGCTAACCTGATGAACCTCATTAAAGGGAATGAGGAGGGTGAAGGTGACTTCCCGCCTACTCCCTCGGCGAGCCAGGAGCAGGGGGATGCTGAGGAACCTAGTGGTCGGATAGGTGGGCCTGATCCGGCTCACCAAGAAAATGTTATTTCTCCCGAGGAGCTTAAGGAGGCTACTGGCGTAGAGGCGGAGCTCTTTGAGGATGATTTTGGTGATGATGAGCTGAGGGCCGTAGGTAACCCCAAGAAGAGGAAGAGGGATTCCGGAAAGGCCCTCTCGGTTATGGAGAAGAACTTTGATGCTGGGGGTTTCATTGAGTCCCAGCTGCTTCCCGGTACCGAGGCATATTTCCACGAAGCCGACCTCTCCGGTCAAGCCAGGTGGATTTATCGTAGTCTCTTTCGTGCTGCTGCTATTGCCAAGAAGGTGGAGCCCGTCCTGGGTAACTATCATGCCATGGAGGTGAAGCTTCGGAACTCCCAAAAAGATTTGACAGATTCGCGATCTCGGGAGGAGTCTCTGAAGACTAAGTTGGCTGATCGTGAGAAGAAGGCTGAAGAGGACGCCCAGGAGATTAACAGGCTGGTAGATCGGGATGTGGCTTTAATGAAGGACCTGAATGCCTCTCGTGGTGAGACTGCAGCCGTGAAGAAGAGGGTTGAGGAATTAGAAGAGAAGCTGAAGTTGGCTGAGAGTTCGGCGGAGGCGATTGCTCGGGAGATGGATGCCTTGAAGAAGAGGAACAAAGATCTTGCGAAGGGAGCTCGCGACGCTGTTAAGCTGACTAAGGAAGGGATAAAGCTTCAGGTGGCAGTGCTGGCTCCCGACCTTGACCTCTCTCAGGTTGGTGCGATGAAGACTGTGGAGGGTGGAAAGATTGTTGACATCCTTTGACTCATTTGGATATTCCTGTCTTGTTTTACTTTTTGTTTTAATATTTATCATTTTGGGCTTGCTGGTAGGCGCCCTTTGGTTGTATTTGAACACTTTTTGCTTGTGCTCGTGCCATTTGGCATTTATCGGATTTTTGTTCGGGTCGTCGTGGCCTTTGCTCTTTATTTTGCTTGCTCGGGCCGTCGTGGCTTTTTGCTTAATCCGTTTATTATTCTACTTACTACTTTGAGCCGTTTACTTTTGGTCCCTTATGGTTCCCGGGGTGATCAGTCCCGGGTTACCGTTGGGTCGACCGTTTTGTTTCTTTTCGTTGCGCTTTTATTTTGAGACTTGGGAGAGTGAACTTGCAAAAGATAAGCTTATCATATTGTCAGACAAGGAAATATGTAATGCATAAACAAATTCAAGCAAAAGGAAGATATTCGTGTGAAACATAAAAGGAGAACATAAAAGCGAAACATGGGGATGGGGATTGGGGTCGTGTGATCGCCCCTTCTTACGAGTAGAACCTTTTGAGGTTCGCCATGTTCCATGTCCTCGGTACCTCATTCCCATTCAACCTTTCTAGCTTGTAACCCCCTTTGTCGAGGACTTCTTTTACTCTGTAAGGTCCTTCCCAGTTTGCGGCTAGCTTGCCTTCTCCTGGTGTTGGGGGTCCTATGTCGTTTCGTCGTAGGATCAGGTTGCCTTCTCCCAAGTTTCTTTTCAATACTTTGCCATTGTATCTGAGGGCCACTCTCTGTTTGATTGCTGCTTCTGCTAGGTGTGCCATTTGCCTTGTCTCGTCGGCTAGGTCTTTTTCAACTACCTCGCTCCCCCTTCCGAAGAGCAGCCTCGGACTTGGTTCCCCGACCTCAACTGGGATGACAGTGTCGACCCCGTATGTGAGTCGGAAGGGGGTTTCTCCGGTGGATGATTGGGAGGTGGTCCTGTACGACCATAGTACTGGGGCTAGTTCCTCTGCCCATGAGCCTTTCTTTCCTTCGAGTCGCTTTTTCAGCCCCTTCAGGATAACTTTGTTGGCTGCTTCGACTTGACCGTTAGTTTGAGGGTGTTCGACTGAGGAGAAATTTTGCTTAATCCCTAGTCCTTCTAAGAACCCATTGAACTTCTTGTCGGTGAATTGGGTCCCGTTGTCCGATATGACGGTTTCCGGTATCCTAAACCTTGTGACCACTTGTTTCCACATGAACTTTTGGCAGTTTGCTGCGGATATACTGGCTAGTGGTTCTGCTTCTACCCACTTGGTGAAATAATCTATGGCCACTATTAAGTACTTCACCTGCCGGGGTCCTGGTGGGAATGGTCCTAGGAGTTTGACTCCCCATTGGGCGAAAGGTCGGGGGGCCATCATTAGATTGAGCTCCTCGGGAGGTGCTTTGTGGAAGTTGGCATTCTCCTGGCACTTTTTACATTTCTTCATGAACTCCTGGGCATCTGACATCATTGTGGGCCAGTAGTATCCCGCCCTGATAATTTTTCTTGCTAGAGATCTTTCCCCAATATGGTGACCACAACACCCTTCGTGTACCTCCCTTAGGACGTACTCCGTCTGGTCGGGGCGTAAGCACTTTAGTAGTGGTTGGTGGAGCCCTCACTTGTATAGCTGCCCCTGTATGATTGTGTATTTAGGAGCTTCCCTTTTAACAAATTCCGCCTCATTTTGGTTGGGAGGTGCTTTCGCGTGCTCCAGATATCGGGAGATAGGGTCCATCCATGAGGGCGGGTTTGGTGCTTGAGCCGTGCACATGATGATCGCAGGTTCCGTTGCTAGCCCTTGGATCAAAGATCTGTTCCCCGTGCCGGATTTGGTGCTTGCAAGCTTGGAGAGGAGGTCGGCTCGGGCGTTCCTCTCTCTGGGAACGTGCTGGATTGTGACTTCTTCGAAGCTTTTGCATAGTTCTCTTACTTTTTCCAAGTATTTTTGTAGCAGTGCATCCCTGGCTTGGTAGCTGCCGTTTACCTGGGAAGTGACGATTTGGGAGTCGCTGCTCACTTCTACTCTTGATGCTCCGACCTCTTTGGCCAGCATTAACCCTCCAATCAAAGCTTCATACTTGGCTTGGTTGTTTGAGACCGGGAATTCGAACTTGATGGATTGTTCGTATGCTACTCCTGCCGAGTTTTCGAGGATGAACCCGGCCCCTCCGAATGTTTGGTTGGATGCTCCGTCAACATGGAGCCTCCACCGTGTGCTCGGTACGTCGGGGGCTTCTCTTGTGACCTCAACGAGAAAGTCTGCCATGGCTTGGGCTTTGATTGCTTGCCTTGGTTCATACCGCAAGTCGTATTGGGATAGTTCTACTGCGTATGCCATCATTCTTCCCGCTAGGTCGGGTTTTTGGAGGACTTGTCGGATGGCTTGGTCAGTTCTCAGGATGATTGTGTGCCCTTGGAAGTATTGTTTTAGTCTTCTTGATGAAACCAATAGGGCGTAGGCTAGCTTTTCCAACTTGGTATATCTCGTCTCTGCCCCTTGAAGTGTTTTGCTGATGAAGTATATTGGGCGCTGGGTTTTGTCCTCCTCCCTGACTAGGACTGTTGCCATTGCTTGCATGGTCACGGCCAAATACAGGTACAAGGACTCGCCTTCTCTGGGTTTGCTGAGCACAGGGGGCTCTGAGAGTATTCTCTTGAAATGGTTGAATGCCTCTTTGCACTCCTAGGTCCACTCAAAGGTGATTCCTTTCTTCATTAAGTTGAAGAATGGAATGGCCCTTTCAGCCGAGGCTCCGAGAAACCGGGATATGGCCGTGAGCTTTCCGGTGAGCCGTTGTACATCTTTGATGCTTCTGGGGCTCGTCATTTTGAGGACGGCTTCGCACTTGTCCGGGTTGGCTTCTACTTCTCTCTAGGTTATCATGAATCCCAGGAATTTGCCTGCTTCCATGGCGAATGCGCATTTGAGTGGGTTAAGTCGCATTTTGAATTTCCTTAATGCCCCAAAGACGGCCTGGAGGTTGTTTATCAGATTGCTTGGTTCTGCTGTTTTTACCAGGATATCATCGACATATACTTCTACCGTTCTACTGATGAGGTCATGGAAGACTCTGCTCATCAGCCTTTGGTAGGTGGTCCCTGCGTTTTTTAGCCCAAAGGGCATTACCTTGTAGCAGTAGGTGCCTCCTGGTGTTATGAAAGCCATCTTGTCTTCGTCAGGTCGGTGCATCGGGATTTGGTTGTAGCCGGAGTAAGCGTCTATTAAACTGAGATATCAGTATCCCGCTGCTGAGTCTACTAGGGTGTCAATGTTGGGGAGGGGAAAGGAGTCTTTTGGACATGCTTTGTTCAAGTCGGAGTAGTCTACGCACATTCTTCATTTCCCACTGGCTTTCTTGACTAGGACAACATTGGACAGCCATGTTGAGTATTCGAGTTCCTTGATGAACCCTGCTTCCAGCAGCCCTGCTGTTTGCTTAGCGACTTCTTCCGCCCATTCCTGCGACATCTTCCTTTGCCGTTGGGCTATTGGTTTGGCTTCTGACTTTATGGCTAGTCGGTGGGACATGACCTCAGGATCTAACCCTGGCATGTCTGATGGGGTCCACGCAAAAAGGTCGCTGTTTGCTCTCACGACCTCTATGAGGAGACCCTTGAGTTCATGGGGTAGGTTTCTGTTAATGAATGTGAATTGTTCTACCGACTTCCCTATCTGGAATTTTTTCATGTCCCCTTCTGGTTCAGGTCTTGGTTTGTCCTCCACCCTGACGTCTAGATCTCTAGGAACACGCCAGCTGCCTTTTTGGATTCTTTCCTTAAGGAGAGACTGGCGCTGTCGCAGGCGACTGCCGTTTCTAGGTCTCCCCTTATGGAACCAACCGTTCCCTTGTCCGTTATGAACTTCATTGTTAGGTACTTGGTGCATATTACAGCTGAGAATTCGTTAATGGTTTTCCTCTTTAGGATGATGTTATAGGCGGTGGAGTCTCTAAGGACTACGAAGTCTGCCATAACCGATTTCCTGGCGTCGCCAGCTCCTAGGCTGATCGGAAGGGAGATCGTTCCGTCGGGTTTTATGTAATTATCACCAAGTCCCATGACCCCATGTTGGTGACTTTTGAGGTCGGATTCCTTGAGCCCCATTGCGTTGAACACGTTTCTGAATAGGATATTCGAGTCGGCTCCCGTGTCGACGAGGATGCGTCTGACCAGCCCTGTCCCGACCATCGCCGTGACTACCATGGGAGGGTTTTCAGGGAGGTCTTTGAACCATATGTCTTCTGGACTAAATGATATTGTCGGGAGCCTTTTGCTGGTGGTGGGGCTATCCGTCGAGATGGAGAGCACCCGGGAGTCCTTTCTTGTTGCTGACTTAGACTTGGGGGGACTGTCTCGTCCGACCACAATATTAACCACGAAAGTTGGGGGATTACTGGCATCCTCTGGGGGTTCTTGTCTAGGTTTGACTGCCCGGTTCCGGTCTTCCTCGGAGCGTTCTCTTTCTCGTCTCCTCGGTTCTCTGATAAGTCAGGAGAATTCACTCAGCTTCCCTTCTCTGATGGCCTGTTCCAAGGCATCCTTGAGGTCGAAGCAGTCTTGTGTTTTGTGGCCAAACCCTTTGTGGTAGTCGCAATAAAGGCTTTTGTTGCTTCCCGTTCTCTCCTTCAAGGGTTTGGGTCTGGATAGGATTTCTTTGTCTGTGATTTGCTGGTAGACTTCCACTATGGGCGCCGTAAGTGGCGTGTAGTTCATGAACCTTCCTACCCGTGGCTGCTTGGGTAGCTTGTTTAGGGTGCCGTCTCTGGGGGCTTCCTTGTACCGTTCGGTTTGATGTGCCTGCCATGCTGGCGGGTTGGTGGGCTGCCGTTTATTGGCTGCCACAACCTGGCTGACCTCCTCGTCATTGATGTATTCTTTGGCTATGCTCTGGATTTCCTGCATGGTCTATACAGGCCTGGTTGTTAGGTGTTTCCTAAAGTCTTCATTCAGCAGGCCGTTTGTTAGGCATAGGCTAGCGACTGAGTCCGTGAGGCCGTCAATTTCCAGACATTCATCGTTAAACCTATCCAGGAACTTCCTGGTCGGCTCACCGGGTTTTTGGGTAAACCCTAACAAGTTAATCGGGTACTTTGCTTTGGCTATGCGCGTCGTGAACTGTGCTAGGAACTTCTGGGATATGTCTGCAAAAGTCGTGATGGATCCTTGTGGGAGAGTGTTGAACCATCGGATCGCCAGGCCAGCTAGTGTTACGGAAAATGCCCGGCATCTGACTGCGTCGCCTACTCCTTCCAGATTCATTCTTGCTTCAAAAGCTGTGACATGTTCCTGGGGGTCCTTGGTCCCATCATATCTCATGTCCGTTGGCTTGTCGAAGTTTCTCGGGAGCCGGACTTTGAGAATTGAGGGGTGAAAAGGGGTTGCCCCCATGATGATGGGGTTTTCTTGTCTCCGGGTCTCCTCTTTCTGGGACCCCAACGGCTTTCCGACTTGCTTCGGGTGGGTCTGGAGGTTGCTTGTGTGTGTGTCTCTTCGTGCCTTGTTAGGCTTCTTCCTTGGCTATTGTGTGCACGAGAGGGAGAGTGGGTGCGGGCGTAGGACTGGCTAGCGCCGCCGTGTGAGCGGCTGGCGTTCCCCTGAACTCTGTGTCTAAGCTCCCGCGTGATCTTGGCGCTGTCGGCTCCTGTTCCCCCGAAAGGGCGGCGCCTCTCGGGAGTCTGGGTATACATTTGGTTGGGCTGGACAGATGGCCTCGGGTGTTCGGCATCACGGGCCGTTGAGCTCGCTCTGCTCAAACGGGCTCCGCCTCCTTCGCGGAGCTCCTCCAAGGTGATGTGTCGCTCCATGTTTGCGTCGGGATCCCCACAGACGGCGCCAATGTTCGTTACCGGGGGTCCACGAGTTGTCGGTAGGTGGTGACTGAGAGAGTGAGGGTGGTCCCGAGCGGGCGCGGAGCGAAGGCTGGCAACGTCGGAGGGCGGACGGAGCGGGGGGTGGCCACCTGGAAGGACACTCCGACGATCAAGTTAGAGTCCGTACTAGGGGTGGCAGAGTTAGGTAAGGATGTGACGTACCTTGGGGGGAGAGCTGTCCTCCCCCTTTTATATGTTGTGCTGGGTGGGCCTAATAGGGGCCTAGCCCATTGGTTGAGGAGTAAAGCTGTCATCCTCCACGTGTGCGGGTCGTCCGTACTTGGAGCCGATACTCGGGGTGCCGATCCTAAGGGTTCCGACCCGGGTGGTGGCGCGTTTAGTGCGGTGAGTTGATCTCCCTCTGGGTCGGGCGTGGCTGACCGACCCGTGGAGATCGGTTGTAGCTTCTTGGGTCTGGGCGGGGCAGTGTCCCGACTCGGCGACTTCTTGGGCTGGGTTGACAGCCCGTAATAGATAGTTTTTAGATTTTATATTTCTTGCTATTTTAATATGCTTTCATTTTATACCTTCCAAGTGTTTGACAAAATGTTTGGTTGGATTTTAGAGTAAATTTTGGTACTCTTGGCTTGTGATTGAGGACTTAGGTCCCTTGAGATTATTGATATTCAGTTCTATTGGTGATTTTAAGCTTGTTAATTGGTTCTAAGACCAATTATGTCCACTTGACTTAACCCTCCGATGTTAGAGGAAAACTAAGTGGAATTAATCCTTTGTAATTACCATGTTGTGTTCAATGATCCAAGATAGAAAACCTTGACTCTTAATCCTTGCCATGAGTATATTTTAGCCTTTATAGTTTCTTAGTTATTAGTTTTATTTTCTTGTTTATCAAACTCAAAAACCCAAAAATATTTTCCCATAACCAATAACATGCACACTTCTCTGGAATTCCTTGAGAGACGACCCAAGGTTTAATTACTCTCAGTTTTTATTGGGTTTGACTTAGATGACAAACAAATTAAACATTGATTGAGGGTTGTTTGTTGATTTGGAGCTATACTTGCAACAGAATTATTTTGTGAAAATTCCTAATTGAAGATTTTTCCCGGTCAATAATTCCCTAACCGACGGAATTATTTTGTTAGGTTTGCATTTCTAACCAACGATTTTCCACTCAATTCTTCTATTTCTTGGGGAGGTCGCCTTCATCGGCAAAGTTGTTATTTTGGTGAAAAATTCCATTCTAGACACTTTTATTTTATTTTATTTTATTTTCCGTACTTGCATCTTATTTTAGTATACCTTTGGAGTTTTGTACATATTGGTAGTATATATATATATATATATATATATATAGTTATTGCAGTGGATTAGTTGTGATTGAAAAATGCTCATAATTAAATTTAGTTTATTCCGATATACATAAGAAATTGATTTGGTTGAAAATGGAAAATAAACTAAGAATTTTAATTTTTCACAATCACATCATATCATATCATATCATATCATATTATATATATATATATATATAAAATGTTAGTCAATTTGATGAAATTTTTAAGAAATTATTTTTCTAAAAAGGGCATTAAGATTCAAATTGATTTGAGTTGAAACTTTTCATTGAAACTTGCATGATGTATATAGTTTGGAATATGGTTTTTGAGCTAAGAACACACAACCTGTGAGTTTTTTAGCCTAATTATATGGTTATATTATTTAACAATTATTTTGATTCTTATGTGTTTTCTTCTCTTTGATTGCAAATCTTTGGTTTGTTTAATTCTATATGTCCATTATTTAGTATATATATATGCATTTATGTTATTTAGGCCATCATTTTATTATAGCTCACTTATCCCAAATAGCCTACTTTTTCATTTACCTTTGTTTACCACTTTGAGCCTTTTTAATCCCCTTTTGTTCTTTATATTACCACATCACTAACCTTAAGCGAAAAACTATTAATTGTCTTATTTGAATATTTGGTTAGCTTAAGATAGTGAGTGTGTGTGCTAACTAAGTGTGAAAAACATGTGGGAACTTTGGTTGATGAAAATTTATTTTGTGCTTATTGAGAATTTGGGTGTATACTCATGTAAAGGTAATAAAACCATATGCATTTATGTCTTTTGTATATATTATGTTTTCATATATATAAACAAAAAAGGAAAAAAGAAAAAAATATAGAAAGAGAAAAAAATATAATAAAAAGGGACAAAATTATCCCAATGTGAAGCTCAATAAAAATCAATGCATATGCATATGTGATGGAATTGAATTTGATACATTGTGTGTGTGTGTGTGTGTGTGTGTGTATGTGTGTAAAAATGAGATTTTGGGTAGCTAAGTTTGATATTAGAATTGTAGAGTGTGTATGTGTTAGGTGAGAGTTTAGGTTAGTCAAATATTCAAATTCAAGCTCACTTGGCCATACATATATCCTTACCTTTACCCTTAGCCCTATTACAACCTTGAAAAGTCCTCATGATATTTACATATGTACATTAAATATTTGTTGATTGGTTAGATGAAGAACAAACTTTAGAAAGCATGATTAGAGGAGAATTGAGTGAATTAACCCTAAACACTTGAGCGACTAGAGTTCTTATACACATCTTGTGAGGGTTCAATTGCTCAATTCCATATTTCCATCTTTGATCATTGCTTACCTTGCAAGTTTGTAAATTTTTTTGAATAACTGAATTCAATTGTGAATTTGATTTTGGTATGATTATTTGAGCCCTTGAATTTGCATACATGCTTTCTTGAAAATTTGATTTACTTTGACTACATATATATAGTAATTAGAACAGCTAAATGCATATAGGTAGTTGCATTTAAATAGTTTGCATTGAATAAAATTGATAATTCCTTTTTGTCTTTCTTGAGTTTAGCATGAGGACATGCTAATGTTTAAGTGTGAGGAGATTGATAAACCACAATTTTATGGTTTATTCTGTATTGAATTTGGTGGATTCTATAAACTTTTTTCACATTTATTCAATGAAATAGCATAGTTTTATGAAATTCTCCTAATTATGCTTTATGATTGAAAACATGCTTTTTAGGCTTTTAATTAGTTAAATTTAATCCACTTTGATTCCACTCGATGCCTTGATGTGTTTGTCAGTGATCTTAGATTTAGGAGGCAAGGATTGGATCAAAGAAGCGAAGAAAAAGTATGCAAAGTGGAGAATTCATGAAGAAATGAGGATTTGGTGAAGTCATGGCAACGCGTACGCGTGACAAGCAGCACGTGACTAACTTAATAAAACATGCTGGGGGCAATTTTTGTAGCTGCCAAAGCCCAATCCAACTCATTTCTGAAGCTATTAGAGGCTGAATTCAAGATGGAAAAAGAGAGAGCAATTAGGATAATTTAGTAACATATTTTAGGTCATATTCTAGAGAGAGAAGCTCTCTCTTCTCTCTAGAATTAGGGTAGAATTAGCTTAATCTCTCATAGATTTAGGTTTTATTTCTTGTCTTAATTTAGTTTTCATTGCAATTTCTTGTTACTACATCCTTGCTTTCTTAGTTTTACTTGTTATTTTCTTTATTTTGTTACTTTTATGTTCATGCATCAATGTTGAATTTAGATTTTTTTTAATGCAAATTTGAGGTTTCTTTGTTTATTGATGTTTATTTGAGTTGTTATTATTGTTATCTTGTAATTGGTAGCTTTAGATTTTATCAATTCTTGCTATTTACTATATTTTCATTTTATGTCTTCCAAGTGTTTGATAAAATGCTTGGTTTGATCTTAGAGTAGATTTTTGTGTTCTTTGCTTTGACTGGTAACTTGGATAACCTTGAGTTACTAATTTCCAAGTGATTGATAATTTATTTCTATTGACTCTAGTGTGTCACTAAATTAATTAGTGAGTTGGCTAGGACTAATAGATTAAGATTAATTAAGTCCATTAGACTTTCCTCTAATATTGGGGATGACAAAGTGGGATTTGTAACAACTCTAATTTTTGTACTAACGCGAGTTTTTCTTAAAATAATATTTTAAAGCGATTAGTTTTATTTTAACGAGTCGACTTCGAACCCCGAAATAAAATAAACAGTAATATAATTTTATTATTATATTATTTACTTATTTTACTTGCTCTAATTATAATGGAGTCTAGATAATAATATTAATATTATTATCAAATCTGACTTTTGTCGATATAAAAAATTATCGATATTTTTTGATGAATTTAGAGTTGCTAAAAGTTTCATCAAATATTTTTTTAATTTCTAAGTTACTAATATCATTTATATTAATAACTCATGTATATTTAACCTTATATATATTATTATTATAATTATATTAGCTTTGTTATTATAATAATAATTATTATTATTAGTATTATTATTATTATTATCATTATTACAGTATTATCTATACTATTGTTATTACTATTATTATTACTATTAATATTATTATATTATTATAATTCTTAGTTCAGTGGTTTCACTATATATATATATATATATATATATATATATATATATATATATATATATATATATATATATATATATATATATATAACCGAAGATCAAATGGGCATGACACATAAGCATCCATTTCCTATCAAACCTTAACATTCAGTTTCAATATTCATTGCATGCAAAGAGAAAGAGTGACCGAGAGAGAAAGAGAGGAAACCGTGACCCCGTTAACTTTCCTTTCTTGATTTCTTGCGATCTGTAACTTCAATAAAAAATTTAATCCAGTAAAAGTGTTCATATCCTCATTCTCTACGTGTTAGTGTTATTTTTGATCGGTGAAAGTTGACGACGACGTAGTACTTCTACCTCTTGAGTTTGGTCAACTGGAGTTCTATGAGGCGCAGACGATTCCGAACGTTTTTTTCTTTGACTGCTCGATCAGAAGGCTCCTCCAGAACTTCGCATAATTTGATTTTGTACGAAGCTAAGGTAGACTTTAATAAATTTTCACCAGTTAAATTGGTATTTCATAAGTGAATTGATGTCGTGATTACTTGTCGATTGAATTTGACTGAATTTATATTGATATTTGTGATAAGTTTGAGGTTTGGAAGGTTTAAGTGCAACCAGAAACTGAGTTAGTTTGATGATTGTGATTTCTGGATTACGGTAGGATAATTTGAAAATGTTAAAAGTTGTCGGTTTGATCTATTGGAAATGATTTAAAAAGAGTGTGGAAAATGGTTTGGATAGAACCCGAGAAGGGTAGCAGAGTCCGAATTTTAGGGGAAATGCCGCCGAAATTTTGTTTTAAGTCTTAAGAATTTATTTGAAATTTTATTTAGAAGAAAAAGATAGAGTTTAATATTATGATTATATAAGTTTTTCGGGTATTTTGGGTAATAAATAAAGTTTAGGGGTCAAACGGGTATTTTATAAAAGTTTAGGGTTATTTATATAAATATGAAACAAAGTGAAAGTTTAAATATAATTTTATAAAATATTAAAGAATTTGTGGTTTAGAAAGTAATTAATAAAAATTTGAAAATAAGGTTTTATAAAATAAGTTTTAAGAGTATTATAAATATTATTTTAAATATTTATTTAAAATTTCTCATTTACATTAGAGTAAATTATTGTTACAAATTATTATTATTTTATAAAAATATTAATGTATTATGAAAAATAAAACAGAAAGTGGTAAACAGGTAAGTTTTTTTCTAAAAGTTTTAGAAAGACAAATCTAAGTTAAGGATCTCATGATCCCCTCTTCATAAAATATTTAGGGAAAGATAAGGGAAGAGTGTGAAGATAGTTTTTGATGTTAAAAGTAAGGAATTAAAAGAATGATGAGAAAAGACAAGAAAAGAATATATCAGTTAAAGGGATCTCTACTACAGGAGAGCAGAGAACAGAAAAAAAAAAAAAGAAAGAAAGAACGACCTGAGATGATTGTCTACCTACTAGGAACGAGCAGAGATATGGTGGTGAGTCCACCGAGATTTGCTTTTCAGAGATACATCGGCCAATCCAGGGGATGGTCGCACCTGTAAGACAGAAGTTGCTTACAGAGATTATCAATACATACATTGGCCAGAGAGAGCCTCATCTGTAAGACAGAGGTTGCTTACAGAGGTTATGTTTGCATACATCGGCTCAAGAGAGTCACACCTGTAAGACAGAGGTTGCTTACAGAGGTTATGAACTGGAAACCAAACTCAGACAAAGGTTGCTGAGTTACGTCGGGAGCGGGTCGAAACTGACAGATGAGCTCATTACATGCATCAGGGATAGACATGCATCATGATTGATTGAGCATATCTTCTATGAATTCTATTTTCTGTGATTGTGTATGTGTTGTGTTTGTTTTCTCATTATGTTCTTTAGTTATTATGTTTGATGCGTAATTTGGTTGTTGCTGCTGACTGGGTATAGTATTAAAACGGACTTAATTAACCACCCCGACCCTACTAAGAACTCCCCAATTCTTACCCCTGCTTTTTCCCCTTCAGATAGAAACAGGAACTCTAGTTAAGATTACCCCTATATATATACGAGGACCCAGCAAAGGATACGAAAGTGATAGAGAACTCGTCTTTTGACTGCAATGATCGTTCAGAGACAGTAAGAGTTGGTAGCGTATTTTGCGTGGCGCCTACAGTGTAGCTTAGATATTTTGGTTTAGTCTCTCACTTTTGGATAGATCCACCGAGAGATTAGGAGCTGTAAATATTGGTTAGGCTAGTTTCGGGTGCCAGCTTAGGGGCTTCCTCTATGGACCAGAGCCCGAAGCATTAACTATGTATATAGTAGCAAGATATGAAGAATTGTACGCTAACTCATGCGATATATGGTAGTAGTGTAGTACCCTTATATGTATGTATGGCCTATGCTATATGTTATGTTGATATATGATGTTGGCCTTGTGTATGTTTAATTAGCTGTCCTCGCAAATCCTGTTATAAAATAAAAATTTTTCTCCAAAAATTTGTTTCGCGCGCTAATACGATTACAGGCTTGATAATAAATATTTAGTTAGCTATTAACTGAACAAGTTGGTGACACTTGGTTTCCAGTATGATCATGACGTACTGGGAATTGGGGCATTACAATTTGGTATTAGAGCAGTTCGTTCCTATTAAAGCCTGGGGATATAGACTGAATCATGCTTCATTACATTCTCTGAGTTATGTTTCATGCATATAGGATATCCTTGTGATATGGATTGCATGACTATCGCTGTGTTTCCATTTTAGAAACTATTTACACTTTGCCTGAAATGTTAAGACTGATCACCTTAATATTGCATGTTGGGTATGAACAGAATCTTGATGGCTGCATGGGGATGAGGACTTGGTAGGCGTGGTGGGAACTCTGTAGAGGAACCGACGAAGGGTGCAGATGCTTTTATAGCTGCGATGAACACCATGGCTGGGGCTGTGCGTGAAACGGCAACTGCGACAATGCAAGCAATTGACCGTTTAGAAGAGAGGAATGGAGATCGTAACGGAGGATGCAATGGTGAGCGTGGTGGAGACGATAATGATAATGAAGGCATTGGAAACCACGATAACCCTATGACACTGGCAACATTTCTAAAGGTGAATTCGCCTAAGTTTAAAGGGACGCTTGTTGCAACTGAAGCTGACAATTGGTTCCGCGGTATTGAGAAGTCATTGCGAGCGCAACATGTACCAGAAAGACAACACGTGGAGTTTGCAACCTATATGCTGGAGGGAGAAGCTGAACATTGGTGGCATGGAGTGCAACGCTTGTTGAGGCAGGAGGTGGAAGAGATTGACTGGGATACTTTTAAGGAAAAATTTTACAAAAAGTATTTTTCTAAATCTGTTCGTGATGCAAAAGAAATGGAACTAATGCAGTTGAAACAGGGGAATATGTCAGTGGCAGAGTATACTCAGAAATTTAAGGATTTGTTTCAATTTTCTAAGATCTGTCAGGAAAACCCATATGATTTTGAAGAGTGGAAGTGTTTGAAGTACGAAGGAGGACTTCGCGATGAACTGATGCATTCATTAGTTCCGCTGGAGATACGAAATTTCGCAGAACTTGTCAATAAGAGTCAGCTGATGGAAGACTGTGAGAAAAAGATGGCAGCAACAAGAATGAATCATCAGGATTTACCTCTGAGAAGTTCTAACAGTTCTAGTCGGTATGCGGCTTGGCGGAGAGTGAATTTTAAGGCACCTGAAGTACCCCTGCGTAGGGATAAGCAAGTTAGGAACAATCTTGCACGCTCTACTGTTGATAATAGAGATGAACCAAGGCAGAATACTGGCAAGCGACCTCTACAGACCCAAATACATACGGTGTATAGTCAGTGTGGGAAGGACCATGAAAACTGACCTTGTCGGTTTGGATTGAATATCTGTTATAACTGCGGTGAACTGGGGCATATAGTGAGAAATTGCCCGAAGAAGTTTATTCAAGAGCCAACTAGATCGCAACAGTCAGGAAGAGTATTTACAATGATTCCTGAAGATGCTCGTACTCAGACTCCCTGACCCAAGGTCAGTGTTATGTAAAGACTCGCTTCTTAACTACACTTTACGATTTTGGTACGTTGCATTCACTTATTTCTTTAATTGCTATACGTAAGTTGAGATTAGATGAGAAAACAGAACACACCTGAGGATTTGAAAATAAGATAAAGACCAATTACTCACACCTATTTATAGGTAAAGAAAATTTTGAGGACAAAATTTTCTTTTAGGGGGGTAGGATGTAACAACTCTAATTTTTGCACTAACGCGAGTTTTTCTTAAAATAATATTTTAAAGCGATTAGTTTTATTTTAACGAGTCAACTTCGAACCCCGAAGTAAAATAAATGGTAATATAATTTTATTATTATGTTATTTATTTATTTTACTTGCTCTAATTATAATGGAGTCTAGATAATAATATTAATATTATTATCAAGTCCGACTTTTGCCGATATAAAAAATTATCGTTAATTCTTGATGAGTTTAGAGTTGCTAAAAGTTTCATCAAATATCTTTTAATTTTTAAATTACTAATATCATTTATATTAGTAACTCATGTATATTTAGCCTTATATATATTATTATTATCATTATTACAGTATTATTTATACTATTGTTATTACTATTATCATTACTATCAATATTATTATATCATTATAATTCTTAGTTCAATGGTTTCACTAAGGAAACAAAGAAAAACAAAAAGGCAAAGGCTCTCTCCTCTCTCTAGGTTTTAGGATTTCTCTTATTTAGGTTTATTTCTTCTCAATTCCAGGTTCAATGTTGCTTTAATTTAGTTTCTCTTCTACTTTTATTTATTCTAGTACTTTGGTTTATCTGTTCCTCTTGTTGATTCTCTTCTTTTCCACTTTAGCTTTATGAATTCTAATGTTAGACTTGATTTTCTATATTAATGCAATTTGAGGTGTTTCAAATTCATGATTGCTTTCTTCAATTCATGTTATTGATGCTTTCAATTTAATTTAGATTTCTCTCCTTTTGGCTTTGGTTGAGTAATTGGAGACTCTTGAGTTATCAAACTCCCTTGTTGATTGATAATTGTTATGTTTGCTAGTTAATTTGAATTCTACTAACTCTAGTCTTTCCATAGGAGTTGACTAGGACCTGAGGAATCAAATGGATTTATCCACTTGACTTACCTTCATAGTTAGAGGTTGACTAAGTGGAAGCAGTGAACTATTGATGTCACAATTGATAAGAATAACTAGGATAGGACTTCTAATTCTCATACCTTGCCAATAGTTTTCTTAGTTATTAATTTAATTCTCGCAATTTACTTTTCTTGTTCCTTTTTCAAAAACTCAAAAAATATATTTTTTCCATAACCAATAATAACTATACCTCCCTGCAATTCCTTGAGAGACGACCCGAGGTTTAAATACTTCGGTTATTATTTTTATTGGGTTTGCTTTAGTGACAAACAAATATTTGTATGAAAGGATTCTTTGTGGTTTAGAAGCTATACTTGCAACGAGAATTTATTGTGAAATTCTTTACCACACAAAAATTCGTTCATCAACACTTCCCTGCAATTCTTTGAGAGATGACCCGAGGTTTAAATACTCTCGATTTTTTATTGGGTTTGCACTTGTGACACTTTGATTGAGGGTTATTTTTTGGTGATCTATACTTGCAACGAAATTATTTTGTAAAAATTCTAGACCAACATTAATCCTCCATCAATCATCGATGTAAATTTTCATAAACTTACCAATAAAGTCATGGAAGATCGAGTTCATCGCTCTCTGGTAAGTACCTCCAACATTTTTCAATCCAAATGGCATAACTAACCATTCATAAGTTCCAATGGTTCCAGGGCATCAAAAGGCTGTCTTTGACATCCATAAAGCTAAAAAATTCACTTCCTGCGGCAGAGTTAATCAACATCTCTGCGATTGGCATGTGATACTCGTCTTTTGGTGTAGCCTTATTCAGATCTCTGAAATCAATACAAACTCTTAACTTTCTATTTTTCTTAATAACAGAAAAAATATTAGTAATCCATTAGACTTATCTAGCTGTACAAATGAACCCAGTTTTTAACAAACATTTGACTTCCTCCTTGAGCTTCACCATAATTTCAGGAGCAAAACGTCTAGGAGCTTATGTTCAACTAAAGATCTGTCCAAATCAGGCATCTCCTCATACTGCCAAGCAAAACAATCTTAGTATTTTTTTCAAGAGCTCAATCAAGTCTTTCTTGAATTCAGGATCTAGGCATCGACTAATGTAAGTCACTCGCACTTTTCCATCAGTCTTAACTTCATCGAGAGGATCTTGTACTTCAACCTTTTTATTATGAAAATTTTCAGAAATTAAATTGGACCTGTCAAACCCTAAGGGGTCTAGATCATACATACAATCTACGCGTTTTTCCATGCACTCCTTCTTCTTAGCCCTGTAGGATAAGAGTCAAGCCCATTGGTTCTCTATGCAAGTAGAGATGATGGCCAAGTTCTCTTTGGCCTTAGAGACCAATTCCATACCATGAGCCCCTACATAGCAATATTTGATGAGAGTGGGGTCAAAGGTGCTCATCTCAACAACCAATGGTCGAACACTAGTATGATACTCTTTGAAGCTGACATTCATTTGCTAGACATAACAGGGACTATCATCAGCTTCAATATCTTCGATTCTTCCATCTTCATCCCATAGCACTAACTTCTTATTCAAAGTCGAGGGAATCGCCCTTACACTATGGATCCAATCTCTTCCCAAAGGCATATTAAAGGTTGCCTTGGTAGGCACTACTATGAACATTGTTGGTCGTTCAACGCTTCCGACTTTGACCCTGAGCGAGATCATTCCTTGAGCAGTTGTCGACTTACCATTGAATCCAATATTAGCCAAGTTTGTCTTAATCAAATTCTCGACTATTTTCTGGAATAATAAGAGCATACTTTCAGGTAGCAAATTAATTGCTGCTCTTCCATCGATCAAGATGCGATTAATCATCATTCCTTCAACGTTTGCCTTAATATGCAATGGTTAAAGATGACATTTGATAATATCATCAGGCCTTTTAAATAACTCCTCCTTGATCATGCCATTTTTGATAAATTGATATTCATCATCTGGAATTATGTCATCATAGTCTCCTTCGAGACAACTCCAACTTCATTATCTATTTTGAAATAATTACGAACATTTTATTTTTCTAATTATTTTCTAATTTTATTTATTATTAATTTTCAATCAATTATATTAATATACAAATAAATTAAATTAAATATGATAATACTTGTACTAATCAACATAACATTTTAATTTGAGATTAACTTAAGTTTAATTTAGTATTATTTTCTGCAAAAAGTGATTATTAGACTAAAAAATAAATATATTAGACCAAAATACTTTTTTAAAATACTAAGATACAAATAAATGATATTGAAAAATCTCGAAAAAAATAGTGAAATATAAAATAATAGAAACAAACACAATAAAAATTTATCCAATATTCAAGTGTATTATCTTCAAACTCTTCCAAAATGCCAATTTTTATCTAATTTTTTAAATTTTTTTATCTTCTAAAACGTTAGCTATTGTAATAAGCATATAAATTTATTCATTCTTTAATTAAGAAGGATTACAGCATTTTAAATATCTTTTGTTAAAATATTTGAGATCAACACAAATTTAAGATAATATTGGACTAAAAAAAACTAATATATTAGACTAAATAAAGTAAAAATCTAATAGTTATATTTTCTTTCAAAATATTACAGTTGCCTATAACGATGACAAATTTATTGGTCCAAAATAATGTACAATATGTTTTCCTATTTCAAGATAGATAATAAAAATTTTACTAAAAGAAAATGTGATACAATTTATATTTATTCTTTATGCATAAGCACCATTGTATATAATTACTCATGATCTCTATAAAAGGGAGCTAAGCCAAAAAGATGAAGAAAAAGACACACAACAACTCTCGTCGATGTTATTTCATCACTCAATTTTTCAAATCAAAAATAAAATTAAGCACATAAGAAATATAATTTAAACATTGAGAAACTTAACATATGAAGAGTTATGATAAATTAACTTGTATGAGATAAAAATGATAAAATTTAAGATAAATTATAAAAGCTTAAATAAATAAGAACAAAATAAAAGAAATAGAAAACATAGAGTGGAATAACGAATAATAATATTTTATAGTTTATAGAAAAATCATAGAGTAGAAATGATGCATCGTAGGGGAAAAAAAGTTTTATCAAAGAGAAGAGCATCTAGTGAAAAAAATGAGATTCTCTTCTAGCATATATGACTTTTTATAGCGAATAAATTATGAAATAAAGAAATAGCTAAAATGAAAAAAGGAATAAAATTGTTTTTTTAATAAATTAAAAAATATTCACGACCATATAATTGATGGTCACTACAAAAAATTCTGGTAAAAACGGCGGTTTTTTTGGTATTTACGGCGGTTTGAACCGCCATTATTACCAATAATGGCTGTTTCGTAAAGCGACGTAATTCTGGGCGCCATTCTGGTTATTACGGCGGTTTTTGAATAGGTTAAAACGGCGGTTCAAACTGTCGTTATTTCCAGGGTTAAAATGGCGGTTTTTGTATAGGTTAAGTTTGAACCGCCATTATTACCCTGACAGAGTGGCATTTTGGTTGGTTAAAACGACGGTTCAAACCACCGTTATTTCTAAGGTTAAAATGGTAGTTTTTGGATAGGTTAAAATAGCGGTTTGAACTACCATTATTACCCTGACAGAGTGACGTTTTGGTTGGTTAAAACGACATTTTTGAACCGCCATTTTTACCCTGACAGTAGCATTTTGGTTGGTTAAAATGACATTTTTGAACCGCCATTTTACCCTGACAGTGACCTTTTTTATCGTTTAATAAAACAATTTTTACCGTCATTTTTATCGCGTTAAATAAATAATTGTGATTAAAATTTTACAGTAGAAAAAAATCATAATCCATAAATGAAATATTATATAACTCAAACAAAATATTAATATAATATATAATTTTTTATTATTGAAAATCAAAAGTAATAACTCCTATACAAAACCTTTTTCTCCTGTTCACGCCTATCAGCAACCTACAATATGATATAACCAGTTAAATTCGCAATACGCTTATAATGCACCTTCATGCTTGTTCAACTTAGATATACACTCACCTTTTTTTTGGCAGCAGCAAGTTCCTTCTTAATCCCAGCTGTAAGTAACAAAATTAAATGTCCACCTATATAAGTACACTAGTAGTTCTTGTCTAACTAAGGCCTTATACAAAATCACAACTTACCATCATTTAGCTCTAAGACCAGTACATTTTTAAAGCTTTCAATTGTAGCATCTATGTCAAAATTATGCATAGTAGAAACAGAACTTGATAAAAAATGCATTAAACTGAATGCATTTTAAAGTATAGAAATAGTAACTTAAACTTACAAAACTGTTTGTAAAAATTTGAGACTTAGTTTTTCTCAAGGCTATGCTTTTCTCTGCAAAATCATAAGGATGTTACCATAAGTGGATAAAGTGGTGAGCATCTGTAGAATAATCACTATACAATCCATTCATTCATTTGTAGGAAAAGCTAGCATACCTCCCTCAATCCCTTCTTTCTCCCAACAAACAGAACCTAGCTTTCTACCAAAAGGAATTAAACTTTTACCTCTCAACCAAAAGGCAATTTATTTCATCGATTGCAGATACTTCATTTATTTCAGAACAATCATGGCCTAATAAGAAACGTAACAAATTTTTTTATTAGAACTTGTAACACCCTAACTACCAAAGCTCACACTTCCGGCTGCGCGACTCTGATAGCTCGGACATTACGACGACACTTATACTATTTAATACTAAAATATGAGCATGTTTAAAACTTTAAACCGCAATACCGCTCCCAAAGATACTTTCGTTCGATAACGTACATCCATAAATACCATTCAACTTACAACAACTCATAAAGAGTACATCCATATACATACATAAATATATATAAATAATATTACAAACAATAATCAATACAATTCATATCCCTCTTACAGATTATATCAAGATAAAGGCGAGGGTACAATAAACCATAGCTAAAACAATACAGAGTATCACAACAACAATTAAATAAGCTCTTCGTAACTTCTGCGCCCATATCCTGAAAGGGGAAAAATGTAGGGGGGTGAGAACATCATCCTCGAAAGGGTTCTCAGTAGAGGGTTTTTGGGAATTACTGTAATAGGATACATGAAGATAAACCGTACCAGTGATTCATAACCGTCTTATGCCTCTTTTTAAAAACAACGGTTTACAATGAAAGTAAAGTCGAAAATCTTTTCGGAAAAAAGAACCGTTCAATTCTCAAAAACTCAAAAGCCTTTCAAAACGGTTTATCTATGCGGAACCAAAATAGCCTTTCATAATTTTATTCCAAACCAGAAACACAAAACCGAAATCAACCATCAGTTCATCTCTTTCCAACCATGGCCCTAGGCCCAAACAATCCAACCAACAACCAATCACCACAATCCAATAGAGTCCCAGATGCAAGCACAGATAGGAAGTACAAGCACAAACAAACAGTTATTACAAGTAGAACAGTTAGCAATTAATCACATAGGCAAACCAAGTATAATATGCACACCCAACCAATGTCACACAAATGCAAATGATGCATGCCTGTCCCTAGTGGCTAATGATATCATCTGTCGGTTATATAGCCAACCCAACACGTCCTGGTAGCTAACCATGGACAGAAACACCCCTCGCGGAGCAAGTAGGTTTGAGCTACAACCCCATTGCTACTACCCGCTCAACCTAGAGCCAGTGGAACAACCACTACTGCGGCTACTACCCAGGCGGGTGTTTAAAACCTCAACCTGGAGCGAGTGGAATCACCACTACTACCGCTACTACCCAGGCATTACAATCTCTGACCTGGAGCAAGTGGGACGAACCACAACCCTTGCTACTACCCAGGTATCTCAAGCATATATTCATTCAGTCCCAACCATGGATCAACATCCATCTTAGCCATCCGGCTTAAATTCATAATTCATAGTCAGCCATACGGCCCATAACTCATTCGGCAATCAGCCATAAATCAATATCATACACAGCCATTCCGGCTCACGGTTCAATCCAGAACCAGCCAATATTCATAATCATACACAGCCATTCTGGCCCATAACAAAACAGCACTTCCACCATTCAACACCATCAAATTCATACATCGGCATTTAAGCCATAAATCACTTTTCTCAATTCATTCACTTTGAAATCAAGTTTCAACTCTTTTCAGCCTTGGCTTTAAAGATCTCATTTCTCAAATCATCTCAGGCTCATAAGCCACTTTTACCCAAAGTAAGTTCCCTTTTTAAAATAAAGCCGCTCTCGACATCCTCTTTCCAAGACTTCCAAAACCATGGAAAGTTAAAGATTCAATTTGGGAACAATCAAAATCGCCCATTCCACAATGGGATTTTATAACAAAGTTTCTCGGCAGAGTCCCAAGTCTTTAGGGGAGAATAACATAACTCATTTTGCCAAATTCATTTAAAATCATTAAAACCTTGGCTTTCCGATTTGAGTAATAAAATAGGATCTAAGCCAAACCGAGTCACGTAATCATTTACTTCTTTCAAAGTCGTTTCCTTTACTTAAGCAAAACCAACTTCAACCCCCATAATAAATTCTAGAACGTTTCAACTATTCAAAATTGTTTTAGTCTTGCAAGAATTCAGAGTTCAAGAGTACTTAAAGCCTTTCTCCAAAACATTTCAAAATGAAACTTGTCAATAGACATTCAAGTTCTTTCAACGTCATTGAAACTCCTCTAATTGAAACCCTCAAGTCAAATTCAAAGGCATTGCCCTTGTCACATTTAAAACAGCTTTAAAACATAAGTTTCATCTAAATAACTTTTTTCTGAAAGAGATACAATGCCTTTCTTAAGAAGCAAGACTAAATCACAATTTCCTCTTTAATAATTCATTTCAAAAGCATGAATCATCCTTTTCTTGATAATTCAAATAAAATAGTAGAAGTCTTTAACTCATCATTTTTCCAAACAACCTTTCAATAAAGACTCGGATTTTATAGAAATTCCGGCAGCATCTCCCCTAAAACTTGGACTTTGCCACCCGGTTCGGGTCCCAACAAAAACCATTCCACAATCCTTTTCCAACAGCCCAAAATCCAAAATCAATTCAAAATCAAACTAAATCCAACAGTCGCCTCATTGGCATATCTCAAAGAAACCGTTTCAAAATCACACCAATATCAACCGAATTAACTCATTTCCAAAGCTTTAAAGAATCAGTTCAGCGATAAGTCATTTATCAAAACCAAATCAATTAAAGCAACCCAGGCTGAATTTCAAGAGTATTCTATCTTTCACATCATCAAAATAATTGACACGATTCAAACCAATCCTCAATGGATTAAACTCATATTTCAAACCTTTAAAGAATCAACTCTAAAACATTACATTTCACAAAGCCGCACAATAATTCAGCCAAACAAACATCCATAATCATTCGAGTCAATCAAATAATACATAAGGCAGATACAATCACTAAATACACCATATCTCACATCAGTATCCATATGTAATAATTCCAATAATAAACTATAGTTTTCGGAAAGCGCCCTACCTCAAAACGCAAATCCATAAACCCAAAAGTCTCACAGAGTCCTTTCCGGCTCAACCCGAACTGACGGCAACCAAAACCTCAGCTCCCAGCCACTCTCGCAATAACCAAAGCAACACTATTTGCAACATACAACAATCGAAACTCAATCTTATAGCAATTGACACCACAAACCTCAGCGTGAGATAACGAAACAGTAACAAAGGGCTTTCAAATTAAAACGCTTACCGAACCGAAGGAACGGCTGAACCGAAATAGCGGCGGTCTCCGAACCGGTTCGGCGGCAGCCCCATAAGCCATCCTAGGCGGCAACGGTGATCAGACTCCGGTGACTGAAATCAATATACAGTGATTGTAACGTTTCCAGAAACTCAGGAGAAACGAAACCCAATACTTAAAACCTTACCGGCAGGATTTTCCGGTGACGGCAGAAACAGCCAGAGGCTTCGGCGGTGGTCCCAGAAGTCACGGAACCACTCCCGGCTGCCAGGAACACAGAGGCGCAGCTCCCTTCTCCAGCGGCGACACCTGCGGCGGTGGCTGGTGCAGCAGCTCACAACGCAAGTAGCAGCGGTGGCTTGGACCTCTTTCTTCCCTTCGGATCAGATCGGACGGACCTCCAGCAGTGGCGACGGCGGACCAGAGCAGCAGGATGGAGGGGATGATGACTGCTCAGACAGCAGTGACGGCACACGACAGAGCGCGACGGCAGCGGCAAGTGTCTCCCTGCGCGACGCCGACTCCACGTCCCTCTCATGGTCTCTCTCTCCCCTCTGGTCGCGACTCACGGCGGCACAAAACGCGAAGGGCTGCAGCACAGGCGGCGATAGCGGGGCGCGACGCGACGGTGTGGCGCGGTGCTCTTCTTCCTCCTCGGCCAGACGACGACGCGATGGCGGTGGTGAAGCCCAGCGCGCGGCGCAGTCTCTTCCCTGTGTTCTCTCCTCCGCGACGGCAAGGGCGGCAAGGCACGGCGGGGCACACAGTGGGCTGAACACGGCGGCGAGGTCCCCTTCGTTCTCCTCCGATCAACAGTCAGAGATCCTCCCCTCTCTACTTCTTCCCGTTTCCTCCTAACCCCTTCTTTCTTTTGTTCTTCGTTTTGTTTGTAGCTGCTGCTGCCATAGCATTAGGTGCGGCTGTGTGTGTTGGGTTTAGGGGAACTGGGTTACCGGGTAGGGTTTTTTAGGGTTAGGGTTCATTTTAGTAATTTTACTTAAAAATAGGGTAATATAGTAATTGAAACCCAATTTAAATCCAACACTAATTATATATAGAAAATACTATTTGCTCACCAATTTCACAAATTATTTTCAATAAAATATCCAAATCAAATAATTAGGAGTAATATAATTAAATCCCTTATTTTCCAAAGTAGCAGTATTAATATTGAAAATATTACTTATTTAATTCAAATCATATAGAAATCCTTATTATTTCACAACTACCAACTTTATACTCTGATAGAAAATAATCCAGTAATTGTAAAATTGGATAATAACCATAACTTATCTCAAATTCAATAAATCAAAACTTGCCTTAATTATCTTTAATAAAATAATTTCTGAAATTAAGGCTATAAATAACTATATGATTTGAGACTTGATCATAAAAAGACTTTTCAGAGATTCTGGGTCTTACATTCTACCCACCTTATAAAAATTTTCGCCCTCGAAAATTGATACAAAATGAAAGAAATTCCATAACAGTTCACCTTTGAACACATTTAGGGAAGAAGCAAAAATATCTCAACATATAATCATATATACGATTTTCAAATACTTTGATTATCATAAGCATAAGGATGCAAAGGTAGGAGTGTAACTGCCAGGCAAACGTTACAAGATCGGCTCAATGCAAAAGCTGACATGGGTCAATCATGTGATAGTAGGGCAAGGCATCAAAGGCTATCAAACAGGATGGAGTTAAAACGACGTGCTCAACCTCCGCACACCAATTTCACATCAACCTCAAAGTTTCAAATTTCCAACTCCATCAAGCACTTTACAAACCCCAAATTTGATCACAAGCCTGACAACCACAAACCCGTTCGCAAGGAACAAAACGCCCACAACTCATAAAGTTGCATACCTACCGCTTCCACTTCCGTATATACATATCACGTCTTAAAGAACTAACGCATCGCGTTATGTATACGTCTACAAGTTGCACGTGATATCAAAACAATTCTCGAGTCTACTCAGAAGAATACGAGATCTTAAAAAGGAGAGACAAATGTCAAAGACATTACTCATAGATTTGAAAGAATATATCTAATTCCAGATAAACAAGGATGTTCAAGCAATGAAGTTTGCTAGACACAATTCAATTGACAACTTCAAAGATAACCCTTAGATCAAAGAAGTTCAATAGGATCAATAAGAAGAAAACCAGCGCATCAGTTTGAAACAAACTCAAGCTGAGTCGAGGAAGCATGAGGTTTACAGAAGAGAATATTTCAAACCCAAGACAAAGCTCACAGAACTCAAGAGCATGATTAAAAATACTTTCGAATACATTGGTCATGAAAGAGTCGAAAACTTGCAAAAATCACTTCGCAGTCTGAAAGAGAAGGTAAACAACAAACATCCTTCAAGAGAGTAACAAAACATAAACGTGGCCTTGCTCTAATTCAATTTCATGTTGAAGTAGATCATGTAAAGTTTTAAAAACAAAATGCACACAAGTTTGGCTAAGAGCTAAAATATTTTCATCAAATATTTTAGAAAGATAATTAGATGCACAACTTAACCAAAAGCAGTTCATAAAAACTCGAAAGTAATCAAATGCTTGTTCAAAAATTCTAAAAATTCACATTCAAACAAGCGTGTATAACATTTATAGCATGGACGCAAGAGGGAGTTAAACTCTCTTTAGAAAAGAAATTCCGAGGTAGAAATTTGTTTACAATTTAGTAAAGACAATAAGTGGTGCATTACAAACGAACCGATTTCCACTAAACAAGGAAGCTTTCCAAAACCTCATTTAAAATAACACATGCCAACTTTAAATTAACTTTGTCAAAATTGAACGATGGTTTCAATCTCAATCAAGCAATAGAAAATAAATTCCGTTCAATATTTCTTCAAAGAGAATTCAAAATTTCTTTAAAAAGTTCAAAACAAGACTCCAAAAGTGTTCTTAAAATCACCATCTCAGAAGAACATTCAAGAAGTTTAAGATGTACTAAAAGGGAGTCAAGCCATACAAGAAAGGATCTTAAACCAAAGTAGTTCAAACAAGATTCACTAGGCATGAGTCATCAAATAAGCTTTCAATTGATCCAAAAGAATACAAAAGTCATAGAAAAAGACCACTCAATCATTTGTAATTTCTCAACGATAAATCTTTGACTAAAAACTCTTGTAAAGATAATGGGAGAATAAACAATGCACTAACTTGAAACGAATTAAACTGACCCTCATAAGGGTGAGATTCACAATAGAGGACAAACCAAGATCAATGGTAATGTTCACAAAATGTAAAAGATTAGTCAAAAATAAAGTAAAGTGTGACATTCATAGGGATGAAAGGTTAAACAGAGAATTTGGCCTGTTCATAGGAAGAAAGCTATGAGTCCAATGTTTTCAAAAGAACAATAATGGCATAAACTATGTAGTATGCTAAATCAGACTCAAATCAAAATGAATTAAGTGAAGTTTATCAAACGAAACTAAACCAGAATAAAAGCGAAAAATTCTTCCTTTCCAGGATTTTGGAAAATATCCAAATACACAATCAAATAAAGATGTCTATTGGAACTATAGTAAAATTACTAGAAAATCAAATTGTAATTTAAAGTAAATGCAGTTCCGTAAACCAGTAAAAGTACAGGTGAGGTATTAGAAATAAATAGTTGTTAAACTGTATAAGTAATCTTAGTTTTATATATACAAATAAGTATATATCTATTCAACAGCAATTTTCATAAAATCTCAAAATTAGCTGTAATCACTGTCAAATAAGAGGAAAACTGAATCAACAATTTCTCTAAGCATGAACTCGGAATCAGGAGTTAAAATGCACAGCGTAATAGGACAAGTTCAAAGTTATAGCAAGGAATACATGAATCAAGAAAAACTCAAACAGAGAAAGACAGATACAACAAGGATTTCAAACAAGCATATGCACTTAGGATCAAACAAGAATACATATGAATAGAGGAATAGAGTGGAACATCAAACTACTTTTCAAGAGGAGTAGCAAACAAGAACTTCAAGTTAGGATATGAAAGAACAGGTCGACTCGAACAAAATTCAAGACACACAACTGAATAGCCTCGAGAAATAGTTTCTAGCGTTCCCAAAACCCGTGATTCGCTTTACTCAAAACTCGTATATCATCTATGATAACCCATTAGTGCTCTCATATACATAATTCACTAGTATTAAGCCGGCCAAACTTAATATCAGGAATTATGCAATGCAAGACTAACAGCGTTAATCAATAGACCGTCATGTGCATAAAGCTCTAATTTTCGTCATTTGACAAGACCTAATACATGACAAACACTTAGAGTATGCAACTGAAGCATAGTCAGTCCATTCCTCAGGCTCTACAGGAAGAACTGCTCTGATACCATAATGTAACACCCTAACTACCAAAGCTCACACTTCCGACTGCGCGACTCTGATAGCTCGGACATTACGACGACACTTATACTATTTAATACTAAAATATGAGCCTGTTTAAAACTTTAAACCGCAATACCGCTCCCAAAGATACTTTCGTTCGATAACGTACATCCATAAATACCATTCAACTTACAACAACTCATAAAGAGTACATCCATATATATACATAAATATATATAAATAATATTACAAACAATAATCAATACAATTCATATCCCTCTTACAGATTATATCAAGATAAAGGCGAGGGTACAATAAACCATAGCTAAAACAATACAGAGTATCACAACAACAATTAAATAAGCTCTTCGTAACTTCTGCGCCCATATCCTGAAAGGGGAAAAATGTAGGGGGGTGAGAACATCATCCTCGAAAGGGTTCTCAGTAGAGGGTTTTTGGGAATTACTGTAATAGGATACATGAAGATAAACCGTACCAGTGATTCATAACCGTCTTATGCCTCTTTTTAAAAACAACGGTTTACAATGAAAGTAAAGTCGAAAATCTTTTCGGAAAAAAGAACCGTTCAATTCTCAAAAACTCAAAAGCCTTTCAAAACGGTTTATCTATGCGGAACCAAAATAGCCTTTCATAATTTTATTCCAAACCAGAAACACAAAACCGAAATCAACCATCAGTTCATCTCTTTCCAACCATGGCCCTAGGCCCAAACAATCCAACCAACAACCAATCACCACAATCCAATAGAGTCCCAGATGTAAGCACAGATAGGAAGTACAAGCACAAACAAACAGTTATTACAAGTAGAACAGTTAGCAATTAATCACATAGGCAAACCAAGTATAATATGCACACCCAACCAATGTCACACAAATGCAAATGATGCATGCCTGTCCCTAGTGGCTGATGATATCATCTGTCGGTTATATAGCCAACCCAACACGTCCTGGTAGCTAACCATGGACAGAAACACCCCTCGCGGAGCAAGTAGGTTTGAGCTACAACCCCATTGCTACTACCCGCTCAACCTAGAGCCAGTGGAACAACCACTACTGCGGCTACTACCCAGGCGGGTGTTTAAAAGCTCAACCTGGAGCGAGTGGAATCACCACTACTACCGCTACTACCCAGGCATTACAATCTCTGACCTGGAGCAAGTGGGACGAACCACAACCCTTGCTACTACCCAGGTATCTCAAGCATATATTCATTCAGTCCCAACCATGGATCAACATCCATCTTAGCCATCCGGCTTAAATTCATAATTCATAGTCAGCCATACGGCCCATAACTCATTCGGCAATCAGCCATAAATCAATATCATACACAGCCATTCCGGCTCACGGTTCAATCCAGAACCAGCCAATATTCATAATCATACACAGCCATTCCGGCCCATAACAAAACAGCACTTCCACCATTCAACACCATCAAATTCATACATCGGCATTTAAGCCATAAATCACTTTTCTCAATTCATTCACTTTGAAATCAAGTTTCAACTCTTTTCAGCCTTGGCTTTAAAGATCTCATTTCTCAAATCATCTCAGGCTCATAAGCCACTTTTACCCAAAGTAAGTTCCCTTTTTAAAATAAAGCCGCTCTCGACATCCTCTTTCCAAGACTTCCAAAACCATGGAAAGTTAAAGATTCAATTTGGGAACAATCAAAATCGCCCATTCCACAATGGGATTTTATAACAAAGTTTCTCGGCAGAGTCCCAAGTCTTTAGGGGAGAATAACATAACTCATTTTGCCAAATTCATTTAAAATCATTAAAACCTTGGCTTTCCGATTTGAGTAATAAAATAGGATCTAAGCCAAACCGAGTCACGTAATCATTTACTTCTTTCAAAGTCGTTTCCTTTACTTAAGCAAAACCAACTTCAACCCCCATAATAAATTCTAGAACGTTTCAACTATTCAAAATTGTTTTAGTCTTGCAAGAATTCAGAGTTCAAGAGTACTTAAAGCCTTTCTCCAAAACATTTCAAAATGAAACTTGTCAATAGACATTCAAGTTCTTTCAACGTCATTGAAACTCCTCTAATTGAAACCCTCAAGTCAAATTCAAAGGCATTGCCCTTGTCACATTTAAAACAGCTTTAAAACATAAGTTTCATCTAAATAACTTTTTTCTGAAAGAGATACAATGCCTTTCTTAAGAAGCAAGACTAAATCACAATTTCCTCTTTAATAATTCATTTCAAAAGCATGAATCATCCTTTTCTTGATAATTCAAATAAAATAGTAGAAGTCTTTAACTCATCATTTTTCCAAACAACCTTTCAATAAAGACTCGGATTTTATAGAAATTCCGGCAGCATCTCCCCTAAAACTTGGACTTTGCCACCCGGTTCGGGTCCCAACAAAAACCATTCCACAATCCTTTTCCAACAGCCCAAAATCCAAAATCAATTCAAAATCAAACTAAATCCAACAGTCGCCTCATTGGCATATCTCAAAGAAACCGTTTCAAAATCACACCAATATCAACCGAATTAACTCATTTCCAAAGCTTTAAAGAATCAGTTCAGCGATAAGTCATTTATCAAAACCAAATCAATTAAAGCAACCCAGGCTGAATTTCAAGAGTATTCTATCTTTCACATCATCAAAATAATTGACACGATTCAAACCAATCCTCAACGGATTAAACTCATATTTCAAACCTTTAAAGAATCAACTCCAAAACATTACATTTCACAAAGCCGCACAATAATTCAGCCAAACAAACATCCATAATCATTCGAGTCAATCAAATAATACATAAGGCAGATACAATCACTAAATACACCATATCTCACATCAGTATCCATATGTAATAATTCCAATAATAAACTATAGTTTTCGGAAAGCGCCCCTACCTCAAAACGCAAATCCATAAACCCAAAAGTCTCACAGAGTCCTTTCCGGCTCAACCCGAACTGACGGCAACCAAAACCTCAGCTCCCAGCCACTCTCGCAATAACCAAAGCAACACTATTTGCAACATACAACAATCGAAACTCAATCTTATAGCAATTGACACCACAAACCTCAGCGTGAGATAACGAAACAGTAACAAAGGGCTTTCAAATTAAAACGCTTACCGAACCGAAGGAACGGCTGAACCGAAATAGCGGCGGTCTCCGAACCGGTTCGGCGGCAGCCCCATAAGCCATCCTAGGCGGCAACGGTGATCAGACTCCGATGACTGAAATCAATATACAGTGATTGTAACATTTCCAGAAACTCAGGAGAAACGAAACCCAATACTTAAAACCTTACCGGCAGGATTTTCCGGTGACGGCAGAAACAGCTAGAGGCTTCGGCGGTGGTCCCAGAAGTCACGGAACCACTCCCGGCTGCCAGGAACACAGAGGCGCAGCTCCCTTCTCCAGCGGCGACACCTGCGGCGGTGGTTGGTGCAGCAGCTCACAACGCAAGTATCAGCGGTGGCTTGGACCTCTTTCTTCCCTTTGGATCAGATCGGATGGACCTCCAGCAGTGGCGGCGGCGGACCAGAGCAGCAGGATGGAGGGGATGATGACTGCTCAGACAGCAGTGACGGCACACGACAGAGCGCGACGGCAGCGGCAAGTGTCTCCCTGCGCGACGCCGACTCCACGTCCCTCTCATGGTCTCTCTCTCCCCTCTGGTCGCGACTCACGGCGGCGCGAAACGCGAAGGGCTGCAGCACAGGCGGTGATAGCAGGGCGCGACGCGACGGTGTGGCGCGGTTCTCTTCTTCCTCCTCGGCCAGACGACGGCGCGATGGCAGTGGTGAAGCCCAGCACGCGGCGCAGTCTCTTCCCTATGTTCTCTCCTCCGCGACGGCAAGGGCGGCGAGGCGCGACGGGGCACGCAGTGGGCTGAACACGGCGGCGAGGTCCCCTTCGCTCTCCTCCGATCAACAGTCAGAGATCCTCCCCTCTCTACTTCTTCGCATTTCCTCTTAACCCCTTCTTTCTTTTGTTCTTCGTTTTGTTTGTAGCTGCTGCTGCCATAGTGTTAGGTGCGGCTGTGTGTGTTGGGTTTAGGGGAACCGGGTTACCGGGTAGGGTTTTTCAGGGTTAGGGTTCATTTTAGTAATTTTACTTAAAAATAGGGTAATATAGTAATTGAAACCCAATTTAAATCCAACACTAATTATATATAGAAAATACTATTTACTCACCAATTTCACAAATTATTTTCAATAAAATATCCAAATCAAATAATTAGGAGTAATATAATTAAATCCCTTATTTTCCAATGTAGCAGTATTAATATTGAAAATATTACTTATTTAATTCAAATCATATAGAAATCCTTATTATTTCACAACTACCAACTTTATACTCTGAATATAGAAAATAATCCAGTAATTGTGAAATTGGATAATAACCATAACTTATCTCAAATTCAATAAATCAAAACTTACCTTAATTATCTTTAATAAAATAATTTCTGAAATTAAGGCTATAAATAACTATATGATTTGAGACTTGATCATAAAAAGACTTTTCAGAGATTCTGGGTCTTACAGAACTTATGCAGAATAGGTTAAAAAACGGCGAAGGAGGAGGATGCTTCGGAACGAACCTTTTCCAGAGATCGCGTTGAGATTTGGCGGCGGTGGAGCGCCAGAATCGATCCATCTGGTCGCATAGGCATTGGATCTGAGAGATGTCATTGGAGAGGGAGAGGGAGAGATCGGAGGAGGCGGAGTAGTCGAGGCGCTCGAGACATTCCACGCCGTCGCGCGTATTGAGGAGCTTCTTCGCGCTTTGGTAAACATCCGATAGCGTTGCTCCGCTGCCTTCCATGGTGAAGCTCAGTGCTGGTGGTGACTGTGGTGGTTTTTTTGGAGCTCCGATGTCAGAGAGAGAGAGAGAGAGAGAGAGAGAGAGAGAGAGAGAGAGAGAGAATCTGTGAATTGAAGAAACGAAGAATCGGAGCTCCGACGAACGCTGAAAAATCTTCAGATCGAAGCCAAATCGTAGAAGCTCAATGAAGGCAGCGACAACGGCGTTGCTCGTAGCAGCGAGGAGATGAGCTGCAACAAGGGGATGGGGAGCGACAGCGAGGAGTTGAATGACAAATCAGTAGAAGATGAACAAAGGCAAGAAATTAGAGTTTGTCAATGACATCATCTTCACTCAAGTTAAAAAAAATTATGGCGGTTCTAAATGCCACAATCAACAAAAGTCGCCACAAAAACCATGAACATTATGGCATAAATTAGAACTGCTGAAATTAACAAACATAATGGCAGTTTTTTTAACCCGCCATAAAATTAGTGCCATTTTTACCAACATTTTTTGTAGTGCGGTGGACATATAACTATTAGACAATAAATTATAAAAAAAATATTAATAAAAATATTAGATTTGATATTAAAATAATAAAAGAAATATAAAAGATGATAAAAATCTAAAATTTAAAATCAAAATGTTTAATATAAAGGAAGAAAATAAAGAAAAACTTTTAGTAAACAACGACTCTAACATTAACATGACAATGAATTGAATTAAATAATATATATTTGAATTAATTAAACCAAATAATTTATATAATAAATTAATTATAATTATTTAGCTTAATAAAATAAGTTAAATAAATAAAAATATATTATAAATATGTCATATAAAAAATATAACACTTTTAAAAATCATTAATCAAAATACATAAAATAAAAAAATTAATACAAATTAAAAAAATTAATTCATTTATTTTCGTCAAATCAAATAATTAATTAGTTATAATTAATGTGGTCAAATATAATATTAAATAATTTTATATTTATCTTAATCAAATCAAACAAATAATTAATTATAACATTTTTAAAAATCATTAATCAAATTACATAAGACGAAAAAGTTAATACAAATTAAAATAAAATTAATTTATTTATTTCAGTCAAATCAAATAATTAATATGATTGATTAATTATATATAGTTAATGTGGTCGAGCAAAATACTTAATAATTTCATATTTACTTCAATCAAATTAAATAAATTAGAAACACCTTTAAAATATGTCATGTCAATTATGCTATTAATTAAAAAAATTGATTTTAATAATATATAATAAATAATTTATAGATAGATAATAAATTATATTCATCTAATATCTACAAGAAAAATGGGATTTAGTAGCGGTTTTTGTAGGAATTAGCGACGATTTTAAACCACTGCAAAACAAATTACCAACGCTTCGAGAAACAGGGCAGGGGGAACGCTGTCGACGACGACACCAGGATGGATGATTGGGGAGGCCGCCGACGACGTCATAGACATGTACGGAGGAAGGAGAAGACTTGGACGACCCATTTCACTTTACCTTTGCGCGCAGGAGCTACACAGCAGAGGGAGGAGACCAGTGACGGGAAAGAACGATGACACGGACGTGGCGGTTGGAACTGACGGAGGAAAGAGTCACGACGGCGGGAGAAGGAGACCAGTGATTGGCGCCTTTGCTCTGCTGGGGTTCGCACGAAAAGGGTGAAAAGGTTAATGGTGCCGAAATATTTTGGTTGGAGTATTTTAATGAAACAAACCCCGCCCCCTCCCCCTCCCCCAAGGTTATTTGCTGTGGTTGGCACCCAAAACAGCCACCAAATCAGATCAATTAGAACGGAACTTGATTACGCAACAAGAACACAACAACTTAGTCGATTTGCAGCGTTTTGAAAAAATGCCGACAATTTTCCGCTGCTAAATTCCATTTCTGTTGAAGTAGATCAACAATATATACATGTATTGTCAAATCAATTTCTTTAATAAGTTATTTTTAAGTAATATATTAATTAAAGAGATTGAAATTTAAATTTTTAAATCAAAAGAAGAAACATTTATATTTTTTCAAAGATAAGAAATATTTTAACTTTATTTTATAATATTAGGTAAAAAAATCTGGCAATAATATAAAATACCAACGTTTAATTACCTTAACAAGACCAAAGTATTATTGTCATCATAATAAAAATATCATATTAGGTTTATTATATATATAAGAGAGAGAAGTCAATTGATTTAATTGTTTGATAAAAAAAAATTAATACATTCATCAAATCAACAAAATGTTTATGAGTAGATAACAAAAGGATCTATCAACCGTAACTCTGTAAGAGTGACAGAAAAATTTATCCAAAAGAATGAAGATGAAAATTGAGTGTTTTAGATTATGTTTATTTTGTTTTAGAGACAATATTTATAATTATATTTTGGATTATGTTTATTTTGTTTTGGGAACAATATTTATAATTATGTTTTGGATGAAAACTTGATTTATAATTATATTTATTAGATATTTATAATTACAAAGACCTTAATGTTTGTAAATATAAAAATTATAATTTATTTATACTTTTAAAAATTATAATAATTAAAAGTAAAAAATAAAAAAAAAATTATGTATTTATATATATTATTTAATAGTTAAAATAAAAATATTTGGCGGACGTTAAGCGGGGCAAACTTTCCCGCTAGCTGCACATAGGATTTGAACTTGGAAAGCTTGTATAAAGTATAAACCATAAAGCTATAACCCTCTCACCACTAAGCCACATACACTCTTATGTTATAATAGGTTAATAATAGTAGATATAATATAAGACCCAAGTTCACATGAGTAAAGCTCCAAGCCTACCGTCTTACATTAGTTCATATTTTATTAGAATAATTTTAACTTCACATATTTACTCATGTAATTTAATTTATGTATATTTATTTTTTTTTAAATTTTGATTGTTTCTTATTTTTTATCAACAAATTATTTTTACTTTTAATTTTATCTATATGTAACTTTTTTTAATTTTTTTCAGATTAAACCTATTAAATTAAAGACTAATAATTTATATAAATTATATATATCACATTAAAACAATAAGCTAATAAAATTTTTATATAATTTTTTTAAATTTAAATAATATAAAATATTAAACACTAATTTTTATTTTTCAATAAACATTGTATATAGTTTTATATATTTATTTAATTATTACCTGATCAAACGGTTCGATTACTGATCCATTAGTGACACAATAGTTTTACCGGGTCGATTACCGGTTCGATTTTAATAACTATGGATCGAGCCACGTTAGCGCGTCATTAACGAAAAATAGGTTAGTAACTAATATAGTACAATTTTTTCAATCTCAGAAATATAATTAGTACAATTAAAATCTCAGTCACAATTTTATTGCAAGGCCAATCTCACGGATCATTTGGAGAATTAATCTTTCTTCCTCTCTAATAAAGCAAGAGACGATGACATCACCAGCAACATCAGCATAAAAGAAAAGGGCTCGCATTACACGTTTTTACATAGTATTCTGATCATTGACTTGAAGTCTTGAATCTATAGATTTAAAGGTATAGTACAAAAGAACATCGACTCTAGATTACTTATTTGACATTTAACTGTTGATAACTGATTTTTATGTCTTGTATAAACCTAATTCCACTTTCTTAGAGTTGTTTATTAAGGTTGCGTAAAGCACTATTACAAAGCAAAGAGGGCTGAATGCTATTACACAAAACAATAAAAAAATTTTATCGAAGATGGACGAATACTTAATTACTGCTGAACAGAACATGTTTCCAAAGCATAAATGACAACAAATGAAAAATCAAACCTTGAAAGAAGCTTCTAATCATACAAGTTCATAACGCCTTTGATAAAGAGAACGTGTAGGTGACAAAGGAAAGTAAAGCACAATAAAAGAGGTTGATCTTTTGAAAAATTTCCTTCAGGAAAATACATATGTTAAGGGGAACAATTGGGAAACCATGATAATAGGAGCATTATTAAAGTCATAATCATCTGAAAGTGCAGGCAAGTTACAATAATATCTTAATAAAGTTATATTAGAGCAAAAATCTACACATGCCAAAATAATCATGTCATCTGATATTAAACAAATATACCCAATAAGGTTTCATATGTTTTTTCCAATTACGAAAAAATAAAGAAAGAAAGTAATAGTTGTTATAAAGATAGCCCTTTTCACCTTCAAGAATGATTACTCGGCTAAAGTTATGATTGTAAAACAGCTGATCTAGATCCCACTTGTAATGACCTGCTAAAGGCACAGTGTAAAAAATGAGATGTAGAATTCTTCTGGAATACTCCCAGTAAGTAGAGAACACAACAAAAGAGAGGAAAAGCATGGAAATTTTTCTTACATGCAATCTTGTAGTAAGCAATTAACTCTCCTGGTCTTTCAGTTTGAACTGGTTTAAAATCTAAGTGCCAAATCAAATTATTGTTAGTAACCAAAGCCTGGTTCCTTATCACCAATGTTTTATGTAGCTCAGTAATCACAAATAATTGAGATTCAAGTAATTTCATCCTTGTCAAGTCTTTATAGCAACCTGTCTTTTTCTCACAATAAAAAATCTTTACAAAGACATAATTCCAGTAGTTTCTGATAAATTGATAATATCCCTTGAAGGCATATCTCAAGATTCACAATGAACCATTAATATTCCAAATCAAGTATTAAATTTTTCATAATTCTTCCTAGTACCATCATCAGTCATAAAAACAAAGAAATACTTTTCTATCACATCATGCAAAGGAAAATTTCTCCTTAAGGACATGAGTTCTTTGGTAACAGCATTCAGTTAAGCACTCCCTTTTTTCTTTCCTTTCTTTCTAAGTAAAGATCTAAAATTACTAAAATAATGATCACAAATATCACAAACAATCAATAAGTAACAATAGTTGACTACTTATCCATATAGGAAATATTAGAAATATTTCCCAGGAATCTATTGAGTCATGGGTTTTCATAACTATGCACAATTCTATGTTTAACTATTGGAAAAGATTAGTAAGGTCAAATAATTAAGTGTATGTGAGGCTAAGTAAAATAGTCAAATCACACATGAATATAATAAAGCATGCATATCAGGCATCTTATTCTTCAGTTCTTTCCAAAAATTTATTGTTTACTTTTGACAAGATATCAAACAGAATAAGATTATCAAATCAGGGGGAAAAAATCATATATTCGGAATTCAAACTTATTCCGAGTTAAAAAAGTACAAATGGAACTCATTTATGAAAATTTCGATCCTATACTTTACTCTCTAACCAAGTATATGCAAGCATATTTTATGCAACATATTGGATTCTATTTGCGCTTAATCTTTACCACAAGATGGCTTATGATTAATAAAACCCAACACAGAGTTATATACAAAATTATAAGAAATTTTTACATGAGAGAATATGATATAGTCCAACATAGAGAAACAAATACACATTACATGACCAAAAATATAATGCTAAAAATGGAGGTTTCTACAATAATAATTTTCATGGAAAAAATGAATGAAAGGTTGAATACATGATGGCCTCTAAGAGCTGCTTAGCTATTATAGCTGATTATTTTCCGATAATCCTTGTTCCACAACATTTTTTGCAAAATCTGTTGCAACAACCGTTAAAGAAAGCCAAGGAGCTTTATCAAAACCTGGATTTTCCTTCAGGACATATCGATTGTTTTACTCATTCAACCTCTAATTGCAAAAACTTCCAACATTTAGCACTGATGTCTGATGGTTTTATCTTTTGTCAATAAATCCGAGTACATAGATGGTAGCCAACATCACTGCTTCGCATCATCATGTTACTAACTTAAAAAAATATCCAAACCCCATTTCAGCTGTATACTCAAATACAGACAACACTTGATCTACTCCAAAGGCAGCACCAACCACATATCTATCATCTTCTAATAGATGATAATTTCAGGTAATTTGAGCTTCACAGGCTAGGGCACATAAGTTGGAAATTTAGGGTTTTGAAGATAAACCAAAACTATACAAACTTGGAGTTATTTTTTTGAAAGATTTGAGCATATTGCGGACAGAGCAAATTGGACTTGTATGAAGTTCTCTAATTAGATATCCAAAATACTAAACAGAGAAAGAGAATAACTTCAGTTACCTCTAAAGGCAGGCGAAGAGAGGTGGAGCAGAACGGAGCATAAGAGAGGAGGTCATAGCAGCAACAAAGCACAGGGACGAGTACGGCGTTCTTCCTCGTCGACGAGCAAAAAAACAAGCATAAGCAGAGACGACCACGGAACACCAGAGCAGCTGAAGTACAACTGTACAAGCAGAGAGAGAGTTACAGGAAGAAGCTTGAGGATGGCAGCAGTAGCTGCTAGCGAGTGAAGTAAAAAATTGAGAAGATCCATTCTCTTTAGATTGAGGGTAGTAAGAAAGTAAATTTGCGTGATGGTAGTAGCTCGAAGGACGGGTGTCATCTCTAATTCTACTCATTTTTAATATGCTGGTATTTGATTTTATCCGTGAATTATTAAAAAAATATAATATTATTATATAATTTAATAATAATTTAAAATAAAATTAATTTTTATATAAAAAAATATTAAATTATTATCAGTAATATTAAAAAAATAAAAAAATAATTAATTTTTTTAATTTAATATTTATTAATTATTATAATAATTAATAAATATTAAATAAAATAAATTATAACTATTTTTAATTAATTTTCTTTGATTATCAAATATTTTCAATTATTAATTGAGCGCAGCCAAATATTTCTATTAAATTAAATGATAATGCATAATTGAATGGAGGTACAAAAATCTTTGACGGATAATAAAATAAAATTAAATCATCTTAATAAAGGATAGATAATATTAAGATGCAGCTTGAATATGTTTATAAATTATTTTTTTTAATTTATGAAAAGATATAATATTAATGTCTGGTACAATTTTTAAATTAAATTACATTTTTTAAAAAAAATTATTTTATTGTTTATAAAAAAATAAAAAAAATGATTTTTTTCATAATAAAAAATTTTTTATCACTCTTCTCTTAAAATAATCATTTTTAAAATTAAAAAATCAAACACAAAATAACTTATTTATAAATTATTTTTAATATAAATATTTATTATTTAAACTATTTTTTTAAAATAAATTTTAATTTAATTAAACTATTTACCCAAATTGAACCTAAATCACTACACCACAATCAAATACTTCCAAGTAACTCTTTCTATATACAAATGAAACAAATGCATTTAAAATGAGGAATAAATAGATGACATCAAGATTTTAAATTTACAAATAAATATATTTTCAAAAAAATCACTAGTGCAGCATCAAATTTATTGGATTATAACAGCTTTAGGATTGTTTTTTCCATAAGACTAAACTCAAGAAATTGATTAATTAATAGAATAAATGCATATTGACGTTTTATAGGCGTCTTCATAACTAAATGCTAATTAAAGTGAAACAACACTTCTAATTTATTTATTTCTGTCTAAAAGATCACATATATATTTAAATTAATTAAACTAAATAGTCACCAAAAAAAATTAATTAAACTAAATAATATATATAATAAATTAACTATAATTATTTAACTCAATAAAATAAGTTAAATAAATAAAAATATCTTATAAATATGTGTTAGACAAAATAATTTTTTTTATAAGAAAATTATAAAAATAAATAATTAGTTGTTTGGTAATATTCCTATATATAATATTTATATCTATTTTAAATTAAGTTAGATCATTTGATAGTTGGTTATTTATTTAAATTTTGAAATTAACAGCAAGCAAGAAGTGCGGGAACAGCTACAAGAAATTCAAATTTCCTGCAAGTGGTGTACAAAGAGTAACTGCCCATTGAGATTAGGCTAGTCTATAAATAGAGCTTTAGGAACACGTTGTAAGGAGTTCAGTTCTTCTTGGAAAACACTTAGAGACCCAAAACGCTCTCAGCCCCTTGGCATCACAGAGTAAAATTGGGAATCTTAAGTAATTCCTCTGAACTCAAACACTTGTACTTTGCTTTCTTTCAGTTTTTATTAATAAAATTTCTTTACTTTTACGTCTTTTTCTCTTTTACGTTCATGTTTCTTCTTTCATCTTCTTTTTAATTTCCTGTTTGTTTTGATTTCTGCATTTTACTTTGCCTCCGGCACCTTGTATGTTTTCCTTTTTATCTTTAATTTTACTTTCGAAACTACAATTGAGATTTTGAGACACCCACAAAAGGAGTCGTTTCTGCTCCTTGAATTAAGATTGTGAAACAAAACTCGAAAATTGTTGATTTATTTGTTGTTAACAATGGAACAAAAATTTGAGTAAAACAAATTGGCACGCCCGGTGGGACATTGTCAATAGATTGTAGTTTGTCAAAAGAAAAATCAAGAGTTTTGAATTTGCATGTGGTTGCGCAGTGGTAAATTCGTGCGTCCAGAGCCAAGGAAATCAGCGTCAGTTGACATGTCAAATACTTCTGCAGCATCTTCTTCTACTTCTAGTGATGAGATTAGAGGAAATGAATCCGGGAATTCTCCTGTGATTTCAAATGCAGAGCCTACCTTGATGTCAGTGAGGCATGATGGCGTTGGCCATGTCCATACAGGGTTAAATGCAACTCACATAAATACCATAGGGTGGCCGCCATATGGCTTGCCACCGGGGTATGTCCCCTCCATGGTGACACAAGGATTGCCTGTGCCTCTCTACTCAACTTTTCAAAATCCTCTTTATCAAAATCCATATGGCATGTCAAATGTACCTGTTTCTGGGGTGCCAGGTTCACACGTATCACAACAAAATTTTTCACATGCTATTAATACAGGAAATAACAGTGCATCTAATTCTACTACATCCACTGTCACTAGGGTAGAAAATTCCAGACCTGTATTTCATGATATGTCAAGAGCAATGCCTGTTAATCAACCTAGTCAAACTGTGGGATCTTTAGCAAATATTAGGCAGCAGATGGATGAAAGCCACCATGATCTAGTAAACATGTTAACTCATCAAATGGTGACAGTTTTAAATCCTCTTTTAGAAAACACAAACACTAGAATTGAACAATTAAATAGGCAAGTCAATAGGATTGCTACTATGGTGAATTTAGAAGAAAATGATAACTTGGGTTTAAGATTTGATAATGTCAATCAGAACGGTGGAGCAATTCCTAATTATGATGTTCATATGCCTAGACAGGGTCAAAATGCTGATGATATGTTAGAAAGACTTAGACAAAATAACTTAGGGGGGCATTATAATCTAGCAAGAAATGTTGAACAAGTTTTAAACCGTTTGGGATTTAATGTTGGTTGCTTGAATAGGCCATATTTTGTGTCTGCTTTTCCTGAGTGTGTCCAACAAGCAGAGCTCCCAAGGGGTTGGAAAATTCCAAAATCCCTTACAAAATTTTCTGGAGAAGAAAATGAATCTACAGTAGAGCATATTGCTCGATATACTGTTGAAATTGGGGAAGCAGCTTCTAATGAATATCTCAAGATGAGATACTTTCCTTCTTCTTTAACAAAAAATGTATTTACATGGTTCTCTAACTTGAGACCAAATTCTATTCATTCTTGGGCGCAGTTGGAGAGAAATTTTCATGATCAGTTTTTCCGAGGTGAATTGAAAGTTAGTCTTACGGATTTATTCTCTGTCAAACGTGCAGAAGGAGAATCCATTGATACCTATTTGGCGCGGTTTAGAAACATGAGGAATAAATGTTTTACTCCGATTCTAGAATCTGAAGTTGTCAAAATGGCCACTAATGGGCTAGAATTCGGAGTTAGGAAGAAACTTGTTAATCAACATACTTTAGATCTTTCCCAATTAGCTGAGAGAGTAAGACAGATAGAACAAATTAAGAAAGAAAAAGAAAATTTTAAAAGGGGTTCAAAAAAGGTTGCATATGTTGATTGTTTTTCCGATAGTAGTGATTCAGATGAAAAAGAGATTTATATTGCTGAATTACGTGGGGGTCCTCCTTATGTATGCAAATCTTGAAGCCTGTTAAAGGAAAGGAAAAAGTTTCTTCTTATTCTAAAGTTGAAAATAAGACTTATTCTTTTGATATTTCTAAGGCAGATCAAATATTTGAAGTTTTATTAAAAGATAAGCAGCTTATTTTACCGGAAGGAAAAAAGATGCCTACAACTGATGAAATAAAAAATAAGAAATTTTGTAAGTTTCATCAAGTATTTTCTCATACCACTAACAATTGCGTCCGTTTCAGGGATTTGATACAAAAAGCAATTGAGGAGGGAAGACTGAAGTTTGAAGATAAAACTACTATGAAGGTGGACACTGAACCATTTGCTGCTGACTCAAATTATGTTGAGCCATTCGATTTGTCAATCAACATGGTAGAAGTTGATGCCACGATGGTTAGTGCTAAAAATGAAAATAAAGACCTGAGAGTCTTTGAACAAGATAAGAAGCCAGTTTATCCGCGTCCTGGTGAGGATTTATTAGATTTTTTGTTGAGAATTAAAGAATCTGACAGCACCATCGCCATGTGCCCAAAGTGCAATGCTGTTTTTGACAAGGAAGCTGCAAAAGAGTTTGAAAAGTATAAAGTTGAAGAGAAAGAAAAGGCTGAGTTGAGAAAGAAGATTGCTGAAAAAGAAAATGAAACTAACGAGCTAAAGCGGAAGATAGCCGAGGAAAAACAAAAGTTGGGCGGTCAAACTCCTTTGAACAAGTGCGTCAACAACACTGGAGTACAACCTGTCAACCAGAAGATGAAGACTGTGGTCATGATTGATGGAAGACCTGATGGATTTTCTCAAAAGACAAGAGTTCCTCCCACCAAAATTTCAAACAATAAATGGGTCCAGAATGTGAGAAATGTGCAGAATCAACCTACTGCTTTTGCAAGAGGAAAAAACAAATGGGTGAAGCCTAGACCTTTTAAGCCTAGGTACTATGAGTCTCAGTTATGGAACATGAATCATGCACAAGACAGAGGTAGTATATATATTCCAAAAAATATGCCTGTTCCCTCAAAGCCAATTTATTCTTGTTATAATCCTAACATGCAGCAGGTTCCTAATTATTCTCCTTGGTCAAATTGTCAAAATATTCCAAAATATTCTCCTTTTACAACTTTTGAGCAGAAAGAGAATATGCCTGAGTATGTTCCTTTGGATCCATACAAGAGACACGGAGTAGATTTTCCTCCTTTGCCAACCATAGCCAAGTCTGTAAAAACAAGCAATTCTTCTAATCACCCTAAGTGCAATAAAAATGTCAAGAAGAATCTTGTTGGGAAAAGGGTGATGGTTGAAAACAAGGGAGAAAAGGATGAAGATTTAATTACTGATAATTTTGACACTGATTTTGATGACAGCTTAGAAGCAATATTTGGTGTTAAGCAACCTATAGCTGTGGTGTCAATACTGCCTGAGGAGTATAGTCAAGTCCAGGAAGTAGAGTCATTAGAAGATGATTGTTATGATGTCTTTCCTGGAAGCGAATGCTTATTGCTAGACAACAACATGTGTGGTGGAGGATTATTTGAGAAGCCTACTGAAAATGATAAGGAACACTTGCGTCCACTGCATATCAAGGCTCGTGTTGATGGAAGGATAGTCAATAAGATTTTGGTTGACGGGGGAGCTGCTGCCAATCTAATGCCTGAAAGAATGATGGGAAGGTTTGGAAAAACTGAAAATGATCTGATTAAAAGTAGCATTGGGGTAACAGATTTTAACGGAAGGACTTCTTCTGTTAGAGGTGTGGTTCCGCTGTCAATTGAGGTTGGTTCTATCAATAGGCCAACTCTATTTGTGGTTGTTCCTTCTAAGGCTGGTTTTAACTTGCTTTTGGGACGTGATTGGATTCATGGAATGGGTGCTATTCCATCCACTCTACATCAAAAGTTGATTTTCTGGAACGAAGATGGAGGAGTGGAAGAAGTTTCTGCTGATAATAGTACATGTTACTATGATGAGATGCATGTGGAGTTCAGGATGTATAACCTTGGAGTCAAGCCACTGACAGTTGACACCAAGGCATTTAATCTTGAAAGTATTGAGATGTGCAAAATAGATATGAATGGTTTTATTTTGGTCCCAAAGGCCGGGGCGGATACGGCCTCAAGAGAAACTTAGATGATGAGTTCGACGAGCCAACTGGCTCGGCTGTCAGCCTATATGACAGACAGAGAAGGGTGCATTGACAATGTACCTTATGATTGTATATATGATGATGGTCCTTTAAGTTTTGAAAAAAAAAAATAACACTGACACTGTAAAAAAGGTTGAAGTGCAGGATCATTTGGAGGAAGTAGATATTGGTAACGGTGACTATCCTAGACCAACATATGTGAGCAAGATGCTACCTGATGATTTCAAAAAAGAAATAGTGGAGATTTTGAAGGAATATTGCGAGAGTTTTGCATGGGATTATGCAGAGATGCCAGGTTTGAGTCGTGAATTAGTAGAACATCAATTGCCATTGAAAGTCAATGTTAAACCTTTCAAGCAGCCACCAAGGAGATTTGCTCCTGAAGTCGTGCAGAAGATTAAAAAAGAGATTGAAAGACTTCTTAAGGCTAAGTTTATAAGAACAGTAAGGTATGTCAACTGGATTTCTAATATTGTTCCTGTCATGAAAAAAGAATGGAAAATTAAGGGTTTGCATTGATTTCAGAGATTTAAATTCTACAACACCAAAAGATGAATATCCAATGTCTATAGCTGATATGTTGATAGATTCTACTGCTGGTCATGAAATGTTAAGTTTTATAGATGGATGTTCAGGTTATAATCAAATATACATAGTTGAGGAAGATGTGTCAAAAACTGCACTTAGGTGTCCAGGTGCTTGAGGAACTTTTGAATGGGTTTTGATGCCATTTGGGCTCAAAAAATGCTGGTGCAACTTATCAAAGAGCGATGAATAAAATTTTTCATGACTTTATTGGAAATTTTATGGAAATTTATGTTGACGATGTGGTTGTTAAATCAAATGCTAAAAAGAGCATTTAGAAAATTAAAAAAAAAAAGCATTTGAAAGGATGAGAAAGCATAAATTAAAAATGAATCCCTTAAAATGTGCTTTTGGTTTGAGTGCAGGAAATTTTCTTGGTTTCTTGGTGCAGAAAAAAGAGATTGAAATGGAAAAAAAAAATAATCTCTCATTGACATTTGGGTATGTACTTCATAAATACAAAAAGCCTAATTGACTTAGAAATTCTGTTGAGTCTATTAGCTCTTGGAGTCAAAATTATTAGAATGTTAGTGTGGAGATTTTATAGGATTAGAAATTTTATCAAATTTAATTGACACCTAGAGTTTAATATATGAAAGGAACGACTTCACGAAGTTAGATTCTGTTACTTCTGAAGTTAGGAAAATTGTGTCAATTAAAACAATGAAAGTGTGTGTCAAAAAACTCTTAATTGAAATATTAAAGGTCAAAACAAAGGTCAATTGATACATATTTAATGTGCCGAAATTAGAACAGATATCATTTGACACACTTAAAAATTTCATATAAAAGAATAGACCCCGTTGACAGTTCAATTATTAATGTAAAAATTTTATAGACTTAGAAATTCTGTTAAGTCTATTACTAGTAGGTATTTAATCTGTCAAGCGGATGTGTCTAAAATGTCAATTGACTTTCAATGTCAAAAATAAGAAAAATGTCAATAAACAACTAAGTTTTCTCACTTTCAATTATTGCATATCTTCAAGTGAGAAATCTTGGGGGCATCTTGTTAGACAAAATAATTTTTTTTTATAAGAAAATTATAAAAATAAATAATTAGTTGTTTGGTAATATTCCTATATATAATATTTATATCTATTTTAAATTAAGTTAGATCATTTGATAGTTGGTTATTTATTTAAATTTTGAAATTAACAGCAAGCAAGAAGTGCGGGAACAGCTACAAGAAATTCAAATTTCCTGCAAGTGGTGTACAAAGAGTAACTGCCCATTGAGATTAGGCTAGTCTATAAATAGAGCTTTAGGAACACGTTGTAAGGAGTTCAGTTCTTCTTGGAAAACACTTAGAGACCCAAAACGCTCTCAGCCCCTTGGCATCACAGAGTAAAATTGGGAATCTTAAGTAATTCCTCTGAACTCAAACACTTGTACTTTGCTTTCTTTCAGTTTTTATTAATAAAATTTCTTTACTTTTACGTCTTTTTCTCTTTTACGTTCATGTTTCTTCTTTCATCTTCTTTTTAATTTCCTGTTTGTTTTGATTTCTGCATTTTACTTTGCCTCCGGCACCTTGTATGTTTTCCTTTTTATCTTTAATTTTACTTTCGAAACTACAATTGAGATTTTGAGACACCCACAAAAGGAGTCGTTTCCGCTCCTTGAATTAAGATTGTGAAACAAAACTCGAAAATTGTTGATTTATTTGTTGTTAACAATGGAACAAAAATTTGAGTAAAACAATATGTTATATAAAAATTATAATACTTTTAAAAATTATTAATCAAAATATATAAAAAATTAATGTAAATTAAAAAAAAATTAATTCATTTATTTCATCCAATTCAAATAATTAATTAGCTATAATTAGTGTGGTCAAATATAATATTAAATAATTTTATATTTATCTTAATCAAGTCAAACAAATAATTAATTATAACACTTTTAAAAATTATTAATCAAAATACATAAAATAAAAAAATTAATACAAATTAAAATAAAATCAATTAATTTATTTAATTCAGATCAAATAATTAATATAATTAATTAATTATAATTAATATGATCAAATAAAATATTTAATAATTTCATATTTATTTCAATAAAATTAAATAAATTAAAAAAACCTTCAAAATATGTCATGTCAATTATGTTATTAATTAAAAAAAATAATTTTAATAATATATAATAAATAATTTATAGATAGATAATAAATTATATTCATCTGATCAACAAAATATATATATATATATATATATATAATAAGTTGTTTGTAGAAGTAACATATTAATATATTAATTAAAGGGATTGAAATTTAAATATTCAAATTAAAAGAAGAAACATTTATATTTTTTCAAAGATAAGAACTATTTTAACTTTATTTTATAATATTAGGTAAAAAATTCTGCCAATAATATAAAATACCAACATTTAAAAAATTATTGAATTTGTAAAAATCAAGACAAATTTATTAGCAGAAGAATTTGTTTATAGTAAAAGGAACCAGATTTATAAACACTAAGATAAAATTGTAAAAGAATCATTATAATGTGAGTAGTATTTCTTTTTTTTTAACTAAATCAATTTATTTAATAAGTTGTTTTTAGAAATAATATATGTAATTAAAAAAATTACAATCTAAATATTTAAATCAAAATAAAAAATTTAATTTTTTTTCAAAAATAAGAATTATTTAATTTTATTTTATACATATTAAGTAAGAAATCTGTCAATAATAATGTGAGATAGTGGCGTTTAATTATCTTAACAAGACCAGATTTATTATTGTCATTATAATAACATTAATTCTACTAGGTAAATAACATAAAATCTGCCAACTTTTTCTAGAAGTGTATCTTTTTTGGAGGCTTTTTTTTATGTATCCGTGTCTTTTGTTATTATGGAGGTGTCTTTTTTGTATTAGATGTGTCCGCTAATGGAGGTGTCTTCAGTGATATAACGACGGCGCAAGTATCACGATGACAACAGTATTTTATGGGTTTAGAAGAAAGACAGACGCTGATTACAGCAACCTTGTGGGTAGTTATTTAACATAATTTTTATTATTCAAATTTTTCATTAATGTTATTTTTTAAAATTCAAATTTATTAAAATAATTTAAAATTATTAATTATTAATTGAGTTGTCAAAAATTGACAAATTAATTTTTGGTATCCAATACTTTTCCTATAACATATTGGGTTTTATTTTTTCCAAGAGCCTATAAATAGACCGATCAATAGGCTTGATTATTCATATTCTTTCAAAAAAACAACAAAATACAAATTAATTTTGACAAAATGGTTACTAATAGTGCATCAAAATTTTTCTTTTGCATTCTTTTCGTGGCTTTATTTTTTATTTCAGGTACCAAAATTTATCTTACTTTTTTCGTAATTCATTTTATAATGAGTAAAAATATTTGGAAGCAGGCACAAACCCACTAATAACAATGACAATGAGGGACGGATTTGCTCCCATTGTATTTTTTATTTTTTTTAAAATAGTTATATATAATGTGCTCCTAATTTAAATTTTAAATGATTTCTCAAAAAATAAATTAAATCTAATTGGTCAAAGTCTCAAATTTATTTTTTTATTTTTTTTATTATTTTGACTATTATTTAACCTAATCAAATTTAATTCTTGTGCGGCCACTTTTTTATTCTCTTAAACCATCTTCTTATTTTCATATTTTCAACCTTCTTTTTCTATTCCTTGTTTAGTGGTTATCTTCTCTTCACCAAAAGATAAATTTTAAATTCTCCATACTTTTTTTATATAGTTCTCCATGACTCTATATATCTTCCAATTTCATTGTTTCTCTTTTTGATATTTTTAATTTTAAATTTTAATTCAAATAATTATATTTTAGGTATTAATCTGATGTTTTATTCTCTTCATGACTTTATATATTTTATTTTATTCTCAATTTATATTACTTTTTTTATCTTTTGTTCTATTATATATACTTATGTTGCATATAAAATTTTAAAATAAATTAATTAATTTACTAATTTAGAATATATTTTTTGTTTTTAGAAATAATAATAAAAAAAATTTAATTACAATACATTCTTAAACAGATGATTAAAATATTTCATCTAACACTATATTAAAATTAAATTAAAAAATATATAATAAATTTAATTATTTTGAAAAGAAAGAAAGAAAGAAATTATAAATTAAGTTTTTATTATTTTATATAAACGTACTTTTTATATATAGATTTAATTTTTTTAGTATTTATATATAATTTTAGTTTCAAATTATAAATACTAGTGTATTATTAGGCACTAATATGTTAATTGATTCAGACTTTTATTATTAAATGTATATAAAAAAATTAGTTAGGATAACAAATTATTTATAATTTAATTAAAATATTTTAAGTTCAAGTTTTAAAAATAAAAAAATATTTTTTTATAAATTATATATAATGAATAGTATTTTAAGAATGAAAATGTTTACTAACTTTTTTTAATTTTATGTTTTCATATAATTAATAATGTTTAACAAAATTTATTTTAGTATATATAATTAATAATGTTTTCATATTCTTAAGTATTTAAACAATTAAATACAGATACATAAATGATTATACTTAACTAAATGAATATAAAATATATTTAAATATTATATTAATTTATCAATTTTGTTAGTTATTGCAGACGCAAGCAGTGTCAATAAGAAGTTGGATCCTATTTGCGAGAAAACAATATCATGTGATAATACTGGATTTTGTCGCTATTTCTGTATCATACTTAATGACTATCAACGTTGGGAGTGTAATTCCAAAAGTGGTTGCTGCTGCTATAGTGATGGTTAACTCAAGTGCTCTTCACCTTATGTTTGTTCATATATATATATATATTTTGAATGAACACATCTTTTTATGTACTTTTTGATAAAAATAAACAAGTGGAGAATCAACAAAATAAAAAAGTATTAAAGTTTTTTTGCTTTAATATGATATATGATTAATTATTATAAAATTAAATTTTATTACTCTTTTTGTCCAAAATAAATTTTTATTTTTAAATTTAATTTTATCTAGAATAATTAGTTCACTCTTTTATTAGAGATTTTATTAAATGAAAAGAAAGAATATAATTTGAATAAAATATTACTCGAATAAAGTAAATAAAATAAGACTCTATTTGAGTATTTGAATAAATTTTTATTTGATAATTAATTTAATTTTTAAGTTCTTAAAGCAATTTCTAAAATTGAATCTATGCACTAAAATAATCATAGGTTCTAATTTCAATATATTATGGTCTCCAAAATTGAATTGTAAGCACTATAATTGATCCCAAATAAGACCAAAAAAAAAAAGATCTTAGATCTTTTTTTCGCTGTGATTCAACAATTTTAACTTTGAACTTATCCCACAGTATTCAAGATGCGTAAGAATACGCATTTTTGTAAAACCTTACCTTTTATGTATTTTCGTAAATAAAGAAGACAGAGATAAAAATAACTAATACCACTTGTTATAGAACAAAGAAAAAGAAAACATATCTTCAAGTACACACAGCTAAAAGAGTCCAGCAGCGGAAACAACGCAAATATTAACACAAGAACAATATGGAAGCGCTCACAATACAATATGGCAGCAACTATGAGCAAGCAAATATAGCAAGTAAAGTAATAACAAGAACACACTGAGATTTTAACGTGAAAAACCTCTCTCAATGTGAGAGGTAAAAACCATGAGTCATTCAGATCAATGAAATAGCTCCACTATAATTAAATAAGGTACAAGAAAGTCTCAAAAAAAGTACAAAAATGTGCATATAACTAGCCAAAATATTAAAGCACCAAAGCTTACAAATGAGAAGCAAGAAGACAAAAAATACTCAAAAAATAGAGCTGCTGTTTGGAGACTATTTCTCCCTCTGTAAACCTTCAATATCTCCACCGTTCATAATGAAGAAAAAGATAAGAAGAAGCTGAAGTCCAAAGTTCACGTCGATCCAACAGTGAAAGAATGAGAAACTGCCGTTTAAAGATTGCTGCTCTGTGTAAAATCAGAAAACCTATTTTCTCTCTTGCAAAGCCAATTTCTCCTACTGCAGACTTCCAATCACATCTCCACCATCTAGAATAAAGAACAAGATGATAGAAACACACAGTTCAAAATTGATCCAACAGTGAACGAATGAGAACTTCTATTTGAAATTTATTACTTTGCATAAAAAATGGAAATTCTATTTTTCCTCTCCTATCTCACTTTGATAGCTACACTCTCTACCTCTCAATGTTCCCAAAATCTGATTAGGGTTGTGACACAATGGGTGCAAAAGAGACACTCCAAAAATTGGGCTTAGGCTTCACAAAGGAAAGAGAAAAAGCCCAACAAATCTCTCCCTTCTCAACTAGGTGGAGGCCCTCTCTATTCCAGCGATCAAACAACATGTTTCAAGCTTATCTCTTGACAATTCTTTTGTCATCATATCAGTACCATTATCATCAGTGTGAACTTTCTCAAGTTTCAACAACTTGGAATCTAACACATCCCGTATCCAGTGATACCTAACATCAATATGTTTATATCTTGCATGAAAAGTAGAATTCTTGGCAAGATGAATAGCACTTTGACTATCATACAACAACACATAACGATCTTGCTTGAAACCAAGCGCTACAAGAAACTTCTTCATCCACAACAACTCTTTACATGCTTCAGTTGTTGCAATAAATTCTGCCTCTATGGTAGAAGGTGTAACACACTTATGTAACCTTGACTGCTATGAAATAGCTCCCCCTGCAAACTTGACCAAATAACCTCAAGTAGATTTTCGAGAATCATATCTCCTGCCATGTCTACATCAGTAAAGCCAACTAGCAAAGATTTCTCACCATCAAAACTCAAACTCAAGTTAGAGGTACCTTTGAGATATCTCATAATCAATTTAACAGTATTCCAATGTTCTTTACTTGGATTAGAGAGAAAACGACTCACAGTACCAACCGCATGAGCAGTGTCTGGTCTAGTACACACCATAGTATACATCAAGCTTCCAACAGTTGAGGCATAAGGAATTTTATTCATTACTTGTTTCTCCTCATTAGTGGTTGAACACTGCTTGGTACTCAACTTAAAATGAGAAGCAAAAGAACTAGCAACACATTTGGCATCATTCATTCCAAACCTTTGAAGCACTTTCTTTATGTACTTCTCCTGTGACAAATAAAGCTTCTTGGAATCTCTAAAACGAGTAATAATCATGCCCAAAATCTGTTTGGCAGGATCCAAGTCCTTCATAGCAAAGAACTTGCTCAACTATTTCTTCAACTCATTAATCCTCAAAGCATTCTTACCTACAATCAAAATATCATCCACATAAAGCAAAAGAATGATAAAATCACCATCAGAAAACTTTTGCACAAATATACAATGATCTAAAATTGTCTTACGGTAACCATGCTCCCCCATAACAGATTCAAACTTCTTGTACCACTGACTTAGAGCTTACTTCAACCTATAAAGACTCTTCTTAATCTTGCACACAAAATTTTCTTTTCCTTTAACAACAAAGCCCTCCGATTGCTCCATGTAGATCTCCTTGTCTAAATCACCATGAAGAAAAGCTGTCTTCACAACTATTTGCTCAATCTCCAGATCAAGAGACGCTGCAAATCCAAGCACAGCACGAATAGATGACATCCTCACAACAGGAGAAAAGATCTCCTCATAATCAACACCTTTTCTCTGGTTAAAGCTTCTAACAACCAAGTTAGCTTTATACCGAGGTTTAGAATTGTGTTCTTGATTCTTGATTCTGAATACCCATTTGTTCTTCAAAACTCGCATACCCTTCGGTAGCCTCACCAACTCATAGGTATCATTCTCAAGTAAGGACTTCATTTCTTCTTGCATAGCTTCAAGCCATTGAGCTTTACTTTTATCTTCAACAGCCTCTCCAAAACATTCGGGTTCTTCCCCATCAGTCAACAAAACAAACTCTTGTAGAGAATATCTTGACGAAGGCTTGCTCTCTCTTATAGATCTTCTGAGTGCATTTGCAGGAATTTTCAAAGTTGGTTATTCATCTTGATCATCATCACTAACTTCATCAAGTATCAGATCAACTGTTCCATCTTCACCTGCACTTGTATTATGTTCATTATTTTGACCTTCAACTCTACCATCTTCCACCATAGGCATAGAGGGAGTAATATCCAAGTCAGAAAAATTATCACTAGGCTAAACCATTGGCTTCTCCGTATTATCAATATCCTTCAATGTTTGGTTTTCAACAAAAACAACATCTATACTCCGGATCACCTTCTTGCATACAGGATTATAAAATGTGTAACCAAACTCATCCATGCCATAGCCAATAAAAATACACTGCCTAGTTTTCACATCAAGCTTGGATCTCTCATCTTTGGAAATATAAACAAAAGATTTACATCCAAAGACTCTTAAATGATCATAAGAAACATCTTTACCTGACCATACCTTCTCTGGCACTTCAAATTGCAAGGGAACACATGGTGTCCGGTTCAAGACATGAACAACAATGCTCAAAGCTTCACCCAAAAGGATTTTGCCAATCCAGATTGTAACAATAAGCACATAACTCTTTCAACCAATGTTTTGTTCATCCTTTCAGCCAAGCCATTCAACTGAGGATTCTTTGGAGGAGTCTTCTGATGTCTTATACCATACTCTTTACAATAAGCATCAAATGGACTTGAGTACTCACCACCATTATCAGTAGAATGCATTTTAACTTCTTTCTATTTTTTCTTTCAACAGAAGCTTGAAATTGCTTGAACACATTCAAAACTTGGTCTTTGGTCTTCAAAGTGTAAACCTATAATTTTCTAGAATGATCATCAATAAAGGTTACAAAATAGATAGAACCAAGTGTTCTTGTCTTCATCAGCCCACATACATCAGAATACACCAAGTCAAGTATCTCTGGCTTCCTTGAAGGTGGATGGCTCTTGAAAGAAACTCTGTTTTATTTTTCAGCAAAGCAATGGTTGCATTTTTGCAAAGCAACCTTGTAACTAGAAAAAAGATTCATCTTGGATAACATATTCATGTCTTTCTCACTCATATGACATAATCTCTTATGCCATAAATCAGTTCCATCAACAAACTCAACAGAATTAACAATATCTTTCACAATCTTTGCTTGAGTTAAATAAAAAGAAGAGTGTCGTGTACCTCTAGCAACAACCATGGAACCCTTGGTGAGCTTCCAACTATCACGAGAAAATGAGCTATCCAAGTCTTCATCACACAACTTACCAACAGAAAGTAAGTTCAACCGAATATCTGAAACATGCTTCACACGCTTCAAAGTCAACTTGGTACTTTTGGAGGTTTCTAAGCAAAGCTGTCCAACACCGGGCACATTTTACAACACCTTGATGAGTTGTTTTCACATCACCAAAATCACCAGGAGTATAAGACGTAAATAGATCCCTCCTAGATGTAAAAAATCATCATGAGTTATATTAACCTTGTCTTCATTATTACCATCGTCTTTATTTTTGCTCTTATCTTTACTTGCTTTGGCTTTCTCCTTCTTTAGCTGCCAGCAAAATTTTTTCACATGTCCCTTTTGACTACAATGATGACACTCAATATTTTTATACTTTTTTCGAGACTTGCTTTTGCTTTGATCTTTACTTTTAGGACCTCGGCTTTTGTTTCTCCCCCTAAACTCCGAAACAAGAACATCTGAATATGTAATTGATGTACCTTGTGACTTTCTTCTCATTTCTTCATTTAAAACACTGCTCTTGGCAAGATCCATAGAGATTACACCATCAGGAGCATAATTGGACAATGACATTCTGAAAATTTCTCACGAGTCTGGTAAAGAGCCAAGAAGTAACAATCCTTGAACCTCTTCATCAAACTTGATACCCATGGAAGATAACTGATTCATTATTCTTTGAAATTTATTCAAGTGATCTGTCATTGATGTCCCATCTGTATACTTCAAAGCCAACAACTGCTTGATAAAAAATATCTTGTTATTCCTAGTTTTTCGAGCATACAACTGTTCAAGTTTAATCTAAAGGGTCCGAGCATGTGCCTCTCCAATAATATGGTTCAACACATTATCGTCAATTCACTGCCTAATATATCCACAAACTTGTCTATGCAACAAATTCCAATCGTCATCAGATTTATCATTAGGCTTCTGTGTACCAAAAACTAATTGAAGAAAATTCTTAACATAAAGTAAATCTTCTATTTTTGACTTCTATAAATCATAATTAGGACTGATAAACCACTATTTTATGGTTTATCTTATGCTAATTCGAGTGATTTTTTATCAGTTTTTCACCCACTTATTCATATGATTTGCATGGTTTTACAATTCCTTCCTGAATTTATTCTATGATTGAAAACTAGCTTCCTAAAGCTTTAAAATTGTGTATTTTAATTTCTCCTTTATACAATTCGATGCCGTGATTTGTGTGTTAAGTGTTTCAGGCTTTATAGGGTAGGAATGGCTTAGAGAATGGAGAGGAAGCTTGCAAAAACGGAAGGAACACAAGAAACTAAGGAGATGACCAGCGAACAGCGACGCGAGCGCGTGCATCACGCGAACGCATGGAATGGAGAAAATCGCAGTGACGCGCACGCGTGCTTGACGCATACGCGTGCTTGACGCGTACGCGTGCTTGGAGTTCGTGCAAACAACGCGAGCGCGTGCCTGACGCGCTCGCATGGAAAGGAAAATCATTAAGCGACGCAGACGCGTGACCGACGCATACGCGTGACATGCGCGATCTGCAGAAATCTCAGAAAATGCTGGGGGCGATTTCGGGCCGCATTTTGACCCAGTTTTTGGCCCAGAAACACAGATTAAAGCCAGGGAACATGCAGAGACTCAGGGGATACTTTTACCCATTACTCATTATTCATAATTTTAGGTTTAGATGTAGTTTCTAGAGAGAGAGGTTCTCTCCTCTCTCTTAGGATTTAGGATTATGATTCCTCTTAAAGGATTTAGGACTATTTCTTCTCAATTTCCAGATTCAATGTTCCTTTAAATTATTTTCTACTTTTATTTATTTTATTACTTTAATTGTTATTTATCTTTCCAAATTGGCTTATGAACTTTTTCATGTTAAAATTTGAATGTTCTATTTAATATAATTTGAGGTATTTCATATTTGATTTTGCTTTGCTTTATTTATATGGATGCTTTTAATTTAATTTAGATATTTTCTTCCTTTTGGCTTTGGTTAAGTAATTGGTAACACTTGAGTTGTCAAACTCAGCAGTGGTTGAAATTGAAAATTACAGATTGATTTGGATCGCTCTAAAGCTAATCTTTCCACAGGAGTTGACTAGGACTTGAGGGTCAAATTAATTCAATCCACTTGACTTTCCTTTGTTTAGTAAGGGTTAACTAAGTGGGATTAAAACCCAATTCTCATCACACCTGATAAGGATAACTAGGATAGGACTTCCAATTCTCATACCTTGCCAAGAGATTTTATTAATTATTAATTTATTTTTCTTGTCAATTAAATTACTTGTTCAAACCTTTTAAAAACCCCAAAATATACCTTTGCATAACCAATAATAAGAACACCTCCCTGCAATTCCTTGAAAGACGACCCGAAGTTTAAATACTTCGGTTATCAATTTTATCAGGGGTTTGTTACTTGTGACAACCAAAACTTTTGTACAAAAGGATTCTCTGTTGGTTTAGAAACTATACTTACAACACGATTATATTTTTAAATTTCTTTACCGATAGAAATCCGATTCATCAAGGACCATTAAGAGTGATCATCCTACTAGTATTAATATTAGCTTCCATTGTTCACAGAATCACAAGCCCAGAAAAATACCAACAAGCTCTGATACCAGTATGAAAGCGCCCAGCAGCGGAAACAACACAAATATTCAACACAAGAACAGTATAGAAGCGCTCACAACACAATATGGCAGCAACTATGAACAAGCAAATATAGCAAGTAAAGAAATAACAAGAACACACCGAGATTTTAACGTGGAAAACCCCCCTCAATGTGAGATGTAAAAACTACAAGTCGTCCAGACCAATGAAATAGTTCTAGTATAATCAATTGAAGTACAAGAAAGTCTTAAACAAAGCACAAAATTATGCATATAACCAGCCAAAATATCAAAGCACCAAAGCTTACAAATAAGAAGCAAGAAGATGAAAAATACCCAAAAAACAGAGCTGCTGTTCGAAGCCTATTTCTCCCTCTACAAACCTCCAATTAAAATCTTCACCATTCAGAATGAAGCCAGTCCAAATTTTACGTCGATCCAACAGTGAAAGAATGAGAAACTGCCGTTCAAAGATTGATGCGTGCTCTGTGTAAAACCGGAAAACCTATTTTCTCTCTTCTGAAGCCAATTTCTACCACTACTTCCAATCAACATCTCTACCGTCCAAAATGAAAACCAAGATAAGAGAAATATGCAGTTCAAATTTTAAGTCGATCCAATGGTGAACGAATGAGAAACTGCTATTTGAAGTTTACTACTTTGTATAAAAACAAAAATTCTATTTTTTCTCTCCTATCTCACTTTGATAGCTACACTCTCTACCTCTCAATGACCCCAAAATCTTATTAGAGTTGTGATACAATAAATGCAAAAGAGATATAAAAAATTGGGTTTAGACCTCACAGAAAAAAGAAAAAAAACCCAATAAAACATTGTAATAGTAAACAAAGGCAGAATTTTAAGGATATTTTTAAATAAGTGAACGTCTTTTTTTTATTATTATTATCTTTTTGTTAAACAATATAAGTATCTTTTATTTAAATAAATAAATATAAAGTAATATTAAATAATATATCCAAATTTAGTTTTTTTTTTGTGACTATACCCAAATTTAGTTGATGATGGTTTTTGAATTCTCTTTTTTTTTTTTGATGAATTTTTTTGTCTGTGCTTCACTTTTTTTTGGGTTCAAATTTATAGGTGTTTTTTTTTATCTCCATGTATTAAAATTTCAAAATATCATTTTTGAAATTTCTACTAAATGATTTCTCTAGATTTTTTTTAACATTTTCTTATATAAGTTTTCTCAGCTTTCTCTCTTCTTTCTTTTGTTTTTTTTACTTTTCTAATTTTTTAAGAACTCTTTTTGCATTATTATTTTTTTTCAAGTTCTTTTCTTTGATCCTCTTTTAAATACAGGTTCATTTATAAATTTATAAAAAAATATACCTTAATCAATATGAATTGGAGATTCTACTAACATGTTTCAGTTAACATTTTTAAAATGACAGTACACGCTGCCATATTTCCAAAATCTGCATGCGTCCGTTTCTTCTTAGCAAAGATCTTATCTCTAACATTGCTTATGTTTTTTTCTTATTTTTATTTTTTTGAGAAAATAATAATAATAACAATAATAATAATAATAATAATAATAATAATAATATGTAATTATCCAAACCATTTTAGATTTTAATAGCTCTCCTCGTTTATAATTTTACTTATAAAAAATAAAAAGGTAAAGGAATTGATCTAAATTTGTTCTTAAAAAACGTATTGAATACTATTAAAAATACATTATTGGTACCGTCCTGTTGCAGTTAGAAAAAAACATAAATATATAACATACGACTGAAAATTTTTAAAAGTGAAATATAATGCGTAGCAGATCGGCAAGGTTGTCCCATAATATATAAAATTAGAGAAAGTATAGGGAGCCAATGACCTAAACGTAAAATGTGTACAATGAAGGTTTAGAAAGTATTAAAGATATGGTTATTAGTGTTACATTATTCTGTCAGATTACACTTTTGGGATGAGTGGTTTCAAGACATGGTATTAGAGTTCCAGATCCGGAAGGTCAAGAGTTTGAATTTTGGTGAACCCAAAATTAATTTTTTATAACATAAGATATTTATTATCCATGGTATCCGGATAATTATTCTGGATAGTATAAGTAATGTTCATTTTATTCATAAATCTTTCGTTAGGCCATTGGCTCCCTAACACTACGTACTCATATTGGACAATGAAATGCAATGGGTATATAAAATTAATATGTATGATTGGACAATGAAATGCAATGGGTATCAATTTGATGTGATTGCCCCACGTCATGATAATTTCCAAATGCAGTTGCCTCATAATGAAGATAAAACGTATTGTGATAAAAACCATTAAGCAAGATGGTAGCAAGATAACCTTCCAATAAAAAACAAAAGGCACTGATTGAATTCAGTTGTCCCAAAAACGACAGTAGATACCAATCAGATATGGTCACTCCACAAGAGAAGAAAAAACAAAATGTGTACCAATCGGGTATGGTCGTCCCACCAGAAATTGAACAAATAAGATGGGTACTAGTTGGGTTTGGTTGTCCTATAAAGAATTAAAAAAATAAGATGAGTACCAGTTGGTTATGGGTACCCGATAGAATAGGCGATTTATGAGTACCAGTTGGATATGATTGTCCCATGAAAAAGCAAGTGTGATCCAGTCGGGAATGGTTATCCTACAAAAGTAAAAATTTAATGACTGATGAATTAGTCTCAATGCAATGGTTGCATGACAGAATAGGCTGCCCATGATTAAAATAAATTGCTTTGGATATCAATTAGATATGATTACCCAACAAAATCAAATTTATATGGTTGAAATGTCTAAGGCGAGATGTGATGATGGTATGATGATATGATGATGAGTTTTGAAAACATAACTTGATATTTTTAACAGATTTTTTTTTTGAAAAATATGATGTATGATCGTTGTTATTACTGTTTTTTTTTTGTACACATCCTTATTGTCGCATTCAAAGAAAAATAGATTTAGAACATTTCTTTTCTTTTTCTTTTGCAGCGTGTTTTGTAAAAGGAACTATTAAACCACTCTTCCACCTTAGTCCATGACAATAATAAAGACGTTTCACGGTCCATAAATTCAGCCTAACAGAATACACAAATTAAATGATAATTTAGTCTTTATCTTATATTATAGTTATCTTTATCTTTATCTATATCTTATCTTTATCTACTTTTATCTTTAATAGGCTAATACTTTATATATACTTAATTTTACCTTCATAGTTTACAATTCATTCAATCAACAATCAATAAAATTTTTTCATCTTTTTCTTTCACAATTCTTTTATTTTTCTATTCTTTCACAATTTTATTATGGTATCAGAGCTCCTTTTGAGCTCTGCTGACATCTATGGATCAAGGAGAAAGGGCACACCAGCAACTTCATTCGGAGTCTCTTTTGGACCTTTCGTCAGCCCAACACTTTTCTTTCATGGCACTTCCTTTCAATGAAGAAGCTCGTCCTTCAAATCAACTTGAGCTTTTGCCAAGTCCAACTACTCATTATCTTTGTTCTTTCAATACCTTTTCTACTGTTAACAATTCTTCAAATCGAGATTCATTCTTAAATACTTGGATCATTGATTCTGGTGCCACAGATCACATTGCATCAAATTTGTCTTGGTTTATTTCTTACACACAAATTTCTCCTATTATTGTTCATTTACCAAATGGTTCTCGAACTACTGTTTCTTATAAAGGCATCGTTCAATTTTCACCATCCTTGGTTCTTCATGATGTTCTTTATTTATCTCATTTCAACTTTAATATTATCTCTGTTTCAAAAATTACTTCAGCACTCATATGTGAACTCACTTTTTCATCTTCTTCTTGCACTCTACAGAGCAACAATTTGGGGACAATTGATTTGGCCAGAATGAGAGAGGGATTATATGTCTTTGAACCCAATTTCGGTAAAAATTCATCCACTACACACTCCATAAATTCCATCCAATCTCCACCCATTACACCTTCCAATATATGGCATTTTCGTTTAGGACACCTTTCTGGGCAAAGACTTAATCATTTACATAAACAATTTCCTTTTATCTCTATGCATCATGATGAGGCTTGTGACATTTGTCATCTTTCTAAACAAAAGAAACTTTCATTTTCTCAAAGTTTTAACAAAGCCAATGCAAGTTTTGATTTATTACACTTTGATATTTGGGGTCCGTTTCGACAAAATTCTATTCATAATCATAAATATTTTTTTACTATTGTTGATGATTTTAGCCGCTTTACATGGGTTACTTTATTAAAATCAAAAGGAGAAGTACAGAATCAAATAAAAAATTTTATTACTTTAATTGTAACACAATTCCACTCCAAAGTCAAAACTATTCGTTCCGATAATGGATCAGAATTTATTTTACCTGATTTTTATGCTTCAAAGGGCATTATTCATCAACGTAGTTGTGTTGAAACTCCTCAACAAAATGGAAGGGTAGAACGCAAGCATCAACATATTTTGAATATAGCTCGTGCTCTTATGTTTCAATCTAATTTACCATCATCTTTTTGGTCTTATGCTGTTAGACATGCTGTTTATTTACTTAATAGAGTTCCATCATCCGCAATTAATTTTAAAACACCATTTGAGATTTTATTCAATCATCCACCAAATTATCATGACATTAAAATTTTTAGATGCTTATTTTTGTTTCTACCCAAATGGCAAATAGATCAAAATTTGATCCAAGAGCCAAAAAGGCTGTATTTATTAGCTTTCAATCTAGTTTTAAAGGGTATATTGTTTATGTTTTAGAAGATAAAAGAATTGAGATTTCTAGAAACGTAATTTTTTATGAAAAGATCTTGCCCTTAGTCACAAAAAATGTCCAATTCCAGACACTCAGCCCAACATTGCCAAACACACCTTCTCAAAAACAAGATTCAGTTAGTCTTCCAGTTGAACCCTCACCTATACCCATTGACCCAACTCCACCTAGTTCTTTATTTTCTCCAACAACCTCTCCTTCTTCCTCACTATCGTTTCCTAACCAAGTTGAACCCATGACCACCGAATCACTTTCAACACTAGACACCAGTCCACCATCACCTTCTCATCCCCCGTCACCTTCTTCACCACCTAAGCAACCCCATCCTCGTCATTCCGACCGGCCTCACCGACCTCCAGCATATCTCTCTGATTACTTGTGTAATTCCTCTCTCATATCTACAAATCAATCTCCCTCAAAGTGCAAGTATCATTTATCTTCAGTCATGTCTTTTTCTTCTCTTTCATCTTCACATAAAAGGTTTCTTTTATCTCTACATTCTGACGTTGAGCCAAAGTCTTTTAAGGACGCCAATCAACACTCTAATTGGCGTAGTGCTATGAAAGATGAGTTGGATGCTCTTGAGCTGAACAAAACTTGGCGTTTTGTTGATTGCCCTGTAGGGGTTAAGCCGGTTGGCTATAAATGGGTCTATCGCATCAAACGCAAGCCTGATGGTTCAGTTGATCGATATAAAGCACGCCTTGTGGCAAAAGGGTTCACTCAAACTGAAGGTGTTGATTTCTTGGAAACTTTCTCCCCTGTTGTCAAGCCTGCCATTATTAGATTAGTTTTGGCATTGCCCTCTATGAAGCATTGGCCTATACATCAGTTGGATGTCAATAATGCTTTCTTACATGGGGATCTTTCTGAGGATGTTTATATGACTCTACCACCCGGATTTATATCTCCTCAACCGAATCAATGCTGTAAGCTACTAAAGTCACTGTATGGTTTACGATAATCTAGTCGTATGTGGTATGACAAACTTTCTCATCTTTTGCTATCTCATGGATATCAGCAGACCTCATCTGATTATAGTTTATTTGTCAAATTTATTGGTGATCAAATTTCTATCCTTTTAGTCTACGTTGACGACATTGTTCTCACTGGTAATTCCATTTCTGAACTTGCTGCCATTAAGTCTATTTTACACCAACACTTCCGAATTAAAGACTTGGGCCCATTAAAATATTTTTTGGGTATTGAAGTTGCTCAATCAGAGAAGGGAATTTGCCTATCTCAGAGAAAATATTGTCTTGATCTTTTGGAAGATTCTGGTTTATTAGGTGCTATACCTGCCTCTGTTCCAATGGATAGTTGATGAGCGGATATTTTATACGCTTTTTGGGGTTAATTTCATATAGATTTTAGTATAATTTAGTTAGTTTTTAGTTTATTCTCATTAGTTTCTAGGAAAAATTCATATTTCTGGACTTTACTATGAGTTTGTGTGTTTTTTTGTAATTTCAGGTATTTTCTGGCTGAAATTGAGGGAGCTGAGCAAAAATCTGATTCAGGCTGAAAAAGGACTGCTGATGCTGTTGGATTCTGACCTCTCTGCACTCAAAATGGAATTTCTGGAGCTACAGGAGTCCAAATGGCGCGCTTCCAATTGCGTTGGAAAGTAGACATCCAGAGCTTTCCAACAATATATAATAGATCATACTTTGCTCAAGGATAGATGACGTAAACTGGCATTCAACGTCAGTTCCATGCTGCTGTCTGGCGTCCAGCGCCAGAAGCAAGTTACAAAGTGAAGTTCAACGCCAGAAACAGGTTACAACCTGGCGTTGAACGCCCAAAACAGCCCAGGCACGTGAGAAGCTTTAGTCTCAGCCCCAGCACATACCAAGTGGGCCCCAGAAGTGGATTTCTGCACTATCTGTCATAGTCTACTCATTTTCTGTAAACCTAGGTTACCAGTTTAGTATTTAAACAACTTTTAGAGATTTATTTTGTATCTCATGACATTTTAGATCTGAACTTTGTATCTTTTGACGGCATGAGTCTCTAAACTCCATTGTTGGGGGTGAGGAGCTCTACTGTGCCTCGATGAATTAATGCAAGTATCTCTGTTTTCCATTCAAACATGCGTGTTCCTATCTAAGATATCCATTCGCGCCTAATTATGGAGAAGGTGATGATCCGTGACATTCATCACTTTCCTCAATCCATGAACGTGTGTCTGACAATCACCTCCGTTCTACATCAGATTGAATGAATATCTCTTAGATTCCTTAATCAGAATCTCCGTGGTATAAGCTAGAATCCATTGGCAGCATCCTTGAGAATCTGGAAAGTCTAAACCTTGTCTGTGGTATTCCTAGTAGGATTCTGGGATTGGATGACTGTGACGAGCTTCAAACTCGCGAGTGCTGGGCGTAGTGACAGACGCAAAAGGATAGCGAGTCCTATTCCGGTATGATCAAGAACCTACAGATGATTAGCCGTGCCGTGACAGCGCACCTGGACCATTTTCACTGAAAGGAAGGATGGTAGCCATTGACAACGGTGATCCTCCAACACACAGCTTGCCATAGGAGGGACGTGCGTGCGTGAAGAAGAAGATAGGGAGAAAGCAGAGATTCAAAGGACAAAGCATCTCCAAAACTCCAACATATTCTCCAATACTGCACAACAAGTATTTAATTCGCACTCCTTTATTTTCCACTATTTAAACTGATAAACATAATTGACTTTCTGACTAAGATTTACAAGATAACCATAGATTACTTCAAACCAACAATCTCCGTGGGATTCGACCCTTACTCACGTAAGGTATTACTTGGACGACCCAGTGTACTTGCTGGTCATGTGTGCGAAATTGTAAGAGAGTAACAATTTTGTGCACCAATTTTTTGGCGCCGTTGCCGGGGATTGTTCATGTTTGAACAACTGACGGTTTATTTTGTTGCTTAGATTAAGAAAATTTTTCTTTTGATTTAGAGTCTCTTAAATATCCTTCTTCAAAACAAGTGTTACATTTACTGCCCAATTGGCTAGAGCGTTGGTCTAAGTCCGTGGCAGTTTGGTATACTCTTTTTAAAAATCGTTTTCAAAAATAATAGTTTCTCTATTAAATTTTGTGCCAAACTTTAAGTTTGGTGTTTTCTTGTTGATTTCCCTTTGGTTTTCGAAAATTTTAGTTGGTTTTCTAAAAATTTTAAGTTTGGTGTTCTTTCTTCATGTTCTTGTGTTCTTGTGAGTCTTCAAAGTGTTCTTGAGTTTTCCTTGTGCCTTGATCTTAAAATTTTTAAGTTTGGTGTTCCTTGGTGTTTTCCCTCCAAAATTTTCGAAAACAAGGAGCATTAGATCTAAAAATTTTAAATCTTGTGCTATTTTATTGTTTTTCTCTCTCCTTATCAAATTCAAAAAAAAAATATCTTTTCCCTCTATTCTAAAGCAAATTTTCGAAAATTGATCTTAAAATTCAGATTTTTATTTCAAGATTTAAAACCTTTTTCAAAAATCATATCTTTTTCAAAACTTCCTAACCACTTTCTCTCTCCTCATTTTTTTTGAAAATACTCACCCAATTTTTATTTATTTTATTTTAATTTATTTCATTTTCGAAATAAATAAATAAATAAATAAATAAAAATATTTTTTATCATCTCCCTTTCTCCATCATGGATCTAAGTGGAAATGAACAGTCCAGGAGGACTCTGGGGTCATATGCTAACCCCTCTACTGCTTCATATGGGAGTAGTATCTGCATACCTTCCATTGGAGTCAGTAGCTTTGAGTTAAATCCTCAGCTCATTATCATGGTGCAGCAAAGCTGCCAGTATTCCAGTCTTCCACAGGAAGAACCTACAGAGTTTCTGGCACAATTTTTACAAATTGCTGACACAGTACATGATAAGGAAATAGATCAGGATGTCTACAGACTATTACTGTTTCCATTTGCTGTAAAAGATCAAGCTAAGAGGTGGTTAAATAACCAACCTAAGGCCAGCATAAGGACATGAAAACAGCTGACAGAAAAATTTCTGAATCAATACTTTCCCCCAAAACGGATGACACAGCTAAGGCTGGACATCCAAGGCTTTAAACAAGGAGATAATGAATCTCTTTATGATGCCTGGGAGAGATACAGAGAGATGCTACGAAAATGCCCCTCTGAAATATTTTCAGAGTGGGTTCAGTTAGACATATTCTATTATGGGCTTGCAGAAGGAGCTCAGATATCTCTAGATTACTCAGCTAGTGGATCTATCCACATGAGAAAGACAATTGAAGAGGCTCAAGAGCTCATTGATACAGTTGCCAGGAATCAGCATCTGTACCTAAGCAGTGACCCTTCCATGAAAGAAGAGGTTAAAACAGTAACTGCTGAACTCAGCCCTGTAAAACAAGCTGCTGAATTCAATCAGCAATTGGACTTTCTAACAAAGCAGTTAGCCGAATTCAAGGATAAACTACAAGAGACAAGGATGGCTAATATAAATATGGAAGAACAATTGAAGCAAACAAAGCAGCAGCTGTCAAGACAAATAACAGAAGAATGCCAAGCAGTTCAATTAAGAAGTGGGAAAACATTAAATACCCCACCTCAAGGCAGCAAAGAGCTAAGGAATGAGCAAACCACCCAAAATTCACCTGAGGACAGTAAGAGCCCAGGGAAAAGTAATTCTGGCATTAAAACTCCATCAATCTGGTGGAAGGCTGGCGCTGAACACCCAGACCATGCCCAAGACTGGCGTTCAACGCCAGTAACAAGCAAGGACTGGCGTTCAACGCCCAAAATGGGCAGGATCTGGCACTGAACGCCCAAAATGGGCACAGTTCTGGCGTTCAGACGCCAGGAACAGACAAGGAGTTGGCGTCTCACATCACCCCAGCTTCTAACTCTAGCATTCAATTGCCAGTGAGGGATCAGACACACACAAGTGCTGATGAGAACCCCTCTAAAAAGGCTTCTTCAACCACTTCTGTAGGCAATAAACTTACAGCAACTAAGGTTGAGGAATATAAAGCCAAGATACCTTACCCTCAAAAACTCTGGAAAGAGGAGCAGGATAAGCAATTTGCTCACTTTGCAGATTATCTCAGGACTCTTGAAATAAAGATTCTATTTGCAGAGGCACTTGAGCAAATACCTTCTTATGCCAAGTTCATGAAAGAGATCTTGAGCCATAAAAAGGATTGGAGAGAAACAGAAAGAGTTCTCCTCACTGAAGAATGCAGTGCAATCATTCTAAAAAGCTTTCCTGAAAAGCTTAAGGACCTTGGGAGTTTTCTGATACCATGCATATTAGAAGGTAATTGCACCAAGACAGCTTTGTGTAATCTTGGGGCAAGCATCAACCTAATACCTGCATCCACCATCAGAAAGCTTGGCTTAACTGAAGAAGTTAAACCAACCCGGAAATGTCTCCAACTTGCTGATGGTTCCATTAAATACCCATCAGGCGTGATTGAAGACATGATTGTCAGAGTTGGGCCATTCGCCTTTCCCACTGACTTTGTAGTGCTGGAAATGGAGGAGCACAAGAGTGCTACTCTCATTCTAGGAAGACCCTTCCTAGCAACTGGACGAACCCTCATTGATGTCCAACAAGGGGAAATAACCCTGAGAGTCAATGATGATGAGTTTAAGTTGAATGCTGTCAAAGCCATGCAGCATCCAGACACATCAAAAGACTGCATGAAAGTTAATCTTATTGACTCTTTGGTAGAAGAGATCAACATGGCTGAGAGTCTCGAATCAGAGTTGGAAGACATCTTTAAAGATGTTCAGCCTGATTTGGAGGATTCAGAGGAGATTAAAGAGCCTCTGAAATTTTCTCTGGAAGAGGAAAAACCTCCTAAACCCGAGCTCAAACCATTACCACCATCCCTGAAATATGTATTTCTGGGAGAAGGTGATACTTTTCCAGTGATCATAAGCTCTGCTTTAAACCCACAGGAAGAGGAAGCACTTATTCAAGTGCTAAGGACACACAAGACAGCTCTTGGGTGGTCCATAGGTGACCTTAAGGGCATAAGCCCAGCTAGATGTATGCACAAAATCTTATTGGAGGATAATGCTAAACCAGTGGTTCAACCACAGAGGCGGCTAAATCCAGCCATGAAGGAAGTGGTGCAGAAAGAGGTCACCAAATTACTAGAGGCTGGGATTATTTATCCTATTTCTGATAGCCCCTGGGTGAGCCCTGTCCAAGTCGTCCCAAAAAAGGGAGGCATGACAGTGATTCATAATGAAAAAAATGAACTGGTTCCTACAAGAACAGTTACAGGATGGCGCATGTGTATTGACTACAGAAGGCTCAATACAGCCACCAGAAAGGATCATTTTCCTTTACCATTCATAGACCAGATGCTAGAAAGACTGGCAGGTCATGATTATTACTGCTTTCTGGATGACTACTCAGGCTATAACCAGATTGCAGTAGATCCCCAGGATCAAGAGAAAACAGCATTCACATGTCCATCTGGAGTGTTTGCTTATAGAAGGATGCCATTTGGGCTGTGTAATGCGCCTGCAACCTTCCAGAGATGCATGCTCTCTATTTTCTCTGATATGGTGGAAAAATTTCTGGAAGTCTTCATGGATGACTTCTCAGTATATGGAGACTCATTCGGCTCCTGTCTTGATCACCTGAAACTCGTTTTGAAGAGATGCCAAGAGACCAACCTAGTTTTAAACTGGGAAAAATGTCACTTCATGGTAACTGAAGGGATTGTCCTTGGGCATAAAATCTCAAACAAGGGGATAGAGGTGGATCGAGCAAAAATAAAGGTAATTGAAAAATTACCACCACCTGCCAATGTTAAGGCAATCAGAAGCTTTCTGGGGCATGCAGGATTCTATAGGAGGTTTATAAAGGATTTTTCAAAAATCGCAAAACCTCTAAGCAATCTGCTAGCTGCTGACATGCCATTTGTGTTTGACACAGAGTGTCTGCAGGCGTTTGAAGCGCTGAAAGCTAAGCTGGTCACAGCACCAGTTATTTCTGCACCAGACTGGACATTACCATTTGAGCTAATGTGTGATGCCAGTGATCACGCCATTGGTGCAGTATTGGGACAGAGGCATGACAAGCTTCTGCAAGTCATTCATTATGCTAGTCGCGTTTTAAATGATGCCCAGAAAAATTACACAACCACAGAAAAAGAATTACTTGCAGTGGTTTATGCCATTGACAAGTTCAGATCATACTTAGTAGGATCAAAAGTGATTGTGTATACTGACCATGCTGCTCTTAAATATCTACTCACAAAGCAGGATTCGAAACCCAGGCTCATCAGATGGGTGTTGCTTCTGCAAGAGTTTGATGTAGAAATAAGAGACAGAAAAGGGACAGAGAACCAAGTGGTTGATCATCTGTCCCGGATAGAGCCAGTAGAAGGGACGTCCCTCCCCTTTCTTGAGATCTCTGAGACTTTTCCGGATGAGCATTTATTTGCCATTCAGGAAACACCATGGTTTGCCGATATTGCGAACTATAAAGCTGCAAGGTTCATACCCAAAGAGTACAACAGGCAACAAAATAAAAAATTAATCACTGATGCAAAGTACTACTTGTGGGATGAACCCTATCTCTTTAAAAGATGTGCAGACGGAATAATCCGTAGGTGTGTTCCTAGAGAAGAAGCACAAAGGATCCTATGGCATTGCCATGGATCTCAATATGGAGGCCATTTCGGAGGTGAGCGAACAGCCACCAAGGTCCTCCAATGTGGCTTCTATTGGCCCACACTCTATAAAGATTCCCGAGAGTTTGTACGTAACTGTGACAGTTGCCAAAGAGCTGGTAATCTGCCTCATGGTTACGCGATGCCTCAACAAGGAATCTTGGAGATTGAGTTGTTTGACGTATGGGGAATTGACTTCATGGGACCTTTCCCACCATCATTCTCAAACACTTATATTCTGGTGGCAGTTGACTATGTATCAAAATGGGTTGAGGCCATTGCCACACCCACCAATGATACTAAAACAGTGCTGAAGTTCCTCCAGAAAAATATCTTCAGCAGGTTTGGGGTCCCTAGAGTACTAATCAGTGATGGGGGCACTCACTTCTGCAACAAACAGCTTTACTCTGCCATGGTCCGGTATGGGATTCGCCACAAGGTGGCGACTCCATATCATCCACAGACTAATGGACAAGCTGAAGTCTCTAACAGAGAGCTAAAAAGAATCCTAGAACGGACTGTAAATACCCATAGAAAGGATTGGGCAAGAAGCTTGGATGATGCTCTGTGGGCATACAGAACAGCATTCAAGACTCCTATAGGGACCTCTCCATACCAACTGGTCTATGGTAAGGCATGTCACCTGCCCGTGGAACTGGAACATAAAGCCTACTGGGCAACCAGATTCCTGAACTTTGATGCCAAATTAGCTGGAGAAAAAAGATTGCTCCAGCTAAATGAGCTAGAGGAATTCAGATTCACTGCTTTCGAAAATGCCAAGCTTTATAAAGAAAAATAAAAAAAGTGGCATGACAGAAAGCTGTCATCTAGAATCTTTGAACCAGGACAAAAGGTTCTGTTGTTCAACTCTAGGCTCAGGCTATTCCCCGGGAAACTGAAGTCCCGGTGGAGGGGACCATATGTGATTACAAGTGTATCACCATATGATTATGTGGAGCTTCAAGATATTGATTCTGATAAGAAGTTCATTGTCAATGGACAGAGAATCAAGCACTATCTTGAAGGCAATGTTGAGCAAGAGTGCTCAAGGCTGAAGCTAGACTAAAAGCTCAGCAAGGTCCAGCTAAAGACAATAAAGAAGCGCTTGCTGGGAGGCAACCCAGCCATGGGGCATCAATCCTCTAAGCATTTTGCCCCTATTTTTATTTTTATTTGTTTATATAAAGTTCATTGATAACAAGGTAAAGAATCAATTGCATAAGTTCACAGGGTTAAAGAAGGATTTTGCATACAAAATAGAGAAAAAGAGCTCACTGGCAAGAAAACGCCAGTAAAAGTCTGTTTTGGGCGTTCAACGCCCAACAGAAGCATCCACTGGGCGTTGAACGCCAGTGAGGATAGCCATCTGGGCGTTAAACGCCAGAAAGAAGCTCTTCTGGGCGTTTAACGCCAGATTTACAGCATTCTGGGCGTTCAGAAAAACGCCCAGTAATAAAGGACTTCCTGGCGTTCAACGCCAGAAAGAAGCAGCAGTTGGGCGTTGAACGCCCAGGAGAGGCAGCATTTGGGCGTTGAACGCCCAAAACATGCAGCGTTTGGGCGTTCAAACGCCAGGATGGTGGGGAGGAGGTAAATTCATTTTTTCTTCATATTTTTCATTTTAATCTTAATTTTCATGCTTCAATTCATGATTTCTTGCATAAACATGTTAAGAACCCTGATTTCTAAAATCCCTAATTTCTAAAAACCCTACCTTAAAAATATCAAATGTATCTTAATCCATAAGCACAAACCTTCTTTTTCAAATTCAATCCAACTCTTTTTCAAATTTTCAAAACAAATCTATTTTTTTCAACTAATATCTTTTTCAAATCTCCACATTATCTTTTTCAAAATCTAGATTTATCTTTTTCAAAAATTTTTCATATCTTTTCAATTTTAAACTATATCCTCTCTTATCATATCTTCTATCTTATCTTTTCCAAATCAATCTTTTTATCATATCTTTTCAAAATTTTCGAACCCACCCCCCTCCCTTTATATATGGGTTCGGCCTCCACCCTCCTCCATCAACAATTGCACCTAGCTCTCCTTCTATCCCTTTCCTTTCTTTTCTTTTGCTTGAGGACAAGCAAACCTCTAAGTTTGGTGTGTTTATCCGTGATCACTAAGAGCATGGATCCTAAGGGAAAACAACCCACTTCAAGAGGCAAGAAAGAGAGCGTTTCAAAACCACTTTGGAATCAAGGAAAGTTCTTATCTAAAGAACATTCAGACCATTATTATAAAATAATGGGTCTAAGATCAGTGATCCCGGAAGTTAGATTCGATCTGAAAGAAGACGAATATCCGGAGATCTAGGAGCAAATTCGAATCAGGAACTGGGAGGTCCTAGCTAATCCTGAAACGAAAGTAGGAAAGAATATGGTCCAGGAGTTCTATGCTAATATGTGGCATACAGACAGGCAAAGACTATCTGGATCTGATATCTATGACTATCGAACCGTGGTCAGAGGAAAGATTATTCATACCCACCCTGACAGGATCAGAGAGATCTTAAAGCTACCTCAACTGAAAGATGATCCAGACTCCTTCAATAGGAGAATGATGAGAACAAACAAGAAGCTGGATAAGATTCTAGAAGACATATGCATCCCTGGAGCCAAGTGGACCACCAGCACGAAGGGTGTCTAATCAACTCAAAAGAGAAGATCTCAAACCAGTGGCCAGAGGCTGGCTGGACTTCATTGGGCATTCTCTGCTGCCCACTAGCAACCGTTCTGAAGTCACTGTTAAAAGAGCAGTGATGATCCATTGCATCATAATGGGAAAAGAAGTGGAAGTTCATCAACTGATTTCAACTGAATTCTACAAAATTGCTAACAAAAATTCTAAAGAGGCCAGGTTGGCTTACCCAAGCTTGATTTCTCTGCTCTGCAAGGACGCTGGAGTAAGGATGGGAATAACTGAGTATATCTCAATTGAGAAACCAATCACCAAAGCATCAATGGAAAAACAACAAGCACAGGATGACCCCATCAAGAAGAAAACATAGGAATTTCTCCCAAAAATCCCTCAATCTGAATATTGGGAGTATCTTGAAACATCAGTTACCAAGATGCAAGAAGCTATGGAACAAATAATAAAGGAACAGAAGGAACAAAGTCAAATTCTTTGCTATTTGATTAAAGAACAGGAAGAGCAAGGGCGTGACTTGAGGGAATTAAAGCGCCAGAAGTTATCTCTTGAAGGACCAAGCACCCCACAGATCCGAGGAACGTCCACTTCCCAGAACAAAGGTTGTTAAATTCCAATTTCTGCTTTAACTCTGTGATAGTTGTCGTTAAAAGAGTTTACCTTAGGAGTCATATAGTAGTAATTAGTGTCTATTTTGATTTTATCTCCAATTAAGTTATAGTCTATTTCTCTCATCATCAGCAAACATGAATAAAATAGCAGATCTTTTGAATAAGAGGCAATAAAATTTGAGTTTTAATAAGAAAAATTCTAATTAGTAACATGTGGTGGCAATGCTTTCTGTCTTCTGAATGAATGCTTGAACAGTGCATATATCTTTTGAATTTGTTGTTTAAGACTGTTAAATATGTTGGCTCTTGAAAGAATGATGAACATGAGACATGTTATTGATAATCTGAAAAATCATAAAAATGATTCTTGAAGCAAGAAAAAGCAGCAAAGAACAAAGCTTGCAGAAAAAAAATAGAAAGAAAAAGAAAAGCAAGCAGAAAAAGCCAAAAGCTCTTAAAACCAAAAGGCAAGGGTAAATAAAAAGGATCCCAAGGCTTTGAGCATCAGTGGATAGGAGGGCCTAAAGGAATAAAATCCTGGCCTAAGCGGCTAAACCAGGCTGTCCCTAGCCATGTGCTTGTGGCGTGAAGGTGTCAAGTGAAAACTTGAGACTGAGCGGTTAAAGTCAAGGTCCAAAGCAAAAAGAAGAGTGTGCTTAAGAACCCTGGACACCTCTAATTGGGGACTTTATCAAAGCTGAGTCACAATCTAAAAGGGTTCACCCAATTATGTGTCTGTGGCATTTATGTATCCGGTGGTAATACTGGAAAACAAAGTGCTTAGGGCCACGGCCAAGACTCATAAAGTAGCTATGTTCAAGAATCATCATACTGAAATAGGAGAATCAATAACACTATCTGAATTCTAAGTTCCTATAGATGCCAATCACTCTGAACTTCAATGGATAAAGTAAGATGCCAAAACTGTTCGGAAGCAAAAAGCTACTAGTCTCGCTCATCTAATTAGAATCTGAGCTTCACTCAAAAACTCTGAGATATTATTGCTTCTTGACTTATTAGTCTTCTATTTTATTTGTCTAGTTGCTTGAGGACAAGCAACAGTTCAAGTTTGGTGTTGTGATGAGCGGATATTTTATACGCTTTTTGGGGTTAATTTCATATAGATTTTAGTATAATTTAGTTAGTTTTTAGTTTATTCTCATTAGTTTCTAGGAAAAATTCATATTTCTGGACTTTACTATGAGTTTGTGTGTTTTTCTGTAATTTCAGGTATTTTCTGGCTGAAATTGAGGGAGCTGAGCAAAAATCTGATTCAGGCTGAAAAAGGACTGCTGATGCTGTTGGATTCTGACCTCTCTGCACTCAAAATGGAATTTCTGGAGCTACAGGAGTCCAAATGGCGCGCTTTCCAGCAATATATAATAGTCCATACTTTGCTCAAGGATAGACGACGTAAACTGGCGTTCAACACCAGTTCCATGCTGCTGTCTGGCGTCCAGCGCCAGAAACAAGTTACAAAGTGGAGTTTAACGCCAGAAACAGGTTACAACCTGGCGTTGAATGCCCAAAACAGCCCAGGCACGTGAGAAGCTTTAGTCTCAGCCCCAGCACACACCAAGTGGGCCCCAGAAGTGGATTTCTGCACTATCTGTCATAGTCTACTCATTTTCTGTAAACCTAGGTTACCAGTTTAGTATTTAAACAACTTTTAGAGATTTATTTTGTATCTCATGACATTTTAGATCTGAACTTTGTACCTTTTGACGGCATGAGTCTCTAAACTCCATTGTTGGGGGTGAGGAGCTCTGCTGTGCCTCGATGAATTAATGCAAGTATCTCTGTTTTCCATTCAAACATGCGTGTTCCTATCTAAGATATCCATTCGCGCCTAATTATGGAGAAGGTGATGATCCGTGACATTCATCACCTTCCTCAATCCATGAACGTGTGTCTGACAATCACCTCCGTTCTACATCAGATTGAATGAATATCTCTTAGATTCCTTAATCAGAATCTCCGTGGTATAAGCTAGAATCCATTGGCAGCATCTTTGAGAATCCGGAAAGTCTAAACCTTGTCTGTGGTATTCCTAGTAGGATTCTAGGATTGGATGACTGTGACGAGCTTCAAACTCGCGAGTGCTGGGCGTAGTGACAGACGCAAAAGGATAGCGAATCCTATTCCGGTATGATCGAGAACCTACAGATGATTAGCCGTGCGGTGACAGCACACCTGGACCATTTTCACTGAAAGGAAGGATGGTAGCCATTGACAACGGTGATCCTCCAACACACAGCTTGCCATAGGAGGGACGTGCGTGCGTGAAGAAGAAGATAGGGAGAAAGCAGAGATTCAAAGGACAAAGCATCTCCAAAACTCCAACATATTCTCCAATACTGCACATATGGCTGGAAGTGAGCTGAGCTGAGTCGAGCTAGACCAAGCTCAAGCTCGGCTCACGAAAATTGAGCTTGGCTCACGGCTCGGCTCATTAACAATCGAGCTTATTTCTTAAGCTCAAGCTCGGCTCACCAAAAACTCACGAGCTGGCTCGAGCTCACGAGCTGGCTCAAATAAGAGAAACATAAATACATAATCTATAATTCTATATCAATAAATTATAACTTATATATTTTAAAAAATATTTGAAAAGATCAATTTTATATATTGTTTATCTATCAATAAATTATAAATTTTTTATTTATGTCCTATATTAAAATTATATGTAAAAATTAAATATAAATATTAAATAATTAAGATTGTTATAATATATATATATAATCGAACCAGCTCACGAGCTAATGAGCTGAGCTTATCCAAGCTCAAGCTCGGCTCATTTAATTTATGAGCTCAATTCCAGGCTCAATCTTGGCTCACTAGCTCACGAGCTTAGCTTATCGAGCTGTTAACGAGTCGAGCTCGAGCTGGCTCATGAGCTGGCTTGACTCACTTCCAGCCCTAACTGCACAACAAGTATTTAATTCGCACTCCTTTATTTTCCACTATTTAAACTGATAAACATAATTGACTTTCTGACTAAGATTTACAAGATAACCATAGATTGCTTCAAACCAACAATCTCCGTGGGATTCGACCCTTACTCACGTAAGGTATTACTTGGACGACCCAGTGCACTTGCTGGTCATGTGTGCGAAATTGTAAGAGAGTAACAATTTTGTGCACCAATAGTACCACAAGACTATATCAAGACAAAAGTCCCTTGCTATCCGACCCTTTTGTATATCGTCGTTTGGTTGGCCGTCTTATCTATCTCACCACTACTCGACCGGACATCATGTATGACACTCAACAATTAAGTCAATTCATGGCATCTTCTACTGAATCTCATCTTCAAGCTGCCAAGCATGTGTTACGATATCTGAAAACTAGTCCCGGCAAAGGACTTTTCTTTCCAAGGGAATCAGAAATTCAGCTTCTCGGCTTCAGTGACTCTGATTGGGCCGGATGTCCTGACACTCGGCAATCTTTAACAGGTTATTGTTTCTTCTTAGGCAGTTCTTTAGTCTCTTGGAAGACCAAGAAACAAACCACCGTTGGCCGCTCTTCCACGGAAGCAGAATATCGTGCACTTGCCAACACAACTTGTGAACTTCAATGGATACTAAATGTGTTACAATTTTTACGCATCTCTCCTATCCGCCCACCAGTTTTATATTGTGATAATCAGAGTGCTCTTCATATTGCTGCTAACCCGGTTTTTCATGAACGGACCAAACATTTAGAGGTTGATTGTCACTTGGTTCGACAAAAAGCTCAAGCTGGAGTGATGAAACTTCTCCCAATTCCCTCTTCTGGGCAACTAGCTGACATCTTCACCAAGCCTTTGTCTCCTCAACCCTTCCATCTTAATCTGAATAAGCTTAGTGTTCTTGACATCTTTCATCCTCCAGCTTGCGGGGGCGTATTAAACCACTCTTCCACCTTAGCCCATGACAACAATAAAGACGTCTCACGGTCCACAAATTCAGCCCAACAGAATACACAAATTAAATGATAATTTAGTCTTTATCTTATCTTATAGTTATCTTTATCTTTATCTATATCTTATCTTTATCTACTTTTATCTTTCATAGGCCAATACTCTATATATACTTAATTTTACCTTCATAGTTTACAATTCATTCAATCAACAATCAATAAAATTTCTTCATCTTTTTCTTTCACAATTCTTTTATTTTTCTATTCTTTCACAATTTTATTAGGAACAATTGATTTTTATTGTCTTTCTTTTTGAAGAAGTGTAGAATCTTGTGACATATCGTGATTATCTTTTTTTTTTTTTGTAAAATTATCAAAATAGACATATTGAAAAAAAAACAAATGTGGCATGAATGAAATAACTGATAAAAAAAATCATAGAAGTAAAGGTATAAAAAAAAAGAACATCCGGATCATTTATAACCAAATCTTAAAATGTTAGATTGGCATTGCAGTTTAGATTCCATAAAAAAAATACAATCTTCCTTTACTGCTTTATGTATCGTAAATCCATTTTTTTTAATTTTTAATTTAATTTTCTGTCAACTTAGCAAGAGGAAAATGCACTTTTATCAGAAAAGGTAGGATTGGTTTCTTCCTCTCTAATAAAGCAAGAGACAATGACATCATCAGCAATATCAACATAAAAGAAAAGGGCTTGCATTACACGTTTTACATAGTATTTTGATCATTGACTTGAATCTATAGATTTGAAAGTATAGTACAAAAGAGCATTGATTCTAGATTACTTATTTGACATTTAACCGTTGACAACTGGTTTTTATATGTCTTGTATAAACCTAATTACACTTTTTTAGACTTGTTTATTAAGGTTGCGTAAAACACTATTACAAAGCATAGAGGGCTGAATGCTATTACACAAAACAACAAAAAAAATTATCAAAGATGGACGAATACTTAATTACTGCTGAACAGAACATGTTTCCAAAGCATAAATGACAACAAATGAAAAATCAAATCTTGAAAAAAGCTTCTAATCATAGAAGTTCATAACGCCTTTGATAAAGAGAACGTGTAGGTGACAAAGGAAAGTAAAGCACAATAAAAGAGGTTGATCTTTTGAAAAATTTCCTTCAAGAAAATACATATGTTAAGGGGAACAATTGGGAAACCATGATAATAAGAGCATTATTAAAGTTATAATCATCTGAAAGTGCAGGCAAGCTACAATAATATCTTAATAATGTTATATTAGAGCAAAAGAGAGGAGGTCATAGCAGCAACAAAGAACAGGGACGAGTGTGGCGTTCTTCTTCGTCGACGAGCAAAAGAACAAGTATAAGCAGAGACGACGACGGAACACCAAAGCAGCTGAAGTACAACTGTACAAACACACACAGAGAGAGAAAGTTACAGGATGAAGCTTGAGGATGGCAGCAGTAGCGACTAGCGAGTGAAGCATTTAGATTGAGGATAGTAAGAAAGTAAATTTGCGTGATGGTAGTAGCTACAAGGAGGGGTGATAACGGATAGGATACGATAGGCTTGAGAATTTTATATAAATTCAACTTTACTCTATTTACTCTATTTGTAAATTGAAAATATCTTAATCTTAACATTTTTTTTTAATAGAATGAAGGGTTTAAAATGTTCTTTATTCTATGCAAAACAATTTTAAAAAAATGGCTTAAAAAATATTAGGAGTACTATAAAAGTTTGTAATATTCTAGTAATTTAGGTAAATACTAATTATAATTATATTTTTTTAATTTCTAAATTATTATTGACTATGTAGAGTATTTTTTTAATGTCCTAAGTTATTAGAACATTACAAATTTTTATAGTATTCCTAACATCTTTTAAGCCATTTTTTTAAATTATTTTGTATAGAATAAAATATTTTTTTGTGGTATAATTTAAATAAATTTATTAAAAAAAAATTTCATAAGCTATTAAAAATAGGCAAAAGAGTATTGTATGAAATTCGAATTGATAGCTCATTAATATTTTAAAGAAGTCTCGTAATTAAATATTTTGTTAGCTTTTTTTAATGCATAAAATAAAATATATATTTTTTAATTTTTAAATTATTAATTTTTTTAATCAATTATTAATTTTTTAATAAAAGAATGGGCAGAATTAAATCATGAGTAATTTGAATCTGGCCAATTCGAATTACTATGTGCAGCGTGTGTGAGTGTAATTCGAATGAGGTTGATTCGAATTATAGTGTGTATGCGTGTGTGAGTAATTCGAATCTCATTGATTCGAATTACATGTAATTCTAGTTCGAAACGTATCGATTCGAACTATATAGTAATGTGCATTGGTAGATTTATGAACCAGTTTTCTATTTGGCTTATTTGTGTAAAATTTCATTCTCCTTGGCTTATTATAGTGTTTTTTCCTTTAATTTAAGAACGTAATTTAAAAAATAAATCCTTCACATACTTGCATAATTATGAATTTATGATATGATAAATACTTTTCAAAAAACTATTCTAATGCTTGACTTTTAAACACCGAATTATTTATTCTTCTTCTATTGATTTTATGTGTGTAATTCGAATTGGCTTGATTCGAATTAGTGTTTGTGTGCATTTTCGTGTAATTAGAATCAGTCTGATTCGAATTACTGTGCATGTTAAATTCGAATTCCCCTAATTCGAATTATATAGAAATGTGCTTCTGGTTGATTTGTGTATCAATTTTCAATTTAGTTGATTTGTGTAATTTTAGTCTGCCATTGGCTTATATGTGTTTTTTATCCTTATTATATATAATTTTATGATAATTTAAAATAGAACTGACTTCTTTATAAAAAAAAATGTATTAAATTATTAATTAATAATTTTTTTAGTAATTAAAGTTTTTTGTATTTAGAGACAAGTCTTTGGTTCAACATCTTCTACTTGAAACATATTTTTATATAAATATATAAATATATAATATATACATATGTAGGGTGTAGGTTGGCCGAGTACGTAAAGTTGAGGTTCAATTCGCACAAAAATCTTACCGACACCTCACCCTACACATTGTGAATCGAGTTGACAACTGTATTCAACCAAATTAAATCAAATTAAGTACCCACATGTAGGGTGCATGTTACCACCCCATATTCAATATTTGCTAATTGTCATTGATAAAATATGCTTTCTGTTGGCAAAATAGCAAATATAAGAAGAACTCTAGACATTGTGTAACTAGTTTTTTTTAGATAATTACTCAAGTTAGTCTTCAAAATTTTTAAAATTTGACACTTCATCCTTTTAAATTTTAAAATAGACAAAATAATTTTCAATTCTTACTTTTATCAAACAATATAGTCTTTTTTCGTTAGTCATTAATGATAAAAGCTAACGTAGAATATTAAGTTGCACATGTGGTCGTTAAATGTTTACATGTTCGAGTTGGACAAATCAATTCTCAAGATGAAATACAAAATAGTTTTTGAATAATTTAAAAATCTTAAAACAGTCACTGAAAAAGTTTAAAAAAATTTCAAAACAGTCTCTTCAAATATTTTTAACCTTTTTTAAAATAAACCTAAAAAAATATTCTTAGGTTAAAAAAAATCTATTTTTTCTTGACAATATTACTAACTGTGGTAAAATAACTTCAACTGCGAGTTTATTTTGTGTAATATTCCAACCAATAAATTTTAAAACTTTCTAAGAAATATAAACAGAACACTTGGATTTGTCAAGATATTTTCTCTTTAAAGTTTCATATTTGGATTTTGTAAATGATCCACTTTGACCTTGTGGTTAGCCAAAACTTACAAATTTGACTTCAAAGATGATTTGATTCGTATTGTATGCAAGTTCCAAAGTGTTGTCTTCATAAACATTTGCATAAATATTTCCAATTATTTATGTGAAAAACTTTATATTAAATGGGAGTTCTCCTATCTCTTTAGGAGTTCTGAGTTCGCTGTTTAGGTTGAAGGTAGATTCTTGTTAATAAAGGCAAATTTATCCTTGGTTTGCCCTACTTGTATCTTTTCCATGTCTCCTTCTGGCTCTGGTCTTGGTTGATCATTTTGCCATGCATCTAGGTCAGCTAGGAAGATTCCCGCCGCGTCCAGGGATCGCTTCCAGAGGGCTAAACTGGCATTGTTGCATTCTATTGCAACTTCGTGGTCGCCGTACACTGTTCCTATGGTTCCGTTATCAACTTGAAATTTCATAATTAGGAACTTGGAAAATATGGCGGCGGAGAGATCGTTTATTGTTTTCCTCCCCAAGATGATGTTGTAGGCTATGGAGTCCTTTAGGACTACAAACTCAGAGAGGATGGTCTTCTTTTGGTTTCCGTTTCCGATGGTGATCGGTAGTACGATGGAACCATCTAGTTTGCGAAAGTTGTCTCTGAGTCTGGTCATTCCGTTGTGGTGACTTTGTAGGTTCTCGTTTCATAATCTTAATTTGTTGAAAGCTCCCCTGAAAAGGATGTTGGAGTCGGCCCCGATGTCTACGAGTATACATTTACCAAACCAATCCCGACTCTGGTGGATATGACGAAAGGGGCATCTTTCGCCAAAGTGTCGTTCAATAAATTGTCGGGAAAAAACGTGATCATTGTCAGAAGGAGGGGTGTTCTTTTTTCGTTTTTTATGGCCAGCACCCGGAGCTCCTTTTTTAGTGCTGACTTGGATTTTTCCTGGGCATCCTTCTCGATGATGATATTCACCACGATCATCGGGTTAGTTTTCGGATTCTCCTGGTGCGTCGGTCTCACCATTCTGAGATTGTGCCCCTCCCACTTGAGTGATCTCTCCTGTTCGACTTTTCTGGGCTCTCGAATAATTTTGGCAAACTCAGGGAGTTTGCCGTCTCGGATGGCTTGTTTGAGAGCGTCTTTGAAATCGAAACAATCTTGGGTCTTATGTCCATATCCTCTGTGATAGTCACAGTATAGGATTTTGTTGTCGCATGTTCGCTCCTTCAGTTGTCGGGCCTTCGAGAGGATGTTCTGCTATCTGGTAGTAGATCTCCATGATTAGAGCCGGTAGAGGGTGTAGTTCATGAACTTCCCCACTCTAGGTGGTCGGTTGGGGGCGGTGGATTTGAAATGATATTTTGAAGGCTCTTTGAATGACTGGTTGTTTCGTCGTGTCGTGTTTCTGTGGTGCCGTTTATTGGTTGCCACGACTTGGCTTACCTTTTTGTCGTTTACGTAATCCCTCGTTTTGTTCTGAATTTCATGCTTTATCCAGACTGGCTTGGTTGTGAGGTATTTTTGGAAGTCCTTGTTCATTGACCCGTTGGTCAAACACAGGCTAGCCACTAAGTCCGTAAGCCCGTCGACTGTCAGACATTCGTTGTTGAATCGGTCTAGGTACTTCCTTGTTGGTTTGTCATGTTGTTGTGTGACTTTGAGCATGATGATCAGGTGTTTTACTTTCGCAATCATAGTGGTGAATTGTGCCATGAACTTCCAGGAGATGTCGGCTCTAAGTCGTTCAGGAGGGTGTTGAACTACTTGATTGCTGGGCAGGCTAGGGTTACCGGAAAGGCCCTACATCGAACTGCATCGGCAACTCCTTCTAAGTTCATCCTAGCCTCAAAGGTCATTAGGTGTTCCTACGGGTCTTTGGTACCATCATATTTCATGTCAGTCGGCTCGTCGAAGCCTTTTGGTAACTTACCTCTTAGGATTCTCTCAGTGAATGGTGTAACTTCCGTTGTCCCATGTTCGTTCTTTCTCTGTTTGGAGTCTCTTTGGTGTCTCTGTTCGTCGTCATAGTGCTCGCCCTCAGGCTCCTAGGAAAAGCTGCGGTCCCAGCATCTGCCGTGACATCGGTTAGGCGATCTTTCGTTCTTGGTTTCTCGCTATGAGGGACTCCTAGAGGTTGCTTGGCTTGCGTGCTCTGGGTGGTAGCACTCTTTGGAAGCTACTAAGTCTTATAGGGTTTGCACTCTTTGGTAGAGCTCTTGAATTATCCGGATCGCCTTTTCTCCTAGGCCATCAGCCTTCTGCCTTTGTCGGGTTGGCGGTCATTCTCTCGTGGTTGCTGTCTGTCAGGGGTTGGCCGGACTTGCACGGCGCTGGTTATCCTTTCGCGGGTCTGGTTTGTCGGGTTTCATGGGTCTGGCTCATGGTGATGGCTTGAGGACCTCTCCTCGAGTTCTTCTGGAATGCCACCAAGATTTGACAGATCCCCACATACGGTGCCAATATACGGGACTACGCTGGTACGGGTTGAGAGGAGGATTAGAGATCTGTTGTCCTTGATGGTAACTGGGTCGAACTCCTGGAGCAGCGGGAGTGGTACCTGCAAAGACACTCTGACGCTCAAATCAAAATGGATCTAAGAGGTATAGGTCAAGGATAAGAATGTGTAATATACCTGGGGGGAGTTCCTGACTCCTTTATATAGTTTGCAGTTATTATCTTATCTTATCTTGTGGGCTAAGATAAGAAAATTGTTTGAATTTTGAATGTTAGTTAGAAATTTATGACTACTGGACCGGTCTAGACTGGGATGGTGACCCATGCCCGAGTAACCGGGTTGTGGCTGCTCCGATTCGTAGCCTAAGGATCGAGTCTAGAACACATATCTAAAGAAAAAAGTCTCAACAAGAGGGGGAAAGGTCTAAAAATGTAAAAATTACAATAAGGAACTCACATAATTCTCCTTCTTATGGTCAAATGACCAACAAAATATTAAAGGAGGCCACTTACATAAAGACACAAAAAATATTTTTTTTTAAAGACATTCATACGTGACATAATATGATTGGACATTTTTATTAAACCGGTTAATAAGCTATTTTTTAATAATTCAGAATAAAATCGATTTATTAGAGAAAAATAATAAACCTAATTGTCTGTATTATAATTATTAAATTCGGTTTGTTCCAATCAATTTACACAATATAAACCGAATTATATTTAAATTTTTTATAAAAAAATATATATCCTTAATTTTTTATTTTACAAACATTTAAATCTCTAATAATTTAAAAATACAATTAAATCCCTATTAAAAAAAATTCTAACTCTAACCCCTTATCTTGCCCAAGCCCAAATTCAAGCCTAACGGTGAAATGGTGAAGTAATTTGCAGCCTCCTGGGATTCTCCCAAACTCACTCGATCATGCTCAAACCTGGAAAGAAGGGATGTTCTCGGTAATACAATTCATCAATTCCCAGATTCAAAGTCGCAATCTTTCAAGAATTTACAGGAACTTACAGTAGGTAAAGTGGCTGCTAATCTTGAAAGCCCCAGGTCTGTGATGACTCACTGCAGTGCTGATAGAGTTATGTTGAGAAGGCATTCCTCAAGCCAAGTTCTTCCTTCTGGAAGTAAGAGACTCTGGTGGAAGATGTTTCTCTGGAGCCATAGGAACATACATAGACCTATTTCAAGCAAATCAACACAAGTGAATCCTGGTGTGGCTGTAACGCACAATCCATACGGGTACTCTTCCGACACCCTTGACCGAAGCACAAGCAGTCACCAGGAAATGTGGAATGGTAAGTAGTATTGTATTCCATTCATTACGATTAATCACACGAAACCTTACCAGTTACCAATTACGAACGTGAGTGTGATTCAGAAGAGAGACGAGAGGATATTTCGGTTGAGTAAGAACAAGGCTTCTTCGAAATCTGCAGCTGATACAAGATTTGAGTTCTGATTCTCTCATTTTAAGGCTCTTCAGGTAATTTAATTTAATTTTTATTTTTTCCTTATTCTTCCATTTACGTTGATAAATGCTAATGCAATAGTGTGTGAAGTAGAGTTCTGTTTTTGTTTTTTTTTTTTTCAGGTTAGCTTAATACGCTTCGTATGTTCGCAATTGTTGATTCGCGGTGATGAACTGATTATGCGTTTGGTGCGGAATTTGCAATGCAAGCCTCAGAATCTTAGATCCTACTATTGTAATTTAGAAACAGCGAAAACTAGTGCTTTATTTGTTGAATTTTATCAAAGAAGAGGAAATTTATTATGTGAAGAAGTTTAGTATTTTGGAAATGGATGATAATTAATTAAGGTGAACTAAAGTGAAGTTGTTCTGTTTAGCTATAATATAGAATCCTTGAGACTTGAATGTTTTATCAAATGCAAGGGTGTTCTAAGAGGCGGCGCAGAGGTGGCAGTGAAGCGAATATCACAAGAGAATGACGGCGTGAGAGAGTTCCTAGCAGAAATTTCAAGCCTTGGAAGATTGAAGCAGAGAAACTTGGTTGCTCTGAGAGGATGGTGCAAGAAAGACATGGGAAATTTCTTGTTAGTTTATGAATACATGGATAATGGGAGTTTGGATAAGAGAGTGTTTTGAGATGAGAGCATGATGCTGAACTGTGAAGAGAGAATAAGAAATATCAAAGGTGTGGCCTTTGCTGTGTTGTATTTGCATGAAGGTTGGGAAGAACAAGTTCTGCATAGGGACATCAAAGCCAGCAATGTGTTACTTGATAAGGATATGAATGGAAAGCTTGGAGACTTTGGATTAGCAAGAATGCATAGCCATCGCCAAGTTGCTAGCACAACAAAGTTGGTTGGAACAGTTGGTTACATGGCTCCAGAAGTGATCAAGACCGGACAAGCCTCGACTCGCACGGATGTGTACATGTTTGGAATCTTGATTTTAGAGGTCATGTGTGGAAGGAGGCCTATGGAAGAAGGTAAGCCACCTCTTGTGGAGTTTGTGTGGGGACCAATGGTTAAAGGGGAACTAATGAATGCACTTGATGAGAGGTTAAGTGCTAAAGGAGACTTCAATCTGCAACAAGTTGAGAAGGTTCTTCAGTTGGGATTGTTGTGTGCATACCCTGAACCAAAATCAAGACCAAACATGAGACAAGTTGTGAGTATTTTAGAAGGGAACAATGAGGGAGGAGAAGAATCAGAGAATGAGAATGCGGATACTTGTTTGCTTCTAAAGTTGAAATCCGAGGATATTTTTTCTGAGTATTCTAATTATTTTAGCTATTCACACCCAACATTTGAAGATATTCGCCAGTCTAATACTTCTTCAATGTCTCTTACTTGGTCTAAATCTGTAGTTGAGGGTAGATGAATCTTTTCCCATCAATGCAATTATGGAGATGATGTGTTTAGGTGATGAATTTTTTGATCCATTTTATCACATTATATGATTGATGTAAATAATGTATCAGAGCATAAATGAATTGATGAACATATGATTGTGATCTAGTAATTCTTTTTAAACTCCTTGATTATATTATTGAGGACATTTTCATAGAAGAAATCCGGCTGTCAATTTTTTTCATATTACATGATGAGGAATGTTTAGCCTTTCTTTCGTTAACGTAAAGAAGCAAAATAAGCACAATGTTTTATTTATTTATTTATTTATTTTTATGATGTCTTAAGATTGCTGTTAGGTGAAAATTTTTGCTTAGTCTGCACCTAATAAGCTAAAGAAAAGAAAGATACACATTACATAACCAAGAAAAAGAAAACGTGATCATTCATCATTCATTCAACTTGAGATTTGTCAACAAACTACTCATATATAAACCTTAGACAAGTATTATATCAATTTCTAGTTTTTCTATGGTCTTCATTGTATTTTGTTTTCTCTTGAATGACAATACGTAAATTAATTATTATTTTTTTTTAAAAGTCTTATTATCTAGTCCATGTCAAATGGTTTAAATATCAGAAGGCCACATTCCATAATATTGAATGACTACAGTAACATGTTAAAAGTAAGCAAAGATGATTTATCTTTAACTTCTAAAGTAGTTGTAATCAAGGGGGGAAATGTTTAAATCACCAAAACTATACTCTGTCCAAATTTTGCTGCTAAAAAAGTTGTATGTTGATTTTAGAATTGTTTTCAATAGTAATTCAGTGTGCGGGGAAATAAAGGAAATAGATGGTTCTGTTAATAATAACAAATGTTGATTCTCTTGTTTGTAGGTACCCAAGGGATGGGAAGCTCTTTGTTAATGTTGTTTCGGTAGAAAGTGGTAAAGCTATTGCAAAGTCAAGCAAGGTGCTGGTGCAAAATGGGAGTTGTCAGTGGTCAGATAAACACATTGAAATTATAAACACATATAAAGACATAAAAAAGTTAATTACAATTAAAGACTTTGTTGGCATTATCCATTGAAGCTGTACTCTCTGATTTTTTACAATGAAGCAAAGCTACAGATTTGTACTTGATTGATTCTCCTATACATATCTCTAAATGTATTTACACAGCATGACTCAAAACCACGACGAAACAAAGCCTCCTTCTAAGCAATGGGTTTGTCAAAAAGCTTAACATCCATGTTCACATTCTAATACTTCTTTCCTCCTATTTGCTATCATAAACCAGGTTCATGAGCCCAAAAAGCATCTGAATCCGGACAAAAGAGAGAAAAATCGTGGATTTCTCTATTTGCTATGTGCCAATTGACAAAGCGAGCTTGTATCGACTTGAACAGAAAAAGGATGACCGGAAAAAGACAGCATTTATCATCTTCCCTGCAAGATCATATCCAAACTTGAAAACAAGGACCAACATAAAATATACTAGAAGCAAAGCAGAAAGCCCATCTAAAAGCAGTTTCTCAAAGGAATAAATAAATGGAGTTATTAAAATTTTTCTTTTTTCATCACAAAGACAGTGCTTTATCTGTGATAACTCAAAACTCCAGGAACAGAAAATTATGAGGGGCATCCAGCAGTTATTGGCAAGTGGTGGGCTACTGGAAAGAAATAGATAGAAGCTACAAACCCAAATTACCTAAAGTGGATGGGACCTTGGAAATTTGGCATCTCAAGTATTGCTCTATGTTAAAATGTCTATAGTGGACAAATGAAGATGGCACCAATTTACTCAGACCATGCTTACATCAGTACTGTCATAAGCTTACATCTTAGGATTATGCTTTATCTATTAGAACATGTTGTTCATTGGAACCTATATAAATTTTGAAAAACCATCCTTCTTTTCCAGAACAAAAAATAAAGCATACTCAAAGTTGTTAGCTATTTTCATTTTTTTTAGTAGATAACATTCTCTCGGTGAAGGTTCTTTACTTGTAGAAAACAACAAATTAAATGCACACAAATTGAGGATTCACCCAAAATTCAAGAATTATGAACATAGAAATCCTATAGGTGTTGACAAAACAACAAAATCAATGTGCTAATGAATTGTAAGTTGAACAAGCATCAAAATATAGCCAAAAGTGCCTCATCCAAGAACAGTGTGCCTAACATTTTCACAATTTAATCTTTATAGTAGATACAACACATAAATAAAATGCAAAACATTACATAGGCATTCAATCAAGCATGTGGTGTGCAATGCAGAAATTCAGCATAATCAAGCAATTTTCAGCGGAATTCAACCCATAATAGCCATAATCCAACACTTGCAACTTAACAAAGATCTACTAAACTAATCCTAACCTATCTTAACCACTTAAATCCACTAACAACATGCAAATTCTAACTAACTAACTAATTAAAGAAAATAGACTAGAAAGCAGAGCAAAGAGAGAACCTGAGGTGATGACTAAGGTTCTTGAAGCAGAGAAACGGGAAAAGAATGCAGTGATGACTAGGAGCGTGACCCTTTGACCGAGCCCCTGTCTCGACAGGGCAAGCGCCGGCGCCTCCTGGAAGAGAGTGTCCTCACTGCCACTGAGGAAGGCGTGTATCAGCCCTAGGCCAAAGAGACTAGGGCTGCCTATGGGGCCATGCTTAGTGTCATTCAACAGCATCTTGGCCAGCAGCCTCTCAGCATTGTTCGCGGCGCGGCTGATGAGATTCTTGCAGTGCTCAAGAATGATGCTGTTAAGAATGATGCTCAAGAATGATGCTTAGTGTCATTCAAAAGCTCTACCTTCTTGTTTGACCAATCTTAATTTATTTCTCTGTAATCTATAACTATTGCTGCTGAGTAACTACCTAATTGGATAATACTTGAAATTCACAGAGGGCTGACATTAACTTTGAAAGCTCCACCATTACTCTTGATCAGGTAATGCTATTAGATACTGCATTTTTTCTCTAGCCTAATTAATCGGATTTGAATATTTGTCTGATTTTTCCAAGTTCAAATTACTTTCTTCCTTGCATTCACAGTTGATGCATGTATTCCAGAAAAACTATAATCTTCTGTTGGGCATCTTCAATCCAGAGGGATGGTTGGAAATCACGTATCCTAAGATCATATCATGGACAAACTAAAGGGCCGTGAAACACGCTTGTTTTTCTCTGTCTTTTATTCTATCATTGATGAAAATTCTTGTTGTTTCTTATTTCAATCTTTCTCATAGATATGTTGATGACACCATGAGGATTGGAAGGGACAACAAGGGTAATATCTTTGTGCTGGAAAAAATTGAAGATAGAAGTCGTAATCCTCAAGGTTAAGTAGTATTTTATTTACGATAAATGTTGGGGTGACAATTCTTAAAAACTCATACTTTGACTCATCACTACATCATCATAAGATAGAGTGTGGAACTTGCTTTGATGGTGGGTTCACTCTTCATCCATCCTTTAGTGAATGAATAAGGAGTTAAAGATGAGTTTAAAAAGGTTATGTCGTCTTAACATAACTCGATAGGTTTGAGTTAGACATGTATATTTTTATTAATCCATTTTTAAGTATTTTGTCCCCTTTTTTTTCTTGATAGAAACTAGGGGTGAAAATTTGTGATATGTTGATTATAACTACTGTTGCATTGCGAGTATTAGTACTCACTAATGGTAAAGTAATTTTACCAAATGCATTTTTTGTAGCTTATGCATATTAAAAGTTACTTTTATTTTGATTTACCAAACATAGCTAATACAAATCTTGAAAAGTTGAAGTTTTATCAAATCGGGCCATAACTGACTCATCTAGACATCTACTGGACAAGACTTGGTTGTTATAGTTTATTCATAGATTTTCTTTTTCCTGTGTTGTTTTTTTTCCTATATTTGAAGGCTTTTGAGTGTGGTTTATTATGATCTTTGCTTCATGCTTTGTTTAGTTATTTACTTTTTTATGCTTCAACTGCGTTTTGAATAAGTGGTCCCTGAGTAAAATCTTTTGGACAGCCTTGTACTCCCTACAAAGTTAAAATTTGGAGTCCAAACTGCGAAACATTCCCTAACTTATACAGAGGTTTCGTGCAGGAAGAGGCGAAACACCAAGAACCAAAGGACAAGGTGGCAGCGATGGCGATGGTGAGGAGGCAAAGGATGTTGGAATGCGAAAAGGAAAACATGGAGAAGAAGCCCTTCATGGACATACAAACTGAGACCAAGAGATTCAGGCAAACAACACTTGATTTGATTTTCATTTTTAGCATTCAGCAACAATCGTTACAAATCAGTAACAAGTAATCCCTAATCACAATAAACGTGAAATCAATAAAGCTAAACAAAAATTTCAGTAATGATTTGATTTCTATTTTTAGCAGCAGCAAGAAAATTTCAACAAAAGCTTCAGGAATTAAAAAAAGAGCAACAGCACAAAATCAATTATTTGATTTTCCATTAACCCAGTCACAGTTTCACATTCAAAAATCAACAACAGGGCATAAAAGGAAGAGAAGAACCGAAGTGAAGGCAGTGCCGCTAACCTTCGACGACGACATGGACGGTGCCCGGCGAGACGACAGCGAGTGGCGACACAGCGGCGAGCTGCTCCAAGTTCGAGAGAATCCAGGGAGGACGGGGACAGGGGGAAGGAGAACGCCGAACTACGAGAGAGGAAGCAGAGGCGCCGACAGCACGGACGGCGGCGGCACCGCGGCAGAACGGTTGCAGGGAGAACTTAGGGTTTTGGTGGGGTGAGTTTGGAAGGTGCTATGGGTTCAGACTTCAGGTGATAGTGATATATGATTCACGTATTGGGGAAATGGGTGGGTGCTAGGGGAAATGGGTGGGTGTTACTTGTTAGGGGGAAGGGGTGGGTTTGGAAAGTGGATCAGACCATTTTTTTAAGTCGGTTTTTGATTGAACCGGTTAGACCGGTCGATCTGACCGAATTTTAGAATATTGAAATTGGTTTTATTTTGGTTAATTAAAAAATTTTAAAAAAATCGATTCACTAAAAACGTCCAATAATATGACGACACGTAGGTGTTTTTATAAAAAGACATTTTCTGCAACTTTACGGGAGTATCCCCAATGTTAAATGTATGTTCCCTCCGAAGCGCGTGTCACATGATGAATAATATTCATCAATTCAATAGGTCATGGAACAATCCTAAATAATGATGTGAAAAAATTAGTTGTTTGACAATAAGCAAGAAGCATGATGCAGTTAAAATTAGAAATTGAATTTTATAAAGAAGCACGTATCTTGACCTAAAATAGTACACCAAATAGGAAAACATTTTCAGTACAAAAATATCTCAAGAGAGGGTTTTGATTTTTCTCTTCGGAAATATAAATAGATGTCTCCCCCATATCTGAGCAAGGTAGTTTATGTAATAATACTGACCCCTGCACGTAGAGTTGGTGAAGCAAAAAATATCAGATAGGGGTGGACCAATGCTTTGAGCCACTGGGACAATAACTGGAGAGAATAAAGGGACAGCTGAACTTGTATCCTATAACAATGGGCAAAAGCTAGTCAATGAATATTAATAAGAAGGTGGCTTCTATGGTGGCACGGAATTAGGTGGTTAAGGATGAATGATATTTTACTGACAAATGACGTGACGACAGGTGGCATGATGAAATATACAGGTGGAGTGTTTAAACGTGAATTTAACCAAGAGATTTAAGTTTAAATACAATAACTATGCAAAGTTTACTGCGTGGTTAGTTTTAGAATTTTGTATGCCAAAAATGTTTTCTTCAACTTGGGCCGCTAACTAGGTGGACAACAACTTTTGAAAAACAAGTTACTAGGTCTATTAAAATAAGTTGGAAAAAAAAAAAGGATAAAGCACTAAATTAATCTTCTATGTTTGGGCATAATCCTATTTTAGTTCCTAAGATTTAAAATATTCTATTTGAATTAAAAAATGTTTTATTTAGCTTCAATATAGTCTCACCGTGAGGTTAAAGTTAAATAATTAACAGAAGGTCCTACATGACAATAATAAAAGAACAAGGTCGATAATTTAAAAAACAAGTACAACCTCCAGAAGCACAAAATTAATTGTGGATGCATCAATACATTTATTTATCATTCTTCTTATAATTTAAATGAAATATTTTCTATAAAATTAAGGAGAATGATAAATAAATATATAAAAGTATCCACGGTTGATTTTGTGCCTTTGGAGCTTGTATTTATTCTCCAGATTATCGACCTTGTTCTTGTACTACTGTCATGTTGAATATTTCGTTAATTATTTAACTTTGACCTTACGGTGGGATTAAAGTTAAATGAAACTTTTTTTGATTTAAATAGAACACTTTAAATGATAAGGACTAAAACAGAATTACGTCCAAATGTAAGAAATCAATTTAATATTTTATCTAAAACAAATAAAGTTGGTGTTTGACAATGAAATGTAAACTAAGATGGAGGGTTTGGAAAAAATAACAAGAAACAAGTAATCAGTTATTGTTATGGAGATGTCTAAGTTACTGCTATTTGTTTTGGTGATAAAATTAATAATATTAATCCCCTGTAATATTTAAATATCCGGAAAAAATAGCTATATTTATGACACCAGAAATATTAAATAGTAGAATTTTTAACGTTGAGAAAATTAAAAATATAAGTTACGAGTTTAGGTTTTTGTTGTATTTTTTTTAACTCTACAGAAGTTTAAATCGTAATAAATAAAATAAAACCAATCAAATTTATAAAAACTATGGATAAAATCGTAAAAGAATCATGATAATGTGAGTAGTATTTCTTTTTTTTCTGTAACTAAATTAATTTATTTAATAAGTTGTTTTTAGAAATAATATATTTAAAAAAATTGCAGTCTAAATATTTAAATCAAAATAAAAAATTATTTTTTTTTAAAATAAAAATTATTTAATTTTATTTTATACATATTATTTAAGAAATCTGTCAATAATGTGAGATAGCGGCATTTAATTATCTTAACAAGACCCAATTTATAAAAGTCATTATAATAACAATATCATATTGGGTTTAATTTTTTTCCAAGACCCTATAAATAGAATGATCAATAGGCTTTGAGTATTCATATTCTTATGAGAAAATAAGAAAACACAAATTGATTTTGACAAAATGATTATTAATAGTGCGTCAAAAATTTTTTTTTTTTGCATTCTTTTCGTGGCTTTATTTTTTATTTCAGATACCGAAATTTATTTTACTTTTTTTTATAATTCATTTTATAATGAGTAAAAATATTTAAAAACAACTTTATAATTATAAAAGTTACGATATTATATTATAAAATTTTTTATTTTAAGTATTTAAACAATTAAATACAGATACATAAACAATTGTACTTAACTAAATTAATATAAAATATATTTAAATATTATATTAGTCTATCAATTTTGTTAGTTATTGCAGACGGAAGCAGTACCAATAAGAGGTTGGATCATTACGATAAAACAACATCATGTGATACTGGATTTTGTGTATTTTATGTATCATACTTAATCACTTTTAACGTTGGGAGTGTAATCCCACACGTGGTTGCTGCTGCCATAGTGATGATTAAGTGAAGTGCTCTTCACCTTAAGTTTGATCATATATATGTATTTTGAATGAATACATCCTTTCATGTATTTTTTGATAAAACTAAACAAGTGGAGAATCAATAAAATAAAAAATTATTAAAGTTTTTTTTCTTTAATACGATATATGATTTATTATTATAAAATTAAGTCTTATTACTCTTTTTGTCCAAAATAAACTTTTATTTTTAAATTTAATTTTATCTAAAATAATTAGTTCACTCTTTTATTAGAGATTTTATTAAATAGAAAGAAAGAATATAATTTGAATAAAAAATTACTCGAATCAAGTAAATCAAATAATACTCTATTTAGTTATTTGAGTAAATTTTTATTTGATAATTAGTTTGATTTTTAAATCTTAAAGTAATCTCTAAAATTGAGCCTGTGTACTAAAGTACTTATAGGTTCTAATTGCACTATATTATGGTCTCTAAAATTGAATTTTAAGCATTATATTATACTCTAGACCCTTTTTAGTTGTGATTCAGTAATTGAAGCGATGATCTTGCACTATTACTATAATGGTGGAGACTCTGAAACAATGTCATTTTGTATTTGGTGCATAATGAATATAAAGATCCTCTATAATGAATATAAAAATCCTCCAAATTCCATGAAAATGGGGATACGCCGCCACAAATAAATGCAATCGGAATGAATAACTAGAATAAGAAAGTGTCTCATATAATTGACCTAGAATAAGAAAGGAAAAGTTGATGTATTTTTTGTGATGAAGTATGATGCTAAAGAAAGGTATTTACTCTTTTGAATTTGGATTGATTTTGGACAAAAGACAAATGCATTGAGCCACAAGAGGAGGGAAGGCCACATGTTCACTATCTGTAACAGGGTCGCCTTCAGAACCCATGTTATTTTGAATGATGCCCGACACAGAGGTCGAGTCGAAGTTAATGTCATAGACATCTTTAGGATATGGGATTGTCCAACAAACATCTTCTCCATCGGGAGATTAGCCAGTTAGAGTTGAAATTTTTATTAGGATCGAATCCAAGCAAAGGGGCAGTGCAGAAAAGGTCATAAGTAGAAAGTCGAAAAGCAAATACTATACCCAGAAACTTCCATAAAAATTAGTAAGTTGAAGAAAGTTTCAACAGCTATGTCAAAAAAGATGAGCTCGACTGTTTTGGAGGTGTGGTTCTAAAGACTTAACTAACAAACTAACTAGCCTTGATTTTTTGTAAAGAAGGTGTTCAGGAGGAGAAGGAAAGGAAGAAGAAATCGACTTAACTTGTTCTAAGGTGGAAAGTGGACCTAGGACTGAATATGTGACATTGGAGACTTGAAATTAAAGTAGTACCTGGCTACCCCAGGTGGTTTCTACATTTGGATTAGGAGCTCTTGAAGTTCCATCATCATTATAAAATTGTGACATGCTGGTCACCAGAGATGGAGGACCTATGACGTAAACATCGTCATCACCCTCCTGGAATGAAGAAGCGGGAGTAGCAGAGATTCCACCTGGAGCAGTAGTAGTAACTCTAACAGTAGAGAAAGAGGCAAATGCCATGGTTGTTCCTGCAGTAGAGGTAGAAATAAAAATGTTGGTGGTAGTAGTTACATCTATAGTAGTGGATGAAGATGAGGTAGCCGTAACGGCCAAAGTACTACTAGAGTGAAGACCAAATTGAGTAGCCATGAAAATAAAATTTTCAAATGAAGAAGGATTTACAAGAAAATGTGAGAAAAAACTTTTGCAAAAGATGAAGAATTTTTTAGAAGTGTTGGCTGAAAAATGAGAATAATGAACAATGATAAAGACAGCGGAATATAAAAGGGTTTGAATCAATAAAGGCCCACTAAAGCCCAATAGAAATGTGTTAAGAATTTTAAAAATGCGCGAATTGTTTTATCTTCTTATAACCATCTTTCAAAATTTGAAAATTTAAAAGAAGCACGTGATTCAGTAAAATCTATCGTGCCATACTTTGAAACAATTAAGTTTTAAGAGAAAATTTGGGAAGGATTCTTTGAAATCGAAGAAGTTTTATTTGATGATGAAGTTAAATATTGCTTTCTTTGGTCAAAAGCCTTCTGGTGCTCCTTCTCCCATCTGAATTCTTTTCCCTACATCAATTTCAATTGAGGAGTAAATGTTTTCATTTTCTCAGATAAATTTGAAATGAAGCGTCGAAAAAAATTTACTTTACGTAAGAAAGACTGTAGTTTTTTCTTATTTCGAGGAGAAGACGAGTCGAAAATAGCTTGGCATTTATTGGTGTCGACGGCCACTCCTTTTTTTTGCACAATGAATCCCAGAAATTTTTTTTGCAGATACACCAAAAACACATTTTAATGGGTTTATCTTAAGTCAATAATATCTCATCCGTTGAAAAGCCATCTCTAAATTACACAAATGAACTTGATTCGGCTCTGATTTAACTACCACATCATCGATACGAATTTTCATAAACTTACTAATAAAGTCATGGAAGATCGAGTTCATCGCTCTCTAGTAAGTAGCTCCAGCATTTTTCAATCCAAATGGCATAACTAACCATTCATAAGTGCCAATGGTTCCAGGGCATCGAAAGGCTGTCTTTGACATCTATAAAGCTCAAAAGTTCGCTTTCTGCGGCAGAGTCAATCAACATCTCTGCGATTGACATGTGATACTCGTCTTTTGGTATAGCCTTACTCAAATCCCTGAAATCAATACAAACTCTTAACTTTCTATTTTTCTTAATAATAAGAAAAATATTAGTAATCTATTAAACTTACCTAGCTGTAGAAATGAACCCAGCTTTGAACAAACATTTGGCTTCCTCCTTGAGCTTCATCATAATTTTCGGAGCAAAACGTCTAGGAACTTGCTTAATTGGTTGAACATTTTCAATAAGAAGGAGCTTATGTTCAACTAAAGATCTTTGCAAACCAGGCATCTCCTCATACTACCAAGCAAAATAATCTTGGTATTTTTTCAAGACCTCAATCAAGTCTTTTTTGAATTCAAGATCTAGACATCGACTAATGTAAGTCACTCGCTCTTTTTTATCAATCTCGACTTCGTCAAGAGAATCTTGTACTTCAACCTTTTTATTATGAAAATCTTCAGAAATTAAATTGGACCTTTCAAGCTCTAAGGGGTTGAGGTCATATATACAGTCTACACGTTTTTTCATGCACTTCTTCTTCTCGGCCATGTAGGCTGAGAGTCGAGACCATTAGCTCTCTGATATGGAAAAATTAATTCTGCATAACTACCGGCAAGTATACTAGATCGTATCAAGTAATAAAATTCACTTAGAGTGAAGTCAATCCCACGAGGATTAAAGGATTAAGCAATCAATAGTTAGTTGATTCTTCTAGTTAGACAGTTCATATTGGAGTGATGAGTAACAAGAAATGTAAATGACATAAATTTAAAGTGCAAGAAAATAAAGTGCTGGAAAATAAATTGCAAGGAAATGTAAAGTATGGGAAAGTAAAGTGCAAGAAAGAAAAGTACAAGAAAGTAAACAACTAGAAGTAAAAAAATAAAAGAAAATTGGGATCAAGAGATATTGCTCTCTTAAGATCAACAATTCTCATCTCTTCAATCATACAATCATTGATATCTTGGCAAATCATAAGTAATCAAACCCTAATCTCTTGGTGATTTGATTTCTCTTAACTTGATCAATTGCCAATCTCTTGATCTAATTGGTCGTGAGAAGAGATGAAGTTCAATTTCTGATTCATAGGCCACACAATTTCATGAGTCAAGTATTGGGAAGGTTATATGTCATGTACCAATTCCAAACCCAATTTCATAACCATTGTGAGAAAGAACTTCAAGCACAATTCTATGTTCCCTCTCTCGAGGCTCACATAGAATCCAAGTTAGATTCAATTTCTTTCTCAAGATAATTGAACCCTTGTGATGAAGAACGAAGATTCTTTCTAAAGAAACAATAAAAGAATAATTGAAGATGAAGAATGAAAATAAATCAACCCATTAAATTGCAATGGAGCTCTCTCTCCCAATGAAAAGAGTTAGTAATTCATAACAAAATATTTACAAAAGTGGGTGATGAAAGAAAATAGAAGAGAAGAGAAATGTGAGTGAGAAGAGAAGGTCCGAAGACCCCTCCCAGTGGAATCTGTTTCCAGCCAAGAGTTTCCTCTTCTTGAAGTGTGAAACTAAGGCTTATTTATAAGCTAACCTAAATTGCAAATTCAAATAAAATTCAAAACAAATTATAATCAAATAAAAATTAACTAATTATAGATGATTCTTGTGGTCTTGATTGATTGGTACTTGTGGGCTTGCTTTTTTGAAGTTTGATTGGACTTGGAATGAATTTGAACAAAGATGAGGCTTCCAGGGGTCACTTGGGCATTATTGGCACCAACGCCTTCAGTTTTCAGTGTTGCCAACGCCATATAATTTTTGCCAGAAAGTGTTCATGTGCGTACGCATGCTCATTCATGCTTACGCACAATTGCAACAAATCCCCTTTGTGCATACGCTCTCTGCCTCTCGCATACGCATACCTGCCTGATTTCTCATTGTGCATACGCATGAAAGGGTGTGCGTATGCATGAATACAAAATTTTTAACTCTATTTATCACGAACGTTATCGAGGATAACGCCTTCATAAGCCTGGCGTTGCCAATGCCTTCATAAGCCTTGCTCTTTGGCCTTGATGTTAAGAGAAGGAAGGTGTTGCTAGCTCAAAAATCAAGTTGCCATCTCCTTCTTTGTTGAGGGAAGCAAGGCGTTATTAATGCCCAGGGCCAAGTTGCCAACGCCTTCATTGTCTTTTAATGTTGAAAGAAGGAAGGCGTTGCTAAGGCCAAGATTAAGTTGCCAACGCCTTCATTGTTGAGGGAAGGAAGGCGTTGCTAACACCTAGGACCAAGTTGCCAACGCCTTCTTTATGCTTGATTTTCAATCTTCATGTTGAGAAAAGGAAGGCGTTGCTAACACCACAATTAAGTTGCCAACGCCTTTGTTTTCTTTGTTGAGTGTTTATGGGGCTTAAAGATGCCTATTGTTTGAGCTTCAATTTCGTGCCCACCATACACTATTATACATCGTTGGAAAGCTCTGAATGTCAGCTTTCTAACACAACTAGAAGAACATCATTTGGACCTCTGTAAATCAAATATGATTCTTTGAAGAGGACAAGGTCAGGCTGCCAGGGGTCGCTAGCGTTATTGTGAACAACGCCTTTGTATTTTGGCGTTGCCAACGCCAGCTTCTGAAGCTCCAAATGAATGTCAACTCCATACTATTATATATCGTTGGAAAGCTTTGGATGTCTCCTTTTCAATTCCTTTAGAAGCACATCATTTGAAGCTCTAGATCTCAAGTTATACTCCATGCAAGGTGAAGAGGTCAGCTGGCCTTACTACAGGTTGATGCTATGTTCATCTTTGCACTTTTGGAATAAGTTTTGTCCCTCAGATTTAGTGTCCATTATGTAGTGTCATATATGGTTAGAAAAATCTTGATTCCTACTTTCCAATACCACTAGAATCACTTCATTTGGAGTTTTGTAGCTCAAGTTATCATTGATGGAGTATGAGGGGTCAAGGTTGCAAATCCTTTTGAATTCTTCTTTGTAGTTGGCGCCGGCCAAGGCAACGCCTTTGTATCTTGGCATTGCCAACGCCATCTTCACTCCTGCTTCATGGGTCATGGGCCACACTCTTCAAAGTGTATCCAAGCTTCAAAGCGTGTCCAAAAACTTCTCTTTTCTTCTTTTGAGCTTGTTTTGTGCTTTTTGCTTCTTTTTCTACCATTTTCTACAAAATTAATCAATTCAAAGAGATCAAAGCAATATATGACTTAAGCACAAAACATTCCATAATTAAACTTTATTTATTAATCTTTTATATGAAAGACATAGAAAAATATAACATGATCATGCATCACTCTCCATTCAAGTGGACATGACGGCCAAGTTCTCTTTGGCCTTAGGGATGAATTCCATACCACGAGCCCCTACATAGCAACCTTTGATAAGAGTGGGGTCAAAGGTGCTCATATAAACATCCAATGGTCAGACACAAGTATGATATTTTTTGAAGCTGACATTTATTTGCTAGACATAACAGAGGCTATCATCAGCTTCAATTTCTTCGATTCTTCCATCTTCATTCCATAGCACTAACTTCTGATTCAAAGTCGAGGGAATTGTCCTTACACTATGGATCCAATCTCTTCTCAAAAGCATATTAAAGGTTGCCTTGGTAGGCACTACTATGAACATTGTTGGTCGTTCAATGCTTCCGACTTTAACCCTGAGGGAGATCATTCCTTGAGTGGTTGTTGACTTACCATTGAATCCAATAACAGCCAAATTTGTCTTAATCAAATTTTTGACTGTTTTATGGAATAATAAGAGCATACTTTCAGGTAGCAAATTAATTGCTTCTCCTCCATCGATCAAGATGCGATTAATCATCAATCCTTCAACTTTTGCCTTAATATGCAATAGTCGAAGATGATCTTTAGTGATCTCATCAGGCCTTTCAAATAGCCCCTCCTTGATCTTGCCATTTTTGACAAATCGATATTTATCTCCTAGAATTATGTCATTACAGTCTCCTTCAAAACAACTCCAATTTCATTACCTATTTTAAAATAATTACGAATATTTTATTTTTTTAATTATTTTCTAATTTTATTTATTATTCGTTTTCAATCAATTATATTAATATGCAAATAAATTAAATTAAATATGATAATACTTGTACTAATCAACATAACATTTTAGTTTGAGATTAACTTATGTTTAATTTAGTATTATTTTCTGCAAAAGGTGATTATTAGACCGAAAAACAAATATATTAGACCAAAATACTTTTTTAAAATACTAAGAAGCAAATAAATGATATTGAAAAATCCTCGAAAAAAAGAGTGAAATGTAAAATAATAGAAACAAACACAATAAAAATTTATCCAATATTTAAGTGCATTATCTTCAAACTCTTCCAAAATGATAATTTTTATCTATTTTTTTAATTCTTTTCTTTATCTTAGTCTAAGGTGTTAGCTATTGTAATGAGCATATAAATTTATCCATTCTTTAACTAAGAAGGATTACAGCATTTTAAATATCTTTTGTTAAAATATTTGAGATCAACACAAATTCAAGATAATATTTGACTAAAAGAACTAATATATTAGAATAAATAACGTAACCATCTAATAATTATATTTTCTTTGAAAATATTACAGTTGCCTACAACGATGACAAATTTATTGGTCCAAAATAATGTACAATATTTTTTTCTATTTCAAGATAGATAATAAAACTTTTACTAAAAGAAAATATGATACAATTTATACTTATCCTTTATGTATAAGCACCATTGTATATAATTACTCATGATCTCTATAAAAGAGAGGTAAGCTAAAAAGATAAAGAAAAAAACACACAACTACCCTCGTCGATGTTATTTCATCACTCAATTTTTCAAATCAGAAATAAAATTAAGCACATAAGAAATATAATTTAAACATTGAAAAACTTAACATATGAAGAGTTATAATAAATTAACTTGTATGACATAAAAATGATAAAATTTAAGATAAAAATTATAAAAGCTTAAATAAATAAGAACAAAATAAAAGAAAGAGAAGAGACATAGAGTGGAATAACGAATAATAATATTTTATAGTTTATAGAAAAATCATAGAATAGAAATGATGCATCATAGAAAAAAAAGTTTTATCAAAAGAAGAGCAACTACTGAAAAAAAAAAAAAAGAGATTCTCTTCTAGCATATATGGCTTTTTACAACGAATAAATTATGAAATAAAGAAAGAGCTAAAATAAAAAAAAAGGAATAAAATTATATTGATTAATAAATTAAAAAATATTTATGATCATATAATTGATGGTGGACATATAACTCTTAGACAATAAATTACAAAAAAATATTAATAAAAATATTAGGTTTGATATTAAAATAATAAAAGAAATATAAAAAATAATAAAAATCTAAAATTTAAAATAAAATGTTTAATATAAAGGAAGAAAATAAAGAGAAATTTTTAGTAAACAATAACTCTACATTAACATGACAATGAATTGAATTAAATAATATATATTTAAATTAATTAAATTAAATAATTTATAAAATAAATTAACTATAATTATTTAGCCTGGTAAAATAAGTTAAATAAATAAAAAGATCTTATAAATATGTCAAGTAAAAATTATAATACTCTTATAAATCATTAATCAAAATACATATAACAAAAAAATTAATACAAATTTAAAAATATTAATTCATTTATTTCAGTCAAATCAAATAAGTAATTAGTTATAATTGATGTGGGCAAATATAATATTAAATAATTTTATATTTATCTTAATCAAATCAAATAAATGATTAATTAAAACACTTTTAAAAATCATTAATCAAAATACATAAGACTAAAAAATTAATACAAATTAAAATAAAACTAATTTATTTCAGTCAAATTAAATAATTAATATAATTGATTAATTATAGTTAATGCGGTCAAACAAAATATTTAATAATTTTATATTTATTTCAATCAAATTAAATAAATTAAAAGGCACCCTCAATATGTCATGTCAATTATGCTATTAATTAAAAAAATTGATTTTAATAATATATAATAAATAATTTATAGATAGATAATAAATTATATTCATCTGATATTTACAAGAAAAATGGAATTTAGCAACGATTTTTATACGGATTAGCGGCTATTTTAAATTGCTACAAAACGAATTACCGGCGCTTCGAGAAATAGGGCAAGGGGGAAGGCTGCCAAGGACGACACCGGGACGGATGGTTGGGGCGGCCGCCGCCGACGTCACGGACGTGCACGGAGGAAGGAGAAGACTTGGACGACCCCTTTCACTTTACCTTCGCGCGCAGAAGCTACACGGCGGAGGGAGGAGACCAGTGACGAGGAAGAATGATGACACAGACGTAGTGGTTGGAACTGGCGGAGGGAAGAGTCACGACGGCGAGAGAAGGAGACCAGTGATTGGCGCCGTTGCTCTGCTGGAGTTCGCGCGAAAAGGGTGAAGGTTAATGACGCCGAAATATTTTGGTTGGGGTATTTTAATGAAACAAACCCCGCCCCTTTCCTAAGGTTATTTGCTGCGGTTGGGGCCCAAAACAGCCACCAAATCAAATCAATTGAAACAGAGCCTGATTACGCAACAAGAATCGCAGCAATTCAGTCGATTTGTAGCGTTTTGGAAAAACGCCGACAATTTTCCACTGCTAAATTCCATTTCTCTTGTAGTGGATCAATAATATATACATATATATTGTCAAGCCAATTTGTTTAATTAGTTATTTTTAGAAGTAATATATTAATTAAAGATATTGAAATTTAAATATTTAAATAAAAAAAGAAACATTTATAATTTTTCAAAGATAACAATTTTTTAAACTTTATTTTATAATAATAGGTAAAAAGAATATGCAAATAAAGACCCAAATTATTATTGTCATCATAATAAAAATTTCATATTAGGTTTATTATATATATGAGAGAGAGATAGAGAGAGAGGGTCAATCGATTTAATTGTTTGATAAAAAATTTAATACATTAATCAAATCAACAAAATATTTATGAGTAGATAACAAAAAGATCTATCAACCATAAGAGTGACAGAAAAATTTATCTACAGTACAAAATAATTGAATTTGTAAAAACTAAGACAGAATTTTTAGCACAAGATTTTGCCCATAGTAAAAGCAACTAGTTTTATAAAATTTAAGAATAAAATTGTAAAAGAATCATTATAATATGAGTAATACTTCTTCTTCTTTAACTAAACCAATTTATTTAATAAGTTGTTCTTAGAAATAATATGTTTAATTAAAAAAATTGCAGTCTAAATATTTAAATCAAAATAAAAAAATTAAATTTTTTTCAAAAATAAGAATTATTTAATTTTATTTTATATATATTAAGTAAGAAATCTGTCAGTAATAATGTGAGATAATGACATTTAATTATCTTTATAAAATCCAATTTATTATTGTCATTATAATAACAATATCATATTGGGTTTAATTTTTTTTCCAAAAGCCTATAAATAGACTTATCAGTATGCTCGATTATTCATATTCTTTCAAGAAAACACAAATTGATTTTGACAAAATGGCTACTAATAGTGCGTCAAAGTTTTTCTTTTGCATTATTTTCGTGGCTTTATTTTTTATTTCAGGTAACGAAATTTATCTTACTTTTTTTTCATAATTCATTTTGTAATGAGTAAAAATACTTGGAAGCAACTTTTTAATTATAAAAGTGACGATATTATATTATAAAATTTTTTATTTTAAGTATTTAAACAATTAAATACAAATACATAAATGATTATACTTAATTAAATGAATATAAAATATATTTAAATATTATATTAATCTATCAGTTTTGTTAATTATTGCAGACGCAAGCAGCAGTGTCAATAGGAGGTTGAATCATTGCAATAAAGATATATCATGTGATACTGGACATTGTCAAATTGTATGTATCATACTTGATCACTTTCAACGTTGGGAGTGTAATCCCACAAGTGGTTGCTGCTGCCATAGTGATAGTTAACTCAAGTGCTCTTCACCTTATATTTGCTCATATATATGTATTTTGAATGAACACATCTTTTTATATATTTTTTGATAAAAATAAACAAGTGGAGGATCAATAAAATAAAAAATTATTAAAGTTTTTTACTTTAGTACGATATATGATTAATTATTATAAAATTAAATTTTATTACTCTTTTTGTCCAAAATAAATTTTTATTTTTAAATTCAATTTTATCTAAAATAATTAGTTCACTCTTTTATTAGAGATTTTATTAAATGAAAAGAAAGAATATAATTTGAATAAAAAATTACTCGAATAAAGTAAATAATATAAGACTCTATTTGCGTATCTGATAATTAATTTAATTTTTAAATCCTTTAAATAATCTCTAAAATTGAACCTGTGCACTCACTACAAAAAAAAGAGTTTAAAATGGCATTGACATTACGGCGGTTTTAAAGAACCGCCGTAATACCCGGTTATTATGGCATTTTTGGTTGCTGCCATAATTAACTTTGTGTTTGCTGGCGGTTCTGGGTGATTATGGTGGTTTTGAACCGCCGTTTTCACACATATATAAAACAAAAGAATTGCAACCCTAGCCTTAAACGAAACACAGTATAACGGTGCTCTCGATCTTCCTTCTCTCTCCCTTCGCTCTCGATCTCCGACAACGCCGTTCTTCCCTCTCGGCTTCTCCTCTCTCCACCGGTTACGATTTCTCTAGGTACTTCTCCCTCTCCGCCAGTTACTAATTTGTTTCTCTGCAGCTCCCTCTCAAGTTCTCTAGGTACCTCTCCCTCTCCGCCAGTTACTGATTTCTTCGTTTTTGGGGGTTTTTGTTTCTCTGTAGCTCCACGATTGGAGCTTGTGTTGAAGTATTCCATTGACGTTGGTGTGGGGGTGATTGACGCCGATCGGGTCTTGTGTTCAACTAGTCGACGATATCAGATCTTGGATTGACGGTAACTTCACTTTCTCTTTCCTTATGTATTTACTTTGATGCATGTGTCAATGGTTCAATTGCTGCCACTCTTATTATTGTTTTGGATTTTGCTAGTTAATTCATCCTACTATTTCTTAATATAGTGAATTGATAAATGAGTTCAGACTGAATAAGCTTAGTGAAGTAGGGCTCTATTCTGTGATTCTGTTCATAATATCTATCACTTTAGTTAATTATTTCCTGAGATTATCCTGAATAAGCTTAGTGAAGTAGGGCTCTGCGTTCTTATTGCTTGAGATTATCCTGAAAAAATAGATCATTAACTCTTCTTCTTGAATGATGTTGGGGCTGGAGTTTTTCTTTATTTGGTTTTTGGTTTCCTCTGCTCCTATACTTTGTTCCTGGCATTCTGCTTGGGAAATTTCTGAGCAACTTATTGGTCAGGGTTATGATATTTGGTAAATATGCTTCTTAAGTTTTTTTCCTTATTTTCCTGATGATGGATAGTTTATGTGCTAAGTTTATTCCTGGTTGATTTAAGTGGTTCTTACTTCGTGTGCCTGATTATTGTCATGTTCTTTTGTTTCATTGTGATTTCTCTTGGGATATTGTGGAGTATTGTGTAGATTTCTCATTGTTGTGTTGGTTTTAAACTTCAACTCCTTTATGATTTGGGTCAATTTTTCGGGTTAGATTCTTTGGATTAATCATGTGTTAACATTGTGATTTTTAATTGGGTTATGGCCAAAATTGATGAAATTGTAATTTCTGATGATCATTTCCTGCTCCTTGATTGTGCCTGTCATATTGTTTCTGGACTTTCCTTGCATCTAAATGTTAGTAGAGCTGTTTAAATATATGCTGGAACATCAATGTCATCCTAATTTGTTGCTGCATATACTGATGGGTTACTGTGTTGCTGGAACTTATTTGTTTATTTGTGTCAATGTCCAAATTAGATTTTTCATGTACCTGCCAGTAGTATAATTGCAGCTTCAATTTTATGTTTTAAGCTGTGTAGCCCACCCAGGTCCCATCATGCTGTGGATTACTAATTTTTAGTATTACAGTTCAACCAGTTCTTGATTTGGATGTGTTTATGTAACATTTAACTTTTTTGAACCGGCTGAGTTGTTACAAGTTGGATTCTTTTTATCCTCTTAGTTCTATTGAAAATGTGAATTTTTTCTATCTGCTCCACACTGCTGTGTCTTCAATTTCAATCAGGTATGGTTTGTGTTGCAGAAGGTCATGGTTGAAGAGCCTCCAAGACATGTTCATTCATTAGTTGAGACTTGAGTGCTAAAACAAGAAAGAAACAATTAGGCTTTGATTTTTTCATTTTTATTTTTTCCCCCTCTTTCAGTGTCATCTTCTCTCACTGAACTCTTGTAGCTTACTATTGGTGTCTGAGTCAAATTATTTTTGGATTGCTCAGATTAATCAGAAGAGTATGTCTGAATTCAAATTCCAGACAATATATTCATTTTCAGTAGTCAATGTGCAAAATATAAAGTAGTGAAACTGAGTATCATGCTACAACTGACTAAACTGTTAAGTACTTCAATTTTTTGTCTCTTGAAATTTTTTTGGTAGAGAAATTAAGTTTTGAAATTTGGGAATTATACTTTTTTTACAAAAGTTTCTCTATTAAATTGTATAGGAGCTCATTGATTTAAACATTGTATAATGGAGCTTGTTAACTGGTAATTTCAATTATAAGATGAAAGATCACCTTATTACCAAGTTATAATTTTTGGTGTATGAATTTTACTCACAAAAGAGCCTCTTTCCCTCATCTCTTCAGGCTTTGCTTTTGCTTCTAGGTTTGAAGTTTCCTTATATGATCCTTCTCTACTTTGCAGTTTGCTGAACTGATACAGCCTATTGAGGAAAGGATACACATGTTAAAACTTTCATAAAGGTACAAAGGTAATGTTTTCCTTATGTTCTTACACATAATTTATCAAAAATAATCTCCTCTATTTCATGTACTTTTCTTACACAAATAAACAAATAAGTTTACTAGGTACATGAAAAATCTAATCTGTGTTGCAGTTTTTGAGCTTATTAACTAGTCAAAATTTGACATTGATTATAGTTGTTGCTGTTGCTCAATTGCAAACTGATTTTAATAACTCACTGCAACTTGAACGCTTTCAAATGACATATTGTAAAAAGAAAAAAAGAAAAAAGAAAAAACTAACTTATTTTAATAACTAGTCAATTTTAAAGTGCATTCTATTTATTTTGCCCTCTGTTTTATGACTTTTTTTCTACCTTTAGTTATTAGCTTATTACTCTCTGTCTCTATTTTGTTTAAGAATTTCTAGCTTTATCTTTTCTTTATCCCTCTTCTTTTTAAAGAAAAAAAAATCTTTTCTTTTGTTCTTTATTCGCCACTTGTTAGTAGTGGTGAGCGAATCTTCAATCTTCAATCTATTTCTTTTGTCTCTTCGTTTATATACGGTGTATTATTTTGATATTTTTTAATATAAATTAGAATTTATGTAGCATATGTTCATGCTATATTTTATTTTATTTTATTCTTTAGTCGCTCATTTACTCATTTATTTATACTCATTTGTCTATTTTAGATGAATACAAAGATAGTACACGCCTTCATTTATTAGCGAAGGATGTGCATAATTTGCCAGAAGGTTTGCGCATAGTTGTCAATTTTGATAAACATCATGCAGCAGTAGGAGAAGCAGCTGGACTCCTTGCAGGAGTTTGTGGACAATTGGCCACTGATTGTGTAGCATTTCCAATCAGTTTTGACAAGTGGTCAGACATTCCAGCAAGCTTTTTTGAAAATCAATTGAATATTTTTTTCCTAGTAAGAAGATTACTCAAACTCTAAAGCTTATTTCTTTGCAATTATTTAATTATATTTGCTGGTTAATATATATTCTTTATAATATTGAAGGCTCGATTTTGCTTCAAAGTGAGTGATAACTTGGCCAAACGATTTTTGCTCCAATCGCTTGGCAAAAAATGGAGGGAACATAGGATAAAGCTTTGGAATGATTTTTATGATCCAAGGTTGAGTAAAACCGAGATCATAAATAATGCACCAGAAGATATTGCTCCTGATCAATGGGCTTTATTCGTAGAATATCGTTTGAAGCCTGAAACTCAGGTAAGTAATTACTCTCCTAGTTAAATGTTGTCCTTTTTTACAGCCTTTGGAATATATATAATTGAATATGAACTAGTCAATGTTGTTGAAGAGTGATTTTGATTTCTGGGTGTCTCTAGAGTTTCTAGAGGTTCTGATCTTTATTTTTACAATTGAACTATTGGCTGCGGGGCAGTCTTAAATAGTGGTACAGTCTTTGTTTATTTTAGTCCTAAATTGCTGTGGTTAGTGCACATTTTTACCCTATTTAAGTCAGTTTTGAAAGATGATGGTTCTTGCGGTTAACATGCAGAAGTGAATATTGCTATAAATTTACATGCAGAAGTGAATGATGCATCCAATAGCTGGTCTAAACTCGTCTATATTATATGCTAGTTGTCCTCTGCAATTGAAGAGTGGTTGTTATCATAGTTTTTCGTGTGTATTCACTTCAGTTTTCCATTATTAACTAAACAAACTAATGTAATAATTGTGTCCAAATTTAACTTGCAGAAACTTTGTAAGAGGAATAAAAAAATTCGGCAAAAATAAATAATTCCTCATACTTCAGGTGCTAAATCAATTGCAAGAAGAAGGGCTGAATTGGTAATCAATTAATGCATGCATATCTAATCTATCTCAAATATAATGCATGCATCATCTCTTAATTTTCTGGATATCTAATCTAAGTTAGTAGGCTGCTATTTTTTTATCAAGTCTTTCTACTTTTCTTAAATTTTAGACGAAAGAGACGGGAAAAGAAGTTAATAGGGTTCAAATGTGGGACATCACTCACAAGAAAATAGATGAAAGTTATGTTAATGAAAAGGCTAAAGAAATAGCGGTAAGACTAAAGTGCAATAAGTAACTTGTTTGTATTTCTTTTTCTCTCTTTTTTATAAGATAATACTATTTTTGATTCTTTCTCTTTCTTTTTATATATGTAGGAGAAGATTGAAGTACATAGCAGCCAACAACCGATGGAATTAACTGTTAATTCTCCTCTTGATGCTCTTGGAGTAGTTTTTGGGAAAGAGCACCCTGGTCGTGTTCGAGGTTTAGGTATGGGAGCTGTTCCAATAATTGCTTTCAAGAACAACACTACAAGGATTAGTCAAATGAATTTAGGTTCTTCAAATGATGCTGGCACATCATCTACTTGTGGTCCAAATGTGCAAGAAGAGTTGGATACCGTTAAAGCGCAATTGCAAGCGCTAGTCTCCTATATAGCTTCTAAGGAAGGAGGTAAAATTCCAATACAATTGGCTGGAATGTTCCCTACTCAACAAATCTCACAGGTACAAATACAATTATCCTCTTTTTTTTCCTTTGCTTTATCTCCGTCAGTTTTTTTCTTAGGTTCATAGTTTCTTGTTGAATACAAATATGTTGAATATTGATATAGTTTCTTGTTGCTGCTTATGATATAATTAGTAGTGCTAGCTTATGCTAGAGTAATAGTAAACCCTTACATTGTTGAAATAGCAAATTAAACAAGAGCTAAAATGTATACAAATTAAGAGCAAGTAATAATAACCATATATATCCTACTGTGTTAGCTTCTCTCTGAACAATTTCAAGCAGATTATATATAATTAAGAAGATCAGATGAATGCATTGCATGATTGTCATCATTAATTTTCTTCTTAATTAATAACTAATTACCATGATAAGCCTTCACCAATAATACCAGTCCAATACACAATACCCAGTTGAATTGTTCCCAGCTTGTTGTTTGTTGTTTTGGTCAAGTTCAACACCAATAACTAATTACTGCCGCTGAAAGATGATGATGATGGTGATGCTTGATTTCTCCAAAAGGGAACAGAAGCCTCCCATTATTATGATTATCATTATTCTCTACTTGCCCACCATTACTTCCAAGCCCATCAACCAAAGAAAATTCAAGACTTGGCTTAATCTCTTGCATGGGAAACCCAGAAATGAAGAATTTGGCATTTGAATTTGGCATCAATGAAGAATCCCTTTTCTGTGCCCTGCATGGAGAAAATCTAAAGGATCAAAACTAAACCAGAAATCAATAAGTTGGAACAAAACTTTCTTGTTTTTTTACTATTCAAGTTGTCATGTGTACAAAAAAGGTTTTTAAAGTTGTGCTGAGTGCTGTTACTGAAAAAAAAAAGATTTAATTTTACTTTATACTATATTTTTTTAGTCTCTAAAGTTTGACAAATGTGTGTTCTTTTATATATGCCTTTTCTTATAAATTAAATCAGACTTATAATGTATATCAATATATGCCCTTTTCTTGCATTTCTTGTGCTCATAATAATTATATTTTTGCTATAGGGATTGGATCAGGAGAGTGAGATTCCATCACCAAAAGAGTTAGGAAGTAGGTCTTCTGGAGCAAGCAACAAGGAAGCATGACCATGCTTAATATGTTAAGACGTATATTAAGAATTATATGTTAAGACGTATTATTGAAAAATGTTACTTTGATACTTTGTTTTTGGATTATGACATTTCAATTATGACTTGGATTATGACTTTTGGATTATGTATGAATTAAAAATCATCTTATGATGTTTGATTTATGATTATGCCTTCTGGTTATTACGAGATTTTTAAGTAAGTTTCGAAAATATCACAAAAGATGATATTATAACCTGGTAAAAACGGCGGCTAGAAACTGCCATTTTAAACACAAAAGATGCCATTATAACCTGGTAAAAACGGCGGCTAGAAACTGCCATTTTAACACAAAAGATGCCATTATAACCTGGTAAAAATGGCGGTTATAATGGTAAAAATGGCGGTTTCCAACCGCCATTTTAAACAGAAGTGATGTCACAACATCCTGGTAAAAACGGCGGTTACAGCCGCCATTTTAAACAATATAAAAAACTGCCGTTTTAACCATCAAAAAACCGCCGTAATATCCACAGGTTATTACGGCAATTTTCTGAAAACCGCCGTAATAACCAGAATGGCGCCCAGAATAATGGCATTTCTTGGAGGCGCCAGTTTTGGCCATAATGGCGGTTCTAACCGCCATAATTCCCCAAAATAACCGCCGTTTTAACTCTGTTTTTTTGTAGTGACTTAAGTAGTCATAGATTCTAATTGCACTATATTATGATCTCTAAAATTAAATTTTAAATATTATATTAGATCTTAGACCCTTTTCAGCTGTGATTCAGCAATTGCAGCGATGATCTTGCACTACTACTGTAACGAATTACCAAGGTCGATATTGTTGATAAAAACTTGAACAAAGCAATTGAGACCTTGGCTACCCATGATAAACAATTAAAGATGTGCGGAACAACCAAGTTTCATAAAAGCAAAAATATGACAGTAATAAAAGAGAGGAAAAGGCAAGTACAGTTACCATTGGAGAGTCAGTGGAAGCTTGGAAAGTTACAGTCAACGGTGTAGGTTAAATTGGACTTAAGAAAATCAGAGAGACAATAACCTTTAGAGGTTGGGTAACTTCAACTTCGACACCTGATGGGTCAACACCTGGCTCGGAGTAGCTTTGCGTTTCAGCTTGAGACTTCTAGCTACGCTTGGTAAATTTTGACTAAAAGAAGAAATAGATCATTAAATATGCACAATTTAAGTTGACTATCAAAGGTGAAGAATGTGAAAAGTACCTTAATAGGAGGAGTTGAATCAGATTTTTGTACTTTCTTAGGTTTTATGAGGATGTCGACAGCTCCCAGTTTTTTTGAAGACAAAGTAGCCTCACTCAATTGTCCTTTACCTTGACCCCTTTTGGACTTTGATTTCTTGGAGGTGGCTTCCTCATCTAATTCTCAGTTTTTCTCGACCAGTTTCAGGTTAGGAGCAACGCCCGCTAAGATCGTTGGTCGAGCAGATGGAACATAAAGAAATTATAAGGGAAGTGAGCATTTAAAAAAATTAAATATTTAGAAAAACATGGTACCTAGATGGCACTAGTTGTGTATCCTCTTCTTCACATGCTCCGTATAGTGGATTCAGAGGGAAAATCAGCTACAGGATACATGTATTCTGAAATTGATCGTGCTAAAAAAAAGATTAAAGATGCTTTTCAAAGTGTTGAAGTAAGATAATAAAACTAGTAATAAGTAAAATTTTTTTCAGTATTACCATTTAATTATTTACTAATTAGGTAATTGTCTAATTCATTATTTCGATGATCTTTTTAGTTATAAGCCTTTGTGGGATATTATTGATGCAAGATGGGACAAGCAACTCTTTAAGCCTTTGCATGTCGCAGGCTATTATTTGAATCCACAAATTCATTATAGTCCTAATTTTAAGGTTGAGTATGATGTTAAGAAAGGACTTTTATAATTGTTTGGATATACTTGTGGAAGAACCTGCACTCATTACAATTATTGATAGTCAACTTGAAAATTTCAAAGGTAAGGTTAAATTTTTTGATAGAGATGTAGCCAAGAATGCTCCCAAAACTAAAACATCTTCACAATGGTGGGATTCTTATGGAAATGAACATCCAAAACTTCAAAAATTTGCTATCCGTGTCTTGAGCTTGACTTGTAGACTTGTAGTTCATCGGGATGTGAGCATAATTGGAGTGTTTTTGAGATGGTAAACTTTTAATTTGATACTAATTTAGAAATTTATTTTCTAAAATTATAGAATTAGTTAATTATTCAATTCTATTATTTTTTAATTAGCATATGTATTTATTTTAAATAAATGCTAATAAATTTTGATATTATTAGGTTCACACGAAAAGGAGAAATCGTTTAAAGACAAGCACAATAATAAATGATGTTGTTTTTATGATGACCAATTTAAGATTAGTAAGGAAGAAGCCATCAAAAAATACTGCTGACTATAGTCTTAAAGACTTAGATTCAGATGAAGAATGGATTTTGGAAGATGAAAATATGATGAAAAATTTGAAAGAATTTGACACGCAAAATGATAATTATATTTAGCCCCTCAAGAAGATGGAGGTAAAGATGAGAGTCTTTTAATTGATTTGGAGATTTCTCTTCTTGATGATGATGTTTTCAATGAGCTTTTCAACTTTCTTCCTAATGAAAATCAAAATATTGGAGAACATGATGATCATGATGTTAATGAATTGTTCTAGTTTTTATAATTTTTTAGAATGATGTTATGTTATCTATTTTATGTTTGTGATGTTGCATATTAGACTTGTGGCTAATTTATATTTTTATCTTTAAACTTTACAAATGTTACATTTTATTATATATTTATGCTACTTTAGATTTATTTTATCATCATGTTATTATTTATAATATTTTTGTCAAATTTAAATTTTTATTTTTATTTAAATTACTTAATTTTTTCATATTATATTATTCCTATAATTGATATTAATAAATTTGTATATTTAGTAAAATCTTACGTTCCGTTTTACGATTTTACGTTCTACAAATTTTAATTATCTTTTCGATTTTACGTAAAACCTCCATTTTCGCTACCTTGTCAAACTTAAAAATTTTAATATGAGATTGAATTTTATATAATTTTTTTTTGTTATTTTTTCGCTACATTCCTACTGAATTGTTTTTTTTTTTTGTTATTTTTATATTATATATATATATAAATAATAAAAACAGAGTTTTGTTCATTAATTTTGTTTTTGACCTAAGAATTACATAAAAGGAATATAATAATATTCTATAAAATTATAACGTACTAATACTTTTAGTTAAAAAATTGTTACATATTTTTTATGATGAGTTCTTTTAAAAACAAATTATTAATTATTAATTATATATTAAAGGTACTTATACTTTTATAAAATATAAGATATAATTCTCAAAATAAAATTATAGTCAAAATATATTATTATGAGAAAATATAATTTAATTTTAATATATTATCAGTATAAAATAGTTTTACATGTGTATCTAATTATAATTTTAATATATACTTAATATTGAGTGTTTTTATTATATTTTAAAAATATTTTTAATTTTTTATTGTTACCAAAAATAAAGATACTTTAGTTAATGTTTTAAAAAATCAGAGATAATTTTAATAATTTACCTTTTCTTAAAACAAAATCATGGCCATCAGGCTGTCGTAAGAGTAAAATTTTATATATTTAATAATACTATTAGATTTAGGATCAATTTAGATAAGTCTATAAATAATTTTTTTTAATTTTTAATTTATAAAAAATTATAGTATTAATGTATGTTTGATATAATTTTTAAAATTAAATTATAATTTTTTAAAAATTTATTTAAATATTTATAAAAAAGTTAAAAAAATAATTTTTATTATAATAAAAAAATATTATTTTTTTAAAATAAATATTTTTAAAATTAAAAAATTAAACACAAAATAATTTATTTATAAATTATTTTTAATAAATATTTATTTTTTATTTTTTAAAAAAACCTTAATTAAGCTTAATTAAGTAATTAACTATTTGCTAATCAAAATATACGCAATACTAATATTTATAAATATCTTGCGCATATTTACAGCAACACAAGTTTTAATGCTCCTTAAAGGACTATTTTGACAAGTAATATGCAAGATGCTTCGACACTAATTTAACTTACATGTATAATCATGATTTTGATAATCGAATGGAATCAGTTAGTTTGACCTGATTAATCGAAAATTAATTATCAGCTCTATATGGTTCAAAATAAAAACTTGTTATTAATAAATTGGTCAACCACAAAAAAAAAAATTAAAAAAAATTGATGAAACTAACTTTGTAATTCGACCACACAAAGCTTTACATTTAAGATATAAAACAGATGTGGTGTGGTATTACGACTTCTAAAATAAAATATATAGATAATAGTATTGAAAAGGAGATAGTATACGAGAAATTTTGAAAAAAAGGTAAAACAAAAATCACAAAATAAAAGCGCAACGCTCAGAAAAACGAGATTACTTGCGTGCGAAAAAAGCTAAGGATCATAAGCATAACTAAAAAAAAAATAGGAATAGAAGATCAAGAATACAAAATAACAAGCTCCCAACTTAGCCTGCGAAATTAAGGTTGGCCGGAGGATATTTACATATATATAAACATAGCCCGAAGCCCAAAAATACATACATAAAATCCTAGTTCTCCATAAAACCTCTAAGAGGTGCAAAAACAAACATATGAGGAGAGTCCACACACACACGCACACGCACGCGCACGGGCACACGCACGCACGCGCACGCACGCACGCGCACACGCACGCACACACGCGCGCGCGCGCACACACATCAAAAGTAAGTCCCAAAACGAAAATACTTTGCTGCAGAAGCTCCAGATGCCTACCGAGGTGCCTCTCGACTTGCATCTAAAAAACAACAACACAGTATGGAATGAGAACCGGAGGTTCTTAGCATGGTAAAGGTGCCACGCACATAAGATATAAGGTCTTGAGAATGCCAGAGACAATCCTAGAATGCCGACACTCAGGTTATAAAACTTAAATAACTAAAACAGAAACCATGAATCAGGGTGGTTCTCTAAGGCTTTCTAAACTTAACCAATTCCTTAAATCTAACTAAAAACCTAACTAGAACCCTAAATCTCTTCGTCTTTCCTCCGTCTCCGATGAAAGTACAAGGACAAACAAGCAGACAATGACAAACACAGGTAGGATACAAGTAATACAAATAGCAAGTATAACAATTAGCATATTATAATCATTTAGGCCGTCCCAATCAAGGTACACTCAAACAAAATTATACAAATGCATATGATGAATGTCTATCCTACTGGACGTGAGCTCACGTGTCGGTTAACTGCCAGAATCCGACACACCCGGTAGCTAACCCGGATACCGTCTCTCGACTGCGCATCTCCAGGAGGCATAACATCGGGGGATTAGTGTCCTACCACCTTCTCCTGGAGGCATACACTAAGGGGTAATAAATTGGGGGATTAGTACCCTACCACCTTCCTCTAGTGAGGCCGTGCTATACCGGTCGAGGGATTTGTGCCCTACTACCTTGCAGACAGAGAGAGAAAGAATGTGAGGGAATATGTCGGGGGATTAGTGCCCTACCACATTCCTCACATCCCACAAAACACAATCACAAGGAATACGGGGAAAAAGATCGAGGGATTAGCGCCCTACTGCCTTCCCGCATCCAACACATCAAATATCGTCTCTATGTCTGGTAGCACGAATCCCATACCTTCGTACTATTGTACTAGCAAGTGCACTGGGTCGTCCAAGAAATACCTGAGCGAGTCAGGGTCGATCCCACGAGGATTGTGGTTTGAAGCAAGTTATGGTTATCCTGCAGGTCTTAGTCAGGTAGATCAGAAGGAGTCAAATTTAACGTGTTTTAATATTGTATAAATTACTCTTTATATCAAATAGAGTCAGTAATGGAAATAGAGAAAAAGAGTAATTAGAACTCAGAAGTCGTGTAAACTATGAAAGGAGAACAGTTAAGGGTTAGAGTTGCTTAGTCTTTCTGAATTAATGCTGGTAGTACTATCTTCTCTGCTTGTGAGTGATCTCTTCTATGGCAGGCTGTATGTGATCAACGCCATGGGCCATGGTCATTGATCTCCTTTGCTACAGATTGAACACCATTGGCCGTGGTCATCCAATCTGACGAAGAGTGAAGCATTAGCAAGTCATTCTCCTGGCGATCTTACTCAAAGCGCCACAGACAAGGTCAAATCTTCCGGATTAGAGAATGCTGCTTCTTTAGATTCTAGCCTCTACCACGGAGACCCTAATCTCCCCAGAAATTGGCTGAACTGGTGTCTCGAGAAGTCCCTAACGAAGTCGTAGATTAACCGTCTGAGAGATGTATAAACATAACTGTTGGCTCGTGCTTTCCAATCACGTATTCACACAAACCCAAGTAGACGCGGGTGTTTGTCAGGCACGTTCGTCTTAGTGTGATGAACAAAGTTAATTTGTCAGATCATCCTATTCACCATGATGAAGATCGGATATACATCTTAGAAACAGATCAAACACGGATCGGAGAAGAAATAGTAATACTTTTATCAATTCATAGGACCCAACAGGGCTCCTCCCCTCAACCTAGAAGGTTTAGAAACTCATACTGAAAGTAAAAACGTGTATGATGGTAAAGATGAAGTAAAAGTGTTCGAATAACATGAATAAAATCCCTTAAATACTAAACAATGACTAGTAAGGGTAAAACAGTCTATTTAGTGCTAAAATCCACTTCTGGAGGCCACTTGGTGAGTGTTTGGGTTGAGTTTTGATGAGATCTACGTGCTATAAGGCTCCTTGGGCATGGAACGCCAGCCAGGGGTCCTCTCTGGGCGTTTGTACATTGGTCTCTGCTCTTTGGGCGCTGGATGACTAGAAGGGGGCAGGAAGCTGGTGTTGGACGCCAGTTTTGGGCCTTCTAATCCGAAGCAAAGTATGAACTATTATATATTTCTGAAAAGTTGTGGAAGTCAGCTTTCCATAGCCATTAAGAACGCTCCATTTGGACTTCTGTAACTCCAGAAAAGCTTTTCCGAATGCAGGCATGTCAGATCTAGACAGCATCTGCAGTGCTTTCTCTGTCTCTGAATTAGACTTCTGCTCCAGCTCCTCAATTTCAGCCAGAAAATACCTGAAATTGTACAAAAACTCATAGTAGAATAAAAAAAATGTGAATTTAGCACTAAAACCTATAATAACTTAGTAAAAACTAAACAAAAACTACTAAAAACTATATGAAAATGATGTCAAAAAGCGTATAAAATATCTGCTCATCAATGTCCTTTTACTCTCAAAATTCATCATCATTATTCTTTTACATTCATTCATTATAACCAGGGTCTCATACATACATCTCATATCTTTGCATTTTTATACATATATAATTCATTATTTCAAATCTTACTTCACCCCCCAAGTTACCACCATTTCCTAACTCCATCTTATTACTAGACTTGCTACTATAATTTAGGGCTAAGAGAATGAAAATAGATGTTTAGAAATTTAAAATTAGGCTTAGAAACACAAAATCCAGTTTTGCTAAAATAGGAGCCACGTGTACGCGTGGGCCATGCGTATGCGTGGGCGTGAAAAACCCTTACTCGCGTATGCAAGCTCCCTGCTCGCGTACGCGTGAATCCCAACCCGAAAAGGTTGGTTGCGTCGCGAGCAGGTGGTCGCGTACTCAAATCCCAGGTCACGCGTACGCGTGGGCTACACGTACGCGTGAGTGTACGCTTTGTGAAAATTTTTAACTCAGCCTGAAAAAGTTGCAGAATTTCCATTTTCAATCCCAAACTTCCGATGCGCATAACTTTTCCGTTTTAAAATATTTTTCTTTCGTTCTTTAAATGACATAAACTTCACGAACCCAATTTTCATATAAAATATGTTTAAAATCATTTGGGGGTCCGAAAGCCGAGTTATGCCTCGCCGAAGTTCGGTCAAAAACCAAAGTTACACAAAACTTCAAAACGTCTACTTTCTTAAAAACCCAACTTCAATTTAACTTACCATACCCATGAATTCCCAACACAACACATTTTCCTCAACACCACAACAATCGCCATGTCTTACCATATCTCAAATCAACAATGTCATGCATCAATCTCTGAAATACATCAACAAAATCATAATTCACCTATCCTAAACATATACATTCATGTCATCAATCCATTAATCATTAATTCATCAATTTACATCTTAATATTATCATCAGTGGCAGTCACCCAGTCAAATACACAACTCATATCATAAATCATCACAAAGATACTAAGCATTAATCATTCCTTTACGTTCCAACCTATCCTATAGTCGTCTAGCCTAAGTTTTCACAGAACATTATATATTAAATACGCGAAACCTAAACCGTACCTTGGCCGATTTATACGTATTTTCCAAGGCAACCCACAAGCCTTCCTCACCACAAATTCAGCTTCCCAAGATTCCAATCAACTCCCTAATGCTTTCAATTTTCGCTTCTTATCTCATATATACATACACCTAACACAATTTTCACATATACATACCCAAATTGAATCCTCAACACACTAAATCAAAGAATTGACTAGGGTTAATGATCCTTACCGTGTATGTGCTTCAACTAAGCCAAAACTCACCAATTTCTCATGTCAATTTGATCCTAAAACATCAAATTAACCAAAATCTCAATACTCCAAACCTTGACATTATTCGAATTGAAGAGAAGAGAATATGAACTGGAAATATGATTTTCTCACCTTATAACTTACTGGGTTTTGTAGAGCTCGTCACTGCGGACGCGTGGTCGCAAGCGGTGCGGTAATTGAAACTCGGAGCAAGAAGTTATGTGAATTTAATCAAAGCCAAAGATTTTTAGTGAAGCAAAGTGTTCTTCCCCCTTTGCTGAAATGTTTTAGCGTGCTTGCATGCAAAGGGAAGGAAAGTGAGCAGAAGCTCATTAAATAGAATGGGTTGGTTGAACTTACGGGTCTGGTTCGGGATCCGATTTGATCGGTTCGGTCTGTTTAGTTTAATCTTGGGCCAAATTTTTTAAAATTTATATTAAAATTCTTGTTTTAATTAATTCTATCATATTTTATTATAAAATTTATATTTTTAATTTCTTTTATTAAGATTAATTTATTTATTAATTAATTATTCGTTAATTTTACGGAATTTATAAACTTAATTTTTAAATTCTAATGATAAATTAGTTTAAAATAATAAAATATAATTTTTTTAAAAATATATATATTATAGATAAATATATTATTTTATTATATTCAATTTATCTATATTAAATTTCAGTTGAACTCTTAAATTATTAAAATTCTTGCTCTACCAATTCAATGACTGATTTAGATATGATGCTTTATTCTGAATTGATTAATGAGCGATGACAAACTCACCTGAATTTTTTATTAAACAAAAAAAAAATTACAAAATATATTATCATAATTCATCATAGAGAAACAGGTTCAATTATCAAAGAACGAATTCGATTCTTTGCTGATGCATCAGGTGCTCCATGGGCATCTCCATATTGATACGTGCACTGAGAAATCCTACCAAGGTTCATTGCTGTTTCAATGAAAGATTTAGAGAATGGAGAATTGGTGACCCTATCTTTGTTCATTTTCTTCCATGTCTCATCTAGCACATTGTTTATGTATTTGTGTGCACATTCCTCACTTGCACCATTTTCCCTCATGTAGCATATAATAGAGCTTGCTGCTTCACCTCTTTGTAGCTCAGCCTATAAATCAACATGTAATGATAAAACATTAATTAAATTTTTCCAATAAAAATTAAATGAAAAAATGATTCTTTTGTTGAAAAACAAAAGTGTTATTTTCAAATTGAAGGAGATAAATTAATTCTTTTAAATTCATCAAATATACTATCTTAATAATATTTGTTTAAAACAGTGTGACGATGATATTAGTATGATTTTTACTTAATTTATTATTATGCCGCATTTTAAAAATCATTTCTAGTCAACTTGTTTAACACATGTTTGGTGGATGAATTTGGATCTTTTAAATTTTAAATTTTATTTTAAAAGATAAAGTGTAATCTCTTATAATTTATTTTATAGGTGGAATAAAAAAATATAAAAAAAACACTCAAATATAAAAAATTATATTTTATTTTCTCGAATAAAAATTTAAAATTAGAAAGATCTAAATTTATTTTACTATCTGCCGAAATTGTTGTAGTGAGCCAAATTAAATCACCTTAGAGGTTCCCAAATCATTGCAAAGTCGAAAAATAGTAGATGGTCCACGCAATAGGCCATGATAATTATGCAAGGAATCAAGTGCTTCTTTAGTGATGTTGTGATTCAATAAGAAATAGGCATGCGTTAATATAACAACACCAGACACTGACACCCAAGCATTATTGAGGTACTCCTCAAATTTTGGTATATTTTTCTCCTTGCACCACTTGGCTTCTATTAGGAATGCTTTCAACATATCTGACCACTGTAATTAAAAAACCATCACATACAACATTAATCAATTATTTTGATGTTATAACTACCCCAAAATAAAAAGTTAACAATTTGTTTCCGCTGATTCATAATAATAATTATTGCATGCACTTACTGTTCTGGTGAGGTAGGGAAGGATGTCAAGTCCTTGCTTGTAAAGGACATCATAGGCCAATTCGTTAACAGTGTTGAAGAGTGCTAGAAAGCAAATCCTCATGTAATCTGGTAGAACTTGAACTGCTTTAATGTCCCAACTGAAACATGTTATATTTTATTAGGTTAACTATATATATATACTAAAATCAATCCGTCACTAAGTATAAAAATATGTATTTAGTATTTTATAAAAAATAATTATATTACTACAAATAAGTTTGGTTATTGATCAATTACGTACAGATTTAATTTTTCTTTTATTACAAGTTCGATTATTTTGATAACTAACTAAAGTTGGAAAAATTATATGTAAACCAATATATATATTATTTTTTAATTTAATAATTAGCACCTAATTAATTAACAAGCAGCTACTTCAACAACTAACACTTTAAATAATAGAAAAATATAGGTAGACAATGAAAATACTAAGCAATGTGAACAATGGATATATCGGATGTTTATTTGTGTAAATGGTTATTCTAATATTAAAATTTAGGTGGATAATTTAGAGGTGTAGTATATTTTTATTTTATTAGAGGTTGTTCATATTATTCAAAAAAATTATTAGTTACTTAACATAACCCATAATATTATTCAATTAACAGCTTGAGCAATTGGTTATTTAAGAAAAGAATTGAAGAAGAAATAAATAACCTTTCTACAGCTGCGGTGAAAAGCTCAAGCTCATCCAAGGTCCCATAAACATCATAGACATCATCGATTATTGTAATGAAGGAAGTGACTTTGGTTAATCCTTTACGGAGATCACTGAAATGAGGCTCAAAGGCCATTCCAACGGTCCAAAAGAAACACTCCATTAACCTGTCTCTGCTGAAGCTTAACTTTGAGGCTACTCCCACTTGCTTCCACCATCTTCATATTATCATTACAAAATATTTAAGAGATAATGGGAAAATTAGTCTAATATAATTTAAAATTATTTTATGTTTCATTATCAATTATCGTTTATTTTATTTCATATTTTTTAATTACTGTTAGAATAATTAAATAATATTAAATAAAATAAATATATAATTATAAATATTAAATTAAATAAAATAATTTCTGAATATTATTTCCTTAATATTACTGTAATAAATTAATTATGAAAGTAACAAAAAATAGTGAAGTGGATGCTTTTAGCTAGGTTTGTGAGCACAAAAATAGATATAATTGATGCAAATCCTTATTGATTAGTTAGAAGCAAATAAACTAATTACCTTATGATTAGAAATATCATCATCAATATGAGATATGATATAGTACAAGAGTTTTTATGATTTAAAAGTGTATAGTTTAATTTTTGTTAAAAAAAATTAGTGTAAAGTGAATAAAAAGAGGGAAAAAAAATTATGTAAAAATTTACCCAAATTTTAAAAAAAAATTCTTGTATAAAAGTACATATTAAAAATTAACTATTCATATGCTTTTTTTTATAAGTTTAAACGATAGTAATTAGAGTTTGAATTATAGTTAAAAATTTTTAATTTCTTTTATAAAATAGCGTAGGTTTTTTTGATACGCATAATCAATCGAGATATATATTGCGAAAAAATTTTAAATGTTTTTATAATATATTTAATGCGTATTTTAAATTAATTACAATAATTTTTTATTTATAATGTTTAAAATTAAAAAATAAAAAATTATAGTTGTAATTATTTTTAATAGACATAATAAATATGTTTTAGAAAATTGTTAATTAAGTGTCATATATAAAAATCTAAGTATAAATAAAGTGATTATGTTAATTACCTTGAGATTTCTTGAAGGTCTTTTTGAAGTGTTGATTGAACAACGTTAAAATCTAATTTAGCTGCTTCAAGTAATATCCTATTTGAGTCTCTTCTTTTTTCATAAGCCTCAATGTACCATCTGGCTTCAAGTCTTTGGATTCTATGATGCAATGGAAGTTCCAATGCATGCTTCACTTGTTCTAAGAGGACATTATTCTCATCATTGATGATTGAGTTCTTAAGATGGAAGGTTGTGAATGATTTTGCCTCATCCAAGATTATTTCTCCTTCATAACCAAGAAATGATGCCTCGTATAGACTCAGCATCCCTTTCACGTCTTTGGTAAGGCCTTTCTTGAAGTTATTCTTCTTGTCCTTGAACTTCTCAAAAACATCTACATCATGATTATCAAACATGTTTCACTATCCATTGCTTTGTTGTTTTAAGCGTGACTAGTATAATATATAATATCACATCTCTAAATTTCAACTAAAAAAAAAATTAAAAACTCGTAATTTTAATTTATATTAACTAATACTTTTTAGTCAATAATACATATTTTTAATTTAATAATTCATCATCATATTTTTAGGAAATATTTTTAGATATTATTGACTAACTGTTAACCAAAAATAATAAATATATTAATATGTAAATTAAAAAATTACAGATACTTAATTTTTAAATTTTAAGAAGTAAATTAAAAGAATTACAGATACTTAGCTCTTTAAGTTATTAATATTAATTAATTTTTATTTTATAAATTTATTTTTAAATAATTATTTTTTGAAAATTTAATTTTGAAGATTTAAAATTTTAAAATTTGTTATTTAAAAAATTAATGTTTGAAAAAAAAAAAGTTTACTTTGGAGTTTTCTTTTATGATAAAGAAACTAATTCCAACTCCACATTCCACAATTTAATAATCAATCCTGTTAGGTGGTGTTACAAGAATTAGTTAATAACAAACCAATAAATATTTTAAATTGTATTTTATATTAATTAATTATTATTAATTAATAATTAATTAAATTTTATTTTTAAAAAATATATAATTAATAATTATTAATTATAATTATTTAAAATTAACTAATTAAAAGTTGTTTACTAATATTTTTCCTTTAATAATTAAATCTCCTATGTCTTATCACTAGAGAGAGAGAGAGAGAGAGAGAGAGAGAGAGAGAGAGAGAGAGAGAGAGAGAGAGAGAGAGAGAGAGAGAGAGAGAGAGGCAACAATATATATATATATACCTGGTGAGACATGATAGCCATATTCTCTTAGGAGGCTGAAGCTTAAAGCGGCTTGGTGCAGGTTATTCGTATTCACAAATTTGGCTCTATTAGACGCAAACCTATCAAGTGTTTCTTCTATTTCCTTCTCAAAGTGGTAACTCAGACCCAACCTCTTCACATCATTAACTAGATCCAGTTTATGCCATATCTCTCCATTATCTTCCTTCTGCTTTATCATTCTCCTAACTTTCTCTTTTAGATTCCCATTTAAATCTTCGTATATCGAATCCTGCATATACAAAGAGAAAGTCATGTTAATTTTTAAAAAATTCATTTTTCTTTTTTATTTAACCTGTTATGTCCTAAAAATTCTGTGGTTATGAAATTATTTATCTTAAAAATATAAATTAAATAATTATTTGTCTAACAGTTAATAATAATAATAAAGATGTACGTAAAAAATAAAGCATGTTTGATTATTACCGAATAATCATGCTTTAAGGACTGTAAAAAGTCGAAAGTCCAGAGGTTAGGCTGGTAATTTGCTGATTTTCTTGGAGGAACAACGGCTGTGGTTGTTGCCACGCATCGGATCCGAGAACTGTTAATAATTCTATGATTACTAATAAGAGGTTCCACTAGTTCGTTATGTTTGGCAAGATGAACATTTGAAATAATGGAGGAAGAAGAATTGAGTAACATGGTATTGAGTATTGACTAATGTCACTGTTATTATTATGGAAGCTAAGTTCGTATAAAGCTTAGTAATTGGGGTTTGTTTGGGAAATTAGTTGTGTTGGATCACATATATATACATAAATGAATTAACAAAGGTGAAAACTTTAGGAGCTCGTGTGAGAATTGAGAAATGCCACGTATATTAATATAAGATTCTTGTTTTCAACGTGTGGAGTTTATTCACTCAAACCCTCTCTCTCCCTCCCGCGCCTTTTTAATGTTTTACTTGTTTTTCTTTTCTTAAATTGTTAAAGAAAGTGATAGATAGTCTATTCTTAGCTTATCTACGTAATGAACTTGAATTACCATATTCATCTTGCAATTGGAATCTGCACTATGGTCACGCGGTGAAACAAATTAGCATACAAAACGTGAAATAATAATAATAATAATAATAATAATAATAATAATAATAATAATAATAATATTTATTAGTTATTATTTTTGTTTTTTTAATCTTTAGTAGAAATAATAAATTCCCTTTTTTTCTGTTCTCTTTTCTCCCAACTCATTTTAAAAATAAATTTTTTAATTTGAAATATTAATTAATAAATATTAAATATATTTAAGTCAATAAATAATTAGCTATGCTAAAAATTAGACGAACTCAATAATACTCAAAGATCAAAAGAGATTAGAGATGATACTCAATTTGTTTTCTAAATTTATATGTGAGTCTCAATTTAGTCTTTAAAATTTTAATTTTTTCTATTTAGTCTTTAAACTTTGTAAATATGATCTATGTTAGTCTTTAAAATAATTTTCAACGTACAAGCGTTAAATGAACAGGATCGTGGACAGTCACATATCACGCTAGATTCTATTAAATAATGTCGTTTTGATTTTAGCACTCAAATACTTAAAAACAATATCTTAAGTGGTGTTTATTAAAACTTTACCTGACAAAACAAGTGATATTTGAATGACAAAACCAAAATTTTATTATTTTATAAGTTTTAGCATGGTATTTAACTATCCATATCATGACTTCATTAAAATTGTGTCAAAGACTAATGTAAGGTACATTTATAAAGTTAAAAAAAAATTTTAAAGACTAAATTGAGATTCGGATATAAATTCAAAGAACAAATTGAGTAGCAACTCAGAGATTAACATGCAAAATTAGAAAATTAAATAAGAGTTGTCTATATATGATTGTACATAATATATATTTTCCATAATAATACTTGAATTCCATTTTTTTTATATTAAAGATATAGATATATACTACAATCTTAACTGTTATTTTTTTTATCCTATGAAATATATAAATTTATCTTTGTATAATGCCATGATTAAATTAAGAATAAAGTATCATTTTTGTCTCTAACGTTTGGAGTAAGTTCTATTTGTGTTCCTAACGTTTAAATCATCTTATTTGTATTCCTATCTTTTGTAAAAGTGATTCAATGTTATCTTGCCGTCAATTGTACTAATAGATCAGATTATATTTTTCAATTATTTTTACTATTCATTTTCAATTAGGTCTCACTTGGATGTGTTTGATTTTAATATTGTACCCAAAATTTGTGTTCAGGTTCAATTATGTCCATAAAAAAGTGAATTATGTAAATATTGCAGGGATTAGTTTCAACAGTTAATGAGTTATTATTCAGAATAGATCATCAGTTCTGACCTAGACATTATTTGCATTCTAACTTTAAGAAGAGATTTTTAGAACTCCAACTAAAGCTCATGATGTATAATTGACGGCAGGATAACATTGAATTACTCTTACAAACGTTAGGGATATAAATAGAACGATTTAAACGTTACGGACACAAATAAGACTTACCCCAAACGTTAGGAATAAAAACGATACTTTACTCTTAAATTAATGTATCAATGTCTTTAAATCAAATCATGCTTTTGTTTACTCATTGAAACCTTACTTGTCCCTTTGACACTGTTAGAATATAATTAGGATCAATTAGCATTATTTAGCATATCTAAATATTTATTATAGAATATTACGTATTCTTAATACCTATAAATATCTTTTTATATTTTATCATTTCAAACAACTTGAATACTCATAAACATTTTTTCTATTGCTACCTCTCTCCTTTCTAACATGGTATCAGAACCATGGTATCCTCCTTGAGAGGATAAGTTGATTTTCTTCTGGTAAAATTATCGTACTTATCATTTTTTCCGTGCCATTTTTTTTCTTCTCTTTTATCAATTGTTCGGTAAGTCGGTTCCCGGACGGTTCGGTTTCCAGACGGTTTGGGTTGGTATCCTGGTTGGTGGTGGGGATCTCGTCTGGTCGTGGGCTGCCGGTCAGGTGTAGACGGGGTCCCGAGCACTTCGTGAGGGAAAAAGGGGGGTGTCACCTGCAAAGACACTCCGACGCTTTAGTCAGTAAATGTGCAGGCGAAAAGGGGGTAGAGTGATGTGTGACGTACCTTGGGGGAAGGGTAAAACCTTCCCCTTATATACTGTCAGAGGTAGGCCCTGCAAGGACAGGCCCACATTCCTCGAGGCGTTCTCCTCACAGCTGTAGGTGAACTGTCAGGGACGCGTGTCCGGGTCGGCTGCAGGGCGCCCTACTCTTGACCGTTCGGGTCGGGTGGCGCTCGGGTCGGCCCAACCCGTGGAGGGTTTGGGCCAGGCCGTAACAGTGCCTCCACGCGCCAGTAATAGTCGTGAGAGCTATTAGTGGCGTGTTATTTCTTGTTCCATGCGTCGTCGTCAGGTCGGCCGCCCGTGGGAGGGACGTGCCCCCTGCGCGCGTGTCCCTTGGCTGTTGAGGCAACCGTTCGTCGCTTCGTTCTTCGCGCTGAGCATTAAATGCTCATAATGGATTGCAAAATTCCGTGCGCAAAGACCATATTGCCCCTGGCCCTTTTGCGCTTTGCATAGTGGTTTTTAAACAGTTTCTTCTTTCTCTCTCTTCCGTTCTTGTTACTCTCATTTTCCCCTCTCCCTGATATCCAAAACTTCGTTCGAGCATTCCTGTGCCTCTTCCTTCTCTCCTGAGTTCCTGCAACCAATTCAGGAAACTCTCGATCCTTACTTTTTGTGCCTTATTGCTGCATGTTTGTTGCTTGTGTTTGCTGCATACTTTCACGGCCTTGCTTGGTTTTCGTTGATGTATAGCTTTTTAGTGCCAATAGGTGCGCTAGGGGAGGGGTACCATTCCAGGGTAGGCTCTTAGGTGGCTTGTAAGATGGATAACTTTAGCCATGCTTGATCTTAACTGTTAAATAGGGTGGACATAGTTTCTGGGTTTTTCCTGGGCTCCCGACCTCATAGACTAACGGAGTGGTAACCCCACTGTAGGTATGCCTCGCGTTGTTGCCCGGGCTTCCGCTTCTGCTGCAAATTACGACCCTTACACCTGGGTGACCTCCGATGTGAAGGATTCGCCGAATCAGATGGATCTGGAGGAGTTGGCGGAGTTCCGTCAAGCCGAGTATCTATGGGGGGGGACAGACGAGGAGGCCAATTACGACGTCTTCGTTCCTGTCCCCCATGAGCGGCTATATGAGATTAATTTTCACTCCCCCCGGGTTCCCGAATGGATTTGGTTTTACAAAGCCATGTTCACCCAGGTGGGCGTTCGCATACCATTTTCCGACTTCCAGTTGTCGCTTCTTAATTGTATATCCGTGTCACCGTCGCAGCTTCATCCGAACAGCTGGGCTTCTATCCGTTGTTTCGAGATGGTTTGTGAATATCTCGAGCTGCCGACGTCGGTGGATGTCTTTCTCATCTTCTTTAATCTTATTAACCCTTCCAAACAAGGGAAAGCGAGGAAAGGGTTCTTGTCTTTTCGATCTGCCCAAGGCCGGAGGATATTTGCCTTGTTCGAGGACTCCTATCATGGGTTCAAGGACAAATATTTCAAAGTTCGTCCTGTCAAAGGTCGTCATCCCTTTTGGTTGTCGTTAGAGGGAGAACGCCTCATCCCGACGTATTAGAGTTTCGGGGCGGGGTCCAACTCCTTCATTAAGGTGACCTACAAGGGGATGTCCCCTGCAAATAAGATGATTGCCGATGTGTTGTTCGCGCTTTTTGAAAAGAACCCCGTGAACCCCCACCTCCTTATGGGTGAACGGGAGGCCGCCAGGAGTTATATTTGTGAGCTGTTTTGTCTTATACTTTTGTGTTGTTTATCATTGCTTGTTATTCCCGACTTCACGACTGACGTGTTTGTTTGTTTGCTGTAGTGGAGATGTCTGCCTCGGTAACTAGGCTTGAAGGTTTGGTCAAGACCTTTTTAGAGGATAGCGACGAGGAGAAGATGGACGAGAAGATCTTCGGGAAGTCGGAAGGCCCTGCCAAGGAGAAGGAAGATCAGACTGTGCCCTCTCCTCAAGACACTGTGATGTCTGACAAGAATTCGGCTGGGATGCAAGCCTCCCCCATTCCCGAAGCGGCGGCCGTCGTTGGGCACTCGTCCTCTACCCGCCAAGAGGACGATGATGTGGAACTTATTCATACTCCTAAGAGGCTGAGGGCATCCGCCAGCCCGGAAGGAACCCTCACCGTGATGGAGAGAAACTTTGATGCTGGGACTTTCATCGACTCCCAGCTGATCCCTGGCACGGAGGAGCACTTGTGTGAGGGATCTACTTGGATGAATAAGCTCTTAGGGGTGCCTTATCACTTGGTAACTTGGGTTAACTAACTCGGGATTATCAGCTGAAAGTCCACTATCAAGAGTAACCTTCACCACAGAGCATTTAGTAACCCAAAGAGGTACTGGACACCAAGGTCTCAAGAAAAGAAAATAAATAAACTATATGCATGTGGTGTGTATGTATGGGGGAAAGAGACTTGAGGGAGTAAGTCCTTAGGGGTGTCTTAACACCTAGCACCTTGAACCAACTGGTTCGGGAGTGTTGGCTGAAAGCTTATCTTAAAGAGTCGCCCCCTTACAGAGCACTTAGCCTAAGAACACAAATAAGCCCTGAAATAACAACAAAAGGATCAATGAATAAAAGTCTCATGGGATGCAATCACAGTGAGTATTCTAGGACATGATAAAGGTCTGAAAGCCAGTAAAGGAATGAATCTAAGTTGCTATGCATGAAACCACCATAAAACCAGGGACATGACCTCCACAAGAATGACTCATTTCTCTTGGCATTCCATTCATCATTCTCTTGTTCCAGTACTTGCTTAGGGACAAGCAAGCTTTAAGTTTGGCGGGGTGATGCCAGGGCATTTTGGCCAGTTTCACTGACCTTTTCTTTACTGTTTTTAGGGTAGTTTTATGCATTTCCTTAGAAAATAAGCTAGTTTTGGGTAGATATTCACTTACATCTGGATTCAAGCATACATTGTGCAATTTACATGATTTCATGAGGATTTTGCATGAATTTAATGACAAATTGGATGTTGTACTTCCCATGACTTGGACTAGAACTTTAATGCACTCTATTGCTTAATTTCAGGACAAAGGAAGCAAGGAAGAACCACGTTAGCAGCCACGTTAATCTAATTAACGTAACTCCTAACGTGGAATGGGAGTAACTTGCAAAGTTAATGAGAAAAGTAATTGCCAATAACACTCTCGAAGCCATCATTGCCCACGTTAAGAGTCACGTTAACTAAGTTAACGTGAACTCTAACGTGGAGGAAAGGAAATGGAGCCAACGTTAGTGACACTTACCTTTATCACTAACGTTGGACCAAGCTCATAAGTGGCCACGTTAAGAGCCACGTTAACTTAGTTAACGTGGGCTCTAACGTTAAGAAGCAAGAGAGAAGCCAACGTTAGTGACATTCACCTTTGTCACTAATGTTGGCCAAGCCTCCATAAGCCACGTTAACTCCTACGTTAACTTAGTTAACGTGGAAGTTAACGTGAAGCAAGAATGTGATCGCCAACGTTAGTGACACTTAACATTGTCACTAACGTTGGAATGAACCTACACAAGCCACTATGAGCCACGTTAACTCCCACGTTAACTTAGTTAACGTGGAAGCTAACGTGGATAAGGGAATGATGAGCCAACGTTAGTGACACTCAACTTTGTCACTAACGTTGGAGATGGCTAGCATGGCCACGTTAGAAGCCACGTTAACCTAGTTAACGTGGACTCTAACGTGAGAAATAGGGGCACATTGGAACGTTAGTGACAAAGGTAAGTGTCACTAACGTTCTCGAAGGTTGGCAAGCCTACGTTAAAAGAGCCACGTTAACTAAGTTAACGTGGACTCTAACGTAGGAAAGGGGGAGACTTCTTAACGTTATTGGGAAAGGTAAGTCCCAATAACGTGTGCGAAGGACAAAGAGGCAACGTTAGTAGCAACGTTTGTGCCACTAACGTTGGAGTTAACGTGGCTCTTACTTTGGTGAGGAACGTTAGTGAAAAAGGTGATTGTCACTAACGTTCTCGAACTCACATTTCCACTTAAACGTTAACATCACTAACGTCCTGAGCTAAAGTCTCTGCTCACTTCACACTTTCTCTCTGCAAGTAAAACTAAGCCCAATGAAGAAGATAACTGCTTCAAACTCAAGATCCAAAGGCCCATACCCAAGACTTGAAGAGCCAACTAGAAGATCAGAAGAGTAGTATATATAGGAGTAGCTTTGAATTAAATTGGGAGTTGGAAATTATAGGGAGCCTCTTGGCATAGAACTACTCTCTGTATTTTACTTTCTCTGCACTTCTAGTTTCATCATGTATTCTCCATCTTTGTTTTCATTTTCCAGAGCTATGAACAACTAAACCCCTTTCATTGGGTTAGGGAGCTCTGTTGTAATTTGATGGATCAATACTAGTTTTCATTATTCTTCTTCTATCTTTTCTCTTGATTTTACTTGAAAGCTTTCGATCTTCATCTAATTGGGTAGTTATCTTGGAAAAGAAGCTATTCAAACTTGGATCTCTTCTGAACCTTGAAAGAGGAATGAAGAGATCATGCTAGAAATACTTTCTCATGCTGGACCAAATTGGGTTTGGATGGATATGTGACTATAATCCTCACGACACTTAATTTGGGAAATGCATGTGTTATAACCAGTGACCATACTTCATCTCTTCTCATGAGCAATTGACCAAGGAATTGGCTATTGATCAAGATTTGAGAGATTGAATTACAAGGAATTGTAATTCGATCACTTAAGATTGCCAAGGAGATCAATGAGTGCATTGATTGAGGAAGAGATGAAAATGAAATTGATCCGAAGAATGCAACATCTCCTGAGCCCAATGAACTCTCCATTTCTGATCTTAGCCATTCTCTTTAATTTCTGTCATTTACTTTTATGAGCAATTACCCCATTCCCATTTAAGATTCTGCAATTTACTTTCCGTCATCTACATTCAGCTCTTTATTTCTAGCATTTATTTTTCTGTTATTTACTTTCCCACCATTTAATTTTCTGCAATTCTCAACTCAGATTCTGATTCGCTCAACTAGAACATTCCTCTAATTAAAGTTGCTTGATCAATCAATCCCTGTGGGATTCGACCTCACTCTATTGTGAGTTTTTACTTGACGACAAATTCGGTACACTTGCCGAAGGAAATTTGTTATGAGACAAGTTTTCCGTGCACCACGGGGCAGGCGAGGTGGATGTATCAGACGCTGCTCCGTGGGGCTGTGATAGCTCGAAAGGCAGAGTTCGAGTTGTCGGGAATGCAGACTCTTCGAAGAAAGCTTGAATCTTCTGGTAAGGCGAACAACGATTTCAAGGTGCAAGTTGAGTCGCTCCAGGGGCAGTTGTCCGAGGCAGGAGAGAAGCTCAAGGCTGCCGAGAAGAAAGCTGCCTCTGCTGAGGAGAAGTTGAAAGCCTCCGATGAGACTGTGTCCCATTTAGCCGAGTGGGAGATGACTCTTGAGAGCTAGTTGAGTGCTGCACAGGGTTGGGTGGCGGCCTTGGAGAAGGAGTGTGACCAGGCCGTTTCGTCGGCTAGAGCTGCTCAAGCCGAGGTCGAAGAGCTCAAGCGGAAGCATAAGGCGACCAAGGAACAGGGGAAGAACACGATCTTCATGACTGAGGAGGCCCTCAAGGCCCAGGTGAAGATCGTAGCTCCCGACTTCGACACCTCAGCGATTGGGGTTTTCAAAACGATTCAGGACGGCAAGATTGTCGACATGCCTCGAAAGTGAACTCTTGTACCTTGTGATTTTATGTAGCTTTACGGCTTTTTGGTGTAGATCTTTTTGAAACTCACTTATACTTTGGGTCGCTTGGTCGGCTAGTAATTATCGTTTTTTGCTTATTTAGCAGTATTTTGTTTTTTCGTTACCATTTTTCTGGAGCGGACTTATTGCTTGTGTCCGTTTTGCCGTTTACATTGGTAACATGGTCGGAACCGTCTTGGTCATATTATCGCGGCCGTTAGTTATGGCTATGATCCGACTGGCTCCCGGGGTGATCAGTCCCGGGTTGCCGTTGAAGAACGCGATTTTGTGGGATACGTGTTGGAGAATAGTAGATGGAAGAATTTAGACAAGTAAAAATTAGTCGTTAGCTAGACAAGTTCATGAACATGGTAGGTGTTCCGAGGGTTACCTGAAACTGTAGGTCGATCTCGGACGAGATCTTCTGTACTGGTCGGAGATGACGTGCCCGGCTGGTGGGTGGCAGCCGGAGCTGTCGTGTCCGATTTGTAGGACTAGCTACACTGCTGATCCTTCGTCACCGGAGGGTGGGGGTACCTGCAAGAGACTCCGATGCTTAAGTTAGCATGGGTATTAAGCAGGTTTTTATGTAGAATCAGAGTATGAGTTATACCTGGGTGCTCCAGTGTATTTATAGTAGTGTGGAGTGACCTTTTTAGATAAGATAAGTTAGTTATCTTATCTTATCTTTATCTTTGAGTTGAGGTCAGCTTATCTTCAAGGGAACTGCCCTTATCTCTATAGGCCTGGGCAGCCTTTGGATTTGGGTCGTATTCCTTGAGTTGGGCCCTTTTTGGGCTTTTCTGTCGATTTGGCCGACCTCTTTGAGAAGAGGTCGGGCAGCCTGACCTGAAGAGGTCGGTCGCTTTGTCGCCAATCATCCCAGGTCGGATATCTCGACCCAAGGTATGAACAGTGCCCCTGCTTGAGCTCGGTCTTCTTTGTTTTGGGGGCGAGTCTTTGACTTCGGTCCTTCTCTAATGAAGCCGAACTCAAGCATTTCGTCGATTCCTTTGTAGCAGCCTTTGAATGTAGAACATTTTCCTCTAAAAGCGCGCGCTTGAATATCAGCGCTTTTGGGAACGTGTGAGGGTTTAATACTTTCATTAATTAGTATTAATTGCCCTGTTTTCCGTTGGCTCTTTATTTTGATTTTCGAAAGCCCAGAAACAGTTTCTCTTCTTCGCTCTTTTGGTAACTTCTTCGCAATTTTTTGTTCTCTCGCTCTTTGTCTTTCGCCCACATTTCTGCTTTTCTTGCGTTGCGGCGTTGCTTGGCGATTTTCTGGGCAGCTTTCATTTTTACGTCTCTTTTTTGAAGCTTCTTCCTTCTCCAGGTGAGTTCCATCCGTATTTTCTTTTTCTTTCGTTGCTTTGGCTTTGTGATGAGGTTTTGATTTTGCTTTAGAGAAAGTTTGGATCTTTCTGTTTTTGTCGCGCCTAATTGTTGTTGAAATGTGTGTTCTAGGAGTTTCTTTATCTTCTGCATGATCCTTTTTTCCTGTTGCTTGATGCTTTTTAGGGCTTTTGCATGTTTTGTTATTTCTATCTGATACCAATACCCAGAAAATCTGCATCTTTTCCTCGCTCTGTTTGAAGATTACTTTTTGTCTGATTCTGAAAAATGTTGCGCCTTTGATAGTTTCTGTTTGGCGTGTTTGATGTTGTCGAAGCTTTTTTGCTGGTAGAGTGTAAAAAGATAGTGGCTTTGATGACTTTTTAAACTTTTTTGTGTTTTCTCCTACGAAAAATGCTTGCTGTTTTGAGAATCTTCTTTTCATGTTCGGGGGAAGCCGAGACGTAAGCTGTAGATTTTTCCAGAAACCTTGCTTTGTTACTGCCTCCAAAGGATGCACCAGGACTTTGGTTTGAGTCTTGGGGTTTTCCTTTTCTATTTTTTCTATATCATATTGGTCGAGTTGTTTCGCCCTTCGCCCGAGATGCTTTTTGGTAATCCAATCTTCTTTTCTTATTGTAGGATTAGTTGGCCTCATGTCTTCTCGTAATAACATTGTAGAGATGTCTTCCAGAGTTTCCGAGGGAATGTCCGATTGGCTGGACTCCCTTGTCTTGATGTGTGTTTCTGTTGTGGATGATGAATTTTTTATAGAGCAGAGGAAGCGTCATAGGATTTGTGGTAACAGTGCCTGGGAGAGGGATTATGAGCTTGTTGCTCTTGATTCTGATGAGAGGTTTTGTTTTCCGACTTCCATCGAGGGGGAGCGTCCCTTCTTCTATGCCTACGAATATTTCTTCAGTCAATTAGACATTATTTTTTCTTTTACTGCTTTTGAGACCGACCTGTTGTGGTCGTGTAATATTGCCCCGTCCCAGCTTCACCCGAATTCGTGGGGTTTTATCAAAATTTTTCAGCTACTTTGCCAAGAGTTAGGTGTAACACCTTCTCAGGCTCTCTTCCTTTACCTGTTTGTTTCCGCCAAGCCTGGTGGCTCTTCGAAAAAGAAAGCTTCCTGGGTTTCTTTCAGGTCTGCCCAGGGCCATAAAGTGTTTGCTATGTATGATGAGTCCTTTAAGGATTTCAAGAATTACTTCTTTAAAGTTTGTGCTGTCGAGGGGGCTCGCCCCTTTTTTCTTGATGAAAATAATGAGCCTTCTTTCCCTCTAGAGTGGCAGAAGGAGGTAAGAGTGTCTCACTATTCCTGGGATATACTTGACGATGTTGAGCGTCCCTTTGTTGTTGTTCTTGAGGATTTATGGGGAGCACCACCCCATCTTGATACAAAAAGGTTTTTGAATAATCCATCCCTGGTCCGGGCTGTTTTGGGTATTTGCCTGACTTGTTTCTATACTTGTTTCTTAGTTTGGCTTCTTCATCTTGTGATTGTAACACTTTATTGTGGCTGATTTTGTGTTTGCAGAGATGTCAAAAAACAATGAATCCATGAAGGCCTTCAAAAGGGCAAAGAAGGCGACTGCTGCTCAGAACATCTCGGCCAAGGCGGCCGGGGAGGGATCTTCCCAAGTGCAAGTAAAGCCACCTGTGCCGAGTTCTCCCGGACCGAGGAAGGTGATCCCTACTCCTCGGGTTCGTCTGGCTGACCCTCCACCGACTTCTGCCTCTAGTTCTGGTGCTCCTCCCAACAAGAAACAAAAAACAGCTGAGCCTTTCAACCTTGATGTTCCTGACTTTAATGCAATTGAATTTGTGGATCAACAAATCGGTCCCTACGGTGCCCTTCCTATGGACGATGTGTCGCTCCTTCGCCATTTGGACTTTATAACTAGAAGTAGTGTTAGAATGGCGTATATGGAGGCTGCCCTATACCGGACTGCTCAAAATCTTCCTCTCCACGCCACCAAAGCCTTTATGGAGGAGGCTAAACAGGAGTTTGATCGGATGAAGGGCCTGAAGGAGGAGCTTGAAGTAAAGGTAGCCAAGTTGGAGAAGGATCTGGAGAACGAGAAGGCGAGTTCACTTTCTCTGGCGGCTTCTGTGAGGCTGGCCGAGGACATGGCGCTGAGGCATAAAGACAGCTATGTTACATCCTATCGGGAGGGAATGCGTCTGAAGGCGGAGTTAGAGAACGCCCGAGCTGATTACTCCGAGCTCCAGGGTCATCTTGTTGGCAGCGTAACTGCTGCCTATGAGAACCTAAAAGAACAAGTTCAGATTATTGCTCCCGAGGCCGACCTTACTCTCTTCAGCCTGGATAATGTTGTTAGGGATGGTAAGATTGTCCCTGATGACGAGGATGATGATGATGTTGATCCCCTCCCTGTGTCTTCTGCCAAGGTGTCAGCTCCTGCTGCTCCTCTTGCCGAGGTCGGCCCTTCCGCTTCTGATCCTGACTGCCAGATCTTAAACCGAGACGATGGTACTGTGGATGCTGTTCCTCTCCAGGCTCGTCCTCTTTCTCCTCAGGCTGATGCTGCTAAAAAGTATTCTAATCCTTAGCTGATTTATTTTGGATATTTGTGTAGTTGGCCCGGCTTGTGGGCTTTAAAACTCTTTATTTCGTAGTTGGTTTATTTTGCTGACACTCTTTCTGGTTGCTTGTTTAGCAACCCATTTTTTGAAAAACACAACGAGTAGCTTCTAAGCTTTTTGGGTCTGACCCTGAAGCTTTGTTATTTTATGTCATGCTTACTTTCGCCTGTCTTAGTTTTTATGTGTTTCAAGAATGTTGAAGCCTTGTTGCTCAGCCTCTTTGAACTGCTTTGTACTTGGAGGTCGTAGATGCGTGGATCCAATTAGCAATCCATGACCGACTTCTTTGTCCTTTTCCAAGTAGTTGACTGACGTCGTCATGTCGATCTTTTCTCGGTTATTTTTAGTAATCTTATTTTTTGGACCTTGGTCAGGTCTCTTTCAGAGATTACTTTTATAACTTGTTTGTTGTAGGAAACCAACTTCGTTATGTCGATCTCTTCTAAGTTATTTTTGTAATCCTCTTTCTTGGATCTTTGTCAGATATCTTTCAGGGATTACTTTTATAACTTGTTTGTTGTAGGGGACCGACTTCATTATGTCGATTTCTTCTAAGTTATTTTTGTAATCCTCTTTCTTGGATCTTTGTCAGATCTCTTTCAGGGATTACTTTTATAACTTGTTTGTAGGAGGTCGACTTCTTTGCGTCGTCCTCTTTCTAAGTTATTTTTGTAGTCCTCTTTTTTGGACCTTTGTCAGGTCTCTTTCAGGGACTACTTTTATAACTTTTCATTTTGGGCTGACTTTGTCATGTCGAGCCCTTCTAAGTTAAAGTAATCCTCTTTAATAGGGTTGGCCAGACCTCTTTCCAGGGTTTACTTATAACTTGGGTTGACTTGGTCCGACTTCTTAACGTCGGCCAGTCTTTAAGTTATTATTTAGCAATCCATAAGACCTCGTCAGGTTCTTTTTCGGATCACTTTCGATAATTTTTTACATTATTCTGTGTTCATCTTTGCCGATTTGTAGAAGGTGGTTGCTATCTTTAGATCGTCTTTTAGGTGAATCGCGTTTTCACCTTTATCAGACGATTGTCTTTATCGTGATCGTGCAGTGAAATTGTTTTTCACTTTATGCCGATCTGTTGCTTTATAATCGGACGATGAATGCTTCAGATTAATGCATCTTGGAAACTTGTAGAATATCTAAAATATATATTTTATTCAAAGAAAAGTGCAAATATTTACATGTGGGAATTTTTCATCCCTTTAAGTCGGATAGTGTCTGAGTCTCAACTTGGTGCCTCATTAAAAAACCCTTTCAGGAAAAAGAGTGCATCCAATAGTGAGATCTTTTACTTTTTCTAGCTGTAGTACCTTCTTAGGTTGCAGGCATGCCATGATCTGGGAAGCTCTCGTCCATCGAGTTCAGACAGTCTGTAGTAGCCCTTCACAACTCGGTAGGGTCCTTTCCAGTTTGCTGCCAACTTTCCTTCTCCTGGTCGAGTTGTTCCAATATCATTTCGGATTAGGATGAGATCATTCTCTGTGAAACTTCTCGGCACTACCCTTTGATTATATCTGGAAGCCATTCGACGTTTTAGTACTTCTTCCCTGATCCGAGCTCTTTCTTGGACTTCAGGTAGTAGGTCGAGCTCTTCCCTCCCAAGTTGGGAGTTTGCACCCTCATTGTAATGAACCACTCTGGGCGATCCTTCCTCAATCTCTACTGGAATCATTGCCTCTATTCCGTATGCTAACCGGAAGGGGGATTCCTTTGTGGTGGAGTGTGGCGTCGTTCGATATGCCCATAGAACTTGTGGAAGCTCTTCTACCCAAGCTCCCTTTGCGTCTTGTAATCTCCATTTTAACCCGGCCAATATGACTTTGTTGGCAGCTTCAGCTTGTCCATTGGCTTGCGGATGTTCCACGGAGGTGTACTGGTGCTTTATGTTCAAGTCGGCTACTAATTTTCTGAAGCCTGCATCTGTGAATTGAGTGCCATTGTCTGTGGTGGTGGAGTGTGGAACCCCGAACCTTGTGACAATATTTCTATATAGGAATTTCTGGCTTCTTTGAGCAGTAGCGTTGGCTAGGGGTTCTGCCTCGATCCACTTTGTGAAATAGTCTACCCCTACTATGAGGAATTTAACTTGTTCTGATCCCTGGGGGAAGGGTCCGAGAAGATCAAGTCCCCATTTTGCAAACGGCCAAGGCGAAGTTACGCTGATGAGCTCTTCTGGCGGGGCGATGTGAAAATTGGCATGTTTCTGACATGGTGGACATGTCTTTACAAATTCTGTAGCTTCTTTCTGTAGAGTTGGCCAATAAAATCCCGCCCGGAGTACTTTTTTGGCGAGAGCTCGTGCTCCGAGATGATTGCCGCAAATGCCGCCGTGTACTTCCTCTAGCACTTCCTTTGTGTTGTTGGTCGGCACACATTTTAGTAACGGTATTGAGATCCCTCTTTTGTACATGATGTTGTTTATGATAGTGTAGTACTGTGCTTCCCTTTTTAACCTCTTTGCCTCCTTTTCTTCTGTGGAGAGTGTTTCTGCTTTGAAGTAGTTAATTATGGGGGTCATCCATCCTTGGTCCTGACTTGTTATGGCTAGGATTTTTGCCAGTAAAGAATTTCATAAAAACAGTCGCGTTGTAGATATAGTCTCTAAACCGACAGAAATTCCTTCGTACAAACGTTTTGGTTGTCACAAGTAACAAACCCCTTTAAAATTGATAACCGAGTATTTAAACCTCGGGTCGTCTTCTCAAGGAATTGCAGGGAGGTGTTCTTATTTTTTATTATGAAAAAGTGTGTTTTGGGGGAATGTTGAGTTTGGGCAATGGTCACAGATATATTTAAATGACAAGTAAAATAAATAAATAACTGTAAACTAAACTCTTGGCAAGGTAAGAGAAATTGGAAGTCCGGACCAAGTTATCCTTATCAATGATAATGAAAATTGAATCTTAATTCCACTTAGTCAACCTTTACTAAAGTACAGGAAAGTCAAGGGACTAATTAGTTTGATCTTCGAATCCTATTTATTTCCTAAGAAAAGATTGGGATTATTGAAGTTCACTTCAATTGGCAAGATAACAATTAACAATTATGCTGTTGAGTTGGATAACTCCTGAGTTACTGATTTCTTAACCAAAACCAAAAGGGAAAAAGTAAATCTACTGGAATAAAAATGCCTTCAGATGTAAAGCAACAATAACAGCAATCATAAATTGAAATACCTCAAATAATATTAATTAGGAAAATTATATGTAACATGGAAGAGTTCATAAATTAAATAAAAATAAAGAACCTGGGATTGAGAGTCACTCCTAAAACTAAGAGAAGTCCTAAATCCTAAGAGAGAGAGGAGAGAACCTCTCTCAAAACTAATCTAAATCATGAGAAGTGAATTATAAGAGCCCTCATGTATGGATGCATTCTCCCACTTTATAGCCTCTAATCTGTGTTTTTTGGGCTGCAAACTGGGTCAGAAACAGCCCAGAATTCGCTGGAGAAGAATTCAAACACGCTGATTTCTGTCACTGCGACGCGACCGCATGGATCACGCGGTCGCGTTGCCTAGGGTCAGGAGAACTATAACATATTATATATCAAATCGAAGCCCCAGACGTTAGCTTTCCAACGCAACTGGAACCGCGTCATTTGGATCTCTGTAGCTAAAGTTATAGCCGTTTGAGTGCAGAGAGGTCAGGCTGGACAGCTTAGCAATTTCTCCAACTTATTGCATTCCTTCCACTTTTGCATGCTTCTTTTCCATCCTCCAAGCCATTCCTACCCTATAATCTCTGAAAGCACTTAACACACATATCAAGGCATCTAATGGTAATAAGAGAGGATTAATAATAAGCAAATATAAGATCAAAGAAGCATGTTTTCAATCATAGCACATAATTAGGAAAGCAAATGTAAAACCATGCAAATAGTATGAATAAGTGGGTAAAGAGTTGATAAAATTCACTCAATTGAGCACAAGATAAACCATGAAATAGTGGTTTATCAACCTCCCCACACTTAAACATTAGCATGTCCTCATGCTAAACTCAAGAGAAACTATAAAGATGAAGAGGAATGGTAGAATGTATGAAATGCAACCTATCTATATGAATGCAACTACATGCAAAATGATTCTACCTACTTAGTTAAAAGTAAAAAAATCCTTTAAGAAGAAATATAAACCGGATTTCACTAATTCAAATCATGAAAATGAAGTACAAATAGACTTGCAAGAAGAAAATAGCTCATGAAAGCAGGGAACAAGGAATTGAGCATCGAACCCTCACTGGTAGTGTATACACTCTAATCACTCAAGTATTTTTAGGTCCGATTCTCTCAATTCTCTACTAACTTGCTTTCTAAGGCTTGCTCTTCATCTAACAATCAACATAAATTTAATGCACAGATACACATATCAAGAGGTTTTTTAAGGGTTGTAATGGGGTTAGGGTCAAGGTAGGATTGTATTTGGCCAAGTGGACTAAAATCTGAATCCTTATTTAACTTAAACTTTCCACCTAACTTTAGACAATCCATATAATCACAATACAAATTCTAACTATCCATCAACCATGTTTTCCACATTATTCATACATTCTAATTCTAAGTACCGTACATATGCATTGCTTTCACCACTTACTTTGGGGCATTTTGGTGACATCCTATAAGGAGCACTTGAGATTGGTCCCGCCCCAGGCACCAATTCAATAGCAAACTCGACCTCTCGGTTAGGTGGAAATTCCTCAATATCATCGGGAAACACTTCCGGAAACTCACACACTACCGGAATCTGATCCAACCTTTGATCATCACCCGAAACACCCGCGGTTAACAACAGGATACCCTGACATTCGGTTCCAGAACAGTTCACCATCATTGAATTCAAGTAATAATTATTCACCACAACCGGCCCTTCTGTATCCTCCGGCATAAAGTACACCGACTTGGTAGAACAATCAAGCAGGACATGGTTTTCGGATAACCAGTCCAATCCCAAGATAAGATCAAGACCAATCATCGGTAAGCAGATTAGATTATGGACAAAATCACGCTGCTTGAACCTAAACGAAACTTTCGGGCATCCTAGTCTAGTTACCATAGCTTCATGGGTAGCATTATACACTTTTAAGTCATAACCTAAGGTTACGATCTTCAACCATAACTCATGGGCTTTCTCAAATGCAACGAATGAATGCGATGCTCCCGAATCAAATAAAGCATTTAAAGTTTGACCAGCCATTTCACAGTTACCTCGAATGAGTGTCTCGGATCCCTCTGCACCCACAGCTGAGGTGGTGAACACCCGACCCGTCTGTTGTGCTTTCCCAGCACCTTGCTTTTGCTTCTCTGGACAACTTGCGGCTTTATGCCCCGCCTTTCCGCAATTGTAGCACAAACCCCATCCGGCCTTGCATGGTACTCCCGGATGGTGACTCCCACACCTAGTACAAGCTTGTTCATTCTGAGGTTGCTTCCCAAACTTCTTCCCTTGGAAATTGTTGTTGTTGTTGGGCCTCCTGAAAGAGCTCCCCCTCTTGAAAGACGGACCTCTAGGTGCAAAGCCCTTCCCTCGGTTCTGTGGAAATGAACCTTTGTGACTCCCTTTCTCAGCGGTTGCCCTTTTCACACACTCCTCAGCAACCCTACACTTGTTCACTAATTCGGAGAAAGTCCTAATCTCCATTGGTCCTACTGAACTGAAGATATCACTCCGGAGTCCTCCTTCATACTTAACACACTTCCATTCCTCATATTCCACCGGAGTCCCTTGGCACATACGAGAGAACCTGAACAGCTCCTCAAACTTGTCAGTATACTCTGATATGGACATAGTACCCTGCTTCAGCTGTAACAATTCAAGTTCCTTAGCCGTCCTAGCAGAAGTCGGAAAGTACTTCTTATAGAACTCTTCTTGAAAGACATTCCAGGTGATATAGTCATCACCCTGCTGCAGAAGACGTCGGATGCCTTGCCACCAATGCGACGCCTCACCGGTGAGCATATAAGTGGCAAACTCGACACGCTGTCCTTCAGGTACCACTTGTGCTTGTAATGCTCGCTCTATAGCCTGAAACCATGTATCAGCCTCAGTCGGGCTAGTAGTTCCCTTGAACTTAGGCGGATTAACCTTCAAAAAGTTTGCCAAGGTCATCGGACCCTGAACTCCACCTCCATCATTACCATGGTTGTTCATCTGTTGACCAAGAGCCTCAGCAGTGGCTTGCATAGCAGCAGCCATGTTCTCCAATGCAGCCATAAAGTTCACCGGGTCATTAGGATTATTCTCCGGTGCACGAGCATTCGTACGACCTCTCGCACTACCTCTACCGCGTCCACGAGGCGCCATCTGGTTCCTATACACACCCAACAATCGATATTAAGTTGATCAGTCTCAATATCGGAAGTCTAGTGCTTCAAAGTCCCAAATGCATGCTCATGAACGTTTATGCCAATTATATCAAGCAGATATACTAATAGCACATAACACACACACAGAGAATGCACAGAAGCATAGTCAGTCCATCCCTCAGGCTCTATAGGAACGAACTGCTCTGATACCATAATGTAACACCCTACCATACAGAGTCTTATGCTTAAGTCATAATTCAGAGATGGCAAGGTATTACGACCTCTAAAACAAAAATTTAGTACGTATAGTAGTATGAATAATTGATTATAACTAGGAGCCTTTGCAGAAAAAGGGGTAAACAAAAACCGTAACTCGAACGCGCAACACTCCGATCGATAACGTAACGAGCAAGGGATAAGCTAACGCAAGATCATATATATAAAGAGTGTCAAAAACGGGAATATCAAGACTCAAAATCCGGCTGCGAAGATAACCGGTCCGAGCATAATAATATATACATATAATAAAATAAGGAAACCCCAAAGGAAACCCAAAGGGACACAAATACATACAACCTATTCTCCAAAATCCCCTCTAGAAGGAGTCATCACAGTGTATTATTTAATGGAGATAAAAGTATCTAAACAAGATATATAAACCAAAACAGAGTCCCGAGAACAAAGGATCTTCGCTAATTCAGAAGTCTCCAGCATGCCTCAACGAGAAGCCTCGCGTCCTGCATCTGAAAACCACAAAATCCGCATGGGTGAGAACCAGAGGTCCCCAGCACGGTAACAGCTTCCACATATATAATACATAATAATAGAGGAAAGCCAAAGGCAATCCTAGAACTTCCTCCAGATAATATCAAAGCTTATAAACAAGCTAAACCATATAAGGGTATCTGACTAAAGATTCTTCAGTCTAACTAATACTTCCCTTTCCAATTCCTTCAAACCTCCCAACCACCAGCAGGAGTATATAATAGCAAACACAATTATATCAGACAAAGAATATACAAATAGGAGCAGTTAAGACATTTAGACAATTAGCAAGTAATATGCAGTCAAATAGGCAATCTCAAACAATTCACATAGTATGCATATGATGAATGCCTGTCCCTAGTGGCTGATGATATCATCTGTCGGTTATAGAGCCAACCCGACAAGTCCTGGTAGCTAACCATTGGACTGTCCCTCTGTCGCGCATCCCCAACTCGAGTTATACTCGTTATAAACTTGATCATAAACATGATCCATATCCATCACCCTCACTGGTGAATATTTCGGGGGCGAGCTCATCCGGGTCTTTCACAGTGCCCGGCCACACATACGACATAGGGTCAACAGAGTCTCGAGCCTCCACCTGGAGCACGTGGTGGCTAGCCACTGCTTCCTCCCAGGGATCTCGTGCCTCTGATAGTGGAAGTGCAAATCTCAATTATCAATAATTCAGCATAAGCATGCATGAATTCTCATCCATGGATCAACATCCATATCAGCCATCCGGCTCACGGTTCAGTCCAGAACCAGCCAATATTCATATTATACACAGCCTTTCCGGCTCACGGTTAAATCCATAACCAGCCGTTTCATTAGCAATTATAGCCTTTCGGCCCATGGCTTAACAAGCACTTCCACCACCATCCTCCGCATCTCACATAATCATCTTGATCCTCATTGATCATTCATTTTTCCCTTGCTTCACTCGCAAGTTACCTCATTCACTAGCTTCTTTTTAATAGCTAGGCATGTCATAATGATTTAAGACATAAATGGTGAGATCGGAGGCTTAGAAGTATGAGATTTGGCTTTTAAAACTCAAAAATCAACTTTGGGATGAAAACAGGGCCACGCGTACGCGCACTCCACGCGCACGCGTGGATGGCCTCAAAAACTCATCGACGCGCAAGCGTCATGCACGCTAACGCGTGGATTAAAGATTTGCCAATCGACGCGCACGCGCCAACCACGCGTACGCGTGGGTGTTCTCGTGCCCCAGGCACAACACTGGCACAGTTCTGGCATAACTCTCTGGAAAATGGCTGGGCATTGGGTGCAGCACAATCGGCGCGCCCGCGCACATCACGCGCACGCGTGGATGGCGCTTTCTGGAAGATCGGCGCGTACGCGCCAGGTGCGCCCACGCGCAAGGGGTCATTCTGCTAAAAATTTTCTAAGTTAAAAGCTGCAGAATTCACAGATTTAAACCCCAATCTTCCAACGGACATAACTTCCTCATTTTAAATCGTTTTTCACCCGTTCTTTGAACGGCATAGACATCCCGGATCCAATTTCATTTCTAAACAGATTTGGTACAAAACGGAGATCCGTAGTCCAAGTTATGTCCCGCCAAAGTGTGCCCAAAAACCATATTTTCATACAAAACCACAAAGTGCCAATTTCAAAACAAGCCATTTCCAACTCTTTTCAAAACCAATCAAAACATGCTAGGTTCATCCCTTTTCTTTGAAATCAATCAAAATATATCAAATTCAACATCAAGCCTCCTCAACTCACACATTGGCACACATTACCACAAATTACCAAAATCACTATCTCATCATTTTACCCCACTTCACCCAAGTGGCTCAAACTCAAACACATTGACATATCATATACTATTCCTCATGCCAATTCTCAACAACACCAATTCCAGTAAATTATTATTGTACACAATCAATATCATACTCACCATCAACATGGTTCAACCCACAATTCAACCATAACCAATCATCAAGTATATATCACAACATGCATATTTCTCATACATCATACCACTAAGGCCTTAATAATCATCATCACATATATGACCACATCATATATCTCAATCATTCAACAACATCAACAATTCAATGCCTATCTTAGGGCCTCTAGCCTAAGTATTTCCTACCACATTACATATTAGATACGGGAAACCGAAACCATACCTTAGCCGATTTTCCCAAGCTCCCCCGGAGCACTTCCAAACCACTTATCCACAAGCTCTCAAGGCCTCAACACCTCCAAGAACAGATTTTTCACCACCAAACCCTTTCCAAGCTTTTCAAAGTCACCAATCAAGCTCCAATATTCACATATACACAACCTAAGCCACAACCATCATACTCATACACAACATCTCAAAACCCAAACATCATAGAACAACAAAATCACACTAGGGTTGAGAATCTTACCACACCCAAGGTCCAAGGAGACAAGATTAACCTTCTCCTTCAAGAGAGTTGGGTCCTATAACATCAAAGAACCCAAAATCTCAACATTTTACCCATGAAACTCGAAAATAAGGGCTGGAATTTCGAACAGAAACACGTGGCTTACCTCAAGATTAGTTGTATGGGTTTTGTAGAGCTCTCCGCGGTGAACGCGTGGCCGCAAACGGAGCGGCAATCGGAGCTCTAGATCAAAAGTTATGGTGGTTTGAAGATCAAGTGAGAGAAAGAACTTGAGAGAGTGTTCTTCCTCCCCTCTCTTCAATTTCAGCGTGTTTGAGTGTGTTGTGAGGTGAGAGAGTGCTGAAAACTAGGGTTTTGGTTTAGTTATGTTGGGCCAAGGGCCCACTTTGGGTCCGGTTGGCCCGGTTTGGCCCGTTCGGTCCAATCTTGGTCCGAATTCTATAAAATTGGTACCGAAATTCTCGTCTCAATTTCCTCTATCATATTAAGCCATAAAAATATCATTTTTGGCTTTCTAGAATAAATTCTCATATATGGGTTAATTAGCCGTTAATTAACCGGGTCTTACATTCTACCCACCTAATTGGGAATTTTGCCCACAAAATTCAAATTCAAATTCAATTACCTGAGAATAAGTGCGGATAATCCGTTCGCATCTCCGACTCAAGTTCCCAAGTGTGTTCCTCAACACCGCCTCGACTCCAAGCCACTTTGACTAATGAAACCTCTTTTCCACGCAACCGTTTGATACTAGTATCATCAATTCTGACTGGAGCCACTGGAAGCGTCAAATCTTCTCTTAACTGAACCGATTCGGGTTCTAACACATGGCTAGCATCAGGAGTGTACTTTCGAAGCTGCGACACGTGAAATACGTCGTGCAGGTTTGAAAGATGGGGTGGTAAAGCCACCCGATACGCCACTGGCCCAATCCTCTCCAAGGTCTGAAATGGACCAATGTATCGAGGATTCAACTTCTTTTCTTTAATCGCTCTACCTACTCCTGTGGTCGGAGTAACTTTCAGGAAAACATGATCTCCTGCCTCAAATTCTAAGGGCTTCCGCCTTTGATCGGCGTAACTCTTTTGACGACTCTGCGCCGTAAGCATCCTATCTCGGATCTTCTTGACTTGTTCAGTGGTCTCAGCTATCATTTCCGGCCCCAACAAGCCTTTCTCTCTAGCTTCATACCAACATAGTGGAGATTGACATTTTCTCCCATACAAAGCCTCATACGGAGCCATTCCGATGCTCGCATGGTAACTATTATTGTATGCAAACTCTACTAACGGCATATACCGATCCCAACTCGCCGGTTGGTCCAAAACACAAGCTCTCAACATATCCTCTAGTGTTTGGATCGTCCTCTCGGATTGACCATCTGTTTGGGGATGGTACGCTGTACTCAAGCTTAATCGAGTTCCAAAAGCTTTCTGAAATGCACCCCAGAACCTCGAAGTGAAACGAGGATCTCTATCAGAGATTATAGTAGCAGGTACACCATGGAGTCTCACAATCTCCTTTATGTATAACCGAGCTAGCTCCTCAAGGGTGTAAGTCATCCGAACGGGTAAAAAGTGAGCTGACTTCGTCAGTCGGTCCACGATCACCCAGATAGCATCAAAACCAGTCCTAGTCATTGGCAATCCCGACACAAAGTCCATTGCAATACTTTCCCACTTCCATTGCGGAACCTCTAAGGGTTGCAACATCCCGGAAGGTCTTTGATGTTCAATCTTTACCTTTTGACAAGTTAAGCACTTTGAAACATATTCCGCCACATCATTCTTCATACCCGGCCACCAAAACATCGCCTTTAAATCATGGTACATCTTAGTACTTCCCGGGTGAATGGAGAATCCGCTTTTGTGTGCCCCCTTTAAGATATCTTGCCTCAAAGTGCCAACATCCGGCACAATGATCCTACCCTTGAATCTCCATAACCCATCTTTTTCTTCCGACACTCTCCACTGTTTTCCTTGCTCGATAGCCGGTAACACCTTCCATAACGCTTCATCATTTTCATGAGCCTTTAGGAGTTCGGACTTAAAGTCACTCGAGATTTCTAATCGGCTCAAACACAAGGTTCCAGATACTTCTCGAGCACCAATTTTTAGACTCTCGAATCCCTTGAGCAACTTCTCCTCTTGAAGCATCATCCAAGACGCATATAACGACTTTCGACTTAACGCATCCGCCACTATATTCGCCTTTCCAGGATGGTAATTTAACTCAAAGTCGTAGTCCTTCAACAATTCCATCCACCTTCTCTGCCTCATATTAAGCTCTTTCTGATCAAAGAGATACTTCAAGCTCTTATGATCAGAGAAAACTTGGAACTTAACCCCATAGAGATAATGCCTCCACACCTTCAAGGCAAACACAACCGCAGCGAGTTCCAAATCGTGCGTAGGGTAACTAACTTCATGAGGTCTCAACTGTCGTGAGGCATACGCCACCACATTATGGTGCTGCATCAGCACGCACCCTAGGCCCTTTAACGATGCATCACAGTACACCTCAAAAGGCTCGTTCGGCTCAGGTAACACTAACACAGGTGCAGTGGTCAACTTTTTCTTCAATGTCTGAAAGCTCTCCTCGCACTCAGGAGTCCAAACAAACGGAGTGTCTTTGCGAGTTAACTTTGTCAACGGCAAAGCTAATTGCGAAAAGCCTTTGATGAACCTTCGGTAATAGCCAGCTAAACCCAGAAAACTCCTTATCTCAGTTACTGTGGTTGGTTGCTTCCAATCCATCACAGCTTCTACCTTGGTTGAATCTACGGCTATTCCCTTCTTACTCACCACGTGACCCAAAAACTTCACCTCACTCTTCCAGAACTCATACTTAGACAGTTTCGCATAGAGTTTCTTCTCCTTTAAAATCTGCAACACGGTCCGCAAGTGTTCCGCATGCTCTTCTTCAGTCTTGGAGTAAATTAGTATATCGTCAATGAAGACAACCACGAATTTATCCAGAAACGGACGGAACACTCTATTCATGTAATCCATGAATACTGCAGGAGCGTTCGTCAACCCAAAGGACATTACAGTGTACTCGTAATGACCATAACGAGTCCTGAAAGCGGTCTTAGGGATATCCTCACCCCTCACCCTTATCTGGTGATAACCGGATCGCAAATCAATCTTAGAGAAAACCCCAGCTCCTTGTAACTGATCCATGAGATCATCAATCCTCGGCAATGGGTACTTATTCTTTATGGTGACCTTGTTCAGCTGCCTGTAATCCACACAGAGTCGCATACTTCCATTTTTCTTCTTTACCAGTAACACTGGAGCTCCCCACGGGGAAACACTTGGTCGGATAAAGTTCTTACCCAACAATTCCTCTAACTGAGACTTTAGCTCGGCCATCTCTAACGGTGACATCCTATAAGGAGCACTTGAGATTGGTCCCGCCCCAGGCACCAATTCAATAGCAAACTCGACCTCTCGGTTAGGTGGAAATTCCTCAATATCATCGGGAAACACTTCCGGAAACTCACACACTACCGGAATCTGATCCAACCTTTGATCATCACCCGAAACACCCGCGGTTAACAACAGGATACCCTGACATTCGGTTCCAGAACAGTTCACCATCATTGAATTCAAGTAATAATTATTCACCACAACCGGCCCTTCTGTATCCTCCGGCATAAAGTACACCGACTTGGTAGAACAATCAAGCAGGACATGGTTTTCGGATAACCAGTCCAATCCCAAGATAAGATCAAGACCAATCATCGGTAAGCAGATTAGATTATGGACAAAATCACGCTGCTTGAACCTAAACGAAACTTTCGGGCATCCTAGTCTAGTTACCATAGCTTCATGGGTAGCATTATACACTTTTAAGTCATAACCTAAGGTTACGATCTTCAACCATAACTCATGGGCTTTCTCAAATGCAACGAATGAATGCGATGCTCCCGAATCAAATAAAGCATTTAAAGTTTGACCAGCCATTTCACAGTTACCTCGAATGAGTGTCTCGGATCCCTCTGCACCCACAGCTGAGGTGGTGAACACCCGACCCGTCTGTTGTGCTTTCCCAGCACCTTGCTTTTGCTTCTCTGGACAACTTGCGGCTTTATGCCCCGCCTTTCCGCAATTGTAGCACAAACCCCATCCGGCCTTGCATGGTACTCCCGGATGGTGACTCCCACACCTAGTACAAGCTTGTTCATTCTGAGGTTGCTTCCCAAACTTCTTCCCTTGGAAATTGTTGTTGTTGTTGGGCCTCCTGAAAGAGCTCCCCCTCTTGAAAGACGGACCTCTAGGTGCAAAGCCCTTCCCTCGGTTCTGTGGAAATGAACCTTTGTGACTCCCTTTCTCAGCGGTTGCCCTTTTCACACACTCCTCAGCAACCCTACACTTGTTCACTAATTCGGAGAAAGTCCTAATCTCCATTGGTCCTACTGAACTGAAGATATCACTCCGGAGTCCTCCTTCATACTTAACACACTTCCATTCCTCATATTCCACCGGAGTCCCTTGGCACATACGAGAGAACCTGAACAGCTCCTCAAACTTGTCAGTATACTCTGATATGGACATAGTACCCTGCTTCAGCTGTAACAATTCAAGTTCCTTAGCCGTCCTAGCAGAAGTCGGAAAGTACTTCTTATAGAACTCTTCTTGAAAGACATTCCAGGTGATATAGTCATCACCCTGCTGCAGAAGACGTCGGATGCCTTGCCACCAATGCGACGCCTCACCGGTGAGCATATAAGTGGCAAACTCGACACGCTGTCCTTCAGGTACCACTTGTGCTTGTAATGCTCGCTCTATAGCCTGAAACCATGTATCAGCCTCAGTCGGGCTAGTAGTTCCCTTGAACTTAGGCGGATTAACCTTCAAAAAGTTTGCCAAGGTCATCGGACCCTGAACTCCACCTCCATCATTACCATGGTTGTTCATCTGTTGACCAAGAGCCTCAGCAGTGGCTTGCATAGCAGCAGCCATGTTCTCCAATGCAGCCATAAAGTTCACCGGGTCATTAGGATTATTCTCCGGTGCACGAGCATTCGTACGACCTCTCGCACTACCTCTACCGCGTCCACGAGGCGCCATCTGGTTCCTATACACACCCAACAATCGATATTAAGTTGATCAGTCTCAATATCGGAAGTCTAGTGCTTCAAAGTCCCAAATGCATGCTCATGAACGTTTATGCCAATTATATCAAGCAGATATACTAATAGCACATAACACACACACACAGAGAATGCACAGAAGCATAGTCAGTCCATCCCTCAGGCTCTATAGGAACGAACTGCTCTGATACCATAATGTAACACCCTACCATACAGAGTCTTATGCTTAAGTCATAATTCAGAGATGGCAAGGTATTACGACCTCTAAAACAAAAATTTAGTACGTATAGTAGTATGAATAATTGATTATAACTAGGAGCCTTTGCAGAAAAAGGGGTAAACAAAAACCGTAACTCGAACGCGCAACACTCCGATCGATAACGTAACGAGCAAGGGATAAGCTAACGCAAGATCATATATATAAAGAGTGTCAAAAACGGGAATATCAAGACTCAAAATCCGGCTGCGAAGATAACCGGTCCGAGCATAATAATATATACATATAATAAAATAAGGAAACCCCAAAGGAAACCCAAAGGGACACAAATACATACAACCTATTCTCCAAAATCCCCTCTAGAAGGAGTCATCACAGTGTATTATTTAATGGAGATAAAAGTATCTAAACAAGATATATAAACCAAAACAGAGTCCCGAGAACAAAGGATCTTCGCTAATTCAGAAGTCTCCAGCATGCCTCAACGAGAAGCCTCGCGTCCTGCATCTGAAAACCACAAAATCCGCATGGGTGAGAACCAGAGGTCCCCAGCACGGTAACAGCTTCCACATATATAATACATAATAATAGAGGAAAGCCAAAGGCAATCCTAGAACTTCCTCCAGATAATATCAAAGCTTATAAACAAGCTAAACCATATAAGGGTATCTGACTAAAGATTCTTCAGTCTAACTAATACTTCCCTTTCCAATTCCTTCAAACCTCCCAACCACCAGCAGGAGTATATAATAGCAAACACAATTATATCAGACAAAGAATATACAAATAGGAGCAGTTAAGACATTTAGACAATTAGCAAGTAATATGCAGTCAAATAGGCAATCTCAAACAATTCACATAGTATGCATATGATGAATGCCTGTCCCTAGTGGCTGATGATATCATCTGTCGGTTATAGAGCCAACCCGACAAGTCCTGGTAGCTAACCATTGGACTGTCCCTCTGTCGCGCATCCCCAACTCGAGTTATACTCGTTATAAACTTGATCATAAACATGATCCATATCCATCACCCTCACTGGTGAATATTTCGGGGGCGAGCTCATCCGGGTCTTTCACAGTGCCCGGCCACACTTACGACATAGGGTCAACAGAGTCTCGAGCCTCCACCTGGAGCACGTGGTGGCTAGCCACTGCTTCCTCCCAGGGATCTCGTGCCTCTGATAGTGGAAGTGCAAATCTCAATTATCAATAATTCAGCATAAGCATGCATGAATTCTCATCCATGGATCAACATCCATATCAGCCATCCGGCTCACGGTTCAGTCCAGAACCAGCCAATATTCATATTATACACAGCCTTTCAGGCTCACGGTTAAATCCATAACCAGCCGTTTCATTAGCAATTATAGCCTTTCGGCCCATGGCTTAACAAGCACTTCCACCACCATCCTCCGCATCTCACATAATCATCTTGATCCTCATTGATCATTCATTTTTCCCTTGCTTCACTCGCAAGTTACCTCATTCACTAGCTCCTTTTTAATAGCTAGGCATGTCATAATGATTTAAGACATAAATGGTGAGATCGGAGGCTTAGAAGTATGAGATTTGGCTTTTAAAACTCAAAAATCAACTTTGGGATGAAAACAGGGCCACGCGTACGCGCACTCCACGCGCACGCGTGGATGGCCTCAAAAACTCATCGACGCGCAAGCGTCATGCACGCTAACGCGTGGATTAAAGATTTGCCAATCGACGCGCACGCGCCAACCACGCGTACGCGTGGGTGTTCTCGTGCCCCAGGCACAACACTGGCACAGTTCTGGCATAACTCTCTGGAAAATGGCTGGGCATTGGGTGCAGCACAATCGGCGCGCCCGCGCACATCACGCGCACGCGTGGATGGCGCTTTCTGGAAGATCGGCGCGTACGCGCCAGGTGCGCCCACGCGCAAGGGGTCATTCTGCTAAAAATTTTCTAAGTTAAAAGCTGCAGAATTCACAGATTTAAACCCCAATCTTCCAACGGACATAACTTCCTCATTTTAAATCGTTTTTCACCCGTTCTTTGAACGGCATGGACATCCCGGATCCAATTTCATTTCTAAACAGATTTGGTACAAAACGGAGATCCGTAGTCCAAGTTATGTCCCGCCAAAGTGTACCCAAAAACCATATTTTCATACAAAACCACAAAGTGCCAATTTCAAAACAAGCCATTTCCAACTCTTTTCAAAACCAATCAAAACATGCTAGGTTCATCCCTTTTCTTTGAAATCAATCAAAATATATCAAATTCAACATCAAGCCTCCTCAACTCACACATTGGCACACATTACCACAAATTACCAAAATCACTATCTCATCATTTTACCCCACTTCACCCAAGTGGCTCAAACTCAAACACATTGACATATCATATACTATTCCTCATGCCAATTCTCAACAACACCAATTCCAGTAAATTATTATTGTACACAATCAATATCATACTCACCATCAACATGGTTCAACCCACAATTCAACCATAACCAATCATCAAGTATATATCACAACATGCATATTTCTCATACATCATACCACTAAGGCCTTAATAATCATCATCACATATATGACCACATCATATATCTCAATTATTCAACAACATCAACAATTCAATGCCTATCTTAGGGCCTCTAGCCTAAGTATTTCCTACCACATTACATATTAGATACGGGAAACCGAAACCATACCTTAGCCGATTTTCCCAAGCTCCCCCGGAGCACTTCCAAACCACTTATCCACAAGCTCTCAAGGCCTCAACACCTCCAAGAACAGATTTTTCACCACCAAACCCTTTCCAAGCTTTTCAAAGTCACCAATCAAGCTCCAATATTCACATATACACAACCTAAGCCACAACCATCATACTCATACACAACATCTCAAAACCCAAACATCATAGAACAACAAAATCACACTAGGGTTGAGAATCTTACCACACCCAAGGTCCAAGGAGACAAGATTAACCTTCTCCTTCAAGAGAGTTGGGTCCTATAACATCAAAGAACCCAAAATCTCAACATTTTACCCATGAAACTCGAAAATAAGGGCTGGAATTTCGAACAGAAACACGTGGCTTACCTCAAGATTAGTTGTATGGGTTTTGTAGAGCTCTCCGCGGTGAACGCGTGGCCGCAAACGGAGCGGCAATCGGAGCTCTAGATCAAAAGTTATGGTGGTTTGAAGATCAAGTGAGAGAAAGAACTTGAGAGAGTGTTCTTCCTCCCCTCTCTTCAATTTCAGCGTGTTTGAGTGTGTTGTGAGGAGAGAGAGTGCTGAAAACTAGGGTTTTGGTTTAGTTATGTTGGGCCAAGGGCCCACTTTGGGTCCGGTTGGCCCGGTTTGGCCCGTTCGGTCCAATCTTGGTCCGAATTCTATAAAATTGGTACCGAAATTCTCGTCTCAATTTCCTCTATCATATTAAGCCATAAAAATATCATTTTTGGCTTTCTAGAATAAATTCTCATATATGGGTTAATTAGCCGTTAATTAACCGGGTCTTACAACCATCACGTTTGTATTGACAATTAATTTCAATTAATACAATAGTAAAGGGAGTTTATGAAAAGCAAGCATTCAGAGTAGTAGGATAAAAGATACTGAAAAGCAGTGCACAATGCCATACGGGCATTTTCACAAACACATAGCATGCATGTTAAATAATCTAATGAAAATAATAAATTGAACATGCAAGCAACCCTTTAAAAATAAATATATACAATTGTCAAATAATTCATCTAATAATCCACAAGTAAAATATAGAAATAATGGCCCAAATAAATTTCTAACACCAATGAAAATAATGCAATGAATGAAAGTATGTAAATAAATTAAAATAAAAAGAAAAATAAGAAAGATGAGAAGGGAAAGAAGATAAGAAAGGAAGAAGAAAGAAATAAGAAAAGATAAGAAGAATAAGGATTCGGAGAAGAAAAGATAAGAAAATTGGCACTAATCTGGATAGGTTGTGCGACGCTGGCGACGCGGTCGCGTGGGTGACGCGGTCGCGTGGTGCGCAATAAGGTTAGGCGACGCGGACGCGTGGGGCACGTGATCGCGTGACTCGATTTGTGCTAGTGGCGCGAGTGCAGCCTCGCGGTCGCACAACTCTCTGTTCAAAACTCTTTTTGCCAAAAATCTGGGTGACGCGGTCACGTGGGTGACGCGATCGCGTGAATGGCCTTATCTTCAATATGACGTGGACGCGTGGGGCACGCGTTCGCGTGGGAGGTTTGGGCTTCCAGCACGAGTCCAGCCCAACTCCAGCACAACTTTCGGCCAAGCACCCTTTTTACGTCGATTTTCAGGGCACGTGGCCGTGTGGGGCACGCAATCGCGTGGGAGGCTAGTATTCTCCTACGACGCGGACGCGTCAGTGACTCTAGTATCTCCTTCATGCCACGCTCTTCACTAGACTGTCCACATGGAGGTGTGGCTGATCCTTGTATATTTGAGCACCTAGAAGCCCATTGAATTAATACTTGCCCCAGTTGTTGAACGGTTGCCTGAAATTTAATTACTGTTTCCACTAGGCGAACCTCTGCTTCTCGGGTTGCTGGACTTGGACATGCTACAAAAGAAAGTGGTGGTGATTGGAAGTGATTGGATTGGGATTGGGGTGGTTCTATATATGGTTCATATGGCTCATAAGGTGGTTGGTATGGTGGTTGAGGGTTAGGGTCATATGGAGGTGAATGGCGGAAAGGGGCTTGTGAGTTTGGTGGTCCAAAGTTATGTTGAGGAGGGGGTTCATAGGCGTATGGTGGTGGTTGTTGATAATTAAAAGAGCGCTCACCATAGCCATTGCCTTGATATGCATCACAGAATGGTTGTTGATAATCCATTGGAGGTGGTTGCTGCCATGAGGATTGATCAAGTCCTTGTGGCTCCTCCCATCTTTGATTGTTCCAACCTTGATGCCTGTTCTCATTGTAATTTCTTCTTCCTGCAACATAATTGTAACTAGACTCATAGCCAAAGAGGTGAGAGTTCATAGTAGTAAATAAAAATTAAAAACAAAAAATAAAAATAAATTTAAATTAAAAGGTTATTTAAATTTTTAATTTGAAAATTAAATTTTGAAATTTGAATTTTTGAAATTTGAATTTTTGAAATTTGAATTTTTGAAATTTTGAAATTTGAAATTTGAAATAAGATAAAATAAGATAAAAATTTTAAAAATAAAAATCTGAATTTTTTTTTCGAAAAAATTAATTAAAAATATTTTTGAATTTAATGAGGAAAGAGAAAAACAAAAAAAATGACACCAAATTTCAAATTTTTAGATCAAAACGAAGAAAACAACTAAGAACAGCTTGAAGGTCAAGATGAACGTGAAGAACAGCTTGAAGATCAAGATGTTACACTAAGAACAAATTTTTGAAAAAATTTTTTTTTTAATAACTAAATAAAAACAAATAACCTCTTAATGTACGAAAAAGCAAAAAAATAAAAACAAAAATAAAAACAAATAAACAAGTAAAAAGCAAATATTTACAATAACCAATAATAAGGCACACGTTTGCAATTCCCCGGCAACGGCGCCATTTTGACGTTAGGATTTTTGCCAGTAAAGAATTTCATAAAAACAGTCGCGTTGTAGATATAGTCTCTAAACCGACAGAAATCCCTTCGTACAAACGTTTTGGTTGTCACAAGTAACAAACCCCTTTAAAATTGATAACCGAGTATTTAAACCTCGGGTCGTCTTCTCAAGGAATTGCAGGGAGGTGTTCTTATTATTGATTATGAAAAAGTGTGTTTTGGGGGAATGTTGAGTTTAGGCAATGGTCACAGATATATTTAAATGACAAGTAAAATAAATAAATAACTGTAAGCTAAACTCTTGGCAAGGTAAGAGAAATTGGAAGTCCGGACCAAGTTATCCTTATCAATGATAATGAAAATTGAATCTTAATTCCACTTAGTCAACCTTTACTAAAGTAAAGGAAAGTCAAGGGACTAATTAGTTTGATCTTCGAATTCTATTTATTTCCTAAGAAAAGATTGGGATTATTGAAGTTCACTTCAATTGGCAAGATAACAATTAACAATTATGCTGTTGAGTTGGATAACTCCTGAGTTACTGATTTCTTAACCAAAACCAAAAGGGAAAAAGTAAATCTACTGGAATAAAAATGCCTTTAGATGTAAAGCAATAATAACAGCAATCATAAATTGAAATACCTCAAATAATATTAATTAGGAAAATTATATGTAACATGGAAGAGTTCATAAATTAAATAAAAATAAAGAACCTGGGATTGAGAGTCACTCCTAAAACTAAGAGAAGTCCTAAATCCTAAGAGAGAGAGGAGAGAACCTCTCTCAAAACTAATCTAAATCATGAGAAGTGAATTATGAGAGCCCTCATGTATGATGCATTTCCCCACTTTATAGCCTCTAATCTGTGTTTTCTGGGCTGCAAACTGGGTCAGAAACAGCCCAGAATTCGCTGGAGAAGAATTCAAACACGCTGATTTCCGTCACTGCGACGCGACCGCATGGATCACGCGGTCGCATCGCCTAGTGTCAGGGAAACTATAACATACTATATATCAAATCGAAGCCCCGGATGTTAGATTTCCAACGCAACTGAAACCGCGTCATTTGGACCTCTGTAGCTAAAGTTATAGCTGTTTGAGTGCAGAGAGGTCAGGCTGGACAGCTTAGCAATTTCTCCAACTTATTGCATTCCTTCCACTTTTGCATGCTTCTTTTCCATCCTCCAAGCCATTCCTGCCCTATAATCTCTGAAAGCACTTAACACACATATCAAGGCATCTAATGGTAATAAAAGAGGATTAATAATAAGCAAATATAAGATCAAAGAAGCATGTTTTCAATCATAGCACATAATTAGGAAAGCAAATGTAAAACCATGCAAATAGTATGAATAAGTGGGTAAAGAGTTGATAAAATCCACTCAATTGAGCACAAGATAAACCATGAAATAGTGGTTTATCATGTCTCCAATCTGAACCTTCTCTATCTCACCTTCTGGCTACGGACGGAGTTCTTCTCGTCTCTGAACTCCGCCAAGCTCAATTGTATGAAACTCTTCTCCTCTGCCTCTGAGGTTTAGAATTTCGTTAGAACAGCGGCATGCCATCTTTTGATCTGCTTTTATTGTGGCTATCCCCTCTGTAGTTGGGAATTTCATGCATAGATGTGGAGTCGAGACTATTGCACCGAGTTGATTTAGTGTTGTCCGACCTATTAGAGCATTGTAGGCTGAACTCACGTCGACCACAATGTAGTCTATTTTGAGTGTCCTGGATTGGTTCCCTTTTTTGAAGGTTGTATGTAGTGATACATTTCCCAATGGTTGAACCGGGGTATCTCCCAATCCGAATAGATTGTTCGGGTATGCCCTAAGCTCCTTGACCTCTAGGCCGAGCTTGTCGAAGGCAGTTTTAAACAAGATGTCGGCGGAGCTCCCTTGGTCTATTAATGTGCAGTGGAGATTGGAGTTTGATAGTATGATGGTGATGACCATGGGGTCGTCGTATCCCGAGATGATACCGGATGCGTCCTCTTTAGTGAATGTGATTGCAGGGATGTCGGGTGCCTCCTCCTTTTCCTCGACATGATATACTTCTTTGAGATATCTTTTACAAGATGATTTGGAGATTTCTCCCCCTGCGAATTCGCCGTGTATCATGTGGACGTGTCTTTCCGGTGTACGAGGTGATCGCGCCGTTCGTCCGATATCTTCGTCCCTTCGTCTCTTTCTTTGGTCATCATCTCGGGTGGCTAGAAACCGATCTAGTTTTCCTTCCCTCACTAATTTTTCTATGATGATCTTTAGATCGAAGCACTCGTTGGTGGAGTGCCCTCGCACTCGATGATATTCGCAATATTCATTCTGGTTTCCTCCTCCTCTTTTGCCTTTGGGTGGCCGAGCTGGGGGAATTTTCTCCGTATGGCAGACTTCTTTGTATACGTCGACTAGGAATGCCCTGAGAGGGGGTGTAATTGTGGTATTTTTTGATTTTCTCCCCTTGTCAATCTTCTTTCCTTTTGGATTCCTTGTCTTTATCTCGGCAGGGGACCCCGGATTTTGAGGTCTCTCCCAACCGAGCGTTTTCTTCCATGTTGATGTATTTTTCTGCTCGCTCCTGCACTTCGTCTAGGGAGGTAGGGTACTTCTTTGATATGGATTGGCTAAAAGGTCCTTCTCGTAGGCCATTGATGAGTCCCATGATGGCGGCCTTTGTTGGCAAGCTTTGTATGTCCATGCACGTTTTGTTGAATCTTTCCATGTAGTTGCGGAGGCTCTCCCGATCTCCTTACTTGATCCCCAGTAAACTAGGGGCGTGCTTGGCCTTATCTTTTTAGATGGAGAATATGGCTAGAAATTTTTTAGCCAGGTCGTCAAAGTTTGAGATGGACTTTGGAGGTAGGTTGTCGAACCATCTGATTGCTGTCTTCGTGAGAGTTGTTGGAAAAGCTTTGCAGCGAACGGCATCTGAGGCGTTGGTGAGGTACATTCTGCTTCTGAAATTGCTGAGATGATGGTTGGGATCTGTGGTGCCATCGTACAAAATCATATCCGGGAGTTTGAAGTCTTTTGGAATTTTGGTTTTCATGATTTCCCTGGTGAATGGATCTTCTTCTTTGCGTGAATTTTCCTCAGGAGTGGTCCGAGGAGCTTTTGATTTGAGATCGGCTTCTAATTGCCGCAGTTTATCTTCCAATTCTCGACGCCGCCGTACCTCTCTTTGTAGATCCTTCCCGACCTCTCGTTGTTGTTGGGTTTCTTTTTCAAGTTGCTTTAAGCGATCTTGAAGTGCTTCTAATTACCCCTGGATTTGATGAGTTTTTGTCCCTGTTAGATTCCGGAGTATCCTTTAGTGTAGTGTCTGCGTTTTTGTGCGGTGATCTATTTTCCAGATCTGAATCGTGGTCGTTGTCATGACCGTCCGCCATTTTGTTGGGATGACTTCTAGGTTCCCCGGCAACGGCGCCAATGTTCCGAGGGTTACCTGAAACTGTAGGTCGATCTCGGACGAGATCTTCTGTACTGGTCGGAGATGACGTGTCTGGCTGGTGGGTGGCGGCCGGAGCTGTCGTGTCCGATTTGTAGGACTGGCTACACTGCTGATCCTTCGTCACCGGAGGGTGGGGGTACCTGCAAGAGACTCCGATGCTTAAGTTAGCATGGGTATTAAGCAGGTTTTTATGTAGAATCAGAGTATGAGTTATACCTGGGTGCTCCAGTGTATTTATAGTAGTGTGGAGTGACCTTTTTAGATAAGATAAGTTGGTTATCTTATCTTATCTTATCTTTATCTTTTAGTTGAGGTCAGCTTATCTTCAAGGGAACCGCCCTTATCTCTATAGGCCTGGGCGGCCTTTGGATTTGGGTCGTATTCCTTGAGTTGGGCCCTTTTTGGGCTTTCCTGTCGATTTGGCTGACCTCTTTAAGAAGAGGTCGGGCAGCCTGACCTGAAGAGGTCAGTCGCTTTGTCGCCAATCATCCCAGGTCGGATATCTCGACCCAGGGTATGAACAGTAGGCATTTGATAAAAGAAAATAACTGGAAATTGACATTTGATTAAAGTGAACATCTATCTAGCTCATCAGGCCGCTTGGCCGGTGTGCCCAAGCTATGAATAGAATCTTCTCAGGTTACCTGCATTCCATGTTCTCGGGATTTCCTTGCCGTCGTGGCTCTCCAATTTTTAGGCACCTTTGCCAAGCACCTCTTTGATTCTGTAAGGGCCTTCCCAATTTGTCGCCAGCTTTCCTTCTCCTGGTGTTGGTAGCCCAATGTCGTTGCGTCGCAGGATGAGGTCATTCTCTTCAAACTCCATTCTGAGCACTTTGGTGTTGTATCGTAGCGCCATCCTTTGTTTCAGTGCTGCTTCCGACAAATGAGCACTTTCTCTGGCCTCATCCACTAGGTCCTTCTCAACCACCTCTTCTACTCCTTTCAGAAGTAACCGCGGGCTCGGCTCGCCAATCTCCATTGGTATCATTGCATCGACCCCGTATGTTAGGCGAAAGGGGGTTTCACCTGTGGAGCTTTGCTCGGTTGTGCGGTAGGACCATAGAACGGAGGCGAGTTCGTCGGCCCATGCCCCTTTTTGCTGTTTAGCCGTTTCTTGAGGCCTACCAAGATGACTTTGTTTGCGGACTCTACCTGTCCATTTGTCTGGGGGTACTCTACCGAGGAGAACTTCTGTTTTATGCCCAAGCCGGTGAGGAATTCTGTGAATTTCTTGTCGGCGAATTGCGTTTCATTGTCCGAGATGACGATTTTCGGGATGCCGAACCGTGTTATCACCTGCCTCCACATGAACTTTCTACAGTTGGCTGACGATATACTAGCCAGTGGTTCAGCCTCTATCCATTTTGTGTAGTAGTCAACGGCAACTATGAGGTATTTGACTTGTCCGGAGCCAACTGGAAAGGGTCCCAATAGGTCGACCCCCATTGTGCGAAAGGTCGAGAGGACGTCAGTAGACTCAGCTCGGAGGCCGGCGCTCTGTGGAAGTTGGCGTTCTCTTGACACTTGACACATTTTCTAACAAATTCCCTGGAGTCTTTCATCATTGATGGCCAGTAATACCCCGCTCGGATGAGCTTCCTTGCTAGGGCTTTGCCCCCAATGTGGTGGCCGCAGCATCCCTCATGGACTTCTCTAAGTACGTAGTCCGTCTGGTCAGGATGCAAGCACTTCAATAGGGGTTGGCTGAGTCTCTTTCTGAACAGTTGTCCCTGTATGATTGCATATTTGGCTACCTCCCTCCTCAATGTTTTGGTTGCTTTCTCATCGTCAGGTAGTTTGCCATGTTCCAGGAAGTTTGTGATGGGGTCTAACCAGGAGGGGCTTGATTTTTCCAAATGGAGGACAACCGTTGGCTCCTTTACCACGCCCTGGATGAGAGACCGGTTGCCCGCTCCTGGCTTTGTGCTTGCTAGTTTAGATAGGAGGTCTGCCCGTGTGTTCCTCTCTCTCGGAACGTGTTGGACCGTGACCTCCTGGAATTGCCTGGTCAATTCTCTAACCTTTTCCAAATACCTTTACAGCAACGGGTCTCTGGCTTGATAGCTTCCGTTTACTTGCGAGGTGATGACCTGTGAGTCGCTGCACACTTCCAGCCTTGTCGCCCCGACTTCCCGGGCTAAGGTCAGTCCACCCAAGAGGGCTTCGTATTCCACTTGGTTGTTCGATACGGGGAATTCGAACTTGGTCGATTGCTCGTATATGACCCCAGCCGGGCTCTCTAAGATGACTCCGGCGCCCCCAGACGTTTGGTTGGAGGCCCTGTCTACATGGAGCCTCCACCGTGTGCCCATTTCCTCGGGGTGATCGCCTGTTACCTCTACCAGGAAATCCGCCATTGCCTGCACCTTGATTGCATGTCGGGGATCGTACTGCAAGTCATATTAGGAGAGCTCGATGGCCCAAGTCATCATCCTTCCTGCCAAATCAGGCTTTTGGAGTACTTGGCGAATTGCTTGGTCCGTTCTCACGACGACACGGTGGCCCTGGAAGTACTGCCTCAGCCTTCAGGAGGAGGTTAGGAGTGCCAGCGCCAGTTTCTCCAGTTTGCTATACCTCAACTCTGCTCCTTGTAGCGCCCTGCTTAAAAAGTAGATTGGTTGATGGGCCTTCCCTTCTTCTCGTACCAGCACTGCTGCAAGTGCTTCCTCCGTTACGGCTAGGTAGAGGTAGCGTGGTTCTCCGGCCTTAGGCTTCCCGAGCACCGGAGGTGTTGCTAGGATTTCTTTGAAGTGGTTGAATGCTTCCTCGCATGCAAGAGTCCATTCAAATGCTATCCCCTTTTTCATCAGATGGAAGAAGGGCAGGGCTTTTGCTGCCGATGCACCGAGGAAGCGGGTTAACGCAGTCAGCCTTCCTGCCAATCGCTGGACATCTTTGATACAACCCGGGCTCTTCATCTGGAGAATCACTTGACATTTCTCAGGGTTGGCTTCTACCCCCTCTTTGGGTTATCATGAACCCTAGGAACTTTCCAGCCTCCATGGCAAAGGCGCATTTGAGCGGGTTAAGCCTCATGCCGTGTTGTCGAAGGGACGCAAATACACCCCCCAGGTCGCTTAGGAGATCGTCGAGCCGTGTGGTTTTCGCGAGGATGTCGTCTACGTAGACTTCCATTGTCTTGCCTATGAGCCCGTTGAATATCTTGTTCTTCAGCCTCTGGTACGTGGCGCCAGTGTTTTTCAGGCCAAATGGCATCACCTTGTAGCAATAGATCCCCCCCGGCGTTATGAACGCCGTTTTATCCTCGTCGGGGCGGTGCATCGGTATCTGGTTGTACCCAGAGTATGCGTCTATGAAGCTCAGATACCGGTACCCCGCCACTGCGTCGACGAGTGCATCGATGTTGGGAAGGGGATAGCAGTCCTTGGGGCATGCTTTGTTGAGGTCGGAGTAGTCCACACACATTCTCTACCTCCCATTGTGCTTTTTTACCAAAACCACATTTGATAGCCAAGTGGAGTAGTCTAGTTCACGGATGAACCCTGCTTCGGGGAGGCCGGCCGTCTGCCTGGCCACCTCCTCTGCCCTTTCCTGTGACATCTTCCTTCTCCTTTGGGCCACTGGTTGGGCTTCCGGCTTGACGGCCAGGCTGTGTGACATGAGTTGGGGGTCTATCCTTGGCATGTCGGATGGCGTCCAAGCAAACAGGTCAGCATTGGCTCTAATCATCTTCATCAAAGGTTCTTTTAATTCATGGGGGAGATTTCTGTTTATGAATGTGAATTTCTCCTCCGCGTCCCCAACTCTGAATTTTTCCAGGTCCCCCTCTGGCTCGAGCCTGGGCTTGTCATCTACTCTGGCATCCAGGTCGGCAAGGAATACCCCTGATGCTTCTTTGGATTTTTTCCTCAAGGAAAGGCTGGCGTGGTCGCAGGCGACTGCCGTTTCCAAGTCTCCTCTAATGGATCCTACGTATCCGTCATCAGTAACAAACTTCATTACGAGCATCTTCGTACTGATCGCTGCTCCAAGGTCGTTTATGGTTTTCCTCCCCAGGATGATGTTGTAGGCTGTGGAATCTCGCAAAACTATGAAATCGGCCATTACTGTCCTTCGCCTCTGTCCTTGTCCCATGGAGGTCGGGAGGGAGATAATCCCATCGGGCTTGATGAAGTAGTCGCCCAACCCTACCATACCGTGTTGGTGGGTCGCTAGGTCGGCGTCACGCAGTCCCAGGGCATCAAATACGTTGCGGAACATGATGTTTGAGTCCGCCCCTGTATCCACGAGGATTCGTTTGACGAGACCGGTTCCGATTCTGGCCGTGATGACCATGGGGGGCTCTCCAGGACCTCGTCAAACCATTGGTCTTCTGGGCCAAAGGAGATGGATGGGAGCCTCTGGGAACTTTTTGCAGATGAAGAGGAGACTGCCAGGACTTTGCCGTCTTTCTTCTGTACCGATCTCGACCTCGGGGCCGAATTCCTCGCCGTTACTACGTTCACCACCGTGAGACCGTGGTCGTCTCCCTCCGGTTCTTGGCGTCACCTTGTCGCCCGGGACCTGTCCTCGCCCTCGTCGTCGCGATTCCATCTCCTCGGCTCTCTAATGAGGTGGGAGAATTCAGCAAGCTTCCCGTCCCTGATTGCTTGCTCTAGTGCATCCTTCAGGTCGAAACAGTCTTGGGTCTTGTGCCCATATCCCTTGTGATATTCGCAATAAAGGCTTTTGTTTCACCCTGTTCGATCCTTCAGACGTCAGGGTTTCGACAATATTCCTTTCTCGGCTATCTGTTGGTAAACTTCCATGATCGGTGTCGCGAGGGGAGTGTAATTAGTGAACTTCCCGACTCGGGGAAATGGCTTTGGTGTCTTGTTCGCACCCCCGTCTCCCACATGTTCCCTTGGTCTTTCTCCACTCTCGTGGTGCCGGGTTTGGTTGTGAGAGGGCTACTGTTTGTTGGCAGCCACGACCCGGCTGACATCTTCATCATTAATGTACTCCCTCACTACACACTGGATCTCCTGCATTGTCCAGACTGGTTTCGTAGTAAGATGCTTTCTGAAGTCCTCGTTCAGGAGTCCGTTCGTCAAGCACAAACTTGCTACCGAGTCCGTCAGCCCGTCAATCTCCAAGCATTCATCGTTGAACCCATCCAGGTATTTCCTGGCCGTCTCGCCGGGTCTTTGTGTCACCCCCAGTAGGTTGATTGGGTGCTTTGCTTTGGCGATCCTGGTCGTGAATTGGGCTAAGAAGGTATGGCTGATGTCTGCAAAACCAGTCACTGAGCCCTGCAAGAGGTTATTGAACCACCGTATTGCAGGTCCCGCCAAAGTGACCGGGAATGCACGGCACCTTACCTCGTCCCCCACTCCTTCTAGGTTCATCCTGGCCTCAAAGGCCGTGAGGTGTTCCAGCGGGTCTTGCGTTCCGTCATACCTCATGTCCGTTGGCTTGTCAAAGTGTTTCGGTAGCCGGACCTCGAGTATGGAACGATGGAATGGGGTCGCTCCCATTATCACGGATCCCCGGGTTCTCGCCGTTCTTCCTTCGTCGTATTCCCGACGAGCGTCTTTGTGTCTACGATCCGTTGTACGCCGCCTCTCATGTCTAGCATAGATGACGGGGTCATGGCGTCTTCTCGCGCGTCCTCTTTCCCCAGCGCTCTCGAATTCAGCTTGGGGGCTGGGCGTGCGTCTGGAGTGGCTCCTAGAGTGGGAGCGTGAGTGGCTTTGTTCTGGGGTGTGCTGATCGTGTTCTCTATCTACTAGGCGGCGTTCCAAGTCTTGCATTCTGTGGCGCAGCTCTTGCATTATTCTGGCGTGGTTGTCACCAGTTCCCCCGAAGGGGCGTCTCTCGTGGGATTGTGTTGCGTGCCTTGGAGGGGATCTTGGATGCTGCTGGAAAGCATTCGCGGTGGCGTCCCCTCCGGGCTCGGCCCCGCGTCTTGTTCCGGTTTGGACCAGTACGAAGTCCATGGACGACATCCCCACAGACGGCGCCAATGTTCGGTAAGTCGGTTACCGGACGGTTCGGTTGACGGACGGTTCGGGTTGGTATCCCGGTTGGTGGTGGGGATCTCGTCTGGTCGTGGGCTGCCGGTCAGGTGTAGACGGGGTCCCGAGCACATCGTGAGGGAAAAAGGGGGGTGTCACCTGCAAAGACACTCCGACGCTCTAGTCAGTAAATGTGCAGGCGAAAAGGGGGTAGAGTGATGTGTGACGTACCTTGGGGGAACGGTAAAACCTTCCCCTTATATACTGTCAGAGGTGGGCCCTGCAAGGACAGGCCACTACAGCTGTGAGGGACGCGTGTCCGGGTCGGCTGTGGGGCACCCTACTCTTGACCGTTCGGGTCGGGTAATGTTCGGTAAGTCAGTTACCTGACGGTTCAGTTGCCGGACGGTTTGGGTTGGTATCCTGGTTGGTGGTGGGGATCTCGTCTGGTCGTGGGCTGCCGGTCAGGTGTAGACGGGGTCCCGAGCACTTCGTGAGGGAAAAAGGGGGGTGTCACCTGCAAAGACACTTCGACGCTCTAGTCAGTAAATGTGCATGCGAAAGGGGGTAGAGTGATGTATGACGTACCTTGGGGGAAGGAGAAGGGTAAAACCTTCCCCTTATATACTGTCAGAGGTGGGCCCTGCAAGGACAGGCCCACTTTCCCCGAGGCGTTCTCCTCACAGCTGTAGGTGAGCTGTCAGGGACGCGTGTCCGGGTCGGCTGCGGGGAGCCCTACTCTTGACCGTTCGGGTCGGGTGGCGCTCGGGTCGGCCCAACCCGTGGAGGGTTTGGGCCAGGCCGTAACATCAATGTTTTGATGCTTTTCTGACCTCACCGATTAACTTATCCACTACTTATTCTCATGGAGAAACCATATGTTTTTTATCACCTTCCGATAGTTTGTCATCTATTTGCACTTTTTTTTTCTCTGATACCATGTTAGAAATATGAGACTAAACTGGAGAAAGAATTTCTGTATTATTGAGTTTATTCAAGCTGTCTAGAATGATACAATATAAAAAGATATTTATAAGTATTAAGAGTACGTAATATTCTATAATAAATATTCAGATATGATAAATAATGCTAATTGATCCTAATTATTTTCTAACAGACACAAAATGGTGGAGGATCTATCTTGGATGAGTTTTATACATTATAAAAGAGACACAGAGAACTAGAACTTCAATCATAGTTAATGAAACGAGAATATACGGAACATTTATTGGTCATAAAAGCACTCTATTTCAGAAGCATATTTACCTTGCATCTTTTACCATCAAATTTGTTTATTTGATTTATTGATTCTTACATTATTGATATAGGTGGGCAGACTCTGTACGAGTAAGAGTAGAAGTGGACACTTAATAGACACTACAAAAAAAAAGGGTTAAAATAGTAATTTTTTTGGAAATAACAATGGTTACAACTGCCATTATTACTAAAAATGGCGCCTTCCAAAAACACCGGTATTCTGGCCGATATTTTGGTTATTATGGTGATTTTTTTATGGTTAAAATGGCAGTTTTAGCCGTCATTGTAACCAAATAAAACAGAGGTTTGTTGTTGTTTAAAATGACGATTTTTAATCGCCGTTTTTATCAGGGTTAAATGGCATCATTCTCGTTTAAAATGACGGTTTTTAATCGCCGTTTTTACCTGGGTTTAATGGCATTATTTTCATTTAAAATGAAATTTCTAACCTCTGTTTTTATCAGGATATAATGGCACCGTTTTGTTTAAAATGGTAATTTTTAACCGTCGTTTTTACCTAAGTATGATGGCAATTTCATACTTTCTAAAATGAGATCGAAACTACCTATTTAAAATGACATTTTTAGAACTCAAACTTTAAAATCTCATAATAACCAAAAGGCATAACCTTAAATCAAACATCATAACAAGATTTTTAATTCATACATGGTTTGCGAAAATCAAAAGTCATAATCCAAAAAATAAAGTATCAAAGATAACATTTTTTAATAATTTATCTTAATATATATATATATATATATATATATATATATATATATATAATACTTAATAAATAAAATCTTTATCATGCAAGATTATGCTTCTTTGTTGCTCGCTCCAGAAGACTTACTTTCTAACTCTTTTGGTGATGAAATCTCACTCTCTTAATCCAATTCCTACAACAAAAATATAATTATGAGCTCCACTACAAAAAAAGGGGCATAAAATGGCAACATAATGGGGATTCTATAAAACCGCCATTATATTCATATTTGAGGCGGTTTGTGCGACTGCCATAATTTGCTTGTAGAAAGCAGCGTTTTTTTTTGTGCTTTTGGCGGTTTTAAACGCCATTACCTACTCCTGCTCCTGCTTCACTGGTAAAAAAAATTTTTTATTTCATTAATAAACATTGTGATATTTAATCAAACCTCCATCGCAATGTGAGAAACCAAGAAGAAACTCCATGGCAACATGAGATCTGCAATCTCATCCGTGAGGCTCTCCTCTGGTGGCAAGCTCCTCCATCAACGCTTTTCTTCCAGCTGCGATCTCCTCCATCAACGTTTCACTTCAATTGATGGATCTGCCATGTGATTTTTCCTGCTCCACCGTGTTGTCCTCTGTGAAGCTTCTCCTTCTCCATCTTCGTTGAATTAGGTTTATATACAAATTCACATTCTCTTCTTTTAATTACTCATATTTTGTTTTGCAAATTGTTAATACTTCTATTTCTGTAATTTTAGGTTTTGATTTTCTTCCTTGTTAGCAGAAATTGGGGGTAAGATCTTCATGTAATTTCTTCGATTTTTTCTTACATGCATGTATACAAATTTGCATTCTCTTTGCGGTTTTGATTTGTAAATATGCTCTCGGTTGGTGCTTTACTGATTTGCATAGCACGTGTTTGATGAATTGCTTGAATACTTATTTTTTTTGTCTATGCATTTATTCAATCATTGTTGTATGTGGCATATTTCTTTTGCAGACATATCAACAAATTCTTTTATTAGCTTGAAACTTGTTTTTGTGCTTTGTTAAGTTATTTGCTTTAGAGAACAATGAAATTGTTAACAACGAGGTTGTTTTATGTGCAGGTGATGAAGATAAATTGATTTGGAACTATTTAGAAGATGGAAGCTACTTAAATAAGAACCAGTTGAAGATAGACATCATCTTTTCATTCATCTGGTGAGTATTAACATGCTGAACTTAAATAGTGCTTGTGACATTGAAATAATTAGTTTAAATTTAGTATTAGCATGCAGTTTTCTTATCATCAGAGGTTGCTGCAGTAGCTGCAAGAGCTTTAACGCCAAAGCAACATGGTCCTGGTGGTTTACCACTTTCACTCATCAAGTAACTCACACAAGACTTTAGGTTCTTAATCACATCACTGCATGATGAAATTGTAGCCTCAGAACTAGTTACTGAGGTCACTAAAATCATAAGAACACATGCATAGCAGCAACTGAACTACGGGGATAATGAGATAGTTTTTTATTTCTGCTATTATTTTCTTAGTTGTTATTTCTTCAAGAATTGTATATGATTTTACGGTTCATATAAGTTTAATTAGTTTGCGATGATGATTTGATGATTAGATTAAAAATTATATAGATTCATAATAAAATAGAATTGTTTAATTACAACATAAGTTTGGGCTTTGATTTACATTTATGTTTGATTGTAGTTGGATACATACTTTGGTTCTTTCAAATGCTTGATCTCTTGCTCAACTTTGTTCTTCTTTCATTTTATTTATTTATTTTTTTGGTTTCCATTCTGCAGAGCATAATAGAATCAAAGCCAACGAAGCATTGAATTCTAAGGTTAGCAACTTCATTGTAAATCTGAGTTCCCTTTGAGTTATTTGGCAGATTTTGGTAATTTTTCTTTTGGTGCTGTGATGGGTGATTTAGAAGATTTGAAGTTTGATTATCACTATAAGAAAGTGTTTGATGATAGCATTATCGAGTGGGAAAATGAAGAGATATTTTAGTGTATGGTTTGTTTGGAAGACATTGAACTTGTCACGGCATTAAGAAGGAATTGGCTTTTAATGTTGTTATTGTTTAATAATTTTCTTCTACTCCTTTGATCGCTGATTATTGGGTGTTAGTTAATGCTAGTAATATATACCCTTTGATAAAACTGTTGAGTGATTATATTGATTTTAATGAATCTGTTGGTGATAAATTTTCATGTAAAACAGATTTTAGATCTTCTTCAACTTTTGTTGCTAGCTACTTTACTTTAAAAGTTTTAATTTTTAATATTTGCTGGGAAAGAAAAAAGAAAGAAAATTACCAGGTAAGCTTAGTATTATACTTATTGGGCCTCTATTTGAAATATAATTTATATATTTTTCCGTGTTGCAATATTTCCTCTTATTTTTTAGTACCTTGCGGCTCAGTTCTACTACTACTGCTTTTTGCACTGTCAAAAACCTAAAAAGATGATTTCATATATTGTGACACCAAGTCAAAGCTGTGTTGTTCGTATATATAATCCTATATACATATTCATGCTTCTATGCTATGTATTAATGTTTGTATATATAATTCTATATATATATATATATATATATATATATATATATATATATATATATATATATATAATAAATTACAATTAGCTATATATTAATTTTCTTTGCTTCTATTCTATATTTTGGCATCTGATTAAGATTGTTAGTATGTCTATGTCATCATGCATTCATGCTCATTATATCCAAATAATAATCATCCATCAATATACATAGTATTGTTTATATATGTTATTGGCTAGCATCCATTTGGAATAGAGTCATTTATTTTATGCGAAATTCCATTATTAGTATCTAAAATAACCTTATGTATGTTGTTCAGTGTTCAGTAATGAAAAAATTTTGGCTCCCATTCTTTTTCTTGTGCACAGATTTTTTAACCCAATTTCTCAAAGCAATTTTTTTTAACTAGTATCTTAAATCACAGGTTACTTTTATATTTATATGTATCTATATCTTGATCTATACATTTTGCTACTTTTCAGTATAAAGAGATCATGAATTTTGTGGTAACACCAAGCTAAACAAATTATTTTCACTTTAATAAGGTGAGAATATAATATGATTAACACTTAATAATTAGTTATCTTTAGGGTGGAACTTTTAAAGTTCATTTTCTAGATAATTAAGAGCGTGTAAATATTTGGCATTTTGACTTAATTACAACTAGTAATGGAGATTTACTTTTTCTAAAAAATCTGGTTATTATTAGTTGTGAATTCTAATGATATTAACTCAAACTTTGCTTCCTTTCCAATCAGTGTAGCAAATATTGGACCTTTATTTGTTTTGTTGAGTTGAACCCTTTATTAACTCGAAGATGGGTTATTTCTTGATGAATGGAGGAACTCAAGAAGTGGTTTTCTTTTCAGTGGAGGGAATGAGATTGAAGGAGATGGAAGCCAACTTGACATGGGAGTGCTCGATTTCAACAAGGTCAAGGCTTCGGTGGGCAAAGGAAGGGAAGGAAAAAGCACCAAACACTTTGCAACTGAGAAACAAAGAGAGCAACTGAATGGCAAATACAAAATCGTGAGGAGTGTTATCCTAAACCCCATAAAGGTATAAAACACTTATAAACTTGTTTACCAATTATTACAAAGGTTGAGTCTGCTATTAACAGATGGATAGAGCCTCTGTGGTGGGTGATGCCATTGAATATATAAGGGAGCTGCTCAGAACGGTCAATAAGCTCAAATTACTGGTGGAGAAGAAAAGATATTGAAGGGAGAGATGCAAAAGGCAGAAAGCGAAAGATGATGCTACAACATAAAGCCTTTCAGCAATCCAGATGGATGCATAAGGACCTCATGGCTTCAAAGGAAATCGAAAGATATCTAACCTGAAATTTGGCTTATTCTTTTTGCAGGTCTTAACCAGAATTCGACACTGCAGCTATCACGTGGCTTTCCTGTGGGGAAATCTCCTGGTTCTAAGCCTGGTGTTCCTGTGGTTGTCGAAAGAGTTAGGATACATGGACTGTCAAGGATTAGAAACCTGAGTAAATTTGCGCACTCCATGAAAGTGAAGGTGTTGCCTACAGATCCAAATGTTTGCATTCTGACAAACCCCAATTTGACGGTTTATCTTGTATTGAATTTAAGGGATTTTATCACCTTTTACCCACATTTATTCAATGAAATAGCATGGTTTTGTATATTCTCCTTTAATTGTGCTTAAGAGTGAAAACATGCTTTTTAGGTCTTAAAATAGCTAAATTTAATTCTCCTTGATTCCATTAGATGCCTTGATATGTTTGCTAAGTGATTTCAGATTTAGAAGGCAAAGATTGGATCAAGGGACTGAAGAAAGAAGCATGAAAAGGTGGAGAACTCATGAAGAAATGAAAGAACCGGAAAGCTGTCAAGCCGACCTCTTTGCACTTAAACGACCATAACTTGAGCTACAAAGGTCCAATTGATGCGGTTCTAGTTGGGTTGGAAAGCTAACATCCGGGGCTTCGAAACGATATAAGATTTGCCATAGTTTCTACACGTATGGTGGCGCGCACGTGCAAAGTACGCGCACGCGCCGTTGCTGCCACCTAGTTCACTTAAAGCAAAACGTGGCCAGCGATTTTAGAAGCCTTGTGGGCCCAATCCAACTCATTTCTGATGCTATTTAAGCCAAGGATTGAAGGGGAATCAACATACTTTTCATACTTTACATACTTTTAATCATTAGTCATAGTTTAGTTTTAGAAATAGTTAGAGTTAGAGAGAGAAGCTCTCCCTTCTCTCTAGAATTAGGATTAGGAATTAGGGTTAGATTAGGATCTCATAGTTCTAGGTTTAATTCAAGTCTCCTTCTACTTCTACCTTCAATTGATGATTGCTACACCTTGGTTCTTCTCTCTATCCCTATTCTCTTGTTGTAATTTCTCTTATTTTGTTTCTAGGTTTTGTAATCATGATACTCTTGTTCTCTTTATTTTCTTTCAATAAATGCAATTTAAGGTAATTCATGATAATTGTGATTTCCTTGATTTTTGTTGTTAATTCTTTACATTCAATTGTAGTTAGAATTCATTCTTGTTGTGATTGACTATACTTTTCTTTTGTGCCTTCCAAGTGTTTGATTAAATGCTTGGAAGAATGTTAGACTAGAATTTTATGTTCTTGGCTTGAGAAGGTAACTTAGGATTTCTTGAGTCACTAGTGTCCAATTGATTGATAGTTGATAGCCATTAACTCTAGCCTTCATTAATCTAATTAGTGGAAAGCTAGGACTTATGGACTAGGATTGATATAACTCACTTGACTTTCCTTTGTTAATCGATTTAAGGATGACTAAGTGGGATTAATCCTTGCAACTACCGTACTTGTGGCTAGTGATAATGATGAAGACCCTTGACAACCAAACCTTGCCAAGACCATTTTGTGAATAAAGTTTTCCTACCATTTACTATTCACATTCCTCATCCAAAACCCCAAAATAAACAAGTCCATAACCAATAACAAGAACACTACCCTGCAAGTCCTTTGAGAGACGACCCGAGGTTTAAATACTTCGGTTTGTCACAAGTAATCCTTTCATACAAAAATAATCATTTCATACAAAAATTTGTTTGTCACAAGTACAAACCCCTAAAATCTATAAACCGAAGTATTTAAACCTCGGGTCGTCTCTCAAAGGACTTGCAGGGTAGTGTTCTTGTTATTGGTTATGGACTTGTTTATTTTGGGGTTTTGGATGAGGAATGTGAATAGTAAATGGTAGGAAAACTTTATTCACAAAATGGTCTTGGCAAGGTTTGGTTGTCAAGGGTCTTCATCATTATCACTAGCCACAAGTACGGTAGTTGCAAGGATTAATCCCACTTAGTCATCCTTAAATCGATTAACAAAGGAAAGTCAAGTGAGTTATATCAATCCTAGTCCATAAGTCCTAGCTTTCCACTAATTGGATTAATGAAGGCTAGAGTTAATGGCTATCAACTATCAATCAATTGGACACTAGTGACTCAAGAAATCCTAAGTTACCTTCTCAAGCCAAGAACATAAAATTCTAGTCTAACATTCTTCCAAGCATTTAATCAAACACTTGGAAGGCACAAAAGAAAAGTATAGTCAATCACAACAAGAATGAATTCTAACTACAATTGAATGTAAAGAATTAACAACAACAATCAAGGAAATCACAATTATCATGAATTACCTCAAATTGCATTTATTGAAAGAAAATAAAGAGAACAAGAGTATCATGATTACAAAACCTAGAAACAAAATAAGAGAAATTACAACAAGAGAATAGGGATAGAGAGAAGAACCAAGGTGTAGCAATCATCAATTGAAGGTAGAAGTAGAAGGAGACTTGAATTAAACCTAGAACTATGAGATCCTAATCTAACCCTAATTCCTAATCCTAATTCTAGAGAGAAGGGAGAGCTTCTCTCTCTAACTCTAACTATTTCTAAAACTAAACTATGACTAATGATTAAAAGTATGTAAAGTATGAAAAGTATGTTGATTCCCCTTCAATCCTTGGCTTAAATAGCATCAGAAATGAGTTGGATTGGGCCCACAAGGCTTCTAAAATCGCTGGCCACGTTTTGCTTTAAGTGAACTAGGTGGCAGCAACAGCGCGTGCGCGTACTTTGCGCGTGCGCGCCACCATATGTGTAGCAACTATGGCAAATCTTATATCGTTTCGAAGCCCCAGATGTTAGCTTTTCAACCCAACTAGAACCGCATCAATTGGACCTCTGTAGCTCAAGTTATGGTCGTTTAAGTGCAAAGAGGTCGGCTTGACAGCTTTCCGGTTCTTTCATTTCTTCATGAGTTCTCCACCTTTTCATGCTTCTTTCTTCAGTCCCTTGATCCAATCTTTGCCTTCTAAATCTGAAATCACTTAGCAAACATATCAAGGCATCTAATGGAATCAAGGAGAATTAAATTTAGCTATTTTAAGACCTAAAAAGCATGTTTTCACATTCCAAACATAGAGATCTGTTTCCATAGGTGTGTATTTGTGTGTAGCCTATCTGCTTTTGAAGAATCTCTTTGTGCACGGTATGAATATGTATTTGATCAATGAGGTTGGTTCTAGTGATCTGTTGTCTTGTTGAGTGAACATGGTGAACACCATTTTCTCTAGGACTGGGCTTATACCTCAAGTCTCAATTTGATTATGGAATATTATTCCCTTTATAACTCACAGTTTTCATGTATTAAATTGAACTAGGATTTGTAAACTGGTATATCTAATTTATTAGGGCAATTTTGTGCGTCTTGTTCAGGAATGCATCTCTTGCTGTAGGAATGTGCTCACAAGGCCAGTGGGAAAAAGTTAGCAAGGGTTCTTGGGTTCGATCAATGTCTCCTTTTGACCACAATGCAAGCTCTTAGATATAAGGACTGCTAGCACAACACTGAAAAATTTTGAGGTGTCTGCCGAAGAAGGCAAATGGTCTTAGTTGTGTTTGTCAAATTGATGTGTTATAGCTTCTTGTTGTGCTATTGATCCATCTTAAAAACACTGTGAACCGGCTCTAATGCAGTTCTCTCTGTCTCTCTCTCTCTCTCTCTCTCTCTTGCAGAATTTTTTGCATATCGTGTTGTATTGTTAATATTGGGTATTACTCTAATAAGCTTGGCATCCTTCTTAAGCAAATCGTTAGCATTTTATTATAGCAGCGCAATGGCAGTTGGGGTCATTCTTATGATACTTATGATTCTTTACCAGGTAACTTATTACTATTCCATGCTTTCTTTTCCTTATTTTCACTCTTTCAATCACACTCATAATTTTCTCGACTCTTTCTACCAATCTAATTTTATTTTTTCTCTTTATATTATTTGACTAGTTATATATTATTTCTAATGATATCTTTTCATTGTTATAATTTCAATTTATTACAGCTGGCTTGATAGAAATTCCCTGACAGGAGAGGTTCCTACAAATCTTTATAAGAGATGAGTTTGCATAATGAAGTTGGAGTGTTGGAGCAAGAAACAAAGATGTTGGAGCAAGTTCCCGAGATGAAACTCACACAAGAGACTAAGAAACTAAGGCAGGTTTGTTTTAAAGTTAATTACAAAAGGAGGAAACTTTTTGCCTCCAAATTTTATTCATCATCACTTAGCTGAGCTACTTGTCTTGTATATTCATATTCTAAGTAGTGAAAACAGCACTTAGTTTAGGAAACTGGATGGTAGATTTGACTGATTAGTGTTTATTGCAATGCTTGTATTTTGGTAAATTTAGTAAGACAAGGTTTTATACAGGAGTTATTACTTTTGATTTTCAATAATAAAAAATTATATACTATATTAATATTTTGTTTATGAGTTATATAATATTTTATTTATGGATTATAATTTTTTGTTATTGTGAAATTTTAATCACAAAATTATTTATTTAACGCGATAAAAATGACGGTAAAAATTATTTTTTTAAACAATAAAAAATGTCACTGTCAGGGTAAAATGTCGGTTAAAAAATGCCGTTTTAACCAACCAAAACGCCATTCTGTCAAGGTAATAATGGCGGTTCAAACTGCCGTTTTAACCTATCCAAAAACCACCATTTGAACCCTGAAAATAACGGCAATTTGAACCGCCGTTTTAACCAACCAAAACGCCACTCTGTCAGGGTAATAATGGCAGTTCAAACCGCCGTTTTAACTTATCCAAAAGCCGCCATTTTAATCCTGAAAATAACGGCGGTTTGAACCGCCGTTATAACCCATTCAAAAACGACCGTTTTAGCCCAGGAAATTGTGGCGGTTTTTAGAAAACCGCCGTAATAACCAGAATGGCGCCCAGAATTACGTCGCTTTATGAAACCGCCATTATTGATAATAATGGCAGTTCAAACCGCCGTAAATACAAAAAAACGCCGTTTTTACCAGTTTTTTTGTAGTGCACAATAAAAATGGATAGAAAACTGAATCTGAAACTATTAATATGAAATTATTAATCATCAAAGTTTTATATTTGCAGATATCAAATATATATATATATATATATATATGTTACAGTTGCAGAAGATAAAACCTATGATATATTTTGAGTCTGTTTTGGCTAAAAGATTATGTTGTATAAACATCAAGCAAAATCAAAATGTGTAAACTTTAATGCTGTCCCTGAAGAAGGAGAATGTCTGTTATTTTTAGATTCAACTTTAGTTGAATTGATTTTATTAAGTGTTGTTGTTAATGTACAAAACCTCTAGACATGACATGGACGCTTGAATGACTCCATAGACACCAATGGAAATGAGTGCCTTGCTGTGGAATCAGGCAAGGAAAGACACCAATGGATGCTTGAATGACTCCATAAACAATCGGTGCATATTCCTAATAGGTGGACATGGAAAATAGTGACAGCAAACTAAATAATGAGTGCTAAAGTAAAATTAAGTAAGAGTAGGGGGCATGCATTAATTGATTACTATTTCAGTCTTTTTTCTTGCAATTGATTTAGCACCTGAAGTATAAGAAATTATTTGTTTTTGTCAAATTTCTGGAATGATTTGACTATTAAATGTTCAAAAATTTTCTCTCTTCTTTGTCATTTGCCAAAATCACACACCAAACAAAGGCATTTAATCTGGCGACCCCCGAGAGATCGATGCTCAAAAGCAAAATCCAAAAACTTGTTTAAATCATCTTTATACTCATGCATGGTTCGTGATTTTTCAATTCATAACTTATCAATTGACATGACCAAGAAGGACTATAAATAGGAATTTTAAAAAATTTATTTATTAAAAGTCTATATATATTCTAAAGGCAAGAAAATTATTCTTGTATGTACAAATTAAACATTAAACAAATACTTAAATAGTATTCTAAAAGAAACTATAAAAAAAATTATTAGTATTTTTTTGTTTAGGAATTAATCTATATAAATATTCAAAAATTTATTTATCATTTTACTTATATAAAAATAATAGAAAAATCAAAAGAAAAATGATTACCAGAAACAGCAAAGATCTTAAACTTAGCCCGTCTTGCACGCACAATAGGATTTGGTATTATTTCAAGTCCAGAGATCTTTACAGGATAATAAATCTTAATATGGTGTTATTTCAAGTCCAGAGATCTTTACAGGATAGTAAATCTTAATAGTTAAGAAAAGGGATAAGTACTTTTTTCGTTCCTAAGGTTTGAGGTCAAAATCAAAATCGTTTCCGACCTTTTTTTGTTATTAAAATCATCCTCAATATTACAAAACGGTATAAAATCGTCCTTTTCTACTTCAATTTTATTTTTTTTACCAAATTATCCTTATTAAATAATAAAAATAATTAAAAAATTATAAAAAATTATAAAATAAAATAAAAAAGAAAAAAAGAAAGAAAACAAAGGGAAAGGGAAAGGGGGAATCACACAGAGGGTGGGGGCAAGGAAAAAGAAGGGGGGGAGGTCGTGCACACGCCGCCGCCCCTGCGTCCAACCCGCAGCCACCGGCCGTCGCAAGTTTGCATGGAGGCACCGCCGCTGCCGTCCAACTCCCGACCCTCCGTTGTTCGCTGTTCGAGTTCTCCCTGCCTCTTCCTGAAGCTGCCACTTGTCCCTGCCTCTTCCTAAAGCCGCCACTTGCCCCTGCCTCAGCCCACTGCCACAACCCTTTCTGTTTTCTTCTTCCTCTACTCTTTTCCCTTCTCCTCTGTCCACTGACCCATGGCCGAACCACCACCAGCGACTACCTCAGCTGCCTCTAGCAGCTACTGTCCTCACCACCGCCGCTGCAACATCCACCTCTCCCCTGGTTTCTTTTTGCTTTGTTCTTCATTACAGGTTCATGAACCAACCCACTTTCAGTTCCTTTAATTTTCGTTTAATTTAACTTAGGTTTAATTAGAATTTTAGTTTAATTTTTAATCAGTTCTAGTTGCTCGGTTAGTTTAGTTAGATTAGATTTTTCTGTTAATGGATACTAGGTTATTAGGATAGGTTAGTTTAGGCTTGTTAGTGGTAATAGGATTGTATGTGTTTGGATTTCTGAATTATTGCTGGTATTGCTGTTGAATTGTATGTGTTTGCCTTATGAAGATTTTGTTATTCGAATTGCTGAGGATTGTGTTAAATATGTGGGTACGTACTTGAATATATGGTTGTTTTGGATTAAAACTGGTTCCATTGACAAATTGCTGCTAGAATTGTTGAAACCTGTAGTTTGATTTGCTTTGATTGGGTTTGGTTGCCGGCGGAGAGGGAAAGAGCGAGCTGGATTAATGATGATGGTGAAGAAGATGAAGCTGCATTGAATTTGAGAAGAAGAGAAGAAGAAAGAAGAGTGAGAAGAGGAAGGGGAAGAGGAGTGGGTGTCCTCCGGTAGTGGTAATTGCCGCGGCGAAGGTGAGAAGAAGAGGGTGATGGTGAAGAGTAGAAGGAAGGGAATTGGGGGAGGGGTGGGGGGAGAGACCGCCGAGATGCTGGGGAGTGAGTGGGGTGGGGTTTTGTTTTTTTTTTAATATTATTTTTATTAATAATGAAGAGTAATTTGGTCAAAAAAATATAATAAAAGTAGAAAAGGACAATTTTATAATGTTTTGTAATATTGGGGATGATTTTAATAAGAAAAAAAAGTCGGGGACAATTTTGATTTTGACCTCAAACCTTAGGGACAAAAAAAGTACTTATCCCTTGAGAAATTAAGAGTGGCTCATATTAACCAGTAATTGGTGCATTCTACCATGACTATAATTAAGGTGACTACAGTAATTATAAAACTTTGACAATTTGTAGTTAAAATTAAACCTATAGTTTTTATTATTTATTAATATTTTTTTATTTGAAGAAATAAAAAATGATCAAATTAAAAATATTGTCAAATAATAAAAAAGTATAACTTTAATTTTAACTACATTTTTCTCAAGTATTGTTAAATTTTCATAATTACTATAATCACCATACTCATAACTACCACAAATTCCCCTGTTAACTAATATGTCAAATAATACATGGACTAGAGTAAGAGGGTAGCTTTTAAACAAGAAAAAAGATGCATTATTATTAATTTGACACACAATAATAATTAACAAACATGCAATGTTCTCTTCATTTCATTCTCATGTGAATATTCCAAGCAATACATGCATGCTAGTTAGCACTTCCCAGAATGTAGAATAATACCTACTATAAGGATTGAGTCATTATTGAAGGATGTAGAGCCTATACAGAATAAGGTCTCAAAAAACCTTCCCTTACTGTAGAACATGTATAACTCTTCTATCATTAGTATCATTATATTTATTCTTAGAATCTCTGGAGAAGGAGATTATATATATGAACACACACCAAGAGAATTTATTTAATTAATTTGATAAAAGGGTAGATGCAAAAGTTATTTTCTACAACTGTTTCAAACAATTATAGCAACAAATATCATACCAAGAAGTCATATAATGATTTTAGATTTAGTTTATGCACTCTACATGGTCACTCATCAACCATACAACTTAAGCAAAATATTATACAAAGAAGCCATATAATGAGTTATTTGAAGTAGTTGTTTGAAGAAATTGTTTGAATAACAAAATCTAAAGAAAAAAATATCATCAAGCTAATAAACCTCAAGCACAAAAATGGAGATAAACAATGGTAAAGTAAATGCCGTAAGGCCGTAACAAGAATTGCCAAAGCAAGACACCCTGTGTCAAGAAGATTGAAGTCCAGATCCATTCAAATGCCCATTATCCATGCAACAATCACACTTAATGGAACCTGATGAAAATCGATTACACCACTAAAATTTTTTCAACATTTTCTATAGATGATCAATTATCTATGGATAATGTTGAAAAAATTGATCATCTATAGATAATGGGCAATAGATGATCAATTTTTTCAACATTTTCTATACTTCAATACTGATCCATCACGCTTTTTCCCTATTTTACACCAAGTTATATTCGCACTATTTGTTGTACACCAAGTTACATAATGGGATTTCATATTCCAATAAAAAATAAGTTGCGTTAATATTTCTATTACAAAAATAACAATAATAATAACAACAAACTCTTACTATTAATACATTCTTACCACAAATATGGAAATTTGAGTTGCGGATCCCATAGCTACCCCCAAAGATATGTCATGCATACATGATAATTAATTGAACCATGAGCCGCCACGAATTAATTTCAAAATATTACTTAACAGCTAATACATCTAAGTCAAGCATGATACGAAGTGAATTTTCTATTAAACTATATAGTGCGTATATAATTGACAAAAATAAAACCATACCAACTTGTTCTTAAAAGTAAATATGATTACACCACTCTATTAAACTATATAGTGCGTATATAATTGACAAAAATAAAACCATACCAACTTGTTCTTAAAAGTAAATATGATTACACCACTATTAAACTATATAGTACGTATATAATTGACAAAAATTAAATCATACCAACTTGTACTTAAAAGCAAATATCATTCGCTTTAATTTTCTAGAGCAATTAACCCAATGGTAAAGACAAGAAGAACCCAATAATTTTCAATAATTTTCTGCTCCAAACATGCATATGAAAAAAAATAAAAGACAAGAAGAACCCAATAAATAAGAAACCCCCTAAATCCTAAAATTAGAACCCTCTAATTAGAAATGAAGTTAATTAATTAGCCACTACTACTCACTGATGAAGAGGACATAAATGAGGACGATGTAGAACTGGTACCGGCAAAGAAGAGCGCAATGGGATGTACAGACACGACGACAGCGCCAATAGCGATCGTAGCTAGCAGCTGAAAGGCGATTATAATGTAGACCTTCCTTTTGTGTGCCTATTTTAGAGATTTACTGCGGTAGAACTAGAACATGGTGAATGAAAACCCTAATTAAGGAAAAAAACCCTAATTAAGTGCATGGTGAATGAAATTGTAACAAAAAAAATATAATAAACTTAAAAGCAACTCTCCGCTCAAATCGATAAATTGTAATCAAAACATATAATAAAATTGAACAAGCAATACAATGCATCAATTCTTATCTCTCAAAACCCTAATAATTATTCTATTAAGATGTCATACCTAAAACTACAATTATTACTCAAACTGAACAAGCAACACAAGAACAAATAAGAGACACAGAGAGAGACACTGAGAATTTTGGACAATGAGAAAGAATGTGTGTGGTTTGGAACCTTCAATTACGTTGAAGAGGAGACGGCGGCAATGGAGGGTGAAAGCGGCTGTAGCGAAGACGAGATGAGGGAGAAGAGATAGAAGAGAGATCGAGAGCGAGCCGTTGTATTGTGTTTGAATGAGATAAGGGTTACAATTTTTTCAATTTATATACGTGTGATAACGACGGTTCAAAATTATCATAATCACCATCAGCCAGTAAATATAAAGTCAATTACGGCAACAACAAAAGATGCCATAATGTTTGGCTATTACGTCAATGTCATTTTAAACTCTTTTTTTATAGTGAGAATAAGGAAGATGAATTTTATTGGTCATTTAACTACACAATAAGGAGTATCATGTGAATTTCTTCTTTTTGCATGTATGAAAGGAAAAAAAATGAAAGGACCATGAATCCAAACATCCAATATTGAGTAAGTAAAACTGTAGACATGTATGTTTTACAAGAGTGGAATTTAAGGCTTTGTTAGTTCATGCACCAAAGAAATGTTATGCAAACTAAATATCTTGAGCGTCTTTGAGGTTTTTAATAGATGGATGGAAGTAAGATTTTTATGAACTTGGAGAAAAAGCTAGGTAACAGTTTATTATTTTGTTGTTAGTTAAACAAAGAAATAGAGTAATCTTAGAGATAAAAAAACCTATAGAAATGAGGATAGTATGACATGCTAGTTAGGTGTGATGGAAATGAAATATGTTTTACTATGGTTAATCTTTTGTATGAACTTTGATACCTTCTTTCTCATATTTTGAGCATGATATTTGGCTTGTATTGAAAAAATAAAAAAAATCTTTATTATTGTAACTTTTATTTTTTAGACTTTTTTGAGACCTTTTTCGTTAATGTATTGCTTCCAATAACAAATTAAAAATTTAACATTAATTGACCAAGCCCCCCCCCTCTCGGTGTGAGTGATCAAGTTGTTTAATTGTTAACCATCTATAAAGCACGAATACTTTATTAAGTTGTTATGTCTGTGTGTTAGATATATTTTGGACACTATACTTATTAACACTTGTTACGCGTGTTTATTGTGTCCAACTGTATTTTAATAAAAAGTAACAAAATTTTTCTTCGGACATACTTAGACACATCTAAATACCATCACGTATTATCAGCATGTCCAGTCTTATTTTTAACATATATTTTTGAAATAAATTTAGATATAATATATATTATTGTTTATTAAAATAAAAATTATTTTAAATACTTGATATAATTAAAATAAGATATTAAAAATAATTAAAAAATTAATTTATATTTAAATATCAATAAAATATCAAAATATCATTACAATTTATCTAAAAAATACTTTATATTTTATATGTATGCGTATTCTCATGTCTTATAAAATTTTAAAATTTACATATTAATATGTACCGTATTGTATTATGTTTCGTATCTGTGTCGGTTTTCCTACATCATAGTTAATCATATAAGTTTTAATGCGGGGGCGTCATCTGCATCACGATGCAATAATCACAGTGTGATAATAACAAGTAAATTAAACAAATAAGTTGTGATTAAGCACAACAGGTAGAGAATTTTTCAATCAAGTGATAAAGACACGCAAAAGAGGACGTGTACTTCAAGTCTTCAACCCACTGCAAAAAATAAAATAAAATTTCCCGTTAATTGAATCAAATTAGATCGCATAAGGATCATCATGGTGCAAGGGCAAAACTTTTTCATAATATTTAGGTTGTTCAGAAAAGACGCGTTGTTCTTTATATATTTTTTTTGACAATAAAAATTATAAACAATAAATTATATTCTAGATCTACGCTAAATATAAATAAATTTAATTAATTTAAAATTTAAATTTTAATATTAAAATTAATTTTTATTTTTTAACTTATTATTTACATTATTCTGAAAATAAGTTATTTCCCTATATTTCTCTTAACAATTAGTTCAAATAAATTAACACACATAAGGATCATCATGGTGCGATAATGAAACTTCTCTAGGTTTTACATTGGGATATTACCACAGTTTCAAATACTTCAAATTTTTGTAATGTGTTGTTCTTTAGATTTGATAACGTATTCGATGAACTGATAAATACATTTAAAGGTTCTATATCAGTGAACTTCACACCGTATCTCTTACTTTTATAAATTTTTTCAGAGCAATGCACTAGCATTAAAAAATTCTCTTTCTTATCATTGTAAAAATGATACTCTTTTATACAATTGATTTCACCGAGTATATATAGAGTTTTTACTCCTCATAAATCGTGGGGTAGAACGAATTATATATGCATGCTTACTATTCATAAACCCTAGAAGGAGTATTACGATTTATGTGTTTTTTACATTTTTTATAAACTGTAGAAAGGATATCACACTTTACATATTTTTGTGAAAAATAGAAGAGATTTCACAGTTTACATAGAATAAAAATAAGACAAATAAATAATCAATTTTTAATTATTACATTTAGATAAATATTTAGTCCATTTATTTTATTTAGGTGAATTGTCCTATTTTATGTTTATTTGTTTTTTTTTTTTACATTGTTTGATACGGTGAGGACAACCCCATCCATGATTATTATGGCAATGTGCAAGGTCATCTAAATAATTATATAAAGGCATAAGAAGAACATCATTACACATTGTAAAATCTAGAAACTGTCATAATGGCCTAGTTATCTATTTAAATGTAATAATTATCGAAATAAATAATTTAAAAATTATTTACTGATTTGAATTCCTTAATCTTATCTCGTTTACATTGTAAACGAGATAAGACACGTCAGCTGCAATGTGTCTATCTCGTTTACACTGTAAACGAAATAAGGCTTGTTCGTGCCTATAAATAGAAGTCGTTTATAGCGGCAGTCTGGGCCCCATTTTGACTGAGTCAACCTCTTTCTCTCCTTTTTTGTCCCTTTCTTACCCTATTTTAGATTGATACGGTGATGGCGCGCCAGGCAAGGAACGACGGAAACATCAACAGGCTGAACGACACATTGCATTACGCCGGGGCGGCCGACTTCGAGGTTAGTTGCGTTCTGTTTGTTTAATCTAAGTATGTGGCCATTGTTAGGGTAGTCCTAAATTGACAAGAACGTAGTTAAATAGTTTAGTGATAGGTCTCTAAAAGGAATTTAGAACTCTATTTGCTTGTGCAAGGTTATTATAACTTAATTATTGGTTTGAAACTTTTTTTTTCTTGTGCTAGGTTGTTAGTATGTATAACGTTCTAATTATGAAAGGTATCCTAGCATATGTAATTTAGAGCCATGTGTAGACTAGAAACATGGAAGTATGTTCTTAATTAGAAGTAATTGTAAGTTAGATAGAAATATTTGCTGTATATAACATGTTAAGCTGATCTAAACACAAAAAAAAAGAGTAAGAATTCAATAATGTGCATAAATTTATGATCATCTCTTTATAAGGCAGAATTTTTATTTTATTGTTCAGAGGCCTCGCCTTCTACTACCCCGACGAGTGAGCCATACCCTTCCTCCACCGGACGCTGTCGTCCCGTATCTGGCTGAGGCTGGATTTGGCGACACGATGCCACTCAGGGACTTTATTTTTGACAATTCTCTGATTTCGGCACTCGTGGAGCAATGGCGTCCGGAGACGCACACGTTTCATCTCCCGTGGGATGAGGTCACTATCACCTTGCAGGACGTGGCGTACCACCTAGGCCTACGCGCACACGGCAACCCCAGTCGGGGTACCTCCGTGACTTCAGTAGGTGGTACAGCATGGAGACGTGGGCTATGGTGGAGCAGCTTCTTGGTGCCAGGCCTCCAGTGGCGGCACAGTAGGTTGTGCAGAGGAAGAAGTCTTTCACATTGAAGCTAGTGTGGTTACGGGATCATGTCCGCCAGATGCCCCCGACCGACGACCTGGAGACCCTCCGACATTACGCCAGCTGCTATATTATGTTACTGATTGGAGGGTATCTGATGACAGAAAATTCTAACAATCTGGTGCACATACGTTGGCTACCGCTTCTCCGAGACTTCGGGGAGTGTAGGGCGTTATCCTAGGGCTCGACTGTGCTGGCCTAGACGTACCAGTTACTCTATTCGGCGACACAGCGGGGCATCACGGACATCGCCAGTTGCACTCCGCTGTTGATGAGCTGGATTTATCAGAGATTTTCTCAGTGGTGTCCACCAGATAGAGGAATATACCAGTATCCACTGGCTTCGAGGTAACCAATGTTTATTTTTGTATTTGCATTAAATATTGTTGTCAATTCATATGGTTTGTTACTTAACGAATTGTATATATTTCCTTTACTATCAGGTTGGTTGGATTGTAGCAGCAAAGTAGGTATCAACATCAGGCCAGGGTCCTGCATTAGAGGGTTTCGATCGACCGGTTACGGTTCGATGAGATTAGTCATGAAATAAAATATATTGTGATTTTAAATACTTACTGTGTTGTAGTACGTTATATTTTTGACAGTTAGATAGATAGCGTATGGTTACTGATGTCGGAGATATTTTTTATTCAGTTTGCATGGAGAGTCTACGATGACCCTGCAATGCAGTCTCTGTTCCCGCACTAGTTCCGTGAGGAGGAGGAGTGAGGGACCTAGTTGTCAGTCATCCCGCTAATCTGCTTCAACATTGTCCGGTTTCACCACGTTGATCGGGTGAAACGACAGTTCAATGGAGAGCAGCAAGTGCCAGGCACTCCAGTGAATCGTGACAAGTATGAATGATGGATTATTTTCTGAAAGTTATATGACTGTAGTTGTTTGTTATTCTGATAGTGATACTAGTTTACTTACTTACTGTATTGAACGATAGGTATCTGACTACCACTGGCCGTGGTGAGGATGTCTGGTGGTCGGAGCGACTCCAGCAATGGTACGATGGTTCAACCCAGAGGTTCGATCCCGGTCGCAGGATCACCGTGCATCATACATTTGACACCAGGCCGACCAAATAGTACTATGATTGGTGGCGTTGGGCTTGCTGTGTGCGGCATTTATCGGGACAGAAGGTTTTGAAGGACCCGAGACTCGTAGAGTTGCCCCCTGACGATCTCACACTGCCGCGCCCGTCACCATGGGTCGGATAACCGAGTCATTCCGCACATGTAGGGAGATTGGCATCAGGGATTACCAGCACCCATCAGCTCCCGCCCAGACAACCTCCTGGATGCCCCAGATATCACCAGCTTCTGGCTCATCATATGGGACGGGTCTTCGGCCAGGTAACCAGTATGCAACACCCCCTCCCACGACTATGGTATGTATCTGACCTCGTCTCAGCCTCAGGTGACCCCACTGGTAGGTCTACCTTATCAGCCTCAGCTTCGTTTACAATAGTATGCCACAGCTCCACCGTCCGGAGGGCTCATGCCATATCATGCTCAGCTTCACCAGGATTCGGCTGCCCCGGTCGGAGATCCTCGACCTTCTCGACCTCAGGGCCAGGCTCAGCCTCCGCCATGTGGCACCGGGCACATGCGCCACTACCAAGATCCCCACCACCGATGATGATTGCATATGTGGATTGGAGCTATTTTTATTGTATTCTATTTTAGTTGGATTGAGGTTATGTATGTACTTTTGTATTTTAGTTGGATTGTACTTTAGTTGGATTGTAGTTATGTATATTGTTATTTATGATGGTGTTCTTTCTTATGAGTATTTTCATATACCTTATTGTCATAGTTAAGAAAAATACAAAACTATCATAAAGTACAACTAAATCATAAAATATTACAATCGAAGTTAAAATATTACACCTTCAAAGTTACTAGAACATAGAATATCACACTACGAAAAAAACACCAACACATGCCAACTACAGTAAACCTAGAAGCATTGTATGACCTAGGCATCTCTCGTGGGCTGATTAGGACATCCCCTTCTTGAATAACCGACTTGCCTACAGAGGCCACACCACTTCTCATGTCGCTCGGTCTCATCCATATCATTCCAGAATCTGGTGGACACGGGCCTTCCAGTCGCCTTCCGATGCATGACTGGGTTAGGACGCAGCATCGTCCCATGCCACTCCGCCCACAACGACTCGTCAGGGATAGGGGGAAACTCCATCTCATACACCTTGAACACAGCTTCCTATTTGTACACTGGATGCACATATGGGGCCCATTCAATGCTAGTGGCGGCACACCCGGCTAGTGCGTGGTGGCAGGGATAGTGGAGAGATTGGAATAAGCCACAATCACACATACTGTCCGATAGCTGAACACAGAAGGAACCTCCTCCCCATCCCTTGAATGGCTCTAGCTCTTCCACAACAAACACAGAGGCCCGCCTATCACAATGAGTGACATGCATCTTCGGTATCCCTTCTCTGTTCTTTTTAATGGCAGCCAAGAGTCTCCGCGAGAAGTGGCATCCAGCCACCAGCTGTGACTACACCTCCATACCCTTCGTCACAAACAACTTCTGCAATCTTTCGTACGTGATGCGCACAATGGCAGAAATCGACAAGTATTGAGTCTCCTTCAACACTGCATTGATGCACTCGGACAGATTTGTGGTCATGTGACCAAACCGCCGCCCGCTGTCGCAATGTTTTAGCCAAATCTCCTTCCTGAAACAACCCGTCCAGTCTACCATCGACGGGAAGACTCTTCTCAAGGCATCCATGTACCACTCGTACCCAGCCTTGCTTGGACTGTAAGCAGCGTTAATGAGGTATCTCTTGCCCTCGGCTAACTTGAACCGAGTCATAAAATTCACAGCCATGTGCGTGATGCAGTAAGCATGCAAGGCTCTTGGGTGATGCCAACCACTATCATCGGAGCTTAGCATGGCCTTGATGGCCTGAGATCTGTCGGAGATAACTAGCAGGCCGTCTTGTGGGGTGACGTGGCATCTCATATTAGTAAGGAAGAACGACCATGACTCGGTGCTCTCAGACTCCACAATGGCAAAAGCAATAGGTAGGATGTTGCTGTTCTCATCTTGCGCCACCGCAATAAGCAACACTCCACCGTACCTGCCATATAGATGCGTGCCGTCTACAGATACAAAGGGCTTGCAATGCCTGAAGGCCTTGACACATGACGGGAAAGCCCAAAATATCTTGTCGAACATACTGCAGTCACGTACCAGGAGGTGTCCATCATAGAACGGTTTGATGCGTAGGTCACAAATGGTACCAGGAAAACAGGTCTACAGTGCCTGAAGCAGCTTCGGCACCTTATTGTATGACTCTTTCCAATCCCCGTATATCTGTGCAATTGCCTTCTGCTTGGCCATCCATACCTTTTTGTAGGATGGCTTGAAGTGATAGCTTGTCTGGACCGCACCTTGCAAAATTGGAATACTCACAGAGGGGTTGGACTGAATCAACGGCAAGATGACCCTGCAGATCAGACTGCTGTCTAATTGACGATGATCTTGAGACATGGTGGGTGCTAGACAATTGTGCACTCCACCAACCCTCCGAATCTCCCTGAACACAACAAAATAGTATTGCTTTAGCCATGTCTCAAACCTACTTAATATATCGTACAGAAGTACTGAAAAGCACAAGTAAAGTTGAGCTTACCAATATCCGAGGTTCTGCCGAAGGGCCACACAGAGGCTCCATTGACACCCATTCTCATCTTGATGGCACTGCACATGGTACTTTAACCGGTCCGATTCGATCACTCGGTACTCCGCACTCTGCGAATACTATAGTTCTTCGCACCCTGAAGCACTGCCTCTCGGCTTCTAAACCTGTGGTTGTCGTCTAGGTTGTAATCCTCTTCACCAGTGTCAGAAAACGGAGTCCTCTCATGCATGGCATCTAGATCCAGACTGTGATAGTGAGATGACACTGCCGATAGTGCCAAAATTGGGTGAGGTGGAGGCAAGACATGGCGCGCCACAGTCTGGAAAGGTGTCTCTAGAACACACTCATCCTCATCCCCACCATCGGACGAGTCGCTGTCCGCACTGTCTGCCACATAATCCTCATCTGACTCCTCCTTGCCTTCCTCTGCCTCATCCACTGAAATGACGACATGAATGGGCGGTGGTGCAAGAGGTCGGTCGTCCTGTACATAGGTCAAGTGTACAGAACTCCCACCACCACTGTGTCCCACCTCTGCGGAAAGCTCCATTACCTGCTCTACCATGATCCTCCCATGGATGTCGAACATCAGTCGCACATGCTCGTCCCCTTGAAGTTAGAATAGTCAAAACTGGAAGACTCTGTTACCCATGGGTGCCAGCAACCAATACGCCACCCTTCCGATTTTTCTCACTTCTGTACCACCGAGTTTGCTCAATATCAAACTCTTCAAATCCGACAACGTATTCACACGCTGAGTGCGAAACAATATCGGATTCTCACACTCAAATGTCACCCCGTTGTTGTCATTTCTCATACGACAATTGGGATAAACAAGCACAACTATGTATGCATTGTTACTGGCCATTGATGCCTTGTATTTGTGAGAAATACGAAACAGAAAAAGGATAGGAAAAGTTTGTGAAGAATACCAAGGGTTACACATCCTTTTATAGCTGCTGCGATTGTCTTCTATATATCTCGTTTACGCTGTAAACAATATATATAAATCTCGTTTATACTATAAATGAGATACATGAAATGTCATACCGTTTACAGTGTAAACGAGATAAGACTAGAAAATTTAAATTGGTAAATATTTTTAAATTATTTATTTTCGTAATTATTACATTCATTTTATTTATAAGGAGTATAAATATGGCTAATGTTAAATTTGGTAATTAAAAAAAGAATTTAAATCTTCTAAAATAAAAAATTAATAAAATAATAAAATAAGGGGCTAATTACTATTAATTTTATAACTTCTACAAAATGTATAAGTAAATTCTTTGGTGACCATGTTTTGTGGTGGCTAATAGGTTAAGAGTTAAGACTAATTATAGTTGATTGGCCAATAAAATTAAAATATATGGATGGAAAAGTTAGTTAGTGCATGAACAGCCAAGGAATCTGATTGTGGAATTCAAGAATTTTTTGGATTCAAATGGTCTCATGGACATCGACCTAAAAGGAGGTAAATTCACTTGGTTTAGCAATCCTCGAAATGGGTTAATAATTAAGGAAAGAATAGATAGAGCTCTTGTTAATTGGAAATGGAGGCACAAGTTCCCGAATGCAAGTTTGATAGCTATGCCAGCAGTGAGCTCAGACCATACGCCCATTGTTTTGAGGTTACAGCCTAATATAAGGCGAATAAGTCATTCAAATTTGAAGCATTTTGGAACGACCACAAAGAATGCGAGGAAATTATTAAGATGAGTTGGAAAAAAGAGGAGCATAGTAATAACGAATGGGGTAGGCTGCTGAAGAAGATGAGGAATTGCAAGAAAAATTAAAGGAATTGGAGTAGAAAAACTTTTGCTAGAGCCGATATAGAGATTAACAAGTTGAAGGCTGAACTACAGAAGCTTCAAGAGGCGAACTTAAATGAAGAACAGCAAGCACGAAGAGGTCAAATCAAGGAAAAGATAAGCCAGTTATGGAGGCAAGAAGAGAAATACTAGGGAATGAGATCCAGGCTAAAGTGGCTAAAGTGGGGAGACAAAAATTCCTCATTCTTTCATGCGACAACGATTCAAAGGAGAAATAGGAATAAAGTGGAAAGATTAAAAGATAAGGAGGGCCAATGGGTCTCAGAAGAAGATAGAATCTTGAATATAGTGGAGGAGCACTTTACAAAGTTGTTTACATCCTCAGCCAAATCAGATTTCAGAGATTGCATAAATAGGATTCCAAAAAGAGTTACTCAAGATATGAATGAACAACTCATGGAAAAAATCTCAGAAAAAGAGATTGAGGAAGCTATTTTTAGCATGGGCAACCTCAAAGCCCCTGGACTAGATGGTTTGAATGGACTTTTCTATCAGAGTCACTGGAATACAATCAAAAAGGAAGTCTGTGCTGTGGTTAAGAGCTTTTTTGAGGAGGGTATTATGCCAGAAGAGGTAAGTGATGTTCTTGTTCCTAAAGTGAAACAACCAGAAAATCTGAATCAACTTAGGCCTATTAGTTGTTGTAATTATATATACAAAATTATATCTAGGATTATAGTGTTAAGGCTTAGAAGGTTTATGGATAAGATTATCTCGCCTATCCAGAGTGCTTTTCTAGAGGGTAGGTTGATCCAGAATAATATTATCATAGTTTAAGAGGTTTTTCATAGTATTAATAAAAAAGGTAGGAATGGATCAGAAAGCCTAGCTATTAAGATAGATATGAATAAGGCTTATGATAGATTAGAGTGGAACTTTTTGGAGGCTACGTTGATAGCTTTTGGTTTTGACCAGAGGTGGGTCTCCTTAATAATGAAGTGTGTTAGAAGTGCTACGTATAAGATTAGAATTAACGGGAGGCTCACTAGCAAAATTATACTTGAAAGAGGGCTAAGACAAGGAGATCCTATATCTCCATACTTATTTATAATGGTGGCTTAGGCATGGCAAAAATCCGCAGCGGGGCGGGTACCGCGGGGATTTACCCGTCGGGGAGCAGGTATGGGGTTTTTTTTCTACCCGCGGGGACGGGGGACGGGCCCGTATAATAAACGGGGCGGGGGCGGGGGTAGAGGTCTCCGCCCCGTGGGGACCCGTTAAATTCCCGTTTGTGTAAAAAGACAGAAATACCCTCATATATATATATATATATATATATATATATATATAAAATATGTAAACCATCAACCATTGTTCAAACCTAACCTAGCCGTCACATTCCTTGCTTCAAAGAGACAGAGAACTAAACTCTCCACTCCTCCTCAAACCCTCAGCGGCTCAGCCCCTCCTGGCTCCTTTCTGCTGACCGCCGACCGCCAACCGTCGCCCGCCACCTTCCAACCTCTGGTCCCTCAGCGCCGCCTCTCACCCCAGACCCCTTGAGTGGCTTGGTTCGCTCACTGAAGGTGTCGAGGTAGTCGAGCTCACCGATGCGGGTCTTCCTCTTCGCATCGCCGGTCTTTGCTGGTCTTCCTTCCCCTTTTCTCCGTCAGGTTCAGATATGTTAGCCCTGGTCTTCGCTGGTCTTCCATCCTCTTTTCTGAAATTAGATTTCTGAATTAGGGTAAGAAATTTCTGTGTTTTGAATTTCTGGATTTCTAAGTTTTGAATTTGTGAATTTCTGATTAGGTTAACTAATTTGTGAATTTCTGATTAGGTTAATGAATTTTCGACTATGAATATCTGATTGTTTAATTTATATTTCAAGATCTGAGCAGATTAAATCCAACAGTGTTTATGAAACAAATTTTTCAATTCCCATATTATACTCTTCAATTCGTTTCTATGCTTCTCTGCTTATACACTCTCTGCTTATGGATATGGCAATCAATTTTGGACTTTTGGTCAATGAGATCTGGCAAGTGATCAATTTTTTAGGATGCAACCCAAGTTTTTTATATCAACGAGATGAACAAAAAATTGAAAAATGTTGATTTGTTACTTTCCATCAATGCAGATTTGATATAAAACAATTGTTACTTTCTTTTTCCCATCAAGTGGTGAATATGAGAACTGAGAAGCATATGAAAACAAAGGGGAGAAAAATACATAAAATGATTTTAAACTGGCTAAATAATTTAACACAAACCAAGTAAGATCTAGCATAAGTACAGTGTATGATGAAGACAACTCCAACAACTCCAACAACTAGTGGGGAAACAGTTGTGGTTGGTGCATATACCTTCGACCAAGAAAATGCAAGGAAAGAGTTATCAGTTATGGTTTACCTTCACGAGTATCCGCTATCCATTGTGGACCACATTGGGTTTCGACGATTTTGCAATGCTTTGTGGTGCACGAAATTGTGATCTCCAGGCTCGAACAAATCCTGGTAATGGCTCCAAAGCTTGGTGCTCTGATCTTAATTCATAATTGTCACAACTTCGATACAACTAACCAGCAAGTGCACTGGGTCGTCCAAGTAATACCTTACGTGAGTAAGGGCCGAATCCCACGGAGATTGTTGGTATGAAGCAAGCTATGGTCACCTTGTAAATCTCAGTCAGGCAGATATAAAGTGATAATGGTGTTTTCGAATTTAATATAATAAGATAGGGATAGAAATACTTATGTAAATCATTGGTAGGAATTTCAGATAAGCGAATGGAGATGCTTTTCGTTCCTCTGAACCTCTGCTTTCCTGCTATCTTCATCCAATCAGTCTTACTCCTTTCCATGGCTGGCTTTATGTGATACATCACCACTGTCAATGGCTACTTTCGGTCATCTCTCGGGAAAATGATCCAATGCCCTGTCACGGCACGGCTAATCGTCTGGAGGCATCACCCTTGTCAATGGCTTCATCTTATCCTCTCAGTGAATAATATGCTCACGCACCCTGTCACGGCACGGCTATTCATCTGTCGGTTCTCGATCATGCTGGAATAGGATTTACTATCCTTTTGCGTCTGTCACTAACGCCCTGCAATCGCGAGTTAGGAGCTCGTCACAGTCATTCAATCATTGAATCCTACTCGGAATACCACGGACAAGGTTTAGACTTTCCGGATTCTCTTGAATGCCGCCATCATTCTAGCTTACGCCACGAAGATTCTGGTTAGGAGATCTAAGAGATATTCATTCTAGCTTAATTCATGTAGAACAGAAGTGTTTGTCAGGCACGCGTTCATAGGGGAGAAGGATGATGAGCGTCACACATAATCATCACCTTCATCACGTTCTTGGGTGCGAATGGATATCTTAGAAGCGAAATAAGAAGAATTGAATAGAAAACAGTAGTACTTTGCATTAATCTTTGAGGAACAGCAGAGCTCCACACCTTAATCTATGGAGTGTAGAAACTCTACCGTTAAAAATACATAAGTGAAAGGTCCAGGCATGGCCGAGAGGCCAGCCCCTCTGATCTAAGAACCAGGCATCCAAAGATGCCTAATACAATAGTAAGAGGTCCTATTTATAATAAACTAGCTACTAGGGTTTACATGAGTAAGTATTTGATGTATAAATCCACTTCCGGGGCCCACTTGGTGTGTGTTTGGGCTGAGCTTAAGTGTTGCACGTGCAGAGGCCATTTGTGGAGTTGAACGCCAGTTTTTGTGCCAGTTTGGGCGTTCAACTCTGGTTTTGGATCCTTTTCTGGTGCTGGACGCCAGATTTGGGTAGAAAGCTGGCGTTGAACGCCAGTTTACGTCGTCAATTCTTGGCCAAAGTATGGACTATTATATATTGCTGGAAAGCCCTGGATGTCTACTTTCCAACGCAATTGGAAGTGCGCCATTTCGAGTTCTGTAGCTCCAGAAAATACACTTTGAGTGCAGGGAGGTCAGAATCCAACAGCATCAGCAGTCCTTTTTCAACCTCTGAATCTGATTTCTGCTCAAGTCCCTCAATTTCAGCCAGAAAATACCTGAAATCATAGAAAAACACACAAACTCATAGTAAAGTCCAGAAATGTGAATTTAACATAAAATCTATTAAAAACATCCCTAAAAGTAACTAGATTCTACTAAAAACATACTAAAAACAATGCCAAAAAGCGTATAAATTATCCGCTCATCACAACACCAAACTTAAATTGTTGCTTGTCCCCAAGCAACTGAAAATCAAAATAGGATAAAAAGAATAGAATATACTATAAATTCCAAACTATCAATGAAACAGAGCTTCAATCATATGAGCGGGACTTATAGCTTTTTGCCTCTTGAATAGTTTTGGCATCTCACTTTATCCATTGAGGTTCAGAATGATTGGCATCTATAGGAACTTCAGATTTCGAATAGTGTTATTGACTCTCTTAGTTCAGTATGATGATTCTTGAACACAGCTTCTTTTATGAGTCTTGGTCGTGGCCCTAAGCACTTTGTTTTCCAGTATTACCACCGGATACATAAATGCCACAGACACATAATTGGGTGAACCCTTTCAGATTGTGACTCAGCTTTGCTAAAGTCCCCAATTAGAGGTGTCCAGGGTTCTTAAGCACACTCTTTTTTTTTGCTTTGGACCTTGACTTTAACCGTTCAGTCTCAAGTTTTCACTTGACACCTACACGCCACAAGCACATGGTTAGGGACAGCTTGGTTTAGCCGCTTAGACCAGGATTTTATTCTTTTAGGTCCTCCTATCCACTGATGCTCAAAGCCTTGGGATCCTTTTTATTTGCCCTTGCCTTTTGGTTTTAAGGGTTATTGGCTTTTTGCTCTTGCCTCTTGGTTTTAAGAGCTTTGGCTTTTTCTGCTTGCTTTTTCTTTTTCTTCTAAATTTTTTTTTTCTTTTTCGCCTATTTTTTTTTCTGCAAGCTTTGTTCTTTGCTGCTTTTTCTTGCTTCAAGAATCATTTTTATGATTTTTCAGATTATCAATTAACATGTCTCCTAGTCATCATTCTTTCAAGAGCCAACATATTTAACATTCTTAAACAACAACTTCAAAAGACATATGCACTGTTCAAGCATACATTCAGAAAACAAGAAGCATTATCACCACATCAATATAATTAAACTAAGTTCAAGGATAAATTCAAAACTCATGTACTTCTTGTTATTTTGAATTAAAACAGTTTTTATTTTAAGAGAGGTGATGGATTCATAGGACATTCATAACTTTAAGACAGAGTTACTAACTACTAATGATCATGTAATGAAGACACAAACATAGATAAGCACATAACATAGAAAACGAAAAACAGAGAAAGTAAGAACAAGGAATGAGTCCACCTTAGTGATGTCCTTGAGCTCTTCTATGTCTTTTCCTTGCCTTGGCTGCTCCTCCTTCATTGCTTTTAGATCTTCTCTGATTTCATGAAGGATGATGGAGTGCTCTTGATGTTCCACCCTTAGTTGCTTCCAATAATTGTGTGGAAGAAAATGTATCCCCTGAGGTATCTCAGGGATCTCTTGATTTGCAGTCAAATGTTCTACCACTGAGCTATAGACCCTTGATGGAAGCTTTTGTCTTCCCTTTCCTCTTTCTAGAGGTTTCTCTGGCCTTAGGTGCCATCAATGGTTATGGAAAAAAAAAAAGCTATGCTTTTACCACACCAAACTTAGAATGTTGCTCGCCCTCGAGCAAAAGAAGAAAGAATAGAAGAATAAGAAGAAGATATGGAGAAGATGGAGGGAGATGTGTATTCGGCCATATGGGTGGGATTGGGTGGGAAAGAGATGTTGAATTTTGAAGGAAAGTGGGTGTTTGGATGTGAGTGGTAAAGAGTTAATAGGGAAGAGTGTTTATTGGGAATAGAGGATGATTGAGAAGAGAGAAGAGAGTGAGTGGAGGTAGGTGGAGATCCTGTGGGGTCCACAGATCCTGAGGTGATCCTGTGAGGTCCACAGATCTTGAGGTGTCAAGGCATTTACATCCCTGCACCAATTTAGGCATGCAAAATGCCCTTGCACACAACTCTGGGCGTTCAGCGCCAGGTTGGTGCCCATTTTGGGCGTTCAACGCCCATTTGCTGCCATTTCTGGCGTTGAACGCCAGAACCATGCTTGTTCTGGGCGTTCAGCGCCAGGATGCTCCCATTCTGGGCGTTCAGCGCCAGAACTATGCTCTGTTCTGGCGTTTGAACGCCAGACAGATGCTCCTCCAGGGTGTGATTTTTCTTCTGCTGTTTTTGATTCCGTTTTTGAATTTTTTGTTTATTTTGTGACTCCACATGATCATGAACCTAAGAAAACATGAAAAACAATAAAAATAAGAATTAGATAAACATTGGGTTGCCTCCCAACAAGCGCTTCTTTAATGTCAATAGCTTGACAGTGGGCTCTCATGGAGCCTCACAGATGTGCAGAGCTTTGTTGAGACTCTCCAACACCAAACTTAGAGTTTGGATATGGGAGTTCAACACCAAACTTAGAGTTTGGTTGTGGCCTTCCAACACCAAACTTAGAGTTTGACTGTGGGGGCTCTGGTTGACTCTGCTTTGAGAGAAGCTTTTTCTGCTTCCTCCCCATGGTTGCAGAGGGAGATCCTTGAGTTTTAAACACAAGGGAGTTCTCATTCCATTGAAGGAATATTTCACCTCTGTCAACATCAATCACAGCTCTTGCTGTGGCCAGGAAAGGTCTTCCTAGGATGATGGATTCATCCTCTTCCTTTCCAGTATCCAGGACTATGAAATCAGCAGGGATGTAAAGGCCCTCAACCTTTACTAAAACGTCCTCTACTTGTCCATAAGCCTGTTTTCTTGAGCTGTCTGCCATCTCTAGTGAGATTTTAGCAGCTTGTACCCCATAGATTCCCAGTTTCTCTATTACAGAGAGGGGCATGAGGTTTATTCCTGAACCAAGGTCACACAGAGCCTTAAAGATCATGGTGCCTATGGTACAGGGTATTATGAACTTTCCAGGATCCTGTCTCTTCTGAGGCAATGTCAGTTGATCCAGATCACTTAGTTCATTGATGAACAAGGGAGGTTCAACTTCCCAAGTATCAATGCCAAATAGTTTGGCATTCATCTTCATGATTGCACCAAGAAACTTGGCAGTTTGCTCTTCAGTAACATCCTCATTCTCTTCAGAAGAGGAATACTCATCAGAGCTCATGAAGGGCATAAGGAGGTTCAATGGAATCTCTATGGTCTCTAGATGAGCCTCAGAGTCCTTTGGTTCCTCAGAGGGAAGCTCCTTATTGACCACTGGACGTCCCAGGAGGTCTTCCTCCTTGGGATTCACGTCCTCTCCTCTCCTCACAGGTTCGGCCATGGCGCTTATGTCAATGGCCTTGCACTCTCCTTTTGGATTCTCTTCTGTATTGCTTGGGAGAGTACTAGGAGGGATTTCAGTGATCCTTTTACTCAGCTGGTCCACTTGTGCTTCCAAATTTCTAATGGAAGATCTTGTTTCATTCATGAAACTTACAGTGGCCTTGGATAGATCAGAGACTAGATTTGCTAAATTAGAAGCATTTTGTTCAGTGTTCTCTGTCTGTTGCTGAGTGGATGATGGAAAAGGTTTATTGTTGTTAAACCTGTTTCTTCCACCATTATTAAAGCCTTGTTGGGGCTTTTGATCCTTCCATGAGAAATTTGGATGATTTCTCCATGTTGAGTTATAGGTGTTTCCATAAGGTTCACCTAAGTAATTTACCTCTGCTATTGCAGGGTTCTCAGGATCATAGGCTTCTTCTTCATAAGAAGCCTCTTGAGTACTGTTGGATGCAGCTTGCATTCCATGCAGACTTTGAGAGATCATATTGACTTGCTGAGTCAATATTTTATTCTGAGCCAATATGGCATTCAGAGTATCAACTTCAAGAACTCCCTTCTTCATAGGCGTCCCATTACTCACAGGATTCCTTTCAGAAGTGTACATGAACTGGTTATTAGCAACCATGTCAATGAGTTCTTGAGCTTCTGCAGGCGTTTTCTTTAGGTGAATGGATCCACCTGCAGAAGTGTCCAGTGACATCTTTGATAGCTCAGATAAACCATCATAGAATATATCCAGGATGGTCCATTCTGAAAGCATGTCAGAAGGACACTTTTTGGTCAACTGTTTGTATCTTTCCCAAGCTTCATAGAGGGATTCACCTTCTTTCTGTCTGAAGGTTTGAACATCAGCTCTAAGCTTGCTCAGCTTTTGAGGAGGAAAGTACTTGGCTAAGAAAGCTGTGACCAGCTTATCCCAAGAGTTCAGGCTGTCTTTGGGTTGAGAATCCAACCATAATCTGGCTCTGTCTCTTACAGCAAAAGGAAAAAGCATGAGCCTGTAGACTTCAGGATTTACTCCATTAGTCTTAACAGTATCACATATCTGCAAGAACTCAGTTAAGAACTGAAAAGGATCTTCAGATGGAAGTCCATGAAACTTGCAGTTCTGCTGCATCAGAGAAACTAATTGAGGTTTCAGCTCAAAATTGTTTGCTCCAATGGCAGGAATGGAGATGCTTCTTCCATGTAAATTGGAATTAGGTGCAGTAAAGTCACCAAGCATCTTCCTTGCATTATTATTATTTTCGGCTGCCATATCCTTTTCCTGTTCGAAAATTTCTGAAAGGGTATCTCTGGATTGTTGTAATTTAGCTTCTCTCAATTTTTTTTTTCAGAGTCCTTTCAGGTTATAGATCTGCTTCAACAAGAATGTTCTTGTCCTTGCTCCTGCTCATATGACAAAGAAGAGGGCGCACAAAAATAATAATAATAATATGGGTCCTTTATACCACAGTATAGGGATCCCTTTGTGAGTGGAAGAAAAGAGGGGGAGACAAAGAATGTAATGTAATGGAAGAAACACATCTGTGAGGAGGGTTGAGATGCGAGATGAGATGTTAGTAAATGAATGAATAAATAGAATAAGATGGGAGAGAGAGAATTTTCGAAAACATTTTTGAAAAAGAGTTAGTGATTTTCGAAAATGGTTTTTGAAAATTGTTAGTATTTTTCGAAAAATTTTTTTTTGAAATTAAAAATAAAAATGATTAGTTAATTAAAAAGAAATTTTGAAAAAGGGGGAAGATATTTTCGAAAAATGAGAGAGAGAGTTAGTTAGGTAGTTTTGAAAAAGTTAAGAAACAAACAAAAAGTTAGTTAGTTAGTTGAAACAAATTTTGAAAAGATAAGAAGTTAGGAAGTTAGAAAAGATATTTTGAAAAGATATTTTTGAAAAAGATAAGATAAGAAGATATTTTTGAAAAGATATGATTGAAATTAGTTTTGAAAAAGATTTGATTTTTAAAATCTCAATTAATGACTTGATTCATAAGAAATCACAAGATATGATTCTAGAACTTAAAGTTTGAATCTTTCTTAACAAGCAAGTAACAAACTTCAAAATTTTGAATCAAAACATTAATTGATTATGTTATTTTCGAAAATGTGGTATAAAAATGAGAAAAAGATTTTTGAAAAATATTTTTGGAATTTTCGAAAATAACTAAGAAATTTGAAAAAGATTTGATTTTTGAAAAAGATTTTGAAAAAGATAAGATTTTCAAATTGAAAATTTGATTTGACTCATAAGAAACAATTTGATTTTAAAAATTTTTGAAAAAGTCAATCCAAATTTTCGAATTTGATGAGAGAAAAAGGGAAAGATATATTTTTTTTTTTTGAATTTTTATGATGCAAGGGAAAAACAAGAAAAATGATGCAATGCATGAAATTTTTAGATCAAAACAATGAATGCATGCATGAATGCTATGAATGTCAAGATGAACACCAAGAACACTATGAAGAACATGATGAACATCAAGAACATATTTTTGAAAAATTTTTAATGCAAAGAAAACATGCAAGACACCAAACTTAGAATTCTTTAATGCTTAGACACTAAGAATTCAAGAATGCATATGAAAAACATGAAAAGACACAACAAAAAATTCATCAAGATCAAACAAGAAGACTTACCAAGAACAACTTGAAGATCATGAAGAACACTATGAATGCATGAATTTTCGAAAAATGCAAGATGCATATGCAAGTGACACCAAACTTATAATATGACTCAAGACTCAAACAAGAAACACAAAATATTTTTTATTTTTATGATTTTCTGATTTTTTTGTTACTTTTCGAAAATTAATTGAAAAAGGAAAATAAGGATTCCAAAATTTTTAATATGAATTCCAGGAATCTTGCCATGTTAGTCTAAAGCTTCAGTCCAGGAATTAGACATGGCTCACTAGCCAGCCAAGCTTTCAAAGAAAGCTCCAGTCCAAAACACTAGACATGGCCAATGGCCAGCCAAGCTTCAGCAGGTGATCATGGATCAGCAGCAGGTGGATGAGCAACAACTAAGTTGCTCTTGATGACATATTGCAAGCCTCAGTCCAAATAATTTTAGACATGACTTTACAGCCAGCCAGGCTTCAACATGCTTCATGAAACACTAGAATTCATTCTTAAAAATTTTGAATAAATTTTTGAAAACATTTTTTATTTATTTATTTTTTTTTTCGAAAACATATGAGAGATTTTTGAAAAAATTTTTGAAAGATTTTTGAAAAGAAAACGAAAAGAAAATTACCCAATCTGAGCAACAGGATGAACCGTCAGTTGTCCAAACACGAACAATCCCCGGCAACGGCGCCAAAAACTTGGTGCTGTTGCCGGATCAAAAGGGAATCTGGCACTGATGTTACCGGACCAAAAGCTTGCCGAAAACTCAAACAATCCTCGGCAACGGCGCCAAAAACTTGGTGCACGAAATTGTGATCTCCAGGCTCGAACAAATCCTGGTAATGGCTCCAAAGCTTGGTGCTCTGATCTTAATTCATAATTGTCACAACTTCGATACAACTAACCAGCAAGTGCACTGGGTCGTCCAAGTAATACCTTACGTGAGTAAGGGTCGAATCCCACGGAGATTGTTGGTATGAAGCAAGCTATGGTCACCTTGTAAATCTCAGTCAGGCAGATATAAAGTGATAATGGTGTTTTCGAATTTAATATAATAAGATAGGGATAGAAATACTTATGTAAATCATTGGTAGGAATTTCAGATAAGCGAATGGAGATTCTTTTCATTCCTCTGAACCTCTGCTTTCCTGCTATCTTCATCCAATCAGTCTTACTCCTTTCCATGGCTGGCTTTATGTGATACATCACCACTGTCAATGGCTACTTTCGGTCATCTCTCGGGAAAATGATCCAATGCCCTGTCACAGCACGGCTAATCGTCTGGAGGCATCACCCTTGTCAATGGCTTCATCTTATCCTCTCAGTGAATAATATGCTCACGCACCCTGTCACGGCACGGCTATTCATATGTCGGTTCTCGATCATGCTGGAATAGGATTTACTATCCTTTTGCGTCTGTCACTAACGCCCTGCAATCGCGAGTTAGGAGCTCGTCACAGTCATTCAATCATTGAATCCTACTCGGAATACCACGGACAAGGTTTAGACTTTCCGGATTCTCTTGAATGCCGCCATCATTCTAGCTTACGCCACGAAGATTCTGGTTAGGAGATCTAAGAGATATTCATTCTAGCTTAATTCATGTAGAACAGAAGTGTTTGTCAGGCACGCATTCATAGGGGAGAAGGATGATGAGCGTCACACATAATCATCACCTTCATCACGTTCTTGGGTGCGAATGGATATCTTAGAAGTGAAATAAGAAGAATTGAATAGAAAACAGTAGTACTTTGCATTAATCTTTGAGGAACAGCAGAGCTCCACACCTTAATCTATAGAGTGTAGAAACTCTACCGTTAAAAATACATAAGTGAAAGGTCCAGGCATGGCCGAGAGGCCAGCCCCTCTGATCTAAGAACCAGGCATCCAAAGATGCCTAATACAATAGTAAGAGGTCCTATTTATAATAAACTAGCTACTAGGGTTTACATGAGTAAGTATTTGATGTATAAATCTACTTCCGGGGCCCACTTGGTGTGTGTTTGGGCTGAGCTTAAGTGTTGCACGTGCAGAGGCCATTTGTGGAGTTGAACGCCAGTTTTTGTGCCAGTTTGGGCGTTCAACTCTAGTTTTGGATCCTTTTCTGGCGCTGGACGCCAGATTTGGGTAGAAAGCTGGCGTTGAACGCCAGTTTACGTCGTCAATTCTTGGCCAAAGTATGGACTATTATATATTTCTGGAAAGCCCTGGATGTCTACTTTCCAACGCAATTGGAAGCGCGCCATTTCGAGTTCTGTAGCTCCAGAAAATCCACTTTGAGTGCAGGGAGGTCAGAATCCAACAGCATCAGCAGTCCTTTTTCAACCTCTGAATCTGATTTCTGCTCAAGTCCCTCAATTTCAGCCAGAAAATACCTGAAATCACAGAAAAACACACAAACTCATAGTAAAGTCCAGAAATGTGAATTTAACATATAATCTATTAAAAACATCCCTAAAAGTAACTAGATTCTACTAAAAACATACTAAAAACAATGCCAAAAAGCGTATAAATTATCCGCTCATCACTTTGCAACCTCTCTTCAAGGTGATTACTTGCAACACTTTAAAGAGTGACATCTTGAAGCTCTACAATGATGAGAGATCGAAGACAATGAATGTCCTTGAGCGTAATAAAAGTCGAATTGCAATTACGACTGATATGTGGACAGCAAGCAACAAAAACAAAGGTTATATGGCAATCACGGCTCATTACATTGATGATTCTTGGAAATTGCAAAGCCGTCTTGCGAGGTAATAATATTATCATTATAGGTACTTCCGAATGTTTATATAATTGCAAAGCTGTCTTGTTTATATAATTGTGATATGTTCTTGTGTACAATTGCAAAGCTGTCTTGTTTATATAATTGTGATATAATTGTACTAAATTATCATTACAGGTTTATATATGTGCCGTCTCCCCACACGGCTGAGGTACTTTCAGAAGTTCTTGTGGATTGTTTGATGGATTAGAATCTTGATAGGAAGGTATCCACTTTGACTGTTGATAATTGCAGTACTAATGACGTTATGATTGATAATATTTTGACTAAAATGTCACATAGAAACTTCATCTTGGGTGGTAAATTATTTCACATGCGATGTTGTGCGCATATATTAAATTTGATTGTCAAGGATGGGTTACAACTTATTTCACATGCTATTGAAAGGGTGAGGAATAGTGTTCATTATTGGACTGCAACACCTAAAAGAGAAGAAAAATTTAAGGAAACATGTGCGCAACTTAAAATACCCTACACAAAAAATCTTTGTCTTGATTGTAAAACTATGTGGAATTCAACATTTTTTATGCTTGAAGTTGCAATTATGTATAGAGATGTATTTGAAAGATTGTTATTGCGTGAGAGTCAATATAAATCTTTGCCTAGTGAGAAGGATTGGGATATGGCGGATGAGATTTTTCAAAGATTGAGGATATTTTTTGATGTGACTGAATTGTTTTCTGGAACAACTTATCCTACATCAAATCTTTATTTTCCTAAGGTTTGTGTGACTAAGTTGGCTTTGATGGAGTGAAAACATTGTGGAAATGAGATAATTAAAATGATGGCTACTAGTATGATAACTAAGTTTGAAAAGTATTGGGGTGTGATTAATACAGTTATGGCTATTGGGACTCTTTTGGATCCTAGGTACAATATGTATTTATTGAATTTCTTTTTTTCATAAAATATATGGTGAGACGGAGGCATGTGTTGTAATTGGTCAAGTGAAAAGGGTAGTGCAAGATTTAGTTTTAGAATATGCAACAAAGGGAAGAGAGAGAGACCAAGCTGCTCAATTAGATATGCCGCCACCACCTTCAATTCCTTTAAGTTCAAAGGGGAGGAAGTTCAGTCATGAAGATTAGCAAGCTGATTTTGCTGCACATGTAAGTGAGGAATCCGCATTTATTGATACAAAGAGTGAGTTGGATTATTATCTTGAAGAGAGACCGGTCCCACAAACTGAACATGATTTTGATATCTTAAATTGGTGGAAGTCAAATGGAGCGAAGTTTCCTACTTTGCAAGCTATTGCTAGGGATTTTTTGACGATTCCTATCTCTACCGTTGCCTCTGAATCTTCATTTAGTACGGGTGGTCGATTTGTTACGCCACATCGTAGTAGGTTGCGTTCGGACACATTAGAGGCTCTAATGTGTAATCAAGATTGGCTTTGGAATGAATTTGGCACCACAACGAACATAGGATTTGAGTGCTACACAATTCATAATATTGAAGGAGATGTTGACGTAAGTAAACTATTAAATTACATATAACACACTATGTTTTTATATTATTGACTTATTGAGTTATTATATGATTTTAACTTTAAATTGTTTTCTTGTTGCTATAGGATTCAAGTAAGTCGGATTCTACCATTACGGGATGAAAGGAAGATTGAGATGGTGGAATTATGTTTTTATGATGTCATGTCATGAACTTTATTTGGTTGTTTATGAATATGGTTGGTTATTTATGTAATATTTGGTTGTTTATGGATATGTTTGAATTATTATGTTTGTTGTTATTGCTATTAAAGTCTTTAAAGACTATGGATATTATGTTTATAATGACAATTGAGGATTATCTTTGATTTTCTCTAATTTTTTTCATTTTTCTCAATTTTTATTAATTTTTACAAAAATCCGTGATATCCGCGGAGACCCAGGTCCCCGGCGGATACGGGGTCCCCGTTACCCGTCATGGGGACGGGGCGGGGACGAGGACAGATATTGGGGGTGAGGGGCGGGGGCGGGGGGCATGTCCCTGCCCCCATGGAGACCCGTTGCCATCCCTATGGTGGATGAAGTCTTCACTATTCTCATGGAGGAAGCAAGAGAAAGAAAGGAAATTTCAGGGTTCAAAATTGCTCCAACAGCCCCTCTAATCACTCATCTTTTGTTTGCGAATGATTGCATTATTTTTAAGAAGCAAGAGAGGAGGAAATTTACAATCTCATTTTTATTCTTAATAAGTATACAGAAGCATCGGGTCAAATGATCAATCTGGATAAATCGGGAATTATTTTTGGTAGTCAAGTACCCATACAAACTAGAGTTAACATAGAGAAAATTATAGGAATGAAGTGTTGGGATAATCCAGGAATGTATTTAGGGCTGCCAGGGATTTGGGGCAGGTCAAAAATTAAAGCTCTGAATTGGATAGAGAAGAAGGTGATGGAAAAAGTTGAAGGATGGAAAGAAAAGCTCCTAAACCAAACCGGAAAAGAAGTCCTTATTAAAGCTGTGATACAAGCTATTCCTAGCCACGCTATGTCAGTTATTGAATTTCCAAAAGTATTCTGTCAAAGATTAAATGCTAGGATAGCAAGGTTTTGGTGGGCGAATTCTGGAAAAGAAAGAGGCATACACTGGAAAAGTTGGGATAAGGTTTGTGTAAGCAAAAGAAATGGAGGGCTAGGCTTCAAGGATTTTCAGGGCCAAAATTTAGCTCTTTTAGCAAAACAAGCATGGAGAATAATAGAAAATCCTAGTTTAATATGTGTACGTATTTTGAAGGCGATTGATGAGCGGATAATTTATACGCTTTTTGACATTGTTTTTAGTATGTTTTTAGTAGGATCTAGTTACTTTTAGGGATGTTTTTAATAGATTTTTGTGTTAAATTCACATTTCTGGAATTTACTATGAGTTTGTGTGTTTTTCTATGATTTCAGGTATTTTCTGGCTGAAATTGAGGGACTTGAGCAGAAATCAGATTCAGAGGTTGAATAAGAACTGCTGATGCTGTTGGATTCTGACCTCCCTGCACTCAAAGTGGATTTTCTGGAGCTACAGAACTCGAAATGGCGCGCTTTCAATTGAGTTGGAAAGTAGACATCCAGGGCTTTCCAGAAATATATAATAGTCCATACTTTGGCCAAGAATTGACGACGTAAACTGGCGTTCAACGCCAGCCTTCTGCCCAAATCTGGCGTCCAGCGCCAGAAAAGGATCCAAAACCAGAGTTGAACGCCCAAACTGGCACAGAAACTGGCGTTCAACTCCACAAATGGCCTCTGCACGTGCTACACTTAAGCTCAGCCCAAACACACACCAAGTGGGCCCCGGAAGTGGATTTATGCATCAATTACTTACTCATGTAAACCTTAGTAGCTAGTTTATTATAAATAGGACCTCTTACTATTGTATTAGGTATCTTTGGTCTCAGTTTTATTCCATTGTTCATCTTAGGAGACTATTGATCACGTTTTAGGGGGCTGGCCATCTCGGCCATGCCTGGACCTTCACTTATGTATTTTCATACGGTAGAGTTTCTACACTCCATAGATTAAGGTGTGGAGCTCTGCTGTTCCTCAAAGATTAATGCAAAGTACTACTGTTTTCTATTCAATTCTTCTTATTTCTCTTCTAAGATATCCATTCGCACCCAAGAACGTGATGAAGGTGATGATTATGTGTGACGCTCATCATCCTTCTCCCTTATGAACGCGTGCCTGACAAACACTTCTGTTCTACATGAAATAAGCTAGAATGAGTATCTCTTAGATCTCCTAACCAGAATCTTCGTGGCGTAAGCTAGAATGATGGCGGCATTCAAGAGAATCCGGAAGGTCTAAACCTTGTCTGTGGTATTCTGAGTAGGATTCAATGATTGAATGACTGTGACGAGCTTCAAACTCGCGAGTGCTGGGCGTTAGTGACAGACGCAAAAGGAGGGTGAATCCTATTCCAGCATGATCGGGAACCGACAGATGAATAGCCGTGCCGTGACAGGGTGCGTGAGCATATTATTCACTGAGAGGAGGGGATGTAGCCACTGACAACGGTGATGCCCTTGCATAAAGCCAGCCATGGAAAGGAGTAAGACTGATTGGATGAAGATAGCAGGAAAGCAGAGGTTCAGAGGAACGAAAAGCATCTCCATTCGCTTATCTGAAATTCCTACCAATGATTTACATAAGTATTTCTATCCCTATTTTATTATATTAAATTTGAAAACACCATTATCACTTTATATCTGCCTGACTGAGATTTACAAGGTGACCATAGCTTGCTTCATACCAACAATCTCCGTGGGATTCGACCCTTACTCACGTAAGGTATTACTTGGACGACCCAGTGCACTTGCTGGTTAGTTGTATCGAAGTTGTGACAATTATGTATTGAGATCAGAGCACCAAGCTTTGGAGCCATTACCAGGGATTGTTTGAGCCTGGACATCACAATTTCGTGCACCAAGTTTTTGGCGCCGTTGCCGGGGATTGTTTGAGTTTGGACAACTGACGGTTCATCTTGTTGCTCAGATTAGGTAATTTTCTTTTCGTTTTGTTTTCAAAAATTTTTCAAAAAATATATATATATATATATATATATATATATATATATATATATATATATATATATATATTTTCAAAAATCTCTCATATGTTTTTGAAAAATAAATAAATAAATAAATAAAAATGTTTTCAAAAATTTATTCAAAATTTTTAAGAATGAATTCTAGTGTTCATGAAGCATGTGAAGCCTGGCTGGCTGTAAAGCCATGTCTAAATTCTTTTGGACTGAGGCTTCCAAACCATCAGAGGTAAGTTACATACTTGATAAATGATGAGCAGCAATTTGTTATCAAGATCAATATACTCTGATGTTAAAATGCTGAAGCTTGGCTGGCCATTGGCCATGTCTAGTGTTTTGGACTGGAGCTTTCATTGAAAGCTTGGCTGGCTAGTGAGCCATGTCTAATTCCTGGACTGAAGCTTTAGACTAAGAATGCAAGATTCCTGGAATTCATGTTAAAGATTTTGGAATCCTTATTTTTTCCTTTTTCATATAATTTTCGAAAAAATTCAAAAAAAAATTAGAAAATCATAAAAATCAAAAATATTTTTCTGTTTCTTGTTTGAGTCTTGAGTCATATCATAAGTTTGGTGTCACTTGCATATGCATCTTGCATTTTTCGAAAATATCATGCATTCATAGTGTTCTTCATGATCTTCAAGTTGTTCTTGGTAAGTCTTCTTGTTTGATCTTGATGATTTCATGTTTTGTGTCTTTTCTTGTTTTTCATATGCATTCTTGAATCCTTAGTGCATAAGCATTAAAGAATTCTAAGTTTGGTGTCTTGCATGTTTTCTTTGCATTAAAAAAATTTTTCAAAATTGTGTCTATGATGTTCATCTTGACATTCAAAGTGTTCTTGGTGTTCATCTTGACATTCATGGCATCCTTGCATACATTCATGTTTTGATCTAAAAATTTCATGCATTGCATAATTTTCATGTTTTCATAAAAATTCAAAAAAGAAATATATATATCTTTCCCTTTTTCTCTCATCAAATTCGAAAATTGAGTTGACTTTTTCAAAAATTTTTAAAAATCAAAGTTGTTTCTTATGAGTCAAATCAAATTTTCAATTTGAAAATCTTATCTTTTTCAAAATCTTTTTCAAAAATCAAATCTTTTTCAAATTTCTTAGTTATTTTCGAAAATTCCAAAAATCTTTTTCAAAAATCTTTTTCTTATTTTATATCATAATTTTCGAAAATAACATAATCAATTAAAGTTTTGATTCAAAAAATTTGAAGTTTGTTACTTGCTTGTTAAGAAAGATTCAAACTTTAAGTTCTAGAATCATATCTTGTGATTTCTTATGAATCAAGTCATTAATTGTGATTTTAAAAATCAAATCTTTTCAAAACTAATTTCAATCATATCTTTTCAAAAATATCTTCTTATCTTATCTTTTTCAAAAATATCTTTTCAAAATATCTTTTCTAACTTCCTAACTTCTTATCTTTTCAAAATTTGTTTCAACTAACTAACTAACTTTTTGTTTGTTTCTTAACTTTTTCAAAACTACCTAACTAACTCTCTCTCTCATTTTTCGAAAATATCTTCCCTCTTTTTCAAAAATTTCTTTTTTATTAACTAATTATTTTTATTTTTAAATTTTAAAAAAAAAATTTTCGAAAATTTCCAACATTTTTTAAAAAACCATTTTTCAAAAATCACTAACTCTTTTTCAAAATAATTTTCGAAAATTATCCCTCCCCCATCCTATTCTATTTATTCATTCATATCCTAACATCTCATCTCACATCTCTTCCATCCGTACAGTTGTGTTTCTTCCTTTACATCACATTCTTTGTCTCCCCCTCTTTTCTTCTACTCACATAAGGGAACCTCTATACTGTGGTAAAGAGAATCTCTATTATTATTATTTTTCTGTGCCTTCTTCCTTGTCATATGAGCAGGAGCAAGGATAAGAACATTCTTGTGGAAGCAGATCCAGAACCTGAAAGGACTCTAAAGAGAAAATTAAGAGAAGTCAAAATACAACAATCCAGAGATAACCTTTCAGAAATTTTCGAACAAGAAAAGGAGATGGCAGCCGAAAATAATAATAATATAAGGAAGATGCTTGGTGACTTTACTGCACCTAATTCCAATTTACATGGAAGAAGCATCTCCATTCCTGCCATTGGAGCAAACAACTTTGAGCTGAAACCTCAATTAGTTTCTCTGATGCAGCAGAACTGCAAGTTTCATGGACTTCCATCTGAAGATCCTTTTCAGTTCTTAACTGAATTCTTGCAGATATGTGATACTGTTAAGACTAATGGAGTAGATCCTGAAGTCTACAGGCTCATGCTTTTCCCTTTTGCTGTAAGAGACAGAGCTAGATTATGGTTGGATTCTCAACCTAAAGACAGCCTGAACTCTTGGGATAAGCTGGTCACGACTTTCTTAGCCAAGTACTTTCCTCCTCAAAAGCTGAGCAAGCTTAGAGCTGATGTTCAAACCTTCAGACAGAAAGAGGGTGAATCCCTCTATGAAGCTTGGGAAAGATACAAACAGTTGACCAAAAAGTGTCCTTCTGACATGCTCTCAGAATGGACCATCCTGGATATATTCTATGATGGTCTGTCTGAATTATATAAGATGTCATTGGATACCTCTGCAGGTGGATCCATTCACCTAAAGAAAACGCCTGCAGAAGCTCAAGAACTCATTGACATGGTTGCTAATAACAAGTTCATGTACACTTCTGAAAGGAATCCTGTAAGCAATGGGACGCCTATGAAGAAGGGAGTTCTTGAAGTTGATACTCTGAATGCCATATTGGCTCAGAACAAAATATTGACTCAGCAAGTCAATATGATTTCTCAAAGTCTGCATGGAATGCAAGCTGCATCCAACAGTACTCAAGAGGCATCTTCTGAAGAAGAAGCCTATGATCCTGAGAACCCTGCAATAGCAGAGGTAAATTACTTAGGTGAACCTTATGGAAACACCTATAACTCAACATGGAGAAATCATCCAAATTTCTCATGGAAGGATCAAAAGCCCCAACAAGGCTTTAATAATGGTGGAAGAAACAGGTTTAGCAATAGCAAACCTTTTCCATCATCAACTCAGCAACAGACAAAGAACTCTGAACAAAATGCTTCTAATTTAGCAAATCTAGTCTCTGATCTATCTAAGGCCACTGTAAGTTTCATGAATGAAACAAGGTCTTCCATTAGAAATCTGGAAGCACAAGTGGGCCAGCTGAGTAAAAGGATCACTGAAATCCCTCCTAGTACTCTCCCAAGCAATACAGAAGAGAACCCAAAAGGAGAGTGCAAGGCCATTGACATAAGCGCCATGGCCAAACCTCTGAGGAGAGGAGAGGACGTGAATCCCAAGGAGGAAGACCTCCTGGGACGTCCAGTGGTCAATAAGGAGCTTCCCTCTGAGGAACCAAAGGAATCTGAGACTCATCTAGAGACCATAGAGATTCCATTGAACCTCCTTATGCCCTTCATGAGCTCTGATGAGTATTCCTCTTCTGAAGAGAATGAGGATGTCACTGAAGAGCAAACTGCCAAGTTTCTTGGTGCAATCATGAAGCTGAATGCCAAATTATTTGGCATTGATGCTTGGGAAGTTGAACCTCCCTTGTTCATCAATGAACTAAGTGATCTGGATCAACTGACATTGCCTCAAAAGAGACAGGATCCTGGAAAGTTCATAATACCCTGCACCATAGGCACCATGATCTTTAAAGCTCTGTGTGACCTTGGTTCAGGGATAAACCTCATGCCCCTCTCTGTAATAGAGAAACTGGGAATCTATGGGGTGCAAGCTGCTAAAATCTCACTAGAGATGGCAGACAGCTCAAGGAGACAGGCTTATGGACAAGTAGAGGACGTTTTAGTGAAGGTTGAGGGCCTTTACATCCCTGCTGATTTCATAGTCCTGGATACTGGAAAGGAAGAGGATGAATCCATCATCCTAGGAAGACCTTTCCTGGCCACAGCAAGAGCTGTGATCGATGTTGACAGAGGTGAAATAGTCTTTCAATGGAATGAGAACTCCCTTGTATTCAAAACTCAAGGATCTCCCTCTGCAACCATGAAGAGGAAGCATGAAAAGCTTCTCTCAAAGCAGAGTCAACCAGAGCCCCCACAGTCAAACTCTAAGTTTGGTGTTGGAAGGCCACAACCAAACTCTAAGTTTGGTGTTGAACTCCCATATCCAAACTCTAAGTTTGGTGTTGGAGAGTCTCAACAAAGCTCTGCACATCTGTGAGGCTCCATGAGAGCCCACTGTCAAGCTATTGACATTAAAGAAGCGCTTGTTGGGAGGCAACCCAATGTTTATCTAATTCTTATTTTTATTGTTTTTCATGTTTTCTTAGGGTAATGATCATGTGGAGTCACAAAATAAATATAAAAATTGAAAACGGAATCAAAAACAGCAGAAGAAAAATTACACCCTGGAGGAGCATCTGTCTGGCATTCAGCGCCAGAACAGAGCATGGTTCTGGCGCTGAACGCCCAAAATGGGCAGCTTCTGGGCGCTGAACGCCAGAACAGGCATGGTTCTGGCGTTCAACGCCAGAAATGGCACACAGATGGGCGTTGAACGCCCAAAATGGCCACCAACCTGGCGCTGAACGCCCATAGTTGGATACAAAGGCATTTTTACATGCCTAATGGGTGCAGGGATGTAAATCCTTGAAAACCTCAGGATCTGTGGACCCCACAGGATCCACTCAGGATCTGTGGACCCCACAGGATCCCCAACTACCTCCACTCACTTCTTCTCACCACTCTCTTTCACACAACCCCATAAACACTCTTCTCTAAAAACCCCTCACCAATCACCTCAATCTCTATTCCCCACTAAACCTTCACCACTCACATCCACCCACTCTTCCCAATAAACCTACCTCATAAACTCCACCTACCTTCAAAATTCAAAACCAATTTCCCACCCAAACCCACCTATATGGCCGAACCTTAACCCCCCCTCCCTTCCCTATATAAAGACCTCCATTCTTCATCAAATTCACACAACACACCCCTCTACACTCCTCTTGGCCGAAACCACATCTCCCTCTCCCTCTCCATATTTCTTCTTCTTCTTCTTCTATTCTTTTGTTTATTGCTCGAGGGCGAGCAATATTCTAAGTTTGGTGTGGTAAAAGCATAGCTTTTTTGTTTTTCCATTACCATTGATGGCATCTAAGACCGGAGAATCCTCTAGAAGAGGGAAAGGGAAGATAAAAGCTTCCACATCCGAGTCATGGGAGATAGAAAGGTTCATCTCCAAAGCCCATCAAGACCACTTCTATGATGTTGTGGCCAAGAAAAAGGTGATCCCTGAGGTCCCTTTTAAACTCAAAAGAAATGAGTATCCGGAGATCCAACATGAAATTCAAAGAAGAGGTTGGGAAGTTCTAACAAATCCCATCCAACAAGTCGGCATCCTAATGGTTCAAGAGTTCTATGCCAATACATGGATCACCAAGAACCATGATCAAAGTAAGAACCCGGATCCAAAGAACTATGTTACAATGGTTCGGGGGAAATACTTAGATTTTAGTCCAGAGAATGTGAGGTTGGCGTTCAACTTGCCATACATGGAAGAGAACGCACGCCCCTACACAAGGAGAGTCAACTTTGATCAAAGGTTGGACCAAGTCCTTATGGACATATGTGTAGAAGGAGCTCAATGGAAGATTGACTCCAAAGGCAAGCCGGTTCAACTAAGAAGATTGGACCTCAAGCCTATAGCTAGAGGATGGTTGGAGTTCATCCAATGCTCAATCATTCCCACTAGCAACCGGTCTGAAGTTACTATAGACCGGGCCATCATGATCCACAGCATCATGATTGGAGAAGAGGTGGAAGTTCATGAGATTATACCTCAAGAACTCTACAAGGTGGCTGACAAGTCCTCCACTATGGCAAGGATAGCCTTCCCTCACCTCATTTGCCACCTATGCAATTCAGCTGGGATTGACATAGAGGGAGATATCCTCATCAAAGAGGACAAGCCCATCACTAAGAAAAAGATGGAGCAAGCAAGAGAGCCCAGTCATGGAGCTCAAGAGGCGCAAGAAGCTCACTTCCATGAGATCCCTGAGATGCCTCAAATGCACTTTCCTCCACAAAATTATTGGGAGCAAATCAACACCTCCCTAGGAGAATTGAGTTCCAATATGGGACAACTAAGGGTGGAACATCAAGAGCACTCCATCATGCTGCATGAAATAAGAGAAGATCAAAAGGCAATGAGGGAGGAGCAACAAAGACAAGGAAGAGACATAGAAGAGCTCAAGGACATCATTGGTTCCTCAAGAAGGAAACGCCACTATCACTAAGGTGGATTCATTCCTTGTTCTTATTTCTTCTGTTTTTCGTTTTCTATGTTATGTGCCTATCTATGTTTGTGTCTTCATTACATGATCATTAGTAGTAGTAACTTTGTCTTAAAGATATGAATGTCCTATGAATCCATCACCTCTCTTAAATGAAAAATGTTTTAATTCAAAAGAACAAGAAGTACATGAGTTTCGAATTTATCCTTGAACTTAGCTTAATTATATTGATGTGGTGACAATGCTTCTTGTTTTCTGAATATATGCTTGAACAGTGCATATGTCTTTTGAAGTTGTTGTTTAAGAATGTTAAATATGTTGGCTCTTGAAAGAATGATGACTAGGAGACATGTTATTTGATAATCTGAAAAATCATAAAAATGATTCTTGAAGCAAGAAAAAGCAGCAAAGAACAAAGCTTGCAGAAAAAAAAAATATATATATATATAGAAACAAAAAGAAAAAGCAAGCAGAAAAAGCCAATAACCCTTAAAACCAAAAGGCAAGGGCAACTAAAAAGGATCCCAAGGCTTTGAGCATCAGTGGATAGGAGGGCGTAAAGGAATAAAATCCTGGTCTAAGCGGCTAAACCAAGCTGTCCTTAACCATGTGCTTGTGGCGTGTAGGTGTCAAGTGAAAACTTGAGACTGAGCGGTTAAAGTCAAGGTCCAAAGCAAAAACAAAGAGTGTGCTTAAGAACCCTGGACACCTCTAATTGGGGACTCTAGCAAAGCTGAGTCACAATCTGAAAAGGTTCACCCAATTATGTGTCTGTGGCATTTATGTATCCGGTGGTAATACTGGAAAACAAAGTGCTTAGGGCCACGGCCAAGACTCATAAAGAAGCTGTGTTCAAGAATCATCATACTGAACTAGGAGAGTCAATAACACTATTCGAAATCTGAAGTTCCTATAGATGCCAATCATTCTGAACCTCAATGGATAAAGTGAGATGCCAAAACTATTCAAGAGGCAAAAAGCTATAAGTCCCGCTCATATGATTGGAGCTATGTTTCATTGATAGTTTGGAATTTATAGTATATTCTCTTCTTTTTATCCTATTTGATTTTCAGTTGCTTGGGGACAAGCAACAATTTAAATTTGGTGTTGTGATGAGCGGATAATTTATACGCTTTTTGACATTGTTTTTAGTATGTTTTTAGTAGGATCTAGTTACTTTTAGGGATGTTTTTAATAGATTTTTGTGTTAAATTCACATTTCTGGACTTTACTATGAGTTTGTGTATTTTTCTGTGATTTCAGGTATTTTCTGGCTGAAATTGAGGGACTTGAGCAGAAATCAGATTCAGAGGTTGAATAAGGACTGCTGATGCTGTTGGATTCTGACCTCCCTGCACTCAAAGTGGATTTTCTGGAGCTACAGAACTCGAAATGGCGCGCTTTCAATTGCGTTGGAAAGTCGACATCCAGGGCTTTCCAGCAATATATAATAGTCCATACTTTGGCCAAGAATTGACGACGTAAACTGGCGTTCAACGCCAGCCTTCTGCCCAAATCTGGCGTCCAGCGCCAGAAAAGGATCCAAAACCAGAGTTGAACGCCCAAACTGGCACAGAAACTGGCGTTCAACTCCACAAATGGCCTCTGCACGTGCTACACTTAAGCTCAGCCCAAACACACACCAAGTGGGCCCCGGAAGTGGATTTATGCATCAATTACTTACTCATGTAAACCTTAGTAGCTAGTTTATTATAAATAGGACCTCTTACTATTGTATTAGGTATCTTTGGTCTCAGTTTTATTCCATTGTTCATCTTAGGAGACTATTGATCACGTTTTAGGGGGCTGGCCATCTCGGCCATGCCTGGACCTTCACTTATGTATTTTCATACGGTAGAGTTTCTACACTCCATAGATTAAGGTGTGGAGCTCTGCTGTTCCTCAAAGATTAATGCAAAGTACTACTGTTTTCTATTCAATTCTTCTTATTTCTCTTCTAAGATATCCATTCGCACCCAAGAACGTGATGAAGGTGATGATTATGTGTGACGCTCATCATCCTTCTCCCTTATGAACGCGTGCCTGACAAACACTTCTGTTCTACATGAAATAAGCTAGAATGAGTATCTCTTAGATCTCCTAACCAGAATCTTCGTGGCGTAAGCTAGAATGATGGCGGCATTCAAGAGAATCCGGAAGGTCTAAACCTTGTCTGTGGTATTCTGAGTAGGATTCAATGATTGAATGACTGTGACGAGCTTCAAACTCGTGAGTGCTGGGCGTTAGTGACAGACGCAAAAGGAGGGTGAATCCTATTCCAGCATAATCGGGAACCGACAGATGAATAGCCGTGCCGTGACAGGGTGCGTGAGCATATTATTCACTGAGAGGAGGGGATGTAGCCACTGACAATGGTGATGCCCTTGCATAAAGCCAGCCATGGAAAGGAGTAAGACTGATTGGATGAAGATAGCAGGAAAGCAGAGGTTCAGAGGAACGAAAAGCATCTCCATTCGCTTATCTGAAATTCCTACCAATGATTTACATAAGTATTTCTATCCCTATTTTATTATATTAAATTCGAAAACACCATTATCACTTTATATCTGCCTGACTGAGATTTACAAGGTGACCATAGCTTGCTTCATACCAACAATCTCCGTGGGATTCGACCCTTACTCACGTAAGGTATTACTTGGACGACCCAGTGCACTTGCTGGTTAGTTGTATCGAAGTTGTGACAATTATGTATTGAGATCGGAGCACCAAGCTTTGGAGCCATTACCAGGGATTGTTTGAGCCTGGACATCACAATTTCGTGCACCAGCGATCTACTTTCCTGAAGGAGATTTTTGGAATGCGAAATACTATAGTAATGCATCTTGGGCTTGGAAAAGTATAATTAAAGGAAGGGATTTTCTTCGTAGAAATGGGAGATGGAGTGTGGGTGACGGATCAAGGATTAATGTTTGGGATGATAATTGGGTGGTGAGCGAAGGAAAAATTCAAAGACAATAAGGAATAGAGTTAAATTATGTTAGTGAACTCTTGAAAGAAGGGGAAGGGTGGGATGTGAGAAAGATAGAAGGGTTTTTACTAATATTGTCAAAGAAAAAATCCTTAAGACTCCTACAAGCATTTTGAGAAGAGAAGATAGACTTATATGGCCATATAGAAAGGATGGAAGCTATAGTGTCAAAACTGGATATCACATAGCTAAGATGGAAAGCCAAGGTAACAGATTGGAAGAAGCTTCATCAAGTAGGAATTTGGAAGAATTATAGAAGGAGATATGGAATGTCCAAACTCTCCAAAGGATTAAAAGCTTCATTTGGAGAGCAGCGCATAATATAGTGCCGGTTAATGAAAGGTTGTTTAAAAGAAGAATGGTCAACTCCCCTACGTGTCAAATTTGTTTCATGGAACCTGAGACTATCAAGCATACATTGTTACTATGTTCATGGACGAGAGCAGCTTGGTTTGGTAGCCAATGCCAATATTGCTCCTCTCAGGATCACATCACAAGCTTTGGAGAATGGCTTTTACAGAAAATTAGAAGAATTAAGGAGGAAGGAGGAACTGACAAAGAGGAAAAGATGGAGAAGATGATTTTTCTAATATGAGAGATATGGAAAACCAGGAACCAAGCCATATTCAACAATAAGGAGATCAATCCTAAGGAGGCTATTATCAAGGCTAGAATAGCAGAAAATCAATACAGAGCAACTATTGATCTATCAATTCAGAAGCAAACAGAGAATAAAAGAAATAAAGTAAAGCGAGCTACCTGGAGACCCCCGCCAAGAAATTGGCTGAAACTGAACATTGATGCAGCCTTTCAGAAAGTCTCTGGCGATGGAGCAATGGCAGTAGCTGCAAGAGACAGCTTTGGAAAATTTCTTGTTGGGTACACAGATAGAATCAAAGATGTATCCATTATTGCAGTAGAAGCATTAGCTACAAGAAAAGCCTTGATTTTGGCAAAAAATTTACAGCTAGATATGATACTAATTGAATCTGACTATTTACCTTTGGTGCAGGCAATTAAATCAAAAAGTAGCCTTCAAGAGATTGATCCAATTTTGCAAGATATTTTTGAAATATAGAAAAATTTCAACAAATGCGGATTTACCTGGATTCCAAGAGAAGGAAACCAATTAGTCCATACCATAGCAAATTTAGCAATTACAAATCAATTGGGTCAGAGATGGTGCACTGAACTACCACGTACCGTTGCAGGCATTCTTCGGAGAGAAGCACCAATATCCTCATCTGGGCGGTCAAGCATGGCATCAACCTGAAGGAGGTATCCTTAACCTTTGCAGTAGAGCTTTATACTAAAGTGAAGCCAGCAGAGAGACCTGATTCGGACCTCAACAAATACAACAGATTCGCAACTTAATTCCAAATCTTGGAGCATTCCGGAGTGGATAGCCATAATCTTCTCATGGAGGCCATGGAAGGAAGTCTTCAGTGGCTCACAGCATAACTCCCGTAAGGGAGAGGATGAATTTGGGAATTGGGTGGCAGGTTGGGTTGGGGTTTGGGTAGGTTTTTGGGCTTAACCCATGACCCAAAAAAAAAGTAGTAAACAATGGATTTTTTATTTTGATATGGAAGACTGAATAGAGTTTTACGTTAATATTTCAAAAAATAGAGTTTTACAGAGTTCTGGGGGCGTTGTTCTGTGCAAGCACAATACACAGAGTACGTATTGCACTGACAATACGCAGTCTGTGTATTTATAATACGCAGACTGTGTATTATAATTTAATATTAAAATAATACAATACGCAGTCTGCGTATTATAATTTAATATTAAAATAATACAATACACAGTTTGTGTATTGTCTTTATAAATTTAAAAAAATTTGATCTGACAATTCGCACTCTGCGAATTCTATAGTCCCCAGAATTTTGTAAAACACAGTAACTTTCAATATTAAAGGATTACACTAATTCTTATCCAATATCCAAAAAAATTAACCGTAAACAATACCACATGACAAGAATAATATGGAACAAGGCATACAAACTAATAATTAATAATTAATAAAAGGTATTTGGCTCAATCTTTTGCATTAGTTTATTACAACGACAGTGCTAAAAAAATAATAATTTAAAATTATTTTATTAAATTTAATATCTATAATTTTATATATGTAATATTTATAATTATATATTTATTATATTTATTATTGTCAATTTTTTTAGTAGTAATTAATAAATATAAAATAAGGTCTTTTTTTACAGTATTTTTCTTTTTGACATGTCAAAAATTAATTTTTTGCGAATTAAAGTTTCATTTAAATATTGTCATTAACCAATGAATTTACTACATATGTGAGAATATCAATGACGACGCTCACGAAACAATTAGCAAGTTAGAGGCTCAGTTCTCGACAGATAAGAGAGTAGCATTATTGACACTTTTTGAAAGGGAGAACAATCAACAAAAGAGACATAACTCAGATTCTAATAACACTATTTCTCTATCATCAAATCAAGGTATTGTATTCATTATATCTTTGGCCACATTTAGTCCAAATTCTTGGGTCATAGACTCAGGAACTAGTGAACATGTTTTATTTTCATTAAAATCATTCAAGAATTTATATCATATAAGACATATACGCATTAACTTGCCTGATGGTACTCAAATAGTTACTGATGTAGCTGGAACAGTAGAGTTTAGCAACACATTTCATCTAGTACATGCATTATATATTTCCAATTTTAAATTCAATCTCATTTTAGTATTAAAATTGACTGTTGATCTGAAATGTGAATTCATTTTCAATGATTCTACTTGTGAAATATAGGATTATCTCTCCAAGAAAATGATTTGAGTAGCTAAATAAAAAAAAGGATTATATACCTTTGAGAGTCTGACAACTGTTGCATCACCACCATTACATATAACATTAACATCATTGAATTGGCCTCATAACTCCAATAAGCATGAAGCAGTAGCTATATGGCATTTTAGGCTAGAACATATATACAATTTCAAAGAATAAATTTAATGCAAAAATCTTATGAATTTTTACCAAATAAAGGATCCTTAGATCCCTGTGATTCATGTCATTTTGCTAAATAGAAAAGGATTGCATTTTCATATAGTTTATCTCAATCTTCAGCTTTATTTGATCTTGTGCACATGGATATATGGGGACCCCTTGGAACACCCACCATGGAAGGGCACAAATACTTTCTAATAATCATAGATGATATGAGTAGATATAATTGGCTGTATTTTATGAATTCTAAGTAGAAATAGTTTCCCTTGTGCATAATTTTGTCAATTTAGTGCAAACTCAGTATGGCAGCACCATCAAGAAAATAAGAACAGATAATAGTCTTGAATTCAAAATGCCTTCTTTCTATACTTTCAAGGGCATTATTCATCAAGCAACTTGTGTTGAGACTCCTCAATAGAATGAAATTGTAGAAAGAAAATACCAATATATTTGGAAATCACTAAATCTTTGATGTTTCAATCTAATGTACCCAAGAGGTTTTGGCATTTTGTTGCAGCTCATGCAGTTCACTTAATCAACAGACTTCCTAGTGTATCTCTTAATGAATGATGTCCATATCAAATTTTAAAAAATAAATTACCTGAGATTAATTACTTGAGAGTGTTTGACTGCCTTGTTTATGTATCTACATTGACTGCACATAAGAAGAAATTAGATAGAAGGGCCAGAAAATGTGTATACATTGGTCACAAAACTGGGGTCAAAGGCTATCTGTTATATGTTTTGTTAAATAGGGAAGTGTTTTTGTCAAGAAATGTTAGTTTTTATGAAAATGTATTACCTTTTATGCAATATGATAAACCGAATTAGTATCACAGCACCATACATTCCTACATCTCATGTATTCTTTAATCCTTTTGAATCACTCCATCCTAACCTCATTCCCAATAACATAAATACACACAATCTGGTACTTCATCAAATGCATATCATGCTAGGTCTCTGAGCCTCAACATACCACCACACCCATTGAGCTAAGTAGTGACAATTCGAATCAAATTGCACCTAATAGTCCTCAATTAAAATTTGTTCTTCGAGGTTCAGCTTCTGCTACCTTACCATCATCCCATCAACATGAATTATATGAAAATCATCAGTTGAGTTTAGGAAAATGTAGGTCACTTCGGCCTAAGCGGCCACTATCTTATTTGAAAGACTTTCACTGCATGTTAGCTTCCTCTAGTAGTTTAGCCACTACCAACACTACACAGAGATATCCCCTCTCACAAGTAATATCATATGAGTCACTGTCCCCAAATCATAAAGCATTCACACTAGCTGCATCCATGTATTTGGAACCTAAAACTATGATGAAGCTATTAAAGATCGGACCCGAACTGGAAAAAAGCTATCAATAATGAGCTTTCTGCTTTGGAGAGGAATGAAACCTGGACATTTACTACATTACCTGCTGGGAAGAAGGCAGTAGATTGTAAATGGGATTTTAAACTCAAATTGAACCGGGATGGGTCTATAGAGAGACATAAAGCACGTTTGGTGGCACAAGGCTTCTCTCAAACCAAGGATGTTGACTACAAAGACACCTTCAATCTTGTAGTAAAGATGAACACATTTCGAATAGTTATGGCCATCACAGCCGTCAAGAATTAACATTTGCACCAATCAGACGTTAACACATCCTTTTTACATGGCAATCTTGATAAAACTGTCTATATGAAACCTCCACCAGGCCTCAAGGTTCCCTAACCAAGTTTAGTATGCAGATTAGACAGATCTCTCTATAGGTTAAAACAAGCTAGCCGATAATGGAACACAAAGCTCATTGGTTCTCTAACCAAGGATGGTTACTCTCAATCTAGGCATGATTATAGCATGTTTACCAAGAATACTCCAAAGGGATTCACTATGATTTTGGTTTATGTTTGATGCATGAGCATCTTTTCTATCTTTTCCTAGTGAATTTGCATTTAAATTGTTGAGTTTAATCAAGAATTAATTATCTTTTAGCCACTATGGATGCTACTTTGAATTTTGTGCAATTCTATTTATTTTAGGTAGCATTTGGTTGGATTTGATGGAGTTGTTGCAGAGAAAGAGAAGAAACCAAGGAGCTGACCAGCGAGGAGTGACGCGTGCGCGTGCCTGACGCGTATGTGTGATTTGAAGATTTGCACGGCGACGCATGCGCATACTTGACGCGTACGCGTGAAAAGCTAGAGCAAATAATGCTGCTCAGGCTTACAGTCAGAATATAACTCAAACGGTCCAGCAAATTTTGAATAGAGCCAGATTGAATGTTAGGATAACTAATCAACCTTATTTTATATCTCTCTTTTCTGATTATGTCTTGCAAGCCGAACTCTCAAGAGGTGTCAAAACTACTAAATCTCTCAATAAGTTTGCAGGGAAAAGTGGAGAATCGACTGTAGAGCATGTGGCGTGCTATTCAATCGAAATAGGCGAGTTGGTCAATAATGAATATTTGAAAATGAGATCTTTTTTCTCTTCACTAACCACAACTGATTTTACTTGGTTTTCAAACTTACAACTGAACTCGATCCTTAGTTGGGTTCAATAAGAAAGAAATTTTCATGATCAATTCTTTGGAGGGAAAAAATGAAAGTAACACTGTCAAACTTATTCACGGTGAAAAGAGAGAAAGCCGGGTCAATCGATGATTATCTCATTTAGTTCAAAAATATGAGAAATAAATATTTCACACCTATTTCGGAACATGAAATAGTCAAGATGGCTATAAATGAGCTTGGGTTTAACATTCGAAAGAAATTGGTGAATCAACAATTTCTCGACTTAGCCCAGCTGGCTGATAAAGTGCAACAAATCGAAAAATAAAATAAAGAAAAAGAAGAACAAGAGTTAAATAAAAGTAAATCTATTTTTCAATAAAAAGGTTAATTATGTTGACTGCATAAGTAAAGAATAGTCAAACAATGAATCTGCTTTTACTGCAAAATTAAAAGATGGACCTCCTTATGTGTGTCGATCTCTTAATCCAGCAAAAGACAAGACTCCTTTGTCAGGAAAAAAGAATTACTCTTTCGGCCTTACTAAAGCTGAACAAATTTTTTATATGTTGTTAAAAGATAAGCAACTTGTACTTCTTGAAGGAAAAAGAATGCCATTAGTTTTGAAAATTAAAAATAAGAAATTTTATAAATTCCATCTGGCTTATGGACATTATCCTAACAATTGTGTTCGTTTCAGAAATTTGATACAAAAGGCTATTGACAAAGGTCGACTTAAGTTTGCTGACAAGCCTAAAATGAAGGTAGATTCTCATTCCTTCCAAGTCACATCGAATTTTGCTGAAACAGAAGAAGTAAGCGTTTACAGTCAATATAACTTTTGTCGAACCTATAAAGAAAGATGAGCAATTCAAATTGGACATCTTTGAAGCCTAATGATCTATTTACCCAAAAGTAAGAGAAGATCTGTTAGACTTCCTGTTGAGACAAAGGGAGTAGGAAGGAAATGTGGTTATATGTCCACAATGTAGTCCTCTATTCGACACTTCAACTGCCAAAGTGTTCGACTCATATAAAAAGAGTAGAAATCGTGTCCATCAGAAAGAATTGAGACAACTCCGACTAAAACAGGAAACTAAAAGCCGAGAGGTTGTGGCTCTTCTTGTTAAATAGAACATGCACATGGTGGTGACAGTCGACTAGAAATCCCAGGGGTGTCGAGTCGAACTAGGGTTCCTCCATCTAATGTATCAAATAACAAATGTGTACAGAATAATACTCCAAACTACTCTAGAAACTACAATGTCAACATTTTCAAAGGTGGTTTTAGAAATTGGGCTCGAGCCAAAAAAAGAGGAGGCTTTAGATGAGCAACAAGTAGAAGGGGTAATGGTCGAGAAAGATATTGACTCAATTGTCCAGAAAGAGCTCCCTTCATTCCAAGGGTCGTATCCCAAACACGAAATGCTTATGTCGATAGGGGCCATATCTAGAATTGGCGAAAGAAAGTGAATCACCTCAAAAGTTGAAACAAGAAGGAAATAAAGTGTCAGAGGAATCGAAAGAGATAGCAGCTGTCAAAACGATCCCCAAAGGGAAAGAAGAAGAAGAGGCACTGACAGAAATTTTCGATTCTAGTTTCAAGGACGATCTAGATGTTATATTCAGAGAAACCGGTTTTGGGTATGTTGCTACAATCTTGGTCCCTTCTTTTGATTTTCAGGGTGATCCTGAGGGGACTTGGAATTGTTTTGAAGGAGACTGTGATGATATAATTCCAGGAGATGAGTGCCGATTTGTCAAAAATAGCATGATTAAGGAAGGATTATTTAAAAGGGCTGATGAGATCACCAAAGGTCATCTTCGACCTTTGCACATTAAGGCAAAAGTCGAAGGATTGGTAATTAATCGCATTTTGATTGATGGCAGAGCAGCAATTAATTTGCTACCTGAAAGTATGCTGCCATTATTCCAGAAGATAGTCAAAGACTTGATTAAGAAAAATCTGGCTGTCATTGGATTCAATGGTAATTCGATAACTACCCTACAAATAATTCCACTCAGAATTAAAGTGGGAAGCGTCGAACGACCAACAGTATTCATAATGGTACCAACTAAGGCAACTTCTAATATGCTTTTAGGTCGAGATTGGATCCATGGTATAGGGCAATTCCTTCTACTTTGCATTAGAAATTGGTGCTGTGGGACGAGGATGGAAGGATTGAAGAAATCGAAGCTGATGATAGCCCTTACTATGTCGAACAAATGAACGTCAACTTCAAAAAATACCATACCAATGTTCGACCACTGGATATTGATATGAGCACTTTTGACCCTACTCTCATCAAAAGTTGCTATGTGGAAACCCATGGTATGAAGATGGTCCCCAAGGTCAAGGAAGACTTGGTCATTATATCCACTTAAATGCATATACCAAGCCATTGGGTCTAACTCTCTGCCTACATGGCTGAGAAGGAGTGCATAAGGGAACGTGCACGAGATTGTATATATGACTTTGATACCTTAAGATTTGAAAGGTTCGATTTAATTTTTGAAGATTTACACAATAAAAAGATAGTGTGCGCGGGCGCGTCGATGCGCTGCACCATATGCCCAGCTATTTTCCAGAGAGTTGTGCCAGAGTTGTGCCAGTTTTGTGCCTGGGCGCAAGAGCACCCACGCGTACGCGTGTTTGACGCTTGCGCGCCGTTCGGATATTTTTCAACCCGCGCGTATGACGCTTGCGCGTCGATGAGTTATTGGCCATCCACGCGTGTGCGTACGCGTGGCCCTGTTTTCATGCCAAAGATGGTTTTTGAGTTTTTAAAGCCAAATCTCATACTTATAAGCCTCCGATCTCATCCCTTATGTATTAAATCATTATGATATGCCTAGCAATGAGATAGGAGCTAGGGGATGTGGTAACTTGCGAGTGAAGCAAGGGGAAAAGTTATGATCAATGATGATTAAAGATGATTATATGAGATATGGAGGATGACGGTGGGAGTACCGTGTATGCCATGAGCCGAAGGGCTATATTTGTTGATAATTGGCCAGTTCTTGATTGAACCATGGGCCGGATGGCTGAGTTATTGCCGGGTTACGGCAAAGCCATTATTGTTTATGACTGAGTATAAATGCATATATGATTAATGAATGAATGTGTTACACGGATAACAATGAAAAAGGTTGAAATATGATGTGTGACCCCGGGTAGTAGGCAGTGGCGTTGTCCACTTGCTCCGGGTATGAGACGGGAAAGGATGTTTATGATAAATGAGTTTAATTATGGAGTTTTGAATACATGTATGTTTTGAGATCCTGGGTAGTAGCAAGGGTTGTGGTTCGTCCCGCTTGCTCCAGGTTAATGTTTGAGATTTGATAATAGTAATGATTACTTCGAAACTGAACGAAGGTATGTTTTGAGATCCTGGGTAGTAGCAAGGGTTGTGGTTCGTCCCACTTGCTCCAGGAGAGAGATTGAGACCCTGGGTAGTAGCAAGGGTTGTGGTTCGTCCCACATGCTCCAGGTCAGAGATTGTGACGCCTGGGTAGTAGCGGCAGTAGTGGTGAATCCACTCGCTCCAGGTTGAGCTGTTAAACACCCGCCTGGGTAGTAGCCGCAGTAGTGGTTATTCCACTGGCTCTGGGTTGAGCGGGTAGTAGCAAGGGGGGTTGTAGCTCAAACCTACTTGCTCCGCAATGGGTGTTTCTGTCCAATGGTTAGCTACCAGGACATGTCGGGTTGGCTATATAACCGACAGATGATATCATCAGCCATAGGGCAGGCATTCATCATTTGCATATGTTTGAATTGTTTGGGTTTGCCATTTATTTTGGATTTCTACATCATATATGCCATGTTACCTGACTATATACTACTTGCTCTACTTGTACCATATTTGTGTATTACTTGCCTGTATTGCTTGTGTTTGTACAACTGAGAGGCCCCTCATGCTAGTGTTGATGGGTGTTGAGGGTTGTTCTTGATGTGAAGAATTGATGATGCGATTGCATGATGATGATGATTATTGAATGAGATAACTGGAGCTCCCTGGGTAGACGCAGTGATGTGGTTTCACTAGCTCCAGGCGAGTGTATGATGTATTGATATAGAATTGCTGAGGCAGAACAACTGGTGATGGTGTTACTTATAATTCTGAGTCTGATTTGTGGAAGAGTCAGCGAGTTGGGAAACATGTGAAACATGAATTAAATTTAGCACTCCCTTATGACAGTTGCCTATTCATGGATTAGCGAGAACCTAAGATGAATAATTGGTGAAGAAGCTTAGGATGCTTAGTGAGTTTTATTGCAGTGCATTGTATTTATTTGGCACTTTTACCGTACTGGGAACCCATGGGCCCGGGGTTCTCATTCCGTATATATCTCTTGCTTTTTTCAGATACAGGTCCAGGTGCTCAGAAGTGAGTTGTGGGTCGTCTGAGAAACGGCGAAGATCTTTATTTCCTCTACTTTGTGTTTTGATTAGAATCTCTCCACCTTTATTTTGGAAGGATTATATTATGTATTGAACTCTTTGAATTTGCCTATAGAGGCTCTCATGTTTCCTTCGGGAGAGATTAGGACATACTGTTGTCAACTATTTTCATACTGTACCCTAGCCGGCCTAAACTTCGCGGGTCGCGACTAGTGGCTATTTACTTATATTATATATATATATATCTGTTATCTATCTCTTAATCTCCTCTACGCCTTGTCCGTATATCGTTTTCGGCTTCACGATTTATCTTTTGTTGTCGAAACGTGAGAGATACGTCTTTGCGATTTTATTTCTACTCTTTTCAGGCTTCTCGATTAATACTCCTTTCGAAATTACCTATATTTATTTATTAAAAATCCTCCTGAGAGTCGTACCACCGTAATATCATTGACTTATGACTCGAGCATAAGGATTTGAATATTAGGGTGTTACATTATGGTATCAGAGCAGTTCGTCCTCGTGAGCCTGAGGGATGGAACTGCCTATGCTTCAATGCATACTCTGAGTCTGTGCCTGTGCTAGTTAGGGTATCTAACCGATACATCTAGCATGAAGTCCATGAGGGTACCTTTGGTACTTTGAAGCACTATACTTCCGGTATTGAGACTGATCAACTTGATATCGATTGTTTGGTGTGTATAGGAACCAGATGGCACCTCGTGGACCCGGTCGGGGACGTGAAAGAGGTCGTACTAATACGCAGGAACTGGGAATCAACCCGAATAACCCGGTAAACCTTATGGCGGCGTTGGAGAATATGACTGCTGCTATGCAAGCCACTGCGGAGGCTCTTGGGCAACAGATAAACAATAATGACAATGGCGGAAGGGAAGCTCAGGGCCCGATGACACTGGCAACCTTCTTAAAGGTTAATCCACCTAAGTTCAAGGGAACCACCAATCCGACTGAAGCTGATACTTGGTTTCAGGCCATGGAGCGAGCACTGCAAGCGCAGTTGGTGCCTGAAGAGCAGTGTGTTGAATTTGCTACCTATCTGCTCACGGGAGAAACATCGCATTGGTGGCAAGGGGCTCGACGTCTCCTACAGCAGAGGAAGGATCCTATCACCTGGGGTACCTTCCAAGTGGAATTTTATAAGAAGTACTTTCCGAATTCCGCCAGGACAACCAAGGAATTAGAGTTACTGCAGCTAAAGCAAGGTGCTATGTCCGTATCTGAGTATACAGACAAATTTGAGGAGCTATTCAGGTTTTCCCGCATGTGTCAAGGAGCTCTGGGATACTTCGAGGAATGGAAATGCATTAAGTATGAAGGAGGGTTCCGGAGCGACATCTTAAGTTCAGTGGGACCAATGGAGATCCGAACTTTTTCAGAGTTGGTGAATAAGAGCAGAATTGCTGAAGAGTGTGTGAAAAGGAGGGTTGCAGAGAAAGAAATTCATAGAGAGCATAACCAAGGATTCGCACCAAGGGATCGAGAGTTTAAGGAGAGAGGATACGTACAACACTTTCTCCAAGGACATAATAACTTTGTGACGAGTGAGGAGTCCCAAAGGAATGGTAAGGAAAAACGGGCAGCGGCTGTTTCTGACGTTTCGAGCTGTCAGAGATGTGGTAGTCATCACCCAAATAGGCCGTGCCGATTGGGGTTAGGTGTATGTTACAAGTGAGGGTTACCAGGGCATGTATCAAGAAATTGCCAACAAGGAGAGAGTCAGGATGCGGGCCGATTGCGACAGTAAGATTGAGGTAATTGCAATAATCATACTTAAAAGATAGTGCATGATTTTATAATACCGCCTGTACCGTAAAACTGGGAATGTTGAGTTTAATATTAAACTGAGGAGCGAACCGGATGGTCTGAGTAAGGATTTGCCTTGATACAAATGGATAAATGCCTGTGATGTAAATGATTTTTTTTTGTTGAAAATGATGTGTTGTGTTTGTTATGTAGTTGGTTGATTTCTAGATTTTTGGTGAAACGGATTGAACCCGTGACTTTTAGTTCCTTTGATTTAAATAGATAAGGAATGGTCCTAAATGAGGGATTTGGAAACGTTGATTTGAAATGCCAGTCATGCTAAGTTGTGGTAGAGTACTTGAGGAAGTAAGTGATAGAGCTCGTACTAGACGAGAGATCAGAATAAAGCAGCAGAAACTTGAGAAAGCAGTAACACAGGATAGCTACGAATAGGAGCTGTAAAATTTTACTATAATATCTTAAGCTTGAATACTAGAAGGGTTAAGTGGGTTACTGCAAGTAATGATCCCCAAATAGTTGGAATTGATTGCGGCTGCGAGCTTTAATGGTTCTAAAGCGGATGAGAAAATTATCATTGATGCATAATTGGATTTAGATGATGAGAGAGTGCAAGTTGTCGTGTTTGAGAGATGAGTACCATGATGTTTGGTCATAGTGACCTTGGAATTAGATTGAGATTTATAATGATTGGTTTTGAAAGACGAATGTGAAAACCACTAAATTGAAATGCTGATGCGGTACTAAGATTGGTTTGAGGAAACCCGTGACGGGTGGTAAACTCCAATTTTTGGAGAGGTACTGTTGAAAATTATTCCACAAAAATTTGAAAGAGCGTTGGTTATGGTATTGAGGATGACTTTTGATATGAGTAAGGTGTGGTGATGATCTTTGATTGATTATAGTGATGTGGGACGATGGCTATGATTAATGATGATGGTAATATTATTGATGACATGATTTGAGATTTAATAAGGTGTGAGTTGATAAGACGATAAAAGTAAGGAACGATGTTGTTGGTCGGCGTTGAACGAACGACTGAGACCCTCAGGGATAGAGAAATTAGAGCGCGGCAACGGAAGCGCGCAGAGTAAAAGGACCTTGGAACTGTTATGCGTTGGATATAGAGGCAGACTACGCTCGCGTACTCGCAGTGATGGATGGAATTTTCGAGGGCGAAAATTTCTGTTAGGGGGGTAGAATGTAATACCCGGTCTAACGGAAATTAATTAAATAATAAGTTAAATAGGAGCGGATATGGTTGGAAGATTTGGCAATTGGAATTTGATCATCTAAATATGATATTTAGATTCAGTGAATTTTTCCGAGTCGGAAAACATAGTTTTCTGTGTAAAAGCGCGCAGTGGAATTTTGACCAGTAGTACCGGCTGAGATCTGTCTGGTACTACAGCTGAGGAAATTGATTATGAGTAAATGAGATTAAGAAATGAGGAATTATAATTAGGGAAGGTAGAAATATTTAAAGTGCGATTTAGAGCGCTAATCTTAAAGGTTTTGGCCCAAAATTGGGCCAACGGACAAAAATAAGTGAACCGGGCCTAAGTGGGCCCAAGAACCAACATATATAAACAATAGTTATGAACATTTCAGCTTATTTTACCCTAAAGAGAAGGGTTGGGGCGCTGAAATTGAGAAGAGAGAAGAGAAGAGAGAAAACCTAACTCTCTTTGATCTTCAAACCACCATAACTTGAGCTACGGAGCTCCGATTGACGAGCCGTTTGTGGCCACGCGTCGCTCTTCTCATCCTCTACAATTCTATCTAATTTTTGTAGTGAGTATTCTATTCATCTCTGCCCAGTTTTCGAAATTCTCCACTGTTACACGTTTTTTGGGTAGTTAGTGTTGAAATCTTGTGATTTTGGGTATTTAGGGATACTCTAACATGGATTCTAAGTGGGTTCTATCCCTACTTCATATGGACTGAGGTAAGATGTGCTCAAACCCTTGTGATTTGTCATTTTTATGAGCCCTAGGTTGATGTATGTATGTGATATTGGTTATGTTAGTGTATTTGGTGATGTTGGTGCACAATTGGGAGATTGGTATCGCTTGAGGAGCTTTGGTGAGGCTTGGAGCTAAGGTTGGTGAAGACTTCTAAAGAAGAGGCTCAATTGGTTTGGCTACAAGAGGTACGGTTTAAGTTTCATTTAAGTACCGTGTGTTGTGATGAGAATTCCTAGGCTAGATGCCCCTAGGATTAAGTTTGGATTATGTAAATGGTTGGTGCTAATATGCATAGTTGGTATGTAATGTGAATTAATGATTGGGTTGAGAATTGTGTAGCCTTGTATGCTTAGTGTATTGAGAATTTGATGTACTGGGTAATGAGTATTGATTTGTGGTTTATGCATTTAAATTGTGAAATTGGGCCGGAGGCCGTGAATTTTGGGCCGGAGGCCGGAAGAAGGTAAGAAAGGTAAGTGATGTGTGCATTGTATGATGACACAAGTGATTGGATGAATTTCCGATAATGAATATATGAATGATTGGGTTGGTTATTGAATAATAAAGTTTGAGGAGTTGAAGTGTGGAATTTGGTAAATTTGGGTGAAATTATATAGATGAGGTATGTTTGGTTTTGGTTGAGACATATTATGTGGTCATATATGTGATTATGACTATTGATGCCTTGATGGTATGATGATGCATTAGAGATATGTATGTTGTAATATATGCTTGAGGAATGATTAAGGTTGATTTGTGGGTGAAACTACGTGATAGTGAGTATGATATTGATTATGTATAATGATGGTTGATTGTAAATAGTCTTGTTGAACTTTGGCATGAGGAAGAGTATATGATATGTAAATGTGTTTGAGTTTGAGAAAGTGTCAATGTGTGAGTTGAGGAGGCTTGATGTTGATTTTTGTATATTTTGATTGATTTCAAAGAAAGGGTTGAAATTGGCATGTTTTGATTGAATTTGAAAAGAGTTGAAAATGGCTTGTTTTGAAAATGGCACTTTATGGTTTTGTATGAAAACATGGTTTTTGGGAATATTTTGACGGGATATAACCTGGACTACGGACCTCTGTTTTCTGCCAAATCTGTTTAGAAATGAAATTGGATCCGGGATGTCCATGCCGTTCGAAGAACGGGTGAAAAATGATTTAAAATGAGAGAGTTATGACCGTCGGAAGATTGGGGGTTGAATCTGTGAATTCTGCAGCTTTTAACTTAGAAAATTTTTAGCAGAACGACCCTATGCGCGTAGGCGCACTTGGCGCGTGCGCGCCGTTCTTCTAGAAAGCACCATCCACGCGTGCGCGTAGTGTGCGCGGGCGCGTCGATGCGCTGCACCATATGCCCAGCTATTTTCCAGAGAGTTGTGCCAGAGTTGTGCCAGTTTTGTGCCTGGGCGCAAGAGCACCCACGCGTACGCGTGTTTGACGCTTGCGCGCCGTTCGGATATTTTTCAACCCGCGCGTATGACGCTTGCGCGTCGATGAGTTATTGGCCATCCACGCGTGTGCGTACGCGTGGCCCTGTTTTCATGCCAAAGATGGTTTTTGAGTTTTTAAAGCCAAATCTCATACTTATAAGCCTCCGATCTCATCCCTTATGTATTAAATCATTATGATATGCCTAGCAATGAGATAGGAGCTAGGGGATGTGGTAACTTGCGAGTGAAGCAAGGGGAAAAGTTATGATCAATGATGATTAAAGATGATTATATGAGATATGGAGGATGACGGTGGGAGTACCGTGTATGCCATGAGCCGAAGGGCTATATTTGTTGATAATTGGCCAGTTCTTGATTGAACCATGGGCCGGATGGCTGAGTTATTGCCGGGTTACGGCAAAGCCATTATTGTTTATGACTGAGTATAAATGCATATATGATTAATGAATGAATGTGTTACACGGATAACAATGAAAAAGGTTGAAATATGATGTGTGACCCCGGGTAGTAGGCAGTGGCGTTGTCCACTTGCTCCGGGTATGAGACGGGAAAGGATGTTTATGATAAATGAGTTTAATTATGGAGTTTTGAATACATGTATGTTTTGAGATCCTGGGTAGTAGCAAGGGTTGTGGTTCGTCCCGCTTGCTCCAGGTTAATGTTTGAGATTTGATAATAGTAATGATTACTTCGAAACTGAACGAAGGTATGTTTTGAGATCCTGGGTAGTAGCAAGGGTTGTGGTTCGTCCCACTTGCTCCAGGAGAGAGATTGAGACCCTGGGTAGTAGCAAGGGTTGTGGTTCGTCCCACATGCTCCAGGTCAGAGATTGTGACGCCTGGGTAGTAGCGGCAGTAGTGGTGAATCCACTCGCTCCAGGTTGAGCTGTTAAACACCCGCCTGGGTAGTAGCCGCAGTAGTGGTTATTCCACTGGCTCTGGGTTGAGCGGGTAGTAGTAAGGGGGGTTGTAGCTCAAACCTACTTGCTCCGCAATGGGTGTTTCTGTCCAATGGTTAGCTACCAGGACATGTCGGGTTGGCTATATAACCGACAGATGATATCATCAGCCATAGGGCAGGCATTCATCATTTGCATATGTTTGAATTGTTTGGGTTTGCCATTTATTTTGGATTTCTACATCATATATGCCATGTTACCTGACTATATACTACTTGCTCTACTTGTACCATATTTGTGTATTACTTGCCTGTATTGCTTGTGTTTGTACAACTGAGAGGCCCCTCATGCTAGTGTTGATGGGTGTTGAGGGTTGTTCTTGATGTGAAGAATTGATGATGCGATTGCATGATGATGATGATTATTGAATGAGATAACTGGAGCTCCCTGGGTAGACGCAGTGATGTGGTTTCACTAGCTCCAGGCGAGTGTATGATGTATTGATATAGAATTGCTGAGGCAGAACAACTGGTGATGGTGTTACTTATAATTCTGAGTCTGATTTGTGGAAGAGTCAGCGAGTTGGGAAACATGTGAAACATGAATTAAATTTAGCACTCCCTTATGACAGTTGCCTATTCATGGATTAGCGAGAACCTAAGATGAATAATTGGTGAAGAAGCTTAGGATGCTTAGTGAGTTTTATTGCAGTGCATTGTATTTATTTGGCACTTTTACCGTACTGGGAACCCATGGGCCCGGGGTTCTCATTCCGTATATATCTCTTGCTTTTTTCAGATACAGGTCCAGGTGCTCAGAAGTGAGTTGTGGGTCGTCTGAGAAACGGCGAAGATCTTTATTTCCTCTACTTTGTGTTTTGATTAGAATCTCTCCACCTTTATTTTGGAAGGATTATATTATGTATTGAACTCTTTGAATTTGCCTATAGAGGCTCTCATGTTTCCTTCGGGAGAGATTAGGACATACTGTTGTCAACTATTTTCATACTGTACCCTAGCCGGCCTAAACTTCGCGGGTCGCGACTAGTGGCTATTTACTTATATTATATATATATATATATATATATATATATATATATATATATATATATATATATATATATATCTGTTATCTATCTCTTAATCTCCTCTACGCCTTGTCCGTATATCGTTTTCGGCTTCACGATTTATCTTTTGTTGTCGAAACGTGAGAGATACGTCTTTGCGATTTTATTTCTACTCTTTTCAGGCTTCTCGATTAATACTCCTTTCGAAATTACCTATATTTATTTATTAAAAATCCTCCTGAGAGTCGTACCACCGTAATATCATTGACTTATGACTCGAGCATAAGGATTTGAATATTAGGGTGTTACATAGTTTGCAACCAATTTGAATGAATGAACTTTGATCATTTAGTTGGGCTTGCATTTGTCCTTGGGTCAGATTCTTTTTTTCTTTCTTCCTTGTAGATTAGCCACTGTTTTTTTAGATCAAATATAATAATATAAGTACTTATTGGATCAATCAATGTTGGACTTTGGTTACTTGTTATTGGGACAAAAGCTCATTGTTGAACCAGTTTGTTTTATATTAATTTTCTGCACACTTAAACAAACTAATTACACATTATAATTAACTTTTAATCCAATAATAATGTTTAATTATTATTTATAATATATTGTTGGTTCTTTAAACTTAATCGAAAGATTTCGCATTATAAAATTTTTAAGAAATTTAGTGATAGAGTATTGTCCAATAATCTTTATGAATTTATTTGAATTATATTATTTATTTATTTATTTTGTAAAGACTTTTTTTAGTATGTGTAAATTGTAATTACATTTAAAAAAAAGAATAAATAGTAGTGAAAAGAAAAGAGTGTAACCATACTATAATAGCAATGATACATAGATTTTAGAAAAAAATTTAAGCAGAAAAATTTTTAATTATTTGCAATAGGAAAGTGATGTCATGCAGCATATTTTTTATATCAATTTAAGAATAGATTATAGGTTATAGATGGAGTGAAAATGGTAAAGAGTTAAAAAAATGGGAAAAGAAAGGAGGGAGAGGAATAGTGAAGAAAAAAGAAAAAAAATTATTAATTTTGAATGTAAAAGTTTTATTTAATTAAAATGAGAGAATTTTGTATGATATATTTTGGTTATTAATTTAGTAATATAATATAGATATATAAATAATTATTAGGAGTGAAAAAAGGTCAGGTGGTAGTTTGATCTGTGTTTGGCCTGTTTTGGTCTGATTTGTTATAAATTAGGCACATGCTTAAGCTTTTATAAAAATTTTATTATGTTAATAGGCTAGGTTTAGGCTCACTAATTAGTCTTATAAGTCTGTCAAACTTGTTTGAGCCTGTTAAAGTGTTAATACATAATTACATATATAAATAATTTTTTTATTATTAACAAAATTATAAGATATTTTAAATTTATTATATTTAATTATAAATAATTTTGTATATTTTAAATATTTTAAAATTTAATTTTTTTATAAATATTAAATATGATATATTACATATAAATATATTTATTAAAAAATAATTTTTTTAAATAATATTTTTATTTTTATAAAAAAATTATTAAACCTTTTAACAAGTTTCAGACAAGATCAATTTGAATAACATATCAAGTTTAATATTTTAAAAAAAAATTTATAACAGATTATAAATTAAGCTCAGATCAATTAACTATATAACAGGCCAAATTTATTAAGAATAAAATCTGACATGATCTGGCCTGTTTCAACTCCCCTATAAATTACAAATGAACTGTGAAGAGTAACTGGCTTATAATGCAAATAAAATGCAATGAGTACAGTACTGGAAGAAAACTCCAAGAAAAAAAATTAGTGGACCATTTTTTTAATATTTATTCACAGGCTTTATTCAATGATATACTTCACTCGACAATATTTGCTTTCAATTATTGTCCTGGTGCTCAGTCAAAAGAAAAAAATGATTGTCTCTGTGCCGCTTGTATGTCTTTTTTCTGTTACTTTAATTTACTGAAATTATTGTGTCCCAAATCAGTAATTTTTACAGTATATTGATAATGTTTGGAGGTCTCCGCACTCTAATTAATAGGGATAAGAACACTTCAATTATTGAACACTAGACAATTGCAATTAAATAATCCTCATGAGCTTTTGTTTGATACGGATTAAATAAAAATCAATACCAATTATTGAACTTTCTTAATGATGAATTAGAATTTAATTTCAGTTTTAATTTATATTAATACTTATAAAAGAAGTGAAAAATTAGGTGTAGTTAATTAATATGTAACTAATTTAGGTTAGGTGAAGATGATTATATAGAGATAGATAAATAGAATAAATGAATGATATTTTTACCTGTAATATTACAGAGTTATAAACTTTTTAAATAAACTGTATATTGATATTTAACTTTTGTTATGAATAAAATACTTAATAATAATAATAATATTCTGGTAATAGAATATGTGTATGCTCTTTATTTATTTATTTGAGTACAAATTATATTTATTCATGTTTGTATGTATGTGTAGAAATTGATAGAATATCAAAAACTTAATGTGTATTGTTAGAGATATAATAGTCATTCTTGTATATTTATCTAAATTATTTTATATTTTTGGAATAATTGATTTCATAATATAATATTAAAAATTTATAACCTAAAAATATAAAATTTGATCTTTATTACCCAAAAAAACTAAAAAATACAACATTCACACTATAAAGTTTAAACATTAAAAAAAATTATCGGCCTAATTTTTTTTTTTAAGTAATTTTATGATACTATGTTATCAACTTTATTACTTGACCAAAATAATTATCCTTCTAGAATTTGTGTAAAATAAAGTCACTTGATATTTTCAAGTGATCAAATGACTTGTTATATATTGAGAATTGAGATAAACATGTTGAAGAATTTTTTGGTGTATATGATATTTGTACTTAAATTGTTTAAAAATAGAGATAAAAAAAGATGAGATTTACTCTTTTATTTTTTTATTCTATGTCTAAAATTTAGACACCAAAACATGTTTCGTCATTTTGGCAAACAAATTTCGATAAAAGTTCTGACTATGTAAGCATATCTCTATAATGATTGAAGATGCTCCTGTCTTGCTGACTCAGAGTGGTGCAGCTAATGGGCTCAATTATCAATGAGTGAATTCGATTCTTTGCCGTGCTGTTTGGGTCCCCATGCCCATTACCATGAAGATATGTGCACTGAGAATTTCTTGCAAGGTTCATTCCTGTTTCTACGAAATGTTTGGGAAAGGCACAATTGTTAATGCTGGTGATGGTGTTGTTGTTGAATCGATCTTTGTTCATCTTCTTCCAAGTATCGTCTATTAAATTTTGGACGTTTTTCTTAGCAACCTCTTCACTAACACCTTTGTCACGCATGTAGCACGTGATTGAATTTGCTGCTTCTCTTCTTTGTAACTCAGCCTACATACAGTTGTGATTAGACCAATCCAACAAATGTAGAATGTGTTTAGTTGATTTGATATTATGGATTTAGCTTATGATGGATATTAGGGAGTGGATCCTCTCCGTGAAAAAAAAAAAAAAGAATGTTGTCGAGTATTTAATTTTATTTTTTATTGTTCTCTTTTTCTCTTATTTATTTTTTGTCTCATTTATAGAATTAAAGGTGAGAGATCACATTTTATTCTCTCAATTTTTTTTTTTACTTTTTATAAAGAAAAAAAATGTTTAAATTATGATACAATCGAGATTAAAAATTAGAAAAATTGAATGGAGCTGATTTTGATGTTTATAAAAATTTTTATTATAATGCTGTAAAAGTATGTGATTATGTTATTAGAAAATATATGATTTATTCTTCACAAAAAAATTGATTATTTTAATAGTCAATCGTTTCATCTTATATATATATATATAAATAGTCAATCGTTTCATCTTATATATATATATATATATATATATATATAAAATTAATTTTTATACTGCAAAAAAAAATTATGTTTACGTGTACTTAAGTTTAAAGTGGTCAGTCAAATTGGTTATGTACGTTAAAAATTTTTTAAAAATTTTAATTATATCAATTATATTTTTAATATTAATAAAAATATATTATATTAATTCTTTAATTTTTTTCCATCAAATAATTCATCACATTGTTAAAAATGAATGTAATATATTTTTATGAATTTTAAAAACATAACTAATACTATTAAAATCTTAAAAAATATTTTAATTTGCACACCTAATTTTTAAAACCACTTTAAAATTTAATTTGGACTGATATAAGATTACGCAAAAATACCCTTAAATAAAGTGGCCAAATCATTGCAAAGTCTTTTTTTTTTTTTTTGGTGACAAATCATTGCAAAGTCTAACAATAATGGATGGACTCCAAACTTCCGAAGTAGGTCATGGAAATTGGGATTGTGCAAGGCATGAAGTGCCTCTTTGGTAATGTTGTGATCCAGCAAGAAAGAGGCACGTGTGAGTATCACTACACCAGACACACTGACATTCACCCATTATCTATGTATTCGTCAAATTTAGACACATGCTTCTCCGGTTCTCCCGGCACCATTTCGCTTTATTTGTTCCGGTGCAGGACGGAATTTTAATAGGACGGGAGTCTTGGAGGAGATGGGATGGAGTCCAATTTAGATAATACATACCTGCTCTTATTTATTTCGATATATATATATTAAGAAAATAATTAATAATATTATATTATATTATTTTAAATAATTATAAAAAAAAATGGAGGTAGAGTAGATATTTATAAAATAAGTTAGGATTTAATTTTTTGCTATTCACAAATAAAAATAAAATAAATTTTATGTAAATTATTGTAGAACAGAATGAAATTAGATATGACAAAAATTCATTCTTATCCGTTCTATTGACTCCCGCCCTATCATATATAGGAATCAAATTTTAAGTTTTTCTTTAGAAAAAATAATTGGCTTTAATTTGTTAATGAATTAATTTTTTCTTTTGTAAATAATGAGCCAACAAAATCATAGATGAGTAAAGATCAAAGAGAAGGAAAGAAAAAATTAAAGGAGAATAAAATATTAACTGATTAGTAATTGAAAAATATGGTTATCGATTTTATAAAAATTAATTATTGGTTAATTTTATTGTTTTCTAATAAAACCTGAAATAAGAAACCCGTAAAAGACTATTCTTTAATATTTTTAAAATATTCATTAGCAAAATTATTTTAATAAAATATAGTCAATTTTTATATATTACTAATATAAAATAATCATATATATTAATTACGGATCAATAAAAGAAATTTTAAAAGTGATAAATTATTTAAGTTGATAAGAAATAAATAAAGTATTCTATTTCTAACACATTTCCTTACACAAAAAGTTATTTTTGGTTTATGTATGTAAATTTTTATATAGGTTTTTTTCATTTAATTTTTTTGGTCTTGTACTAAATTTTTTTTTTGAGTCAACAAAAATCGAATTTTATAACTTTGTCACTCCATAGAATATATTCATAGTTTGGTGTATGCTAGCTAACAGACAGGTTCTTAGATATAATAAAATACAATTAATTTATATTTAAAATATAATTATTGTCCTGTATCAAAAAGAGAATAATAAAATTGTATTTCAAATTTAATTATATTATTTAAATTATAATTAAAAATTCATTTTACATATATTGATAGTATAAAAAATAATATAAAATAAAAATATTTAACTTAATCATAATTTTTACCAAAATTACATATTTAATTTAATTCTGAATAAGTTTTAAATTAAAGAATTAACCTATTTTATTTTTTCAAACATTACATTTTTTCTAATAAAAAAATTGTAATTTTATCTATTGTATTAAAAAATTATAATTTGATAAATTTAGTTTCCAAACCATTTATATACATAACTTGTGCCAATTAAAAATTATATCTTTAATAGTCTCATACAAAGTTGAGAACTTGAGATGACCCAAATGTGTTTATTCGATCGTTTTTTTGGAAGAGAGACGTAAATAGATGAAGCTGGAGGGAGAGTTTCGTCTGGAGGAGGTCATTTGCTAATTGCTATATTCCTTTTTTTATGTAATGTAGACAAAACTTGATGATGGTGGGCTAGTTTTGGGAAAAAAATTATATTCTTTAAAGTTTGTTGGTGGGCTTGATTCCCATTGCATCTCCTTTTTTTTTATGTAATGTAGACAAAAACTTGATGATGGTGGGCTAGTTTTGGGAAAAGAATTATATGCTTTAAAGTTTGTTGGTGGGCTTGATTCCCATTGCATTATTATTATACAAAATTTTAAAAAACTTTTTATTCTGAATTTTAAATTTTAATAACCAAATTAAAGATGCCCGTCTATATTAGTAAATCACGTTGAATGCAATGGAAGAACCATAATTATCAAAAAACCAATAATTAACTCGGTTATATAACTGAATTATTAGATCATTGATTTAATTGATAAGTTGTTAATGTATTCAATTAATTCGATTATAATTAAATAAAAATATAAAATTATAAAATAAAATTAAAATAAAAAATTAAAATTTAAAATATATGTCTTCATAAATATATTAATAATAATTAAATATTAATTTTTAGACGTAATAAATGATGTAAAAAAAATTAATTAATAGTATAAAATATTATCTCAATTTAAAGAACAAGAAAAAACAAAAGATAATACAATCAATAAATCAAATTCAAGAGGTAATCTAAAAGTCGGCATCTATATCTTCATAAAATAAATTTAAAGCTTGATCAATATTTTTTTTATTTTGATTTGCATCTATATATACATTTGTGTATCTTTCAAAGATCAATACCAAAATACAAACAAAAAGTATGGACAACAATTTAACTGAATAATTGCAGAGAACATGAACCTCATTTTCAATAACAAATTCAACTATAATAATTTTTTGCAACAAAAAATTTATCTCAAGAGACGATTTACAGATTTACAACAACAAAAAATTTAGATAAGTGATTATTTCAACAAGACAACAATAGATTCAATTTTCAGTGAAGATAATAAGTAACAAATTCAAGACGATTTACAGATTTACAACCACAAAAAATTTAGATAAGTGATTATTTCAACAAGACAATAATAGATTCAATCTTCAGCGATGATAATAAGTAACAAATTCAACATGATTTACAAATTTACAACAACAAAAAATTTAACTAAGTGATTATTCAGTAAAACAGTACCAAATCCAAGGTTCAATAAAAGCAGTAATGAATTTCGACAATGAACAAATTTAAGCTAAGTGATTATTTTGGTAAGCCAACAACAAATTCAAGGTTCATGATAATCAGTAACAAATTTCAGCAACACATTCAACTTTCAACAACAAATTACTTTCAGCAACAAAATCAAAGTGCAGTAATCATAGTTATCAAAACCGAATCGGCAATCGACCCGGTGAAGCTACTGGGTTACTAAGTTAATAGTTTAATTGATGGGTTAGTGGTCGAACCGTTTGATCCGATAATAATTAAATAAATATATAAAACTATAATACAATATTTATTGAAAAATAAAAATTAGTGTTTAATATTTCATATTATTTAAATTTAAATAAATTATATATAAATTATTAGCCTTTGATTTAATAGGTCTAATCTGAAAAAAAAAATAAAAAAAAAGTTACATATAGATAAAATTAAAAATAAAAATAATTTATTGGTAAAAATAAGAAACAATCAAAATTTTAAAAGAGAAATAAACATATATAAGTTGAATTACATGACTAAACATGTAAGATTAAAGTTATTCTAATAAAATATGAACTAATGTAAGATTGTAAGTTTAGAGCATTACTCATGTGAAATTGGTTATTATATATTCTATTATTAGCCTATAATAGAGTAAGAAGTGTGTCTGGCTTAGTGGCAAGATAGCTGCAGCCTTACACCAATATGCACGTATTCTAAAAAAATTCTACTAGGGAGACAATTGAAAATCTTTACAATGTGTATAATGAGCTGGTTGTTTAGCCCAATAAGAATAAGTAGAGAAAACCAGTCCATAGATTATATTACCCTAAACTCAAAAATCCCAATTCAATTATTTTACAAAACCAATCATCCAACCCTAATTACAAACCCTTTTCACACCAAATTCTCCTTCTTCCAAAATGGCACCACCCCCGCCTTGTCCACAGAACAGCCAACCCTCGCAAAGTACATCTTCCACCTTGTCAACCCACCTCTCTTGCATGCGAGTGTCTCCGTCGCCGGCAGCCAACATCTCGGACGGTCGCATTCTTCCTGTCGCAGATCTCCCTATCATCTGCCGGCAGCACGCGTGGAGGTCATCCTTCCCGTTGCTCGTCCCTGGTGCCCAACTCACCTCTCTCTCCCGCGCCGGTATCCACCATGTTGATCGCGTTCTGCCACCACCGTCCTAGTGTTGTACACCATCGAACTTGTGGTTGCTGAACTCGTCGCCGCCGTTGCTGCCACGGGACCCATCCCAGGTGTCGTCGACTTGCTACCGAAGGGACACCAACTCGAGGCCAGGCTTAGTCTTCCATTGCTGTTCAAACAGAACCCATTAATCCCAGAATTCCCCCATCAACGGAGCTCTCCACCGGCGTTGCTTCATCTAAAGGTTAGTTGAATGACTATGGTTTTACTCATAACTAGATGTTCATGTAATGAATTTGCTGAGTTACTTGATTGTTCTGCATATGGACACCATGGTTGGAATTTGAATGTATTGGAATGAATTGTACAAGTTGTTGCTGTTGATGGTTGCATTAGTTTTTATTCTAGCACACAAAATTTTGTAGAATTTCGGTTTAATTAGTACAGTAATTTTGGCTTGTTGTTTGGTCTTTTGAATGCAATGTCACTTAAATTAGTTGACCATAGTCGATCTTTATTTGACATAAAATGGATGGTTACTTTACTACGTATCCAGATGGTTGATTTTTGTTATAGTGATTGTTATTTGTCTTTGCTATCTTGTTGGTATGTTTGAATCAGGTACTGTATGAATTTTGTGTATGTTGAACACTTCAGCACAGATTTACTCGAGTAACATGGTGCTGTTTTTTCGTTTTTAAATTCCTTAGATCGGTCACTGAGACCTTTTAAAGTTTCGCTTAAGTCAGCCTATGGCTATATGGTTCTCAACTTTGCTCTTCAGGTTCTCAAGAAGTGCCATCTTGCTGAAATTGTAAGGCGGGATCCAAGACTTCTTGATGCACTAGGTAAGACATTTTTTTAAAGAAAATAAAAAGAATACATTACACCATTTAGGAGTATAACTATGACAAACCTTAAAGTATTTTTGTGCTTATTATGTTTAGTTCTATCTATTTGACATTTGATTAAATTTGTGCAATGTTACAGTGGTTGAAAATAGAAAAAATTAGAGCATTAGACAAATGCAACTTGTTTGTCTTGCTAGGCTGCTATTGAAGAAGAGAAGAATTTTGATTCTAGATAAAGTAACAACATCCATTGACACTGCGACACAATTTAATTCAAAAGACTATTAGAAATGAAACTAGTGAATGCACAGTGATTATTGTAGCACATAGAATTCCTACATTTATTGATAATGACTTGGTTTTGGTCCTTGATAAAAATACATGAACATTCATTATGCACCTCAATATATGAGATCATAATATCAATGATAATCAAACTTAAAAAAGTATATATCTCATAACATTAATGATGTTTACAGGGATAATCACGGAGTATGATGAATAAGATCAGTTGCTGCAAAACAATACTTCATCTTTCTCAAAGTTGGTTTCAGAATTTTTGAGGAGATCATCTCACAAATAGTTGCCAAGAGAGGACACAGAAACCAGATACTTGTACATATTTGAAAGCTTAAACAGCAATTAACAAGGAGCTCAAGAAATGTTGGTTGATTACTTTGCCAATTTTATAAAAGTTAATAAAGATTTCATATTTCACAAGCTTAGACAATATTTTCTACCTAGTGTCCTTTTTATGTTCATAATCCTAATTCCATACTTGCCCACTAATTCAACGAGACAAGTGCATTTTAGTTTGTCAGTGAATGATTTTGGATAATGACGAATTAACTACATATTTGTTACTTATTGCAGTGTCTCTTCTATTCATGAATGTTCTTAAAATGGGAATGCTCTTGTTGAGAGAAAACACATGTCACAATTATTCTAAGTCTATGAATGAGAAATTTAATGTACATATTAGAAATTGTGGTCATCATAATATGTTAGATGTTCATTTTACTAGATATGCGAATGCTTATTTTCATTTTTAAGTGGATGTTTAGTTGATTGAATTGAATTTTAAGTAAATACAATTAAAATATTCTGGACATTCAATTCAGTAAGTATGCAGATGGTTAATTTTATTCTTAAGTGAATTGGATTGGATTTAAGTAAATACAATTAAAATACGTCGGATGTTCAATTCACTAGGTGTGCGGATAGTTATTTTTTTACGTTAAAGTGGATGTTTATTTGATTAGACTGGATCTAACTCGAAAAGTGGATGTTTATTTTAGCTATGTATTTTGCTTGAATTGCTAGATTCTGCATCCACTTCTCGTATGAAATAATCATCCGTATACATAGTAAAATGAACATCATCAGAGGATAAAAAATAAGTTTATGAATTGAAGTTAGTATAAAATACTAGAATTATAAGAAAACTTAAAAAATGAGAGAGAGATTCGGTTGGTGCTACTGTATATTGTAGTAATGAAAAAGTAAGAAGAATAGTAGCATTATAACCAAATAAATAAATAAATTTACAAAAAAAAAATCGAAGAATAGTAGCACTTCCTTTGAGTCACCGATCATTGGCTTTTAGAAATTTTGCATCCTGCAATACCACCATACTCCTGGTTCCACCAAGTCTCATTTTTTTTGTTTCACTGGTTATACCATAATAATTAGAGTAATTAATTAATTATTAAACTGAATACTATATACTTTGGTTATAAAACTACTAAGTACTAACCTCAGCTCTTTCTGCTTGAACTCGTGTGTTTGAATCATACTTAAAGAAGAAAACAAAAATTCACATTGACTCCTACATCTATAAGCCGTTTATAATGTACTTTACAAGTTACAATAAAGGGATACTATATCATGTCCCCTCTAACACTGCAATTCACATGACACTTCAAAATTATGTCATCAATGCATGCACTTAAGATAAAATAATTCACAATAATCTTTCAAAAATTCTGATCATGTTAAAATATAACTTTCATGGTTTATTACAAATTTACTATTATAAACTTATAGGAATAAATTAAATTTTTACACATCAAATTCTACACTAGATGCAAACCTTTCTACTCAATCAAGAACTACTCCTAAAACTTCTTGATATTATCAATCTCAGAACTCCTCGTGCAGCTTTCTAACAAACATATATATGTAATCTTGTAAGCATTTTCAAGCTAGTGGAATGATTTGATACCAAATAACATTGCTGAGTATTTACAAGCAAGGCACAAAATTCATCTTTCCAAATCTATAACAGTATTTGTTTCTACATTTGATTATGCAGCTAGTTTAGGTACTTTTATGCTGAATCCATGCTTCATTTTGTTAACTCTATAAAAAAATAAAATTGTGGTATAAACAATGATAAGAGGAGTCAAGTACAAAGATAATTTGAGCAATAAGCAAACAAAATTGAAACTAAGCACTTTTTTAATTAAAAGAAAAGGAAATAAGACTTAATTCTGGTGAAGAATGAAAATAGATAAATCTCTTCTACCACCTTCAAATAATAATCAAACTTAAAATCTAATAAATAAAATAGTGAAGAGAGAAGACAAAAAGTTTTTTTTAGTAAAGCAAGCCTTGCACAACATCCCATAATAAATCTACAATTATTTGAAAACAAAAATCATGTTCTCATCCTAAACTAAAGATCTTATAGTTAATAAATAATAACTAAAGCATCCTACAGTCCTAAGTAACATTAGAAGTTTAAGTGTATTAAATACAAAGAGATAGGCAGTTACTACATAATATAAGGACAGAATAAGCAAAAATGAAGCACTTAATCACATATGAAAAGAAATATGCGGAGCATGTACATGCAGAATCCAGCAAATCAAGTAATAGAGCAATGGTATAAACCAGATAAACATCCACTTCTCATATGAAATAACCATCTCCATACATAAAAAAATAAACATCCTCATTGGTTCTTCATTAGAAACTAACAAATTGACCAAAATACCACCTGTGCACCATGTTTAAATGGCTTAACTCAGATCCAAGTTCAATTCAACCAAAATTAAACAAAATCAAATCCAAACCATATAATAAAAGAGACCTGTGGAGCATTTGCATGTAGAATCCAGCAAATCAAGTAACAGAACAATGGCATAAACCAGATAAACATCCAATTTTTTCCATGAAAATAACTACTACATATAGTACTTGAATCCTAGATTCACACCCAATTTCAAATGAAACTACATTATGCTGAGTTATAACTATTTTTGGATTTCAAAAAGCTAATAACAATCACAAAATCAGGAATTAAACATTCATATTTGGTCTATATATAGCAGTTCATAGCATTTACAACAATTCAAATCTAACATCAATCACATTAAACAGTCAGACCCAAAATCAAAGAACATCTGAATCCTAGGTGTCAAACAAATATACACTATAGAGTAGAACAATAGTTTTATACTGACCTTTTGTGATCTAAGAGGAGGACGAAGAAGACGTCAGAGGGTGACATGTCGCTAGCTGGGGGGAGGGGCTTTTCCGACTGGCAGGTTCAGGGTTGCGTGAACGACGCAACCTGCGCGACGGTGATGCTTGGGCGTTCGCGATGCGCACGGCGGCATCTCCCGAAGCTATGAGCGACTGGGGCTACTGTGGGTGGCGGCGCAGCACTGGTGAGAGAGGATGAGACTAGGGGTTTAGCAAAAATTTTATTTTTTTGTCATTAAATTTTGTTTACCAAAATACTCTTTAATAAATTATTTTTTTATTGATTAAATTATATTTTACCAAAATATTTTTAAAAAAAATTAATAATTAAATTATTTTTCTTAGATACCTTTTCAATAATTTTTTAATTATTAAATTGTGATTTTACCAAAATTTTCGTTAACAATCATAGTTATATTTTACTATTAATCTTCTGATTATATATTATTTTAACATTAAATAAAAGAATCTTAGTAAGATTATTTTTCAATATCAATATATATTAATTGTTATACATATTAACAGTGGTAAGATTTTTTTATTTAATTTTAAAATAATATATATTGATATCAAAAAATTAATAGTAAAATATAAAAATAATTGCTAACAAAAATTTTGGTAAAATCACAATTTAATAATTAAAAAATTATTAAAGAGTATTTTAGAAAAAAATAATTTAATTATTAAAAAATATTTTGGTAAAAATATAATTTAATTAATAAAAAAATAATTTATTAAAAGATATTTTGGTAAGTAAAATTTAATGACAAAAAAATAAAATTTCTGTTAAATGGTATTTTTGTAAAAAATAATTTATTTTTTCTTAAAAATGGATAAAGTTAACATTAGTTAACATAAAAAGAATTAAAATGGATTAAAGAAAAAAATTTTTTAAAAATTATAAAAGAAAAAAATATATTTTACAAATAGAAGGGAAAAGAATACTATTTTAACATCTTTAAAAAAAAGAGTAAAATTTTCTCTAGAATTAGTACCATATAGTAAGAAAGCAAAGTTAGTTCTTCATGTATATTGTAAATATTACATTACCATCAAAATTTCAACTCAAAGAAGTATAATGAACACTACAAACGTGCATATTTCTTTGTCTTTCTGTTATCTTTTTCAATTTTTTTTGTATACTCTTTGTACTTTCTATATATTTTTTATTTGTTGTTTTTCTTTTTTCTTATGTTTAATATATGTTTATTCTTTTGTATTAAACTTTAAAACTAATTATTGTTTTTACTATATATAATTATTTTTTATTTAAATTTATTCTCTAAGTATAACGACCATCGGATTGAAGAACGAAAGAGTTAAGGAAAGTCTTATGATTAGAGAGAAGAGGTGAAAAATAATTCTCATTTATCATCTATAAAGTACAGATAGATATATAAGTTAAGCATGTAACATAACAAATCTCACCTGAATTAGATTGTATCAAACCTACTACATGTTGCAACAACAACTAAAGCACTCCACATGAGTAGCATTATCATTCTCATGGTTAACTACCTAAGGTAAATTACCATTTTTTGTTGATAAAATTCTTTTGAAATAAAAATATGTTGAGATTTTAGCTGTTACAATTAAAAATAATAGCTAGAGAACCGGTATTTAAGTAAAATAATAGTTTGTAATAATTTTAAATTACATTAGATCAATTAAATAAAAGAAAATAAAAGACTAATATTAGAAATAGTTAATTTTATATGATAAATTTGATTCTAAAAAACGTAAAATACTTTAAATTAATTTCTTAAAAATATAAAAAATATAATCCAATTAAAATTATCTTACGTTTTATTTTATCTTATGGATAGATTACTTTACGTTTTATTTTATTTTAAATTTCAATTTTTGATATAAAAATTTTAATTAAATTGACGAGAAACAACTATTTATCCATTATCCATCTATTTATAATCTATCACGAACTATATTATATATTTATTCAATGGCATTATTTTTTTTTAAAAGATTATTTACATCATACAAGATCCTATTTGAAAATTTGTGTGGTCATATTCCTCAATTCTCAATTTTAGTTAATAAATAAAGAAGTGATTACTCAAATCAGTCCCAAAGATTTTAAAAGCAAATATTTTAGTTCCCAAAAAAAATTAATACATAAATTAATCTCTAAGGTTTTACTCCAGCAGATAAATTAGTCCCTAATTCATTTTTCGGCAGCTGAGTAATTACCCATATCAATCCCCAAGGATTTTAAAAACAGATATTTTAGTCTCCAAGAAAAATTAATACACAGAGATCAATCCCCAATATTTTTTTCTGTTAGACATAACAGTTCTCTGTCAAAAAAAAATTAAAATTATTATTATTATTATTATTATTAATATTAATTGCATAATAATATTGTACCATAATTTTTTGTATTTTTATGTATATATATATATATATATATATATATATATATATATATAGTCACTAAATAATAATAATAATAATAATAATAATAATAATAATAATAATCAATAAAATTATTAGAGATTATTCTACAAAAAATTTAAAATTGAAACTATTTTATATTTTTGTATTTAATATAATAAAAAAATATCCTATTTTAAAAATTATATTTGTATTAAAAAAAATATTTTAATTTAAATTTTAAAACATCATTATTTACCTTACTTGTTTCTAACGAAAAAGAGTGTATTAATATTATTATTATTAATTTCATAATATTATTTGAAGGTTGTGGTAGGCTTAAAGAAGGGGGTTGAATCTATGCCTTCCTTTTACGTTGATGTTATTACCCTTTTAAAATGAACTTTCAATTCAGGTTCTGTTTGAACTCAGCAGCGAAAATTTATGAGACAATTTATTTTTGTCTCATGAATATCAGAAAACAAAACTCAGCAGAGAAGAGAAAAGCTAACACCAGTATGTATCCTGGTTCGGTTGCCTTGTGCTATGCAATCTACATCCAGTCTCCTCCACAACTATGGAAGAATTTCACTATAGTTAACATTATTACATACACCAATTTCACAGGATTGACCCAATCCTTTCACATTCAAGTTCTAACCTAACTTGACATTGGCTATGCTAATACCTAACTATTTACTCTTAGTGCTAACCCAACTAAGAAAGGGATACCTCACATGTACAAGATACAAGACATAAACCCACCTAAAGAAATCTAAAAATAACTCTAGGCTTTTCTCTCAAGTGTATCACTCAGCCTTTTTCCACTCATGGCTTTTACTTGAGCTTTCTCACAATGCCTTTTTTCACAAGAAATTACAGAAAGATAAACATAGAAAAGTACATTACAATCTGTAAAACATGAAGGAGATTGACTTCATCAGCAGCCTCTTTGCTATGTGCAAAACCAGATTCGTAAACCTCAGATGCAGTTCTTCAGTATTGGCCGAATGCTTCTTTGAAAGAAAGCATTATCCAAGTAGAGGAACTTCCTAACAGAACACTGTTCTCACACTCTGGTTTTCTCTCCTTACTTCTGAATGAGCAGAAAGTCTTCTTTTATCTCCTTGCATGTTGCTGGGTTCTTCTTCCAAGGTCAACACATTGAGCCTTGAGCTTCACCAACCCACAGAATCACTTTTTCTCATTAAACCTTACAATGGAAACTTTGCTTCTGACCTTCCTTGGTTGACCGAAAGCCACTTTAACAGCAGAAAAGATTTCTTCTATGGTAAACCCAGATCTTGACCATTGAAACACAACTTGGTCCCCAAGACATATTCTCAACCGTTGATGCACAGCAGTGAGGAACGGAAATCCTCTTTTCCATATAACCCGAAATGGAGTGGCAGAGAGTTGAAGATGAAGAGAAGAAAGTGTGTTGCATGTAAAAGAAAATGGGTTACCTTTAACCTAAGCTTGATTTGGTTTGAAATGGGTGATTAGACTTCTGAGTTTCAAGCTTGGACTTTCTCTTTCTTGCTTCTTTGATGATCACCTTAGGGAAGAAGCTTTCTCTTTCTCTTTCTCACTTTTCTGAGTTTTGTGATTTGACATGGTCAGAGAAAAGGGAACGTTGAATTGGTGAAAGCAAGTGAGAGGGAATTTGCTTGCTGAATATCAACTCGGGCTTGGATTGTAATTTGCTTGGCCCGTTTGACTTTTCAACTTTACTTTCTTTTGGGTTTTATTTATTTTATTAACCCATCAGCCTTGTTTTATTTTTCATTCCCTTTGGGCTATAATTCAAGTTTTGGCCTGCAACATTTTATAAATAATTAGTAATATGCAATTTTCAATAATCAACACTAATTATTTATCTTGCCAAAAATAATGTTTGTCATCACTAATAAATTTAGTTAATTTCTTAACTCAACAATCTCCCCCTTGATGACAAACATGGTTTAAGCAATAATCAAAAGAAAATGAATTTGAGTAAGGTTTAGAAACTCCCTTTGATTTTTGTCATTTGTTTTTATGTTGCTCCCCATTTCCTTTTCAAGAGTAGCTCCCCCTGGATTTATGCTTTCCTCTTTGTTCCTATTTTATATTGTACTTAAAGAGAACACAATAGAGAGCTATACACATTTATTTTATCTAAGGAATACCACATAATCAGCCCAACATATCATGTCAACAGCAAAAACAAAGTATCAAGGTTAATCAAGGGCAGACTTATATCATATAAAAGCAATTTCCAATTTGCATGTCAATTCATTCCTGCAATAGCACAGTTGCAACCCAAAATTTATATGCTCAACACTATCATCAGCAGCAATCAGAAATTCACAATTAAATCACAAAAATCAGTAGCATCAAAAGTCAAATTCAGCAGCTATTACTCCCCCTTTTGTCATCAAGGGCGGATAATAAGCAAGATCAATAAAAACAACACCTTAAACCCTGCAGAAAATGGTTAGAGCACAGTCCTAAGGAACAAAAATGCAACATAAGTCAGAGTTATTACAGTCATCCAAGAGAACCATGTAGCAAAAAATAGATAGTAGCAGCTTCATGTAGCAATCCTAGGCATCAAAACCATTTCCCTCCAAATCATTTTCTTCTTCAACATCAGTGGTGGGATCTTCATCCTTTTGAAGATTATCAATGAAAGTCATGGACACAGTCATTCTATCCCTTGATTTTCTTAGGAAATTTTTATGCTTGCTTGCTAGCTTCCTTTGCTCCTTGCTCATTGCAATCAAGTGATTGGATTGGGGGACAAGCTCTTGAACAACATCTTTGACCACATTCAGCAGAGCGGATTTCTTCCCAGTAGAGATGGAAGTACCCTCGGTAGAAGGAGCAGGAGATTCTTCGGGGACAAAATCATCATCTTCATCATCTAAGACCACCCGTTCAGATCGAGTAGGTCCTTTGGGCTGTGTCACTTAACCACCCCCTTTTAGGTATGAATGTATATTTTGATATTCCTCATTGGTCAAGTCAACACCAAAATACTCAAATATGCAAGTTAGAAATATGCCATAAAGAAGTGTTTTGTCTTTTTCACTCCTAACAGAGTCAAACATATATCTAACCATCAAGTATGCAAATGAAATTTCAGTTTTGGTGAGAAGGGCATATAAAACAAGAGTATTAGTGTAGGAAACCCTTTGATATGAACCACTTTGAGGCAGTATGATGTGGTTGACCATTCGGTGCAACTGAGCACGTTCATATCCTAGGACTTTGTGAGTGGGTGTAATGTCATCAATCAAAAAAATATGTTCACACATATGAGCCAAGGCATCATTGAAAGAAACACCAACTCCTTCATCCCACTTAACAGAAGCATAAGCACAAGGTCCAACATCAGTATACCTCAATGAGTCACTGATTGTTTCATTATTTAAAACTATGTCTCGACCTTTTACATATGAGTGAATAGTGCCTTCATGATATGTCAAGTAAGCATAAGACTCTTTGACCAAAGGTGGGTGCACTGGCTTTTTTATGTTAAAAAAATGATTCCAATCCAGAAATTCTAATTTTTCAACAAAAGAAAAATCTTTCTTTTTCAGATTCGGTAAATCAACCAAAAAGACTAGACAACACAAAAAAGTGATTTAATCATATAAAAAATTTAAAACAGAGAGTAATTTTAAATATGAAAACTTTTTTTTTAAAAGAACAAATTAAAATAAAATGAAACACATGTATGATGTAACACTCATTTGGGTCTAGAGGTGGTTCCTTTTAATGAAACATGTATGGACCACCTAGAATCTGAAATTTAAGATAGGCTCAGATGATTCAGCACGTGCAATAAGGCCAGAGAAAGCAATTTAGAGAGAATGTTCTTCATTTGCCCAGAATTTTCTCATCTGAACCTGTGAGACCAAAACTTAACAAACACATCAGCAAAGCTCAAATAATGAATCATAGCTTAAAATCTCTAGATTAGTCCTAAGCATGCAAAATCTGTCCTCAGCTAATGGTTTTGTAAAAATATCTACTAATTTCTCCTCTGATTAAACAAATTGAATACTAATATCCCCCTTTTGGACATGTTCTCTTATTGAGTGAAATTTTACTTCAATATGCTTAGTCCTAGAGTGCAAAACTGGATTTTTAGAAATATTAATGACACTCATATTATCACACATCAAGGGAATACTTTCAGCATTTAATTTATAATCGGCAAGCTGTGTTTTTAACTATAAAAGCTGAGAACAACAAAAAGAAGCAGCTATATACTCAGCCTTTGCAGTGGATAAGGCCACTGTTGGTTGCTTCTTACTTGACCAAATATTTAAGGACTTTCCAAGGAAGCAACATAGACCAGAAGTGCTCCTTCTATCAACTCTATCACCAGCAAAATCTGCATCACAATAACCAACTGCAGAAAAATCATCAATCTTAGGATACCAAAGACCGAAATTGGATGTGCCATGAACATATCTAATGATCCTTTTAACTGCAGAAAGATGTGACTCTTTTGGTTTGGATTGGAACCTAGAACACAATCCAACACTTTGCACAATGTCGGGCCTAAAGGAAGTTAAGTACATAAGAGAACCAATCATTCCTCTATACCTAGTCTCATCAACATCTTTCTCAGTTTCTCCCTTATCTAATTTAGAATTAGGATGCATGGGAGTTCCCATGGGTTTGGCATTTTCCATACCAAATTTCTTAACTAATTCCTTGGCATACTTCTCTTGGTGAATGAAAATACCATTTTCAGTTTGTTTAATTTGCAGCCTAAGGAAAAATTAAGTTCACCCATCATACTCATGTCAAATTCACTTGTCATGAGTTTTCCAAAATCAGAACAGAGGGATTCATTGGCTGATCCAAAAATAATGTCATCAACATATATTTGGACTAGAATAAAAGAATCATTAGAATTCTTGATAAATAGAGTTGTGTCAGTGGTGCCTCTTTGAAAACCATTTTTCAAAAGAAAAGAGCTAAGTCTCTCATACCAAGCTCTAGGAGCTTGTCTTAAACCATAGAGAGCTTTAGATAATTTGAAAACATTATCAGAATGCTCTTTATTTTCAAAACCAGGAGGCTGCTTCATATACACTTCTCTATCTATCACACCATTCAAAAATGCACATTTCACATCTATTTGATATATTTTAAAACCACAAAATGCAGCATAAGCTAAGAGAAGTCTTATGGCTTCCATTCGGGCAACAGGGGCAAAGCATTCATCAAAGTCTATTCCTTCTTCTTGGTCATATCCTTGTGCCACTAGCCTTGCCTTGTTTCTTGCAATGCTACCATCTTCTCCCAACTTGTTCCGAAAAATCCACTTGGTGCCGGTCACTTTCTTTCCACTTGGCCTTGGAACTAAAGTCCATACTTGGTTCTTTTCAAACTCAAGAAGCTCATCATCCATGGCTTTAACCCAAGAAGGGTCACTGAGTGCTTCCTTGACGTTTTGAGGCTCTATTTGTGAAAGAAGGGCAATGTTTGATCCTTCATTTGCCTTTCTAGTGGAAGACCTTGTTTGCACTCCATGAGAGACGTCTCCAATGACAAATTCCTCAGGATAATTCTTCAAGAATCTCCATTCACGAGGTCTGGTGGACTTGGATGCAGATTGAGATACCAAGGGATTCTGGGTGCTGCTGGCTTCAGGATTTCCCTCAGATTCATGAGACAAAATGGAATTGTCTCTTGAATTTTCAGCAGTTGCAGTTTCTGGTTTAGTTTGACCAGAATTTCGTTTTTCATTATTTTGAGTGGTTTCATCTTCCTTTTGAGCTTGATTTCCTGCATCACAATCTTCCAAAATGCTTTGTACCAAGTTAGTATCACAAAATGTAACATGTATGGACTCCTCAATAATTCTAGCATCTTGATGATAAACCCTATATGCTTTACTAGTTGTGGAATATCCTACAAACAAACACTCATAAGCTTTTGGATCATATTTTTCCAAATTTTCTTTGTTATTTAAAACAAAACATTTGCATCCAAAGATGTGCAAGTAGTCTAAGTTTGGTGGGTAGCCTTTCCAAAGTTCATAAGGGGTTTTCTTAAAAAATTTTCTTATGATTGTTCTATTCAAAATGTGGCAAGCCGTGTTAACCGCTTTAGCCCAAAGGAATTTTGGAACATTACTCTCACAAAGCATAGCTCTTGTCATCTCTTGTATGCTTCTATTTCTTCTTTCCACAACACCATTTTGTTGTGGTGTTCTTGGACAAGAGAAGTTGTGAGATATTCCAAATTCCTCACAAAAGGATTCAAATAAATTATTTTCAAATTCAGCTCCATGATCGCTTCTTATAGAAGAGATTTTCAAATCCTTTTCATTTTGAATTTTCTTGCAAAAAGGTTCGAAGGCCGAAAAGGCTTCATTTTTGTGTGCAAGAAATAAAACCCAACCAAACCTAGTATAGTCATCCACAATTACTAAACCATAATATTTACCACCTAGGCTTTGAGTTCTTGTTGGACCAAATAAATCAATGTGCAGCAACTCAAGTGGTCTTTTAGTAGAGATGTCTTCCTTTGGTTTAAAAGAAATTTTTGTTTGTTTTCCCATTTGGCAAGCATCACAAGTGATGTCTTTGTCAAACTTTATCAAAGGAAGACCTCTTACTAATTCTTTCTTTACAAGTTTGTTTATTTGAAACATACTTGCATGGCCCAATCTCTTGTGCCATAACCAATTTTCAGATTCTTTAGAGTGAAGACAAGCTACATTTTGATCTTTTAGTTCATCAAGAGTAAGTCCATACATATTATTAAAACGCTTGGCAACAAACATCACTTCATTTGTCTTTTCATTGACAATACAGCATTCAAGCTTTTTGAAGATAACTAAATATCCTAAATCATACAGCTGACTTATACTCAAGAGATTGTGCTTCAAACCACATACCAAAAGTACATCATCAATGAAAGTAGATTGCTCATTACCTACTTTTCCAACAGCAATGATTTTACCTTTACCATCATCTCCAAAGATCACAAAACCTCCATCATACTTGTTTAGTTTGATGAAGTAGGTTGACCTTTCAGTCATGTGCCTTGAACATTGGTGCACGAAATTGTGATCTCCAGGCTCGAACAAATCCTGGTAATGGCTCCAAAGCTTGGTGCTCTGATCTTAATTCATAATTGTCACAACTTCGATACAACTAACCAGCAAGTGCACTGGGTCGTCCAAGTAATACCTTACGTGAGTAAGGGTCGAATCCCACGGAGATTGTTGGTATGAAGCAAGCTATGGTCACCTTGTAAATCTCAGTCAGGCAGATATAAAGTGATAATGGTGTTTTCGAATATTATATAATAAAATAGGGATAGAGATACTTATGTAAATCATTGGTAGAAATTTCAGATAAGCGAATGGAGATACTTTTCGTTCCTCTGAACCTCTGCTTTCCTGCTATCTTCATCCAATCAGTCTTACTCCTTTCCATGGCTGGCTTTATGCAAGGGCATCACCGTTGTCAGTGGCTACATCCCCTCCTCTCAGTGAATAATATGCTCACGCACCCTGTCACGGCACGGCTATTCATCTGTCGGTTCCCGATCATGCTGGAATAGGATTCACCCTCCTTTTGCGTCTGTCACTAACGCCTAGCACTCGCGAGTTTGAAGCTCGTCACAGTCATTCAATCATTGAATCCTACTCAGAATACCACAGACAAGGTTTAGACCTTCCGGATTCTCTTGAATGCCGCCATCATTCTAGCTTACGCCACGAAGATTCTGGTTAGGAGATCTAAGAGATACTCATTCTAGCTTAATTCATGTAGAACAGAAGTGTTTGTCAGGCATGCGTTCATAAGGGAGAAGGATGATGAGCGTCACACATAATCATCACCTTCATCACGTTCTTGGGTGCGAATGGATATCTTAGAAGCGAAATAAGATGAATTGAATAGAAAACAGTAGTACTTTGCATTAATCTTTGAGGAACAGCAGAGCTCCACACCTTAATCTATGGAGTGTAGAAACTCTACCGTTGAAAATACATAAGTGAAGGTCCAGGCATGGCCGAGATGGCCAGCCCCCTAAACGAGATCAATGGTCTCCTAAGATGAACAATGGATTAAAACTGAGACCAAAGATGGTCAAAAAGACTAGTAAAAGGTCCTATTTATAATAAACTAGTCACTAGGGTTTACATGAGTAAGTAATTGATGCATAAATCCACTTCCTGGGCCCACTTGGTGTATGTTTGGGCTGAGCTTAAGTGTTGCACGTGCAGAGGCCATTTGTGGAGTTGAACGCCAGTTTCTGTGCCAGTTTGGGCGTTCAACTCTGGTTTTGGATCCTTTTCTGGCGCTGGACGCCAGATTTGGGCAGAAGGCTGGCGTTGAACGCCAGTTTACGTCGTCAATTCTTGGCCAAAGTATGGACTATTATATATTGCTGGAAAGCCCTGGATGTCTACTTTCCAACGCAATTGGAAGCGCGCCATTTCGAGTTCTGTAGCTACAGAAAATCCACTTTGAGTGCAGGGAGGTCAGAATCCAACAGCATCAGCAGTCCTTTTTCAACCTCTGAATCTGATTTTTGCTCAAGTCCCTCAATTTCAGCCAGAAAATACCTGAAATTACAGAAAAATACACAAACTCATAGTAAAGTCCAGAAATGTGAATTTAACATAAAAACTAATGAAAACATCCCTAAAAGTAACTAGATCCTACTAAAAACATACTAAAAACAATGTCAAAAAGCGTATAAATTATCCGCTCATCACAACACCAAACTTAAATTGTTGCTTGTCCCCAAGCAACTGAAAATCAAATAGGATAAAAAGAAGAGAATATACTACAAATTCCAAACTATCAATGAAACATAGCTTCAATCATATGAGCGGGACTTATAGCTTTTTGCCTCTTGAATAGTTTTGGCATCTCACTTTATCCATTGAGGTTCAGAATGATTGGCATCTATAGGAACTTCAGATTTCGAATAGTGTTATTGACTCTCCTAGTTCAGTATGATGATTCTTGAACACAGCTTCTTTATGAGTCTTGGCCGTGGCCCTAAGCACTTTGTTTTCCAGTATTACCACCGGATACATAAATGCCACAGACACATAATTGGGTGAACCTTTTCAGATTGTGACTCAGCTTTGCTAAAGTCCCCAATTAGAGGTGTCCAGGGTTCTTAAGCACACTCTTCTTTTGCTTTGGGCCTTGACTTTAACCGCTCAGTCTCAAGTTTTCACTTGACACCTACACGCCACAAGCACATGGTTAGGGACAGCTTGGTTTAGCCGCTTAGACCGGGATTTTATTCCTTTAGGCCCTCCTATCCACTGATGCTCAAAGCCTTGGGATCCCTTTTATTTGCCCTTGCCTTTTGGTTTTAAGGGTTATTGGCTTTTTCTGCTTGCTTTTTCTTTTTCTTTCTATTTTTTCTATTTTTTTCGCCCTTTTTTTTTTCTGCAAGCTTTGTTCTTTGCTGCTTTTTCTTGCTTCAAGAATCATTTTTATGATTTTTCAGATTATCAAATAACATGTCTCTTAGTCATCATTCTTTCAAGAGCCAACATATTTAACATTCTTAAACAACAACTTCAAAAGACATATGCACTGTTCAAGCATACATTCAGAAAACAAGAAGCATTGTCACCACATCAATATAATTAAGCTAAGTTCAAGGATAAATTCGAAACTCATGTACTTCTTGTTCTTTTGAATTAAAACATTTTTTATTTAAGAGAGGTGATGGATTCATAGGACATTCATAACTTTAAGACAAAGTTACTAACTACTAATGATCATGTAATGAACACACAAACATAGATAAGCACATAACATAGAAAACAAAAAACAGAAGGAATAAGAACAAGGAATGAATCCACCTTAGTGATGGTGGCGTTTCCTTCTTGAGGAACCAATGATGTCCTTGAGCTCTTCTATGTCTCTTCCTTGTCTTTGTTGCTCCTCCCTCATTGCTTTTTGATCTTCTCTTATTTCATGAAGCATGATGGAGTGCTCTTGATGTTCCACCCTTAGTTGTCCCATATTGGAACTCAATTCTTCTAGGGAGGTGTTGATGTGCTCCCAATAGTTTTGTGGAGGAAAGTGCATTTGAGGCATCTCCGGAATCTCATGGTGATGAGCTTCTTGCGCCTCTTGAGCTCCATGACTGGGCTCTCTTGCTTGCTCCATCTTTTTCTTAGTGATGGGCTTTTCCTCTTTAATGAGGATATCTCCCTCTATGTCAATCCCAGCTGAATTGCATAGGTGGCAAATGAGGTGAGGAAAGGCTAACCTTGCCATGGTGGAGGACTTGTCAGCCACCTTGTAGAGTTCTTGAGGTATAATCTCATGAACTTTCACCTCTTCTCCAATCATGATGCTATGGATCATGATGGCCCGGTCTATAGTAACTTCAGACCGGTTGCTAGTGGGAATGATTGAGCATTGAATAAACTCCAACCATCCTCTAGCTATAGGCTTGAGGTCCAATCTTCTTAGTTGAACCGGCTTGCCTTTGGAGTCAATCTTCCATTGAGCTCCTTCTACACATATGTCCATAAGGACTTGGTCCAACCTTTGATCAAAGTTGACTCTCCTTGTGTAGGGGCGTGCGTTCTCTTCCATGTATGGCAAGTTGAACGCCAACCTCACATTTTCCGGACTAAAATCTAAGTATTTCCCCCGAACCATTGTAACATAGTTCTTTGGATCCGGGTTCTTACTTTGATCATGGTTCTTGGTGATCCATGCATTGGCATAGAACTCTTGAACCATTAGGATGCCGACTTGTTGGATGGGATTTGTTAGAACTTCCCAACCTCTTCTTTGAATTTCATGTCGGATCTCCGGATACTCATTTCTTTTGAGTTTAAAAGGGACCTCAGGGATCACCTTCTTCTTGGCCACAACATCATAGAAGTGGTCTTGATGGGCTTTGGAGATGAACCTTTCCATCTCCCATGACTCGGATGTGGAAGCTTTTGTCTTCCCTTTCCCTCTTCTAGAGGATTCTCCGGTCTTAGATGCCATCAATGGTAATGGAAAAACAAAAAAGCTATGCTTTTACCACACCAAACTTAGAATATTGCTCGCCCTCGAGCAATAAACAAAAGAATAGAAGAAGAAGAAGAAGAAATATGGAGAGGGAGAGGGAGATATGGTTTCGGCCAAGGAGAGTGTAGAGGGGTGTGTTGTGTGAATTTGATGAAGAATGGAGGTCTTTATATAGGGAAGGGAGGGGGTTTAAGGTTCGGCCATATGGGTGGGTTTGGGTGGGAAATTGGTTTTGAATTTTGAAGGTAGGTGGAGTTTATGAGGTAGGTTTATTGGGAAGAGTGGGTGGATGTGAGTGGTGAAGGTTTAGTGGGGAAGAGAGCTTGAGGTGATTGGTGAGGGGTTTCTAGGGAAGAGCGTTTATGGGGTTGTGTGAAAGAGAGTGGTGAGAAGAAGTGAGTGGAGGTAGGTGGGGATCCTGTGGGGTCCACAGATCCTGTGGGGTCCACAGATTCTGAGGTGTTCAAGGAATTACATCCCTGCACCCATTAGGCATGTAAAAATGCCTTTGTACCCAACTCTGGGCGTTCAGCGCCAGGTTGGTGGCCATTTTGGGCGTTCAACGCCCATTTGTGTGCCATTTCTGGCGTTGAACGCCAGAACCATGCCTGTTCTGGCGTTCAGCGCCCAGAAGCTACCCATTTTGGGCGTTCAGCGCCAGAACCATGCTCTGTTCTGGCGCTGAACGCCAGACAGATGCTCCTCCAGGGTGTGGTTTTTCTTCTGCTGTTTTTGATTCCGTTTTTTATTTTTTTGTTTATTTTGTGACTCCACATGATCATGAACCTAAGAAAACATAAAAATAAGAATTAGATAAACATTGGGTTGCCTCCCAACAAGCGCTTCTTTAATGTCAATAGCTTGACAGTGGGCTCTCATGGAGCCTCACAGATGTGCAGAGCTTTGTTGAGACTCTCCAACACCAAACTTAGAGTTTGGATATGGGAGTTCAATACCAAACTTAGAGTTTGGTTGTGGCCTCCCAACACCAAACTTAGAGTTTGACTGTGGGGGCTCTGGTTGACTCTGCTTTGAGAGAAGCTTTTCATGCTTCCTCTCCATGGTTGCAGAGGGAGATCCTTGAGTTTTGAATACAAGGGAGTTCTCATTCTATTGAAGGACTATTTCACCTCTGTCAACATCAATCACAGCTCTTGCTGTGGCCAGGAAAGGTCTTCCTAGGATGATGGATTCATCCTCTTCCTTTCCAGTGTCCAGGACTATGAAATCAGTAGGTATGTAAAGGCCCTCAACCTTTACTAATACATCTTCTACTTGTCCATAAGCCTGTCTTCTTGAGCTGTCTGCCATCTCTAGTGAGATTTTAGCAGCTTGCACCCCATAGATTCCCAGTTTCTCTATTACAGAGAGGGGCATGAGGTTTATCCCTGAACCAAGGCCACACAGAGCCTTGAAGATCATGGTGCCTATGGTACAAGGTAATATGAACTTTCCAGGATCCTGTCTCTTCTGAGGCAATGTCAGTTGATCCAGATCACTTAGTTCATTGATGAACAAGGGAGGTTCAACTTCCCAAGCATCAATGCCAAACAATTTGGCATTCAGCTTCATGATTGCACCAAGAAACTTGGCAGTTTGCTCTTCAGTGACATCCTCATTCTCTTCAGAAGAGGAATACTCATCAGAGCTCATGAAGGGCATAAGGAGGTTCAATGGAATCTCTATGGTCTCTAGATGAGCCTCAGAGTCCTTTGGTTCCTTAGAGGGAAGCTCCTTATTGATCACTGGACGTCCCAGGAGGTCTTCCTCCTTGGGATTCACGTCCTCTCCTCTCCTCAGAGGTTCGGCCATGGCGCTTATGTCAATGGCCTTGCACTCTCCTTTTGGGTTCTCTTCTGTATTGCTTGGGAGAGTACTGGGAGGGATTTCAGTGATCCTTTTACTCAGCTGGCCCACTTGTGCTTCCAGATTTCTAATGGAAGACCTTGTTTCATTCATGAAACTTACAGTGGCCTTAGATAGATCAGAGACTAGATTTGCTAAATTAGAAGCATTTTGTTCAGAGTTCTCTGTCTGTTGCTGAGTTGATGATGGAAAAGGTTTGCTATTGCTAAACCTGTTTCTTCCACCATTATTAAAGCCTTGTTGAGGCTTTTGATCCTTCCATGAGAAATTTGGATGATTTCTCCATGTTGAGTTATAGGTGTTTCCATAAGGTTCACCTAAGTAGTTCACCTCTGCTATTGCAGGGTTTTCAGGATCATAAGCTTCTTCTTCAGGAGAAGCCTCTTGAGTACTGTTGGATGCAGCTTGCATTCCATGCAGACTCTGAGAAATCATATTGACTTGCTGAGTCAATATTTTATTCTGAGCCAATATGGCATTCAGAGTATCAACTTCAAGAACTCCCTTCTTCATAGGCGTCCCATTATTCACAGGATTCCTTTCAGAAGTGTACATGAACTGGTTATTAGCAACCATGTCAATGAGTTCTTGAGCTTCTGCAGGCGTTTTCTTTAGGTGAATGGATCCACCTGCAGAAGTATCCAATGACATCTTTGATAACTCAGATAAACCATCATAGAATATATCCAGGATGGTCCATTCTGAGAGCATGTCAGAATGACACTTTTTGGTCAACTGTTTGTATCTTTCCCAAGCTTCATAGAGGGATTCACCTTCTTTCTGTCTGAAGGTTTGAACATCAGCTCTAAGCTTGCTCAACTTTTGAGGAGGAAAGTACTTGGCTAAGAAAGCCGTGACCAGCTTATCCCAAGAGTTCAGGCTGTTTTTAGGTTGAGAATCCAACCATAATCTAGCTCTATCTCTTACAGCAAAAGGGAAAAGCATGAGCCTGTAGACTTCAGGATCTACTCCATTAGTCTTAACAGTATCACATATCTGCAAGAATTCAGTTAAGAACTGAAAAGGATCTTCAGATGGAAGTCCATGAAACTTGCAGTTCTGCTGCATCAGAGAAACTAATTGAGGTTTCAGCTCAAAGTTGTTTGCTCCAATGGCAGGAATGGAGATGCTTCTTCCATGTAAATTGGAATTAGGTGCAGTAAAGTCACCAAGCATCTTCCTTACATTATTATTATTTTCGGCTGCCATCTCCTCTGCCTGTTCAAAAATTTCTGAAAGGCTATCTCTGGATTGTTGTATTTTAGCTTCTCTTAATTTTCTCTTCAGAGTCCTTTCAGGTTCTGGATCTGCTTCCACAAGAATGTTCTTATCCTTGCTCCTGCTCATATGACAAAGAAGAAGGCACAGAAAAATAATAATAATAATGGAGATCCTTTATACCACAGTATAGGGATTCCTGTGTGAGTGGAAAAAGATGGGGAGACAAAGAATGTAATATAATGGAAGAAACACATCTGTGAGGATGGAAGAGAGGTGAGATGAGATGTTAGGATATGAATGAATAAATAGAATAAGATGAGAGAGAAGGAGGGAATTTTCGAAAATTAATTTTGAAAAGGAGTTAGTGATTTTTGAAAATTGTTAGTATTTTTTTTTTCGAAAATTTTTTAAATTAAAAATAAAAATAATTAGTTAATTAAAAAGAAATTTTTGAAAAAGGGGGAGATATTTTCGAAAATTAGAGAGAGAGAGTTAGTTAGGTAGTTTTGAAAAATTTAAGAAACAAACAAAAAGTTAGTTAGTTAGTTGAAACAAATTTTGAAAAAGATAAGAGGTTGGGAAGTTAGAAAAGATATTTTGAAAAGATATTTTTGAAAAAGATAAGATAAGAAGATATTTTTGAAAAGATATGATAGGAATTAGTTTTTGAAAAATATTTGATTTTTAAAATCACAATTAATGACTTGATTCATAAAAAATCACAAGATATGATTCTAGAACTTAAAGTTTAAATCTTTCTTAACAAGCAAGTAACAAACTTCAAATTTTTGAATCAAAACATTAATTGATTATGTTATTTTCGAAAATTTGTGAAAAAAATTAAGAAAAAGATTTTTGAAAAATATTTTTTGAATTTTCGAAAATAACTAAGAATTTTGAAAAAGATTTGATTTTTGAAAAAGATTTTGAAAAAGATAAGATTTTCAAATTGAAAATTTGATTTGACTCATAAGAAACAACTTGATTTTAAAAATTTTTGAAAAAGTCAATCCAAATTTTCGAATTTGAGGAGAGAAAAAGGGAAAGATATTTTTTTTTATTTTTGAATTTTTATGAAAAACATGAAAATTATGCAATGCATGAAATTTTTAGATCAAAACAATGAATGCATGCAAGAATGCTATGAATGTCAAGATGAACACCAAGAACACTTTGAAGATCATGATGAACATCAAGAACATATTTTTGAAAAATTTTTAATGCAAAGAAAACATGCAAGACACCAAACTTAGAATTCCTTAATGCTTACGCACTAGGAATTCAAGAATGCATATGATAAACATGAAAAGACACAAAACAAAAAATCATCAAGATCAAACAAGAAGACTTACCAAGAACAACTTGAAGATCATGAAGAACACTATGAATGCATGATATTTTCGAAAAAAAATGCAAGATGCATATGCAAGTGACACCAAACTTATAACATGACTCAAGACTCATACAAGAAACACAAAATATTTTTGATTTTTATGATTTTCTAAATTTTTTTTGTATTTTTTGAAAATTAATATGAAAAAGAAAAATAAGGATTCCAAAATTTTTAATATGAATTCCAGGAATCTTGCCATGTTAGTCTAAAGCTTCAGTCCAGGAATTAGACATGGCTCACTAGCCAGCCAAGATTTCAAAGAAAACTCCAGTCCAAAACACTAGACATGGCCAATGGCCAGCCAAGCTTCAGCATGTAATTCAGATATGACATGCCTGACATACTCATTCCCAAAGGAATAGACATGGCTTTACAGTCAGCCAGGCTTCACATGCTTCATGAAACACTAGAATTCATTCTTAAAAATTTTGAATAAATTTTTGAAAACATTTTTATTTTTTTCGAAAACAAAAGAAAAAAATTTTTTTTTTTTGAAAATATTTTTGAAAGATTTTTGAAAAGAAAACGAAAAGAAAATTACCTAATCTGAGCAACAAGATGAACCGTCAGTTGTCCAAACTCAAACAATCCCCGGCAACGGCGCCAAAAACTTGGTGCACGAAATTGTGATCTCCAGGCTCGAACAAATCCTGGTAATGGCTCCAAAGCTTGGTGCTCTGATCTTAATTCATAATTGTCACAACTTCGATACAACTAACCAGCAAGTGCATTGGGTCGTCCAAGTAATACCTTACGTGAGTAAGGGTCGAATCCCACGGAGATTGTTGGTATGAAGCAAGCTATGGTCACCTTGTAAATCTCAGTCAGGCAGATATAAAGTGATAATGGTGTTTTCGAATATTATATAATAAAATAGGGATAGAGATACTTATGTAAATCATTGGTAGGAATTTCAGATAAGCGAATGGAGATACTTTTCGTTCCTCTGAACCTCTGCTTTCCTGCTATCTTCATCCAATCAGTCTTACTCCTTTCCATGGCTGGCTTTATGCAAGGGCATCACCGTTGTCAGTGGCTACATCCCCTCCTCTCAGTGAATAATATGCTCACGCACCCTGTCACGGCACGGCTATTCATCTGTCGGTTCCCAATCATGCTGGAATAGGATTCACCCTCCTTTTGCGTCTGTCACTAACGCCTAGCACTCGCGAGTTTGAAGCTCGTCACAGTCATTCAATCATTGAATCCTACTCAGAATACCACAGACAAGGTTTAGACCTTCCGGATTCTCTTGAATGCCGCCATCATTCTAGCTTACGCCACGAAGATTCTGGTTAGGAGATCTAAGAGATACTCATTCTAGCTTAATTCATGTAGAACAGAAGTGTTTGTCAGGCATGCGTTCATAAGGGAGAAGGATGATGAGCGTCACACATAATCATCACCTTCATCACGTTCTTGGGTGCGAATGGATATCTTAGAAGCGAAATAAGATGAATTGAATAGAAAACAGTAGTACTTTGCATTAATCTTTGAGGAACAGCAGAGCTCCACACCTTAATCTATGGAGTGTAGAAACTCTACCGTTGAAAATACATAAGTGAAGGTCCAGGCATGGCCGAGATGGCCAGCCCCCTAAACGAGATCAATGGTCTCCTAAGATGAACAATGGATTAAAACTGAGACCAAAGATGGTCAAAAAGACTAGTAAAAGGTCCTATTTATAATAAACTAGTCACTAGGGTTTACATGAGTAAGTAATTGATGCATAAATCCACTTCCTGGGCCCACTTGGTGTATGTTTGGGATGAGCTTAAGTGTTGCACGTGCAGAGGCCATTTGTGGAGTTGAACGCCAGTTTCTGTGCCAGTTTGGGCGTTCAACTCTGGTTTTGGATCCTTTTCTGGCGCTGGACGCCAGATTTGGGCAGAAGGCTGGCGTTGAACGCCAGTTTACGTCGTCAATTCTTGGCCAAAGTATGGACTATTATATATTGCTGAAAAGCCCTGGATGTCTACTTTCCAACGCAATTGGAAGCGCGCCATTTCGAGTTCTGTAGCTCCAGAAAATCCACTTTGAGTACAGGGAGGTCAGAATCCAACAGCATCAGCAGTCCTTTTTCAACCTCTGAATCTGATTTTTGCTCAAGTCCCTCAATTTCAGCCAGAAAATACCTGAAATCACAGAAAAACACACAAACTCATAGTAAAGTCCAGAAATATGAATTTAACATAAAAACTAATGAAAAAATCCCTAAAAGTAACTAGATCCTACTAAAAACATACTAAAAACAATGTCAAAAAGCGTATAAATTATCCGCTCATCAAACATCCACTATCCATGTACCACATGTCCTTTTTGTTCTTGGATGCTAGGCAAATCTGCATGAAAAGTTTCAAGTAGCCTTAGGTATCCAAATTGATTTGGATCCTTTGAAGTTAATCCATCTTGGTTGCCCAAGTGCATTGAAATCACAAACAACATTGTAAACTTTGTTTCCAACAACTCTTTTTTCAAAGAAACATGGTGCATATAAGTGACCAAATTTCTTGCAATTAACACCGTGATTTTCTTATGTGTGTTGCTAAAACTGAGATGAGTTATATTGCTTAAAATGATTAGAGTGTTGAAATTTTCTAGTTTTTGGAGGAGATGAATTTCTTTTGACAAACTGATTTTTATTAAAGTTATTCCTCTTTGCAAAAGCATTTTCACCAGAATTTGTTTGAACATTTTTACCTTTCAAATATGAGGTTTTGTTGTAAAAAAGTGGTTTCTTGAAAACAGCCTCATTTTTCAAAATGTAACCCAAGCCTGCCTGGTTTGAACTCGGATCAGTTGTTGGTGAAGGCTCAGTTTCACTTGTGTATGTTTCATCAAATTTTTTTTCAAAAGTTGAGACATATCCAATACCAGATTTGTTTGGTATGGATTTGGTATTTGATGAAGAAGCCACAAACTTTATAGAGGAAATATTAGAAACTGCATCTTCCTTAACTATGTAGCCTAAACCAGATTTTTCAAACAATGGTCTTTGACTTGCAAGTAAATTGTCCAAGTTACTAGAACCTTGAGCAAATTTTGCTAAGTCACCATTCAGTCTTTTAATCATATCATTTAATCTTTCATTTTCAGCAATTAACTCATGAGAAAGATCCACAATGTGTTTTCCTTTTAATTTTTCAAGTTCAGAGTTTAGAAATCTGTTTTCTTCAATGATGTCTAAAGCAAATTCAATTTCCTTCACTTTTTCTTTTAAAAAATTATTTCAGCTCTTAACACATCTCTTTCAGATCTGCACTCATTGTACTTGTCAAGCAGTTTTGAGGTGTTTAAGGTGAGATCATCAATAATAGCATGTAGATCATCCATAGACAAATCAAAGTAATTTACCTCATCAAAGTTTTTGTTTCCAGTCATGAAACAGTCTTTGTCTTCACCTTCATACTCTTCTTCTTCATTGGAGTCGTTCTCGAGATCCTCCCAAGCTGCCATGAGCATTCTCTTCCTTTCCTTCTTTCCTTTGTCCTCCTTTTTGAGATTTGGACAGTTTAGCTTGAAGTGTCCAGCCTCCTTGCAATGATGGCACGTCACCTTGATCAAGTCGATCTTGTGCTCCTTTGAGCTTGAACCCTTATATTTGCCCTTGTTCTTCATCATCTTTCTAAATTTCCTAGCAAAAAATAAAAGCTCGTCATCTGAAATACCATCACTAGACTCACTCTCTTTTGGTTCTATTTGTGACTTGAGGGCTATTACCTTTTTCTTTGAGTTTGTGTTTGTGTGTGTGGCTTCATAGGCAAGGAGTTTTCCTCTCAGCTCATCATAGGTTATGGGACTTATGTTGTTACTCTCGGTTAGGACAGTGGCAGTGTTTTCCCATTCTTTTGTGAGGCTTCTAAGGAGTTTTCTCACCAAGGTTTGTTCTGCATAGTTTGTACCCATAGCATCAAGGTTTTTAATTATGATTGAGAATCTCTCAAACGCTTCATCAATGCTTTCTCCATCCTTCATGCTAAACATCTCGTACTCTTTTCGCAGCATATCAATCCTTGTTTCTTTTACTTGTTTTGTGCCTTCGTGTGTAACCTAGAGTTTTTCCCAGATTTCTTTGGCTGTCTTGCATCTAGACATCTTCCGGTACTCTTCAAAGCTGATAGCACAGTGAAAAAGGTTGATTGCTTTAGCATTCAGCTCTATCTTCTTCTTATCATCTTCATTCCATTCAGCTTCTTCTTTTGGAGTCACCACTCCATCAGCACTTGTTTTTGTTGGGATCTTGGGACCGCTCACAATAATCTTCCATATGTTGTAGTCAATAGATTGGATGAAGATCCTTATCCTTTCTTTCCAGTAGGAGTAGTTCTTCCCGTTGAAGAAAGGTGGCCGGTTGTTTGACTGGCCTTCAGTGAGGGTGTAGGCAACTGTGGTTGTGCCCAAGTTGTTCGCCATTGGATCTTTGCTCCAAGCGGTTAAGCTTGTTTCTTGAGACCTTAGCTCCTGATACCAATTGAAGGTTGTGGTAGGCTTAGAGAAGGTGGTTGAATCTATGCCTTCCTTTTACATTGCTGTTATTACCCTTTTAAAATGAACTTTCAATTCAGGTTCTGTTTGAACTCAGCAGCGGAAATTTATGAGATAATTTATTTTTGTCTCATGAATATCAGAAAACAGAACTCAGCAGAGAAGAGAAAAGCTAACACCAGCATGTATCCTGGTTCGGTTGCCTTGTGCTATGCAACCTACATCCAGTCTCCTCCACAACTATGGAAGAATTTCACTATAGTTAACAGTATTACATACACCAATTTCACAGGATTGACCCAATCCTTTCACATTCAACTTCTAACCTAACTTGACATTGGCTATGCTAATACCTAACTATTCACTCTTAGTGCTAACCCAACTAAGAAAGGGATACCTCACAGGTACAAGATACAAGACATAAACCCACCTAAAGAAATCTGAAAATAACTCTAGGCTTTTCTCTCAAGTGTATCACTCAGCCTTTTTCCACTCATGGCTTTTACTTGAGCTTTCTCACAAGAAATTACAGAAAGATAAATATAGAAAAGTGCATTACAATCTGTAAAACACGAAGGAGATTGACTTCATCAGCAGCCTCTTTGCTATGTGCAAAACCAGATTCGTAAACCTCAGATGCAGTTCTTCAGTATTGGCCGAATACTTCTTTGAAAGAAAGCATTATCCAAGTAGAGGAACTTCCTAACAGAACACTGTTCTCACACTCTGGTTTTCTCTCCTTACTTCTGAATGAGCAGAAAGTCTTCTTTTATCTCCTTGCATGTTGCTGGGTTCTTCTTCCAAGGTCAACACCTTGAGTCTTGAGCTTCACCAATCCACAGAATCACTTTTTCTCATTAAACCTTACAACGGAAACTTTGCTTCTGACCTTCCTTGGTTGACCGAAAGCCACTTTAACAGCAGAAAAGATTTCTTCTATGGTAAACCCAGATCTTGACCATTGAAACACAACTTGGTCCCCAAGACATATTCTCAACCGTTGATGCACAGTAGTGAGGAACAGAAATCCTCTTTTCCATATAACCCGAAATAGAGTGGCAGAGAGTTGAAGATGAAGAGAAGAAAGTGTGTTGCATGTAAAAGGAAATGGGTTACCTTTAACCTAAACTTGATTTGGTTTGAAATGGGTGATTAGACTTCTGAGTTTCAAGCTTGGACTTTCTCTTTCTTGCTTCTTTGATGATCACCTTAGGGAAGAAGCTTTCTCTTTCTCTTTCTCACTTTTCTGAGTTTTGTGATTTGACATGGTTAGAGAAAAAGAAACGTTGAATTGGTGAAAGCAAGTGAGAGTGAATTTGCTTGCTGAATATCAACTCGGGCTTGGATTGTAATTTACTTGGCCCGTTTGACTTTTCAACTTTGCTTTCTTTTGGGTTTTGTTTATTTTATTAACCCATCAGCCTTGTTTTATTTTTCATTTCCATTGGGCTATAATTCAAGTTTTGGCCTGCAACATTTTATAAATAATTAGTAATATGCAATTTTCAATAATCAACACTAATTATTTATCTTGCCAAAAATAATGTTTGTCATCACTAATAAATTAGTTAATTTCTTAACTCAACATTATTATTAATATTCTTTTATTTTTAGACAAAAGTAATAATAAATTTATTTATTAGATTTTTATATATATATAGTCACTAAATAATAATAATAGTAATAATAGTAATAATAATAATAATAATAATAATAATAATAATAATAATAATACACTCTTTTTCATTAGAAACAAGTAAGGTGAATAATGATGCTTTGAAATTCAAATTAAAACATTTTCTTTTAATACAAACATAATTTTTAAAATAGGATATCTTTTAATTATATTAAATACGAAAATATCAAATGGTTTCAACTTTAAATTTCTTGTAGAATAATCTATAATAATTTTATTATTATTATTATTATTATTATTATTATTATTATTATTATTATTATTATTATCATTATTATTATTATTATTATTTAGTGACTATATATATATATTATTATTATTTTTATCTAAAAAATACAAAAAATTATAGTACAATATTATTATTATTATTATTATTATTATTTTAATTTTTTTTTTTGGACGGAGGATTATTATGTCTAATGAAGAAAAATATTGGGAATTGGTCTCTGTATTAATTTTTCTTGGAGACTAAAATGCAAATTCTTAAAATCTTTGGAGACTAATTTGAATAATTACTCTGTCGAAAAATGAACTAGGGACTGATTTATCTGTCGGAGTAAAACTTTAAAATTGATTTATGTATTAATTTTTCTTGGGGACTAAAATATCCACTTTTAAAATTCTTGGAACTCATTTGAGTAATTACTCTAAATAAAGTTTTTAACATCGCTATTCATGATATAGTATTTGTATATATAATAGTAATTTCTTAAATTTTTTCAATAGTTTAATTTTTTATATGTGAATCTATTGTATTATCATTAGTGATTTCAATTCCCAAATTTTTCCATAGACTTCACTAATAAAATAGTATGAATTATGTTACATATACACAAAAAATAATTATCTATAAACGGTCACGGAGAGAAATATGCATTTGATATTTGACAAAAAAAAAATTAATATTTTGCTATAAATAAGCTTGAATATTCCTCCAAATAGCAGTACTGAATGATAACAAAATGAAGATAAGCATGTCTTCATCAAAATTTTACTGTAAGGAAGAACAAACGCTTTGCAAATAATCTTTTAAAATACAAAATAAAAAAGAAAAAAAAAACTAAAGAAATGAGCTAGAATAACACCAGACAGGAGGACACATGAACTTTACATCGGATAACAGTCTTTGACAACTTCCATCGTCCAAGTCGAAGATGCCAATATCTTGACATTCGGCATAGTCCGGTGATTTCCATTCTATTAGGTTATCTGTAAAGTAGATTTGATTTCCTTTGGTTTGAATACTTGCAGGTAGCATTTGAACAGAAGAGTTGAATCCAATCATCAGTACGTAATTTTCCAAACTATCTAGTCTGGACCATTCTTTTGCATTCTTCTTCAATTCATAGATATTAAATTTGTAAGTACAACAACTTCCAGAAAGAAAATATCTCGCCAACATCAATAAACTTCCATTAGCACACCCAACCAAATAATATTTAAGCCGGTAATAAGGACCCACCGCAGCATCAGAGGGAGGTTTGGCTTCATGAATACCACCTACAGGCCCTGACTTAGTGTTTATATCAAATTCGTATAGCTGGCCACATTCTTCTACTGCATATATCTTCTCTCCAAAAAATATGACATCATGAAACCACGGTTTTCTAGTTGAAAGATCTGACCATCTCTTATTATTTGGTTTGTAAAAGGCTAATGTACAACGAAGTCCATATATGGCCACTGCCAAAAAATCTTCATTGTCATTACTAGGACATGAATTTATAATAACCTTCCAAACATAGATACTATTTATGAAACTACTCGATCCCCGGTAATCATTCATATCGTCAAAATCCAAATCCCGAATAGTATATTCAAAGCCATAATTGTTAGGATTGTAGTAAATTATATCCGGAAAGGTTGATATTGGAGGAAGATCTAAATGGACCTTTGTAAATGCATTTAACATATACATCGAACCTTGGTATATATCTAGGACGATCAACCATCCACCAAAAGAACCACGGATCAATTTGTTCTGCATCTCTGGTAGCTTGAGATGGTGGATCTCATCTTCATCAAGAGACTGAATATCAAGTGGTACTTCATCAGCAATAGGTAACTGCATGAGATGGTAGATCTCCTCGTCTTCATAAATATGAGTACTGGAAGATTCTTCAGGTACCAGCAGCCACAAAATATCGCTGGAGATCTCTGGAAGTTTCAAGCTCCATTGCTTGCAAACTAAACCAAGTTGGATGAAATCATCGTACGAATACAGGTGCTCCGCAATTTCCTTCAAGATGTCATCATGAATGTTTGGCCATCCATCAATGTCGTCCCCCATATCTTAGATATCAGGATTCAGGAGAGACGCAAACTGCAGAAGCTTAAGGACTTATATTGATAAAAAAAATTTGGACGCTTAACATTATATATATCTGTTTTTTTAATATCTTATCTTATCTTTATTTATTTTTATTTTTTATAAACCAATATTATATATATATATATATATATATATATATATATAATTTTATTTTCATAATTTATAATTCAACGTATAATAAAAATTTTTTATCTTTTTTTTTATTTTTTTATAATTTTATTAGTATCTCTGATCACAGTGAATGAGCCACCAGCCTGTGATAATGTGATTTCCAAATATACTATTTTTTTGAAATAAAGAAAGCTCAACACATAAAAGTGGAGCAACTAAAACAGTCATATCAAATAAAGTAGAACATAAAATCGAACTCCTGTCATCTCCGGCATTGTCATCAACAACCAAGAAGATCAGTACCAGTCCACTCCTTATAGCTCAAAAACATCTTTCTTTGGACTATATCAACACCTGTTTCTTTATTGTTGAAAATCTTGTTGTTACGTTCTAACCAAATATTCCAAATCACTGCAAAGAATCCAGTCAGCTACATCTTCCGCTCCTGTTTTCTATTAGGCCAACCAGACCAACTCTCAAACAATTATTTAATGGTTCCTGGAACAACCCACTCACTAGCAAAAAACCTCAACCAAGTGCACCACACCTGCCACGTAAACTCATATGAAAGAAATAAGTGGTGTACAAATTTCACCTCTTTTTTACATAAAACACACATGATATCACTCTGTGAAATAACTCCTAATCTGCTTAATCTCTCTTTAGTATTAACTCTACCGACTAGCACAAACCAAGCAAACAGCTCAATCCTCGGAGGAACTAGCCCTCTCCAAAGCGAACTTGTGAAACTATAGCTCGTAATATCCTCAGAAAGAGTCTCTGAGTGCAGCACCTGCATAAATGAGTTAGTAGAAAAAACACCTGTATTATCAAATTTCCAAACAACATTATCCTCTTTTCCAGCTGACAACTTAGCTGGCCTTAATCTCTCATGAAGTTGGTGAACCAGTTCCAACTCCCATTGGAACAACTCTCTCCTCCATTGGAAATTCCAAATCCACTCTAGCCCATCCCAAAATCCGCAGTCCCCTATCACGGATCCCTGTTGGTTTGAAATAGAGAAAAGTCTTGGAAAGCTCACTTTCAAAGGACCCCCTTGTATCCAATTATCCTCCCAAAAATGAGTTCTTCTCCCGTTACCTACTTCCATTACCAGCCCACTTACCATTTTTTCCTTCACCTATTGTTCTTTAATATTCAACCGACAGATGTCTTTCCACGGCCCCCCTTTGACGGGTAATGACCGAGAAGACAACATTATATGTGACCTCAAATTATTACAAGAGTAAACCACCTTCTTCCACAGCAGACAGTCCTCCTTTGAAAATTTCCACCACCACTTAAACAGAAGCGCTGAGTTTCTTAGGACGGCATCATCATCGTTATGTTTGGCGGTCACAATTACCGAATTGTCCAATCATGCTGACATCAGCACCCGCCGTCATGAACTCCTTCGTCGCAGACGTCGCTATTGTTTCCAAATTATTCACCAAATTTACATACACACAAATAAATAGTAATCAAACTCAAAGAAACAACACTTGACTGAATTCAGAACAAGATTGGAAGTGCATTTTACGGTACCTGCTTTGGTCATTCAAATTCCACTATCGATGATTTAGCCGAACAACAGTAATATTAGAAGATGAACAGATTTATTATCTTTTATTATTAATTAGTCAGCGATAATTTTTTTTATACACAAATTTTAAAAAAAAAAAATCTAAATGCAACGAAGTGTTGAAGACTTAAATACTAACCAAATGTTAGATAAAATTTGTTAAAAATACTGATGACTAATACTTTTCCATGAAAAAAAAAAAAAAGTAGAAAAAGGGATAAAAGGAAAAGTAAGTAAGAAGAATGAAGAATAACAAAATTGAAAGTGGGATCAGATAAGACATAAGAGAGAAGAGAGAGACATTCTTAAAAGTAAAATATACTTTTTTTTTTTATTTTAAAATTTGTCAAAAATTTTAAAAATATTTTAAATTTTATTTTGTTTTAATTTTATGTTAAAAAAATTTTATTTACATCAAATGTATCTTTTTATATTTAATTTTTTAAAAAATTTAGGACTAATTCAATAACAATTTTATACGAATAACCTTTAATATAAGTAAGTCAGATATGAAAAATTTTGTCACTAACTCTTAATTATCAAGCATTATTGATAAATTTAAATAAAATTGGCTCTAAATTTATGAAAATTTAGTTGTTACAGATACTTTTGATTTAAATAAAAAATTTAGAGAATAAAATTAAAATAAAATAAAATTTAAAATATTTTAAAATTTTTAACAAATTTTAAAAATAAAAATTATTTTATCCTATTTTTAATTATTCTATATAAAGATTTATTGGTTCCCTCTTTCTGAAATCTAATTCTATGTGAATTATATATTTGACACATTAGTAAGTAATTATTTAACTAGAAACTTAAGATGTTTACAGACTTATTAAGTATTTTAGAGTACTTTATTTTAAATTCAATATTTTTAGGATTAGGTTATTATTTCATGCATAACAACATTTATTATTGATTTTGATAACTCTAATTCATTTTGACATGTCTTTGTTAGAATCTCAAAAAATCCGGATACTCGAGCTTATAAGTTATAGGTTGGGAGTACCTATCACTGAAAAAATCAAAAAAAAAAAAAAATTAACTTGACATTAAAGGAATAAAAACGTCGACTCTTGATCCTATAATCACAATAAACAAACTTTAATTTTTTTTTAAAAAAAAATCTAACTTCCAAACTTAAAAATCGAGGTAATGATAACCTACAATTGATATAGAAGTTATGGTAAGAGTTTGAATTTTATAAGAAAATTAAGCGAAATAAAAAGTTCACCCGCAAAGGATGAGAAGCTTGAGTTGAGATTTGAAATTCGAAAAATATTTCTTGAAAGAAAGACATGTTGAGTTTGGGAGTCTGAAATATTTCTATAACCCCAATACTAAGATTCGAGTTCAAGAATATGAAGTTCTTCTAAGAAACTAGTTTGATGATTAAGTGTTCTCTCATATTTCAGAGAATATGTTACAAAGAGGACACTAACTCCTCATAATGCATTCTAATGACTAATGACTCAACTTTATGAGTTTAGTTGCTATATTTATGTTTGAAATAAGCACAACAATTTTATGCTTATTAGATGTGTTGTATCTTTATAAATCATTAGATTTTATTAAATATAAATCAAAAGTTAATATAAAAGAAGAATATTAATAGACCGTAATAAATATAAAATACACTAGATGTCATTATTACATAAATAAATAAGTAATTAAATATCTTTTAATATATAATATTTTAAATAAAAAATATAATCTTTTACTTTTAAATTATAAATATAAAATATATAAATACAAAAATATTTTATTTATTAGTATCAATTATTATGTAATAAAATTTTTATAATATTAAAAAATATATTAAAATAATATTATAAACTGTAAAATAAAAATATTTATAAATTGACTTTTCTATTTTTTCTTATGATTAATGATTCTCTGTGTTGAATATTTTATTACATTTTTATAGCTAAAAATTTTTAATTAAATTATTATATTATAAAAATTTGTTAATTTTTAATTTCATCGACGGATACAAAAACCTCACAATAAATTTAAAAAATAAAAATTGAGAATTAATACTTTTTAATTAATAATTAATTAATATTAGTTTTCAATTTTTATAAATTAATTTCCCAACAAAATGGAATAAAATACTCCACTCCTATATAATATATTGCTAATATTATTCATTTGTTTTCTTAATCTATTGTTTTAGTGTTTTATTATTTTTCTATAATATATGTTGGAGGATCAGTAGTATTTGTCTTTTTTTTAATAACTTAAAAAATAATATCTATACATACTTTATGTGATAATTTTTTATACATGGGAGACTTTTTTTGTAAAATACAAAAATATTAAATTTTTTAAAATTTTATCAAAATATAAGGGACAAATTATAAAACAAGAATCATTGATAAGATTTTTGTTTTTCTTTTAAATAAAATTAAAATAAAAATTGTTGCTTGAGAGTTTTATTCTTTAAATTAAAATAAAAATTTGTTGGGTATTCGTTTTAAAAAATAAAATATAAATCATGGTGAGATTTCTGTTATTTTAAATTGAAAATAATAATTTATATTTTAATTTGTATTAAAATAAAAATTTGTTGAGTATTCATTTTAATTTTAACAAAATAATCGGTTAATAAAATTTTAATATAATAATTTAATTATTTGTCATAATATTAAACTAAAATTTAATTATTTTATATTTTTATATTTTAATTTAAAATATTATTTTAATATAATTTTTTAATATTATAAAATTTTATTGCATGACAATCGATCCTAATAAATAAAATATTTTTGTATTTATATATTTTATATTTATTATTTAAAAATAAAAGATTATATTTTTTTAAAATATTGTATATTAAAAGATATTTAATTATTTATTTATTTATATATTAATAACGTCTAGTGTATTTTGTATTTATTATGGTCTATCAATACTCTTATTTTATAATAGCTTTTATTTTATATTTAATGAAATTCAATTGTTTATATAAATACAGTACATTATAAACAAAAAGTTGTTGTGCTTATTTTAGACACATACTCACCATTCTACTATTAAAGAGAAGGTTACAACATTAATTACATAATATATATAGACTTAATAATATATATAGACTTAAGAACATCATATAAAGAAAAAAAAATCACAATAAGACATCAAGTATCTTATAATGAGAGTAGTTCGTAAAAAGACATAAGAAAAGCTTGTAACATCATAATCTTACAATATGTACTATTCCAAATTCATACATTAAGGTATATTTAGAATCTATAGAAATATTTCCCATTATTAAAAATGATAAATTCAAAACATAATAGAAGATGACAACAATATCATCTCTTTAATCTATTCTCTACAATCTTATTCAGGTAATTTTTAAACTCAAAAGAATAAAAATACTTCTGTTCAGTTATATTTCTTCTTTCTTCCATTTAACTCCTTAATCAAGTTCAACATAAATTAAAAGTCGAAATCAACATGTTATATGCTTTAATCCACCATATAAGACCTAGCTTCAGATTCAGCTTTTCAAGAAGCCAGTTTAGTTTGTTCCCCCCAAAGCTACTCTAGTTCTTAATTTTTCATAATTCTAAACAATTGCAAAATATCTTGTCGCCCACCATTTTTTCGTCAGCTCCAATAATCTTATATTTAATGAGGAGAGAGAGATATATATGATTTACTTTTTTTTCTTCATTCACATGTATCAAGATGTAACTTCGGTTCTAATAAACATATTTACTTTTTTTTTATGGCTTTTTCAATAAAGTTGATTGGTTTTGAATATTCTATTTCACTCTCGGATATTATTTTTAGTGAAATTTTAAATATATTTCGGATATGTGGTGTTCGAATATTTATTTGAATGTTAATATGAGTTAAAAATAAAATTTCAAGGGCAAAAAACCCATATATACCAAGGAGAGCTCAAAATTACCAAAATCAGCCAAACCAGAAATTCATACCTGAATCAACCAGGACGAATTATTATATAATTCGAATCAATAAGATTCGAATTATACTCTCAAGTAATTCGAATTTATATAATTCGAATTATCTCCATGCAACAAATGAACGTAATTTGAATCAATATGATTCGAATTATAGTCATCCAAAAAATCATGTAATTCGAATCAATACGTTTCGAATTTACATAACCTATTTCGAATTTAGTTAACTCGAATTACTAGGAGAAGTTTATATTAGAGAGGTTCGAATCTAGTTGATTCGAATTAGGGATTTTTCCGATTTCCATAGTAATTCGAATCAAGTTGATTCGAATTACAACTGTTTCGGCTATAAAAGGAGTTCGAACCAAGTTCATTCGAATCAGTTTGTCTTTCTCTAACCCCACCAAATCCCAGAGAAAACGACCAACCTTTCGTACGAGTAAGAGGAGATCGCCTTTTTTTGTCGATGGGGGACGATCCGGGAAGGCTTTATCGTTTGGATGGAGTTGCGCATATCGCCGGTGTCATCAACGACGAGGTTAGTAGTTTATGAAAGCGTTTTATGATAACGGTATTTGTTAATGGTTTTTGATAATGGTTTATGTTACTGTTAGTGGTTTAGGATAGTGGTTTAGGAGAGTGGTGCAGGCTAGTGGTTTATTGTTAATGGTTTTTTATAGCGGTTTATTTTAGTGTTAGCGGTTTAAGCAAGCGGTTTAGGCCATTGGTTTTTGTTAGTGGTATTTGAAATTGGTTTTTTTAAGCGGTTTGTGCTAATTGTTTTGGATAGTGGTTTTAGTGATGGTTAGCGGTTTAGGGGGTGGTTTGAGTTGGTGGTGTATGGTAGTGGGTTTTTTTAATGGTTTTTTATAGCGGTTTATTTTAGTGTTAGCAGTTTAAGCAAGCGGTTTAGGCCAGTGGTTTTTGTTGGTGGTATTTGAAATTGGTTTTTTTAAGCGGTTTGTGGTCTTTGATTTGGATACTGGTTTTAGTGATGGTTAGCGGTTTAGGGGGGTGGTTTGAGTTGGTGGTGTATGGTAGTGGGTTTTGTTAATGGTTTTGTTATAGCGGTTTATTTTAGTGTTAGCGGTTTAAGCAAGCGGTTTAGGCCAGTGGTTTTTGTTAGTGGTATTTGAAATTGGTTTTTTTAAGCGGTTTGTGCTAATTGTTTTGGATAGTGGTTTTAGTGATGGTTAGCGGTTTAGGGGGTGGTCTGAGTTGGTGGTGTATGGTAGTGGGTTTTGTTAATGGTTTTTTATAGCGGTTTATTTTAGTGTTAGCGGTTTAACTAAGCGGTTTAGCGGTTTAGTGGTTAACGGTAGTGGTTTATGATAAATGTGATCATGCATCTGTTTTTGTTAATGGTATTTGCACTAGGTTTGAGTGAGCGGTTTCTGTATAAAATGTTGGTCGTTTGTTTCATTTATCTTTTACACATGACGATTTATTTTCTGGTTCCTTATGAAACATATTGTATATGTTAGTGGGTTGTGCATCTCTTCTAATTATGCGGTTTATGTACTGGCCAGCCTCGTCGTTGCATATCCAGCGTTAGGCGGCAGCAGGGGATGCGTCTTGATGAGAGGTACGTTCCGTACCTGCAGATGGCCGGATTGTACCATCTTGCGAGACTGAATGACAGATGGTTCCGACTAGACGAGCCCCTAGTCAGCGCATTCGTCGAGAGGTGGCGGCCTGAGACGCACACCTTCCACATGCCGTTCGGAGAGTGCACCATCACTCTTCAGGACGTCGCATACCAGCTGGGGTTGCCAGTGGACGGAGATTACGTTAGTGGTTGCCTGACAGACTTCCACCTTTACATTGAGGGTGGGAGACCTGCTTGGCAGTGGTTCCATGAGTTGCTCGGTGTTTTACCTCCCGAGAACCAGGTGCAGAAATTCGCAGTCAACTGCACCTGGTTTCAGGAGACATTTGCAGAGTGTCCAGACGGGGCTGATGAGGAGACAGTTAGGTGCTTTGTCCGGGCCTATATCATGATGTTATTGGGCACGCAGCTCTTTGCCGACAAGTCCGGCAATCGTATACACATCAGATGGCTACCTTATGTTGCTCGGCTTGAGGAGATGGGTCGCTACAGTTGGGGGTCGGCGGCACTTGCATGGTTGTACAGGTGCATGTGCCGAGTTGCCAACAGACATGTGGTGAAGTTAGCTGGCCCTTTACAGTTACTACAGTCTTGGATATTCTGGAGGTTTCCCACTCTTAGACCATCTGGGTATGATGAGATTAGCTGGCCCCTTGCCTCGAGGTACCGTTATTGTTTTGTATTATATATTCTTCTCGTATTTATTTTCGATTATGAAACCAATTTTAATGTTTCTCGTACGCAGATGGTCTGGTTACAATCCTGGGATTAGCAACAAGGAACCTCGGGTACAGATGGCTCGCCTGAAGATCGACTTGTTACAGCCTCGGCAGGTAAGTACGCAGAACATGTGTATTTCAAGTCATTGTTTCAGTTTATATTGTCCAATCCTTTTAATTTTTATTTTTCCAGTTCATATGGATGCCCTTTAGCGCACTAGACGTCATCCAGGTTGTACATCCGGAGGTCTTGGAGCCTCGGCATACGATGTTATGGCGGTGCAGGACGTCCCTGATTTACTTTGCGGTTGTGGAGTGGCATCAGGTTGATAGAGTTTTACCTCAGTTTGGCGGCGTTCAGCCCATACCGTCTCCCGCCTTGAACATCGACTTCTTGATGTCGAAGGATGGGAGAGGAGGTGACCGTTGGTTCCCGGCACAGTACGCTGACTGGCACGTTCACTGGCAGGAGCGTGCGGAGCACATTCTACAGTTTGACATCGTCCCCGACCCCGGTCCGTCACACGATTTCTTGACATGGTGGTATCAGCACGGAAAGAGGTTTCTGTCGCCGGAGATGTTATTGGGGGATCCGAGAGGTATTCCTATTCCAGATGAGGCTACGCAGAGGGGTGCAGGTCGACTTCCAGATATGGACCGGGTCGAGGACGTTCCCGACAGACGTCGTATTGAGCGGAGAGCTCGAGTTGGGACACGTCGTAGCCAGCGGGAGTGGATCGGGGCGGATCTTGCTATGGATGACGTCGAACCCCCAGTTAGGGGTGGCGGGAGAGTTCGTGGTCGTGGAGGCAGGAGGAGAGTGGGTGCTGCTAGAGAGGGTGCCCAGATGCCTATGGGAGGTGATGTTGTGGGGGTTGATAGGGCCCATCGGGGCGGGCATGAGGGTGGGTCGCGTGGATCTGGTATGGGAGATCCGACGACTCACACTGATGCTGGGCTTGGTGGTGGAGGTCTTGGAGATTACTTCGTAGGTGTTCCCGGTGATGATCATAGCCTCCAGGAGAGTACTCCATGGGTGAGTCCGAGCTCGATGTTTGGAGACTTGCTTGCTAGTGATGGCATTGTGGCCGAGTTTGGTGGACCGCATTTCCTTGATGATATCCGGACCATCATGCAGGAGGATGAGGCTGCAGCCGGACGGGTTCAGACGACAGGGACACAGGCACCCCTGGATGTAGATCTGAACGAGCCTGCCACGGTAGCTCCCCTGCATCCTTTTGCCATGGGTGGGACCCCAGCATCGGCCCAGACTATTGGGTCACATTCAGTTGCCGGCCCGTCATCATCCAGACCCGTGCATGCTGCGCGTGTGACCCCGAGACAGCCAGTTCCGGATGACAGCGACGAGTCTATTGAGGATGAGGAGCCACTTATACGGAGGAGTTTCCGGACACGGGTGCAACGCCGTTGCGGCACTGGATCGCACCTATTTAGATGATTTATGGATAGTGGTGTATGTCATGTTGTTATATTTATATTGTCTACCTTATTGGTTGGTTATCATTGTTATGGTATGTACGTTGTAGTTATGTTATTTGATGTTATGGTATGTACTTTGTTGTTTTGTTATGTCATTTACTATGATGTATTCCACTTTTCTGTTATGATATATAGTTTCATGTTATGTTATTCATTATGATTCATCCCTCGCGGTAATGTTGTTTGTTTTAGAAACTAATTTCAATCATTTAAAACATATTCAGCAAAAATATTTGGTACGAATAACAAGTTTCATTACTAATAGGAAACAACTTAGTACAAAGGAGCACAATGGTTGCTAACTTACGTAGAAGACAAGTGCTAATAGATTAAGAAATCTCCTATTGATTTCCAGCAGTCCTGCTGGGGCCTGCGCCTTGTGGACAACTACGCCTGGTGTGACCTGGCTGCCTGCAGAGGCCACATCTCTTTGGCCGGTTCGGATCTGCTTCATCCATGTTGGTGCGGATTCTTGTGGATCTAGGACGACCCTCCCGCGCACGCCTCATATTCGGATCCGGTATAACGGTTGGCCCTGCATAAGGTGGCCAGAAACCCTCTGGAATGGGAGGTGTAAATCCCATCTGATAGACACCGAAAACGGAACTCAGGCGATAGACCTCGTGGACGTAGGGCTGCCATGTAAGTCGTGAATAAGCACAACATGCCAGTGCGTGTGGACAGGGAAAATGAAGTGCTTGGAAGTATCCACAATCACAAGTCTTAGAACCTAATGAGACCCTGTACGTACCAAGGGAGAATGAACCTGTCGGAGTCGTCTCAGCAACGGTGTATTCCGAGTTATCCCTGTCGTAAACAGTCACCGTGAAGCACCTGGCTGTCTTCAGGTTGGCCTCGATACACTTTACTAGGTATTGACTGAATTGTTGTCCAGTACCCATCTGAGCCTCGGCCTCCCTTCCCTTACGGACAAATAGCTCAGCTAGCCTTCCGTATGTGGCCTTCACCAGCGAGCAAACAGGGAGGTTTCTTACCCCCTTCAGGATTGAGTTGACACATTCAGAAATATTGGTCGTCATGTGCCCGAATCTCCGACCCGCATCACAGTACTGTGTCCACAACGAATACTCGATTCGGTTCGCCCAGTCACACATTGCCGGATTCTCAGAGCGCAGAATGTCAAACCAGTAGTCGAACTCCACTTCAGTCTTCGCATATGCAGCGTTAACAAGAAGCCTCCGGGCATCTTTTCCCTTGAACGTCAATGCAAAGTTCGATGCAACGTGTCGAATGCAGAACGCCCGGTACGCAGCTGGGGGTAGCCATCCCCCATCCGGAGCCTCGAGTGCTGCCTTGATGCCATTATGCCTATCTGAAATAACTAACAGACCCGGCTGAGGTGTCACGTGCTCACGGAGGTGGGAAAGAAAGAAAGACCATGACTCAGCATTCTCACCCTCGACTAGTGCAAATGCCACGGGGAGGATGTTTGAGTTTCCGTCCTGTGCAATGGCGACTAGCAGTGTTCCCCCATACTTCCCATATAGATGGGTCCCATCAATACTCACCAGAGGCTTGCAATGACGGAATGCCTTGATACAAGGGGGGAAAGTCCAGAACAGCCTATGAAAATAAACCTGAGACTCGTCAACCTGTCCCCCAACTCGAACAGGGCAAGTCCTGAGGACGGCTACAGTGCCAGGCATCGTCAGCTGAACTCCTAAAACCCACCTAGGGAGCTCGTTGTACGACTCGTCCCAGTCCCCATATATGACGGCAACGGCCTTCTGCTTCGCCATCCATACCCTCCTGTACGTTGGCCTGAACCCAAATTGTGCGGCCGTGGCATTTTGAAGCACCTTGATGTTCACAGCTGCATCAGCCCTAACCATCGGCATAATGAAGGTGGATATCACATGGTAGTCCAGACTCCTATGGTCGCTGGAGATGGAGCTGGCGAGACATGTATGCGGACCGTTGTATCGCTTCACTTCCCAGATACCCTTCCGCTGTCGGAGACTCATCCGAATGAGCCATGTGCACCCATTCCCAAACTCAGAACACTTTCCCACATACCTCCGATAGTCAGACTCAACGACCTTGTACTGGACCCCTCGGCGGATACTGTACGTCTTCACATTGAACAACGCCTCATCTTTATCCTGAAATTGTTGGCCAACCTGAAACTCGTTCACACCGGCAGACCCCTCGGTATCTCTAGCGCCAAATCCTGAGGGCAGCAGAGCATTTTCGTCCTGCCGCATGGCATCCAGGTCCAACGAGGAAAAATGGGGTGGATACTGCTGTGTGCCAGAACTAGATCCACCTGTAGCCCTTCTCGGAACAGTAGTTCCAACATCATCGCCGCTTTCATCAGCGATCAAATCCGGCTCCACGTCATCGTCATCTGGATCATCAAACAAACCATCACCAACACCAGCCGGTGTGGGACAATGTACCTCGGTGGGAATATGTTCCCCATGCCGAACCTCATCTCCAACATTCCCGCCCAGATCGACGGCAAACGAAGGGGACGCAACAGGCTGCATCGGTGGCTCATACACAGGAGCAGAGGACGAAGCAACAGCAGGTCTCGAGCTCGACCCGGCAACTGCGGCTATAGTATTCGCATTCCGGTTTGAACCACCCGAGCTAGATACCACATCAACCAACTTAGCCAACAACTCTGGTGTCCTTACCTCGGGAAACTGCCTACGACAAAGAAACATAACCTGCAAGTCCTCGTTACTGCCGATTGTGGAACAATCAAACTTCACGGTGTCATGGAGCACCGCTGTTGGAATGCGGTAGAAAAACTTCTTGACCCTTTTAACTCCTTCGAGACCAAGCTTATCCAGCACACAGCTAACAAGAGCATCGTAGGTGGTTGTTGGCGTCACGATAATACATAGTGGATCCTTATCAGTGAACTTCACGCCGGATCGAGTTTTTCTCTTAATCGACCCTCTATAATGTACCAACACTAGGAAACTCTCCTCACTAGCCATCTCCCCACTTTGTTCACAGCATCATGAGTTCACAGCATATATATATAGCCCTGGTTCGTGCTATATATATATAATTCGAAACAATTTGTTTCGAATTATCACAACCTAACCTAGTAATTCGAACTAACTAAACTCGAATTCCTTACTTATAATTCGAAACAATTTGTTTCGAATTATGTTGAAACACAAACTAACCTAGTAATTCGAATTAATAAGACTCGAATTCTTCATATATATTTCGACACAAGTTGTTTCGAATTACCTTATGTTGTTACCTTCATAGTAATTCGAATCATATTGATTCGAATTACTTTAACTCGTTGCATGCACATAATTCGAATGAAATCAATTCGAATTACTTGAGATCATAATTCGAATCTTATTGATTCGAATTACATAATAATTGGTCCTGGTGGATACAGGTGAAGATTTTTGATTTGGCGGATTTAGGTAATTTCGAATGCTCCTTGGTTTATTTGGGTTTTTTGCCCAAATTTCAATGTCCATGAGTTATACTTCAAATAGCAGTCTCTCCATACTCAATTAAGAGGTTGTGGAGCAGGCCCAAAGCTTAGCCCGTGCCTGCTAATGATTGGGTTTCTTTGCTCAATGTTTGACTACTCAACTAAAAAAAAAATTTCAATATATATATATATGAAGGCACCAAGAGAACTAAAAAAACTAGAGGGGGCGAGGGAAAGGAACCTCATATTCTCTAGTTGGACTCACATTTAAATCACCATTTTTAACAGCCTCAAAACACAATAAAAGCTGTTAAAGCAGGCCCAAAGCTTAGCCCATGCCTGCTAATGATTGGGTTTCTTTGCTCAATGTTTGACTACTCAACTAAGTAGGCCTCCCTGGTTTTGCATTACAAACCCAAACCCAAAGAAAATCTTTGAAGGCTGGCCCAAAATTTTTTCGTCCATGGACTCTCGACTAATTGGGCTATACAAGAATTTTAATTTCTTAAATACCTGAAATTAACTAATCCAATTTTATTAGCTCTAATTTATAATATGCGATCTAGCCATTATTTAAAATTTATTTAAAAGACCAATAATGTAGGAAGAGAAATTAACTTATACTTTTTTAAAATAGTTTATCAAAGCTGTTTTTCAAAAAATATTTTTAAAAAAAATTGTAGTATCTATATTTGATAAATTAAACTAAACACAACTTTCAATAAGTATAAGTAGGAACAATTATGTTTAGTAAAATTATTTTTAAAATTTAAAAATTATAATAGACATAAATACTAGAATAAATTTATATTTTTATTAATATATAAAATTACATTAGATTTTATAATTTTAATAAGTATAAGCCAATTCTAAAAATCTCTTTTGTAAATGCATTTTAAAAGCGTCTTCTAACTTTTAAAAACTTTAAGCACATGCACACGGACGGAGGATGTACTTGATGAGTGTTTTGTTCAGAAGAAGTTGCTCATAGCAATATCATTTGGGAAAGAATTGCATATTGGTGCAAGATTTGGGTTAATTAATATGTATAATAAAAGGAGGATGTACTTGATGACTGATGAGTGTTTTGTTAATGATTCTCCTCATTAAATTCATGGCATTGGAGAACGAACCTTTAATTTCCAACATGTGCAGGAAGAAATTAAATAGGTTGTTCCATTCAGGATTTAAGGTATAGGAAGTTCTCTGTATTTGTGGTTCAATCTTGTGAAATATTATTAGTTCACGGATAGAAGGAAATGTGGAATTGAAGTGGATTGGAAATTGAGATTCAATAATCTATGAATATCAATATGGTCACAACTCACAACTAATACCGGTTGTGCATTTGATGTGCAAAACATGGATCAAATGTATTTCACAAATATGCAATAATATTTTACTAACTTTCTCATTGATTTGAAATAGTATATGGTCGGTTTTAACAAGTACAATTCACAAAATATTTCAACACAAGGCCTAACATTTTTTTTTTTGTGAACTAGGAAGAAAATTGTTTGTATAAAATTAAAGTTAGTTAGACTATACCTTAAAAGACTTAAACTAATGTGGAAGGTTAACAACATGCAATGTCACGAGTTCTAATAATATATAGAAGCACCACTTGCGTAGGGTTTAATTTTACTTGTCTTTTTTCTTCTTCTTTTTTTCATACTTATAGAAATTAGTTCAATGCATAAGACAAAGTAATACATATATTATTTTTTAACTTTTCTTTTTTGTAAATTCCAATAAATAGTAATATATTTATCTTTAAAACTTAATTGTTTATAAAGAACAAAAAAAATTAATAAAACCAAAAGAATAAAAAAAAGATCATTTTCGAAAAATTCTTAGCTTCTAGAAAGAAAAGAAGAGGAGACAACCGCCAAAAAATCTTAATTGGTGGTGATTTAATTTGCTTCCCCTATTTGCCATATTTTCCTTGTGCCCGTGACCACTAGATTTGATGTTACTAAGTCATATGAAGAGAGTAGAGAGAAAGGGCACCATATTCAATGATTTGGAAAACAAATCCACGCACTATTTTGTTGTGTTGCGTGTTATGTCCATAGTCACGTGCATGCCTCGTCTATCTTTGGGTTTCTCTTTTGTCCTCTTTACATGCCCATAACCATAATCTTATGTTGTTTATTGTGGTCTACACGTTGTAGATAGGCTTAGCTTTTTAATTTTGCAACTACAAAATAATTAACTTATTACATGCATAATTACTAGAATAACAATATAAATTGCCACCGAATTTTTATTAGTTTATGGTAAAAATTGATATGGTGATTTCTAATCTCTTTTGACAAGAAAAAGAAGTTTCAAACTTTGATGGCGATTACTGTGGAGAGGTTGAGAGGATATATGCCTGGTAACTGCCGTGAACCGTGTGATCGATTAAGATTGAATAAATGACCATTTGTATACATAAAAGATGAAAACGCTGACATATGTACTCACACTAGATCGAAACTAAAACACGTAGGGTACTTTTGTCACACAGAAGACATCTTACGTGGGTATAAGTTTAGTTTCGATCTCGTATGGGTACATATATCAATATTTTCATCTTTTATAGGTACACATGGTTATTTATTCATTAAGATTTGGTATAAATTATGAATTTCGATTTTATGGATAGTCAAGGTAAACAAGTTTTATATAATTAATTGTGTATTATAATTAGATTAGTAAAAATAATTATTTTTTAAAATTATTATTTTAAAAATTATCTAAACGTATAAATCTAACTAAATGATACCATATAAAATTTTTTATATAATTAAACTCATAAAGTATTAATTAGATCTATAATTATTTATATATTTTCTATCTAAATATTTAAAATGTTAAAAAATTAATTTTATGATATAATATTTAAAAGTTTTAAAAAATAAAATTTAATTATTTTTGAACAAGTGATTTAATAAAAAATATTAAGAAGTCATCATAATTTATTATTTTTAGTCATTAGTTAACTATTAATATTTAAAAATATATAATAAAATATATTATTAAATTATTAAACTAAATAAATTAGACTAATAAAATTAAATTAATAATTAAGTGATAATAAAAAATAAAAAAATTTAATAGTCTTTAATTTTTTTTAAAAATATATTAATATTTTTGTGTTCAATATCCATATATCGTAAATATTATGGATGACAAAATAGGTCAAATCTGCGGAACTAACCTGCTGAATCTGTAAAAAAAAGACAAATTGAGTTAAAAATTTAATTTTGTTTAGGATCCAATTTTTTATTATCTGAATAGAAACGGAGCAGATTTCATGTAAATTTTTGTGGAACGAAATGAAATTAGATGTGACAAAAATCCACTCCTACCTGCTTGGTTGCCACCGTACCCCTAATCTTATTAATATCTATCTTATCTCTTTAGGCTACTCGATCTAAAACTGACTCCCTTTGTGCTTTCTTTTCAACAGCGTCCACATCAATGGAAAGTTGTGGCCTAGGCTTTGGCTTTGTGGTATATATATATATATATATATGCCTCAAGATAAAAGTGTTGCTTAATTGCAAATAGTCACAACGAGCTAGCTGTAAGTCTATAACTATTACACTATTCCATTTAAGTTCTCATATACTTTGGTTGCGAAAATAATTGCTATAAATTGATTGATAAATATTACATGATATCTTAAAGCCATATAGAGAGATGAATCCAAAAATTTTAATACGAAAGAGTCAAATTTTAAATAATTTTTTTATAAAGATAATTAATATATAGTTATTAGAATTAATTTTTTTAAAAAGAGTAAAGTATCGTTTTTGTCCCCAACGTTTGGAGTAAATTCTATTTGTGTCTCTAACGTTTAAATCGTCTTATTTGTATCCCTAACGTTTGTAAAAGTGATTTAATGTTATCCTGCCATCAATTACACATCATGAGTGCTTTAGTTTGAGTTTTAAAAATCTCTTCTTGAAGTTAGAATACAAATGTTTGGGATAGAATCGATGATCTACTCCGAAAAATAGCTCATCTAATGTTGAAACTAATTCCTACAACATTTACATAATTCACTTTTCTAAGGACATAATTGAATTTAAACACAAATAGTGGGTATAATATTAAAATCGAACACATCTAAGTAAGACTTAATTGAGAATGAATACATCCAAGTGAGAATAATTGAAAAATATAATCCGATTTGTTAGTATAATTGATAATAGGATAACATTGAATCACTTTCATAAACGTTAAGGATACAAATAGGACGATTTAAACGTTAAGGACACAAATAGGACTTACCCCAAACATTGGGGATAAAAACGATACTTTACTCTTTTAAAAATTTATTAAAATATATATATATATATATATATATATATATATATATATATATATATATATTTTTTCATAATTTTATTTTTAATATGATAATTACATAAAAAAAATATAAGGATTAAGTATGATTTTGGTTCCTAACGTAGAGACTGAAGAAAGAGTCGAGGGGAGAGGGGAGCGAGAAAGAGAAGGGGGGAAGAAAGAGAATCCGGGGGAGAGGGGAGGGAAGGCCGCACTGCCGCACCGCCGCCTGTGATCGGAAGGAGAAACAGAGAGCAAGAGAGGAGAAAGCTAAGGGAGAAGAGAGAGATCGGAAGGGAGAAAGCTAAGGGCCACCGCCGCTGCTCCTCCTCCTCGCCGCTCGCACTGCTACCCGCGTCTTTGCCGCTGCTCCACGACCCTCACCGCCCGCCGCTTCTTCTTCTTCTTCTTCTGTGAACTGAATTTTTTGTGGAATTTCTGAATTTTTGGTGAAATTTATTGTGGAATATCTGAATTTGTTATGAATTTGCTGTGGAATATCTGAATGTTATGCTCTGTTAATGAATCTCTGCTTTTGATTTGGCTTAAATTTGGAATATTGTTGCTACTGAATTTGTTGATTATTGTTCAAAGTGCATGTTGTTTGAATTTCTTTAAATATTTTTGTCTGTTTTTCACTATCTGAAGAATCTTAAGAAAATGAAGAAGCAGTGCATAATCTGAAGAAGATGAAGAAGTAGAGCAAGAGAGGAGATGTCGAAATTGTGATAGAGGGTAAGGGTATAAATGTCCGAAGGACGATTTTAAAATTACGTTAAACCTTAGGGACCATTTTGTAGTGAAAAAAGGTCGGGGACGAAATCGATTTTCGGCCTCTACGTTGGGGACCAAAATCGACTTAACCCGAAATATAATAATATCAATAGTACATTATAAAATTATAAAATATCAATAATTTATAGCGTGTTTAGTTAAAAATTATCACATATCTTATTAATTAAAATAATTCTTTTAAAAATTTTAAAAAGTTTGAATATAAATTATAAATTATTAGTTATTTGAAAGATACATTATCCTTATAGAATACAAGATATAAGATATCTTTATAAAAAAATTTCTTTTAATAGCATAAATTTAGAAGAAAAATGAATATTTTTTACAAGAAAATAATATCTAAAGTACATAATGTGATTACTAAAATATAATTACGTAAGTGATTATTAATATAATAATATAAATATTAAATATATTAATATAAAAAATAAATGATTTTCTAAAAAATAAATATAAAAATTATTATATAAAAATTAATTTAAAAGATACAAAGACTTGAGGATATAATATTAAATTAAATAAAAAATATTAGTAAATTAAATAATTAATATATAAATTTATCATATAATAAAAAGTAATATATATAAAATTATTAAATAATATAATTTTTTTTATTATTTAAACACATATCTCATATATGAGTATAATTTCTTAAATTTTTTGGAGAAACAGATCACTATTTATTCCCTCAACGTCCGTCCCTGGCCACATAATAAATTCAAGCAAGCTTTATTATAGGCCATAAATTTTCTAAATTAAATTTTTGGTTTTCGAGTCCATACGAATTTTGTCGTTAAAACTAAATGACACATTATTATGACATGCTTTGTAACGTTCTACAAAAATTTTAATGAGAGAAAAGGACAAATAGATCCTTAATCTTTTGTTCCACAGATATTTTCGTCTTTGACCATTAAAAAATACTTTTAAGTCATTGACCTTCACAAAATTTGGACGAATCAGTCCCTGACGGAGGTATTTAAATGGATCGGTCCCTAACGGAGACATTTGAACGGAGGGACTGATCTGTCCAAATTTTGTGAAAGTCAGGGACTTAAAAGTATTTTTCAATGGTCAGGAATAAAAATGTCCGCGGGACAAAAGATCAGGGACCTATTTGTCCTTTTCTCTTCTAATGATGTGTCTATTTTCTTAAATAATAGTATAATTAAAAAAATAATATCTCAAATGGGTCTTAATTCTTAAAGAATTTTTGGTGGATGACACTGATACTAAATAAAGATAAACAAAATACATGAATTGAAATTATAATAAAAACAAAAAAATTAAAATTAAATACAAAGAAAATCACTTAATTTTTTATTTAATTTTTTTATATAACAAACAAATATTTTTAAAATTAATTTGTCTATATCATAGTTTAGAAATAGAATCAAATATATACTCAATTTTCTACCAAATTTTTTGATGTAACAAAAAAGAGACTCACTCAATTTAATTTATCTATATTATAATTTTATTATTCTAGATTTTCAATAACTTAGAAAATGAAGGTTGAATCTATAACCTCTTTTAAACTTGTATACTTTAAATTCAAACTAGATTTAAATCAAAATTGCTGTTAAGTCTACAATGTTAAATATGCAGAAGACAATTTTATTTTATCTCTCAACGATTGATCAGTAACAAAGTAAATCAGTTACTTTTGAATACTCTGAATTGTTGTAACATCTGTGAGATAGAATATGAAAGAGACAGCTTTATTTTGTCTCATATCGAAAAAAAAACAGAAATAGAACAAAGAAGAGAAAATGATACAGTCATATATTCTGGTTCAACCACCATATGCAATGTGGCCTACATCCAGTCTCTACCACAACTGTGATGGTATTTTCACCATCTTTCTCAAATATTACAAATACCAATTTTTACAGATTCTACCTAATCTTATTAGGGACAAACCAAACTTCTACCCAAACTTAATTTGATTATGTTTACTATCCAGACTTTCAACCACTAAGTGTGTGTTTGGATTACAGTTTGCAAAAGGGAGTTTGCATAAAATTGATTTTGCAAACTTGATTTTGATCAAAAGTAAGTTTGTGTTAAAGTGATTTATGTTTGGTAATTTTTGTATTAAAATGGATTATAGTAAAATAAATGTTGTTTGGCTTATACCATTCAAAATCACTTTTAGATAAAAAATTACTGAATGGACATCAACTTAAATTTTTTTTATATTATCCTATTATTTTAATTTAGATATTTAAATAGATCTTATTAGTTAATTTTATAATAAAATTAATATTTACTTACTAAAATAAAAATAACATATAAAAATAGACAAAATATATTTTTAAATAAAAAAAATATACACTAAAACATAGTATACGAGAATTACAATTATAAAAGAGAGTACTGAAAATAATAAAAAAAATAAATATTTACTTTATAGTGATCGAAACAAATTTGAAAGTTCTTAATGATCTTTTTATATAATATATTTTTAGTATTTTTAGTAATTTTTTTTAGTATGTTATAATTTTTTACTATTATTATTATTTTCAGTTAATTTTTTATTTAATTTATTTTACCAAATAGAATCAATAAATCATATTATAAAAACATAATAACAAACATAATACACAAAAATCACAATTATAAAAGTGTATAATGTCAAATAAATAGTTGAAAAAAATAAAAATAATAAATAATAGAAAAATAGAGTTCATATAAACAGAAATAACAAGAATTTTATAAATAATACAATAATATATATAAAGGATAAAAATGGTAAAAGGTAAATAAATTGTTAGTATCTATGGCCAAAAGCTCGTTAAGAAAACGCAGAAGCTAAAAATAGTTGCTTCTTGTAAACGTGGTTTTGGCAGCAAAATCACTTCTGCGTTCATGAGAAAAAAATTTGCCAAACCAAAAGTTGAAGCTTTCAAGAAATTTAAACGTGCTTCTTCCTTTCCAACGGGTTTCCCAAACACACCCTAAGTGCTCACCCAACTTAGCAAGAAAATCCTCTTAGGATTATGAATACAAAACAAAAATACACACAAAATAGTTTGACATAATTTTCTAGTTTTTTTCTAAGATTACTCTCTTTACCTTTTCTCTTAATGGCTTTTACTGAAATCTCATGTATTTTTTCATTGATAAGAAACAAAGAAAGATAAAATTTAAGAACAAAAAATTCAATGTAACATCATGAAGGAGAAGAAGATCTAGCTCAAAAACTATGAAGACCCAAATAGTGTGCTCCCTCTCCTTACTTCAATTTTTGGTCGTTTACCCTTTTATATAAGAGTAAAGCATCCTAGCTGAATACCTTTGACTTTGTTCTTCTTTTTCGAAAATCAGAGCAGGGATGCACAGAAGAGATGGGACAACAATAGTGATTTCATGGATAATAGAGTTGGCTTGGATCCTGACCTAACTGTTTTTCTTTTTTCTTTGACTTCAAAGATTTGAACCATTAATTTATTCTTTGACCCCAAATTTCAATTGTGACTTTTGATTTACAGCAGAGAAACACAACCTCTATTTTCTTCTTCTTACCAAAAAATATACAGCAGAAAGATGGTTGCTTCAACAAGCTGTTGCACAAAGATGGTAACTCATCTTCTTTGATTTTTCTCTGCATCATATCATATTTGATTTTTCCTTTTACCTCCAATTTTTGACTTTTTTCTCTCTTTTTCTTTTAGTGTATAGATATAGTGATCCACCTTTTTCACTTTGCTTGAACCTAATATGAACATTTCTTTTTACTTGTGAAATATCTTTTTATCCTTTATTTAGGGTTAGTCATATTACACACACTTTTGAATTTTTAACCCAAAGTTGTAATGTTAGCCATCATCAAATTATTGTTTTTATTTTCTCAAACTCAACAATCTCTTTTTTGATGACAAATATTATAAAAAATAAATTTCAATCAAAAGAGGTGAAAAACGTTGATGGTACTTCCCTTTGATGATTCAATATATCATGTTAATCTCCCTCTTTCTTTTATTTGGATAGCTCCCTGAATGTGTACTTTTTTTCAATCTAAAATCATTATTAAAACAATAATATTTGTACAAAAATAATAGCCAATGATAATACCAAACAACTATTAACCTAACATCCATGATTTTCTAAAAAAAAAAAATCTAGTCTACCAATCAAACTAATTCATCAAACATTTAACTATTCTAATAATGTATAAACTATCAATCCTCAAGTCCATCAAGCATCACCAATCAATCATAAAACAGCACCAAAATAGCCTAGTTTATTAACAACATTCATAATTCATTCAATTTATTTTTTATGTTTACTCCTCCTTTTGTCATCAAAAAAATAAAAATGTCCTGCACAATGTTTTGTTAGGCAAAAAAAATTCAGTAATTCAAAGTTAAATTCTATTAGTCAAATTACAGTCATCGAGATAAGAATAAAGTGTATTAAAAAGTTATCACACACAGAGCAAAAATAGTTTTAAGGAACAGCAACAGAGACAATGGTCTAGATGTCAAATTCTTCATTCTCGGTTTTTATGAGTTCATCATCCTCTTGATCAGATTGGATCGATTCTTCTCTCAAGAAAGAAGTACTCCAACTCAGCCCTAAGACTTTTTTAAAGAATTTTCATTATAAATTACCAATTTTCTTGCTTCTTTGCTCGAGTTGATGAGATGTTTGGTCATGTTTACAAACTATTGCAGAATGTCCTTGACTATACCATTGACCAAATACCTGTGGGAGGAAGATGTACCCGCGATCGAAGATGGAAGAAGGCTTTCATCTTCTTCTTCATCCATGACAGTGCCATTTTCAGTCTTAGTCTCTTTTTTTTAGTTTGTTTTACTGCACCACCACTTTTAATATAAGAGATTCTATTCTCTTATTTCTCATCAGTGAGATCAACACTAAAATATTCGAAAATACAAGTTAAAAATATCTCATATGATAAAAAAATATTTTTGTCACTTCAAATGCAATCATACATGTGATGCATAATGAAATATGCAAAAGAAAATTTAACTTTGTTGAGGATGGCGTATAGAACTATGGTGTCACATAATGTGACTCTTTGATAAGAATTACTTTGAGGCAATAGAATATGAGTGATGGTTCGGTGCAATTGGGCTCTAACAAGACCTAAAGACCATCCATGAAAAAAATGTTCACACATATATTGGCCAATACCTCTTGGTAAAAAATACAAAGATCATTTTTCTATTTTTCAAAAGTATAAGAATTAACACCTAGATCATAATAATCTAGAGCTTCACTAATGGTATCTTTGTTTAAAGAAATTTTATGGTCCTTTACATAAAAGTGAACGTTTTCTTCATGATGGTACATGTTAGTATAGAACTTGCGTATCAACTCAGGATAAACTAGTTTATGGATTTTGAAAAGGTTTTTCTAGCCTAGATAAAAAATATTTTCAACAAAGTTCAAATTTTTTTTTAAGCAAATGCATCTAAATCAGCAAGATAAGTGAAACATAATGGACGATTAGCCACAACAGCCCTATGAAACTCGAAGTTCATACTTGAAGAGAAATGAAAAAGGTCAAAGTGAAAGTGAGGGAGGTTTCCAAAATGAGACTTAAAACCTATGGGATCAAGGTCATCAGGTTCCATGACAGAATGAAGAAAAGGATGATGATTGCTTTTGTTAGAACGATTTAAGGGAGCTTTGGAAGCAGAACAGGAGACATTAGAAGATCTTCCTCTGTCATGGGTTTATTACCCTTTGCCACATTTGTCCTAGAGGTACCAGTGCCTGGAGACGCAGCAGTGGAACAACGAGCATGGTTTTTCATTCGAGCCATAATCTCGGAAACAGGTGAAAAATGTGAAGAGGAGTGAAAATGAATATGTATGTGGGTGTGTGCTTGAGTTTTTGGGGGAAGGTTTCTAGGAGGATGGTTAGCCATAGAGCCTTTGTGAGTAGTCACCTTCTTTCTCATTTTAAGAAACACTTTTGAATGCAATTATTGATGAGAAAGATGAGCAGTTTTTAATAAATAACTGCAATGAATACTGATTTTGAAAAAACAAAAAAATAATATTTCAAAATAATTTGAAAAGGTGTTTCCAAAAAATTGATTAAAAGATTTTATGAGTAAATATTTAAAAAGACAATTCAAAAAGTCTTTAAGGATCTAAATGTGATTTGACTTGGTAGATAAAGACAAAAACAAAGAATATAGATTTATGATAAAAGTGATGAGACCCACTCATAGAAGAGAACTTTCTTTCGGGCGAAATATGGGGTTTAAGGAAACAAAATAGGCTGCCAAAAAAGAGTTTAGCTTGACCCATCTCGTTCAGAAACCAACACTCAGTATTGATCAAGGGAACATAAAGGGGTTCATTATTTGACCAGAATTGTCTCTCGTCGATCTGAGAGACAAAAACACTTAGAAAAGCTCATCATCAAATTAGATTAAGGAATCATCACAGATAATGTCCGGGAAAGTTTTCAACTTGCAGAATCTGTCCTCAGTCAGTGGTTTCGTAAAAATATCAGCAAGTTGATCTTCTGATCTAACAAATTGAATGTCAATATTTTTCTTTTGAATGTATTTTCTAATTGAGTGAAATCTCACTTCGATATGCTAAATTCTAGAGTGAACAATATATTTTTTTAAAATATTTATATCACTCATGTTATCACACAATAAAGAAAAGTTATTTATTTTCAATTTGTAATGAGCAAGTTGAGTTTTTAGCCATAACAATTGTGAATAGCATGAAGATGCAGCAATATATTCAGCCTTGGCTGTTGACAAAGTTACAGTGACTTATTTCTTACTTGACCACACATTTAGTGACTTTTCAAGAAAATAACAGATTCCGATTTTACTCCTTCCATCCACTCGATTACCAGTAAAATTTGCATCACAATAACCTACTATATAAAAATCATTAAATTTGAGATACCACAAACCAAAATCAGAAGTGCCATGAATATATGTAAAAATCCTTTTAACGGCTGAAAGATAGGATTCTTTAAGATATGATTGGAAGCTAGAATAAACTTTAACACTTTGAACTATGTCTAGTCTAGAGATTCATTCCTTTAAATTTAGTTTCATTCACATCTTTGCCATTTTCATTTTTTTCAAGTCTAGAATTTGGATGTATTGGAGTGCTTGTCAACTTAACATTTTCTAATCCGAATTTCTTAACCATTTCTTTTTTGCATATTTTTCTTGGTGCCACTGGGAGTTTGTTTGATTTGGAGACCAAGGAAGACTATAAATTCTCCCATCAAGCTCATATCAAACTCACTAGTAATTAGTTTACTAAAATCAGCATACAGGGATTCATTTGTCGAACCAAAGATAATATCATCCACATAGACTTGAACAAGAGTAAAATGATTATTAGACTCTTTAATAAATAGAGCTATATCTGTAGTACCTCTTTAAAAATTATTTTTTAACAAGAAAGAGCTAAGTCTTTCTTACCAAGGTCAAGGGCTTGTCTCAAACCATAAAGTGCTTTAAATAGTTTAAAAACATGGTTTGAAAAATTTTATTTTCAAAGTCGGGAGGCTGAGCCACGTATACTTCTTTATCTATGATCCCATTCAAAAAAGCACAATTAACATCCATTTGAAAAAATTTAAACCCTTGGTTTTCGGCATAGGCAAGTAGCAATTTAATGGTTTCCATTCTTACAACCAGTGCAAATGACTCATCAAAGCCAATTCCTTTCTCTTGATCATATCCTTGTGCCACGAGTCTTGCTTTATTTCTTGCTATGCTCTCATCTTCTCCCAATTTGTTTCAAAAAATTCACTTTGTTCCCATTACTTTCTTCCCATTGGAGTTAGGCACAAGTGTCCACACTTCATTTTTTTTAAACTGATGCAGCTCCTCTTCCATAGCCTTGACCCAAGATGGATCTCCTAGAGCTTCATTTATGTTTCGTGGTTCGATTTGATAAATGAGTGCAAGATTGTTTTGTTCTAACCTCCTTCTACTTGAAGATCTAGAAGTGACACCTTATGACGGATCTCCAATAATGAATTTTTGTGGATAATTTTTTAAGAATTTTTGTTTTCTCAGTTTGGTAGTCTTAGGATCAGGTTCAAATAGAGTTTGGTTTATTTGGCTGTCAGTTCCAGGATTTTTTGTAGTTTCATGAGATAAAACAGAATTCTCTCCTGTAGAATCGACTCTCAGAGTAGGTTGAACGTTCTACTGTAGATCAAAATCTGTTTGAGCTTGATTCTCATTTTTTACATCAATATTCTTATCACCTGCATTGCCATCTTCTAAAGAGCTTGAAATAACATTAGTATCACAAAACCAAACATGTATGAATTTCTCAACAATTCTAGAATCTTTGTGATAAACTCTATAAGCTTTGTTAGTTGTGGAATATCCAATAAAAATGCATTCATAGGTCTTTGGATCAAATTTTTTCAAATTATTTTTAGTGTTCAATACAAAATATTTGCATCCAAAGATATGAAAATATTTAAGATTGGGAGGGGTTCCTTTCCATAATTCATAAGGTGTTTTCTTCAAAAACTTCCTAATGATTTTTCTATTCAAAATGTAACACGTCGTACTGACCGCTTCGGCCCAAAGAAACTTAGAAACATTGCTTTCATATAACATGGCTCTAGCTATTTTTTGAAGGCTTCTATTTCTTCATTCAACAACACCATTTTGTTGAGGTGTTCTTTTTCATTTTGAACCTTTTTGCTAAACATCTCAAAAGCCGAGAAAGCATCATATTTATGAGTAAGAAAAAGAACCTAACAAAATCTTGCATAATCATCCACAATAACAAAGCTATAACGTTTACCACCTAGACTTTGTGTTCTAATTGGCGCAAAAAGATCAATATGCAACAATTCAAGAGGTCTTTTAGTTGAAATGTCTTCCTTTAATTTAAATGAATTTTTTGTTTGCTTTCCCATTTGGCATGCATCACACGTGATGTCTTTGTCAAATTTAATTTTAGGAAGACCTTTTACTAAATTTTTCTTTACTAGTTTGACTATTTGAAACATACTAGTATAACCTAGCCATTTTTCAAAATTCATGGAATTAAAACAAGTTATATTTTTATTTTTGAGCTCATCTAGTGTGAGGTCATACACATTATCACATCTTTTAGCCACAAACAACACTTTATCTGAATGTTCATTAACAAGACATTCAATTTTTTGAAAATTACCCAATAACCTAGGTCATAAAGTTGGCTAATACTCAAAAGATTATGTCTCAACCCATCAACCAAAAATACATTATCAATACAAGTAGAAAAATTCTTACCCACTTTACCTATGACAATGATCTTGCCCTTTCCATCATCGCCGAAAGTCACAACAAATCCTCCACTGTACCCATTTAGTTTAATGAAGAATATAGACTTTTTGGTCTTGTGCCTTGAATATCCACTATCAAGATACCACATGTCTTTCTTCTTTTTGGATGCAAGGCAAATCTACACAAAGCTTCAATTGATCTTAGGTATCCAAATAAATTTGGATCTTTTGATGTTAATCCTCCTTGATTGTCCAAGGACATTGAAATTATTTACCACTTTGTATACTTTATTTTTTATTTTTCTCTCAATAATAAAGTATTGATTAGAGGTATGACCATTCTTTTTGTAAGTGTGACAATGATTTCTTTTTGCAGAATTTAGAGATTGGTATGAGATTTTGTGGTTATAAGTTCTTGAAGTTGATACTTCACTTTTAGAAAGTGATTTTTCAAAAATAGCATCATCTATCTCAAAGTAGTTTAAACCAGATTTTTCAAACATAAGTTTTTGACTAGCTAACATTTTGTCTAAGTTGCTGGAACTTAGAAAAAACTATATTAAATCACGTTTCAAACCTCTAATAACCTCATGCAGTTGTTCATTTTCCTTAATGAGATCAAGTGAAGTATTAACTGATTGTTTATCTTTAAGTTTTTTAATTTTCAAATTTAAAAAATTTATTTTCTTCAACTAAATCAGTGACATTTTCAATTTTCTTTACTTTTTCTTTAAGGAAAGCTTTTTCAGCTTTTAAGAAATTATTTTCTGACTCACATTTATAAAATTTATCCAGAATATTTTTAACATATGCTGTTAGGTCATCAATAATTTGATGCAATTTCTCATCAGATAGGTCAGAATAATTTACTTCTTCCAATTGATCTTAGTCAGCCATAAAACAAGATTGTATTTCGTGTTTGAACTCTTCTTCATCATTGGAATCATTTTCAAGATATTCTTATGATGCCATCAGCACCTTCTTCTTGTCTTTCTTCATCTTGTCCTCTTTCTTGAGTTTAGGACAATTATATTTGAAATGATCAGCCACCTTGCAATGATGACATATGATCTTGCTGAAATTCTTTTTTATTCCTTTGAGATTGAGCCTTTACTCCTTCCTTTACTTCTCATGAGTCTTCTCAATCTCCTAGAAAAAACACAATTTCATCATCTAAAAAACTATCATTAGAATCCTCTTCCAATGCATCAATATTGAATTTCAAGGCCACTCTTTTTTTTTTTTGTCTTGGTTCATGGGGGTGATCTCATAAGCAAGTGTCTTTCCTTTTAACTCATCATATGTCATTTGGTTTAGATTGCTATTTTTAGAGATGACAATTGCTTTTGTTTTTCACTCTTTAGTGAGACTTCTAAGAATTTTTTTTTCACGAGCTCTTGTTCAGTGTGAGTCATTCTCATAACATCTAAATTATTGATGATGATTGAAAATTTTTCAAATATTTCACCGATGGTTTCTCTTTTTTTCATAGAGAACATATCATGTTCTTTTCTAAGCATAGCAATCCTTGTTTCCATGAATTGTTGTATGCCTTTTTGTGTGACTTAAAATTTATCCAAAATTTCTTTTACTGTTTTGCATCTTGACACTTTTCAGTATTCTTCAAAGCGAATGGCGCAATGTATCATGTTGATAGCCTTAGCGTTTAGCTGCATTTTCTTTTTATCTTCATCATTCTATTCGACTTCTTCTTTGAGAATCATCATTCTTTCAGCACTTGTCTTTGTTGGGACTTGTGAACTATCCACAATAATCTTTCAAATGTTGTAATCAATGGGCTGCACAAATATTCTCATTTTCTCCTTTCTGTAATACCCTCACTATCAGAAATCACGCTTCCGGCTGCGCTACTCTGATAGCAAGAAGTATTACGACTACTTTACATACTAAATACTAGAATAGGAGCCTGTAACTCAATACTGTATCGCTGATTTCTTTGAAAAAACGGAGATAAATACTTTATTTTAAGAAAATTACAAGCAGGCATAGATTCTTATACAAGACTCATTACATAATAACTCAATATAATATATATATAAAACACACAATTCCTATCCCTCTTACAAACTTGTAATAACAAAGATGAGGGAAGAAAATAATCTAATTAATACAACAACATATAAACCAAACATAGTATAACTCTTCTTAATGCTTCTTCATCTGATTCCTGAAAAGGTAAAGCTGTAGGGGGTGAGAACCTAACCACACGGTCTCACCACAGAGTTTCAAAGTTGTCATAAGAAGATATTCAATAAGAAAACTATTTTCAAATTCAGTGATTATCATTGCCTTATGAATCCTTTTAAAATTCAATAGCTAGTCGTTCAAAACCATTTCAAGAAACAATGTTTAATATTTTCAGAAATCCAAAGTCTTTCTTTTCTCATAAGCAAATCTCAATCAGAAACCAACCACGCAATCAAACAACACAATCATTAATTCAGCACCAAAAATCCATTCTCAAATGTAACACGCCAGGACAAACACAGGCAATACAGATAAGGAAAACACAAGTAGGAAGCAGTTACAGCAAATTGTTCAAGTAGCAGTTAAGAACAGTTTAGCAATTAGGCAAACCAAAGCAAGTTCAAACCCAAGCAAAGCATACAAATGCATATGATGCATGCCTGTCCTATGGCTGATGAGGCTCATCTGTCGGTTATCCAGCCAACCCGACAAGTCTGAATTGTCCTTAGACTGTCCCCCGACGTGCATCCCCAAGAGTCTATGCATAGCTTTTTCTCAAATAAACAATATTGCTCAATGGGGGTAACATTCCCGGGAATTTATATAGTGCCCGGTCACACTTACGTCGTAGGGTCAACAGAGTATCGAGTTTTCAACCTGGTACACGTGGTGGCAAGCCACGGCACTTAATCCAGGGAACCTCGTATCTCAGATATTTCAAATTCATAAGCCATGTGAATAATTCAAAGTTCATATCTCAACATTCTCAACATTCTCAACACCATAATCATTCATCAATCCAAATCTCATTTTCCAAATTCATTCAGAAACCATATTTCAAAGAAAATCCTCATTATCCTTCTTTCCATTTCGTTTATTAACAAATCTCAATTCAAAACATAATTCTTTCTTCAATAAATAAATCAATCTTAAGACATATAATGTTTAAAACCAAATCTTTTTAAATAATTACTTCAAATAAAACTTCCAATTTTATAAAATTTCGGCAGCATCTCCTCTAAAACTCGGATTCTGCCACCCTTATCGGGTCCCAACCAAACCAAACCAAACGCCTGTAAATAATTCAAATCACTTCCAAAAACCATTATCACAACAACAACACTCAACCCAAAGAAATTATAAAATCCAGAATTCAATCAACCAATCTATAAATCGCAATTTAAACCAGCTTCAATCAACAGCATCAATCAATAATAAAGAATTCTCGGTCTTCTCAAACAGTTTCAAACCAAACCCTTCCTCTAACCCTTTTTGAATCATTTCCAAAATAGCAAATCATTCTCAATAAAGAAACAATTTTCAAATATCAAGTACTTTCCAATTTTGTTTCAAAATCAAATTCCGATAATTCAAGAAAAACCACTTTAACAACATCAGTCAATTAACCAGAATATTCAACTTTCTCAATCGATCGATCAATCGAACTAACAATCCCATTCATCCAAAGCAACTAAATTCAATTCATAAGACTTACGAAATCACAAAAAAGTATTTTATGCATTAATATCGATTTATAACAACTCTGGAAAGTAAAACAAGTTTAAGAAAAGTGCCCCTACCTCGAATAATCAAAACCCATAAATCAAATACGTCCAAGAAACCTTTTTCTCTCGACTCGCACTCAACGGCAGCTGCATCTGCCACTCCGTTCACTTCCACAACAACAGAAACGGCTTCTATTTTAACCATGCAATTACTGGAACTCGACCCTAGAACGTCAACATCACAAAATTCTCAAAAATCTATAGCAGAATAACAGCGGTAAGGATATCAAGGTTAGAATAACTTACTGCAGCCATAGAAAATAGAACGATGGGGCAACAAAGAAGAGAATCAGGGACCTGTGCATCTGTTCTAGTGGCAATAACACCATTCTGATCGGTAAGACAGTAGAGATACCAGCAAAATCAGAATAACGGGGCAAAATAAAAATGGAATAAATTCAAGAAAAGAGAAAGTGGTTACCGGTAAATCTGGCCTGATTCCGAAAACGGCGTACAATCGAGTAATTAGCAACAATCAAAACCCAAGAAGACAGAGGCCTCATCTGCGTTCTCCGGCGGCCAGTACAGCGGCGTGAAGCTCCGACGACACAGCAGCAACATGGGTGCATCGACGGCGAGCCCAGTAGCTTCGGTGATGGCGGAAGAAAGGCGGCAACGACACTGGGTGTGACCCTCCTCTCACCGCGTCTCTCTCTCCTCGGCTTCAATAGTGACGACGGCGGCTCCAAGGCGGACCAGCAGCGACGGCGACGGCTCGGGCTGGACGGACGGACAGCAGCGGCGACATGCTTCCTGGCGAGGATGACGACGAAAGTGAGGCAGTGGTGGCTTCTCCTCTGCATGCGTCTCTACTCCCAACGGCAGCCAAGGCGACCCGACGGCGTGGCCTAGCAGCTCCGGCGCCCTTCCACCGGCGCGCTCTCACCCTCGGATCTCCCTCTCTTCCTCCCCCTTTCCTTCTTTCTCAGATCTCCCTTTCTTCCTCCCCCTTTCCTTTTTTTTTTCTCTTCCTTTCTTTCTTCTTTTTTTTTTTATTTCTTTCTTTCATTTCCTTTTGTCTGAAGCTGGGAAAGGTTAGGGTTTTGGGGAAAGGGTAAGACGGTGGGGGTAGAAGGTTAGGATTAGGGTAGTTTAGGTAATTTTAATAAAATTAGGGGTATAGAGTATTAATTAAAAATCTAATTTAATCTATTAAAATTATTTTGAAAATGTTATTTGATTATTAATTTACTAATTGACTTTTAATCGAATATTTTAATTTAAAATTAAAGTATTAAATTCTAGAGTTTCTATTATTTAACTAAATTGTATAAAATTCTTATTCTTTTACAACTGTTAAGCTGTATAACTTAAATATAGAAAATTATTCAATAATTATAAAATTAAGTAAAATTTCTAATTTAATTGTCAAAACTTGATTTAATTACTTTTAATAAAATAGTTTCTAAAAATAAAGTCTTTAATGAATAAATACATTGAAATTAACTCATAATAATATTTTTCGAAAATTATGGGTCTTACATCCTACCCACCTTATAAAAATTTTCGCCCTCGAAAATTAAAGTAATATACAAGGTAATACATAGTCTTTGCACTCTACTTTTTAAACACTTTATAGAAAAGTATGAAATCTTAGTATGCATATATAAATGTTCAAAATTTTACAAAAGCTTGGAGGAACAAAATAGAGTGCAAATCAAGATAGGCGTTCACAAAACAAAACGGTAGCTAGTGTAGCAAAAGGGCTACAAAGCAGGCTGGTATAAAACAACGGATATAAGGCTCACTCACAGATCTCTTACCCATCTCAGAACTTCAACTCCCCAACTCCATCATTCATTTCACAACTCCACAACCCGTCAGAATCCTAACATGTACAAACTCTTACGAGGAACGAATTGCTATACTCTTCATAACGTTGCACACTTATTAATCCATCTTTCACGTTTACGAATGGCATCTTAAAGTTTCGTTTGCTACCTCTAAAAGTCGTATGTGATTCTAAGGCAATCCTCAAATTTGTTTCAAAGAACACAAGATCTTGAAAAAAGATAAGCAACAAAATCTGCCAGGGCTTGAAAAGATTCTTGAAACCACAAGTAATCAAAAATGCATAAGGATTGAAGAGTGTGAGACAGAAAATTAGTTTGGACAATTCTCAAGAATGATTCCCGAATCAACAAAATCCGATAGGAATAGCAAAAGGAAAAGTAGTGCAGTAGTTTGAAGCAAAATTAAGTCGAGTCAAGGAATATGAGGTTTACAAAAAAAAAAAAAGAATGTCTAAGATCAAAGACAAGGCTCATAAGTCTCGAGTAGAATTAAGGATATTTTCGAATGAATTGCGCATAGAGAATGAAAAACATTTCAAAAATTATTTTCACATTTTCAAAGGAAAAGTGCGCATCAAACACTTTGTAAAAGAAATAACAAAAGTATATTTATGGCATTACGTTAATACAATTCCATGTTAAAATAAATTATGTAGAGTTTTGAAAGAAAATGAATACCGATATGACTAAGAACAAAAATATTCTCTCAAATATTTGAGAAAAATAGTTAGACGAACCACTTAACCAAAAGTAGGCATAAAACTCAGAAGGAAATCAAATTGCCTCTTGTCAAAATAATTTACAAGTTAAAGATAAAATAGGTGAGATTTGAAAAGGGAAAGTCAATTGAGTTAAGGCCAAAACAATTTTTCGAAAATCTTAAAAGACATTTAGGTATTCAATCAAATAAAGGTATACAGTGAAATCGTGACAAGGTTGTAAGAAAATTAAACGTTTGTTAAAAAAAAAAATTTCAAGGTTTATATTCAATCAAGTGTGTATAAAAATTATAGCAAATATGGAAGAAGAAATTAAACTTTATTTAGAAAAAAAATTCCAAAGTAAAAATTTGCTTGTAAGTCGGTTTCGAAACTTTATTTAATACAGTGCATGCCGACCTTAAAATAAATTTGTCAATTTAAAGAATAGCTATGGATGCAATTTAAGCGAGAAAAATTGATTTAAATTTCTTAAGAAGAGAATCTAAAACTTGTTTTAAAAGTTCATATCAAAATGAATTCGCCATTACATAAAGAATATTCGAGAATATTAAGATGTACTTAAAAAGAAATCAGGCCATATGAAAAAGGATCTTAAATTAAGGGAGTTCAAACAAGATCAACTAGGCATAAGACATCGAACAAGCCTTCAATCGAGCTACTGAAAACTTAAACCTCCTCTTCTACCAGTCGTTCCCTAAAGAGCTAACTCATTGGTTTTTACCTCTAAGGACCACGTGTGACACTGAGATAAGTACAAGTACATTCAAAGAGATACAATTCGTAGGAAGAGAAGAATAAGCAATAAAATTATGTTTCTCATGAATTTGGAAGGAGGTGTAAGATTGCAACTAAGCAATGATGTACAGGCACAAGAAAACATTTTGGAAAGAGTCATTTCGCATCATAACAAGAAATATGTAATTTAGGAATTCTAAGAGGTACAAGAAAATGGTAGTAGTAAATTAGATCAAAATAAACTAAAACCAAATCAGAGGAGTACAAGGTTCACAAAAATGTGAAGGAATGGTTGAAATGACCAACAAATAAGAATGGTTAAAAGTCATAAAGTATGTCAGAAGGGAGAATCAAAATGCAAATAGAAAAATTTTTTTTTTTCAAAGAACTCCAATAAGAATTATAGAGAAGAACAGGGTAATTGCTTTATAAAATTCAAGAGAATCATCAAAAACGAAAATATTGTGTCATATTAAAACAAATTCAAGTCGAACTAAATTATGAAGAATTTGTGAAAATGAAAATTAGCTAAGCTAAGGATGAAATGTTTTCTCGACAACCTTGAAAGGTACTTTACATAATCAATTAAGAATTTGCATAAAAACAAAACGATGTTACTAGGAAATCAAGTTATTTTTTGCCAAAACTATTTCTAAGGTAAAGACAAAATATGTGAAATTTGAAAGATGGAATCTAATTGGACTAAGAACCAAAAATAATTCTTTAGAAATCTCAAAAGGTACTCATGCGTTTAGTCAATTAGGAATATATAGAGAAATTACAGTAAAATTGAAAGGAATTTCAAATTCTGTTTAAAAAAGAAAATTTGAGGAATGATTTCAAAAATGCATATGAATAAAAACATGCCAAATTCAAAATACCTTTATCAAAATTTAAAGAATGATTATAGGTACAATAAGGTAAGAAAGGATTGAGTTAAAATTTTCTTCTAAGAAAATCGAAAATCTCTTTTAAAAAGTTTAAAACTAAAATTCCAAGTATATATATATTTTGAAATCACAATCTCATAAAAATATTTAAGAAGATTGAGAGATGTAAGGAAGGAAAGCCACTCACATTTTGAGAAAGAAAATTAAATCAAAGAATTCGAACAAAATTCACAAGACATGACAAATCGAATAAATTCTCAGCTAAGTCGAAGAAATACAAAATTCTTAAAGAAAAACAACCCAGTCAATAGCAATTTCTTAAAGATTTCAAAGACCTTCCTGATACATTAAACGATTTTCAAAATCACATAAAAGAGTACATAAATAAAGAGTCTGAACAGACAAAAACAAATCCTCGAGAATTAACTCCTAACGTCCTCAAGCCGCGTGATAAGCGTTACCTATTTCTTATCAATTCCGATTCGCCTATAATAACCTATTAACTTCCCGTTCACATAAGTCATCAGTATTAAGTTGGCCAGACTTAACATCAACAGATATGCAACGGTAAGTTAACAGTGTTAATTAATAGGCAGTCATGTACATAAAGTTCTATTCTCGTTATTTAAACAAGACCTACTACATGACAGACTCTCAGAGTATGCAATTAAAGCATAATCAGTCCATCCCAAGGCTCTACAGGAAAGACCGCTCTGATACCATAATGTAATACCCTCACTATCAGAAATCACGCTTCCGGCTGCGCTACTCTGATAGCAAGAAGTATTACGACTACTTTACATACTAAATACTAGAATAGGAGCCTGTAACTCAATACTGTATCGCTGATTTCTTTGAAAAAACGGAGATAAATACTTTATTTTAAGAAAATTACAAGCAGGCATAGATTCTTATACAAGACTCATTACATAATAACTCAATATAATATATATATAAAACACACAATTCCTATCCCTCTTACAAACTTGTAATAACAAAGATGAGGGAAGAAAATAATCTAATTAATACAACAACATATAAACCAAACATAGTATAACTCTTCTTAATGCTTCTTCATCTGATTCCTGAAAAGGTAAAGCTGTAAAGGGTGAGAACCTAACCACATGGTCTCACCACAGAGTTTCAAAGTTGTCATAAGAAGATATTCAATAAGAAAACTATTTTCAAATTCAGTGATTATCATTGCCTTATGAATCCTTTTAAAATTCAATAGCTAGTCGTTCAAAACCATTTCAAGAAACAATGTTTAATATTTTCAGAAATCCAAAGTCTTTCTTTTCTCATAAGCAAATCTCAATCAGAAACCAACCACGCAATCAAACAACACAATCATTAATTCAGCACCAAAAATCCATTCTCAAATGTAACACGCCAGGACAAACACAGGCAATACAGATAAGGAAAACACAAGTAGGAAGCAGTTACAGCAAATTGTTCAAGTAGCAGTTTAGAACAGTTTAGCAATTAGGCAAACCAAAGCAAGTTCAAACCCAAGCAAAGCATACAAATGCATATGATGCATGCCTGTCCTATGGCTGATGAGGCTCATCTGTCGGTTATCCAGCCAACCCGACAAGTCTGAATTGTCCTTAGACTGTCCCCCGACGTGCATCCCCAAGAGTCTATGCATAGCTTTTTTTCAAATAAACAATATTGCTCAATGGGGGTAACATTCCCGGGAATTTATATAGTGCCCGGTCACACTTACGTCGTAGGGTCAACAGAGTATCGAGTTTTCAACCTGGTACACGTGGTGGCAAGCCACGGCACTTAATCCAGGGAACCTCGTATCTCAGATATTTCAAATTCATAAGCCATGTGAATAATTCAAAGTTCATATCTCAACATTCTCAACATTCTCAACACCATAATCATTCATCAATCCAAATCTCATTTTCCAAATTCATTCAGAAACCATATTTCAAAGAAAATCCTCATTATCCTTCTTTCCATTTCGTTTATTAACAAATCTCAATTCAAAACATAATTCTTTCTTCAATAAATAAATCAATCTTAAGACATATAATGTTTAAAACCAAATCTTTTTAAATAATTACTTCAAATAAAACTTCCAATTTTATAAAATTTCGGCAGCATCTCCTCTAAAACTCGGATTCTGCCACCCTTATCGGGTCCCAACCAAACCAAACCAAACGCCTGTAAATAATTCAAATCACTTCCAAAAACCATTATCACAACAACAACACTCAACCCAAAGAAATTATAAAATCCAGAATTCAATCAACCAATCTATAAATCGCAATTTAAACCAGCTTCAATCAACAGCATCAATCAATAATAAAGAATTCTCGGTCTTCTCAAACAGTTTCAAACCAAACCCTTCCTCTAACCCTTTTTGAATCATTTCCAAAATAGCAAATCATTCTCAATAAAGAAACAATTTTCAAATATCAAGTACTTTCCAATTTTGTTTCAAAATCAAATTCCGATAATTCAAGAAAAACCACTTTAACAACATCAGTCAATTAACCAGAATATTCAACTTTCTCAATCGATCGATCAATCGAACTAACAATCCCATTCATCCAAAGCAACTAAATTCAATTCATAAGACTTACGAAATCACAAAAAAGTATTTTATGCATTAATATCGATTTATAACAACTCTGGAAAGTAAAACAAGTTTAAGAAAAGTGCCCCTACCTCGAATAATCAAAACCCATAAATCAAATACGTCCAAGAAACCTTTTTCTCTCGACTCGCACTCAACGGCAGCTGCATCTGCCACTCCGTTCACTTCCACAACAACAGAAACGGCTTCTATTTTAACCATGCAATTACTGGAACTCGACCCTAGAACGTCAACATCACAAAATTCTCAAAAATCTATAGCAGAATAACAGCGGTAAGGATATCAAGGTTAGAATAACTTACTGCAGCCATAGAAAATAGAACGATGGGGCAACAAAGAAGAGAATCAGGGACCTGTGCATCTGTTCTAGTGGCAATAACACCATTCTGATCGGTAAGACAGTAGAGATACCAGCAAAATCAGAATAACGGGGCAAAATAAAAATGGAATAAATTCAAGAAAGGAGAAAGTGGTTACCGGTAAATCTGGCCTGATTCCGAAAACGGCGTACAATCGAGTAATTAGCAACAATCAAAACCCAAGAAGACAGAGGCCTCATCTGCGTTCTCCGGCGGCCAGTACAGCGGCGTGAAGCTCCGGCGACACAGCAGCAACATGGGTGCATCGACGGCGAGCCCAGTAGCTTCGGTGATGGCGGAAGAAAGGCGGCAACGACACTGGGTGTGACCCTCCTCTCACCGCGTCTCTCTCTCCTCGGCTTCAATAGTGACGACGGCGGCTCCAAGGCGGACCAGCAGCGACGGCGACGGCTCGGGCTGGACGGACGGACAGCAGCGGCGACATGCTTCCTGGCGAGGATGACGACGAAAGTGAGGCAGTGGTGGCTTCTCCTCTGCATGCGTCTCTACTCCCAACGGCAGCCAAGGCGACCCGACGGCGTGGCCTAGCAGCTCCGGCGCCCTTCCACCGGCGCGCTCTCACCCTCGGATCTCCCTCTCTTCCTCCCCCTTTCCTTCTTTCTCAGATCTCCCTTTCTTCCTCCCCCTTTCCTTTTTTTTTTCTCTTCCTTTCTTTCTTCTTTTTTTTTTTATTTCTTTCTTTCATTTCCTTTTGTCTGAAGCTGGGAAAGGTTAGGGTTTTGGGGAAAGGGTAAGACGGTGGGGGTAGAAGGTTAGGATTAGGGTAGTTTAGGTAATTTTAATAAAATTAGGGGTATAGAGTATTAATTAAAAATCTAATTTAATCTATTAAAATTATTTTGAAAATGTTATTTGATTATTAATTTACTAATTGACTTTTAATCGAATATTTTAATTTAAAATTAAAGTATTAAATTCTAGAGTTTCTATTATTTAACTAAATTGTATAAAATTCTTATTCTTTTACAACTGTTAAGCTGTATAACTTAAATATAGAAAATTATTCAATAATTATAAAATTAAGTAAAATTTCTAATTTAATTGTCAAAACTTGATTTAATTACTTTTAATAAAATAGTTTCTAAAAATAAAGTCTTTAATGAATAAATACATTGAAATTAACTCATAATAATATTTTTCGAAAATTATGGGTCTTACACTTTCCGTAAGTGTAGTTCTTGCCATTAAAGAAGGGAGGTCTATTATTAGATTGATCCTCAGTTAGTGTATAAGCCACAATGTTTACACCCATATTATTGGCCATTGGATCTTTACTCCAAATTGTGAAGTTTGCTTCTTTGAGACCGGGCTCTAGATACCAATTGAAGGTTTTCAATGGCCTAGAAAAAAGGGTTGAATCTGTGACCTCTTTTAAACTTGTACACTTTAACTTCAAACTAAATTTAAATTAGAGTTGCTGTTAAGTCTGTAATATTGAATATGCAGGAGATAATTTTGTTTTGTCTCTCAATGATTGATCAGTAACAAAGAAAATTAGTTACTTTTGAATACTTTGAGTTGTTGTCACATCTGTCAGATAGAATATGTAGGACACGGTTTTATTTTGTCTCATATCGAATGAAAATAGAAACATAATAAAAAAGAAAAAATGATACAGCCATATATCCTGATTCAGCCATCATGTGCAATATGGCTTACATCAAGTCTCCACTATAATTGTGGTAAAATTTTTACTATCTTTCTCAAAGATTACAAACACTAATTTTCAAGGATTCTACCCAATCCTATCAAGAATAAACCAAACTTCTACCCAAATTTGATTTGATTAAGTTCACTTTCTAGACTTTCAACAACTAAGTGCTCTCCCAACTTAGTAAGAAAATCTTTTCAGGATCATGAATATAAAATAGAAATATATACAAAAGAATTTGACAATTTTTTAGCTTTCTCCAAAATTACTCTCTTTGCCTTTTCTCTCAATGGCTTTTATGGAAACCTTACATAATGTCCTTTTTCATTTTTAAGAAACAAAGCTTCCAAAACTTCCAATACTTGAGCTTGGTTGAATACCTTTGACTTTGTTCTTCTTCCCCAAAAACCAGAGTAGAGACAAAGAAAAGTGATGGAACATCAGTAGTGATTTCATGGATAATAGTGTTAGCTCGAATCCTGACCTAGCTACTTCTCTTTCTTCTCTTTTTTTTTTTTACTTCAAATATCTGAACCATTGATCCATTCTTGGACCCCAAGTTTCAATTGTGACATTTGATTTACAACAGAGAAAGGCAACCTCTATTTTTTTCTTCTTACCTGAAAATATACAGCAGATAGATGGTTGCTTCAACAAGTTAAAGAGTTGCAAAAAGATAGTAACTCATCTTTTTTTATTTTTCTCTGCATCATATCAGATTTGATTTTTTCTTTTAGCTCCAACTTTTAACTTGTTCCTCTTTTTTTCTTTTAGTACATAGGTTTGGTGATCCACCTTTTTCACTTTGTTTGAACCTAATTTGAACATTTCTTTTTACTTGTGAAATATCTTTTCATCCTTGATTTAAGGTTAGTCACATGGGTTATGGTCAAAAGAGAAAAGTGATTGCTTGGTTAGAAAGTTGAATAATTAGTTACGGGCCAGAGAAAAAAATAAGTGCTGTTAAAGGAATTTTGGGCCTGTTTTTGAATATTTTATTTTTCTTCACAATAAACACACACATCACACACACTTTTGGCCCTCTTATCTGACCATACAACTTGAAAATAACTCACAAGATAAAAAATTGGCCCAACTTTCACAGAATTCCCATGATCAGCAAGACACCCACCCAAAACCAAATACCCCCTTACACTACCAAGAGAATTGGGCTAGCCAGACCTCTCCTAGCCAAGCTCTCACTTTTGAAATCAATGAGACTAAACTCCCTGACCCCACACATGAGGAATCCCTAACCCCATTAATATGGATTTTGGCTCCATAAACTCCACTGGTTTAGATGAAGCTATGCAACAGTTTGAAAATGATGAAGGCCAAGAAAAAGAACAGCAAGCGGGAGAATCTCCACATCAAGTGGAGGAAATGCAATGCTCTTAATCATAGCGTGGACTTAAAGTCCTCAGCTAGTAATATTTCACCCTGTACTTTGTTCCTTTCTTATCTAGATTTTATCATGAATATAGTAGCTTGGAACATCAGAGGGGCTACGAATAATGCAACCATTCGCACCCTAAAAGAAATCAAAAGGCAACACAAACCTACTATTACTCTCCTCTACGAAACTAAGTGCAGTGGGGACAGAGAAAAAGAAGTCATTAGAGTTATGCAGTATAATTTCTACCATATCAAAGAGGCCGAGGGTTATGTAGGGGGCATATGGATTCTTTGGGACCAACCTTCTATCAGGATTGATATCCTAATATCACATCAACAGTTTGTTCATATAAAGATAAGAGACTAGCAAAATAAAGTCTGGTATCTCATAGCTGTGTATGCTAGTCTCCAAGAGGTAGTGAGAAGAACTTTGTGAGAAAGTCTTAAAAGAGTTGCTGAAAATGTAGCAGAAGCTTGACTTGTGGTTGGGGATTTTAATGAGATTGCTGATAAGTGAGAAAAAAAGGGAGGAGCTAGTGTTGATAGAAATGTTTGCAGAAATTTCAAGGATTGGATACAAAGCTGCAATTTGCTAGACTTGGGATATGTGGGCTCAAAATTCACTTGGAGGGGTGGTCAAAGAGAGGGGTTGGATCAGGTCTTCAAGCGGCTGGACAGGGGACTATCAAATGCAGATTGTCGGAGAGAGTTTGCGAATGCCAGGGTAGAGATTCTTCCGAGAGTAAATTTGGATCACCACCCCCCCCCTCTTGGTTAACATGACTCCCTTGATACAGGTGATGGGAGAGAAACCCTTCCGGTTTGAAGCTATGTAGAAAACCCACCCCACTTTTAATGATTTCATAAGCAATTCTTGGCCGAAAGACTCCTCATTCCCTAGAGCGCTCTCATTTCTTACTACAGCTCTCAAGAAGTGGAATAGAGAGGTTTTTGGTAACGTCTTCAAGAGGAAGAGAAAGCTCTTAGGAAGTATTGCTGGAATTCAAAGAACACAATCATATGACAAGAACCCTTTTTTGGAAGATTTGGAGAGAGAATTAAATCGGGAGCTAGAGCAAATCCTTGAGCAAGAAGAGATCCTATGGATGCAGAAATTCAGACAATTGTGGATAACAGATGGAGACCGTAACACAAAATATTATCACACAAAAACAGCCATAAGAAGAAGAAAGAACAGAATTTTGAAGCTGCGATTGGAGAACGGTAGCTAGAGTGAAGATTAGGAGGAACCGAAAAATTCAGAAATAGCTTATAATTACTACTCAAAGCTTTATGAGGAAGATAATTTCTGCAGCTCTTATCTCAGAACTAGCACTACTTACCCTGTATTGAGCAACCAAGATAAGACATCTATCTCAAAAGGTCCAAATCTTGAAGATATTAAAGCAGCTTTGTTTAGCATCAGTTCGCTAAAAGCCCCGGGAGAGGATAGATATCCAGCTTATTTCTATAAAGATAACTGAAATACAATCCAAGAGTCACTATATGCTTTTATTAGGAATGTTTAGGAAAATCCGCGCAAGAGATGGGAGCCATTAATCAGACCCTTATCACCCTTATTCCAAAAATAAAACAACCAAAATTTATCAACCAATATAGGCCGATTGCTTTATACAATGTGATCTATAAGATTATTACGAAGATTCTGATGGCTAGAATTAAATCTTGCAGATCGCATAGCCCCTAACCAATCCAGTTTCATACCCAGCAGAATCATTTACAACAACATAATCATAGCAAAGAAAATGACACATGATTTAAGGAAGATGAGAGGCAGAAAAAAGTATATCACTATCAAAATAGATTTTGAGAAGGCATATGATCGTTTAAAATGAAATTTCATTCTTCAGTGCCTAGAAAAGTTCGAGGTGGATGCGAAAGCTAAAAGAATTATTGAGGCATGCATCAGTTCAGTCACTTACAAGCTGCTATGGTATGGAGGAAAAACTTGTAGCATCAATCCTTCTCAGGGACTAAGACAGGGGAATCCCCTATCTTTTCGTGATAGCCATAGATAAGCTGTCTCATATCATAGAGGAGAAAGTTGAAATAGAAAGCTGCGAGAGATGGGCCAAACATCTCTCATCTTCTATTTGCTAACGACCTCCTTTTGTTTATAGAAGCATCTGTAGATCAAATGGCCACCATTATGGAGACCCTCAACTCTTTTGGAAGGGCGTCGGGATTGAAAGTAAACCCAGAAAAAACTTCAATAGTCCCTGACAAAATGAGAATTTGCTCCGTCAACTCTAATGGAGGACAAAATGGCCCCCGACAACTCTAACGGGGGACAAAATAGTCCATGGCCGCTCTATTCAGAAACGACGCTGGTCTCCCCCAATTTTCATTGTATCTCACATAACCCTAACAGTTTAACACTGCAACTTCAAGCTACACAATGCACACTCTGCAACTTTAATGTTCACAAGAAGAAAAATCATTAACATTTTTCTCTACCAATTCATATTCAAGAAACTGATGACTATGTCTCTCAAGTATTTATCGTCTTCGATGGATCACATGAATCTAGACAGTAAGTCCAATTTGTTAAAACCCATCGTCATCATCGTCATCTTCCTCTTCCTCTGCCCTATCATTTTCATGGCCACATTAACCACCACCCCGATCGCTTCCTTCAGTTTTTTCTCCAAACCAAAGTTCAGTAATCGCTTCATTTTTCATATGAGCGTTGATGGCAACATTGCTCGCTGTACTGATAATTTGGATGCGAGGTCGAAGCTGTCTATCAGCTTGGACTCCGGGAGAGAAGGAATGAAACACTTGGAGTCCATTCCAAATGAGAATTTGCATATGATGTCGAAGAAGAATCTTTTCATGATGTCCTAATGTCCAACAATCTATATTGCTTGTCGGAGAGTGGAGAAAGGCGTGTTCTTGGAGTAATTGTGGAGCTTGGTCTTGAGGATGTGGAAGATATTATCGGGGTTGGAGGTGATGTTATTATCGAAGATGTGGAGGTAGATACTTCTGGTGGATGAAGTGCAGAGGAGGTAGATGTACTAGTCACAAAGATTTGGAAAGTGTGTGGTTCATGACATGTTGAGATATGTACGATACGCGTGACAATTATACCATGACTTGATTTTGGAGTTGAAAAGGAGGAAGGAGAAGATGGAAAAGAAGATTGTGAAGGTGAAGAAGGAGAGTACGAATGTTAAGGTTATGCAAGATAGGATAGAAATTGAGAGAGAATGGCATCGTTTCTAAACAGAGGGGGCATAGAGCATTTTGTCCCCCATTAGAGTTGTCAGGGACTATTTTATCTTCCGTTAGAGTTGATGGGGGCAAAGGACCTAAGTGACTGACGGATTTAATTGTTAGGGACCAATCGAGTAATTAATTTTAGATGAGGACTAAAGTGTTTGGTCCGAAATTTTTTGGGAACCAAAATGGGTAAATATTCTAAAAAAATGACTTCTCTTATAATAAAAATTTTTTTTATCATTTTTTTAAAATAAATATTTTTAAGACTAAAAAACTAAACACAAAATAATTTATTTATAAGTTACTTTTAATATAAGTATTTATTATTTAATTTTTTTTAAAATAATTAAAAACTGAACCTTATAAGTCCATAATAGATATTTTATGTTCTTTCTTCTTGGGTATTGGATATTTTATCCTTTCCTTACCAAGAAATATCTACATATTCAATTGAAAAAAACAAAGGGAAAATACACGAGAAATAATTGAGAACTATATTTTTTATTTGTTATATATATATACATCTGTTTTGCTTTTAATTTTGTATAGTCGCGTGATATAATTATCAAAATTAATTTAATATATAGTTGTAGCTACTAGATAGCTATAGCAACAAACAAGTTCCGAAAGGCAAGGACGAGTATTATGACGAAGACGGGGTATTAAAGACACCATAGATAATGATGCGTGCCATTGAATCCATTCACTTCAGTCTTGCTTTCTTTCATAATTTTTTTCTGAAAGTGTGTGTCAATTATAACAGTGCTGGCGTATTGATGGGAATTGCTAATAGTGGTAGAAATAGTAGTAGTGATTACTGAGAACTTTTTCTTTTTAATATTGTATCACTAGAGGTGAAATCCTTCGTCATGAACCAAATTGTGTGTTAAACACAACTATGGCCATTTACAAAACGTTAATGACGTTTTGTGTTTCTTCAATTAAAATAATATTTTTCTAACAAAACGTCAGTGACGTTTTCTGTTTTAATAATTAAAATAATATTTTTTATTACAAAACGTCAGTGAAGTTTTGTTCTTTGATGATTAAAAAAAAAATTTATTGCAAAACGTCAGTGACGTTTTGTGCTACTACCACAACCCTGTAGAACACCAAAATCATCAAATATTTTTGTATTTCACATTAAAATTATTCATATATAAAAATTTTAGCCCTGAATTCCCTTAATTATAAAGGGTTCCCTATATTTGCAAGTAAAAACTGGCATTTCACAATCATCATTACACAAACTTGCAAATTTGGCACTCGTTGCATTTTCCTTTAAGAAGAAGAGGCCCCATTCTATTTCACTAGTAGCATTACATCACAGTCATTTCGGAAATAAATGAATGAAAATGAAACAATGTATTCTACAAGAAACCATCAATGCGATTCAGCGATTGGATTGGTGCTTATTGCTGCCTTCGCTAATCTGATCCCTGTTATCAATCCCCTTCAGAACTCAACAAATCATATACGACTACGATAAACGCCAAGTACCCTACATAATAATAATAATAATAATAATAATAATAATAATAATAATAATAATAATAATGATGATGATGATTATATTAAAAACTATTGTTTACATAAAAATTTAACAATCAAATTAGTTATTATGTATTTATGTTATATATTTTTTTAACTAAATAATTAATTATCAGAATAATCATTTTTTTTTTATAATAGAACAATAAAATTTGTTTACAGAATAATATAATAAATGTTTTTTATAAAATGCTAAATATATATTTTATAGGAGGTAACTGATGTTTTTTTATATACATGTAATACATTGATGATGACATAGAGCTTTATAAACAAATGACATTCGTATAACTAAACTAAAATGTTTTATTTTTATAAGTTTCATTTATAGGTATTAGTTAGATTATAGTCTCCATTTATTGATAAAAATACATTCCAAATTAAAGGACACATAATGTTTCATTAATTTAATAAATTATGTGTACGTACAAAATTAGTCACCAAATAAATTTTATGTAATACATTTTAAAATATAAAATATATATTAAAAATAAATTAAATAATATATATTAATATCTTATATATAAATACATAATAATTAATTTAATAGTTAAATTTTTATATATATGTGATTTTTTTATTTTATTTGAACTATTTTGGTGAATTGGAGCCACAGAGCGACAACCTAGAAGAGTTCAACAATGGGTACTATTCCGGCAAGAGTTCTGGTGTTGTGCCGCCATGCCTTGCGTACAAATGGTGTCCGGACGCTTGTCAGCTTGCCCATGTGTCCTAAGCTTAATAATTTAATTTGAATTTTTTTCTTTTTTTAATTAAATATTAGCTTGTTTTATATAATTTTATTTTAAATATGAGTTTAATTTTAATACTGTAAAATCATTGAGTCATGGAATTATGTTATTGTAAAATATAATTATATTTGTCTTTTGTTGACGCATTATATAATTAAATGCACATATAAAATTATTTTAAATTAAAATTAAATTTTTTAAATATTTTAAAACCAAAAATATATATATACAAAAAATTAATTATAAAATTAATTATTGTATATTTATATATAAAGATATTTATTATTTAATTTATTTTTTATTTATATTTTAATATATATTTTTTATTAATAATTAATTTAATAGCTAATTTTTATCTACAATTAGTGTGGTTTATTTTGAAAACATATCCAAAGGCTGCGCTGTATTCGAATATTGCAAATCTTCTGACGTTAATAATTTTAAAATTTATTTGAGATCTAAAATTCGTAAAAATATAAATATTTACTCCTTATTTTTTTGTTCACCTAAGATGAAGAGTACACATTCATAATTGAAAAACCAACAACCATTTAGCCATAACTCTCAGCCTGGTCATTATTAACTTTCTTGTTAGCCAATAAACATAAAATTTGCTTTTGCGTCCAAAATATATTGAGTTAAATTCTAAAGTAGCTTTTGAGTTTACGAATTACACTAATTTAATCTTTAATTTATTAATTGTATTATTTATAATTTTAAAATTATAAAAAATATATTTAGTTAGTCCTTTATTTTATTTTTAGTTATTTAATTTTGTCACCAGTAGTGACAAAACAAATGAGTATTACGTTGGAGTTTGTTTGTCTCTGCCATTCTTGAACCCGAATTTCGTCGGAATTTGTCTCTATCATTGTTCAAATAAGAGTCATTTTCACCAAATACATGCCTTTATACTTACTACAGGTCTTGTTGAAGATGACATACTCCTCTCGCAATTCATACACGCCTCTTCGTCGCTTGATTTTTCCTCTTATACCTACTCCGTATTTTTCAATACCCACATGCACTGTCCCGGTATTTTTGTCTACAACAACATTATATGAGCTCTCTTTTCCTCCAATGTCCCTCTTGACCAGTGGAGCTATCGAATTGGCCTTTTTAGCGGCACTGTCGATCTTCCGGAACTTTTTGGAATCAAGCTGGAGCCATCTCAATCGGACTCTAATTCCTCATCGGCAAATACTGTGGCGTTGGGCTCAAACATAGTGGTGCAGTTATCGAGTTAGAAATTGTCAGAAGAAAAGGTTTGAGAGGTGTCGCCGCGAATTATGAAGATGAGATGGTGTCCTACGAAGTGCGGTTGACGTAGAAAAGAATCTAGAAGAGCTCCAAGGAGATGCTAAAGGCGGAGACAAACTCCGACGGAATCAGAATTCCAGAGCGGCCGAGACAAGTTCCAGCATGGTACTCATTTTTTACGTGATTGCCGACAACATAATTAAATGGCCAAAAATAAGATAAAAGACTAGTTAAATACATCCTTTACAACTTTAAAAACGCAAATAATACAATTAATAAGTCAGAAATTAATTCAATACATTTTATAAATTTCAAAAACTACTTTAAAATTTAACTCAAAATATATTTGCATATTTTGCCAAGGCCGTCTCAAATCACGTGGAAGGTGAAAGGTGTCCTTGAAATGGTAAGAAGTGAAGCGTGGATAAATAAATAGGCAACTATTCAAATGAAATATGCTAAAAACATCTTTTTATGAAGATTTTTGAATTAAAAGTGTACTTTGTTTGTTTAGCCACACTTTAAAAAAAATAACACTTTTATAACACATCAAAATTAAACTATACATTTTATCATTAATAGTACAAAAGAAGCATCTTCATATGAAGACCATAATAAAATCTTCGTGGTAGTATCCACCAAATAAATATCTTATGCCACATTGCAGAATCTGTACAAAAACTTTTACATGATTTATTAACCCAAAAAAAAAAAAAAAGTTAAAGTGATAGAATCATATTTTATGGGTCTGCGCAGCTCACGGCTTTCAGCCTTTCAGTGCCTCATCATGAAAAAGGCTTCAACTACGACCCGTACAATAATTGTACAATACGGCCTAAGCCAAATCGCACATGTTAGTATGTATTTTACCAAACTCGTATTGCCGTTATGGGATAATGGGATAAATCGGAAAAAAAAAAAGATTTTCAATAATCCTGTTTTTCTTTTTCGTTTTTTTTTTCAATTCCCATGTAGTTTATTTAGGTCTAATAGTTGAAAAATAGGTGTTTTTTTTTTTTTTTTTGCATAAGAGTAAAGTTGAAATATGTTTTAAAGATACAATTGTGAGATTCATCTTTTCATAAATTAGATAATAATATAGGAAGAATTTCAGGTATGCTATGTATTTTTTTAGAAGTCTGAAATTTCAGTTGTGATCATCATTGAGATATAATATTAAAGAAAACATAAAGTTCAGATTTGTTGATAAAATATACTATGGACATAAAAATTTAGAGTGCTTGTAGATCATATAACCGTTTCTTCCTTTATCAAATTTTTTTTAGGTTAAAATTCTCAATTTGTCCTCCACTCCTCCCTCCTGCAAGTTTGAAAAGCCACCCCAACCATATGGTTTCGGCTGAAATGTAGTCGTGTTAGAAGTTTTTTGTTTATTCTTTTTTTTTTTAATGTGTCTCATGTTAATGTTTAATCATGTTGTTCATATACCAAAAATTAGATATTGTGTAGAAAAATTATATATTTAGTATTTGATAAAAAAAATATTGTTATATTATTATAAACAGATTTTAATTAGACGAATACTAATATTTTTAGATGAAAATCGCATATTAATCAAAGATACTACAAAAGAAAAAAATATAAAAAATCCAAAAAATATCTTCAAATGAAAAATTTATATACAAAGATAAAAAAAAGAATAGTACAAAATTCAAACAAGTTAATATTATAAAACATTTAATTTCTACAAAAATATATGAGAGAAAGAACAAATAAATAACTTTAATAGAAAGCAAAAAAAAAAACAAATACCACATAAAAAAATTAATAAATCTGTTAACTACAAATAATATAAAATAAAAACAAAAAATTAATATGTAATTTTCTACTATTACAATATCAAACACCTATATCTTTTTTTTAAATACATAATATTTCACTTTATATTCTCTTCTAATTGAATAACTATATTAAATTATATACAAATCACAAAATTAATACTTTATACAGTATTTTTAAATTTAATATTAATTTATATATTATTTAATCAATTTATAAATAATTAACATTTTTAAATTTATATTATAAATTGTTTTTTTTTTTGCACATCGTACAAATTTTAGTCTAGTTATTATAATGTCATTTAATAATATTATAAAATTTTTATTATTCATTAATATCATGATTAATTTAATTCATTATCAATGTATCTATTTCACTTAGCAGTAGAAGAGATTCTAATAACAAAAAATTAAAAACTTATTTTTAACGAAAATAAATAAACATTGTTCACGTTGATGATTATAGATAGAGTAAGTTCACCTTAGTGAAACATAACCTTTGTTTCAACAAAATTTTATTAAACTTATTTTATTTAGGATGCAAAATTATTCGTCATCATGCCTTAGATTAAACAAAATTATTAGTCTTAATTATAGTAAGTTAGTGCTAATTAATTTATGACTGGATTGAGATTTAAGAAAAGTTTTATGTAACATTATTTTAGTTTTCTAATAAATTTTAATTGGATAAAATACTATAATAAGCCAAGGAGAATGAAATTTTACACAAATAAGCCAAATGGAAAACTAGTTCATGAATCTACCAATGCACATTACTATATAGTTCGAATCAGGATCATTCGAACTCTATTCACACATAATTTGAATCATGTTGATTCGAATTATACACAAACGCGCACACACACTAATTCGAATCATGTTGATTCGAATTACACTCACACACGCTGCAGATAGTAATTCGAATTGACCAGATTCGAATTACTCATGATTTAATTCTGCCCATTTTTTATTAAAAAATTAATAATTGATTAAAAAAATTAATAATTTAAAAATAAAAAAATATATATTTTATTTTAAGCATTAAAAAAAAGCTAACAAAATATTTTATTTTATACAAAATAATTTTAAAAAATGGTTTAAAAGATATTAGGAGTACTATACAAATTTGTAATGTCCTAATAATTTAGGATATTAAAGAAATACTCTACATAGTCAATAATAATTTAGAAATTAAAAAAAATATAGTTATAACCAATATTTACCTAAATTACTAGAATATTACAAACTTTTATAGTACTCTTAACATTTTTTAAGCTATTTTTTAAAATTATTTTGTATAGAAAATTGCTTAAAATGGCTTAAAATTCCCTTTGTTCTAGGCAAAACAATTTTTAAAAAATGGCTTAAAAAAATGTTAGGAGTACTATAAAAATTTGTAATGTGCTAGTAATTTAGGTAAATATCGGTTGTAACTATATTTTTTTTAATTTCTAAATTATTATTGACTATGTAGAGTATTTCTTTAATGTCCTAAGTCATTAGGACATTACAAATTTTTATAGTACTCCTAACATTTTTTTTAAATTGTTTTGCCTAGAATAAAGGGCATTTTAAGCCATTTTAAACCATTTTCAATGCAAAACAATTTAAAAAAATAGCTTAAAAAATGTTAGGAGTACTATAAAAGTTTGTAATATTCTAGTAATTTAGGTAAATACTGGTTATAACTATATTTTTTTTAATTTCTAAATTATTATTGACTATGTAGAGTATTTCTTTAATGTCCTAAGTCATTAGGACATTGCAAATTTTTATAGTGCTCCTAACATCTTTTAAGCCATTTTTTAAAATTATTTTGTATAGAATAAAATATTTTTTTGGTATAATTTAAATAAATTTATTTAAAAAATTTATAAAAAAATATTCATGAGCTATTAAAAATGCGCAAAAGAGTATTGTATGAAATTCGAATTGATAGCTCATTAATATTTTAAAAAAGTCTCATAATAAAATATTTTGTTAGCTTTTTTTTAATGCATGAAATAAAATATATATTTTTTAATTTTAAATTATTAATTTTTTTAATCAATTATTAATTTTTTAATAAAAAATGGGCAGAATTAAATCATGAGTAATTCGAATCTGGTCAATTCGAATTACTATGTGCAACTTGTGTTAGTGTAATTCGAATCAACATGATTCGAATGAATGTGTGTGCGTTTGTGTATAATTCGAATCAAGATTATTCGAATTTTGTGTGAATAGAGTTCGAATGAACCTGATTCGAACTATATAGTAATGCGCATTGGTGGATTCATGAACCAGTTTTCTATTTGGCTTATTTGTGTAAAATTTCATTCTCCTTGGCTTATTATAGTGTTTTACCCATTTTAATTATCAAATCATTCTTTAAACATTTATTTTGTTAAAAAATTAATTTTTATATTAAATTATTTGCTCTCTATAGATATTCAAATTTTTATTAAATAATAAAAAAAATACTAAAAGATGATCATAATTTATTATTTTTGGTCATCACTTAGTTATTAATGTTTGAAAGTATGGGATAAAGTATGTTCTTGAATTATTAGATTAAAAAGATTATACTAAAAAAATTAAACTAATAGTTAAATAATGATAAAAAATCATAAATTTTGATAGCTTTCTAACATTTTCCTAAATAATAATAAAGGTTGATTTGTCTATTTATTACAGAGTTTAACATGAGAAAAAAATTAATTTGTGCAATAAGTTTAGTAACTAATTTAATAATTAAAATTTGCTGAAAATTAAACTTTTCGACTAAAAAAATTTAAAAACGAATTTACTAGTAAATAATTAATTATTGTTTCCTTCAGAATAGGTAAATAATTAATTATATAACCTATATATGTATTCGGGTAAAAAACTGAAATGAGTCAAGGGTAGCTCATATTTATCCAAATCCGCCAAATTAAATTTTGCTACAAGAATCTACCAGATCAAATTTTTATGTAATTCGAATCGAAAGGATTCGAAATAGCTTTGCAAGTAATTCGAGTTGATTGAATTCGAATTAATCCCTATCACTCTTACCAAGTAATTCGAATAAAGTTGTACTGAATTATGCATGGAAAATTGTCACGTAATTCGAGTGGAGTTCATTCGAATTATAAAGGAGTAGTTCGAGTTATATTAATTCGAATTACATGGAGAAGGACACACGAGTGTAGTTCGAATCATATTGATTCGAATTACTTGATTTTGGCTACACTTAGTAATTCGAGTCGAGTTGTTTCGAATTACAATGGATTCGCCTATATAAGGAGTTCAAACCAAGTTCATTCGAATCACTATCTCATTCTCATACCCCACCAAATCCCAGAGAGAACGACCAACATTCGGGCCGAGTAAGACCGGAGCGGCATATTCAGGCGATGGGGGACGATCCGGGGAGGCTTTATCGTTTGGATGGAATTGCTCATATCGCCGGGGTGATCAACGACGAGGTTAGTGGTCGCTGATGTTGCGCTGTTTATAGTGTTTTCTGTTAAGATAGTGGTTTTATGATAGTGGTTATATGATAGTAGTTTTATGATATTGGTTTTATGATAGTGGTTTTATGATAGTGGTTTTTGTTAACAGTTTTTTATAGTGGTTTATGTTATTGTTAGTGGTTTAGGATAGTGGTTTGAAAATAGTGGTTTAGGAAAGTGGAGTTGGCCAGTGGTTTTTGTTAATGGTTTTTGATAGTGGTTTATGTTATTGTTAGTGGTTTAGGATAGTGGTTTGAAAATAGTGGTTTAGGAAAGTGGTGTTGGCCAGCGATTTTTGTTAATGGTTTTTGACAGTGGGTTATGTTAGTGTTAGCGGTTTAGGATAGTGGTATAGGCTAGTGGTTTTTGTCATCGGTTTTTGTTAGTAGTTTTTGTTAATGGTTTTTGATAGTGGTTTTAGTGTTTGTTAGCGGTTTAGGGAAGTGGTTTAGGGTAGAGGAATAGGCTAGCGGTTTTTGTTAACTTTTTTTAGTGGTTAATGTTTGTTGTTTTTTGTTAATGGTTTTTGCATCGAACGATAAAAATTTTTTTCTTTATGAAATGAATTGTATATGTTAGTGGTTTGTGAAAATATTCTAATTATGCGGTTCATCTACTGTCCAGCCTCGGCGTTGCATATCCAGCGTTAGGCGGCAGCAGGGGATGCGTCTTGATGAGAGGTACGTTCCGTACTTGCAAATGGCCAGCTTGTACCATCTTGCGAGACTGAACGACAGATGGTTCCGACTAGACGAGCCGCTAGTCAGTGCATTCGTGGAGAGGTGGCGGCTTGAGACGCACACCTTTCACATGCCGTTCGGAGAGTGCACCATCACACTTCAGGACATCGCATACCAGCTGGGGTTGCCGGTGGACGGTCATTACTTCAGTGGTTGCCTCACAGACTTCCACCTATACATTGAGGGTGGGAGGCCTGCTTGGACGTGGTTCCATGAGTTGCTTGGTGTCTTACCACCTGAAAACCAAATTCAAAAATTTGCAGTCAACTGCACATGGTTCCAGGAGACATTTGGAGAGTGTCCCGACGGGGCCGACGATGAGACAGTTAGGCGCTTTACCCGTGCCTATATCATGATGTTGTTGGGGACGCAGCTGTTTGCCGACAAGTCCGGCAATCCTATACACATCAGATGGCTACCCTTTATTGCTAGACTTGAGGAGATGGGTGGCTACAGTTGGGGGTCGGCGGCACTAGCATGGTTGTACCGATGCATATGCCGAGTCGCCAACAAACATGTAGTGAAGTTAGCTGGGCCTCTACAGTTACTGCAGTCTTGGATCTTTTGGAGGTTTCCTTCCTTTAGGCCTCCTGGGTATGATGCATTTAGCTGGCCCCTTGCCTCGAGGTACCTTTATTGTTTTGTATTATGTATCGTTATGGTATTCACTTTCAATTATGCAAGCAATTTGATGTCCGTTAGAATGACTCACGAATGCATTAACAAGTTTAACTTGTTACGCAGGTGGTCTGGTTACAATCCTGGGATTAGCAACAAGGGACCTCGGGTGCAGATGGCTCGCCTGAAGATCGACTTGTTACAGCCTCGGGATGTAAGTACACTGAGCTCATATCTATATCTAGTCGTTCTTTCAGTTTATATTTTCTAAAAGAGACCTCTTATTGATTTTATATGGTTTTTTCAGTTCATATGGATGCCCTATAGCGCACTCGACGTCATCCAAGTTGTCCATCCGGAGGTCTTGGAGCCTCGGCATACGATGTTATGGCGGTGTGTGATGTCCCTAATATATTTTGCGGTTGTTGAGTGGCATCAGGTTGATAGAGTGTTACCCCAGTTTGGTGGCGTACAGGCCCCACCGCATCCCCCCTGAACATCGACTTCTTGATGTCGAAGGACAGGAGAGGAGGTGACCGTTGGTTCCCGGCGCACTTACCTGACTGGCATCTTCACTGGCAGCATCGTGCGGAGCACATTTTACAGTTCGACATTGTGGCCGACCCTGGTCCCTCGCATGATTTCTTGGCATGGTGGCATCAGCATGGGAAGAGATTCCTGTCGCAAGAGATGTACTTGGGGGATCCACGAGGTATTCCTATTCCGGAGGAGGCGACTCAGAGGGGGTGCAGGCCGAGTTCTTGAGATGGACCGAGTCCACGATGTTCCTGATAGACGTCGTGTAGAGAGGAGAGCTCGAGTCGGGACACGTCGTAGCCAGCGTGAGCATGCCTGGCTCGATCATGCTATGGAGGAGGTTGAGGACGCAGGTAGGGGTCGCGGGAGACGACGTGGGCGTGGAGGCAGGAGGAGGGGGGCTGATGCTAGAGATGATGCACATCAGGCTGGGAGGGTTGCAGCTGGAGGAGGTGAGGCAGTTGGGGTTGAAAGGCCCCATCAGGGGGGCATGATGGTGAGTGGTATGGATCAGGTATGGGAGATCCCTCTACTCACACTGACGCTGGGCTTGGAGATTATTTCGTCGGTGTTCCCGGTGACGATCAGACACTTCAGAACAGTACTCCATGGGTGAGTTCGGACTCCATGTTTCCAGACTTCCTTGGTAGTGACGGGATTGTGGCAGAGTTCGGAGGACCGCATTTCCTTGAGGATATCCAAACCATCATGCAGGAGGATGATGCTGCACGAGGACGGGCTCAGCCGACGGCGACACAGGCACCGTTAGATGTAGATCTGAACGAGCTTGCCACGGTGCCTCCTGTGCAGACTTTTGCACTGGGTGGGACGCCAGCATCCGCACATACTCTAGGGTCACATTCAGTTGCCGGCCCATCATCATCCAGACCGGTACATGTCTCGCCCAGGACACCGACAGAGGATGCTGAGGATGATGACCACGACTCGATTGAGGATGAGGAGCCGATGATTCGGAGAGGTCATAGGACACGGGTTCCACGCCGTTGTTTCACGGGTTCTCACCTCCTTAGATGATTCGGGGATCGTCATGTATTTCTTGTAGTCATGTTTTTATTTTGTTTCTTCTTAGTTGGTTATCGGTGTTATGTATGAGCTACTTTATGTTTTTGTGCATCCAGCAGTTACTTTGATGTTATTCAGTGTTTTATCAGACACCTAGTTAGAAGGTGTACTTTGGTTATGTAACTTAACTCCATAATTATAAAGACATTCAACAAACATATTTGGTACGAAATACAACTTTCATGAATTATAAAACAGAACTTAGTTTCACCTAGAACATTGGTTGCTAAGTTAAATAAAATACACGTGCTGAAGTTAATACAATTAAAAACAGAGAAACCAACGTTCCTATTCATTCCCCCCTGTGCCTGTGGGTCATCCGGCCTGCGGACAACTATGACGAGTGTGTCCAGGTTGCCTGCAGAGGCCACACCTCTTTGGTCGGTTTGGATCTGCATCATCCATGTTGGTGCGTATGCGAGTAGACCTCGGCCGACCCTCCCTCGCACGCCTCATGTTCGGATCAGGTATAACGGTGGGCCCGACATATGGTGGCCAGAAACCCTCCGGAATGAGAGGTGTGAATCCCATCTGATAGACACCGAAAACAGAACTCAGGCGATATACTTCGTGGACGTAAGGCTGCCAAGTTAGACGTGAATAAGCACAGCATGCAAGTGCGTGAGGACACGGCAAATGAAGTGCTTGGAAGTATCCACAATCACAAGTCTGAGACCCTAGTGAGACCCTGTAGGTACCAAGTGAGAAGGGACCTGTCGGAGTCGTTTCAGCCACGGTGTACTCCGAGTTATCCCTGTCATAAACAGTCACCTTGAAGCACCTGGCCGTCTTCAGGTTTGCCTCGATACACTTTACCAGGTATTGACTGAATTGTTGTCCGGTACCCATCTGAGCCTGGGCCTCCCTCCCCTTACGGACAAATAGTTCCGCAAGCCTTCCGTATGTGGCCTTCACCAGCGAGCACACAGGGAGGTTCCTTACCCCCTTCAGGATTGAATTCACACACTCAGATATGTTGGTCGTCATGTGCCCAAATCTCCGACCCTCATCATAGTACTGTGTCCACAACGAGTACTCAATCCGGTTCGCCCAGTCACACATTGCCGGATTCTCAGACCGCAGAATGTCAAACCAGTAGTCAAACTCCACCTCGGTCTTCGCATATGCAGCGTTCACAAGAAGCCTCCGGGCATCTTTGCCCTTGAAGGTGAGGGCGAAATTTGCTGCAACGTGTCGAATGCAGAATGCTCGGTATGCAGCCGGAGGTAGCCATCCCCCATCGGGTGCCTCGAGTGCTGCCTTGATGTCGTTATGCCTATCTGAAATAACTAACAGACCTGGCTGAGGTGTCACGTGCTGACGGAGGTAGGAGAGAAAGAAGGACCATGACTCAGCATTCTCACCCTCAACTAGTGCGAATGCCACAGGGAGTATGTTGGAATTCCCGTCCTGTGCAATCGCCACAAGCAACGTTCTACCATACTTGCCATATAGATGGGTGCCGTCGATACTCACCAATGGCTTGCAGTGACGAAATGTCTCGATACAAGGGGAAAAGTCCAGAACATCCTATGAAAATAAGCCTGGGACTCGTCCACCTGTCCCCCAACTCGAACAGGGCAAGTCCTGATGACTGCTACAGTACCAGGCATCGTCAACTGAACTCCTAACACCCACCGAGGGAGCTCGTTGTACGACTCATCCCAGTCCCCATAGATGATTGCAACCGCCTTCTCCTTCGCCATCTACACCCTCCTATATGTAGGCCTGAAGCCAAAGTGTTCAGCCGTGGCATTTAGAAGCACCTTGATGTTGATGGATGCGTCAGCCCTAACCATTGGCATAATGAATGTCGCTATCACATGGTAGTCCAAACTCCTATGGTCGCTGGAGATGGAATTGGCGAGACAGGTATGCGGTCCGTTGTACCGCTTGACTTTCCAAATGCCCTTGCGTTGCCGGAGACTCAACCGAATCAACCATGTGCACCCATTCCCAAACTCAGAACACTTTCCCACGTACCTGCGATAGTCAGACTCAACTACCTTGTACTGTACCCCTCAGCGGATGCTGTACGTCTTCACACTCAACAGCGCCTCATCTTTATCCTTAAATTGTTGACCAACCTGGAACTCTATCATACCGGTAGACCCTTCCGTATCTCTAGCGCCAAATCCAGCAAGCTGGCCAGGATATTCGTCCTGCCTCATGGCATCCAGGTCCAAAGATGAAAAATGGGGTGGGTACTGCTGTGTGCCAGAACTTGATCCACCAGTAGCCCTTATCGGATCACTCACTCCAACATCATCGCCGCTTTCATCAGCGATCATATCCGGCTCGACATCATCGTCATCTGGATCATCAAACAATCCCTCTCCAACACCAGCCGGTGTAGGACACTGTACTTCGGTCGGAAGATGTTCCCCATGTCCAACCTCGTCTCCAACGTTGCCGCTGAGATCAACAGCAAACGATGGGGAGGCGGCAAGTTGGATCGCTGGCTCATACACTGGGACGGAGGATGAAGCAACCACAGGTCTCGAGCTCGAACCGGCCACCGCGGCTATAGTGTTGGCATTCCGGTTCGACCCACCCGAGCTGGATACGACGTCAACCAACTTTACCAACAGCTCTGGTGTCCTGACCTCGGGAAACTGCCTACGAGAAATAAACATGACCTGCAAGTCCTCATCACTCCCGATCGTGAAACAATCATACTTCACCGTATCATGGAGCACCGTGATTGGAATGCGATAGAAAAACTTCTTAACCCTTTTCACTCCTTCCAGACCAAGCTTCACCAGCACGGAGCTAACGAGAGCATCGTAGCTGGTCGTTGGGCTCACGATAATACATAGAATATCCTTATCAGTGAACTTCACGCCAGACCGAGTTTTTCTCTTAATCGATCCTCTGTGGTGTACTAGCACTAAAAAACTATCCTCACTAGCCATCTCACCTCTTTGTTGGTTGCAACATGAGTTCACAGCATATATATAGAGCTCCGCTCCATACTAATTCGAATCAACTTCATTTGCACCATATATATATAATTCGAATAAATTCCATTCGAATTACCATGTATTAGTAATTCGAATCTATATGTCTCGAAATATGCAATTCATCACCATTTCATACTAATTCGAATTAACATAGTTCGATTTATATTTGTATAATCGATTCTTATTGATTTGAATTACGTGACAATTTTCCATGCATAATTCGGTACAACTTGATTCGAATTACGTGGTAAGAGTGATAGGGAGTAATTCGAATTCAATCAACTCGAATTACTTGCAAAGCTATTTCGAATCCTTTCGATTCGAATTACATAAAAATTTGATTTGGTGGATTGGTGTAGCAAAATTTAATTTGGCGGATTTGGGTAAATATGAGCTACCCTTGGCTCATTTCAGTTTTTTACCTTATGTATTCTGTTGGGGTCATTATAACATATTAGAACACTAATTAAAAAATTATCTATTCCTTTTGGACATACATCAGTATTAAAAAATAATTATCTATTTATCCATCTTAATTTCATAATAAATGTTATCTTTTATCTGCAATAATAATTGAATTGCTTTTATCAATTGAAAGTTATTAAAAAATTTAACTTATTTTAATTATTCTTTTAATTTTTAAATTAAAAACTTTAAATTTCTTATCGTTTTGTTTTTTTTTTAAATATATATTGAAACTTAACTTATTAAATATTAAAAAGACAATTAAAAAATATATTAAAACCCTTAATTTTCTTTTAGGTGTTCTCATAACAATTCCATACAATACTCGTGTTTTATTTTATTAATTGCCTTTCATATTACTATATATAGTGGATTCATTATTATTTTTTATTTTTATTTAAAAAGATTAATAAACAAAACCTACAAAAAATATTAGATGAAAAATTTATTTTTGTAATAATCAAATTTTAATCGAATCGTGTTAGTTATATGCACATATACGTAAGTATCTTTTTTCTTTTTTTTTTTCATCCTCTTTCTCTAGTCTTTTTCTCTTTCTCTGTTTTTACCTCCTTTTTTAAATTTGTAAAATTTAAAATATTTTTATAATTTTCAAATAAATTTATGTATTTTATTATGTTATTTTTTATTATATCTTTATATAATTTAACTTAAAAACTAATTTATTTGAATAAAATTTACTATTTTTAAGAGAAATATATGAAGACACATAAATTGTTTTATGTCAATAATAAAACATATAAAAGAGAAAAAAAAAGATATAAAAAAGTATTTGCACTATTTAAAATAATTTTTTGTGTTATGAAACTAAATTTTTGTATTTTTTTATTGTTATTCAACAAAAAATTACACAATTTAAAATAAATTTATTTTATATAACTAAAATTCTTGGGTTTTTTTTTATTAAAAAAAAACTTTGTACTTTTCTATTTTATTTCCTTTTCTTGTTTTATATTTCTTGGCACTTTTTACATGATAATATTTAATAGGTTCATTTTTTACATGTTCTAAAATGTCACTTACTTTTTTTTATAATTAAATTCATAATACACTCTGAATAATTTTAGTTTTTTTCTTACTTAATATTATTTATATTTTTTAATAAAAATATAAGATTTTAAAATTAAATTGAGTTTGTTTTCGTATACATATTATAACTTTTTAAAAATATATTGGTATTTAAAATTTTTTCTATTTCATAAATATGATTTGGAATAGATTAACTTAGCATAATTTTACTATGTATACATAATGACTTGAGAATTTTATTAAAAATAATAGTATATATAATTTTAATATTTAATAATATTTATCAATTACTATCAATGTTAGAAAATACACATATAACGAATTAAAGTTATGCCAAATGGAACTTCATAGCATGATTGGATTTGCACTAGACTTGGGTTCAAGCCTTCAACTTTGTGCTCATTGTTCAGCATCGACTGCAACATAATTACCAAATCTTGAGGGATGTTTATAGTAATTTATTGCACACAATATGACAAAATTTTTAACTTTTACCGGACCGTACTTGGCATATCAGTGTTACAATAAAGTGAATGGCACATTTAAAAGTTTTCCAATAATATATAGTATAAATTATTTTATGATATGTTATTATTTAATTTATGAAATGATTATTTTAGTTTACTATTATTTTTAAATTATAATTTTTAAATTATAAATTTTCAATCTTAAATTATATAACTCTAAATTTGGAGTAGTTTAAAAATTTTGAATAATTTTGTAATGAAGTTAGTAAAAGTTTATAAACTAGATCCCATTTTTATAAGTATGATTTCATTTTTTTTTCGAAAATAAATTGTTTAGATTTAAAACATTTGTGAAAAGAAATAGTAGTTTAATCTATAAGTTAGTTTTTGAACAAAATAAAATTTTACACATTAAACATGAACCCGTATAACTTTCCTACTGTATACATATAAATAGGATTTTTTATTTTAATAAATAAATTAATTATAATAATTACTGAAATAAATAATTTAAAAAATATTTATCGAAATAAATATTCTTCTTGCCAATGAGTAATAGCTCAAATGGCATAGTCTCCCCATACTCAATTAAGAGGTTGCGGGTTCGAGTCTCCTATCTTTAGTAAAAAAAATAAAATAAATATTCTTCTTTAATTTTGTTTACACTGTAAACGAGATAATTTTGTATGTATCTTACTTATATATGTATTTATAAATAATTAAATATAATTTTTGAAAATAATAAAAAATATTAATGATTTAAATTGGACCAAACTCTTAAAAATGAAATGTTTCAAATAATAGAAAAGATTGACGATTTTAAATAATAAAAAAGATAAACAGTCAATCTTAAATAATAGAAAAAATAAACTGTCATTTAAAATAAACACGTTAACTAGTTTACTGGGATGGACTCTTATTCATGAATGGAAATTATCTAACCAATCAATCCATATCCATTGAATTCTTTTTGGGATAAGATTATTTAAATTATATTTTAAATTTTATATATTTCTATACAACAAATGAAATTTTTATGTACTCCCATATAACAAATAAAATTTTAAATTTTTATATAAATCCTAATAAAAAGCCGTCCATGGAGGTAAGTAAGTGAATGGAAAAAACACTAATGAGTTATAGTTCAAATGACATAGTCTCCTCATACTTATTTAAGAGGTTGCCGGTTCGAGTCTCTATATCTTTGTAAAAATTTAAACTGTAAATGAGATAAGAAAAGGGTAAATATTTTTTAAATTATTTATTTCAATAATTATTATAATTAATTTATTTATTAAAATAAAAAATCCCATATAAATAACAAACAATAGAAAATGTAAATATCTTTAGTCATACATATATCAATAAATAATAAAATCACCAAAAAATATAAATAATATGATATTTATTTTATTTATGTTAAAAATATTCGTTGAAGCTGTTGTCTTTAAATAAATAGTAAATAACAGGTTAAATTATTTTATTAATTTTATTAAATTTATAATAAAAATTTTTATATTTTGTTCAGTTGAGTCTCTAAACCAATTTAATTTTTGTAATTAAATTCTTATTATAATAAATATTAAAAAATATTTATAAAGTGTTAATTTATTATTATATTTATTTTTTATTACGATTGATAAAAATAAAAGAGTGTGCTAAATGGATAGACCTAATTATAAAATTTAAAATAATTTAAAATTTTAACTTAAAATATATATACATATATAAATTTAATTATAAATTTGATAAAATTAATAAAACTAACAGAATAATTAAATCTAAATAAAGTTAAAATTTAAAATAAGAAATATCATAAAATTAACATTAAATTGTGAGAAGAAGAAAAAAACTTAGAAAGAGAGACAGAAATGAAATGAGAACATTAGAATTCGAAGAAAGATAACCCCACGGCATGGTGAATCCTCATCTTTCATGAAATTCAGAAACAATGAATGAAGGGGATAGGGCCACAGAGCCATACATTGCGAGACACGCGTCTCCGTACCCGCGCAATGATGCCGTGAAATGAAATGTCTCACAACCACCCACTGTCCTCGGTGTCTTCAACATCCATCCATTGCTAATTTGCTACATTTCTATTTTCCATTTTTTCCTGCAACTAATTTTTCCTCTAAATTTTTAAATTCCAATTTTGTTTCACAAACTAAAATTATTGTTAAGTTTATTAATATTAAAAATGTTAAATTTTTGTTTTGACAAATGATTTATATGGTATTGAAAATTTTAGTTGTTTTATAATTTTTTTTTCTATTAAACATTTAACCAGCGCTATAAAACAATTGAATAAGAGTTTATCATTTTTTAAGATAATTTACGCTAATAGAATAAATAGAGTTTAAAATTACACAGATGTGTTAAATTAGAATTGGTTACATATTTTGTTTTAAACATTTTTATACGGGCAATTTACACTATAATAAACTGAATGAGATTTAAAATTATGCAGATGTCCTAAATCAATTTTTATTACATGTATGTCCTAAATTAATTTTGCATAATTTTAAACCCTATTTAATTTATTAGTATAAATTACCCTTTTTATATAAATCGAATCAAGTTTTAACTTTTATACCATCTTAAAAGGTGATATTTTATAATAATTTCTCAACATTAAAAATTTTGGTAATAATTCTTTAGATGCTAATGAGTCAAATGATAATTTTTAATAAATTTTTAGAAATTATTTATTATTCCATTTTAAATTCATAAGTTTGTAAAATTGTAGATCTTTTGAAATTTGAACTAAAACACAAAAGTTATATTTCTATTCTTATTCGTTTTAATTTTTTTATATTATACACTACAATAAAAACTTTGAGTATTGTCGGATTCCTCAAATATATCTGATGGTAATCAATTTACTGTCAAAAACAATCTGACGGTATAAACCTCACCAGTAAATGTTTACCATTGGATTTATTTCGTACCGTCAGATTTTGTGACAGATTACCAGCTCAGGAGCCCCAGTTGGTTACCGTCGAATGTTTTCGATGGTAATGTTGGTGCCAAAGCATATTTTTACGCGTCATGTTATCGTCGGATTATTCCTACGGTAATTCTGATGGTAATGCCATTTTATTTTATTTTTAAAATTTGAAATAAATGGCAATTTTAAATTGAATTTTTTTTCACATAATTAGTGATCAATTATAATAAAAATTTTATTTAAAATAATATAATGTGCAAATTAAATAAAAGTCAAGTGCACCAAATAAATGTATCAAACAATAAAACAAAAACCTAATATTTACAGATTCAGATAGTCGTCGTTGTCGTTGTCGTCAATCCCGTGGCCCTGAGTCGGCGGTGCAGGAGGCGATGACGATGTCCGTGTGCCACCAATGCTACCGCTATCACCTGCAACAGGACCGCTACCATCAGCAGGGTCGATGCCAGCGGCATGCATTTGGGCCTGGTACACTTTCATCTGAGCCTCCATACGTTGCATCCGCTCCAGCGACTCCCTAAATTTTAGCCTGAGCTCATTCGTAGACGTCACGCAGGTGAGGATCTTCTGATACCTCTTCCGATAATTGTTAAGCTCCTGAGCTTGCTGGTGAAGGCTGCAGTGGAGCTCCTGCACCTGGAGCCTCAAATCCACGCCTTCCTCGGACTGGACGGCTGGACTGGTGGTGGAGCCTGACAACGGCCTCAACATCGAGGTGCGAAGGCTGCTGGCGAGGAACGGTCCCATCCCGTATACGAGATTCTTGTACAGGGCTGAGGCGATCTCGCGCCAAACTGCATCGGGGTCCACAATTGAGGCCATAGCTCCATCAGTGACGTCCTTCCCACTTTGCTGAGATTGCTGAATCACGGACGCTAATCTCTGTGTGTAGGACTCTTGTGCAATTAACACAAGTTACTGTGTGATTAGTAAACTAAGATAAATATACAGTTAATATCTAATAAGAAAATAGCAGAAGATAATCAAACGTATATTTATTCACATAATGGTCATGAGACCACTGATCAACAAATCTCGTTTTGTTCTTGTGGGTGTACTTGAAGGTCTCCACCAATGTGGCCTCGCGGTCCAACGACTTTGACTATAGAAATTACATTGAGATACAAAATTATTAGAATGCTTAGTAATGATATGCAAAACATATAACATAACGAACTTGTTAAAAATATTAAAGGAACTACATACCAGCCTAACCTTCATCTTCATGAAGGTCGCCGAACTGCTGGTGTACTTTGACAATATCTCTGATGCCCTGTTCGCTTGGTTGGTGAGATGCTGATGCCTGAACCCCGCATCATTCTCCTAATGAGTGAACAAGCCCTTCTTTACCTCTGGTCCGAGCCAGCACGTCTGCTGGTCCTGGCCGTTACGAACATCATTCAGCATCTGCTGGAGCCGCCTACCCATCTTATAGTCGAAGATCTTTCGGATCGCCAGGTCGTGTTCAGCATCCCAAATGAAGTATAACTGCAACAAAGAAGCTTTAAATTCAGTTAAACAAGATAGATAGAGGATATAAACTAGCAAAAAAGAATTAAAATAGAAATAATGAAAGTAATTACCACCCATTTTTCAAACCAGCGTTAACTAGTCTTAGCGGAAATCTTCGTGTAGTTGGGTCAAGAATCAACCATTTGTCATCTCCTGAGTACACGTGTTTGGGTTCGGCAAAAATCTAACAACAATCCATAAACAAGAATCAACCTAAATCTACTAAATAGGAATAAGATTTTCAGGAAATCTCAGCAATAACAGGAATCATAACCAACAAAATTAGAAAACAATAACTAGCAGCATTCCAAATCAACCTAAATCCACTAAATAGGAATCAATTTTTTAGGAAATCTCGGCAACAACAGGAATTGTAATCAACAAAACTAGAAGATAATAAACAGAAAATTTCCAAATGAACCTATCTACTAAACAGGAATCAATTTTTCAGGAAAGCTCAGCAACAACAGGAATCATAATCAACAAAAATAAAAAATAATAAACAAAAAATTTTCAAATCAACCTAAATCCACTAAACAAGAATCAATTTTTCAGAAAATCTCAGCAACAACTGGGATCAGAAAAAAAAAACTAGAAAACAATAAACAGGAAATACATGAGCATTGAACATGATACTTACCCCATGCCGCCATCAGGCCAAATGCGCAACTATGCGATGGTAGGTGGTGGAGGGGCATCAACTGCTGCATCACTGACGTGGCTGGACTCCGGCACCGCGGCATCCGTCGTTGGACCTGGCATCGCCGTGGATGCGAGCTGTTAAATGGTGGGAAGCAATGTTGTCGCCATGGACGACGGCACGTAGTTGGTGTTAGGGACCATGATGAACGGTTGTTCCGCTAAACCCGCAACATGTGGTGTGACTGGGGTGGTCGGAGTAGAGGGAGTGGATCCAGAAGTCCCGGGGATACCGGAGAAAACCCTCCTTCTGCCTCGACCATGGCTGCGACCACGACTGGTAGCCTGATCTGCAGCACCTCTTCCTGTCGTCATGTCTGCATAAATCAAAATTAGCCGTAACACAGTAAATCAACATATTTCAGACAATGTCAAACAACTCCAACAACAATATTCAATAATTCAGTTTAGTAATCGAAACACTTTTCAAAGTTGAAATTCAAAGTTCAAAATCAAAATCAAAATAAGAAAAACCAATTCAACAATCAACAAAACCTCAGCATATTCATAAACTCAAATTCAGCCATCTTCAAACACGTATAAAAATGGACAGCTCAATATAACTTAATTTCTCAATCTTTTTTTATCTATTAAAATAGACAGCTCAGCAATAATTTTTTTGATTTAAAAAAAATATTTTAGCCAAATATAGAGATTTAATTAACTTAATATAGAGATTTCAATTAAAAAAACAAACAAAAACAAAATATAGAGATTTCAATTAACTCAATATAGAGATTTTAATTAAAAAAAACAAATAGAGGCACAACATAAAAATTTCAATTAACAATATAGAGATTTCAATGTAACCTATTGTTATAGAGGTAGAATCGAATCAAAGAGAAGAAGCTGGGTAGCGGCGGTGGTAGTAGCGGTGACGAGTAGACACCAGAGAATGGAGGCTGGGGAACAATGGTGGTGGCTCTATGGTGCTCGCCGGCGGTTCGGAGGATGGAAAAGAGGGAGAGTAGAGGGAGAAGAAGAAGAATGAACAGGTCTCGAGGGTGGGTTGAGCGATTGCGATGGAGAGGGGGCTGTGGTGGTGGCGGTGTAGGCGGCGGCAGATGGTGGTTTTGGGGAGAAGGAAGGAGGGCGATGGCGGTTTAGTGAGAGTGGGAGTGAATCCAATGAGAGAAAAGAGGGTTCTCATTTTGAATTTACGTCTATTTACCGTCGAATTTATCGTTTAAATTTTTTTATGGTAAACTTTTGCAGGTCACCAAAACACATCATTCCACCCTCCTTTGCCCCTCATGTTCCTATATTCTCTCTCTGTTTTTTCTTTTCTTTTTCTTTGTGTCGATGAGTGAGTGTAAAAAAGAGTGTGTCTAATTTTAGAGATTTAGAGTTAGGGTTGGATAAAAATGAGTTAAGATTATTGAGGATGTAATAGTGATAGCATAGAGATGTGACCTGTATGCAATGATAAAGTGTGGATTGAGTTTGAAAATGCACAGATTTGTGAGAAGAGGGTGAAAGAGAGATGTTATTTTGATTTTATTTTAATAGGAGCAATTTGGTCCAAAAGTTAAGAAAGAATGATTTTAATTTGAAATATAATGTTGAGGACCATTTTGAATAATAAAAGATTAAGAATGATTTTGATTTTGATCCCAAATTTTAGGGACCAAAACAACACTTATTTCTATAGAAATTTTGTACACAACACAAAAATTTTTGCTGCAAATATATTTTGTTGAGTCAATGTTCTGAGCATGTCGTTCTTCAAATATATTTGTGTTTTGTATGTTTTGTTAGTTGGGTCTCAATATTTTGGATATGTTACCTTTCAAAAATTTCTATGATGTGCACCAAAATTTTTATGTTGTACTTGTGCCCCATATTTTCTATGCTGTATATATTTTGTTAGTTGAGTATCAATATTTTAGATATGTAGTCCTTCAAAAATTTGTGTAATGTGTATTAAAATGTCTGTACTCAATATTTTTGCTAAACATATATAGAAAAAGAAGAAGATGACCACAACAATGTTAAAAAAATGCGCGTACAATAAGTCAAACTTGATTGGACTTGGTTTGAGAATTACTTGGCCGTTTAGGTTTGTTGATGTGTGTTATAGGTCCACACATAATAAATTGAAAGTGTACTTCTTTCTTCTTGTTTCAGGTATATAGCTGTCATAATAATTTTCAACTAAATTACCAAAAAAAAAAAATACTATTCGTACAATAAAATTAGTTATTAGTGTATTTGTATATAAATACATGTGTGATTTAATTTATTTTTAATGTGTATTTATATTCTAACATGTATTTTATACTAGTGACTAATTTTGGTGGCTAATATTAGTGTACACGTAATTCTTACTAAAATAGTATCTAAAAGTCTACATCGCTAATAAAAATAATTCCAAAAGATACTAACAACAAATAAGTCCCGAAAATATTTAAAAACGCAGCAAAAAAAATAAATATTAAATATATATTCTAAAATAATACTTTAGAGATTCGATTATGGTACAAGTTCTTGCAAAAATTATTAGAAAAATAAGATATTTTCATTTCTTAAAAAAAATTGTAAATGGCTAAATTGTTTTGAAAATTTGTATCAAATGATAGTCGTTTGCAAAATACGAAAGTTTTTTTTGTAACTTATAAAAAATAATATTTATTAACTCTTTTTATCACATTTTCAAATTATACATGAATTAATTTGTTGATAATATTTTTTAAGATTTTTTTTGTCAGTGTTTGAATCTTTTCGATACCGAATTAATAATTAACTCAGTCAAATTATTTAGAGATAAATATTGTTTTGGTCCTAAGATCTGAAGTCAAAATAAGAATCATCCTAACCTTTTTTTGTTTGAAATAGTCCTCAATGTTCTATTTAGTATTAAAATTGTTCTTTTAAAAACAATAATTTTTTAAAAGACAAAAATACTTTCACTACACCCTACCATCACCACCCCAGACTTCCTTTTCATAGTCACTACTACCACCACCAATACCTCATAATTTTGTTTTTTTTTAATCAATAACATCAAATTCTTCAAATTCAACAAAGTTCTGAGAATCGGATCAGTCATCGAACCGCTCTAGTCACTGATTTACTGGTCCAACCAGTGCAACCATTGTTCAACCAAAAAAACTGTTTTAAAATAAAATAATAAATAAATTATAAATAAACATTCTAAAATATAATTATAGCCTAATATAAATCTTAAAATATCTTCTAAATTTAAAACACTATATGAAATATCATCAACCAAAAATAAAAAACAGCAGCATAAGTAGTGCATAACAATGCAGAGACAAGCAAAGTACATGGTATGACTTGTTAATTTCAAGCACATTAATTTTAGAAATTATTAATATCATAGTTGATTAATCAACATTCATCAATCTCCAACAAATATCCATCCCACAGTAGTTAAAAATTATCAATAGCAGATGGAATTTTCTCTGCTTGGTCATAATAGGAAGGTACCTTCCATAAGAGAAAAGAATATTCCTCTTGAACACTTCCTTTTGAATAACTGGAACATGGTGAAATTAGATACGAATATTATGTTAAAGTTCTTTCCTGGTAAAATAACCAGCAAACAACCTTCTTTGGCATCCTAAATATTTATCCTCAAGAATTTACAATTTCATGCCAAGGAAGCTCCAAATTCCAAATCCAACGAAGAAAGAGCAGAAACCACCAAAGAAGCTCCTAATTCACAATTAATCATCTTAAACCAGAAATCAATAAATATATCAATTAAAATTCAAAAACAGCATATTCACTTTTTTCAGAAATTAAAAAGAACAGTAGCAGAATAAAAAATCCATTTTTAACAACACAAAATCAATAATTTAATTTTAATCCACATTCAGAAATCAATAAATCACTAAACGAGCAAAAAAGCAAGACTCGAAGAAGTGAAAAATCGTGTAAGCCTGTAAGGAATCCCATTAACCTCCGACAAAGAGCAGAGCGACAAACAAACGACGGCGAGCAGGGAGACGACGGCAACAAACAGACGGCGAGCAAATCCAACCCTCAACCAAACGACGTGCCGAGCCACAAGAGAGTGGCTGAGTTCTAGATTGTAACAGCCCAGATCACCCGCTAGCACGATATTGTCCGCTTTGGCACACAAGGCCTCACAGTTTTGTCTTTGACGATAGGGATGATAGCCGAAGTCCTCCACACTCACTCGTCAAAACACGTCATGCTAGGGAGATGTATCCACACTCTTATAAGGCATGCTTCGTTTCCTTTTTCAACCGATGTGGGACCTTACAATCCACCCCCTAAGGGAGTCCAGTGCCCTCGCTGGCACATCAATCCGGACTCCGGCTCTGATACCATCTGTAACAGTGCAGACCACCCGCTAGCACGATATTGTCCGCTTTGGCACGCAAGACCTCACGGTTTTGCCTTTGACGATAGGGATGATAGCCGAAGCCCCCCACACTCACTCGTCAAAATGCCTCATGCTAGGAAGAGATATCCACACCCATATAAGACATGCTTCGTTCTCCTCCCCAACCGATGTGGGACCTTACAATCCACCCCCTAAGGGAGCCCAGTGCCCTCGCTGGCACATCGATATGGGTTTCGGCTCTGATACCATTTGTAACAGCCCAGATCACCCACTAGCACGATATTGTCCGCTTTGGCACACAAGGCCTCACAGTTTTGCTTTGACGATAGGGATGATAGCCAAAGCCCCCCACACTCACTCGTTAAAACACGTCATGCTAGGGAGAGATATCCACACCCTTATAAGCCATGCTTTGTTCCCCTCCCCAACCGATGTGGAACCTTACAATCTACCCCCCTAAGGGAGCCCAGCGCCCTCGCTGGCACATTGATCTGGACTCCGGCTCTGATACCATCTGTAACAACCCAGACCACCCGCTAGTACGATATTGTCCGCTTTGGCACACAAGGCCTCACGGTTTTGCCTTTGACGATAGGGATGATAGCCGAAGCCCCCCCACACTCACTCGTTAAAACACGTCATGCTAGGGAGAGGTATCCACACCCTTATAAGGCATGCTTCATTCCCCTCCCCAACCGATTTGGGACCTTACATAGATAGGGGGAAGGAGGAGGCCGTGGAGGCGTCGACAACAACGGGCGGCAGTGACAGAACCCTAATTTTTTGTTAGAATTTAGAACCCTAATTTTTAAACTTTCAAGCTTTGCTTTTCAATTATGAATGTCACGAAGGGGGTGTTGGGGCGAAAGGGTGGGTGAGGGTGACGCGTTTACGCATTGATTCCTTTTTTTTAAGCTCAAAATGACGGCGTTTATAAGAATCGATCAGTTCTCGATCCTGTCCAACTGGCTGGTTCAGCAGTTTTCAAACGGTTTTGATTGGACAGTTTTTACATTGGATCAGACTGTTTCTTCTCCAGTTTCTGGTTGAACCGGTTTGACCGACCGTCCGATTTTTGGAACATTCAATCTAACAGTAACGGCAAAAGATTCTAATTTAAAAAAAAGAATGAAAAAAATTCATCAATTAGGGACAAAGACGAGCTAGATACAAAGAGAAGCAAAGGAAGTAAGGTCCATACTTCATCACTGTTATCGCTAGAGAAGGCTGTCTCCTTGACAGACGCTGCTACTGTTAGACCCGACAACCTTGCTCCTACTAGACCCAGCAACAAGCACCAGCGGTGATGGCAACGGCCTTCAACAACTTTGAGGGTGAGCTCCAACGTTGCAAGAAGGACACAATGAAGGCATAGTCGTGGCAAAGCATGGCAAAAATAGTGGTTGTAGCATCAGCGACGTAGAGAGGGGAGCAGCTTGGCGGCGACCTCCATCAGCCGAATGGAAACCATTGCAGGAGCGCCTCTGTTGTCGCCATCTCCTTGCGATCTTCAGCCCCCCTCTCTCTCTGTTCAACACCTCTACATCAATTTCTCGTCAACTTGCGACAACAGTGACTTTCCGCGCCTTCGCCTCTTCCTTCCCTCTCTTCTTTCGATTTTTCTCCTTACTCTCAGTGGAAAATGAATTGTAAGAGTGTGGTGGCTATAGTTGGAATTGAATTGAAGTGAATGATTGAAAAACGAATTAAGACAAAAGATTTTAGCTTTGGGTGCCACAAAAAAAGAACTATAGTTGAAGGAGATAAGACTCTTCAAAAGTAAATTTGTCAAAATGATGATTTTAATTTTAAATAGAATATTAAGGATCATTTGAATAAAGAAAGTGAAAAATAATTTTGATTTTAAATTTTATAAACCAAAACAATAGTTATCCCAATTATATATTTATAGGAGAGTTCTATAATGTCTAAAGAATGAGCGCCTAATTTACCTAAAAGATAAAAGAAGAAAATGTGGATCTTATTTTTTGTATTTATATTATATAATGTAAAGGAAAAATTACCATTTGTACCCATGAACTTTACGAACGCTGACAAAAGTACCCATAGAAAAAGAAAAGTGACTTTGTACCCATGAAAGGCTGGATCCGTCCGTCGATAGTACCCGAACGTCATTAAAACGTTAGCTCCGTTAACTTAAAGGCCGACATGGCACGTTAAGTGCTTACCTGGCTTTTGATTTTTAATTTTTATTTTTTTAAGAACCTTCCATGTGGATATAGAAGAGAGAGAGAGAAACATTAGAGGCACTTCGCGCCATTCCATCTTCTTCATCACCACCTTTCTGCCTGCCCTAGCAGAGAGAGAGACATGAACCACGTACTGGGCTCCAACAAAACTGATCGGAAGGTTGAAGGCGGCGACTCTAAACTCCACAATCGTGGTCTGGTGGCGATCCTTTCGTGGCGTGGGTGTGGGAAGACGATTGAAAGACAGTCGTCACTCCCACAGTGAGGGGTAAGTCAGCTTCATATAGTGCTAGCCCCTAATTTCTCATTTTAGTTACTAATTTTTTCTGTCTCTGAGATCGTACACCATGAAATTGTTAACTGAAGTTAGGATTTTTTTCGTTTCACTGATCGTATATAATTTGTCACTGTGGGGACTGTGGGGGTTGTGTTTTAGTTTAAAAAAATATAAAAAAAATAGTAGGTGTATTGATATGGACTGTTCATTTTTTGATGTTTTATTCATGTCTTAATGTTGAAAAAAATTGGGTGTTGGGTAATGTTATAAACTGATTATGTTTATTGATGGTTCATTCAATTTTTGATGATTCATTCATTTGGGTGTTGGGTAATATTAGAAGATATGAATTTTTTTTGTTATTGACAGAAATGGCTACCACGACGCATATCATGTTAGTAATACACCATAGAGGTAGACTTGAAAGGGGGTCGGATGGCAAGTTGTGTTATGCAGAAGGTGAAATTACTAAGGTGGAGAGAGTTAACGTGGATACTCTAAATGGCTTCTTCATTAGTGATCTACTAAAAGACATTGGGTATCCAATCATCTTCGATTTCTACTGGCGACAGCCTAGAATGGAAATTGACAGTGGTTTGAGGCTTCTGCAACTTGACATGGATGTTGTTAAGATGTATGAAGCTGCTGTGGAAAATGGGCATAAGATTGAATTATACACAGAGCACCCTATTAGCCAAGAAGATGTTATAGATACGAATGAAGAAACTGGTGTAGAGGCAGCTGGTGAGGTTAATGTTACTCCATCAAGGAGGAGGAGGAGAGTTTGTGTTAGGAGGACTCCAACTCCAAAGAAGCCAAAAGGTCCTAGAAGAATTCTTCAACTAGAAGGGGTACAAACTGAAGCCCAAATTACAGAGGAGACCCATGGTACAGAAAATGCCCAAGCAGATGCCAGCCCAAATCCATCAGTTCCAGCTACACCAAACACAGTTCCTCTATCTGAAGAATCTGCTACACCAAACACAGTTTCAGCAACATCTATTCATCTTGATCATGAAAACTTGGGAGACATATCTGTCCAGCTTAACATTGACAACAATGCCCAACCAAAGTCATCAATATAGACAGAGCCACCCTCTACCTCTAATGATCCACAAGACGAATTGCTTACCCAATATATTCCTTTACCACAGAATCAACCCTCCTCCTAAGATGCCTGAACCACATCCAACCCCCCCCCCCCAACCAACACCCATTCTACCAATCCATCTGTCATAGTAAATGCTCCAGAAACACAAAATAACAACACAGAAGAGGGTACTGGAGGTAGTAGGAGAAAACAGATAAGGAGATCTACTAAGAGATCCCTTCCAATTGGACAAACATTTATCCCTAATATAGATCCGAATCAACATCCATCAGTATTTATTCCGGTGGATGGTGGAGAATATTCAGATGATGAACCTGGTGTTCATTGCTATGAGTCAGAGGGCCTCCACAACATTGGAAGTGATGAAGATGACCAGGGAAGGTCATTTCCACAGGGCAATGCCGATGCACCTGTTAAGGAGGTGAGGCTGGAGCTTGAAATGGAGTTTGAGACTCTGCAACAGTTCAAGAAAGCTATAAAAAAGTTTAATATTAACCTTGGAAGAAGTATTTTTTTCCAAGGATTGATTCAACAAGATGCAAAGCTATTTGCTATGATGAAAATTGCCCGTGGCAAATTTACTGTGCCAAGAGGTCATATCCGGTGAGTTATCAAGTCAAAACCTTTGTGAATGAGCATACTTGCCCACGAAACTTGCATTGTAAATCTGCCAATGGAAAATGGGTAGTTGATGAGTTGGAAGACAGAATAAGGAATCAACCTGATATGACAGTAAAGGATGCTGAGAACTACTTCAGAAATGAGTTTGATGTGCTTGTAAACAAAAGAAAAATTTATAGGTCAATGGCAACAGCAAGAGAAAGGATTGAGGGTTCTGAGGACCGAGGCTGCACAATATCTTAGGCTTCGTGACTACTCCAATGAGATACTGAAAACAAATCCAAGAAGTACATTAAGGATACACACGTCTCCTATGCCTGGGTTGGAGAGTTTCTTATTTAAGAGAATTTATGTTTGTCTGAATGCATGCAAGAGAGCATTCGTTGAGGGTTGTCGACCTTTTATAGGACTAGATGGCACATTTATAAGAGGATACTATGGAGGCCAGTTACTTACTGCAATTGGAGCCGATGCAAATAATCATATCTTCTCAATAGCATATGCAATTGTTGAGTCAGAGAACAAGGACAGTTGAAAATGGTTCTTGGAGCTCCTACAGGATGATGTTGGTGACCATGCAACAAATGGCTTTAACCTGATGTCGGACATGCAAAAGGTAAATATATTGTATTTATTGGAAACTGTTTTAACTGAGTAATTGATTAAAGCTTAGTCAGGTTAATTGCTTGTTGTTATTCCCTAAACTCAGTCATAAGTCTATTTTAATTGATCTGATTTTAGTTTAGTTGGTTCAATTGATGGTATTTAGTAGTCTTTGTCTGATTTGTATATATTTTAATTGATCTAGTTTACATTTAGTTACTTTAATTGATTTCAATACCAAATTTTAGTTTAAATCTCACTTAGTAAAGGGCTTTATTTATATGTATTCAGTACTCTTACTCATTCATCTATTCCAAGAACAGGGACTAATTCCAGTAGTAAAGGATATCATGCCAGGTGCACATCATAGATTCTGCGCCATGCATATCTATCAGAACTTTCAAAAACAATGGCCAGACTTGAAAATGAAGGCTGCAATGTGGGCATGCACAAAGGCTACTACACCACAAGAATTTGAAGTTGCAATGGGGAGGGTCAAGAGAATAAACTAGCACGCTTGGGAGTATCTTAACAAAATTTCACCGCAACAGTGGTCAAGGTATCACTTCAGTGAGTACCCTAAGGTGGACTTCTATACAAATAACAACTGCGAGATATTCAATGGCAAAATTAAAAAGATGCGAGGAAAGCCAATTATTACAATGTTAGAGGAAGTGAGAGGTTATGTCATGAGGATTTTGGCAAGAAACAAGAAGGCACTTGTCGGATATCATGGTAGAATAACCCCTGTACAACAAAGCCGTTTGGAAAGGAAGAAAAAAGAGAGCAACTATTGGAGGCCCTTTCCATCCGGTGATGAAGATGGGAATGTCTATGAGGTTCAAAGATTACCTGTGAAGGTGAGTGTAGACTTGGGGAGAAGGACCTGTTCATGCAGTTTATGGCTGCTTACTGGACTTCCATGTAGGCATGCCTGTGCTGCCATTGCATACCAAAATTGCAGGGCCGAGGACTTTGCTCACAACTGGCTTACTATGAGAGCATACAACCTAGCATATCAGTGGACAGTTCAACCTGTCCCAAGCCAAGAATACTGGGAGAAGGTAAATCACTATCCATTGTTGCCTCCTGTGTATAGGAAACCTATTGGGAGACCTACTAAAAAGAGAGACAGTCGTAGAGATGGTCCGAGAGAGAATCCTGATCCCCATAGAGCAAAGAGGAGATATGACCCCATTAAATGTAAATATTGTCTGAAGGTATAACCTAACATTCAATGTCTCGTTCGTTTACTTATGTATATTGATTGTCTTATAAAAAAATTAAAATTGCAATTATTGCTGCTGTGGTTTCAGACTGGTCATAACAGCAGAGGATGTGACAAGAAGAAAGAAGCTATGGCTAGCGGAAGAGCTGCAGCAGGTAGTGGTAGTCAGCATCAGGGTGCAGCAACAATAACTGAAGGTATGGCTGTTGATGATCTTGATGAGGATGCTGCCAGAGAGCAAGAGATGTATTGGAAAGAGACTTTAGAGGTAGCAGATGCTGAAGCATCAGCTTCAGATTCACCCAATGTAAGTTATTTATATGCACTCTCTTCTTCTACTTATTGGCATGAAGATAAATTTATCTTGCATTAAACATTTGACTTAATGCAATTATCCATTTATAGGTGAATGTTGATGATCTGAACTGTGTGAATCCTTCTGAAGAACCTATGGCAATAAGACCTCCACCTTCTAACTCCTCAACTGCATATATACCACCTAGACCTATCATGAATCCAACCATGTCCAATAGACCAATTAGGAGGAGAAACGTTAAGAGGCCACCACCATCACAACCTTCTCCCCTCAGACCTCCCCCACCATAACCTACTCCCATAACGCCTACCACACCACAACCTTCTGTTGTTAGGCCTACATTACTAATTGTCCAACCTCCTCCAAAAGTTACCAGACAAACAATGCATGGTGCAAGTCGAGGGACCACTATAAGATTTATGCGATTCATGCCAACTCCACGATCCACAATTCAAACAGTAGGTAGATGGCCAGCACCTGGGTTCCGCCCACCAACAAGAGCATCTTCAAGTGGCAACAACAACATGGTTTCTAGTGGCAGCAGCAACTCCACACCCAACAAATAGGATTTTCTAGTGTGACTTTATTTTTTGATCAAGGACTTACTGTAACGAGAGCTCTATCAACTCTGATACTATGGTTTTTTTGTAACTTATGCGTAGTGCTTATTAGGTACTATTAGGTATATTTGATTTGCTACTACTACATCAAACTCATACACTTGTTTTGAGGCTTTTGTTGCTAAAAGCTTGTGTTAAAATTATGTCAAGGTTTATTATAGCTTATGGAATGAATATTTAGTTCCATTTCCAGGTTACAATTTTGCTATTTAGTATACAATACCAGGTTTTCGGCTAGATTTGTCAAATCACGACATTTATATGTCTTTTTTTGTCAAAATTATGTTAACTCCAATATCACAGATATCAAATACATTAACAACCATGGACATTAATGTCATAACACAACTTGACTTTTTTCACAACAACTGAATATATTAACAGAGTTTTGAAGTTCATCATCATCGAAACCAAACAGCTTTGAAGTTCATTATCATTGAAACCAAATAGCTGCACAAAAAGACCCCAGGACAACATACACCATACGCACAGTTACATATTGATTAATTGGAGTAGATTCAGGCCTACACAAATCAATAAACTCAATAAAATTGTTATAATCCATGACCTAATAGTTCTAATTTCACCCTAGAGCTTCCCTATCTTTAACAAGATCTTCACACTATTCTCTTGAATCTCTCTTCTTTGCCCAGTGACATTGACCTCATGGTTACCATATGAGCTATCTTGATTTTTTCTAACAAGGACTCTTGCCAGTCCCTCCCATCCTCCGTTAATCTCATCCACCCATACAAAATACTTGCAATCCATCGTCTGTAGCGTGAAAATGGAGGAATAAGGAATCGTTCACAAATAAATTAATCTGAACAGAACCACAAAAACAAAAAAGACTTATCTTCCATAGAGGATACCTTACGAACCATCTCCCAGGATTTGTTAAGGTTCCAGATTGTAGCAACACCATACCTTGTCCACAAAAGCATCTCCCAGACAAAGTCTTCTCTTCACCCCTCTAGGAAGACGAAGTCCCTTCTTCACTGAATCTTCCATTCGAACCTCTGCTTCTCCTAGACATTCTAGGGTTTTCAAATTGAAATTGGGGAAACAGTTGACGATAATGAGTCATGTTATAATGGTAACAACATGCTTGGACACATCAGACTGCTGATTCAAAGCTAGGTAAGCATTTAATGTGCCATGTTGGCCTTTAAGTTAACGGAGCTAACGTTTTAATGACGTTCGGGTACTATCGACAGATGGATCCAGCCTTTCATGGGTATAAAGTCATTTTTATTTTTCTTTGAGTACTTTTGTCAGCGTTCGCAAAGTTCATAGGTAGAAATGGTAATTTTTCCTAATGTAAAAATTAGGTAGACAACACCTTATTTATAAAGCATTTCTTTTTTTCTAAAAAAAGCAGATTATTTTGGAGTAACAAAAACAATCTAAACTTGTTAGATACTACTCCTACTGTAGTACAGTACTAGCAGCAGTAGGGAAAGTAGGGTGAGTGAAGAAGAGTGAAGAGTTAACAGCTCTGGCCAGCTGTCACCGTGCACCAATCTCCATTCCACATCATCTTTCTGTCCTTTTCTTGGTATTTGAAATGCAATCTGGCATCTGATTTGGCACGCTTCATTATACCCATTACCATCTTGCCTCAAAAGCCAACATAGCTATTGAAATTCAAATCAATATTAAATTAGGATCAAATTTTCAAATTTGTTGCTTGTATCTTTTTTTTTTTTTTTTAGATTTATTTATCATGTGTTTTGGAGGGTATATTTTAATAATATAATAAGATTTTTAAAGTTTTAGTATATTAAAAGTAAGTATTACAATGAGTATCAGTTTGTAATCTGACATAATTTCGTATTTAAGCATATTCTTAAACTGTATATTATAATATTGTTTTATATTAAAAGAATTTGAAACTGAAAATATATTTATTTATCTGCTTATTATCTCACTTCAGCTATATAAACCCCAACATACCAAGTGATCAATCAGTGTAGAACCTTTCATTCACTCATCACTCTCTCTTACTCCCTCTTTTGTTCTCTCCTCATTCTCATAAGATCCTTTTCTCCTGCTTATAAAGCATTTATAATGTCTAAGGAGGTGTCGTTGTTTTTGGGATTGGTTATGGGGTTTGTGTTTGTTGGAGTGGCTTTTGCTGCTGCCACTGCCAAGTTTGAAGAACTCTTCCAACCAAGTTGGGCTTTAGACCATTTCATTCATGAAGGAGACCTTCTCAAACTCAAGCTTGATAACTATTCCGGTATTATTTATTCAATCTAATACCATTTCATATAGTGTATGTAACGCTAAGATAATGTTTTTATAAAAATGTAAAATGGGTTGTTTATTTCAGGTGCTGGGTTTGTATCCAAAAGCAAGTATATGTTTGGGAAAGTTACCGTCCAACTTAAACTTGTTGAAGGTGATTCTGCCGGAACAGTTACTGCTTTCTATGTAAGTCAAAATTATATTAATTTTTTCTTGTTTATTAATAATAATCTTAATATATATTGTTTATTTTCATGTACATAGATAGCATTTAAATGTATGTGCGGTTCAGTTCAATGCATCAGACATTTTCTTTATTGCACAAGATAATTTCTTGCTTCAGATTTATTGAAACACACGAAGAAAAAGAGTAGTACCACACTCATTAGTGGCAGTTACCTACTACTCCATTTATCCCATCAATTACTTTGGTGTATGCATTTATCAACTTTGTCACTAAACTTTCAATCAAGTTAAAGAACCATAACATATCTTCAATTAAATTTAATAGGAGGGGCCCTCCCTTGTTTTTCATCACCTCGAATCAAACCTAATAATGCAATGGGAATCATGTTGAATTGACCTTGTTCTGTTTCAATTATTGTGGCATCTAATTTATGTATTTTTGTGTAGATGTCATCGGAGGGTCCAAATCACAACGAGTTTGATTTTGAGTTCCTGGGGAACACCACAGGGGAACCTTACTCTGTTCAAACAAATGTGTATGTGAATGGAGTGGGAAATAGAGAGCAAAGGCTAAACCTTTGGTTTGACCCTACTAAAGACTTTCATTCTTACTCTTTCTTTTGGAACCAACGTCAAGTTATGTAAGCACCCATTACCCTATCTTCTCTTAATTAATTAAAAGTAAATGGGTATTTTAATACATAATATTAAATATTAATGAATGAAAGTAAGAAACTGTTTTTTATTAATTAATTAATTAGTAATCATGAAAGACAAATGGGAATCTGCTTCCATGGAGTGATGGGTCTGAAAAGTAGTAAAAAAAAAAAAACTCAAAAAAAATTTCATGCTTTTTTACCACTGGTGGTTGAGCCATCATATGCTTTGTGTCATTATGTCCCCATTGGGTTACACAAAAAACAAAGAGAATTCATCGGTTAATATATATATATAGAAAAAAGTATCATCCATCCATCAATCATCATAATTCATATGACATCTATCCATGATCAAAATAAGTTAATTTTTAATACCAAAAAAAAAAAGGTAAGTTAATTTTTGTTGTAAAATGTTTCATATCTACTTATCATTTTTAATAATGAATTGTATGGTTCTAATAGTATTTAGGGGAAGACAATCATCAATAAAATGTAAATAAAAATCTTAAATTTAAAATTAAATTAGTTACATGAATGAAATAAATAAAAGGCAAAAATCTTTATTCTTTACCTAAAACAAAAGCATATACAAAGAAAATGGAATCTTGGGTAAAATTTATCCCAGTACCTTCTAATGGTCCTTTTGCAGAAGTTGCACAGGTCTAATTTCGTCAAATAATTTCTGACATTTGTTTTGGACACACATTGACATTTTACATATTCCTTGGCCAATAATTCAATTTGACTTTAATAATTTCATTTCATATGTGTCAGATTTCTAGTGGATGAAACACCAATAAGGGTGCACACAAACATGGAACACAGGGGTATTCCATTTCCAAAGGACCAAGCAATGGGTGTTTATAGCTCAATTTGGAACGCTGATGATTGGGCCACACAAGGTGGAAGAGTGAAAACTAATTGGAGCCATGCACCTTTCATTGCAACATATAAGGCCTTTGAGATCAATGCTTGCGAGTGTCCAATAGTGTCATCAAAATCAGTGGAAAATTTGAAGAGGTGTAGTAGTAATGAGAAGAAGTATTGGTGGGATGAGCCTAATTTGGGTGTGTTAAGTTTGCATCAAAGTCACCAACTTATGTGGGTTAGGGCCAAACATATGGTTTATGATTATTGTGCTGATACTGCTAGGTTCCCTGTTATGCCTGCTGAGTGTGTTCATCATAGTCACCACAAACTAGTGCTCAAAAATTAGTAAAAAAAAAAAGGGTATTTTGGGGAATTTGTGATGAAATGAAGTAGTAGGAACAAGTTGTGGTGGGCATGTTTCATATTGTAATATATATTGCAACAGCATAATGTGAATTACTATTTACTTTTTCTCTTGTATAATAAAATCTGTGTAAAACTAAGGAGTAAGGACACTACTTACTTAATATGCATAAAAAGAATATGTATATAAAAATTAATTAAAAACCTACTAATTAAGGATTGGTTATATCCTAATATATCTAGGATAAATTACATTGATCCATCATTTTTTGAAGTTAGGCATCCTATATACAAAAATGTTTAGTAAGCAATAAAAAATCACTTCAAAAAAGTCTAAAGTTATTTATCGCATAACGGTGGAGAGTGAAAATTACTTTTTATTTAAAGAGAAAATAAAATTCACTAAAAAAAAAGCACATTACTCTTTTTAAATTAAATAAAAATCTTTACTTTTTATATTATTTTTTATTTTACATTTCATAATTATGTTTGAAGTGATTGAGTAATTTTAAATATGATAAATGTGTAATTATATATTATATTCATAAAATTATAAAATTATCAATATTAAATCAAATAAGATAATTTAAATTATTATCTTCCGATCATTAAATTTTGTTTCCTTTTATGTGATATTAATCTTTTCTCAGAAGTGGTAGTAAGTTAGACCCTAAAAATCATTGGATGTTGTATGTATCTAATTTAAGTGGAAGCAAAAATTAATGTTTATATTTATAAGATATAACCGTGTGTATGAGAGTGAGGAGCATAGATAGTTACCCTACAAGGGGAACTTAATTAAACAAATATAGACATGACTACTTATTTGGCAGTGGCTTACTGGCTTCTAGAATCTAGCTATAGTACCACAAGCTCACGAGTTGGATAAATAGATATAGATATATATTATTTGCCTTGGGGGGGACCAATAAAACAACTTAAAAAACGTTTCATGAATGGAGTCAGGCTTGTACTATTATAGAAGCAAATAAATTTAAAAAAGAAAAAGAAATTGTTATTTCTGCAAAGACATGAAAGTAATATGCATTTATCACTTGTTTAATTAACCTACCCCACAATAACAATTTATCAATATATTTTCTTAGGAATGGAGGACCTTTTTCATTGCCTTGTGGGGTAATACATTTTTTCTTCTTTGGTGGGGACTATATATCTTTACCTAAGGGCTCAACATTATGTCTTGCAGCACAAAAATACCTAATCACTTGAAATTCCTTCATGCCTGTTTTATCGCTTGTTTTGATACTTGCCTCAGATATATAATAATGCAAGAAGGAATCGGATGCTTGCATTGATATGATCAGCAAAAGAGGGAGGAAAAAGAAAAAGAAAAGGAAAAAGAAAAGGGGCTTGGAATTTTAAACACTCCATTTAATAAGCTAGCTTGTTTTCACCAATATAATATATAATTTGGATTTTAATTATTACTAAATATATGATCGGTTATTAATATATCGGTATTGCTACATGACCAACTAATTTTTTAATCAAATTCTCTAAAATAATTTTTTTTCTTTTTTTGATACCACATTGTTTCTTCTCATTCTGCTTCTCTTCTCATTTTCTCATTTCTCATTTCTTCTATTTTTCTCTTGTTGATTTTCTTTTCTTGTTTTTTTTCTTCTTCTATCTCATTCCTAAATTCTTTTCTTTAATTTCTTTCGTTCATCTCTTTCAAATTTTTTGTTTTGTTCAAATCTTCCATTAATGGAAATTTTCATTCAAACAAATCATTTTTGAAGTTGAAGTGTACAATATAATATAACAGAAAAAAATATAGAAATTCTAGTTAAAAATATGAAAATTATTTTAAAATGTGCAAATTTTTTAGTTAAATGATACAAAAAAATAGCACAAAATATAAATTGAATAACATATAAATTACTTTGAATTTTACGGATTTTTTAATTGAATAACACAAAAGTTGGTTAAACTTAATTAATAAAACGAAAATGTTTGATAACCAAAGAAAATCAGTCAAAAACAGTCATAACTTGCTTTATTTAGCATTCATTAATTGTTGTGATAATTAATTAATGCTAAATAAGGCAAATTCTATCTGTTTTTTTTTGTCTACCTAGCATTACCCAAATTTTTATACTTCCTCACTTTTATATGTTTGTGTTGCTTCATTTAAAGCAATTTCCTATTTTTATTAGGGCATCTAAACTAATCATGCAGCAGTTGTGAATGTTTTGAGCTAGGAATCTATACTAGTGGAATAATTTCTTTTTTCTTCAGGTAATTTCTATAGCCTGTCCTCATTTGTTCCTTCGGTCTTCAATTATTTCTCTTCATCTAAGTTGAGCATAAAATAATCTTAGTAAAATAAACATTTATTTCCAAATTGAAACATTAAATAATGGTAAATTATATATGCCAAACTAATAAACATCTGGAATGCTAAAATTCATTAAAATTTAAAAAGCCAAAACAATTTTATATGTGCTTTAGCAACCGAACAATTGAGTGTAATATATAAAGCTAGAGTTTAGGGCTACACCATAATTATAGTGATACAAAAGGAGTATTTGCATATTGCGACACCATAAATATTATTAAAATTATTAATACCAGATTTTTTTTTTCTTTAGGCAATAGAGAGGTAGAAGAATTAATTGTTTTTATGATATTAATGAGAATTTTAATTCATTTTACTTTTATTTATTAAATGTTCATAATAGAATTAGATGTAAAAATTAGTTAGGGTGATGTAAAAATTATATATATATATATATATATATATAACGTCCAGTAGATTTTCAATAATTTTCAGTACTTATATATATATATGATCTTTTAGAGAAAACCAAAATTGTATTTCCTAAACTTGAAAATTCTAATCTGATTATATAGTAGATTTTCAATAATTTCTAGTTTATAAGTTTATAACTATGAATAAAAATAGGTTTAATTAGGTCAAACTTTATTTTTGATAGGCCAGATTTGTAATAAAGTTTATTGACATGGGCCTTGCTTATAACTTGCTATAAGCTATTTATTGTGTATTAAGCTTGACTTATTGACAAATTTAACCTAAATTTTGATAATTTAAAAAAAGTGAAATAAATAATCAAGTAAAATCAAAGATATTAATATATTAAAAAATATATATTTAATTAAAGAATCAAATAGTCTAATAGATAAAAATATTTAAATAAAATAAATAATATAGGTTGAAACTCTCACTATTATATTTTTTAATATAATAAAATTATGTATTTATATATCTTATCTAGACTAACATTACAGACAAAACAAAATATTTCACAAACTTAAGTCTGGTCTATAAAAAACTTAGGCTTTTAAAATAATTTGGATAAATTTAAATTTATTTTCTCTCAAGCTGTCTGATCTTTTTCTATATATAAATTTAAATTTATATATCTTAATAGATCTTTTTCTATTTCTATTTGTTATTATATTATCACATTAAAAAAAGTAATAATATTATAATAATTGTACTCTACGATCAGAAACGGACCTACATTGATAGAAGAGGGGCATTTGCCCCCACAAGATTTTAAAGAAAAACTAATATATATATATATATATATATAATATTTGTTTTAAAATAAAATATAAATAATTTTTTATGTTATATGTTAAAAAAATATTTTGTTAAACTTAACATTTAATAATAATTATATTGTTAAATTTGATTTAGCATAAAATAAAAAATTAAATAAATAAATAAACTCAAAAAAAGTGATAATTAATTTTATTATATTAGTTAATTAGCTGATAATTAAATGAAATTAAATTAGTTTAGTCGTCCACTTAAGCAAGTGTTGTGAGTTTGAATTTCATCTCGCATATATAGTAACTCATTAGCCCTGTTAAATAAAATTCAAATTTTTGATAATTAATCCTTAATTTGTTGGGTATCGTAGGAAAAAAAATATATCTATACCTAAATTTTATTATATTTTTGTCCCCATAACTAAATTTTTCTGCGTCCGTCACTGTCTACGATAATATTTGATCATTTGTTATATCCAAAAAATTTAAATTAATAAAAAAATATATAAATAATTTTATTTTTAACATTTTTTTAAATAAAAGTCTTTTTTAGATTTATTTAAATTTTTAGATAAATCTTTTTCTTTTATTTATCTTATATCTTTTTAATTTTTTTTAAAAGGTAACAAAGATCAACTCTAATTTTTTTATTATAAAAATCTTAATATCATGCCATAATATTATCTTTCTAAAAAATTTAAATGAATAAGAAAAAGACATATTTCTAACAAGTTGTAAAGAGCTAAAAACGGAGAATCCTTCCTTCATGAGAAGGTTCCCAAGGTGGACTTAGTTACAAAATTATAAACTTCCTTAACTCAGCTCCTACACTATAAGTCTGAATTCTTCACAGACAAGTAGACAACCTTGTTCTTCCATTCGCCAATTCTCCTCAAATTTTTTACTCAAAACCCGCATTATCATTATTTTAAACTTAGAGGGCCCTCCAACGAATAATTTGAATATGGCCCATGCCATAACTACTCTCCCTTTTCAAACTTAAGAAACCATCATCATCATCCTCCTTTTGAGTCTATCTATCCTCTCTCAAAGGCAAAATCTCCATTGTACAAGCAAGCAATAAGCTGTTATATACTCAATATACAACGAATTATTATTATTTAAACTATATATATAGTCAACTATATACACTAAAAATATAGAAACATGCCAAACTTTATCGTTAATAGGTAGATATGTATTATAATTATTCAGTTTGAATTTAACTTATGGTGTACTAGAAAATTTTTAGATAGTTGAGTTTGATATATTCGAAAGTCTAATCTAATATGAAGTTTGTTAACAAATAAACAATTTAAATTAGGTTAAAAATTTAAATGACCCTAAAAACTATATAATAAAATAATAAAATTTATTATATTTATTAAAAAATCTTGATAAATAGGCGATAAGTAATAGAGATTTTAATATAAAAATTTGGTGTTCAAATCTCACTCAGAACATGTAAAAGTTATAAAAACATCGAACCTGGACAGCCTAGCACGATTTTCCACCCCTTCCTACACTAATTGCTCCAATCCATATGTTTCACATGTTTAATATCAAGTTACATTATCTATACTATATTACATACCTATATAGAGGTCATCATGTTAAAGGATATGCCTAGCTACCAAGCAATTAATTAAGGATCACGATTAATATTTTGTCCCCATTACTACTTTCCAAGCTATGCTCAAAAGAAAGGATAATGTTATATTAATATATATAATTTTGTATAGTAAAGTTTTGAATTAAAAAAGTTACACATATGTAAATGCAAATAATTAATCATTGTGCCTTTTTTTCTGTTTAATTTGTTCCCTTTATAATTGATACAATTATATCATGTCATCATATTCCTTATAAAGTATGGTATTCTATTACTCAATTTAGTTATACAATAGTTTAATTAGCAGCATACACTAAAACAATGTTACAGGATAATGATAGAACTATTACCAATTAATTTAGTTATATGCAATAATGCGCGCGCACACACATATATATTAATTAGGGATAATATATGTGTATGTAATGTACACACAAAATTTGTAATATAATACTAACCAATTTGAGTATTAAAATATCTTTTAAATATACACAAGAGATAGTGAGACTGAGGAGAGATGTGGAAGCAAAGGCACGACAGACAGAGAAAGGGAGAAAAGAGAAAAGAGAGATAGGGGAATAACAGGACTAGGATAAGGAACAAAAATGAAATTTTAAAAAATAAATAGAAACAAAAATAAAATAATTCGTGTTTCATAAATTATATCTTAGTGTTTCAACTTAAAAAAAATAACGAACACACACATATATTTATATGTCACTATATCCATAAAAAAATATGTATCCTAATAACAGAACGATAAATACTAAACACAAACATATTTCACACACTACTATAAAGTATGAACCATGGGATTCATAATGGCTTTTGGCACAAATGACCTCTAACGGTCCAACCTTAATTAACAAGAATGACTCCCTAAAATCACATTATTGTTATTGTTTTATTTTTTCACGATATTGTTCAGTTCGACAGGATAATGACTAATCCGTCCCAAATTTGGGCTTCATTATTTAAAAGTTTATTGCTAGTTAATAAGTTGCTACATGCATATGATGAAATTCGAATTTTCAATATTTATTTAAACAGACAAAAATACTAACAACTCGATTAATTTAAGTTAGTTTTATTATTGTTATTATTATTATTATCATCATTATTATTGTGGTTGTTGTGGTTTAATAATATATGATAGATGCATGATATGTGAAGGAGCATGGTTTTCATCCGTTTGGTGTTAGGCTGTTGGCCATTCCATACTCCTTCTGTCGGCAATGTCCATTAGGTCATATCTGCTTTGCCTATAGATAAAAGGCTCCTCTCAAAGGAAATTAAAGGAATAGGGATCATGAATTGGACTTATCAGAGAAAGGAAGGAAACAAAATCCGAAAATGAGTTACATGACAAAATAAAAAATGGGAAATATAAGATTTTTATGAACATTAATATTATTATATTTTGTATTAATATTCATTTTATTTTTCTTAAACTTTTTACAATAATAATCTTCCTTTCAACTCTCAATTATTGGGAGTATTTCTTTTGTTAAATCATTTAAAACATCCAATTAGTACTTATTTTTAAACACTCAAGTAGTAGTAGTAGACTACTATTACTGAATTAATCAATTGAGAATTGATGTGAACACCAATCAAGTGACAACCACCACCGACATATTACATGAATGGACTTTGGGAATTCAATCAAGTCTAGAAAAGCAATTGAATATCAACATCCAGAAATTGACTATATGATAATAGGGATAGGGTTAATGTTTTGTTGGAATTAGAAAACCAAAGAACACAAAGTTTTAAAAGGGGTGGTGGCCATGAGAAGAGAGCCAATGGAGTGATGATGAGTAATCAATTGACATGGACATTGGACCCCCACAATATTCATTCTCAATAATGCATGACCCAATCATCCATATATATACATCAATAATATTTGATATTTGATTAGCACTTAGCGTCCTAGCTAGGGATCAAATTATATATATTATTTTGCTAATTTTACAAATAATCATATTAAAAATAAGAGAAATATGTTTTTTCTTTTAAATGGTACGAGAAATATGTATTTTATGAAACTTATAAAAGAGTCATATTTTTTGGGTATAATTATTAAAATTAGTTGTTTAAATTGATTTTTTTTTTCAAATTTTATATGCTCATACCTATGCTAAAGATTGATAATGTACTCCTTTTTCGAGTGGCCAGAGTGTACTAATCGATTGCTAAGTTTTATTCACGACGACAGTGTAAACGTGGACACTAAATTAAACAATTGAACTATAAAGTAATATCACCATCTTCATGTTAAATTGCTAATGAGTTATACCTAACAGTGGTGTTGAAATTATTAGAGAAGTGTAACTGTGTAATAATGATTATGTGGCCGTGTAATGCGATGCCACTATATATATATTTTGAGCTATTTTTTAGGGATGTTAATGTAAGAGTGTTCTGGAAAACAACTTATATATAGTTCTCTATCTCACTTTACACTCTGGAAGTTTGTTTTTTAAATCTACATTTCATTTATTTTCTTATGGCAGGATATAAAAAGTACATGAAATTAGTTTTTAATTAATTAATATTAATAATTTTTAAAATTTAAAATTTAAAATTTATGATTTTTAATTTATAATTTAAGATAAATAGAATATTTTAAAAAAATCAATTGATATTTACTGAAAAAATTATTTTTCTAGTATTACTCGACAGGATAATATCTTTTTCCATTCCATTTCTACTTCCCGTGGAAAGAAATATAGCTCTAGAGAATTTTAAAAAGAATTATTTAATTTAACAAAAATTATATCAATTCTAATATAGTTAAGATAACATAAATGTAATATTCTTTAACTATATATCATGTAATAAAAATAATTAAATGCCAAATTTTCAAATGTAAAATATAGTATGTGATTCGAGTGTAGTTTTGTGGGAATAGATTAAATAAAAAAAAATTAAGAATAGGTAAATTTGTAAGAAAATATTTTTATTATTGACAAGTAAGTAATACAAGAATTAAAGATGTGAAATGGTAGTGAAGAATAAATATTTAGACTTTTACTAATATCACAAGAGGATAAATGAGTTCTTTTAAAATAAACAAGAGTTAAATAGAATTTGCTATTAAATAACACCCAAATGCTAATTTTATAAATATTTTTGTTTGAAGTTAATAAACAAAAGAGTAAACTACCGAAATGATATCCAAAAGTTCACATGGCTGATAAAACGAACCCCAACAAGTGCTAACGACAAATAAGCCACCGAAAGATTTAAAAATATGACAAAAAGAAAAAAAAAAAATATATATATATATATATATATATATATTCTAAAGAATAACTCTAGAGATCAAAATTTGATGCAAATTTTTATAATTATTATTAGAAAAATAAGATATTTTCATTCTTAAAATTTGGTAATTTTTTATCAAGTGAATTTTAAAAAAATTATTATGAATGGTCACATTTTTTTGAAAAATAAAAAAAATTAGAGATTAAATTTTATTCCGAATTTTTTTGTGCATCTTCTAAATATTTATTCAAATGTTACCACAAAAATTTAAATCTAATGATGGATAAACTATTTGTTAAATATAAAAATTTTTTTATTATTTAAAAAAATTATAATATTTATTAATTCTTTTTGTCGTATTTTTAAATTATTTATGGACTATTTTATCAATAACATTTTTTAAGGACTTTTTTGTCAGCGACTGAATTTTTCGGATATTAAATTAGTAGTTAAACCATGAAGAAAATGAAGAACAATGAGATAATTAGAGAAGAGCAAAGGAAATAGATCATCTCTAGAGTTTTAGAGAAGAAAAAAATCCTCTGGTGAGGTGGGTTATGTTGAAACCTTTTTATAGTCTCAAGTCATTTTTAAAAGGAAAGAAGGTCATATCCAATATACTTCTTTTATCTAAAAGTTAGTTATTAATTAAATAGAGTAATGGACACAAGATATTTTTTGGTGTTCCTATTATTATAAGTCTTTTTAACTCAAAATAAGAATGAAGTTGATCTCTATAAGTTAAAGTAGTAATTTTTGATACTGTTTTGGTGTTCGTGACAAAGAGATATCCAAATAAAATAGTATTAATAACATGTGACATTAATAAAAGAACATCTAATTTGATTCATTATAACTAAATGATATTTTTTATATTTTAAATTCAATTAATTCACTTCTACTAATTTAATTTTTACTTAGGGGTTGTTTAGATTTATGGAATATGAAGGGAAAGAAAATGTCAAAAAAATAAAAAATAAAAAAATAAATTTTGTTGTTTAGATGAGAAGTAAAAACTAAATAGAAAAAAAAAAGTGTGAAATCCATATAAATTTTTTCCGTCTAAAAATGAGATGAAAATAAAAAATAGATAAAATTATTAATTTATCTTTTGATTAATAAAAAAATAAATTATTTAAAGATATTAATATAATTTTATTTTATTATAATTTTTTTATTTTTTTATTTTTTTTATTCAAACAATACATAAAAAATTTATTTTTTTTATTTTTTTATTTTATTTTCCATCATTTATTCAAACAATGTTTAAAGAGAAATCAGTTAGCTTTTTGGCCTTATGATAGAAATTTTTAGAAATGTCGTTGGGAAACTAGTTCATTTATTAGTGTAACCCCCTTGGTTAAAGAACTCTTGGATTTTGTCGATGTGGTGAATTGTGTTATATGTATTTGTTTTTTAATGTTGGATTAATTTACTTCTCTTCCTTTTGGATACAAGATTTCAATTAATTACATCTTACATTCATCTAATGATTAAAGAGAGTGAATTGATTAGGGATAAAATAAAATATTAAAATAAATAAAAAAAATTAGTTAATTTGTATCTTAAACATACATTTTAAAAGTAATATTTTTTTTGAAAATATATATTTAATGTATTAAAAATATAAAATATCTTTTAATAATTTTGGTGAAATATTTTTTTACGTACATTTAAAATATATAAGGGAAAAAAAATCTCTATATTAGTTTTGAGCTTGGATTTTTTTCCAAATATTCAAGTCACACGTAAATAGGGGTGACAATAGGGTGAGTCGGGACGAATTTTTGTCCTATTTAATTCTGTCCAACTTTACAATAACCTGCATCGAATTTGTTCTTTTTTTATTGGTAAGTAGTAAAATTTTAAATCCTAACTCGCTCTTGCTAGTATGCACTCCACCTTTATCTGCCTCTATAATTATTAAAATTCAATAAATAAAATTAAATTTTAAAATTTATACTATCATTATATTTATAACATAAATTAAAGTGAAAATTTAAATATGATACACTATTATTAATAATTTTACTAATTATTTTATATATATTATATATACTGGGAAGGGTTTAACCTAAATCCGACTCCGTCCCACCCCACTTAAAAATTCGTTCCGTTAAAAGTCTGTCCTAATATAAGAATAGATAATTATCTACCTCAAACGAATAGAGACAGAATAAGTGTAACACCCCAATTATCCTAAGCCTTACCTCTAGCCGTAAGGCAAAGGTTAATCAAAAGTTACGACAATTCTAAGGCTTATACATATTTATATAGAAGGAAATAATATATTCTAGAAGCCTGAAGAAGGATTGAGCTCAAAAATAGGATTACAAAAGCGCGAAATGTTCACACGAAGCTAACGCATAAGATACACAATATAGATGCAAAGGAATGGAATATATATAGATATAATAGTGTAATAATCATAGAGGACTAGTCGCGACTTCCGGAGTTTAAGCCGACTAGTATATACAGACATACAGAGTTTGGAGTTAAAAACAATTTATACAACTATTCTCTCAAATAAGCCTCTAAGGCCATAAAGATAAATATACAAAAGATGTGAGAGCAACTATAACAAAGAAAAACATAAATAAACCAAGGAGGAACCATACTCTGCTCTGTCACCATATCCGCAATCTCACTGAGGTGGACTACGACCTGTATCTGAAAAACAACAACAAAGTATGGAATGAGAACCGGAGGTTCTTAGTATGGTAACAATGCCCAATGATGTAAGATGTAAGGTTTCGGGACGCCGAAGGCAATCCTAGAACTTCACATCACATACAGATATTCAAGCTTAGAACAAAATAAATAAAAATATAAAGAACTTAAACCATAAACCGGGTTATCCAAACTTAGGAGAATTCTAACTAATACTAATCACACCGCTGTATCCCACAGCCTTCGCCAACCTAACCTCCGTGCGATCCCATCGCCACCGCCTACCTAACCTCCTCAGCACCGGACAATCACAATTAATGCAAACAAGTAAAACACAGATAATATTCATATACAACAAGTAGTTCAAGAAGCAGGTAGGCATGTTATACAATTAGGCAAACTCAAGTAAATAAAGCAAGCAAGTATATAGGAGATGCACATGATGAATGTCTGCCCTATTGGCTGTGATATCACATGTCGGTTAATGCCAAACCCGACAGAAAATCCGGTTGACAACTCCCGGATTAGTCTCTCTATTGCGCATAAGGAGGAATAATTCCGAGGGATGAGTGCCCTACCACCTTCTCCTTTCAGAGGGAAACATTCCGAGGGAGCGTGCCCTACCACCTTTCTCTGGTTGCCGCATGATTCCGTGATGGGTTAGTGCCTTACCACCTTGCAATCAGAGAGAAGTCGCATTTTCATGAGGAATAATTTCGAGGAATAAGTGCCCTACCACCTTCTCCTTTCAGAGGGAAATATTCTGAGGGAGCGTGCCCTGCCACCTTCCTCTGGTTGCGAGAAATATGAGTGAGAAGTCCAGCTTCAACCCTCACATCCAAACATAGGCGGGAGACTGCCATAGCCCCTACGACGGAGAACAATACATATCATAATCACATAGGTCACTGCTCATAGCACACTTCCACTCATACTCATTCCATTAACCATATTCATTTTTTTCCAAGTTCTCATCTCATCACAACCATCATCAATTCATATCTTTCCATTCCGAACTCACTAGTTTGTCAATCTCTCAATTTATATACCCTCCTTCCTTCTCACTCTACCAAACCCATCCTCACTACACCAGAAACCTAAGCCTCCGTTCTCTAACTTTCCAAAATACTACCAACTCAAACCTCCTAGGACCTTTTCCATGTTCTAATGCCCAAAAATAAGCCCAAGAGTCTCAAAATGGTGTCACAGAAGCTTACAAGCTTGTTGGGAAGGTGAAACAATTGAAAACAAAGTTTAAGTTTGAGAAATAGGGCGTGTGCGTACGCACAGGAGTGTGCGTGCGCACGCCCAGGAAGTTTCAAAACGTGTGCGTACGCACAGGGGTGTGCGTACGCACAGGTACCAAAATTCACAATATCTGTTCACTCGCACAACCTGTGCTAGCACCCCCAACAGACTGACCTTCCCAACGTGTGCGTTCGCACAGGGCTGTGCGTACGCACAGGTTGTAATTCCATATTTGGTATGCACGCGCACAAGCTGTGCTAACACTGCGAACATGGAGCCTTCCCCTGCGTGTGCGTGCGCACAGGTCTGTGCGTTCGCACAGATCAAGATTTTCGCAGGGTTGTGCATGCGCACATACCATAAATCCCAAAATTCTGCAACTTTGCAAAATTTCAGATTTTTAACACCAACTTTGAATGATCATAACTTCCTCTACAAAAACCCAAATCTTACAAACTTTATATCAAATTGAAGGGTTTTCAATAAGCTTTACTTCTAAATAAGTTTCAACGAATTTGAAAAACTGAGGCAAAATTTATGATCAGACAAAGTTTATCAAAACCCACTTTTACCAAAAGTCTCAAAACCTCAACATTACCAACATTTCCAACCAAAACCAAATCAAAACCTACCCAATCATTATAAACCACTACCACACTCAACATCTTACCTCTTCATATCATTCTCCTCCATTTCACACTTAAATTACTCAACCATTATACCATATCTCACCACCAATCCATAACTTTCCATTCAATCATAATTCCACACTCATAATCATCATCATTCAACAACAACCTCAACAACCAAAACAAATCCTCATCAATTCCAATAATCATTACCAGAAAAAATCTAACATTAAACAAGTCCATCATAAAACTCATCAACACCAATTACACTCATCAATCATCATCAATTACACTAACCAACCATATAAAATCATCATCAACATCCATCTTCAAATGTTAACACCCACCAACATAATTTATCAATATTCATCATCTATCAATACCAAGCATCACACCCAATCTCATTTCATCTCAATCTAATTATTTCACACCATATTTATCATTACAACATCATAATTCATCAATACACTCAAAAATCATCAACTCATCATAATTCATCATAAATTATCATTCAACAACTCAAATCCTCAAATCATTATACATCATCATCATACAACAATTCCAACATCCAATTTAATTCAATCATATCCTATGGGTCACTAGCCTAAGTGTCCAGAAACATTACATATTAGATAAATGAAACCGAAACCATACCTTGACCAATTTCCAAACGCGTCAAACACCAAACGAAGCCACCAAACTTGATCCAAAGCCTCAACCAACTCCAACAAACACCAAAGCTCAAACTAACAACACATATATCACCAAAATCAAAACCTAAGATATACAAAACAACTAAACACAAGGGTTTAGTGAAACCTTACCTTACCCAACAAGGTTAGGGATAAAATCCAACAATTACCCGCTACTAGAGATCACCTAAACAACCAAAACCATAAAATCTACTCAAAAACCAAACATAAAAATGCACAGAATCTAGGGATGGAAACTGGGGATGGAGTTTCAAGTTCTTGCCAAAAAAAACTTAGATAGAATGGAAGATCTCGTCAAGAGCTTTGCGTGGCCGCAAACGACTCATCAATCGGAGCTCCAGATCAAAAGTTAAGGTTTCCGGAAGTGGAGGATGAATAATGTCATCTCTCTTCTCCTCTCCTCTCTAAAACCGCGGCCCTCTCTCTCTTAGGGCTGGAAAATGAGCTCAAAGCTCATTACATGAGCTTATATATGTTGGACCTTGGACCCAACTTGGGTCCGGTCCAACTCGTTAGCGTTTTTAGCTCGTTCGGCCCAACTTTGGGCCAAACCTTTAACACTGACGCCCGATTTTCTATTTCTAATATTTTTCTAAGGTTTCGACTGTTTCCACTTTTTCTCGCACAATACCCGGCAGACTTAAACCGGTTCGACCGGTTCAACTACCGGTTTGCGGTCAGTTTTTCACAGAAAACCAAGGTTGGGAAAACTGAACCGGTCAACAAACCGGTAAGGTGACTGGTTCACTGGTTTAACGGTTCGACCGAAGTTCGACTAGGATTCAACCGGTTTAATTAAATATTAAATAAAATTATTAAAAATTCAATATACAATTTCAAATAATTAAATTTAATAATTTTAAATATTAAATAACATTGAGTAAGCTCCATATTTTTTTCACATTACTGCTTGAATCTCCCAAAGTAACAGCAAAGACAACATCAAATCCTCCTGCTTCTGGAACTCCAGCCAACAACACTCCTTCCAAGTTCAGTGTAGCATCTAAAAGTTTTGTTTGTGATTCTGGTTCAATCTGCATGAAATGCAAAGAAACAGTAGTTACTAGCAGCAGATACCATTTATAATCAACATCATTCAGACAGAAGAAGCATAATAATAAGTGTAAAATCAATGAAAAGAACTTACAGGAACACCTGCAGTCTCATCTAATCCCAAGCATAGCTTCTTTTGCACCTAACAATGCTTTATTAACTGCTTTCTTATTGGGTTTAGAAACTTACTCTATCCACTGTGAGAATTACATTTTCAACATCAACACAAAAGAAAAGTGATGAGCGGATAATTTATACGCTTTTTGGCATTGTTTTTAGGTAGTTTTCAGTGTGTTTTAATTATTTTTTAGTATATTTTTATTAGTTTTTATTCAAAATTCACATTTCTGGACTTTACTATGAGTTTGTGTGTTTTTCTGTGATTTCAGGTAATTTCTGGCTAAAATTGAGGGACCTGAGCAAAATCTGATTCAGAGGCTGAAAAAGGACTGCAAATGTTGTTGGATTCTGACCTCTCTGCACTCGAAATGAATTTTCTGGAGCTACAAGAGCCAAATGGCGCGCTCTCAATTGCATTGGAAAGTAGACATCCAGGGCTTTCCAGCAATATTAATAGTTCATACTTTTCTCGAGTTTAGATGACACAAACTGACGTTCAACGCCAGTTCTCTGCCCTATTATGGCGTTAAACGCCAGAAACAAGTTACAAGGTAGAGTTAAACGCCCAAAACAGGTTACAACCTGGCGTTTAACTCTAGAAACAGCCTAGGCATGTGTAAAGCTCAATTCTCAGCCTCAGCACACACCAAGTGGGTCCCAGAAGTGGATTTATGCACTATCTATCATAGTTTACTCATTTTCTGTAAACCTAGGTTACTAGTTTAGTATTTAAACAACTTTTAGAGATTTATTTTGGACCGGATGACATTTTCACGTTTTACATTGTATCTCTACGGCATGAGTCTTTAAACTCCATGATTGGGGGTGAGGAGCTCTGCTGTGTCTCGATGAATTAATGCAATTACTTCTGTTTTCTATTCAAACACGCTTGTTTCTATTCTAAGATATTCACTCGTACTTAACCATGATGAATGTGATGATCCGTGACACTCATCATCATTCTCAACCTATGAATGCGTTCCTGACAACCACTTCCGTTTTACCTTAGATTGAGTGTGTATCTCTTAGCCTCTTGGTTCATGATCAGAGTCTTCGTGGTATAGGCTAGAATTATTGGCGGCCATTCCTGAGATCCAAAAAGTCTAAACCTTGTCTGTGGTATTCCGAGTAGGATCAGGGAAGGGATGACTGTGACGAGCTTCAAACTCACGAGTGTTGGGCGTAGTGACAGACGCAAAAAAATCAACGGATTCTATTCCAACATGAGTGAGAACCGACAGATGATTAGCCGTGCGGTGACAGCGCATTTGGACCATTTTTACTGAGACGATGGATGGTAGCCATTGACAACGGTGATCCACCAACATACAGCTTGCCATGGAAGGAGACCTGCGTGCGTGAAGAAGAAGATAGTAGGAAAGCAGAGGTTCAGAAGGCAGAGCATCTCTAAAACCTCAATCTGTTCTCCATTACTGCATACAAGTACTATTTAATTTATGTTTTTTTTACTCTTCATAAATATAAGCACTCTTATTATTGATCTCCTGACTAAGAATTACAAAATAACCATAGCTTGCTTCAAGCCGACAATCTCCGTGGGATCGACCCTTACTCACGTAAGGTATTACTTGGACGACCCAGTGCACTTGCTGGTTAGTGGTACGAGTTGTGAAAAGTGTGATTTACAATTCGTGCACCAAGTTTTTGGTGCCGTTGCCGAGGATTGTTCGAGTTTGGACAACTGACGGTTTATTTTGTTGGTTAGATTAGGAAAAAATTTTCTTTTTGGTTTAGAGTCTTCTATTATAGTTTTTGGTTAAAATTTTAAAATCCTTATTTTATTTTTCTAAATTATTTTCGAAAATTTTTAAAACCAATAACTTCATGATTTAGTCTCCTGTTTGAGTTTAGTTTCATATTTTAAGTTTGGTGTCAATTGCATGTTTTTATTTTCCTTTAAATTTTTGAATTTGTGTTCATTGTTCTTTCTTGATCTTCAAGTTGTTCTTGCTATTTTTCTTGTTTGATCTTTAGTTTTTCCTGTTCTGTGTCTTTTCTTGTTTTTCTTGTGTGTTTTCAATTTATCAGTATTCAAAAAATTTATATACATTAAATACCTTTTTTAAAACACGTTAAATTTATAGTTCAGTTGGCTAGAGCGTTGTGCTTATGTTCTTGGTAATTGGGTATCTTTCTTTTAAAACTTTTTCAAAAATAATTTTTCTTTGATTAAATCTTGTGTCAAACTTTTAAGTTTGGTGTTCTCTTGTTACTTTTCTTTAATTTTCGAAAATTTATTTTTATTTTTCTAAAAATTTTAAGTTTGGTGTTCTTTTTATGTTCTTGAGTCTTTGAATTTTATTCTTGTTGTTCTTGTGAGTCTTCAAGGTGTTCTTGAGTCTTCTTTGTATTTTGATCTTAAAATTTTTAAGTTTGGTGTTCGTCCTTGGAGTTTTCCCTCCAAAATTTTTGAAAAACAAGGAGCATTAGATCTAAAAATTTTAAGTCTTGTGTCTTTTGTGTGTTCTTCTCTTTCCTCATTAAATTAAAAAAAAATATCTTTTCTCTTTATTTTAAGTTAATTTTCGAAATTTACAAAAGAATTTCAAATTTTTATTTTAAAATTTCTATTTTATCTTATCTTAGTTTTAAAAATTTCAAAATTCAAAATTTTTTTTTCAAAAAAATCATATCTTTTTCAAAATCTTATCTTATCTGATTTCAAATTTCAAATTTCAACTTCCAAAATTCAAAATTCAAATTTCAAAATTCAAATTTCAAAATTTAAATTTTAAAATTTAAAATTCAAAATTTAATTTTCAAATTTAAAAATCAAATCTCTTCAAAATTTAAATCTTTTTCAAATCCTTATCTTATATTGTTGACTTTTTCGAAAATTCAAATTTCAATTTTCAAATTTAAATTTCAAAACTTTTTAATTTAAATTCCTTATATTCTCTTACCTAGCTTATCTTATCTTTTCTAATCTCAAATCTTAAAATCAAATCTTTTTCATATCTTTTTTATTTATTTATTTATTTTATTTTCTTACAAATATCTTTAATTTTAAGACATATCTTTTTTCAGAACTTCCTAACCAATTTTTCTCTCTTCATTTTTCGAAAATCCTCACCCACATCTTTTTCAAATCTTTTTAATTAATTAATTTAGTTTTCAATTTTCTTTTATTTCTTTTTCTTCTAATTTTCGAAATTATACTCAATTTTTCATTTATTTTATTTTAATTTCGGTTTAAAAAAAATTTTATTTGCAATCCGCATAATCTCCCTTTCTCTATCATGGACCTAAGTGGAAATGAACAGTCCAGAAGGACTCTGGGGTCATATGCTAACCCCACTACTACTGCATATGGGAGCAGTATCTGTATACCCCCATAAGAGCCAACAGTTTTGAGCTAAACCCTCAGTTCATTATCATGGTGCAGCAAAATTGCCAGTATTCTGGTCTTCCACCGGAAGAACCTACTGAGTTTCTGGCACAGTTCTTACAATTTGCTGACACAGTACGTGATAAGGAAGTAGATCAAGATGTCTACAGATTATTACTGTTTTCATTTGCTGTAAAAGATCAAGCTAAGAGGTGGTTAAATAACCAACCCACAGCAAGCATAAGGACATGGAAACAGTTATCAGACAAATTCTTGAATCAATATTTTCCTCCAAAAAGGATGACACAGCTAAGGCTGGACATCCAAGGCTTTAAACAAGAGGGTAATGAATCTCTTTATAATGCCTGGGAGAGGTACAGAGGGATGCTAAGGAAATGCCCCTCTGAAATATTTTCAGAGTGGGTGCAGTTAGACATCTTTTACTATGGGCTTACAGAAAAGGCCCAGATGTCTCTAGACCACTCAGCTGGTGGGTCTATACACATGAGAAAGACAATTGAAGAGGCTCAAGATCTCATTAATACGGTTGCTAGAAATCAATATCTATACTTGAGTAGTGAGTCCTCCATGAAGGAAGAAGCTAAAGTAGTATCCACTGAACTTAGTCCTCAGGAACAAGTTGCTGAACTCAATCAGCAACTATCTTCTATAACAAGGCAGTTAGCAGAAGTTAAGGAGATGCTACAAGAAACCAAAAATGCAAACAAGGATATGGAATCACAATTGAATCAGACAAAACAGTAGTTATAAAAATAGATAACAGAGGAGTGCCAAGCAGTTCAATTAAGAAGTGGAAAAATATTAAATACCTCAACTCAAAGCAGCAGAAATCTAAGAAAAGAACAGTTGACAGAGGATGAGCAACCTGCTACCCAAAATCCCTCTGAGGACAATAAGAGCCCAGAGAGGAATAAGTCTGGCGTTCAAACACCAGAAAAGGGTGAGAATCTGGCGTTCAACGCCCAATCTATGTTCAGTTCTGGCGTTTAAATGCCAATGAGGGATCAGACACTTGCAAGTGCTGATAATAACTCCCTCAAGAAGGCTTCTCAACCTACCTCTATAGGAAATAAACCTGCAACAACTAAGGTTGAAGAATATAAAGACAAAATGCCTTATCCTCAGAAACTCCACCAAGCGGAACAGGATAAACAATTTGCCCGCTTTGCAGACTATCTCAGGACTCTTGAAATAAAGATTCCATTTGCAGAGGAACTTGAGAAAATACCCTCTTATGCTAAGTTCATGAAAGAGATCTTAAGTCATAAGAAGGATTGGAGAGAAACAGAAAAAGTTTTTCTCACTGAAGAATGCAGTGCAGTCATCCTAACAAGCTTACCAGAAAAGCTTAAGGATCCTGGAAGCTTTATGATACCATGCACATTAGAGGGTGCTTGTACCAAGACAGCTCTATGAGATCTTGGGACAAGCATCAACCTAATCCTTGCATCCACTATCAGAAAATTTGGCTTGACTGAAGAGGTCAAACCAACCCGGATCTGTCTTCAACTTGCTGATGGCTCTATTAAATACCCATCAGGCATAATTGAGGACATGATTGTCAAGGTTGGGCCATTTGCCTTCCCTACTAACTTTGTAGTGCTGGAAATAGAGGAGCACAAGAGTGCAACTCTCATTCTAGGAAGACCATTCCTAGCAACTGGACGAACCCTCATTGACGTCCAAAAAGGGGAGATAACCCTGAGAGTCAATGAGGATGAGTTTAAGTTGAATGTTGTCAAAGCTATGCAACATCCAGACACATCAGAAGACTGCCTGAGCGTTGATATTATTGACTCCCTGGTGGAAGAGGTCAATATGACTAAGAGTCTTGAATCAGAACTAGAGGACATTTTTAAAGATGTTCAGCCTGATCTGGAGGAACCAGAGGAAATAAAAGAACCTATGAAAACTCCTCAGGAAGAGGAGAAACCTCCTAAATCCGAGCTCAAACCACTACCACAATCCCTAAAATATGCATTTCTGGGAGAAGGTGACACTTTTCCTGTAATCATAAGCTCTGCTTTAGAGCCACAGGAAGAGAAAGCACTAATTCAGGTGCTAAGGACACACAAGACAGCTCTTGGGTGGTCCATAAGTGATCTTAAGGGCATTAGCCTAGCCAGATGCATGCACAAGATCCTATTGGAGAATGATGCTAAGCCAGTGGTTCAACCACAGAGGCGGCTAAATCCCGCCATGAAGGAGGTGGTGCAGAAAGAGGTCACTAAGTTACTAGAGGCTGGGATTATTTATCCTATTTCTGATAGTCCCTGGGTGAGCCCTGTCCATGTTGTCCCTAAGAAGGGAGGTATGACAGTGATTCATAATGAAAAAAATGAACTGGTTCCTACAAGAACAGTTACAAGGTGGCGTATGTGTATTGACTACAGAAGGCTCAATACAGCCACCAGGAAGGATCACTTTCCTTTACCATTCATAGATCAGATGCTAGAGAGACTAGCAGGTCATGAATATTACTGCTTTTTGAATGGCTATTCAGGCTACAACCAAATTACAGTGGATCCTCAGGACCAAGAGAAAACAGTATTCACATGTCCTTCTGGAGTGTTTGCCTACAGAAGGATGCCTTTTGGTCTGTGCAATGCACCTGCAACCTTTCAGAGGTGCATGCTCTCTATCTTCTTTGATATGGTAGAAAAATTCTTGGAAGTCTTTGTGGATGACTTTTCGGTATTTGGAGACTCATTCAGCTCCTGCCTTGACCATTTAGCACTTGTTCTGAAAAGATGCCAAGAGACCAACCTAGTTTTAAACTGGGAAAAATGTCACTTTATGGTGACTGAAGGAATTATCCTTGGACATAAAATTTCGAACAAGGGAATAGAGGTGGATCAAGCTAAGGTAGAGGTAATTGAAAAATTACCACCACCCACCAATGTTAATACAATCAGAAGCTTTCTGGGGCATACAGAATTCTATAGGAGATTTATAAAGGATTTTTCAAAAATCGCAAAACCTCTGAGCAATCTGCTAACTGCTGACACGCCATTTGTGTTTGACACAGAGTGTCTGTAGGCGTTTGAAACTCTGAAAGCTAAGCTGGTCACAGCACCTGTTATTTCTGCACCAGATTGGACAGTACCTTTGGAACTAATGTGTGATGCCAGTGACCATGCCATTGGTGTAGTATTGGGACAGAGGCATAACAAGCTTCTGCATGTCATTTATTATGCTAGCCGTGTTTTAAATGATGCCCAGAAAAATTACACAACCACAAAAAAAGAGCTGCTTGCAGTGGTTTATGCCATTGACAAGTTTAGATCATACTTAGTAGGATCAAAAGTGATTGTGTACACTGACCATGCTGCTCTTAAGTATCTACTCACAAAGCAGGATTCAAAGCCCAGGCTCATAAGATGGGTGTTGCTTCTGCTAGAGTTTGATATAGAAATAAGAGACAGAAAAGGGACAGAGAATCAAGTAGCTGATCACCTGTCCCGGATAGAACTAGTAGCAGGAGCATCCTTCCCTCCTACTGAGATCTCTGAAACCTTTTCAGATGAGCAATTGTTTGCTATTCAGGAAGCTCTGTGGTTTGCAGACATTGCAAACTATAAGACTCAAGGTTCTCCTTCTGTAACTATGGAGAGGAAGCATGAAAAGCTTCTCTCAATACAGAGTCAAACAAAACTCCCACTTTCATACTCTAAGTTTGGTGTTGGGAGGCCACAACTAAATTCTAAGTTTGGTGTTGAGAGGCCCCAACCCTGCTCTGATTATCTGTGAGGCTCCATGAGAGCTCACTGTCAAGCTATTGACATTAAAGAAGCACTTGTTGGGAGGCAAACCAATGTTATTTAATTATATCTATTTATTTTCCATTGCTATTTTATGTTTTCTTTAGGTTGATGATCATGTGAAGTCACAAAAACAACTGAAAAATCAAAAACAGAATGAAAAACAGCATTAAAAACAGCTCACCCTGGAGGAAGAGCTTACTGGCGTTTAAACGCCCGTAAGAAGCATCAGAATGGCGTTTAACGCCAGAAAGAAGCATCAAGCTGGCGTTAAACGCCAGAAACAAGCACTAGACTGGCGTTTAATGCCAGAACAGAGCATTAAGTTGGCGTTTAACGCCAAGAAAGGGAGAAAAGCTGGCGTTTAACGCCAGAAACAAGCAGCAGTCTGGCGTTAAACGCCAGGATTGCACACTAAGGGCATTTTTGCATGCCTCAATGGAGCAGGGATGATAAGTCCTTGACCCCTCAGGATCCCCACCTGCCACACCTTTTCATACACACTTCCCCCACCCTTGGCCGAACCCACCACACACCTCCTTCTCCTCATTTCCTCCTTCTTTTGCTCGAGGACGAGCAAACATTTTAAGTTTGGTGTGGAAAAAGCATTGCTTTTTTGTTTTTCCATAACCACTAATGCCTCAAGGGATGCACTTTCCTCCACAAAACTATTGGGAGTAGATTAACACCTCCCTAGGAGAATTAAGTTCCAACATGGGACAACTAAGGGTGGAGCACCAAGAGCATTCCATCCTCCTCCATGAAATTATAGAAGATCAAAGAGCTATGAGGGAGGAGCAACAAAGGCAAGGAAGAGACATAGAGAAGCTCAAGAGCACTATTGGTTCTTCAAAAGGAAGAAGACGCCACCCTCACTAAGGTGGACCCGTTCCTTAATCTCTTTGTCTATTTACTTTTTCTGTTTTCATTCTCTATGCTTTATTTATGTTTGTGTCTTTATTACATGATCATTAGTGTCTAGTGTCTATGCCTTAAAGCTATGAATGTCCTATGAATCCATCACCCTTCTTAAATGAAAAATGTTTTAATCACAAAAGAACAAGAAGTACATAATTTTGAATTCATCCTTGAAATTAGTTTAATTATATTAATGTGGTGACAATACTTTTTGTTTTCTGAATGAATGCTTGAACAATGCATATTTTTGAATTTGTTGTTTATGAATGTTAAATTTGCTGGCTCTTGAAAGAATGATGAAAAAGGAGAAATGTTATCTGATAATCTGAAAAATCTTAAAATTGATTCTTGAAGTAAGAAAAAGCAGTGAATAACAAATCTTGCGAAAAAAAAAAAAGAAAAAAAAAAGAAAGAAAAAGAAAAAGTAAGCAGAAAAAGCCAATAGCTCTTTAAACCAAAAGGCAAGAGCAAAAAGCCAATAACCCTTTAAACCAAAAGGTGAGGGTAAAAAGGATCCAAGGCTTTGAGCATTAATGGATAGGAGGGTCCGAAGGAATAAAATCATGGCCTAAGCGGCTAAACCAAGCTGTCCCTAACCGTGTGCTTGTGGCGTGAAGGTGTCAAGTGAAAAGCTTGAGACAGAGTGGTTAAAGTCGAGGTCCAAAGCAAAAAGAGTGTGCTTAAGAACTCTGGACACCTCTAATTGGGGACTTTAGCAAAGCTGAGTCACAATCTGAAAAGGTTCACCCAGTTATGTGTCTGTGGCATTTATGTATCCGGTGGTAATACTGGAAAACAAAGTGCTTAGGGCCACGGCCAAGACTCATAAAGTAGCTGTGTTCAAGAATCAACATATTGAACTAGGAGAATTAATAACACTATCTAAATTCTGAGTTCCTATAGATGCCAGTCATCCTGAGCTTCAAAGGATAAAGTGAGATGCCAAAACTGTTCAGAGGCAAAAAGCTACTAGTCCCGCTCATCTAATTGGAGCTAAGTTTCATTGATATTTTGGAATTTATAGTATATTCTCTTCTTTTTATCCTATTTGATTTTCAGTTTCTTGGGGACAAAAAACAATTTAAGTTTGGTGTTGTGATGAGCAGATAATTTATACGCATTTTGGCATTGTTTTTAGGTAGTTTTCAGTGTATTTTAATTACTTTTTAGTATATTTTTATTAGTTTTTATTCAAAATTCACATTTCTGGACTTTACTATGAGTTTGTGTGTTTTTTTGTGATTTCAGGTAATTTCTGGCTGAAATTGAGGGACCTGAGCAAAATCTGATTCAGAGGCTGAAAAAGGGCTGCAAATGCTGTTGGATTCTGACCTTCCTGCACTCGAAATGGATTTTCTGGAGCTACAGAAGTCCAAATAGCGCGCTCTTAATTGCATTAGAAAGTAGACATCCAGGGCTTTTCAGAAATATATAATAGTCCATATTTTTCCCGAGTTTAGACGATGCAAACTAGCGTTCAACGCCAGTTCTCTGCCCTATTCTGGCGTTAAACGCCAGAAACAGGTTACAAGTTGGAGTTAAACGCCCAAAACAGGTTACAACCTGGCGTTTAACTCCAGAAACAGCCTAGGCACGTGTAAAGCTCAAGTCTCAGTCCCAGAACACACCAAGTGGGCCCCGAAAGTAGATTTCTGCACTATCTATCATAGTTTACTCATTTTCTGTAAACATAGGTTACTAGTTTAGTATTTAAACAACTTTTAGAGATTTATTTTGGACCGGATGACATTTTCACGTTTTACATTGTATCTCTACGGCATGAGTCTCTAAACTCTATGATTGGGGGTGAGGAGCTCTGCTGTGTCTCGATGAATTAATGCAATTACTTCTATTTTCTATTCAAACACGCTTGTTTCTATTCTAAGATATTCACTCGTACTTAACCATGATGAATGTGATGATCTGTGACACTCATCATCATTCTCAACCTATGAACGCGTGCCTGACAACCACTTCCATTCTACCTTAGATTGAGTGTGTATCTCTTAGCCTCTTGCTTCATGATCAGAGTCTTCGTGGTATAGGCTAGAATTATTGGCGGCCATTCCTAAGATCCGGAAAGTCTAAACCTTGTCTATTGTATTCCGAGTAGGATCAGGGAAGGGATGACTGTGACGAGCTTCAAACTCATGAGTGTTGGGCGTAGTGACAGACGCAAAAGAATCAACGGATTCTATTCCAACATGAGTGAGAACCGACAGATGATTAGCCTTGCGGTGACAGCGTATTTGGACCATTTTCACTGAGAGGATGGATGGTAGCCATTGACAACGGTGATCCACCAACATACAGCTTGCCATGGAAGGAGACCTGCGTGCGTGAAGAAGAAGACAGTAGGAAAGCAGAAGTTCAGAAGGCAGAGCATCTCTAAAACCTCAATATGTTCTCCATTACTGCATACAAGTACTATTTAATTTATGTTTTTTTACTCTTCATAAATATAAGCACTCTTATTATTGATATCCTGACTAAGAATTACAAAATAACCATAGCTTGCTTCAAGCCGACAATCTCCGTGGGATCGACCCTTACTCACGTAAGGTATTACTTGGACGACCCAGTGCACTTGCTGGTTAGTGGTACGAGTTGTGAAAAGTGTGATTTACAATTCGTGCACCAAAAAACAAAAACATGAAAGCCTGAAGTGTAAAAACATGACCAAAATAAATTAACTAAAAAAATACAGAATCATTCAGCAACCGAAAATCAGTAAAGCCAGTTCAAATTAACAAAATCAGTAAATCCAGTATTAACAAAATTAGTAAATCCAGTATTAACAAAATCAGTGCAAATTAACAAAAGTATTAACAAAATCTGCAAATCAGCATTCAGCAATTCCATATTATTAATAATAGTGCAAATTACAAAACAAGAAAAAATAATTCCAAGCAACAGTGCTTACTGGCGGTGAGGGAGGAAAGGAAGTGACGACGATGGAGGAGCGAGAACTACCGGCAAAGACAGAGAGAGAGCTCGAACAGAGGAGACGATGACCGAGAACGATGAGAGGAGAGGAGAGTAGGAGACCTTCCTACGACAGCGGCGAAATGAGGAAGGATGAGAAGAGGGATGGCGGTTGTGGGCTGCGTTCAAACTTCCGCCGAACAGAGCTTCCAGCCTTCCACACGCGACACCGCACCCATCGTCTGTGCGGAGGAGAAGAGCGGCGATGACTTCGAAGAGAAATGGTGGCTACGGGCTGCGTTCGAAGTTCGGAGGAGAAGAGTTTGGCCGTTTGGGGACTAGGGTTCCCCAATTTTCAGAGAGAAAGAGAGGAGTGGGGTCTGGGATGGCAAATACGGGGGTATTGGGGCAGTGCATGTTTTTTTTTTATATATATAAACTTAAACGGTGCCATTTTGAGGTAGCCACAAAACCGGAAATCTCTAAAAAATCCGGCCGGTTTTGACGGTTCACCGGTTAACCGCCGGTTCGACCAATTTTTTAACCGATTTTTTGCCAAATGGTTTTTATAGTCAACCGAATCGATTAGATGACTGATTTCGGTTATTCTGGTTGAATCGGTCGGTCCGGTTCAATTTTTAGAACCATATAAAAAACATATTTTCTAACTCGAAAAGACTTACTAAATCCAAAAATCATATTTAAATCCCCAAATTCTCATTCTAACTTTTTGAAACTTAATTTAGACATTTAAATTATTTTATTCATGAAAATTCTGATTCTTACAATAAGTACCCACCCATTCGAGTAATATTGTTATACGTACGCGTAAAGTTGCAACAGTAGTTAACGAAAAAATGCCGATGATAATCGATGATTCCATAAAAAATCATTAATACATGGTATGCCTAAAAGTTTAGGCTAGTTAGACTAAATGCTGACGTCATCATGTCATCAGTTTTATCCAGCCCTAAATTAGAACTTACTAAATACACTTAAAATTGTAAGTTTGTAACCTTAGCCATTAAGATTGTTTCACATCAGAAATTTTATTTCATTTAACGAGATCTGTTTGAAGTATCATTATTATGACATAAAGTTCCCTTTTCCAGCTTAATTAAGAAGGAAGAATTGTTTACTTTATCATAAAAGAGGTGATGATATAAAAATGTGACATGTACGTTGAGCGGCAAAATCCCCAAGATTATATCTAATTTATATCTCAACAATTAAAAAATTATTTTTTACCTAATAGAATATATTAGAATGAATTAATATTTATTAGAAAGTATTTTTAAATATTTATTATAAAATATTATATTTTTATTATTTTAATTTTTTAATATTTATAAATATTCTTTTATATTATATCATTTTATATAACTTAAATATACACAAATATTTTTTTATTCATCTTTTTTATTTTTCTAACATTAACTTTTAAATATAAGTGAAAGATATCAAGCTCAAGCGAAGAAGAGAAAGGATCAGAGAGTTTCAAAAAGAAAGAAGAAGAAGAAATATTGATTCTCAAATTTGATTTTGGTAAAGTAAACTTTCACTTTAGTCACAGTACAAGTTAACATCTAGCTATTTATAACAAGAATAATGTGCTAGCTATCACAATATAAACCACACAATCTAACTAAATAACAACTTTGTCAAACTAACTAATAGCTTAATCACTAATTAACTAGTTCTATCATGACTCTTGTTCATTAATCTTTCTTCTAACTCTAATGATTTGCTACTTTTGTTGGTTAATATTTTGTCATGGTCCCTGCTATAAAAACTGTTTAGTTCTGCCGTCATATCTGTTTAGACTTGTTCTTGTGGTACTTCATCACTACTACTTTCTTGTTTTAAACTGTCACAGTGTGCTTCACTCCTCTTCTTTTCTTTGCTAAGCCTGATAGTGACATTATTGCTGTTGTATGACTTCAGGTCTTCCACCATTAATTTTGATTGAGACTCCAAGAATGCAGCATTTGGTAAGAATTTTGTCAACATATCAACCAGTTGTACAGTCCCAAAAACATGATTTACCAGAATAACCTTCTTAGTGACACAATCTCTTACAAAATGGAGATCAATCTCAAAGTGCTTTGATCTCGAATGTAAAATTGGATTCACTGCCAGTAGCATAGCACTTAAATTATCGCAATATATTGATGGAACTGTTGAGATGTTAGCTCTGAATTCAACCATGAGATTCTTAATCCAAATTAGTTCAGCAACCAGGTTAGCCATAGCTTTATACTCTGCCTCTGTGCTGGACCTGGCAACAACCCCTTGCTTCTTTGAACTCCATGAGATTAGATTGCTTCCAAGAAAAACATAAAACCCTCCAATGGACTTTCTATCATTGGGATTACCTCCCAAATTCGAATCACTATAAGCTACAATGTTTTTCAGCCTGCAGTGTTCTATATCAGTCTTTTTGAGAGTGAAGACCGAAACATTTGGTTGCTTCATGTTGTTGGACTGCCGATACCACTTGTTGGGCCGCCGTGGAGAACTCTCGACCACCGGAGAGATTTCGGGGAGGAATCAAGCGAGAGAACATAAGATGAGATGACACCACATCCAACTCAAAATCTTAAAGTAGTAAGTTAATGGGTCTCTCATCTTATAAACTCCTCACTCTTTCTTACTTTCTTTGATGTGGGACTAACTTCATACACTCCTCACACTTGCAACATTAACAATCTCCCCCTCAAGTTTGAGCCTCCACATCAAGCATCAACTCCCCTTAGCTTCTTTCTACCTCCTCCATCACAAGTATTCGTTCATCACACCGCCGCAAAACACAGGGGACACACCGTTCGGACCACCTTTGTCGGGAAGACTTTCGATACTTTACCTTGAATACCCCTTAAAACCACTAGATTGATTAACCATCAGCTCTGATACCACTTGTTGGGCCGCCATGGAGAACTTTCGACCACCGGAGAGATTTCTAGGAGGAATCAAGCGAGAGAACATAAGATGAGATGACACCACATCCAACTCAAAACCTTAAGGTAGTAGATTAATGGGTCTCTCATCTTATAAACTCCTCACTCTTCTTTTCTTTCTTTGATGTGGGACTAACTTCATACACTCTTCACACTTGCAACATTAACACATGTATACATCTTTGACCAGATCACTGTGTAAAAACGCATTGTTTACATCAAGATGTCTAATTTTCTAACCCTTAGACAGAGCCACAGTGAGCACAATTCGAATGGAGGTGGATTCACCATCGGACTATATGTTTCAGTAAAGTCAAAGTCTAGCCTTTGTAAGAATCCTTGAGCTACCAAACGAGCTTTGTATTTCTGAAAGCTGCCATCTGAGTTGTACTTAATTCTGAAAACTCATCTACTAGCTACTGTCTCTCTTCCTTGAGGTAGAGTTACTAATTTTTTGGTCTAATTTTGCATTGGATCTCTGTATTCGACATCCATTGCTGCCTTCCGTTTTGGATTAGCTAAGGCATCCTTCACTATTCTTGGTTCAATACTGACTGAAAAAATTCTTGGCATAGGAATCTCACTCTTGCTCCTTGTGACCATGGATGAATGTTAAGAGAGTTTCGGGCTGCACTTGGCTGATCATCTGTTAAAGGGAGGATGATTTTCGTGTCTGAAATAGGAACCTGAATAGGTATGTTTGATGGGGCTGAAAGTAATGGAGCAGGTGGGGCAGAGACTTGTGTGGTGGCTTGAGCTGAGGGAGAAAAATTGAGTGATTTAGTTGCTGGAGGTGCTAAAGTGGTGTTGTTGGAAATATTTATGGTTGGAGTTAATATACTTGGTGAAGTTGGGTGCCTTGAAAGTGTATTGTGGTGTACAGGTTGGAGGGTGGTTCTTGTTAAGTGGAATCATTGGGACATAAAGAGGGTTGTGATAACGAGGGGAGAATGAATCTTGTGGTGTTGAGGGTGAAAAAAGTCCACTCTAAAAAAAAATTGTTGCTCATCAAATACAACATTGCTATAGATTATCATCTTGTTTTGGACAGTGAAATATTTGTAACCTTTATGAATTGTGCTATAATCAAGAAATACAGATGTTGCTGACACTATCTTGTTTTGGACAGTGAAATATTTGTAGCCTTTATGAATTGTGCTATAACCAAGAAATGTAGATGTTGTTGACCTTGAGCTCCAATTTGTTGCTACTATATGGCCTCAAATGTAAAAAACACAGACAGCTAAAAACCTTTAAGAATGCATAATCAACTCTTTTCTTAAACAACTTCTTAAATAGTGACTAATTTATCAAGATTAGAGTTGGTAACTTGTTTATTAAGTGCAATATTGTTCTGAAGATATCCTCCAAAATTTGATGGACATTTAGCTTCTGTTAGTATTGCTAAACCTTTTTCAACTACATGTTAATATCTTTTTTTAGTATTGTCATTTTGCTGATAATCATGTAACAGAAAAATCTATTTATAACACTTTGTACTGATAAAAAATTTGTATAATGAAAAAAAAAAAAAAAGAAGAGATCAAAGAGGTGATGATCGACTATTTCATTTCTTATTAGTTATGAATTAGTTCTAATATTTTTTCTTTTACTACGTTCTATTTTTATTATAATTATCTATTAGCTTTATATATATATTTGAAGAGAAAAGTTTCACTACTGATACTCAAGCTCTACCGTTGGAACTTTATTCCATTTATTTTCTAAGGCATGCTATATTCCAACTTTAGTACCATTATATGATTCTAATAGGTAATTTAACCATCTTGATCTCTAAGTCTCCCAATAAGTGCTAATAAGTTCAGTTATTCCTTTTTCTTTGTGATAGCATCTCGTTAATTGGGTAGGAGAGCGGAAACGTATTTGTGCTTTTCTTAAGGGTACTAAAGGACCTAAGATGCTAAGAATAATGAAACACTTGAATATAATTAAGGGGATTCATTTCTGAGTGTGACATTTACTCCAACGGTTACTCTAAGCACATCAAGGGTGTGTGCATTGTTTTTGTTAAACGTGAATCCGACACGAATATTTTACGGAATATATTTTATAAATTTAAATTCAACCCTAAATTAGGTCGATCTGAAATATATAATTTTGTAAATTTTATATAACAAATTAATAAAATATAATTTTTGTAAGTTAAATTTAATAAATATTATATATATTTATATCAAAATAAATCATTTTAAAAATAAAATAATATTAATAATGGGTACACAATCAGTCTTCTTAGTGACACTAGGATATCTTAATAATCAGCAAAATACATCATCAAAACTGATGGAATCAACATAATCTTCCACAAAGTGGGTATCTCAAATCAGACAAAAGAGAAGGTAATACAACTAGCAAGTTATATCCTAATGTTCATCTCTACACCAGAAATAACATATTAAAATTTCATAAGAAATGGAGCAAGTTTACCGATTCAATCGGATCAACAATGACTTGCCCTTTTTCCCAAATTTTCTTCTTCTCCTTCGACGGTAAAAAACTCTCTCCTCTCTCTGTTTGCTTTGTTTCAAAAATGAGAGACTTTATTCTCTCTCTCTTCCTTCTCGTGGCTATATGCCACTTCTTTATTTATTTATTTTTTGTTTTAAAACTTGTGGGCCCCTCTTAGTTAGGGACCCACCGATAAATCTCCATCTCACCAACTCAAGTGGGATAGGCTGCTCCACCAAGCTCGTCTTCTCTTTGCAGAAATCAAACCTCACTGCAGGTAAACTCTTAGTCATCATATCTGAACCATTATCATCAGTATGGATCTTCTCAACTGCATATGACTTCATCTCAAGCGCTTGACGTATCCAATGATACCTCACTTCTATGTGCTTCGATTTAGAATGAAACGTCGGATTCTTACTAAGATGGATAGCACTTTGACTGTCACAAAATAACACAAATTTTTCTTGATTGATGCCTAACTCTTGTAGAAATTTCTTCATCCACAAGAGTTCCTTAGAAGCTTTAATAACAGCAATGTATTATGCCTCTGTAATAGACAAAGCAACACATTTTTGAAGTCGAGATTGCCACGACACAGCTCTCCTTGCAAAAGTCATCATATAATCAGAAGTAGACTTCCTTGAATCAAGATCCCTAGCCATATCTGCATCTGTGTAACCATCCAACATAGGTTGGCCACTCCCAAAGCATAAACAAACTTTGGAAGTACCATTAAGATATCTGAGAATCCATTTCACTGCTTGCCAGTGTTCCTTTCCAGAATTAGAGAGAAACCGACTAACAACTCCAACGACATGAGAAATATCCGGCCTGGTGCAAACCATAGCATACATCAAACTGCCAACTACAGATGCATATGGAATCTTCTTTATTTATGCTTTCTCTTTCTCACTTGTAAGACATTGCTGCGAACTCAACTTGAAATGACTAGCAAGCGAAGTACTAACAGGTTTGGAATTACTCATGCTAAACCTCTCTAAAACCTTCTCAATGTACTTCTGTTGCGACAACCACAGTTTTTCATTCTTCCTGTCACGAGTGATACTCACGCCAAGGATTTTCTTTGCAAGACCCAAATCCTTCATAGCAAAGGATCTATTCAAGTCTTTCTTAAGACTTTCAATCTTCTTAGTGTCATGACCAACAATCAACATGTATTCAACATAAAGCAATAGAATTATAAATCACCATCAGAGAATTTCTTAACATACACACAATGATCAGAAGAAGTCTTACTATACCCATGACCTTCCATGAAGAAATCAAACTTCGTGTACTACTGTCTTGGCGCTTGCTTCAACCCATATAAGCTCTTCTTCAACTTGCATACAAGGTTGCTCCATATAAATTTCTTTATCTATGTCACCGTGAAGGAATGCAGTCTTCACATCAAGCTGCTCAACCTTTAAATTCAAGCTAGCTGCCAATCCAAGCGGACATCTTCACAACTGGAGAGAAAATCTCCTCAAATCAATACATTTCTTTTGCTCAAAATCTTTCACAACCAATCGAGCTTTGTACCTTGGTCGTGAGACATTTTCATCCGCTTTCAATTTAAACACCCATTTATTCTTGAATGCTTTCTTATCCATGGGTAACTTGACCAATTCAAATGTATGATTCTCATGTAAGGATTTCATTTCTTCTTGCATGGCCTTCAACCAATCTTCCTTATGCTTATCAGACATAGCTTCCTGGTAGCTCTCTGGCTTTCCAATCTCAGTGTTTATCACATACTCATGAGAAGAGTATTTTTGAGAAGGATGACGCTCTCTAATAGATCTTCTCAATTCAGGCTCAATTGGTAGTTCAGGTGAAACTTCAACATTTGGTGGATCTTCTGCATCTGGCACCTCAAGTTGAGGTGTAGGTTCATCATGCAAATCATCACCAATATTATCAACTTGTACATCTCTCCCATCAACAAGAGATCTAGTGGAAGGACCAGGTTCATCATTAGCAGAACGTCTAACAGTTATTGGCTTATCTGTCTTCTCAAGATCTTCAATAGGTTGGTCTTCAAGAAAAAACACATCTCGACTTCTAATTATCTTCTTGCTCACTAGATCCCATAATCTGTAACCAAAGTCTTCGTGACCATAACCCATGAAGATACACTGCTTTGACTTTTCATCAAGTTTAGACCTTTCATCTCTTGGAATGTGAACAAAAGTCCTGCAGCCAAACACTTGCAAGTGACTATAGGAGACATCTTACCCTCTCCAAACTTTCTCTGGAACATCACCATTTAGTGAAACTGAACGAGAAAGGTTGATCAGATCTACTGCAGTCCTCATCGCTTCACCCCAAAAGGATTTAGGCAACTTTGCATGAGAGAGCATACACCTGACTTTATCATTGATAGTGCGATTTATTCTCTCTGTAACTCCATTATGTTGAGGAGTCTTAGGAACCGTCTTCTCAAGCTTGATCCCATGTCCTTTACAATACTCTTCAAATGGACCCCTGTATTCACCACCATTATCTGCTCGAACACATTTCAATTTTCTTCCTATTTCTCTTACAACACTTGCATGAAAGTGTTTGAAGATTCTGAGCACCTGGTCTTTAGATTTCAAAACAAAAGCCCATATTTTTCAAGAATAATCATCAATAAAAGTAACAAAATATGATGCACCACCTAGTGTCTTAGCATCCATAGTGCAAACATCAGTATGAACTAAATCTAGAACATGTGATCTCCTATGAGGTCCAGAACTATGAAATGATACTCTAGCATGCTTTCTAACAAAACAATGAGTACAAGTATTTAAAGTTGTACCTTTCACGGAAAGTGAGTGCTTCTTGGCTAAGACGCTTAGCCTTTCTCGCTCAAGTGACCAAGACGTATATGCCACAAATCAGAAGAGGAATCATCAGCTACATTCACCTCTTCTTTGCACAACTTTGCTTGCAACCGGTAGAGAGTAGTGAGACTATTTTCTTCTTTAGCAACAATGAGAGTCCCTTTGGTAATTTTGCATTTTTTACTACCAAAGAAAGTGCAATACCCCTCTTGATCCAATGCCTTCATAGAAATAAGATTGAACTGCATATCTGGTGCATGCCTAACATTCTTCAACTGTAAGTTGCATTCCATGTTAGTTTCAAGCCACATATCACCCATACCAATGATATCACACACTCCTTTATCTCCCAATTTGATCTTGCCAAAATTTCCAGCAGTATAGGAAGTGAAAAATTCACGTTTTGGAGTGACATGACATGAGGCACCAGAATCCATAATCCAAGTGGAATCATCACAGACAAGATTCACATAATTTTCATTATATGTGATAAGAACATCTTCATAAACAATAGCAGCAGTTTCTTTATCACTATCTTTATCTTTGTCTTCGTTTCTTCCCCTTAATTGTTCTCTTTTCAAAAACCTACAATACCTCTTGATATGCCATGACTTGCCACAATGGTGACAAATGAACTCCTTTCTTGGCTTGTACTTTCCTCTTGACTTGCTTCGACTCTCTGACTTGTCAGAACAGTGAGGTTTTCTATTTTGACTTCTCTCTCGTGACTCTGACACAAGTGCTTCTAACTGGGAGGAGGCTTTAATCAAACCTCGCTCTCTTCTTCTGGCTTCTTCATTCAACATGCTCTCTTTAAGCATTGCTAACGTCAACTTTCCATTTGGAGTTGAGTTAGTCAGTGTCACAACCAGAACTTTCCAACTATCAGGCAAAGAGCTCAACAACAATAAGGCTTGCAACTCATCATTCAAAGTGATTGCATTATTTGTCAGTTGGTTCACCGTCTCCTGAAAAATACTCAAGTACTCCGACATTGATTTACCTTTAACATACTTCATATTGACAAGCTTCCTAATCAAGAATGCTTTGTTTTGCACATTCTTCCTCTCATATAACTCTTTCAATTTGTTCCACATCTTTTTGGCATTTGTTTCGGTGTCAATATGTGGATACACGCTATGATCAAGTTATTGCCTAATTAAAGCAACTGCCTTCCGATTCAACTTCTTCCATTCAGTATCGGATTTAGTACCTTTGGATTTATCCCCCTCCACAGCATCATACAAGTCCTTGCTATACAACATATCTTCCATGAGGGTCTTCCAAATTGAATAATTTTGAGAATTTAATTTGACCATATTTGGCCCATAAATTTTTTTTTTCATTTAATCAGCACAGAGATAAACAACCAAAGCTCTAGATACCACTTTGTTGGAAAAACTCAACAAAGGTTCAAATAAGAACCTGTCTAATAGCAGAAGCACAAAAAATAATTTTTCCACAACCTGTGCGATTAAATAGGCAATACCAAAGATACTCCAAGTAGCAAATATAAAGACAGAAATTAAATAATTAAACACCAAAATTTTAACGTGGAAAAACCCCCCAAGAGAGGGACAAAAAACCCACGGGACCTAATCCAATAAAATCTTCCACTATCAAAATAATGGATACACAATTAGTCTTCTTGGTGACATTAGGGTATCTCAAAAATCAACAAAATACATCATCAAAACTAATGAAATCAGCATGAACCCTCCATAAAGTGGGTATCTCAAATTAGATAAAAGAGAAGGTAATACAACTAGCAAGTTATATCCTAATATTCATATCTACACCAGGAATAACATACTAAAATTTCATAAAAAATGGAGCAAGCTTACCAGTTCAATCGGATCAACAATGACTTGCCTTTTTTCCCAAAATTTTCTTTTTCTCCTTGACGATGAAAAACTCTCTCCTCTCTTTGTTTGCTTTGTTTTAAAAATGAGAAACTTCATTCTCTCTCTCTTTCTTTCTGTGGCTATATGCCACTTCTTTCTTTATTTTTTTTTATTTTAAAATTTGTAGACTCCACTTAGTTGAGAATCCACCAACAATAACATAGAATAAAAATAAAAAAATTAAAACCTGACAAAATATATTTTGAATCATAGTCAAATTTTGGGTCAGGCCGAATCTTGCATATTCTTAAAAATTAAAATACATGAAATTATGTTTACGGGTTTTGGGACCTAAGCTACAAGAAATTTTGTATTCGACTTGTTGAATGTAATTTTTTTTGTCGTTACACTAGCTGCGGATCAATCCCGAGACCTCTAGCCATACTGATACCAGTAACAAATAGACTAATTAAACCAATAAAAAAAACACATAGGCTAATTGTGCCATGAAGTTTTTGTTCCCAGTAAGCCATTGGTCCTATAAAAATAAGTAAGTGATCCAAAAGCCCAAGTGCTCATATCCAAATCCAAAAATATTTAATTGATGATTCGACCCCAATATTAAAAGATAAAGAAAAACGAACCAACTTGAGTTGGTCGAGTGATTAGTTCACTCGTCCGCTTAAACAAGTGTTGGAGCATTTGAATCTCGTTTTATAGATACAGCAATTCATTGGTCAGCGGCAGACCCTTAAATTGAGCTCAAATCCACGACGAATTAGTCCTTAATCGGTCGGGTTGAGGGATACCATAAAAAACCAAAAAAAAAAAAAAGATAAAAAAAAACTTTAATGACCTTGACCAAAATAATAATAATAATAATAAATAAATAAATAAAAATAAAAATAAATAAATAAATAAATAAAAGATTTAAGTATTTTGTATCTTAAAAAAAATTTTAATTATATAATAATATACATTTTATTTTAATTTTGGTGCATTTAACTTATTAAAAATGTTAAAAATAAAATTTTCAATAATTTTTAGTCAAAAATATTATTTTAGAGGGCTTTTAAAATATATTTTTAAATACATATTAGCAAGACTAATAAATAAATTAATTTTGTTAAATATACATTAAAATTAGTCAATCTGAATTTTTTTAATATTGCATGAAGATGAGTGTTCTTCAATATTTTCTTATGTGTGAGTTACACATTGCTATGAGAGAAAACTTAATGTGTCAGAACACTACAAAATGGCACCGCCGTGTTGTTCGTGCTTAAAACTTTTTAATAAATTAAAATCAAAACGACAGCGCCGTTTTGTTTAAAAATAATTATTTTAAAATTTTATATTTATAAAACGGCAATATCATTTTGTGATTTTTTATTTTTTAAATAAAAAATAGAAAATGGAAGCGACATATTATAAGAAAATTTTTAAGTGTACCATCCACTTTATTGGTATTAGTGAACCATGTATGGATCACTGACAAAAATAAATTTTGTGTTATTCTACTATGTGTAATGTCAAAAGAGTATAAAGAAGAATATAAAAAAGACGGCTCAGTGTAGTTGTTTGGGATGATGTCTTGAACTGAGCCATCCTGATAAATGTGTGATTGCTTATTGGACCAAAAGGTTGACTTGACAACCCTTTCAGCTTGTAGCCCGGTTTGTTATTAAATCCTCTAACCCAGTTGAAAAAAAGTTTACATTCTTGGTTTGTTGAAAGACATGAGAAAATAAAAAAGGATCATATTTATAATTTATTGTTTAATTTTGACATTAAAAAAGCCATATTTTAGATAACTAATGAGGAAACAAAATTAACTATCCTAGCATTTTTACTAGTTTAAAAATTTATGATTGGATTTTGATGGTAAATAAAAAATACTAAAAAATTTACTCTTTAGAATATTTCATAATAAATTTTACATCAAATAAAAAATAAAATTTTTAAAATATTTGTATTTTTTAATAAAAAATAGCTTGAAGAAACTTAATTTATAATTTTTATTTAGGATAAAGTATTAAATTGATCCTCTATATTTGGGCCTAATCCTATTTTAGTATCTAAAATTTAAAAGGTCCTATTCGAATACAAAAAAGTTTTATTTAGGATCAATGTAGTCCTACTGTGAAATTAATGTTAAATAATTAATAAAACCTTAGTTTTCAAATATGAAAAACTTATATAACGAAACTTTTTGATTGTTGAGGGGAGTTCCTTGCGGTAGAGATGACAATAGTTACCAGCGAACTTCCCTGCGAAAAGCGAGTTCTTGACAATATTATCCATGTGCTTGAACCAAGGTTAGTGGCTCGTGATGATGCATCTATTGCTGATCTTGTGCCTCTCAAGTTTGTATCTCTTCTTCAGGGAAGGAGACATTAAGATTTGATAGAACGGTGAGGTTAATTATTTAACATTGACTTCACAGTAACACTACATTGAAATTAAATAAAACTTTTATGGATTCAAATATGACACTTTAAACTTTAAGGACCAAAACAGAATTAGACCCAAACATAGAGGACAATTTAGTACTTTATCCTTTTATTTAATATAAAAATTTAATTATAAACTTTTAAATTATAAAATTTAATTAAATATTTAATAAAAGTATAACAACAAATAGAATAATAAAACCATACACAAAAATTAAAATAAAAAATACTGTAAATTTTTAAAAAAATTAATAATAATTACTAATTACAGATTAAAAATTTGGTCCCTCTAATATTAAATTCTGGAATTAGGTTCATTTGTTGTGTGTAGAATCATTTTGCCCGTCCATAATATAACCAAAATAATAAAATAAAATAAAATAAAGAGTAATTCATATTAATAAACCAACATTCATCCAATTTTATGCGAATCATCCAAAATGAAAAATGCAACGTTAATCACCCCAATCACATTTCTATGTAAATCGAATGAGTAAGACTATATTTAGCTTTCTATATAAATCGAAACAGTCTGGTTCGATTTATACATATTTGCATGTTGTTCTAGTAAATATAATCAAGTTGTTTCGATTTATGCATGCATGCATGCTATCCTAGTAAATCTAAACAGAGTGATTAGATTTACACATGCATAAATCGAAACAGGGTGATTAGATTTACATAGAGAGCTAAATTTAGTCTGACTCACTCGATTTACATAGAAAAATAATTGGGGAGATCCATGTAACATTGTTGCCTGTCCGTCGGATTTCTCCGCCTAAATCATGAACCAAAAAATAAATAAAAAAAGATGCCAAATTCAACAATTATGGTTCCACACTTTGAAGTCCCATAAAACAATGCTGGCCAAAAATCATACAAAAATAATGTACCAAAAAATCATTCATTACTCACAAATTAATACAAGAAAAACCATGTACCAAAAAAGTTTATTAATCGTGCAATAAGAGAATCAACTAAATTAAAACAGAAGATCATGACCAAAAAAAAAAACAAAAACAAAAGGTAAGCCATCCAAGAAATAAGCCACCAAGCCACCAAACCACCAACAAAGGAAGCCTGTGTCAAGGGGCAGCAGGGTGTAATTTTCATAAATTATACCTCGTGGAACGTAAAATTTGGTACACACCTCACAACGCTTTCCATTATAAACATATATTACATAAAAAATCTCATCTATTCATATTTTTAAATTTATATTTTGACGGTGCAGATTTAATATACACTGGTATAGGTAAAATTCTTCCCATATTATTATTATACAAATTTTAAAGTTGGAATTGGTCAAAACAGGACTGACGATGTGCAGTAAAAGTAAAACGTTATTAACGTTTTGTGCTGGCACCAATAAAAAATATTAAATCAACTATAAAAGAAGCTTTGGTATTATGTTGACAACACATTGCAGAAATAGTAGAAGTAAGCAACACAAAGTTCTTCATTTTTAGATTTTGAGAGTTTTTTAGTAGTTTGTTCTGCATATGCTGAGTAAAAAAATTTGTGGATGAATGTATTGAGTGTATTAAATAGAGAGTTACATTAGTTTAAAAATAATTACAACGGTCAAATTTTGTATGATACACGTGAGGGTGTGAATTTTTTATGTGAGAATCCATGTGTTATTGTTGTTCCTCTTTCGATCACATATGAAGAATTTAAGAGTGTATTTTCTCAAAGTGTAAATCATCAAGTGCTAAAGAGAGTGACAAATATTTTGTACAGACAGCCTATAATAATATTTAGTAGTTTCATTTAATTTCAAATAATGCATGTGGCTGATGAAGCTAGTATGCAAGTGTTTACTCGATTTTTGGTATATCTCAACAAGGTGTCGAATCGAGCTTGTATCAAGATTTCAATTCGGGAAGCAGATACGACTCCTCTGAAAAAAAGTGAGTTCGACTCGAAAATTACTTAGTAATAGTGTCGAAATGACTTGTATCGAAATTATTAATGAAAAATTTATATGAACAAGGTAAAACAAATAAATGAATAGAGAAAAGTTCTAAATTGATAAATATAAAACTGAATCATAAAGAAAATAGAATAACGATAAAATGTAAAGAACTGAAAGAAAAATGAATCAAATACGATCAAAGAAAAATGAATTAAAAGTGATAAAATGTAAAGAACTGAAAGAAAAATGAATCAAATACGAACAAAGAAAAATGAATTAAAAGTTTATTTCTAACACTCACATACACTTGCACTCCATGTTCTTCCATTGCGTCCTGAGACTGGAAACTTTATGAGTTTATGTGATGATCTAGTATTCTTGATTGAAGTTCCAGAACTCTTCTGAATTTCTACTATTTATAGACAATGAAGATTGACTTACCATGGAGCATGTTGTCTACTATCTTATTTCCTCTTTTTCTCAGCATGACTTTGTCTTGACCATGAAAAACCTTGACCCCCAAGTTTTGATACCAATGTCTTACTTGGACTTTAAATCCCATGTCTTCTTCAACTTACTCCTCAAATTTTGCAGCCATGTCCTCCACTTAACTTTGAAGGTCAAGGAGCAAGCCTTGAATCTCAAGGACAGGCATTATCAGTGACGGATTCAGAAAATTTTATTAGTGGGGGCAAAATATATATAGTATAATAATAATTTTTTATAATTATACTATAGTATTATAAAATACAATTACTCCTCAAATTATTTAACTAACAAATTAAAATAATAAAATAATAATTTAAAATAATAAATAATTTAAAATTTCATTCTTCTGGGTTTCATATTTTGAAAAGATTGAATAATCTTTTCATTGTCAATACAATCAAATTTCTCTCTTTCTATATATGTCACTAAACAATCATTTAAAAATTCATCTCCCATACGGTTGCGAAGCCGACTCTTTATGATGTTCATAGCAGAAAAAAGTTCTTTCAACTGATGCAGTTGCTACATGCAAAACTAAAGCTAACTTCAAAAGAAGAAATACTAATGGATAAATAATATTTTTTCGAGTCTCAATCAATTTCTGAGAAAGAGCACCAATTCCATTTAAGTTTGAGAATTGATCATCAGAACGCACATCTAATATGAAGTTCTCAAGTTGACTATCAAGTGTCAAAAGTTGAGTAGAAGAAAATTCTAATGGATAGAATTGAGCTAACTGGATCAACTTCTCCTTATCAAACGCAAGAAATGAGTGTCTTGGATTCAGACAAGCTATACAAAGAAGTAATTCAGTATTTACCTCTATAAAACGATTGTTGAGTTCTTGAAGTTGTCTATCAACTACTTGATAGAATATCTCAACTTGAAAATGATGCAAATTTGAGATCTTTTAAGCTTTGTGTCTTGATCTTCTTTGTGACACAAATATATCATCTATTTTTGGAACAGTAATATTATGTTTGTCACAAAAGAATGAGACTTCGTCAAGTAAAAGAGACCAACCATCATCTCTTATAGTTTGCAACCGTTGCTTAGACACTTTAACCAATGCCATAGCATTTACAATGTCTTGATCATTCCTTTGTAACGCTTGAGATAATTCATTAGTAACTCCCAAGATATTTTTCATCAAGTGAAAGTTGAAAATGAATTCAAAGAATTGAATGATATTTAATAAATGACATGCTTTAACTCTTTGTTCTGAATTATTTCCATCTTCCTCAACATATTCAAGAACATTGACCACAAAAGGAAACAAAGAAATTAATCTAAGTATAGTTCCATAGTGTGAACCCCATCTAGTGTCTCCTGCTCTTTTCAAAGCTATTTAATTTCTTGATTCAAATCATATCTACTAAAAATTTCTCCACTTTATAATGCTTCAATTGTCTTAGTCATCTGACTATCACGAATCATATCTTTTCATTTACACGAAACTCTAACAATATTGCACAAATTGGTTAACAAATTAAAAAGCAAAGCAATTTCAACTTGTTTTTTTATAACCGTTACAAGAGCTAACTGAAGTTGGTAGGCAAAATAATGTACATAGAAAGCATAAGAATTTTATTTCAATATCAAAGTTTTTAAACCATTAAATTCTCCTTGCATATTACTTGCACCATCATATCCTTGGCCACGTACTCTTGATAAACTTAAATTATATATTTTTAATAACGACTCCAATGCTAATTTTAGAGATAAATGATTAGTATTAAAAACATGAACAAGACAAGAAAATGCTCCCTAACTTGCCCTTATTTATTCACATACCTTAAACAAACTGACATTTGCTCCTTAATAGAAATGTCGCGAGCTTCATCAACCAAAACAACAAACAATTCATTCCCAAGATCATTAACAATAATTTGTGTCGTTTCACTTGCAGCAGTCTTACAATATTTTTTTGAATTGAGGGAGCTCTTAGTTTAAGATTCCCACGAGCATTTTTGAAAGTACGACCAATCTCTTTATTATGTTGCGCAAGAAAGTTTAAAAGTTCCAAAAAATTTCCTTGATTAATAGAATCATCTGTCTCATCATGACCACAAAAGGCCAATCTTTGTCGCAAAAGAAATCTAATACAATCAATTGTAGCTGTCAAGTGAATTTGATAATTCTTTTTAGCTTGCTCATATTGTTTTTCAATAGCAACACTAATGTGTTGTTTTGGCTTTATAAGTGTTTCACATTTTCTGCAAACTTGATTATGAGTACTATCATGAATCCCAACATGAGTTTGTAATCTCTCCCTTTTTTTTTTCCAATTTGAAAAGTCATTGGTTACAAAAGTATTGCCACCTTCAGTCTTAGGTTTCGTAAGATAACAACAAAGACAAAAAAATAACATCTTTTGATATACTATACTCTAACTAATTGCCATAATCATCAAACCAATTAGGATTAAATCTTCGAAAAGAAGAACCACAAGCAGTTTGCAAAAAATCATGAGTCCTTGGTTGACAAGGACCTTTTTATAAATATGCACATCTAACTTTGTCTCTGTCATTCGGAGGATAACTTGAAACCTTTGGTCGTTGTCCTGGATCTACTATGAGACTCTCTACTTCGAATTCTAAAAACCTCCTCTTGTTAGAAGAGGTTGATGAATTGTTTTGGGATCCAATCTCCAATGACGAAGTTCTTTTGAAATATTTCTCCATTACTAATAGAATAAAATTATAAACCTAAATTAATTAATTAATAAAATTAATTCACAATTCTACACAAATTGAGAAGTTAAGTATAAAATTATAAATACAAAATTGATCAATTAAAAAATTAATTTTCATCAGGCAACAACTGCAAGCTAGCAACTAATAATATCTCAAATTCTTAATTCAAAATAACTCAATATACAAAATAATTAACAAACAAATTAATGAAACTAAAGTATCAATTACATCAGAACAAATTCAATCACAAATTCACAATTCCTAAATCAACTATATCAAATTATCAATTATCAAACAATGAAGTAAATGAGCAAAAAATTGAATGAAACAACTAAGTGAACTAACTATATGAACTATGTGCTAACTATTGATTGTTATTCTGTCACAAAAAAATATAATACTCCAACGAAACTTGAATCTCAATGAACATAATGGATTTGGTTAGTTGCTCATAATTTCTTGTTTCAACTTAACAAGAAAACCAACACTATACCACCTAAGACCTAACTAATGCCATGTTACACAAACCATTACTTTATTCTGGATCCCCATTCGGCCATTCCTCACCCCCAAAGCTTATTTATTTATAATGTACATATGCTATAATTAATTGGTTACAGTCTTATAGGGTAGACTTGAGAATTGTTTGGTATTTTCCATTCTTGATAGATTGATTTGGGTTCCCAATTATGTACCAAGAGGCAAGAGTCCAAGACTGAACTCCAGGAGGACGACCCAGTAGCGGTGCGGTACCAGCGGCAACAGAGAAGAGGATTGTAGAATAAAAAAGAAGAACCAGAAGTCCAGAAGAGATTGATATTTATTGAAGAAGAAGGCAGAACCGTAGAACCAAACACCAAACTGCCGAGTGCCAAAGGAAGGAATGCAGAAGAGGAATGCAGCAGAACCACACAAATCATAAGCAGTGACGCAGAAGAAGGTAGAACCTGAAAACCACCAGATGCGGTGTGGAGGTGATGCAAGGAGAAACCGACGGAGGATGGAGCCACGCGGGAGAATCACAGTGATACAAGGAGAAACCGACGAATTGACGGAGCTACACGGGAGAAATATTGAACAGGCAAGCGAGTCAGCGACGTCAGTGGCAGGGAGCTAGTGATACTGCCACACTGGCAGAGACGGAGTCACGGAGACGCGAAGTGGTGGGCTGGCGGTAGTAACTCTGGAGTCTGGAGGTTGGAGGGTGGAGGTTGGAGTAGTTAGGGATTTGGGGAGAAAGGGAGAAGAAGAAGAGTTAGGGATTTGGGGCTTTGGGATGGGGGCAAAATTAATTATAGAGTGGGGACAATTATAGTATTTCACTAAAAATTACTTATTTTTTGAAATTTCACTGGGGGCAGTTGCCCCCACTGGCTTATGAATAAATCTGCCTCTGACCAAATTACCTTTCGACTTCGACGTTCTTTGTACCATCTTCCACTTTAGTTTGTCCGTTTTCGCTTCTTGTAGTCGAAACTATTGCTTCCGTAGTCGAAATCGTTTGTAGCCGAAATGCCCTTATGTCGAGAAAAAATTATTTTCTGTACTAATAGAAAAGAATGCTTTCGACCTACCATCAAACTAGAGAACAAACCTCACTTATCGAGTTATATGTTGAGTTCGAGAAAATTCAAGATGATGGTTTTTCAAAACTCAACATAGACTAGATAGGTTATAATACTGAACGCAATGAAGAGTTTGAAGATAATTATGAAATTGTTGGTCCAACTGAAGATGTAGAGGAAGATGAAATATCGGTTGAGGCTGAGTAGTAGTAGTAGTAGTAGTAGTAGTAGTAGTAGTAGTAGTAGTAGTAGTAGTAGTAGTAGTAGTAGTAGTAGTAGTAGTAGTAGTAGTAGTTGGATTTCTTTTGTTTTATTATTGGTGTCAGCCGCGCTATTGTTGCAGACCTACAGTGAATTTGTCGTCAGAATGGAGTTTAATTCTAGAGAGGCTGTGATTGTGGCAGTTAAAGAGTATACCATTCGAAGAGGCATCAATTATAGGGTGTATGAATTAAAATCGATGATATTCTATGCTAAATGCGTATGATACGGAACAAGTTGTGATTGACTAGAGTTAGTCTTATAAAAAGGCAGTATTGTTGGATGATAAGGAGGTATAACGGTAGTCACACATGCACCAAATCTACCATCTCCCAAGATCATGCCGAACTAGACTCTGGTACAATTGCAAAAGCGATAAAGCCATTGGTTGATTTTGACCCGTCCATAAATTAAAGGTAAAATATGTCATTACTGAAGTGCAGTCGAAATTCAACTACACGATAAGTTATCACAAAACATGATTGGCCAAGCAAAGCAGTTAAGAAAATATTTGGTGGCTGGGTAGCTTCTAATGGAGTTTTGCCGGCATGGTTTGATGCAATGGTTGCACAAAAAAAAACATTAGCAGCTGTTGAGTATGAAACTGCATATGGCTACCAAGGGGATGAGTTAGTTGAGGATCTTCGGATACTGACATGAGTCTTCTGGGCTTTCTACCTTGTATTAAAGCATTTTAAAGTTGCAAGCAGCTGGTCTAGATTGACGGCAAATATTTGTATGAAAAGTATAAAAAGGGCTCTTTTAGTTGCAGCATCACAAGATGATGACGGGAATATTATGCTTCTTGACGGCATTAGTCCTATTGACGACATCTGTATCCAAGTCCTCACAAGGAGCAATGCCAAAGGATCGTTCATGTCCTTGTAATCATACCTCGATACCCAACATAAGGATCAATACATGTATGCAAAGTAAGCTAAACCCCAACTAAACTTATAAATTTGAGAAAATTCACGAAGCAACGGCAAATACTTTTAGTGCACAATGATTCCAGACTTGTCACTAAACAACGTCATTCCAAATAGGCACATTATGTAACATTTCAAATAAATTTTTCTACTTGCTTGGTCAGTCAAATGTTTGCACCACTTTAGCCTTGCCAGCTTGATTCCGTTTTTTCTATGGTCGTTCGGGCCAGTTGTGCTGTGGTTAGTTGATCCAGTTACTGGCAAGCCGTGAGTTCAAAATTCGAAAATCATGTCGATATCCTCTAAGGTAATCATGCACTAGCCGTGTAGAAGATGGAACATGTGCGTCTCAGGATGCCACCTTTCAACCAATATATCTATAGTCGAATTGTGAAACATGCATGATCTTTCCAATCTAAGATATACGATAGAAACCCTCTCTTTGAATTGTTCTTCCACCCTAACATTATATGAGTCTATTTAGTGTAAGTGTCTCTTGTGTAAATTTCTTGAACCCTGGAAATAAAAGTAATAATTAATGATCAATAATTGAAACTAGTCAATAATTATTATTACTAAATTAATACTAAGTTTAATAACAAATATAACTAAAATTACTAAAAACCTATGCTGACAATTATTAACATTAATTCTATTTTTAATAAATAATTAGAATACTACAACAAATTCGGTTTTATTATTAAATATTTAATATAAACGATAATTTATTAAAAATATACCGTAAGTATTAATATTAATAATTATTTTTAAACACATTCCAGATAAAATTTAAATTAGTAAGAATATATGCTAACAATTAATAATATTAATTATTTTTTTAATAAATAAATGAAATATTAAAAAAATCCAATTTTATTATTAAATACCAATAATTCTGTTTTTTTTTTTTTAAAAACCTTCCAAATAAAATTCAAATTAGAAAAAATATATGCTAAGTGTAAACCCCGCTAAAATCGGTAAATAATTAGTCAATAATTTAAATTTTAATTAGGAAAATTAAAAATACAAAACTAATATCAAAATAAGATAGAGTTCGTCAAAACGAGAATTTTGACACTAATTTCGAAAGATTTGGCCCAAGATTAGGCCAAACGGGCCGAAACAAATCCGAACCGGACCCGTGGGCCCATCCAACTCATTATATATAATGAGCTAAAGCTCATTTCATTTTCATTCAGCATGCAGAACACATAACTTCTCGCTCCGATCTCCGATCGTCGAACCGTTTGCGGCTACGCGTCCGCGGCGTCGAACTCTACAAAGCCCATAACATTGTAAGGTAAGAAAGCCACGTTTTCTTCCTCAATTTCCTCATTTCCAGTTCAAAATTTATTGGGCTTTGGTGTTGAGATTTTGTATAATTTGGTGTTTTAGGTTCGATTTAGCTTGCGTGACTTACTGGATTTGAGTTGCTACGCGTGTGGAAGCGGTAAGGTTACCCTAATCTTAATTTTAATTTTAATCCATTAGGTAAACTCTGAATTGGTAATATATGTGTGTATTAGGTAGCAATTAAGTCCATATATATGCATTGGAAGTGAAAAAGTGAGTGTTTGAAGGCTTATGGGTGATTGAAGCTTGCTTTGTGGCTGGTTTCTATGAGCGTTGGGGGCTGTGTTCTTGCTTGAGAGGCTGCCTTGAGTTGAATAAAGTGATCGGTCAAGGTATGGTTTAGGTTTTGCGCGTTTAATATATAAGGTTGTGTGAAAACTTAGGCTAGAGTATTATAGGATAGGTTGGAATGGCTTGATATGTTAAATGGTTAGTATTTATGATGTTGATAAATTAGTTGATATGGTATGGTGTTGAGTAATTAATAATGGGAATTAAATGTATATATGTGTATATGCTTGTATAATAGTGATGAATGAAGGGTGATGATTATGGCAAGGTAATGATGAGGTTGAGATGTTGAATGGTATGATTTGGACTTGTTGGTATTGACTTGATGGTTAGTGTTGTAATGAGGATTGAAGAATTTCATGAAAATGGTAAGAATGAGTATGTATAGCAATATGTGGTTTGTGGCTAAATTGGTAAATTTAGGTGTAATATGATGATATTGAGCTAAGGTTGTTAGAATTGTTGTGTTATGGTTAAGGGTTGATTATGTTAATTAATGGTTGTGGTATGCCAAATTTGGTGGAGAAGAGGTTTGAAAGAAAAATGTGGTTTTGTGATTTTGGTAAAAAGTTTATTTTGAACGAACTTTGGGAGTCCATAACTTGCTCCTCAAATTTTGGTTAGAAATGTGGTTTGTTTCAAAGGAAAGGTGGTTCTGCAAACTTTTGAACGATATATATTTTGTGAAAAACAGAATTTTGTAGAGGAAGTTATGGACGATTGAAGTTTAGGGTGAAAACTGTGTTTGCAAAATGTTAAAAACTGGTTATGCAGCTTTCTGGGCATTCTGCATTTTGGAAAAACGTCCATCCACGCGTACGCGTGGCGTGGCATTTTAGCAACGCATGCGCGAGAAGCCATGCGCGCGCGTGAAAAGCTAATACGCATGATCACGCGTACACATGACTCACGCATACGCGTGACTTACTGCTCGCTCCACGCGTGCGCGTGGCATACGCGTACGCGTGACCACCGCCTACTGCAAAATCGGATTTTGGCTGTTTTAAACTAAATTTTCACTTCTAAACCTCCATTTTCTTCCTTTTAAGACTTAAAATATAGTACTAAGTCCAGTAGATAAATGAAGTTAGGAATTTAAGGTAACTTGGGAGTGAAGAAAGAGGTAAATGTGATGAAAAGTGTGAAAGGAAAGTGGTTAATGAATGAAGTTAATATGCCATGGCTTTGATGGATGATTAAATGATGACTATAAATATGAAATGGCTTATGAATGATATCTAAGATACGAGTTTCCCTGGATAACAGAACCGTGGCTCGCCACCACGTGTTCCAGGTTGAATCTCGATACTCTATTGACCCTACGTCGTAAGGGTGACCGGGCACGTATAAATTCCCGGGTATGGATAGCCCCCATTGAGTGATTTGAATGATAATTGATTGTGAAATCTATGCATAGACTCTTGGGGATGCGCGACGGGGGACAGTCTAAGGTTTTCGAACTTGTCGGGTTGTCTGGATAACCGAAGATGAGCCTCATCAGCCATAGGACAGGCATGCATCATGCGCATTTGTTTGCTTTGATTGCTGTGCATTATCTGAGATTGCCTAATTGAATATATATCCTGCTACTTGGTATCCTTGCTATTTGCACTATCTGCTTCTTACTTGTGAGTGAACTTGTTTGTTTGCTTGTCTCTGCATGATTTATGGATGGCGGAGGAACGGAGGAAGGGTGAAAAAGGTTTGGTGGTTATGTTAAGTTTGAATTTGAGTAAGTTTAGAAATAGCTTAGATTACCTACCCCTAATTATGATTTTTGCTTAGAAACTAAGTTTTGTAATTTTATGACGGAGTTCTAAGATTGCCTCTAGCATTTCCAGGACCTTATTTATTACACGCGTGGCACCTTTACTATGCTGAGAACCTCCGGTTCTCATCCCATACTTTGTTGTTGTTTTCAAATACAGGTCGAGAGGCTCCTCGCTAGGCGTCTGGATTTCTTGAAGCGGAGTAGTCTGGGATATTTTGAGTTTTCTGTTTACTTATATATGTATATATGTACTTAGTTTGCTCTCCAATATACTTGATTATTTTGTTCCTCTTAGAGGTTATAGGAGGGCTAGGGTCCTTTTTCTGTATTTTGGATATTCGGGATACTTATATATATATATGTAAATATTCTCCGGCCAACCGTGGCTTCGCAGGCTGAGCCAGGAGCTAGTTTCACTGTATTCTTGGCCTTCTTTTACTCTCTCGCTTGTTCTTATCCTTAACTTTTAGGTTTTTAGCACGCAAGCAATTCTACATCCTGAGCGTTACGCTTTTTATTTTACGAATTTTGTTTTACCCATTTATTTTCAAGGCTCCTAGTATATTTTATCTTTTATTATGTATTATTATATATTTTATTTTAGAGGTCGTAATACCACACCACCTCTATTTTACATCCTAGGTGTAAAGCTCTGTGTGATAGGGTACACTAAGAATTAATAATATCAATTTTGTTATTTAAATAAGTAATTAAAATACTAAAAAACATTCAGTTTTATTATTACATATTTCAAACAAAACTAATCATTAATAATAATCAAGACTAATATATTTTAATAAAATTTTCAGACCTAAACCACTAAGAAACATATACTAACAACTATTTTTTAAATAAATAAATCTGTTGTTGAAAAAAATATTTTAAATAAAATTAAAATTACTAAAATATATACTAATAATTAATTAGTAATATATTCTAATAACAATTAACTAATACTAACACTAGTACCACAACTACAACTACAAGAACAAAATTATATTTTTTTAATTGCTTCTAATCAACTAATAAGTATTTTATTTATTTAGTATTCATCAATAATAAAATAATATTAATAAAATTATAAATTATGTTTTTCTATATTGTTTTCAGCTTAAAACAAATTAATAATAATAAATATTAACCCAACAAAGGATGAGAGGGAGAGAGAGTGAGAGAGAGAGAGGGGGTGGGGAAACACCGGGCAGGGTAGGACTAGACCGCTACAACAGCAGGGTAAGGATCCAAGGGTTTGGAATCGAGAAGAGTATCTATGATTGGAACAGGATTCTTTCACCGTGTTTGTGGATTGGTTACCAGGTGATATCTCGAAGAAAGAATTGTTTGAGTTGTTCTCGTGGACAGGGCGGATCAATGACATATACCTCTCACGGAAGTTGAGAAATGGTGTTGTTTATATGTTTGCGTTCATTCGCTATACGACAAAAGGAGGGGCCTTGAAAGCAATCTCAGAGATGGATCACATGCGCTTAAGAGGGAAGGAGATCTATGTGGGGGAAACCAAGTATAGAAGGGATAGCCTCAAGCAACAATAGGCGATGGAAGTCATCGTTCCACGGGGAATTACAGGTGTCGGGGAGGCTGAGCGTAAGGAGGACAACGTTAACTTGCCAGAAAAGAGACATGTAGGGAAAGATGTGTGGGTTAATGTGAATGGTCCTGCTCAAACCAGAGATACGATTGAAGGTATGAATCGTGCGGAACCTGAAAAAGATGACTACAGGATCAGTCGGATAAAGGAAGTCGCAGTTACAGTGGGACAGGATAATATGGCCTGGTTAGAGAGAAGTATTATTGGAAGTTCTAATGCACCTATTGATTTCCACCTGTTAACTGAGACATCTCGCAGGGATTGGCCTCAGGTTGTTAAAGTCTGTGACATGGGCTTGTACAAAGCTGTGCTGACCTTTGACAGCGTGTGCAGTTTGGACGAATCGCTGGGTTCTATTATGAACGGTCTCTTGCGGTTCTTCTCTAGTGTTTGCCGATGGGAGGAACGCGTGCGATGTGATAAGTGACGAGTGTGGCTTGAGTGCTTTGGTATTCCACTGCAGGTATGGTCAGAAGATACGTTTAGTAAGCTTGGTAGCATGTGGGGTGACGTGGTTAGTTGTGACGATGTTGCAAAGTCTTGTATGTCGTTTCGCAGTGGAAGTGTGAAGATCGATACGTATAGGTTTGAGCCTATTCATGAATACATTCATGTCCTAGTAGGGAAGACAAGATTTGACGTCTTCGTCACTGAGGTGGCAGGCAGTGAATATAGCATAGGGGACTGTGTGAAAAAAAAGGCTTCGGAAGGAAATCGGGGCCTCCTGTCAAGTGCTTGTGCAACTGGAAATAATGCAAGTAACCTAGGCGGTGGGCGAAGCCAGGAAAAGTGGCCGGGATTGGAGGCTGAGGCGGTTTGTTTGGTACCGGCGAGTGGAGAGGAAGTTCAGCAAAATGATAGAATTGTAATTCTTCCTGAAGAATTGAATGAATGAAGTAACGGCTTTTTGAATTCGAAATTGGAAAGGTTGGTTACTGAGGGAGTTAATGTCGGAAGGAATAACACTGATATCCCGGGATCCCCTGCTAACTATTTGGAGACTAATTCTGAGAGAACAATATCCTGCGACTACATTAGGAAAGATATGGGAGTGGAGGAAGACGTCACTAGTGCAACTAGAAGGGATTTGGGCCCTGAGAAGCCCAATAAGCTTCTCACTTGTTCTGGAGCCCCTATTCTACTACCGGTTGACAAAGATGTTCGGTTGGGCCTGCATTCACAAGGCCCACACGGTCTAACGCTCACTGGGCCAGCGGTCATCCGGGTCACAGGGAACCAGGCGCATACGGAGTGTAGGGTTCGGAATGGGACTTCTGTGGCTAAGGGTGCGAGTGACGGCTCAGGAGGGCAGGACCAGGGCGGTGCTGATGATGCAATCGTGGATCGGGCCAGGTTATGCGAAGGTAGCTGTAAGGTGGGTACTGAAGCGAGTTTGCCTGCGATGAGGGGTGGCACCAGGGAGTTCGTCGCGGTGGTGACGGCTGAAGGTGGGAGAGCGAGCCAGGAAGCGGAGAACGAGGGCGGTCAGTTTCAAAGGCTGCTGCTTGCCGACAGAAGGACAGAGTCACTGGCGAAGCATGTGCTCGTGACTGACGGGGTGTTTGGGGCAATGGAGGTGGCTCGAGAATTGATCCATGGAGAGGAGGGGGAAATGCCGTGTCGCCTGAGGAGGTCAACTTGCGGCCGGGGGGTGTGCAGGTGGTTGAACGATGTGATGGAAACCATGGGATTGATGGGGGTGGTCATGGTGAGGTGGTCTCAAGGGATGCGGCTTGTAATTCCATAAGCCTAGGTGAACCAAGTGCTGGTAATAGGAAAGGCAAGGTGAACAGGGTGGTGACAAGGGGTTTGAGAAATGGCGAACCAGCTTTACGAGCAGGGGTGGTTCAATCAGTTGAGACAGCATTTGAGAAGGACACCAAAGACACAGGGAAGGATACAGAGGCTGATGGCTGGGATGCTGGAAGTGTGGCGGGTTCTGAATCCTTGGAAAGTAAATGGGCGACGGAAATGCAAGAAAATAAGGAAGCTTGGGAGCTTGCCGTGGAGTCTGGGGCAGTGCAGTATAACGAGGAGGACAACATTATGGCAATCCTTCAAGCGCAGAATGAGGCGATAGCTCAGAAGAAAAAGTTGGCTAAACAAAAGGAGAAAGCAAGAAGGAGTCGGCCGAAAAATCGGAAAAAGGTGTGTATTAATGCGTTAAAATGATTTTTAGCTCTTGAAATGTTAGAGGGGTGGCGGGACTTGGTAAGGTGAGTATGGTGAAGAACTTTAGGAGAAAATTTAATCTGAATATGCTAGGCTTGTTAGAGACTAAGAAAACAGCTATGACTAAATTTGATGTAGTAGAACTGTGGGGACATGATGCAATTAAATGGGAGGTTGTTGGTGCAGCAGGTGCGTCAGGAGGTCTACTGTTGATGTGGGATGAATTGGTGTTTATGATGAATAACTGTTATAAAGGAGATAGGTGCCTGTGTGTGGAGGGTGTATTGGTAAAAAATGGCTTCCGTTGTGCTTTCTGTTTAGTGTATGGTGCACACACAAGGGAAGACAAGCTTGCTGTGTGAGAGGAGTTAAGTTTCTTATCTGGGTTATACAAAGTACCTTTTTGTTATATGGGGGACTTCAATGAGATCACTCAAGTGGAAGAACGAAGAAGAGCTTCCACCTTACCAGTGTCTGCAGTAGAATTTAAAGCATGGATGCAGGAGATGGAGCTAGTAGACCTTGCACTATCTGATCGTATGTTCACATGGTTCAGAGGCCAGTCGTGCAGTCGCATTGACAGGGTGCTGGTTAGCCTGGAGTGGGTAGAAGAGTTTCCTGATATAAGGCTTAAAGGAGGACCTAGAGGTTTGTCAGACCACTGCCCATTGATTGTGGATGTCACGCGGGTGAAGGTGGCCCCAAGACCTTTTTAGAGCTTGGACTCCTGGTTTACTCATGAAGGGTTCCTGCGGATGGTCAGGGAGGAATGGAGGAGAATCGGTGATGTACAGTTCATAGACAAGTTGAAGGCTTTCACGGTTCCGCTTGGCAAATGGCATAGAGATAATTTTGGAAACATGGAAGGAAGGATTAGACGTTTTGAGGAGGAGATTAAGAAGGTGGACGACTTGGTGAGCAATGGAGTGTATGACGGGACCATGGAAGCAATGAGGAAGGCGCTTGTAAGCTCTTGTAAAACATGGTATATGCGGAAGGAATTACATTGAAAGCAGTTGTCACGGTCCAGGCATGCAAAGGAGATGGACAGGAACACTAAGTACTTCCACAATCTAGCTTCAGCACAGAGGCGGAACAATCGGATTGATGCCTTAATGATTAATGGAAGGTTAGTAAGGAATCAAGTCAGGATCAAAGTTGCTATTCGCGGGTTCTACAAGAGTTTGTACCATCAGGAGACGTCGCATATTATAGGATTCCGTGATGGGCTGGTAAAACAGTTAAGTGAGGCAGAGGCAACAGAGCTAGAGTCGTTGCCCTCGGTTGAAGAAATAAAGGATACAGTATGGGACTGTCGGTCAATGAAGGCACCGGGCAGTGATGGGTACAATATGAATTTTATCAAGAAGTGTTGGGGAGAAGTAGGAAGAGAGTTTACTGAAGCTGTGATGGGATTTTTTCAATCAGCTGCTCTATCGAGGGATTCAAATGTTACTTGGGTGACGTTGGCGCCGAAGTTTGTGGGCGCGAAAGAAATAAAAGATCTCCAGCCGATTAGTATGGTCAGTTATGTATACAAGGTCATCTCTAAGGTGCTGGTTCAAAGGATGCGGAAGGTGATGCCTGGCTTAGTAAGGGAGACTCAGAGTGCCTTTGTGAAGGGTAGAAAAATTCATGATGGGGGGCTGATTGCTTGCGAAACTGTACATTGGCTGAAGGCAAGAAAAAAGAGCTCAGCAATTATTAAACTGGATTTTCAGAAGGCTTATGATAGAGTGAAGTGGAATTTTGTGGATATTGTGTTGCATAAGATGGGGTTTGGACTCAGGTGGAGAGAATGGATTAAGGAATGTGTATGCTCTGCATCAATGTCGATTCTTATAAACGGGTCCCCCTCTAAACCTTCATAGAATGATTGGTGAGGCGGTGAGGAATGGCCGTATAGCGCCTCTTTTGGTTGGCCGGGATGACATTGAGCTGTCCCACTTGCAGTTTGCCGATGATACTATCATGTTCTGTCCTCCTGAGGAGGCCACTATCAGAAACTACAAACGATTATTGCGTTGCTTCGAGGTGATGTCTGGGTTGAGTATTAACTTTGAGAAATCGAGTTTTATTCCAGTCAACTGTGAGCAAGGTTGGACAAGGAGGATGTGTAGTTTGCTGGACTGTAAGGAAACGTCGCTACCAGTCAGGTACCTGGGCATCTCTCTGGGAGCAAACCCGAGGCTTGTGAAGACATGAAAACCAGTTATTGATTAGGTGAAGAAAAGCTTAGTCTGTGGCAAGGTTGCGAGAACCGGACCGGTCATTGAACCGATCGAGTGACTGGTTCAATGGTTCAATGGTTCAACCGGGGTTGAACCGTGGTTGAACCGATTTAATTAAATAGAGAGTAAAATTATAAAAAATTCAATACGTAATTTTAAAAATTTAAATTCAATCATTTCTAAACTAATAAAATTCAAAATTTAACAATTTCACAAAATAAATTATTCATAATTTATCATTAAAAGTCACCACCAGTTCACAAAATTAAAACATTCTGTTTATGAAATCACCTAAATTGCAAGAAATTTGAGAATTCCACTCATTTAGGTGTTTTCATGACAAAAATATCATCAAGCACAAGCATGAAGAGCTACCATGAGCAATGGATAAACATGAGTTTCATAACTTAAACAAGTATCAAGAGACAACCCAAAGTGCATTATTCTTGAACAATTTGCCTAAACAAAGAGTGGTTCAAACTATATGGTAACTACAACATATAATTCAAACTCAAAGCATCGCAGAGGCTTTTAATCGAACACCTAGCACACAATATACAAATTCAGCATAAACAAACAAACTTCAGCTGCAATGCTTACCCATTCAACAACTTCCACACTTAATACAGCCAAACACATTAATAAATAGAAGTAACCAAGCTTATATAAGCAAGAAAAGCATCAACCAACTGAGAAATTTCCAATTCTCAAAACTTGCAACAAACCTAGAATCTACAAACTGAACTACCTTATTCCAACAACCTAGAATCCACTAACGGAAATAAAAAAATCCAACTAAACTAATGTAGAACAAACTATAGAATTAAAGCTAAACAAAACAACAAGAGAAAACAGAGCAAAAACCTGAAGTACTGGTCAAAGATGGAAATGAAGAAGGGAGGAAAAGAGTTGCTGTCGTACTATGTCGCACACCAAGAAACTCTACGAAAAGAGGATGGAACAGAGGCTCAGCTTCGACTCAGAGATAGAAAGTCGCAGATTGAGAAATTAAACCTACATCAACAGAGCAGAATTCTGAAATTGAACATACATCAAATGCTTTTAAAATAACAGAATGATTAATCATATAATTAATAACATAAAAACAACTAAAAAACAGAACAAGATGTCAAGAGAAGAACTCTGCATCTGAAGAACATCAACCTACTTCAAATCTGCCCTAAATTCTTCAATGAATAAAAAATTAAAATTTAATTGAAGAACAGACGAACAAAAGAACAGAAACAAAAGGCCAGAGCACAGAAGAACAGAAGAACAAAAACAAAAACTCAAAAAGATTGAAGAACAGAAGAACTCAGTAGTCACTAGTCAGTACTCACCGGCGGCGAGGAGGAAGGTGAGCAACGGCGACGACAGGGGAAGAGGAAGACGGCGGACGCTCGAGGAAGAAACAGCGTGCCTGCGACTGATGAGTCTGAGAGCGAACAGGGGTCGGTGCGACGGACGGCACGGCGGCAATAGAGGCACAAGGCGGTGGTGGAGGCTAGGCTTGGGGGCAGGCTTCCTGGATTAGGAGATTAGGGATTAGGGTATGCTAAAGTGGCTGGCTCATCAATTCATCACGCGTTCTTAACTTTTTTTTTTAAAGCAAAACGGCGCCGTTTCATGATCAGGAGAGAAAATTGGTACCTACAGAAACCGGCCCGATTCGCCAGTTAACCACCGGTTCGGCCGATTTTTCAATCGGTTTTTTGCAGAACGATTCTGTTAGTGGACCGGACCGGCTAGGTGACCGGTTTTTGGTTAACCCAGTTGAACCGGCCAGTCCGGTCTGGTTTTCAGAACATTGGTCTGTGGAAAGCAAAGACGCTCAATAAAGCGGGTAAGCTGGTTCTCATCAAGTCGGTTCTCAATAGCCTACCAATCTACTATCTCAACTTATACAAGATGCCTAAGGCAGTGGCGGAGAAGTTGATTTCACTACAATGACGGCTCTTGTGGAGTAAAGAGGATGGGAGTCATGGGATGCCGCTTGTGAAATGGGATTTAGTGATGGCTCCAAAAAAGGAAGGTGGGCTGGGAGTCGGGAGTGTGGTGGCTCGCAATGCAGCTTTATTGTTCAAGTGGTGGTGGAGATTTTCAAAGGAGGACTGTCCCTTATGGAAGAAAGTAGTGTGCTCGTGTAATCACATGAATCCGTCTGAGATGCTTAGCATTCAGAGTGTGCCTACGCAAGGGGGTCCATGGAAGGATATTTGCAGTTTACAAATCACGGGGCCACAGGTGAGGGAGAAGATGATTACCGGCTTGTCTATGGAGCTGGGAAATGGCAGAACAATCCGGTACTGGGAGGATAGATGGTTACCTAGTGGAGCGTTGAAGGATGAGTTCCCAAGACTGTTCTCGGTTTCAAACCTTACTGGATCTGTTATAGGGGATTATGGGTTCTGGGATGGGATAGAGTGGGTTTGGACTTTTCAATGGAGGAGAGAGTTATTCCAATGGGAGTTGGAGCTTGTAAACCAACTTCATGAAAGGATACGGTCAGTGAGGCCTATACATGAGAGAGAGGATAGTGTGGTGTGGAAGTTTGATAGGTCAGGTATTTTTTCGACTAACTCTTTTGTGCAGGTGCTGCAAGCGAAAACTCTTCCGGAGAAAATCCAGAGCTATAGCTTCACTAGCACTATTTGGAGAGGGTTCGTCCCACCAAGGATTGAGTTATTTGCTTAGTTTGTGTTGGTTGGCAGGGCGACGACTAAGGACCGCCTGTGTAGATTAGGGGTCCTTGACCGGAATAATGATATGTGTGTTTTATTTTACAAGTCTGTAGAGTCTGCATTTCATTTATTTCTTGGTTGTGAGTTCACTTGGCAGGTGTGGTGTTGGTGCACGAATTGTGAATCACACTTTTCACATCGCGTACCACTAACCAGCAAGTGCACTGGGTCGTCCAAGTAATACCTCACGTGAGTAAGGGTCGAATCCCACGGAGATTGTTGGTTTGAAGCAATCTATGGTTATCTTGTAAATCTTAGTCAGGAAGTCAATTATGTTTATCAGTTGAATTGTGAATAACCAAGAGAGCATAAATTAAAGGTTACTTGTTGTGCAGTAATGGAGAATATGTTGGAGTTTTGGAGATACTTTGTCTTCTGAATCTCTGCTTTCCTCTGTCTTCTGATTCACGCACGCACGTCCTCCTATAGCAAGCTGTGTGTTGGTGGATCACCGTTGTCAATGGCTACCTTCCATCCTTCCAGTGAAAACTACGCTCACGCGCTCTGTCACAGCACGGCTAATCACCGGTTGGTTCTCGATCCGGTTGGAATAGGATTTACTATCCTTTTGCATCTGTCACTAACGCCCAGCCTTCAGGAGTTTGAAGCTCGTCACAGTCATTCAATCCTTGAATCCTACTCGGAATACCACAGACAAGGTTTAGACTTTCCGGATTCTCATGAATGCTGCCATCAGTTCTAGCTTATACCACGGAGATTCTGATTAAGGAATCTAAGAGATCCTCATTCAATCGTATATAGAACGGAGGTGGTTGTCAGGCACACGTTCATGATTTGAGGAAGGTGATGAGTGTCACAGCTCATCACCTCCATCACAGTTAAGCGCGAATGAACATCTTAGATAGGAGCAAGCGTGTTTGAATGGAAAACAGAAATACTTGCATTAATTCATCGAGACACAGCAGAGCTCCTCACCCCCAACAATGAGGTTTAGAGACTCATGCCGTCAGAGAATACAAAGTTTAGATCTGAAATGTCATGAGATACAGAATAAGTCTCTAAAAGTTGTTTAAATACTAAACTAGTAGCCTAGGGTTACAAAATATGAGTGGACTATGATGGATGATGCAGAGATCCACTTCTGGGGCCCACTTGGTGTGCTGGGGCCCACTTGGTGTGTGCTGGGGCTGAGATTTCGTGCAGAGGCCATTTGTGGAGTTGAACGCCAGTTTTTATGCCAGTTTGGGCGTTCAACTCCAGTTTTTTATCCTTTTCTGGCGCTGGACGCCAGAATTGGGCAGAGAACTGGCGTTGAACGCCAGTTTACGTCATCTATCCTTGTGCAAAGTATGGACTATTATATATTGCTGGAAAGCCCTGGATGTCTACTTTCCAACGCAATTGGAAGCATGCCATTTCGAGTTCTGTAGCTCCAGAAAATCCACTTTGAGTGCAGGGAGGTCAGAATCCAACAGCATCAGCAGTCCTTTTTCAGCCTGAATCAGATTTTTGCTCAGCTCCTTCAATTTCAGCCAGAAAAATACCTGAAATTACAGAAAAACACACAACTCATAGTAAAATCCAGAAATATGAATTTTTCCTAAAAACTACTAGAATTAGACTAAAAACTAACTAAAACATACTCTAAACTATATGAAATTATCCCCAAAAAGCGTATAAAATATCCGCTCATCAGGTGTGCTTGGCTATTTGCTCTTGGGAGGGTTTGGACAGTGCCAGGTTCTCTAAAGCAACACTTTGAAAGCTGGACAAACGCTTTAGGAAGAAAGATGGACCGAAAGTGGTGGTTTATTGGGTTCTTTGCAGTTATTTAGGCAATTTGGCAAGAAAGGAATGCCAGAATCTTCAAGGATCAGGCATCAGATGTAGTGGACATTATAAGCAGGTCTTTTAGCTTCTCTGATGAATGGATTAAGGATGCACCTTGTAGTTGTTGATGGCAATGTCAAAGATGACTCGGGGTCACTAGGTTCTTTGAGGTCTTTGACATGTTGTGTATCTGATTTTTATTTTCCAATGCTCCACCTGGCGGTGTTTACTTCCAAAAAAAAAAAAAATATTAACCCAACAAATAAAGTAACTATAGCTTATCTTGGTCATACGAAGGTAGAATAAAAAGCGTCTTTTATTGTCCCAACAACGACATTTTTTCTCAATGGTGGGGTGAGAAGCAAAAATTTTAGAAGTGGTTTGTTGTTGTTGCTGAAGAGTTAAAAGGGATCGAAGAAGAAAAAATGAGGATGAGATTGCTTCTGCTGGCTAGGTTAAACAAAGGAGAAGAGAAAGGTAAACCACGTGTCGGCGTTCATGTAGAACAAAACGTCACTGAAGTTTTGCTCAAAATGTCGCCGATGTTTTACAATTAATGGTGGTGCCCTTTCCTGCGTGTCAGACGTGCTCCCATAGCGACGTTAAACGCACTTGTGGACTCATTTCTTAGCCAATCTCACCTAATGGACCAATATTAAAAAAAAATTTTACTAAAATTAATTAATATAAAATACATATTAAAATAAAAAATATACATTAAAAATAAATTAAATTATACACGTCTATTTAACTGATTTGATAGTTAATATTTTGTGTGCACATAGTATTTTGATAAATAAATAAATAAACTTATGAGTACGTTAACCCAAATGGTCTCTGTTGCATAGTGCTAGCAAACTATGCCTTAAACTTCTCTTGTGCATTGAGTTGATCCATGGAATTTTTTAAGCTTCACTAAATTTCAGATCTCCAGTATCATCAAAACGTGCTTGTTACAAAAAGTGGATTTTAAGATGATGGTTAATCAGCATGATGGATTGTGGTTTGTACCTGGTAATGCATATTGTACGTTTCCTCTCTTCAACAATGAAAAAGAAAAGAAAAGAAAAAAGCATTACGCTCATAACTCAACTAATACTTCTTCAGTGTGAAGATGAGTAGTGGGGAAAATGACCAATGAACGAATAAGGATAGATAAACTGAGCATTACTAGTAATCTCCAATAAGGGGGGTTTGCGCGGTACAGTTTGGATCAGTTTTGAGTTAAAAATTAATTTTATTTAAACACTAATTTTACTTGTACTGCGGATTAAATTAGATGATTTTTTTTTTTAAATTTGATCCGATCCGATTTTAAGCGGTTTGGATTGAATTAGATTATATTTACGGTTTTATAAATTAAAAAATTTAAATACATATAACAAGTCTCAACATCAAATTTTAAATAATTTACAATGATATAATAAGTCTCAATAATATCTTAAAAAGCCAACAATAACATAACAATTAAAATAAAATTATAAATTAGTTAAAATAAATAAATAAATAACATTTTGAATATAAATTATTTGTTAAATAATAATAATACATAAATAATATAAAAATATATAACAAATTAAAAATATAATAAAATAATAATATTATACTATATTATGTGGTTTGAATTGGATTGGATTTGTTATAATTCGATCATTTCTAAAAAATAGAATCCAATCAAATATAAATTAGTGCAGTTTTAATCCGTTTTCAATTTAAATTAAATTGGATAAACAATTTAATTTATATTGGTTTAAATTTGAGCACCCTAATCTCTCATGCATCTTGACATATATACGCCTCTTATAGTTAGCAAGGAATTCTAAAGTGTATCAAGAGTTTCAGAGCCTATATAATATATGATTGCAACTTCCAAGAAAATGTACCAAAGCTTGATTGATTCTTTTTTCTTTCCAACTTCTTTGTTTATTTTTTTTTTTTGGTGACTACTTCTTTGTTTATTTTGTTTCTGTATGCGTACTTTCTATCAACAAACGAGAAATTATCTTTGAAAGGGAAAAAAAATGCTCGAATAATGGTGGGTAATGGGAAATGATTTATTATTACCATGATAATCTAATGCAACCACACAAAAAAAGAGAGAAAAAGAAAAGAATATATTCATAAAAAAACTTGCAATAAAGAAGAAATTACCATTACATGCATGTTTAGTAGTATTCAAACATTACAAAATAATTTATAAAAAAGGGTTCCTTTTAATATAACTGCAGCTATTTTCTTATCAGAAATAATCTTATTTGAATATTTAAATCTGACCTTACTCTTACCATACCATAGTTATCACAAATAGCAGAACACTTGAAGAAGAGAATCCAATAAGTGTGGAACCTTCAAAGGCTTTATCGGAAGAAGAAGTTGGTGCAGGATTTGGAGAAACAGCATCATGTGGAACACTCGAAGGAGGAAGAGGAATATGACTTGGAATAGGGTAGTGACTATGATCATTAAGAAATGGATAAAGTTCATATCTTACTCTACAACTCTCACTATAAACTCTAACTCCCACTCTCTCTTTACCACACTGTGGAAGTTCAACATATGAAACTGATTCATTGAGACACTTCATGCAATCAATGGTGGACAGGTCCCTACTACACTGTGCCAAACCATATAATGTGTGAAACTCGTCAAGTTCCGACATTCCCGAAGCGTACATTTTTGTTTGCAACCCAGCTTCCTCACAAAGTTGGGTGAGAAACTCTTGAACTCTTTGGCCAAACACAGCATTCTTCGTCGTGGCTTCACCGGAGGATGCTGTCCTCCAGCAGAACCATGACGAAGAAGTGTTTGTCGTGGTTTGGCCGAAGAAGTCTTCGTTTGAGTACCTTATGGTACAATTCTCGCGGAAGATGGTGGCGGCTTTGTTGTTGGGACAGGATGTGAGCATGTCGCCGGAAGCCCGGACGACACAGTTCCAGCAATCATGAGGGGAGAGATCGCCGCGGCAGAAGGCGAGGCCGTGTATTCGGCTTTGGCCTTGGCCTTTAGAGGCCATGGCAAAGCCATTGGTTGGAGCTTCAGCTGTGAGGTAAATTAGAAGCTGTCTTAGGTTTTTGTCATAAGGGTCATTGGCGGTGTAGTTTCCAGAATCTAAACACAAATGTGTAAGGTCTTCTTCACCGGAGAATGAAACTGTGTGGTTGTTCAAGAGGCTTATTAAGGTTAAGAAAAGGAGTAGTGGGAAGAATTTGCACAAAGGCATTGTTTGTCTCTCTATCTATGTTTCTGGCTTTTCCTTAGCTTTTCAATTTGTATTGAATTTTGCAAAGCAGTGCATTGCAAATATATAGGCAAAGTTTGTTGGTTTTACTTTTACTTTTACTCTAATTATTTTTTCTTGATATAGCACATGTATTTTTACTTTTGGTGTATACTTATTTTTACCCTTTTGGTAAGAATATCAATAAAAAGGAAATGTAACTTGTGCATGCAAATATGCCATTACTGATTAGCAAGAAAGAAATATAATATATAAATTATTATTATTATTATTATTATTATTATTATTATTATTATTATTATTATTATTGCAATTTTACTTTTAGTATTTTATCATATAAAAAAATATTTTAACTTATTATAAATATATTTAATATAAATTTCTTTATATATTTTATGATTATTAATGTAATAAATTGATTTATTATTAATGTAACAAACAACTTAAAAATATTTTATATTATTATTTTTTTATTTTTTGAATCAAAAGAATAATTATTACTATTTTATATATATATATATAAAATTATAATAATTATTTATGAGTATTTTGGTCAAAAGATTAAAGCTTATAAAAGAGAAAAATATATATTTTAAATAAAAAGAGAAAAGAGTATCATTTAGACGATATCCCATGAGAGAGAGAGAGAGGTGTCATTTTTTCAAGAAATAATTACTTGTCTTGATACTTGATAGTGAGTTGGATCTTTTAAAGTGATGCAAAAGATACATTCAAAGTATGTACGAGTTTTGTCAACATTTGCATAGCTATATCATTGTAAGTTATTTTGGTCTTCATTTTCCTACCTTAATTACGAATAGCAAGATGATTAAGAAGAAATAAATTATTCAGCCGGCAATACACTGAAATCGTTGACAAAATTTTCTTTGGTTTTTCTTATCACTTTTTGTATTGTCAGGGTAACAAAAAGTCAGGGTGTTAGAAATCTTGCAGTTATATATGTAATTCTATTTTATTTCCATGCAGTTAGAATCTTCACGACTTAAAAAATATATATATATAGTAGAATTTATTATTTTTTCTAGTATTTTTAGTCATTAGTTCTATTTTTTTTTATTATTTTAGTAATCTAATAATATATTTTTAACTCACACTTTTAAATATTAATGACTAATTATTGACCAAAAAATTTTGTTAACCTTCCAACATTTTTTAAAGAGAAAATCATCTCCTCAATTATATGACCCTTTTAATCTTATCATATAATTATTCATAAGAACCGGCACTTTGTTATATGCAACAGTCACTAATAATTTTGCCATGCATAAAAAGGCTTCTTTAAAGAGAATGTCTTTGCCCCTTAATCATATAACTAGCCACTATCAATTCTTCAAGTTCAAAGAGGGACACTACTTTTTATTCCTCATGTGAAGTGTGTATGCTACACAAATCAGTTTCAAGTTCCCAATGATATGCCTCCTGTCACTATTTGTGCTACAATGATCCAACTGTGCGTTTGTTAGGCAGTTTTTATTTCTTAGAATATTTTTAAAATTATGTAATTAAAAGAAGGAGAATTCTCTCGTGCCTTTAAAATTTATGTCGAAATTTCTTAAAGATGACTAATCTACAGTATTGGGGTATACGCTTCGAGGTGGGATCGATTTTTTTATATTTGAGTTAGATAAGTGAATAATAACTACCGTAAAAAATACCTTAAAAGAAATTGAAATAAGTCATTCCATAAATAAAAATTTCCAATTTTAAATTTCTTGTAAGAATTGGGATCGTAAGATTCATTTTCATGACATGCATGTCATAGTTGGAAGTATCAGCCTTTGGCCCTTTCACTTACCTGTGTTGACCCTAGTAACATTCAAATAGAGCAAGAACTTACAAACATGAAATATCATCATTTGCTTTGCCAACTAGCAATCATTCTTAATATAAATGAATGCGATTGTTGGATATAAATTTAGGTGACTATTTACATTAAAAAAAAAAAGTTTAAGTAATCTTTTTATCTAAAAATTATTAGATGATTTGATATATTAACATAACGCGTATTTTCAAAAATGAAACTGTATAGGAAGGGGACAATGACCCTGATGAGTTTGGAAAACTCTAAATTAATATTAGTGATAATTAAATATTATTAATATGATTAATTGTAAAATTATTAATTTGATTTCAATTCATATATGTTAATTAAAATAAATTTGTTGTGCAGGATTTGCTGTTGGGCCGAAAAGAAAAAAAATTATTGCAAGCCCAAATGTGAATTTTACATTCAGCATTGGTTCAAAAATACTTAAAGAAGTGTGGCTGAATTATTATTATTCTTGATTGTGTCAGATTGAATTATTATTACTAGCCCATTTAAATCTTTGCTACCAAGACCAAAGCTTGGTCTGAAACCAATAATGAAAGAAAGCAAAGTTTCATGCTTCCAACGGATCTCATTTCCATTATGTGGTGGATTTCAAATTCAATTAACTTGAATTAACTTGCATTGGAAACATGAGAGAGAATATGCAATTGATTTGATGGCCTCGTTAATGTTACACGCCACTAAGCAAAGAAAAGGGAGTAGGAATTAATTCAGTATTGATTTAATTTGTTCAAATCCATTACATGCCTTTCTTTCTAATCTCTCTTCTTCATTTGGTCACTTCACAGAGAAAGCATGGAAGCTATGGCAAACTACTGTAGAGAAGAAGAAGCAAGTAACAAGACCATGGTAATGATGGCAAGAAAAAGAAAACAAAAAGTATGCTGTGACTGAGATCTTCACCAAATAAGGGTAAGATTTGGTGAAGTAAGTTCACCCTCTCCATACCAAAAATAGAAGAAGATCTCGGTCAGAGGAAGAAGATTTCAGAGGCATGGCTCGTCTCTGCTTTTGTGTTTACTCATCACAGAAGGTAGCTAGGGAGGCTACGTGAAGGAGGAAGTAAAAGTGGAGCAAGAGGAGCTGTCATGCATCAAGAAACATTAAGGGCTAGGAGTCCTTCTTGGAGTGCAAGTCAAGCGAAATGGCTCGGATTGATGACGCTTGGTGTAAAGGAAAGACACAGAGGTAATTGCATGTTGGTTATAGCATTCGGTTATCTCTCCTCTCTCTCCGGCCGAACCGGTTTTGCATGAAGAAGAAGAAGTTTGGCTTGGTTCAACAACTTCAACCGTAGAGGATTTTTCCTCTATAAATAAGGGAGAACAGCCAAGACTTGAAGCAAGGAGAAAGTGAGTGAGCACAGAGTTCTCATAACTAGGGGTGTGCATGGTTCAGTTTTTCCCTAAACTGAACTGAAACTGCACTAAACCATTTTAAATGGTTTAGAAACTGAACCAAACTGCTTTGTCACATAAAAAACTAGTTTTAAACCAGTTTATAATACAGTGCACCAGTTTAAACCAGTTCATAAAAAAAAACTGGTTTTAATTAAAAAAAACCAGTTTAAACTGGTTTATAGACTAAAACTAGTTTTCACACCCTCTCTCTCCCTCAAAAAAACCAGTTTAAACTGGTTTATAGGCTAAAACTAGTTTTCACACCCTCTCTCTCTCCCTTTCCTCTCTCTCTTTCTCTCTCTCTCCTTCCACTCTCTCTCTCCCCTTTTCTCTCCCTTTCCCACTCTCTCTCCTCTCTCTCTCCCCTTCCCTTCTCTCCCTCCTCTTTCTCTCCCCTTCCCCTCTCTCTCTCCCTTTTCTTTGTCCCCCTTCCTTTTTCTCTCTCTCCCCCCTTTTCCACTCTCTCTCCCTTCTCTCTCTCTCTCTCTCTCTCTCTCTCTCTCCCCTCCCTTTCCCACACTCTCTCTCCTCTCTTTCTCTCTCTCCCCTTCCCCTCTCTCCCTCCTCTTTCTCTCCCTTTCCTTTCTCTCTCTCCCCCTTCCTTTCTCTCTCTCTCCCCCTCTCTCTCTCTTTCTCTCCCTCTCTCTCACTCCCCCTGCCCTCTCTCTCTCTCTCTCTCTCTCTCTCTCTCTCCTTCCCTTCTCCCCTCTCTCTTCTTCTCTCCCTCTCTCGCCTTCCTTTCTCTCTCTCCTTCCCCTCTTCCTCTCTCTCCCTTCTCTCCCTCTCTCTCCTTCCCCTCTTCCTCTCTCTCTTCTTCTCTCCCTCTCTCTCCCTCCTCCCTCTATTTTCCTTTTTTCTCTCTCCCTCTTTCCCCTCTTTCTCCCCTCCTCTCTCTCTCCCTCTCTCTCTCTCTCTCTCTCTCTCTCTCTCTCTCTCTTCCTTTTCTCCCTCTCTATTCCTTCCTCTCATTCTCTCTCTCCCATATCCCTCTTTCTCTCTCTTTCTCTCTATCCCTCTTCTCCTTTCCTTTCCCCCTCCTATCTATCTTTCTCTCCCTCTCCCTCTCTATCTCTCTCTCACTCCCTCTTTCTCTTAACATATAGAAAATTAGATTTTACATTCTCTTTCTTACCCTTTCTCTCTCCCTCCTTCTCTCTCTCTCCTTCTCTCCCTCTCTCTCTCTCTCTCTCTCTCCCTTCTCTCCCTTTTTCTCTTTTCTTCCCCTCTTCCTTTCTTCTTTCCCTCTCTCCCCCTCCTTTCTCTCTCTCTTCTTCTCTCCCTTTTTCTCTCTCTCCTTCCCCTCTCACTCTTCCTCTTCTCTCTCTCTCTCTCTCTCTCTCTCTCTCTCTCTCTCCTTTTCCTCTCTTTGTCTTCCTCTCTCCCCCCTTTTTCTTTTCTCTCTCTTCCCTCTCTCTTCCCCTCCTCTCTCTCTCTCCCCTGCCCCTCTTTCTCCTCCTCCCCTTTCTTTCTCTCCCTTTTCTCCCTCTATCCCTTTCTCTCATTCTCTCTCCCCTATCCCTCTTTCTCTCTATCTCTCTCTCCCTCTCTCTCTCCTTCCCTCTTCCCCTCCTCTCTCTCCCTCTCTCTTTCTCTCTGTCTCTCTCACTTTCTCTCCCGCTCTCTCTTCCTCTCTCTCTTGCGCTCTTTCTCCCCTCCCTTCTCTCTCATTCTCTCTCTCCTCCTCCTCCTCTCTCTCTCTTTTTTCTATCTCTCTTTTTCCCCTCTTTTTTCTTCTTTTCTCTCTCCCTCCTTTTCTCTCTTATTTTGGAGAAAAGAGGGGGGAGAGAGAGAAGAGGGATATAGAGTGAGAGAAGGTTGAGAGAGAAAGAGAAAAGAGAGAAAGAAAGGGAAGAAAGAAGAGAAAGAGAGAGAGGAGGGAGAAGAAAGAGAGAGAAGAGGACAGAGAAAGAAGAGAAGGGAGAGAGAGTAAGAGAGAAAAGGGAAAAAAGAGAGAGAGAAAGAGGAAGAGAGAAGGGAGGGAGAGAGAGAGAAGAGGGATAGGAGAGAGAGAAACAAAAGGGGAGAGAGAGGAAAAAGAGGGAGAGAGAGAGAGAGAGGGGAAGGGAGGGGGAGCGAGGGAGATGGGAGAAAAAGGAAAGAGAGAGAGAGAGAGCGAGAGGAAAATGAGAGAAAGGAGGAAGAGGGGAAGAAAGAGGAGAAGGAGAGAGAGAGAGGAAGAAAGAGGGGGGAGAGAGAGGGAGAGGAGGGAAAGGAGAGAGAGAGAGAGAGAGAGAGGGAGAGAGAGAGATGGGAGGGGAAGAGAAAAGAGGGAGAGGAGAGAGGAAAAGGAGGGAAAGAGAGAGGAGAGGGAGAAAGAGGAGGATAGAGAGAGAGAGAGAAGAAGAGAGACGGGAAGGGAGAGGGAGAGAGAGAAGAGAGAGAGAGAGAGAAGGGGGAGAGAGAGAGAGGAAGGGAGGGGGAGAGAGAAGGAGGGAGACAAAAAGGAGGGGAAGAGAGAGAGAGAGAGAGCGAGAGAGAGGAAGGAAGGGGGAGAGAGAGGGAGAGGAGGGAAAGGAGAGAGAGAGAGAGGGAGAGAGAGAGAGAGAGAGAGGAAGAGAGAGAAAAAGGAGGGAAAGAGAGAGGAGAGGGAGAAAGAGGAGGAGAGAGAGAGAGAGAGGAAGAGAGACGGGAAGGGAGAGGGAGAGAGAGAGAGCGAGGGAAAGAAGAGAGAGAAGGGAGAGAGAGAGAGAAGGGAGAGAGAGAGAGGGGAAGGGAGGGGGAGAGAGAGAGAGAGAGGAGGGGGAGAAAGAGGAGAGAGGGAGGAAGGGGAGAGAGAGAGAGAGTGAAGGGAGAGAGAGATAAAGAGTATATAAAAATTAATTTTAGAGTTTAAATAAAACCAGTTTTAATTTGGTTTAAAACTAAACTGAACCATAAAAACTGGTTTTTAATAAACTGGTTTTTCATAAAAACTATGATTTCAGTTCAGTTTTTTATTTAAAAAAACTGGTTTATTTAAAACAGTTTCAGTTCAGTTTCAATTCAATTCAGTGAAACCAGTTTTTTTTGCACACCCCTACTCATAACAACCCAAGTTAACAAAAGTTCTTCTCCTTCAATGTTTTCTATTTTGTAATTTTCTGTTTAATTTTGTCTGTCTTGAGTCTCATGGAAAAAAGCAAACAGTGAGGTTTGTAAGAAAAAATCATAGAGCAGAAAAAGGCAAAGTGCATAAAATTAAAAGAAAAAGTCATAGATGTCCTTAGAGGTCCTTTGTACATCTGTGTTGTGTTTCATAATTTTGTGGGAATTTCCTTACAAGTTGGGTTAGCACTTAGCAGTTGGAAGCTTGGCAGTGACCAAGTCAAGTTCAGGATTGAGGAGCAGAATAAAAGTGGGTAGGTTTTGGGAGGTAAAAGTAATTGAAAATAAAGAAAGCTTACTTGGTATCAAACGCAAGGAGAGAGCAATATAATTAGTCTTACTAGTAGTGATCATAGACAGAATTATAACTGTAATAGAGAATCAGAACTTCCCTTGCCTAACCCGTAATTTATCTTTCTTATGGTGAGTGTGCATTAGTACAAGTTTTGAATCCATATTCTTTTACGTTCAATAGAGATACTAGTTTCCGTATTTCTAGTACTAGAGACAAATGAATCCTGGTGATTAAAGTTTTAAAAACATACAGTGAATTATTCTTCCTAGAAGTTCAGACTGTTAAGCATAAGTGTATGAATGACTTTATGTGTAATAGGAGCAAAATATATTTGTTTGGAAAAGTATAGAGTACCAATATATTATCTGTCAACTTATTATCAATAATAATTAATTATTATATTTTAATTACAATTAGTATTGACATGTATAAGGAGACACATCCACAAAAACACTTTCGTTACACAGCCATAAAAAAGACATTTCTATTAAATACATTTACAAAGACACTTCTATTAAACACAGCTATAAACAAGAGTTGGCAGAAATTAATAGAATCCTTATTGGTTATGTAGTGGGATTATATTTGTTTTAGTCTGACAAAAAAGAGAAAAAAAAAAGATATTTATACTACACAATGATAAATTGAAAATCTTTGCTACTTCATAATAAAAAATCACAATGTCTCTCTCTAGCTTTTCCGAACCTCTTCCTATATGCTTGTTCTGTTGAATAGTATTAATGTAATTTTGTTGTAAGTTCAAGCATAGTTAATAACAAGAACAAGCAGAAAGTGAAAGCAGGGCCACACAGATCTTGAAGTACAACAAACTTTATAGGTAAATCTCTATCCTATTGAGTTGTAACCTTAGAGAATATTAAGAGTAAAATTAAAATATTCTCATCAATTACAAAAATGTTTTACAGCCGACCAACTTGTTGCAAGAAATGTCATAATGTGTCCATGGATAAACTCCTACCTTCTTGGGCACGTAAAATGGTCCAGAGGCATATTTTGATTCTGCAAGAATTACCGATGGCAAAGCAAAACTACCTAAAATTTTTAACTCTCAGTTATCTGAAATAATAGTACTAGTATATCTACACATATATCATAATAGAATTACAGAAATCACTATGTATGTATTTGTCAGTGCATATAAATCAATTCTTCATCTTTGCATTCTCTGACTTCAATTTCCATCTGGTCACCACCACTTGATGGCAATACATCACAGCAGTGCCTCCTTGGAGCCTTCAACTGAAATACAAAACAGAATTTAATCAAGACTTTGTTTCAAATTTCAATACACGATTCACTAATTAGGGTAACTAACCAATGCTTGACATTGTTACCTGTTTGATGCCAAGATCGAGCTTATCGGAGACCACTTTGATCGATTCCAACCTCATTAGTGACGATGCATCGCTCGAGCAATTTCTGAAAGATCTCTTGTAACTGCTTATGATGCCATCTTTTCCGGAAGAAACACTATCAAGAAAGAAAATGGTTGGCCTTTTACATGGATCATGGTGAGGCTCTACAGTGTTGAAAGTAAATGACTTGGCCAACAAGTTTCCCTTTCTCCACTGCCTGAATGTTTCTTGAACCTTGATAACTTCTCTCAATGGCATATGGTTAGGGAAAACCTGAACCGTGTATCCCCAAGACACGGAAATCGTCCACGAAAACCTGCTGTTATAGCAGACTGTTTGTTGCAGCATCCTCTGAGAATCAACCTTCACTGCTCCAAAGAAATGTCTCAAAGCTTGTGTAGTTGTCATGTTTGGAAAGATTGGATCAGTGTATTCTGGATGATGCAAGGACAACAATGGAGACACTGGATGTGCAGCCAATAAGCCAAAGGTATTTCCGCGCAAATCCACCTTATCCAATTTCAGATATTATCAAGACCAAGAAATCGCATAACAACAACAGTAACAAAATCTTATCCTACTAAATAGTCGAGTTAATGAATCATTCAAATTAAGGCCTCAACATTTTAAATTAGGTGAAAACTCAGATACTAAGTTATCATCTAAACCTCAAAACTATGACAAACCAAGGACCCAGTAACAAATAAAAAAACTTTTTCCACTTCAGCGAATTATCTTCTCAAATAAAACATGCGAATTTTTCTTTTTTGTTTTTACTTTCCTTCTAGCAATGAGTAATTTAAAGATTAAGAGCAGTATATGTTGCATTTAAATAGTGTCTCTTATAACATAGAAAAACAAGTTAGTGGATACAAATACAAATTTTCTGAATTTTTTATACCTCCTGGTTCCTAGGGAAACAGAAAATATCCAAAGACTGCCTTATATCAAGAAAATTATCTACATTTTGATGCTAGATTTTTAAGAACTGAATAAATAATTAATATGAAGTATTTGTTACCTGGTGAAAACCTGGTTCATGTGTTAATCCAACACCAAGTTCAGCTAAGCAAGAATACACCCTGCCATCACTACCATAGAGAAAATGGTATCTTTGAATACAAGAATCAAAAACCTTGGCTAAAACCTTTGCAAGGGAAGAACTGATGGCAAAACCAGCGCCGCCAAAAGCCATTCCAAAACCAAACAACCTATTCTGCTCATAAACCTCAGAGTGCGAACCAATATAGTACCATAGCTCATGATCATACTTAGAAAGTGTCTTCACCACATTCTCCGGGAAGAAGACGGTGTCGTCGTCGCCGAACACATACCACCTCACGTTTGAATGGTTCAAGGCCACTGTCTCGGCAACTACACGTGCCACGCGTATGGCTGACCTCAGGCCACCGTGGCACGTGTAGCGAAACCGGGAAGTGTCTTGAGAGACGCAGAGAGGAGGGAGGGAATTCTTATCATCCCTACCTTGCTTCTCTTCATCTGGTAGTGTATCCAAGAACACACAACCCTTCATTGAATTGTTTGGTTTCCACCACAATTTAACAAACTCTTTTCTCTTAGGCCATGATCCTTTGCTTGATGCAATCCCAAACACAACATGATCAAGAGTTGTTTGTGTTGGTGTTGACACGTATTTTGATGAAGAATGAAATTGTACTAGCTTTGATGTTCCCAAGAACAACACTGATACAAGAACATATATGCCACAAAATGAACTAGTGACTAGAATGAAATTAATCAGAGACTGAACCTTGGTAGGTTTGTGAAAAAACTGCATCTTTAACAAAAACAAAATTTGCAACACCCTGTCATGAAACAAGGCTAATGTGTGTCAATTTGTGAGAGTAAAGGTTTGAAGACAAAGATGGAAGCTAAATATATATATATAATTACAAAAGAAATCAAAGTGCAAATAACCGCAATTCACGGCTAAATAAGTTATGGGGGGTGGCCATGTATATTAAAAATCAATGATATTGAAATACGAAATATACATTAAAAATAAATTAAAAAAATATATGTAATTATACATAAATACATAATAATTATTTTGATGATTGATTTTGTTGGTGTGTAAATATTATTTATTGGTAACAAATTAGGTAATGTTAGAGAAAAGATTTATGTCCTTTCCAATAAGAATTGCACGATTGGATGGTGGTGATGGTCACCAGATTCAAGTCAAGTTAATTAGTTGAATAAGTATGTGCGTTGACTAATGACTAATATAGTATTGAGTGTGGAGAAGAAATCAATGGAAAAGGGTTGGGTGGGGTGGACTAATGGTGATATAGGTAGGCCACCTGTTATGGTATGGTTTGCTTATCCTTACACAACAACTATCTCAACCAAGTACTTTGGTTTTGGTTGGTGAATTAAACATGTCATAAAATGATATATTGATAGACGAAAATTAAGACAAACAACCATAGGGGTCAATATGCCGCTAATGTAGGCCTGAAATGATAGTATTCTACGTTTCTAGTGCTACTGTGTATTTGTGTTTACACGTTTATTATTCTCTTTCCTTTTTCTTCCTCAAGAGGCGTCTTAGAACAGTAGTGACTAGTGAGTAACATCCCTTTTTAAGACTTTTAAACCACCATAATATATAACATCTCATCTAATAATTTTTTTAAAAATATTATTGTTATTGTAGGCACTTTATGTTAACAATGTGTAATACTTTCTGGTTTCTGCTACTATAAAATTTTCCGTCGATTTTCTTTTGTGAGAATAATCATATTCATGTGTAAATTACACTTTTAAAAGTAGTGTGCCAAAGCTAAGCGAGAGATAAAATAAGACTCGGGTATAATTAATCTCACAAAATTATTTTATTGGACCCATACCATTTCTCTTTCTAGAGTAATCTAGGGATGGCAAAATTCCCCGAGACGCGGGGATCCCTGCGGGGACTGCTCCGAATGGGGATCCGATTGTGGAGAATTTTTCCCGCGGGGATGGGGATGGGGGACAAAATTCCCCCAAAGCAGGCGCGGGGACCCGAGCGGGGATCCCCGCCCCGTCTCCGCTATTCCCCGAAATTTATGAATTCCTTGAATTATCCTTAATAGTTTATTTCTCATATATGTTTTTTAGTCATTTCTCACACACACATATATATAGAAATCCAAAACTCCTAATCTTTATTTGCATAACTCCTCTTCAATTCAGAGATCCCTAAGGCTATCTATACTCCATCCAACCTCTCTGCAGCCATCCCCTCGTCACCCCTTCTCACCGCATCGTCACACCTCACCGTGCCATCACCCTTACTGCGTCGTAATTTCTATTTGCGGCGTTCCTTTTCGTAACTCTGCCGTCGTGTCCATTCTTCTCTCTGTTGCCGTGTCTCCCACCTCGTCCACTACTTTTTTCTTTGGCTCGTCGTTGCGTCCCCCCATTGCGTTATTTTGAAAGAAGTCACCATCGTGTCATTTAGACTTTTTGTATAAAATCTTGCAGTTTTTGTGTAAGATAGATACTTGTAGCTCTATTCATATGGAAATTAATAATTAGCTAGAACTATTATGTAGATGGGGAATGGGATCCCCGCGGGGAATGGGGCCCCGTGGGAAATGGGGATGGGGAGCAATATTCTCCCACGGCGGGGAATGGGGCGGGGATGGGGAGCAAATCTGAGGGCGGGGATGAGGAGCAGGGAGGCATCCCCCGCCCTCGCCCTGCGCCATTGACATCCCTAGAGTAATCCATGACAATTACTTAAAAGGTTGATTTTGGTGGCTATTTACACCACAAACTAATTGGCACGTGTTTCCAGCTTTTCTAAAACGGTACCCCTTCAAGATGACATGTTCACATTTTTTTCTCCACACTTGTTGGACTTAGTTTTTCTTTTCGGTTCCTGTTCTATAAAAATAAATAAAGCTGGAAATTTCCCTACGGCTACCATGGGATTATTAAAATATACTTGTCAGATACGATGATGACCAGCGTATAAAAATGGCAACCCTGACTTAAAGAGAGATGACATTCAATTTAGTCTTTCAAATTGTACGAGAACTTTAATTTAGTTTCTAAAATTTTAGTTACTTCTATTTAATCTTTAAACTTTGTAAATGTGATTTATTCTAAAATAATTTTTGATGTAGAGACATTAATGAAATGCTGACGTGAATATTCAGATGTCACATTAGATTCTATAAAATGATATTGTTTTTGTTTTGGTACTCAAATATTTCAAAAATAACATTCTAAGTGGAGTTAATTAAAAATTTTTCTCTCAAAACAAGACATTATTTTTTCGCTATTTAAACGCCAAGGTAGAATCTAATTGTCTATGTCAACACTCTATTAATATTTATGTGCTGAAAATTATTCTATAAACTAATGTGAGTCACATTTATGAAATTTTAGAATTAAATAAAAACAATTAAAATTTAAGAAATTAAATTGAGAGACAAATTGAACATTAAGTCCACGTCAAATTTCTCACAAGTCACAACGTATATATGTTATAACAGGCTTCATACCTTCACGTCGACGTCCTGGGATTATGCAACACCGCTAACACGTTTGAGTTTGACTTTAAATTTTTAAGCACGTAACTTGGAAATAATAAGGATTTCTTTCCTATATAGAATAAAAAATAACAAAAATTACGGAAATAAAATTTAGTTACATGCGTGTCTTCTTTTTTTATTATATGCATATCTGATTTAAGCAAAAACTAATAAATCGTGGAGCAAATCCACTAGTTATTTGCATTTTATTCATTGGTGAATCATGAATAATAAGTAATAACCACCAATTATGGACACTCACTGATAGTGGTAAATCATGAAACTACACCCAATTTATAAACTAGCAGAGACATCATAAATCATGAAACTTAACCAAGATTTACACGAATTTCTTTGACGCAAAATTGTGGTTTAATTCCACGATTTATTAGTTTTTGCGTAGATCGAGGTTTAAATTCACGATTTACATATAGTAAAAGAGAACACTCAACCAAATTTCATTTAGTAGGTCTCTGTAATTTCACTTATTTTATTTTATATACTAAAAATCCAAATAATAATATTATATACTAGAATTTAGTGCTACCAAGTACCAAATAGAAGCAGTACAAAAAATTAATCAATAAATACTTTTTGTTCAAAAAAAATCCTCTTCACATATTTCTCACTTATTTTCCATAGATTACTACGCAGCCAGCAAACTCTAATGTATGCATGTAATATTAACAAATCCCTTATTATCATAATTTCTGCATATTTTCTGTATTCAGGGACACATCCCTTATTAGGATCACATTCTAAAGTACTCCTTTTGTTCCTTTTTACCTTTCACGGTCCGCACAATATATTGATCCAACACTGGACTAGAAGTGTCAACAACTGATAAAAAATGGGTGTGTAGAAGTGATAAGGCTGAGAAGTTTCCTCACTCCAATACATGGAGCAGCATCCATGTGATTTAACTACACTAGAAAAACAGAAACCAAAATATGTACAGCTGCATGGAAACTTAGATGGCAAAACTACTACGCAGCAAATAAAAAAGGAAAATGATATTTGTACACCAAAAAATAGGTGTTTTACTTTTGTATACCTAATCTATCACCATTAATTTAAATGTGGTCTCCGGACACTTTTACAGATCCATGAAGTTGAGGCAAAGTTGTGAGGGGTTGAGCACCATACACCAAGAGATCCTTTATGAATCTACTAGCACACGTTTTTCTTGTAGAAGGAGGTCATGGATCCTTTCTCTGCACCAAGTGTTATTTTCAGAAACTTATTAGTGTTCAGAATGTGTGATCAAAATTAATTGAGAATTGCAGAATGATGAAAACAAATCTATATACCTCACATTGGATTTTGAAACTATAACATCAAAGCTAAGTTTCATGGTCCACCTAAGAGAAGACACACCCACCTCGGGGAACTGTCCTCCAAACATTCATGCTCATGAAGAAATTCAAAGCTTTTGAGAGAGATGACAACTGAAAAGGAATACTATTGGTACATGGAGATCAATTCATCAGTTCCGCAATGTCTAAGATGGATAATTGTTGTTTCATTGGAAGACGGCAAAACATCGCAGCATTGCCGACGAGGGGCTTTCAACTGTAACAAAATCCAATAAGGCAACATGAAGTCAAAATACCCAGAATAGGAATGCCCACATGACCAAAAAAAATAATAATTAAAAGATTTTAGATCAACGATTTTTAATGCTAATTTTAACAATACCTCTTCAACATTAAGCACTAGCTTCCTCGAGAAAACTATAATCTTCTTCAGCTGCTTTACCGAATTTGATTCTTCAAAGCATTTCCCAACAGCATGCCTGGTGTAGTTACTCCAAATGCCACTTTTATCGTATTCAACACTTTTCATGAAAAAGAGAAAAGGTCTTTGACAAGGATCTCTAGGGTAGTCTCTCGTGTTGAACATAAATTTGCCAACAACTTTGCTACCCCTCTTCCACGGCACAAAAGTCCTCTGCACTTGAAGAAGATCGGGGAGAAATTCATTTCCTTCAAAAACTTGGATGGCAAAACCCCATGAAACCGAGAAAGTTAAAGACTTTGAACGATCATAGCACACAGTTTGCTGCAAAATCCTTGCAGGGTCTACGGCTGCAGCTGCCATAAGATGTTCAAGGGCTTGTGTTCTGTTCATGTTGGGAAAGAGAGGTTCCACTGCCTCCAAGTGATGAAGGGACAATAATGGAGATAATGGATGTGCAGCTAGAATCCCAAACAAATCACCCCGCATATCTAACTGGTATCAAAAGAAGCAAGTAAAAATTATTTCAATAGAGATACAGAAAAGGTAACCAGAATTAAAACCATAAAATAGCCTAGGATGTTTGCTTGAAATAGTAATAAAGAATTAGTAAGATAAAATCACAAGCCAGATCTTTAACCCCAAAAAAAAAAAAATACAAGCCAGATCAGTATAATTATTAATATTATCTGTTCCTTATTTCATGTCCATGGAAGACAAAATTACAGTTTTAGTGTTACAAAGAATAAGTATGAAGAAGGCAAACAACAAATAAAACAGCAAAATTGAACACAAGGTATGTTTAAAAGGACAACACGATGCACAAGCAACCTAACATGATAATTACATTCTCAGCTTACATAATTACATTTCAGGTTACATAATTCTTAATTCATAACAAGTTTCAACATTCAAGAAGGAATACCGTCGGAAGTGAAACAGATATGGGCAGTTCAGTACGTACTAAAGCTCTAGCAGAAAGAAAAACCGCATCTAATAGATAACAAGCCTACTCCCCCAACCCCCATTTTTCTTCTTTTATCCCCCTTTCATTTTCCAATTTCTTCATTCCACCTTCCCAGTCTAATCAAAGAAGCATACTGTAACAAGATTATGAGTGTTGATTAGGAAAAACCAGGGAAATGAAGGGTTTGAAGTATAAACACTTAAGTCCATTTTACACTTCAAGCCCTTTCCTTCCTCTTCCCTTCAAAATAAAAAATCACAAACATTGTTTAAGAGAGTAGAAAACATCCCACATTGATAGGTTTCTAACGATTAGCCTTGATATCTATATATCCAAATCTAATCACTCTACAAATCATGCACTATTAAAAATAGAGTATTCTTTCAATGGTCATGCGCTTATAATAATGTGTTTCACTCCACCTCATATTTCGTTTCACCTACTCGTATATGGCTCTTCTCACTACACATCTTACAAATAGTACAATATAACATTTCTTACTACATAGACCAGCCAATTCGACATTAGTCTACCATCAACCACATCAACAATTAAACATCAACGCCTAAACCATCTTACACTTAACATATGTAGGATATAGCTTTCAAGTAACTAAAGAGCACTAATCAAGTAAGCAAAAAGAGTAGCAGTTTGTTCTATTTGCATGTGAGCTTGGGATCACCCAATTCCCTCTAAGAATAATTCCTAGTTTTTCTAGCATTGATCAGCATCAGAGTAGTTAAAACAACAAAATCATAAAAACAATTACCCAAAAAAGAAAGTTTTTTGGTACCTGATGAAAGCCAGGTTCATGTGTTAATCCAATACCAAGCTCAGCAACACAAGAATAGATCCTAGCATCACTCCCATACAAGTGGCCATACCTCTTCAAGCAAGAATCCAAAACCCTAGCCAAAACCCTACCAAGCGCGTGGCTCACAGCGAAACCGCCACCACCGAACGCCATCTCAAACGAGTACTTCTCATTCTGCTCATAGCTCTCCGAATTGCTCCCAACATAGTACCACCGATCATGATCGTACTTCGACAATACACTCACTACATTCTCCACTAAGAACACTGTGTCGTCGTCGCCGAACACGAACCACCGCACCTCCTTCTCCCCCCTCTCCACTGCCTCTTTCACCACACGCGCCACCCGGATCGCCGACCGGAGCCCTCCCCGGAACGTGTACGGGAACCGTGAGGTATCGCCGTTGATCACCACCGATGGCAACGAAGAGGAGGACGAGGAGGAATCCGAAGCTGGCGGCGAATCGAGGAACGCGAGTGATCGCGTGGTGTTTGGAGAGTACCAGAGGCGGAGGTAGGGATGGCGGCGGGGCCAGGAAACGGAGGAGGAGGCGATCGCGAAGAGGATATGGCTGCGCGTGGTGGGCACGAATGTTGAGGGGCGCGTGGTGGGCACGAATGTCGAGGAGCGCGTGGAGATTGTTGGTGGGACTCTTTGGGAGCAGAGGAGGAAGATCAAGTAAAGGTTGAGAAGGAGAGAGAAAGAGAAGAGTAAGGACTTGAAGGAGAGTGAGTCGCAAAACGACGTCGGTTTGGAAGCGGAAGAAGATGATGAAGGCATTGGAGTTTCTAATTCTGGAACCGAGGTTGAAACAGGCAAGTTACCTGTACTAGGTTTTCTTCGCTGGAACATATTGATTCTTTTTCTAAAAATTTTATTATGTTATTTATTGTTTATTTTTTTGTGGGGTTTTGAGTTTTTTATTTGGATTTAATTAAGGTAAGAGGGATTTTGCGAGTAGCGTAATGATGAAGAAGAGTGAAAGGGACAAAAGAAACCGCTGTAACGGTTACAGTTATTTTTTGGGAGTGAAAGTTTCTGGGACCGTGTGGACTGTGGAAGCAGCCAGCAGGTGTTTTCTGTGGTGAAAGGATACAGATTATAGAGAGATCTCTATACAGGAACAAGAACAGTGCTCTGAAAATGGAAGTGTGTTGTGATGTTACTACATAAACATAATTCGAAGTGAAGTGGGAGCTTCCGAAAATGAAGCCTTTGTTTCTGGATGGATACTTTCTCATTCCTTACATATGGGCCAAGTCCAGCCCAACAAGAATGGTTAGGCTTACAATAATACCAAAAACAAACCAAGTTAGATTGGTTTAGTGATTAAATAAGTGTCAGGAAGTTTGAATTTTGCTTGTGCGTATAGTAAATTATTTGCCACCAACAAAACTTTTAAGTTTTAAATTTTTTTTTGAAACAAAGGAAGCTCAACACATTAAAGTGGAGCAAATAAAAGAAAAAAGAAGACACATAACTAGCTACCAACAAATAAACCAACCCCTACTATCCCCAGTACTCTCATCCTCCCCCAGGATCACCACCACTCCATTCCGTGTAGCTCATCAACGTCCTTGTGTGTATGACCTCCAGGCTTGCTCTTGCATTCTTGAAGATTCGTGCATTCCGTTCCAACCAGATGTTCCAAATCACTGCAAAGAACACTGACATCCACACCTTCTTCCCCTGTTGTCTATTATGCATTCCATGCCAACTCTCAAACATTTCTTTAACAGTTCCGGGAATCACCCACTCCCTTCCTAGTAACCTCAGCCACTTGCACCACACCTGCCATGTTACCTCACACCTAAGGAATAAATGCTCAACAGATTCTAATTCCTTGGTACACAGTACACACATACTATCCCCCAGAATGTTGACTCCTAGTTTAGTCAGCCGCTCCTTGGTGTTAACTCTACCCACTAGCACAAACCACCCAAAGAGCTCAATTCTCGGAGGAACGAAACCTTTCCAAATGGAACTCGTGAAGCTATAACTCGTTATCTCAGCTGATAATGTCTCCGCTTGTATAGCCTGGATCACAGAACTAGTAGAGAAAATACCTTTATTTTCAAACTTCCACACCACATTGTCCTCCCTACCTGATGACAACCTCACTGGCCTTAACCTCTCATGCAGTTGATTGACAAGCTCCAGCTCCCATTGGAACAGTGCCCTCCTCCATTGAAAATTCCAAATCCAATCAAGCCCATCCCAAAAACCACACTCCCCGATGACAAGTCCTTGCTGACTGGAAATAGAGTAGAGTCTCGGATGACTTCCTTTCAGAGTACCACCTTGAACCCAGTTATCTTCCCAAAATCGAGTCTGCATACCATTGTCTACTTTCATTGCCAGTCCACTTACCACTTTATCACGAATCCGCGGTTCTTTTATATTCAGCTGACATATGTCCTTCCAAGGGCCACCCTTTACTGGTAAAGGCTGAGTTGCTAACATGACATCCGGGTTCAACTTATTACACGAACACACAATCTTCTTCCACAACTTTTAAGTTTTAAATAAAGTGGAATAATGGACTAATGGGCCACAAAGATTGGTAGTGAATGTGGTGGGATTTAATTTTTTTTTTGGAATAATGGACTAACGCCCCACAAGAATTGGTAGTGAATAGGTTAAAAGTGTGTTTTTTGGTTTAACAAAGTTTGTGGATGAAGTCTGGATTGCGTGTATAATTCATTTTTAATAATTCACCCTTAATATAATCACAAAAAGGATTTTTTTTATTATAATATTCATATTAAAAAATTCTTTTAACTATATTTTTTGTCAAAATTAAAATTAACTTAAAAAAAAATATCAATAAATAAATATGTCTTTATATTTTTAATTAGTTAAAAAAAATACAAATTCTATTTAAGTGCGATAATTAATACTTAAGTTGCATATAATACAATAAAAAAAAATATAAAGTTAGTTATTAGATGCCAAAAGTTAGAAAAACTAATAAATGAAATTAAAGTAACTAAATTATGTTAGAATTTTTATTCTAATTGTGGTCTAATTTGTTAATATAGAAATTAATTTGTGTGGTATTATAATTATTTATTGATTATATTGGCAGTTGGTCTATTCTTTGATGGAAAGAACACGACTGTTTATTATAAATTTTATAAAATTTGGGTCTCCAATTCTGATCACAAACAATAAACAAACACACCTTGATTTCATCTGATTTTGTTGATTTAAGAATTGGAAGTTCTAAATTAAATCAAAGAATTTATTGGTAATGGCTGGAGGTACGCAAATTACTGGTTTTATAAAATATCTAACATGTGGTATTAGAGCCTTGTTGTCTCCGCCTTGCCATTTCAAAATTTAATTACTATGCATTATTTTGATTAATTGTTTTCAAAAGAAAAATGTATAGTATGAATTTTGGAATAAGTAAGAAAAATCATTGAAACTGAAATTAACGCACCATAAGAAGAGAGAATAATAGAAAATACTCCAAAAAAAATTCTTTAAATTTGTGTGGTAGTTGTTCTTCATAATGGCATGATTTTCATGATTCCGCTAGGTTTTCTCAATTTAAAAAAAAATGAAATGGGAAACGAAAAAGTGAAGAAGAAAAATTTTCTTGGCCCACTTCTTTGATTTTTATGTTGGACTTCATTTGATTTGCTATAAAATTGTAAAATTTGTTTTGAGGGAGGTTTGAACTTGGATTTTTTAAATATTAACAAAATAGTAGTCCACTAGATCATCTTCGCTTCTAATATTATACATGTTATTGAATTTATTTATTTAATACTTATATTTGCATGCAATATAAATTCTTCCGCTACATATCATATTGTGATTAATATATGATTTATTGAGGAGTAGCCACAGCATCCTTGATAATAATAATATTTAAAGAAATTACATAAATATTAATATAATATATTTGTAATTATTGTGAATTATATAATGAACTTACCCACATGAATTTATTATGTTATTCACATATAATTAGATTGAAATAGAAAATATTTATTATTTCTTAATTAGCCTACATGTATTAAGAAGTAGTATTTTATTTTTTAGTTTCAATACTTTAGTTAATATAGTGAATATTATGCGTGTTAAAATCTTTGACCACAGGTAGATTTTAATGACACTATGATTTATATTTATTTTGATATGACTTGCATTGGCATGTATTATCATATGTTATGGATTTTGATGTGCCTACTTAAAGTTGAGTAATGTTAGCATGATTTATTATTTGCAGCAGTAATAATATCTGAAACTGTATCTGAAGTTCATTTGTTAAGTGGTGACAACTATAAAGAATGGAAAGATAAGATTCTCTTTCACTTAGGATGTGCAGACCTTGACTATGCTCTTCGTAGGGAAGAGCCTCCGGCACCTACTGATGCTAGTTCTAAAGCCAAGGTAGCATTATACGAATGGTGGGAGAAATCCAACCGTTTAAATATGCTGTTCATTAAGTCTCGTATCTCAGCTAGTATCCGAGGTTCAATTCCTGATTACATGAATGTCAATGATTACATGAAGGCTATTGATGAACAATTTGAATCTTCTAGTAAGGCACTTGTAAACACCCTAATGGCGCAATTGTCATCCATGAGGCTTACCGGCGTAAGAGGTGTGCGTGAACACATCATGAGGTTGAGAGATATTGCAGCATAACTGAAAGCTTTAGAGGTTTAGATCTCTAGCTCATTTCTGGTGCATCTTATTCTGAATTCTCTTCCTATCCAGTACAGACCATTTAAGATTTCTTATAACACATATAAGAAAAAATGGTCCATTAATGAATTACTGGTGATGTGTGTGCAAGAGGAAAGAAGGCTAATTCAGGAACTTGGTGAAAGTGCACTATTAGTGACAAATGAGGGTGGTAAAAAGTAAGCTCATAAGAAGAAAGGAAAGTTTATTGTATCCCATCCTATGAAGAAAGAAGGTGCACGGTGTTTCTTTTGTAAAAAAAAGACACATGAAGAAGGAATGCCCAAAATTTAAAGTTTGGCTTGAAAAGAAAGGTATTAACCTTTGTGATCTTATTCCTTCAGTGTGTTTTGGATCTAATTTTGTTGAAATATATCATGACACTTGATGGATTGATTCTGGTGCTAAAATTCATATTTCAAATACTATGCAGGGTTTCCATAAGGAAAAGAAAACCGATAGGAAGTGAACTAAGCATCTATATGGGCAATCGGATGTATTCACGTGTGAAAGCTGTTGGAATATTTAGGCTTGTATTAAGTACTGGTTGTATTTTAGATTTAGAAAAAACCTTTTATATTCCAGATTTTTCTAAAAATTTAATTTCTTTATCTATGCTTGTAAAATAAGGATTATGTATAAATTTTTATGATGATTATGTTGACATTATTAAAAATTCTAATATTATTGGATGTGTTACTTTAATTGGTGATTTATTCAAAGTCCATTTAGCTAATAATATTCTATCCGGTCTTATGGTTATGCATGGTAATGGTATGAATGAAAAATCTTTCATGTTATGGCACCGAAGATTGGGACACATCGCCATTGAAAGAATGAAGAAATTAGTAAGTGATGGGGTTCTTGAACCTCTAGACTTTACTGATTTTGATACTTGTGTGAATTGCATTAAGAAAAAGCAAACCAAAAAGTCTCAAAAAGGTGCTAAGAGGAGTTCTGACATATTAGAAATAATTCACACTGACATATGTTGTCTTGATATGTCCTTAAGTGGTCAGAAATATTTCATCTCCTTTATTGATGATTATTCACGATATATGTATCTCTATATGCTTCATAATAAATATGAGGCATTGGATGCTTTTAAAGTTTATAAAGTTGAAGTAGAGAAACAATGCGGAAAGCAAATTAAGATCGTGAGATCAGATAGAGGTGGAGAATTCTACAGGAGATATACTGAAAGTGGACAAGCACCTAGTCCATTTGTAAAGTATCTTCAAGAGCATGATATTGTGGCACAATACACCATGCCTGGTACACCAGATCAAAATGGTGTAGCTAAAAGAAGAAATAGGACTTTGCTGGATATGGTGAGGAGTATGCTTGGTAACTCCAATCTTCCTTTATCCTTGTGGAGTGAAGCCCTTAAGACAGCCGCGTATATATTAAATAGAATTCCAACAAAGGCAGTTTCTAAAATGCCATTTGAGCTATGAAAAGGTTGGAAATCTAGTTTGAATCATATACGCATTTGGGTTGTCCTGTTGAAGTTCGGATTTATAATCCACAAGAAAGGAAGTTGGACCCAAGGATGATAAGTGCATATTTTATCGACTATGCAAAAAAGTCTAAGGGTTACAGATTTTATTGTCCCTCACATTCAAGTAAAATAGTTGAATCTAGAAATGCAAGGTTTTTAAAGCATGATGTGGAAAGTGGGAGAAATCATCCTCTTAAAGTTGTTGAGAATGATAATGTTTGTCAAACATCTCCATGTACAAGAGTGATTGTTCAATACAATACCCATACAGATAGGATTAATGTAAAACAACCTATTACTGATGTTCCACATCATGAAGATAATGTTCAAGTAGATCATATGGTGGAGGATCAAACTCTTCATAATAAAAATGTTGTTCAAGAACATATTGCTCAAGAGCAACTTCAAGAAGAGGGAGAACCTATTTTGCCACTACCTTTACAAGAGGTAATGATGCAACATTAAGAAGATCAATAAGAATAGGAAAGCTTGCAATTTCTAGTGACTATGTAGTGTATCTTGCTAAGTCTGACTATGATGTTTGTAATGAAAATGACCCAACGACGTTTTCACAAGCAATAGAAAGTCGTAATTTCAATTTATGGCTAGATGCTATGAAGGATGAAATGAATTCTATGGCAAATAACCGAATTTGGGATCTTGTAGAATTGCCTGATGGGAAAAAGGCCATTGGTTGTAAATGGGTCTTTAAGACCAAGAAGGATTCATCAGGCAATATTGAGCTCTACAAGGCTCGACTTGTTGCCAAAGAATTTACTCAAGGGGAAGGAGTTGACTACAGGGAAACCTTTTCTCTTGTTTCAAAGAAAAACTCTTTCCACATTATTATGGCATTGGTAGCATACTTTGACATGGAATTGCATCAAATGGATGTGAAAACGGCCTTCCTTAATAGAGATTTGGAAGAAGAGATCTATATGAGACAACTCGAAGGATTTATCTCAAGTGCTGGTAAGGAGTTAGTTTGCAAGCTTAAGAGAGCAATGTATAGTCTTAAGCAGGCTTTCCGGCAGTGGTATTTGAAGTTTCACAATGTGATTTTTTCATTTGGGTTCATTGAGAATATTTCTGATCAATGTATATATCACAAGGTTAGTGGGAGTAAGATCATATTTCTCATCTTATATGTAGATGATATTTTGCTTGCAACAAATGATTTAGGGTTGTTACATGAAGTGAAATAATTTCTCTCTAGACATTTTGATAGGAAAGATGTGGGTGATGTATTTTATGTCATTGGCATAAAGATTCATAGAGATAAACATAAAAGAATTTTAGATTTATCTCAAGAAGCCTATATTAATAATGTTCTTGAGAGGTTTAAAATGTAAAATTGTTCACCAAGTGTTGCACCTATTGTGAAAGGTGACAAATTTTGTTTAGATCAATGTCCCAAAAATGAACTTGAAAAGAAACAGATGTAAAATATTCCTTATGCTTCAGCCGTTGGAAGCCTAATGTATGCTCAGGTTTGTACAAGACCTGGCATTGCTTTTGCTGTTAGTATGTTAGGAATATATCAAAGTAATCCAGGAATTATCCATTGGAGAGCTACAAAGGTCTTAAGGTACCTTCAAGGGACCAATATATATATAGACCAACCGACAATTTGAAAATTGTTGGATACTCAGATTCAGACTTGGCAGGATGTGTTGATTCTAGGAAGTCAACGTCAGGATGCATCTTTATGCTTGCTGATGGAGCAGTATCTTGGAAGAGTGCAAAACAATCACTTGTAGCCACTTCTACCATAGAAGCCGAGTTTATTGCTTATTTTGAGGCTACATCACAAGGTGTTTGGTTAAAGAATTTCATCTCTAGGCTTAAGATTATGGATTGTATCTCTAGGCCATTAAGAATATATTGTGACAATTCAGCTGCTGTATTTATGGCTAAGAATAATAGAAGTAGTAGTCGAAGTAAGTACATCGATATTAAGTACTTAGCCATTAAAGACCGAGTTGGGTCTAATGAGATATGGATAGAGCATATTATTAGTACTAAACAGATGATAGCTGATCCTTTGACAAAAGGCATGCCACCAGAATTGTTTAAGGATCATGTTACTAGTATGGGTTTATGTTCTGTAACGTCACTTATATGACTTATGTTATATCATATGACATATTTGGATATGAAATTCTAATTATTGTTTGTTTCTCATTTGGTTAATATATATGCGCATACATGATTGAGAATGACAAATAAAATTCAGTGAAGGACCTAGAATAAGCATTGGGCTTATTCCTACAGAAATACCACATAAAGAGTTTATTCAATTAGAAGATGTTACATTGTAATACATAAAAGGTAATATTCGATTAATAAGAACCTACTGCTATGATTCGTGTAATTTGTCTTAATTGTTTAAACATAGTATGTAATTACAGACTATACGTAACAAATGTTGGATCAAGTGGGAGAATGTTAGAATTTTTATTCTAATTGTGGTCTAATTTGTTAATATAGAAATTAGTTTGGGTGGTGTTGTAATTATTCATTAATTATATTAGCAGTTGGTCTGTTCTTTGATGGAAAGAACACAACTGTTCATCATAAACTTTATAAAATTTGGGTGTCTAATTCTGACCACAAAACAATAAACAAACACATTGATTCCATCTGACTTTGTGATTCAAGAATTATAAATTCTAAATTAAATCAAAGAATTTATTAGCAATAGTTGGAAATACGCAAGTTACTGATTTTATAAAATATCTAACAAATCACTCTCTTGTTATTAAATACTAAAAATATGTCTCTTAAATTAACGCAAGGTATATAAAAATAAATTTAATATTTACTTTTGTAAAATAATTGTGGAGACTTAAAATCTTTAAGTTGATTATAGGGATAAGTATGGTTTTGGTCCCAAAGGTTTTCAGTCAGAATCGAAATCGTCACTCGTCTAATTTTCGATTTAGAATCATCCTTAACATTTTTTTCGTATTAAAATCGTCCTTTTTATTTTTTTAGACAAAAATACCCTCATCACTACCAACACAATTACATCCTCCACCACCACCACCACCAACACTAACACCACCGCCACAACCTCCACCAACAGCACCACCAACGCCGCCACCGTCCCCCTCCCCCCTTTCCCCTTCCCCCACCCCCACCCCGCGTCCCCTCCCCGTCTCCCCTTGCCCCCACCCCGCGTCCCCTCCCCCTCCCCGTTCCTTTCCCCCCACCCTCCCCGTTCCCTTCCCTCCACCCCCACGTCCCCTCCCCCTCCCCGTCTTCCCTTCCCCCCACCCCCACCCCCACCTCCACCTCCACCTCCACACAGAGAAGAAGAAACAGAAAATCAACAAATTCAAGCACAAATTTAATACAAGCAAAAACAGAAAGCAACAAATCAACAAATCAACACAGCCAAATCAACAAATTCAACAGAAAAGCACAAAGCCAAATCAGAAATTCAAAGAAGCAAATGCAGAAGGCCAAGTAGGACCACCGGCAAACTCATCATCAGAACCCATAACCGCAAGAAGCTGAAGCGGCGATGCGGCGAGGAGCAGTGGCGAGGCGGCGAGGAGCAGCGGCGACGGTGGCGCTGGCTTCCCTCAGTGGCTAGGCGGCAAGAAGCAGCAACGCGAGTCCTTCTCCCTCTTTGCGTCTCTTTCTGTCCGATCTCTCTCCTCTGGCATGGATGGCTGGCGCGACGGTGAGGGTTGGGCGAAGAGATGAGGGCTGGGCGGTGAGGCGGTGAGGGCTGGACGCAGCTGGCGGTGAGGGCTGGGCGCGGCGGTGAGGGGCTGGCTTCCCCTTTCCCCTTTCCCTCCCCTCCCCCCCTCCCCGACGCGTTTCCCCTCCCCCCCCCCCCAACAACACGTTTTTTTATTTAATCGGTCTGGTTTTAAGGAGTATTCAAGGTGAAGCATCGAAAGTCTTCCCGACAAAGGTGGTCCGGGCGGCGTGTCCTGCGGTGTTTTGCAGCGGTGTGATGAACGAATACTCATGTGGTGGAGGAGCTAGAAAGAGGGGGAGTTGATACTTGATGTGGAGGCTCACACTTGAGGGGGGGAGATTGTTAGTGTTGCAAGTGTGAGGAGTGTTGAAGTTAGTCCCACATCAAAGAAAGTAAGGAAGGGTGATGAGTTTATAAGATGAGAGACCCATTAACTTGATACTTTAAGGTTTTGAGTTGGATGTGGTGTCTTCTCATCTTATGTTCTTTCGTTTGATTCCTCCCCGAAATCTCTCCGGTGGTGGAGAGCTCTCCACGGTTGGCCCAACATTAACTGTCTAATAAAAATGTTTGAAATTGATAATTATTTTAATAAAGTAAAAATTGAGTTTAATAAAATAATTTTATAAGATTAATTTAATCAAAACAATAATTTTATATAGAGAGTCATATTCAATAAAATAATTTTTATATATTTATCTAATATAGGGACAAATTTAACAATTTAATAGAAACAAATAAATAATAATAGGACAACCCCAGACACTAGCATGTGTATAGATCCGTCGTTGGTAATAACGTTGACAAAAAATAAAAAGTATAATAACAACAATATTTTCATAATAATTGTTATAATTAGTTTATAAGGATTCTTCGTGGAAATATTAGATTATCATTAAAAAACGACTTTAAAAAATGAGTCATCTTGGAGTGATTAAATGTTCTATTAAATCTCTAAATTTAAAATATAATTTTTAAGTTGCGTATCGTAAAGCATTATTTGATTACGCTAAAATTCAAAATCGTAAAACCTAAATTCTAAAAAATATTAAATCTAAATTATAAACCCTAAACCATAAATCATAAACCCTAAATCCTAAATGTTAAACTCTAAAATATTAACTGTAATCATAACACGTAAACTTTATACTTTAAATTCTAAATTTTGAATCCTAAACCATAAATTTTAAATCTTAGACTTTAATTTTTAAAATCTAAAACATGAACCGCAAATTTTAACATATGAAACTTTAAATTTAAATCGTAAATTCTAATCCATAAAACTTAAATCATTAATCATAAATTTTAAATCATAAACTCTAAACTTTAAAATATGATCTCTAAACCATAAAATATGAACTCTTAAATCCTAAACCATACAAATTTTAAACAGTAAAATCTAAATCATAAACTTTAATAAATTAGTAAATCATAGATTTTGAATCGAAATAATAAATTTTAACCTTAAGTGTAAAACACTCATTCCTAAATTATAAAGCATAAATTATAAATCGAAAACCATAACCTTTAAAATGAAGAAAATAAACTCAAATTTTGAAGATATATATCTTAAATCCTAATGTATATGTGTTAAATAACAATATATAGAAGCTAATATGTATCGGTAGTGTTGTCGCGATTTACAAGTATGAGTGATGGGACTGTAGCTTCTATTTGTCTCTATCATTCCTACTCTATATGTAACTTATAAATTTTATATTACTAATTTGACAAATTATGAGATATTCTTTTGTTAAAGTTAAAATAAATTTGTTTTCGCTAAAATTAACAAACTCTCTCTATCATCTTTATTTATCTTTATCTATCTCTTTTCTCTGTCATTCTGTACTCTCGCTACCTTTCTGTTTTTAAAAAAATAAAATTAATCAGATAATACAATCTAAATAAATACATAAAATTATAAAGAATAAATTAAATTTATAATTACATATTATCAAAAATAATCTCATAATATCATTCACATAAAAAATATTCATTTTTAGTTTTTTTTATTTAATCTCCATGATGAATTATAAAAAAATCCACTCAACTCTATCATATGCTTTACTCATATCGAATTTAATCACCATTTCACATTACAATTCGCACCTCTTAATTTTGAGGTAGTGTACACATTCATGAGCTATTAGAATATTGTAGAAATTAATCTACTTTTTAAAAATGCACTCTGATTTGGACTTATTAAATTATTCATAAACTCCTAAAGTCTATGTACTAGAATTTTAAAAATAATCTTATAAAAATTGAGGATAAGTTAACAAGTCTGACTTGTGACATGTTTTTAGCATCTATGATCGTAGGGGTCAAGCAAATTTGTGTGTGATTAAACGTCTTGAGAATTTTACCTTCACCAAAAAAGTTATGAACTGCCTTAAAAACATCACCACTCATAATGTCCAAATAAAACTGAAAAAAATTGTGTTGTGAAACCATCCTCATCTGAAGCACTTTGAAGACAAATGCTAAAAATAGATCTCTTGATTTTTTCATAGAGATTGATCTCATTAGTCTTAAGTTCATGAAAGCTGTAACCAAAAAACTGAAATCACTGAATATATCACCAAGTTCTAATGAATTAGCAGACAAAAATATTTCTTTAGAATAATTTTTAGTCACCAGAATAATATTTGTTGGGTATATGAGTATGAGAAGATGACAAAATTTTATATTTATGTAGTGGTTTCAAGGCACGATTAGATCGCTTTCTTTAGAGAGATATTTGTTCCCACACTTAGTTGCTATAGGGTTGATGACAATACTCTCCCAAGATACAATGAAACCTAAGAATTTCTTAATTAGCAATAGTAAGAAAATCTCAACTCTCTTGAACAAAGAAAATCTCTTGAGTAAATTGTACACTTAGTACTTTTTTTTTGAAATAGTGGACAAGGACTTATTTATACATATTGCACGTAGCAATTATGATTAGTTACGTATACAAATGGTTGTGTCTTTTCTATTGCCAATAGATACAATGTTTTGAACATATACAACTCTTAAAGAGTTGTGTCCCTTTAGCCAATAGATACAATGTTTTGAACACACACAATCCTTAAAAGGTTGTGTCCTTTCAACCAAATGGTACTAAACGGCTAGTAACCGTTTATTAATATTAATAATATTAATAATAATATCAATAATATTAATAATATTAATTAATCAAATTTGTAAATACCCTTCAATCCCCATTATTTACAAAATTTAAATGTCATACAAGTATATGCATAAAGAATGTGTCACTAAGATTAAACATTCTTTTAGTGTAAATTTTAAAGTTCTAACGAAGTAATAGGTGTCTAATCGATTAAACCTATACTCCATATGCTAGTACCAAAAATCACACACATTACTTATACCCTCCAAGTTCAAGAGTTTACAATTTTAAGCACTTATATGGCCTTGTGCTCATCCTGGTTTCATGAATATTTACGAGAATAAAACCTCTAAAATTCTCGATTAGAGTTATATTCATATAGGTGGAATCTTTTGATAGATAATATTATCATTTCCATTAAGAGTTTAAACTCACCCTCCTAATTTATTGTAAATAGCACTAAATCCTATACCTTAGTGCTCCAATTGCTAAATAACTTGTTATTACCCATTAAACCTTGAAACTAGTGGTCTACTAGAATAAGGTTGGGTTCCCATCATTTAGCAATAATAGGTTTTAATCCCATTTTAGCAGTAGTTTCATTGATTTTATCCCTTGACAAACCTTTAGTCAAAGGGTCTGCTAAATTTCCTTGAGATCTTATATAAGTAATGGTAATTACACCATCATCTATTAGTTGCCTCACAAACTCATGTCTCAAACTTATATGTCTAGACTTTCCATTATAAACCTTGTTATATGCTCGAGACATGGTTGATTCACTATCACAGAAGATTGAAATGGCTGTCGTCTGCTGTGGCCACAGCTTTATATCATATAACAAATTTCTTAACCATTCCGCTTCTTTACCTGCGGCTGATAAAGCTACAAACTCAGCCTCCATAGTAGAATGTGTAATACATGTTTGTTTCTTTGAGGCCCAACTTATTGCTCCACCACCTATGGTGAAAATCCATCCTGAAGTGGATTTGTTATCACTAAGATTTGTAATCCAACTTGCGTTGGAATAACCTTCTAAAACTGCGGGATAATCACTATAATGTAATCCCAAGTTTATGGTTTTCTTGAGATAACCAAGAACTCTTGTTATAGCTTTCCAATGTTGATTGCTAGGCTTTCCTGTAAACCTTGATAATTTGCACACAGCAAATGCTATATCAGGTCTAGTACAATGCATTGCATACATTAAACTTCCTATAGCACTAGCATATTCTAATTGTGCTATAGGTCTTCCCATGTTTCCTTCTAATTTAAGATTAGGATCATACGGCGTATTGGATTCTTTAATTGTGAGATGATCAAACTTTTCCAATACCTTTTTAATATAATGAGATTGACTTAAAGTAAAGCCAACTTCATTCTTATACACCTTTATGCCTAATATTGTATCAACTTCACTCAAATCCTTCATCTTGAATTTAGAAGTTAGATACTCCTTTGTTATACGAATTCCTTCTAAATTTGTTCCGATGATCAACATATCATCAACATATAAACAAATAATTACTCCATAATCTTTAGTAAATTTTGAGTAAATACATTTATCCGCACTATTATGTGAGAAGCTATTTGATAACACCACTGAATCAAACTTCTCATGCCATTGTTTAGGCGCTTGTTTTAGCCCATACAAAGACTTAATTAATTTGCAAACTTTCTTTTCATTTCCGGGTAGCACATAGCCTTCCGGTTGCTCCATATAAATTTCTTCATTAAGATCTCCATTTAAAAAAGCCGTTTTAATATCCATTTGATGTATATGAAGCTTATGTATGGATGCTAATGCTATAAGAGCCCTAATAGAAGTCATTCTTGCCACAGGTGCGTAGGTATCAAAATAGTCTAGACCTTCTTGTTGTCTAAACCCCTTGGCCACTAACCTTGCTTTAAAGGTTTGTAATGAACCATCAGTGTTATACTTTCTTCTAAATACCCACTTACATCCTATAGGCTTTGATCCTGGAGGCAAATCAACCAAGACCCAAGTATTGTTAGATAATATTGAGTCCATTTCATCGTTTATTGCTTCTTTCCAAAAAGCAGAATCCCTTGAAGCCATAGCCTCTTTGAACGTTTGAGGATCACCCTCTATGTTCATCATAATAGGAATCTTGTTTGTTACAGAATTCCTAGTTCCTTCTACCAAAAAGGTGATAGCCTGAGAAGAAATAAAATCTGGACCCAAGTCCTTTTCTTTTCTTACTCTCAAGCTCTTCCTTGGTTCAATCAACTCTTTGTCGTTTAGACGTTTATTATTTTGATTATTTATTTCTTGTGAAATATTAGTATCATTTTTGAGATACTCAGAATTAGAAGTTGAATCATTGATAAATTTATTTTCAATAAATTCTACTTCTCTTGATTCAACAACTACATTAGACACTAAGTCTAATATTCTATATGCTTTAGAATTTTGAGCATATCCTATAAAAATGCCTTTTATGACTCTTGGCCCCAATTTGGTTCTCTTTTGATCAGGAACTCGATAAAAGGCTAAACACCCCACACTTTAAGATAATTTAAATTAGGTTTCCTTCCTTTCCAAATTTCATAAGGAGAAACCTTTCTATGTCTTGATGGTATCCTATTATGGATATGACATGATGTCAATAATGCTTCACCCCACAAATTGTAAGGCAATTTTGCATTTAGTAACATTGAATTAACCATATCCACTAAGGTACGGTTTTTCCTTTCCGCCAAACCATTTTGTTGCGGAGTATATGGAGCGGAAAATTCATGCACAATACCATGTAATTCACAAAAGTGATCAAATTCATTAGAAAAATATTCTCCACCTCGATCACTACGAAAAACTTTTATTTTCTTATTATGCATATTTTCTACTTCCATTTTATATTTCTTAAACATTTCGAAAGCTTCATCTTTATTTCTAAGCAAATACACATAAGTAAATCTAGAACAATCATCAATGAAGGTTATAAAGTATCTTTTTCCTCCTCTAGTAATATTGCCATTTAGTTCACAAATATCACTATGAATCAATTCTAATAAATGTGTATTTCTTTCAACCTTAGGAAAAGGTTTCTTAGTAATTTTGGATTGTATACAAATATCACATTTCTTATTAAAATCCTTGTTACTAAGATCAATATAGTTATTCTTTTGCATATATTCAATTGATTTGTAATTTAAGTGTGCTAATCTACTATGCCATAAATCACAAGAATCAACAACATACAAGGAAACATTCACTTTATTAATACTAAGTTTAAACATGCCTTCAGTACAATATCCTTTTCCTATGAATACATCATTCTTAAGCAAGATCACTTTATCGGATTCCATTACAACTTTGAATCCTTTCTTACACAAGAGACTAACAGAAACTAAATTTTTTCTCAAATCTGGAACATGAAGTACATTTATTAAACTTAATTTCTTTCCAGATGTAAAATTTAATTCCACACTTCCTTGACCACAAACTTTGGCTGAGTTATCATTGCCCATCAAGACTTCTCTATTGTTCACTTCTTCATATGTTTTGAATTGGTTGCGATCATTGCAAACGTGAACAGTAGCCCCAGAATCTAACCACCACTCAAGTGATTTTCCTTGTGTTGCTATGTTGACTTCTGTAACCATGTCAATATGCATGTTTTGTACTTTTTCTACAACCATAGCAATTAGATCCTTCTCTTCCACTAAGTTGGTCTTTGATGCTTCCTTTTTCAGAAGTCTACATTCTTTGATATAGTGTCCTTTCTTGTGACAATGATAACACTCTCTTTGTCTCTTCTTATCTTGCTTTGAATCTTTAGAGAACTTTCTTTTCTTCTTATTGATGTTATTTTCATCAATATGATTCACTTTAGAACTTTGAGAAAGATACACAGCATCACGTTTTCGAGTTTCCTCCTCTATACGTATATGCCTTAGTAATTTCTCAATTGTGAAGTCCTCACCAAGATGTAAAAGTTTCTTCCTATAACCATTCCAAGATGAAGGCAATTTTGAAATAATTGCTCCAACTTGTAATGATTCAGGGATCACCACTTGTAGATCACGAAGTCTACTTACAAGGATTTGTAATTCATGACTTTGATCCATGACAGGCATAGTATCATTCATAATAAATTCAAAATATTTCATCATGATAAACTTATCTGTTCCTTGTCGTTCGGTATTGTACTTTTCTTCCAAAGACTTCCAAATCTCTAATGGTGATTGAATTGACATGTAGAGATCATAGAGTCGATCGGATAAAGTGTTGAGGATATGACCTCGACATGCGAAAGTATCTTCATCACGTTTCTTCTTCAATTGAACGATCTTTTCTTTCTCTTCCGGTGTGACGTTTTCAGTGGCATCGGCAATTGGTGTAGTCTTTGGGTCAATCACATATGCAAGATTGAGAACCGAAAGAAGAAACATCATCTCGTCTTTCCAACGGTTGAAGTTCGTTCCATCAAAGCGATCTAATTTGACAAACTCTTGATTCATGACCTTGAACGTAGTGTTTTGATCTTGTGCCATCTTCAAGAAATATCTCTCTAAAATTGTTGGGTATATGAGTATGAGAAGATGACAAAATCTTATATTTATGTAGTGGTTTCAAGGCATGATTAGATCGCTTTCTTTAGAGAGATATTTGTCCCCACACTTAGTTGCTATAGGGTTGATGACAATACTCTCCCAAGATACAATGAAACTTAAGAATTTCTTAATTAGCAATAGTAAGAAAATCTCAACTCTCTTGAACAAAGAAAATCTCTTAATGGTTGAGTAAATTGTACACTTAGTACTTTTTTTTCTGAAATAGTGGACAAGGACTTATTTATACATATTGCACGTAGCAATTATAATTAGTTACGTATACAAATAGTTGTGTCTTTTCTATTGCCAATAGATACAATGTTTTGAACATATACAACTCTTAAAGAGTTGTGTCCCTTTAGCCAATAGATACAATGTTTTGAACACACACAATCCTTAAAAGGTTGTGTCCTTTCAACCAAATGGTACTAAACAGCTAGTAACTATTTATTAATATTAATAATATTAATAATAATATCAATAATATTAAAAAAATTAATTAATCAAATTTGTAAATACCCTTCAATATTATGTGAATCACAAATCATCCTTCTACTTCTTATAGCTTTTACTTTATGTGAGATTTTGATCGATATATAAACATTAAATTTTATTTCTAAATTTTGAGACGAAAATTATACCTCATCTAACATAAAATTATTAATTTTTTGCACAAATTCACAATAAAAGCAAGTAGAAATAATATTTTTCCATTTCAAACAGAGCATTTGAGTCATGAAACACGAAAAATTCTTTGATTTTTCATTTGGGTTAGTCATGCTATATTGCTAGTAGCTTCCATTTTTCTTGTGATTGTTCCTTTTCAGTTCGTGTCTTTTTAAAGCAATCATTGCATCCCTTCACATGCCTTAGCCATCCAACACAGAAATTTTCCTTCTCCAACCATACCAAATCAAAAAACAAATCAACATTTTGATTTATAAAATTTTAATTTATTTTGATGTAGGCCAACAAAAATAACCATTTTCAAGTTTATGACTAAATTGTTATCCAAAAATTGATATAATTAAATTATTATGTAAAAATAATTGCATTATATGTGTGAACTTTTTTCGTAAAAAAAATATTTTAAAAGAAAATTCACATGCTATATAAGAATAAAGTATAGTTTTAGTTTTTGAACATTGGAATAAGTTTTAATTTTATCCATAATATTTAAAATACTATATTTTTATTTTAAGTGATTTATTTCGTCTTATTTTAGTTATCTAATTAAAATTGATTTTTTTCTTCCAAAAATACAAATTTCTCTTCTATTAATTATTTGGGTAAACTATCGAAGCCACCGCTCTCAATTTTTTATAACCACAAAAATAACCAAAAAAATAATATTTTTTTATAATAAGTGACAAATAGCTTTTGTATTTGACAAACCGCTTATATATTTGATCCAAAATTTTGAAAGAATATTCGGATAACTATTTAGAAAGTACATTTAGAAAATGAATAAAAAATTATTTTTAGAGGTTTTTTCATTCTTTCTTGGTCATTAATAAAAATAATTCGCAAAAAATCAAGAAAGATTTCAGTAGTTTTTTTTTTCCCAAAGATAGACAATGGGCTTGTTTGGGTGAGCTTTTAAAAAAAGATCTTTTTTCGAGTTATCTTTTTTTAAAAGATCTTATAGAAAAGTAAAAGTAATTTTATGTTTGGATATCTCATGTAAAAAGGTCTTTTTATCAATCAATTATGTTTGGGTATAACAATATAAAAGTACTTTTTTGTTTATTTATTACATGAAAAACATCTTTTTTTTAAGGAAAAAAGATCTTTTAAAAAAGATGTAAATTACAGCTTCTCAAAAAAGATCTTTTTTTTATTTTACTAGTGCTTTTACTTTTACTACTAGAAATTTGTCAAACATGTTAAAAAATAAAAAAAGATCTTTTTTCATCAAAATAATGGCACCCAAACATGTACAATATTCATTTCATCATATAAAATGAGTAGAGTGTTATGGTCTGGTCCATACTTGGACAACAAATACTAAAAGAGAAATTTTTTATAATGCCCTTACATCAAAACATAATAACCTAATGGAAAAAAGGAAAAGTTAATATAAAATTACATTGCTGAACTAAAGAAAAGCTAGTGAAAGAAATAGAAAGATAGAGATTAGATTGCATGTCTGAACTTAGGATAGAATAAGAAATTAGTGGAATTTGTGCATTTGATATTCAGAGTGAAGTTCATTAGCTAGAACATACATTTGTTGAGGGGAACATCTTTTTCTTTGAAGACTTTAGCGTTTCTTTCTCTCCAAATTGCCCAAGTTAGCAGCACCGCCAACGCCAATTCCTTCTTTCCTTGCGATTGTCGTCGTGCAAGCTCTTTTAGTTCCGACCACCACCGCCACGGTTCTTTATTGTTATTAACTGTTGATGCCGCGTTGAGGTTGAATAATTTTCAAATCTGATTTGCAAGTGGACAGAGCACTAAGCAGTGAAGAGCTGTCTCTCCTTCTCCTCCATACCTAGGGCACACGTCCTGTACATTGTAGAATCTAATATGGATACGCTGTCGAACCGGAGTCCCATTGTGAAGTAGCCTCTAGGTGAAGATCTTTACCTTTAGGGGGCACTGCAGATCCCGGACCGAGTTCCAAATGTTCTTTTAGTTACAGACTTCAAGGAGCTGGTCAATTGGAGGATGGAAGAAAAAAAAAGCTATTTGGTACCCCGATACTACTGAGTAGTGGCCTGATTTCTCATTTTCTCAGGTAATCCTATCCTCCCCTTCATTAATTTCTGCTTATAAAATGCTTGTTGCAATATTTGGACTAAAGATTGATTGAATAATTGTGCATCTCATATTCTGTTTTGTTTGAGTAGCTGATTCACCCATATAATATCTGAGGTTACATTCTGTTGTTAGTAACCTGAGATAGGCCTGAAATTCCTAATTCAAGGGTCTTCAAAAATTTTAACTAAACCTCCGCTCCCTATCCGCCACATTAAACTTTTTTTAATCACTTTTCTTCCCTCCAATAAACTTCTCCAAGCCCAAGAGGGGATTGATCCAGTGTCTGCTTTAAGAAAAGATGAATATTTAAAGTAGCGGCCTTTGTATATCTTTCTAACTAATGATTCCTATTTAGTTGCTATTCTCCAACTTTGCTTGGCTAGCATAGCTAAGTTGAAACCTTTAAAATCCTTGATGCCTAACCCTCCATGCTTCTTGTCTCTGCAAATTATATCCTATTTAATCCACCACTGTTTTTGCTCGATTCTCCTCTGACCCCACCAGAAATTCATAATTTTTTATTGGATATCATCAATTAGGGAGTCTGGTAACTTGAACAACTCAGAGTGTAGAGAGGAATAGCTATCGCAACAGCTTTGATAAGAAACCTCCCTTCCACTGACCGAGAGTAATAACCATTTCCAGTTGTGTAGCCTGTGTTCCACTTTATCTTTAATATAACTAAAAATACTCATCTTGGATCTGTTAATTATTACTGACAGTCTCAGATATTTGTTCTGGTTCCCTACATGTGAAATTTGTAAAATATGGGCTAATTCATCTCTTACATGAGGGGGTGTTCTTACTGAAGAAGATGGAGGATTTGTGAAAATTAATCTACTGCCCACTAAGGTATCCGTAGGTGTTCAGTACCTGGAGTAGTCTCTGACAAGCCTCTTCATTCGCTTTACATAAGAGTATAGAATCGTCTGCAAAAAGTAGATGGTTGACTGTAGGGAATCTGCTATTGATCCTCAATCCTAAGATCTCGCGCCTCTATTCTCCTCTGTGGAGTAGATAGGATAAACCCTCTACGCAAATAAGAAATAGATAGAGGGAGAGGGGATCACCTTGATGCAATTCCTGCATGGTTTAAAGAAACTATGAGATTGGCCTTCCACAATAACAGAGTAGGATATAGAAGTGACACACTCTTTAATCCAGTCAATCTACTATTTACAGAATCCTAGCTTTGCGATCACCTCCTATACAAAAATCCATTTGACCCTATCATGGGATTTGCTCATGTCAAGCTTCACTGCCACCTCGTGATCACCATAAGTTTTATTCTTCAAAAAATGCATGAGCTTATGAGCTATTGGGGTATTGTCACTAATCAGCCTTCCTTTGATGAATGCGCTCTGATTCTCGCTAATCACCTTATTCAACACTCCTTGCATCATGTAAACTAATATCTTTGAGATTATTTTATAGAAAACACTACTCAAACTAATGGGTCTAATTTAGGCCATATTTTTTGCCTGTTGAACTTTTGGTATCAAACAAATATGCGTGTGGTTAAAACTTCACAACATCTTTCCTCCTGCAAAGAAACTCATGGCTGCCTCTGTTACATCCCTTTTAATGATCCCCTAGGAATGATGGAAGAATTTACCTGGGAATCCGTCATCACCTGGGGCCGAAAAGGGATTAATGGGAAAGGTTGTTGTTTTCCTCTTCTTCCGTAACTCTCCGCACTAGTCTTCTGTAAATCGTGACATCGATCCTTACCTTCATGTCTTCTATACTCTCCATAGATGAACTTGGGTTAGAGGTTGAGAAGAGTTCAGTGAAGTACTGTTGTGCAATCTGAGCTATTCCTTCCTGATCGGGTTTATAGTTACCCGAGTCATCTAGCAACTTTTGAATCTTGTTTTTCCTGGCTTTATTATGAAATTTTGCATGAAAAATTTTGTATTTTGGTCCCCCCCCCCCATTTCAGCTATTGAACCCTTGATTTCTCCTGTCAATACCGCTCTTCCTTCTTATACGCATCTGTTAGATCAGCCTCTAGATTTAGAATCTGTCTCCTATCCACGCCATTCCTTTTCTCCTTCTCCTGTTCTAGCTTGTTGGTGCACGAAATTGTGATCTCAGGCAACGGCGCCAAAAACTCTGTACGCACGTCTTAATAAATTGTTTTTCATTCACAACTTCGATACAACTAACCAGCAAGTGCACTGGGTCGTCCAAGTAATAAACCTTACGTGAGTAAGGGTCGATCCCACGGAGATTGTTGGTATGAAGCAAGCTATGGTCACCTTGTAGATCTCAGTCAGGCGGATATAAAATTGATTATGGAGTTTTCGAAAACAAATAATAAAATAAGGATAGAAATACTTATGTAAATCATTGGTGAGAATTTTAGATAAGCGCATAGAGATGCTTTCGTTCCTCTGAACCTCTGCTTTCCTGCTATCTTCACCCAATCAATCATACTCCTTTCCATGGCTGGCTTTATGTAAGGACATCACCATTGTCAATGGCTACTTTTGATCCTCTCTGGAAAATGGTCCGATGCGCTGTCACTGCATGGCTAATCGTCTGGAGGCATCACCGTTGTCAATGGCTGCGTTCCATCCTCTCTGTGAAAATGGTCCGATGCGCTGTCACTGCATGGCTAATCATCTGGAGGTTCTCGATCATACTGGAATAGGATTTACTATCCTTTTGCGTCTGTCACTACGCCCAGCACTCGCGAGTTTGAAGTTCGTCGCAATCATTCAATCCCAGAGTCCTACTTGGAATACCACAGACAAGGTTTAAACTTTCCGGACTCTCATGAATGCCGCCATCAATCTAGCTTATACCACAAAGATTCTGATTAAGAGATCCAAGAGATACTCATTCAATCTAAGGTAGAACGGAAGTGGTTGTCAGGCACACGTTCATAGGGAATGATGATGATTGTCACGTTCATCACATTCAGGTTGAAGTGCGAATGAATATCTTAGAAGCGGAATAAGTTGAATTGAATAGAAAAACAGTAGTACTTTGCATTAATCTTTGAGGAACAGCAGAGCTCCACACCTTAATCTATGGAGTGCAGAAACTCTACCGTTGAAAAATACATAAGTGAATAGAGGGTAAGCATGGCCGAGTGGCCAACCTCCCATGGAGGTCTAGAGATCTAAAAATGATCAAAATATGTCTAATACAATAGTAAAAAGTTCTATTTATAATAAACTAGCTACTAGGGTTTACAGAAGTAAGTAATTGATGCATAAATCCACTTCCGGGGCCCACTTGGTATGTGCTTGGGATGATCTTGAATGTTACACGTGCAGAGGCTCTTTCTGGAGTTGAACGCCAGGTTGTAACGTATTTCTGGCGTTCAACTCTGGTTTGTGACTTGTTTCTGGCATTTAACTCCAGACAGCAGCGTAGAACTGGCGTTCAACACCCTTTTACATCGTCTAAACTCGGCCAAAGTATGGACTATTATACATTGCTGAAAAGTCCTGGATGTCTAATTTCCAACGCAATTGGAAGCGCGCCATTTTGAGTTCTGTAACTCCAGAAAATCCACTTTGAGTTCAGGGAAGTCAGAATCCAACAGCATTAGCAGTCCTTCTTCAACCTCTGAATCTGATTTTTGCTCAAGTCCCTCAATTTTAGCCAGAAAATACCTGAAATCACAGAAAAACACACAAACTCATAGTAAAGTCCAGAAATGTGAATTTAACATAAAAACTAATGAAAACATCCCTAAAAGTAACTAGATTCTACTAAAAACATACTAAAAACAATGCCAAAAAGCGTATAAATTATCCGCTCATCACAACACCAAACTTAAATTGTTGCTTGTCCCCAAGCAACTGAAAATCAAATAGGATAAAAAGAAGAGAATATACTATAAATTCCAAACTATCAATGAAACATAGCTCCAATCAGATCAGCGGGACTTGTAGCTTTTTGCCTCTTGAATAGTTTTGGCATCTCACTTTATCCATTGAGGTTCAGAATGATTGGCATCTATAGGAACTCAGAGTTCAGATAGTGTTATTGATTCTCCTAGTTCAGTATGATGATTCTTGAACACAGCTACTTTATGAGTCTTGGCCGTGGCCCTAAGCACTTTGTTTTCCAGTATTACCACCGGATATATAAATGCCACAGACACATAATTGGGTGAACCTTTTCAGATTGTGACTCAGCTTTGCTAAAGTCCCCAATTAGAGGTGTCCAAGGTTCTTAAGCGCACTCTTTTTTTTTGCTTTGGACCTTGACTTTAACTGCTCAGTCTCAAGTTTTCACTTGACACCTTCACGCCACAAGCACATGGTTAGGGACAGCTTGGTTTAGCCGCTTAGGCCAGGATTTTATTCCTTTAGGCCCTCCTATCCACTGATGCTCAAAGCCTTGGGATCCTTTTTATTTACCCTTGCCTTTTAGTTTTAAGAGTTATTGGCTTTTTGCTCTTGCCTCTTGGTTTTAAGAGCTTTGGCTTTTTCTGCTTGCTTTTTCTCTTCTTTTTTTTTCTATTTTTTTCGCTATTTTTTATTTTTATTTTTTTTTTCTGCAAGCTTTGTTCTTTGCTGCTTTTTCTTGCTTCAAGAATCATTTTTATGATTTTTCAGATTATCAAATAACATGTCTCCTTGTCATCATTCTTTCAAGAGCCAACATATTTAACATTCTTAAACAACAACTTCAAAAGACATATGTACTGTTCAAGCATTCATTCAGAAAATAAGAAGCATTGTCACCACATCAATATAATTAAACTAAGTTCAAGGATAAATTCGAAACTCATGTACTTCTTGTTCTTTTGAATTAAAACATTTTTCATTTAAGAGAGGTGATGGATTCATAGGACATTCATAACTTTAGGACATAGTTACTAAATACTAATGATCATGTAATGAAGACACAAACATAGATAAGCACTTAACATAGAGAAAACGAAAAACAGAGAATTTAAGAACAAGGAATGAGTCCACCTTAGTGATGGTGGCGTTTCTTTCTTGAGGAACCAATGATGTCCTTGAGCTCTTCTATGTCTCTTCCTTATCTTTGTTGCTCCTCCCTCGTTGCTTTTTGATCTTCTCTAATCTCATGAAGGATGATGGAGTGCTCTTGATGTTCCACCCTTAGTTGTCCCATGTTGGAACTTAATTCTCCTAGGGAGGTGTTGATTTGCTCCCAATAGTTTTGTGGAGGAAAATGCATTTGAGGCATCTCCGGGATCTCATGGTGATGAACTTCATGTGTCTCTTGAGATCCATGAATGGGCTCTCTTGCTTGCTCCATCCTTTTCTTAGTGATGGGCTTCTCTTCCTCAATGGGAATGTCTCCTTCTATGAAAGCTCTAGCTGAGTAACATAGATGGCAAATAAGATGAGAAAAAGCTAGCCTTGCCCCAGGGGAGGGCTTTTCGGCTATTTTGTAGAGTTCAAGGGAGATGACTTCATGAACTTCTACTTCCTCTCCAATCATGATGTTGTGAATCATGATGGCCCGATCCACAGTAACTTCAGATCGGTTGCTAGTGGGGATGATGGAGCGTTGGATGAACTCCAACCATCCTCTAGCCACAGGCTTGAGGTTCAGTCTTCTTAATTGAACCGGCTTGCCTTTGGAGTCAATCTTCCATTGAGCTCCTTCCACACATATGTCCATGAGGACTTGGTCCAACCTTTGATTAAAGTTGACCCTTCTAGTGTAGGGGCGTGCATCTCCTTGCATCATAGGCAAGTTAAACGCCAACCTCACATTTTACGGACTAAAATCTAAGTATTTCCCCCGAACCATTGTAATGTAGTTCTTTGGATTCGGGTTCTTACTGTGATCATGGTTCTTAGTGATCCATGCATTGGCATAGAACTCTTGAACCATTAGGATGCCGACTTGTTGGATGGGGTTTGTTAGAACTTCCTAACCTCTTCTTTGGATTTCATGTCGGATCTCCGGATACTCATTTCTCTTGAGTTTGAAAGGGACCTCAGGGATCACCTTCTTCTTGACCACAACATCATAGAAGTGGTCTTGATGAGCTTTGGAGATGAATCTTTCCATCTCCCATGACTCGGAAGTGGAAGCTTTTGTCTTCCCTTTTCCTTTTCTAGAGGATTCTCCGGTCTTAGGTGCCATCAATGGTAATGGAAAAACAAAAAGCTTATGCTTTTACCACACCAAACTTAGAATATTGCTCGCCCTCGAGCAAGAGAAGAAAGAATAGATGAAGAAGAAGAAGAAATGGAGGAGAGGGAGAGAGAGATGTGTTTCGGTCAAGAAGGGGAAGAGAGGGTTGTTAGTGTGAAAATGAGGAAGAAAGGATGGCTATATATAGGGAAGGGAGGGGGGTTAAGGTTCGGCCATAAGGGTGGGTTGTGGGTGGGAAATTGATTTTGAATTTTGAAGGTAGGTGGAGTTTATGAGGTAGGTTTATGGGGAAGAGTGGATGGATGTGAGTGGTGATAGGAAAGAGAGATTGAGGTGATTGGTGAAGAGTTTTGGGGAAGAGTGTTTATGGGATTGTGTGAAAGAGGGGTAAGAAGAAGTGAGTGGAGGTAGGTGGGGATCCTGTGGGGTCCATAGATCCTGAGGTGATCCTGTGGGGTCCACAGATCCTGAGGTGTTCAAGAATTTACAACCTTGCACCAAATTAGGCATGCAAAATGCCCTTGCACACAACTCTGGGCGTTCAGCGCCAGATTGGTGCTTGTTCTGGGCGTTGAACGCCCATTTGTTGCCCATTTCTGGCGTTGAACGCCAGAACCATGCTTGTTCTGGGCGTTCAACGCCAGCTCTTCTCCAGGGTGCAATTCTGGCGTTCAAACGCCCAGATGCTGCCCATTTTGGGCGTTCAGCGCCAGAACCATGCTCTGTTCTGGCGTTGAACGCCAGCTAGATGCTTCTTACTGGCGTTTAAACGCCAGTAAGGTCTTCTTCCAGGGTGTGATTTTTCTTCTGCTGTTTTTGATTCCGTTTTCAACTTTTATATTTATTTTGTGACTCCACATGATCATGAACCTAATAAAACATGAAAAACCGTGAAAATAAAAATTAGATAAATAAAAATTGGGTTGCCTCCCAACAAGCGCTTCTTTAAATGTCAATAGCTTGACAGTGGGCTCTCATGGAGCCTCACAGATGTTCAGAGCATTGTTGAGACTCCCCAACACCAAACTTAGAGTTTGATTGTGGGGGCTCTGGTTGACTCTGTTTTGAGAGAAGCTTTTTATGCTTCCTCTCCATGTTTACAGAAGGATGACCTCGAGTTTTAAACACAAGGGAGTCCTCATTCAATTGAAGGACTAGTTCACCTCTGTCAACATCAATCATAGCTCTTGCTATGGCTAGGAAGGGTCTTCCAAGGATGATGGATTCATCTTCATCCTTCCCAGTATCTAGGACTATGAAATCAGCAGAGATGTAAAGGCCTTCAACCTTTACTAATATATCTTCTACTTGTCCATAAACCTGTTTTCTTGAATTGTCTGCCATCTCTAATGAGATTTTAGCAGCTTGCACCCCATAGATTCCCAGTTTCTCTATTACAGAGAGGGGCATGAGGTTTATCCCTGAACCAAGGTCACACAGAGCCTTTTCAAAGATCATGTTGCCTATGGTACAAGGTATTATGAACTTTCTCAGGATCCTGTTTCTTCTGAGGCAATGTCCGTTGATCCAGATCACTTAGTTCATTGGTGAACAAGGGAGGTTCATCTTCCCAAGTCTCAATACCAAATAATTTGGCATTCAGCTTCATGATTGCACCAAGGTACTTGGTAACTTGCTCTTCAGTAACATCCTCATTCTCTTCAGAAGATGAATACTCGTCAGAGCTCATGAAGGGCATAAGGAGGTTCAATGGAATCTCTATGGTCTCTAGATGAGTCTCAGATTCCTTTGGTTCCTCAAAGAGAAACTCCTTATTGATCACTGGACGTCCTAGGAGGTCTTCCTCACTGGGATTTACGTCCTCTCCTTCCCTTACAGGTTCGGCCATGGTGATCAATTCAATGGCCTTGCACTCTCCTTTTGGATTTTCTTCTGTATTGCTTGGGAGAGTACTAGGAGGGATTTCAGTGATCCTTTTACTCAGCTGGCCCACTTGTGCTTCCAAATTTCTAATGGAGGACCTTGTTTCATTCATAAAACTTACAGTGGCCTTAGATAGATCAGAGACTAAGTTTGCTAAATTAGATGTATTTTGTTCAGAGTTCTCTGTCTGTTGCTGAGTGGATGATGGAAAAGGTTTACTATTGTTAAACATAATTCTTCCACCATTATTAAAGCCTTGTTGAGGCCTTTGTTGATCCTTCCATGAGAGATTTGGGTGATTTCTCCATGAGGGATTATAGGTGTTTCCATAAGATTCACCCATGTAATTCACCTCTGCTATTGCAGGGTTTTCAGGATCATAAGCTTCTTCTTCAGAAGATGCCTTTTGAGTACTGTTGGATGCAGCTTGCATTCAATTCAGACTCTGAGAAATCATATTGACTTGCTGAGTCAATATTTTATTCTGAGCCAATATGGCATTCAGAGTATCAATTTCAAGAACTCCCTTCTTCATAGGCGTCCCATTATTCACAGGATTCCTTTCAGAAGTGTACATAAACTGGTTATTAGCAACCATGTCAATGAGTTCTTGAGCTTCTGCAGGCGTTTTTTTTAGGTGAATGGATCCACCTGCAGAGGTATCCAATGATATCTTTGATAGCTCAGATAAACCATCATAGAATATATCCAGGATGGTCCATTCTGAAAGCATGTCAGAAGAACACTTTTTGGTCAGTTCTTTGTATCTCTCCCAAGCTTCATAGAGGGATTCACCTTCTTTCTGTCTGAAGGTCTGAACATCCACTCTAAGCTTGCTCAGCTTTTGAGGAGGAAAGAACTTGGCTAAGAAAGCCTTGACCAGCTTATCCCAAGAGTTCAGGCTGTCTTTAGGTTAGGAGTCCAACCATATTCTAGCTCTGTCTCTTACAGCAAAAGGGAAAAGCATGAGCCTGTAGACTTCAGGATCTACTCCATTAGTCTTAACAGTATCACAGATCTGCAAGAATTCAGTTAAGAACTGAAAAGGATCTTCAGATGGAAGTCCATGAAACTTGCAGTTCTGCTGCATCAGAGAAACTAATTGAGGTTTCAGCTCAAAGTTGTTTGCTCCAATGGCAGGAATGGAGATGCTTCTTCCATGTAAATTGGAATTTAGTGCAGTAAAGTCACCAAGCATTCTCCTTGCATTATTGTTGTTGGGTTCGGCTACCATCTCCTTTACTTGTTCGAAATTTTCAATAAGGTTGTCTCTGGATTGTTGTAATTTAGCTTCTTTTAGTTTTCTCTTTAGAGTCCTTTCAGGTTCTGGATCAGCTTCAACAAGAATGCCTTTTTCCTTGTTCCTGCTCATAAGAAAGAAAAGAGAACAAGAAAAGAAGAGGAATCCTCTATGTCACAGTAAAGAGGTTCCTTATTGTTAGTAGAAGAAGAAAAGGAATAGGGGTGAAGAAGAATGAAGAATCCAAACACAGGGGTAAGGATAGGAGCAGTGATGTGAGATGAAGAGACGTGTTAGTAGATGAATAAATAATTAGAAGGAGATGAGGGAGAAGGATTTTTGAAAATTATTTTTGAAAAAAGGGTTAGTGATTTTCGAAAATAGTTTTTGAAAAAGGTTAGTGGTTTTCGAAAATTAAAATCAAAAATTAAAATAATTAATTAATTAAAAAGAAATTTTGAAAAAGAGGGGGGTATTTTCGAAAATTAGAGAGAGAGAGTTAGTTAGGTAGTTTTGAAAAAGATAAGAAACAAACAAAAAGTTAGTTAGTTAGTTGAAACAAATTTGAAAATCAATTTTGAAAAGATAAGAAGTTAGGAGGTTAGAAAAGATATTTTGAAATCAAATTTTTGAAAGAGATAAGATAAGAAGATATTTTTGAAAAGATATGATTGAAATTAGTTTTTGAAAAAGCTTTGATTTTTAAAATCACAATTAATGACTTGATTCACAAGAAATCACAAGATATGATTCTAGAACTTAAAGTTTGAATCTTTCTTAACAAGTAAGTAACAAACTTGAAATTTTTGAATCAAAACATTAATTGATGATGTTATTTTCGAAAATTATGATATAAAATTAAGAAAAAGATTTTTGAAAAATATTTTTAAAATTTTCGAAAATAACTAAGAAAAATTAAAAAGATTTGATTTTTGAAAAAAGATTTTGAAAAAGATAAGATTTTTAGATTGAAAATTTGATTTGACTCATAAGAAACAACTAGATTTTAAAAATTTTTGAAAGAGTCAACTCAAATTTTCGAATTTATGAGAGAAAAAAGGGAAAGATATTTTTTGATTTTTTGAATTTTTAATGATGAGAGAGGGAAACATGAAAAATGATGCAATGCATGAGAATTTTGGATCAAAGTATGTGATGAATGCAAGAACACTATGAATGTCAAGATGAACACCAAGAACACTTTGAATGTCAAGATGAACATCAAGAACATATTTTTGAAAAATTTTTAATGCAAAGAAAACATGCATGACACCAAACTTAAAAACTTTTCATGTATAGACACTATGGATGCAAGAATGCATATGAAAAACAAGAAAAGACACAAATTATGAAAACATCAAGATCAAACAAAAAGACTTACCAAGAACAACTTGAAGATCATGAAGAACACTATGAATGCATGAATTTTTCAAAAATTTTATGCAACTTTAAAACATGCAATTGACACCAAACTTAAAATCTGACTCAAGACTCAAACAAGAAACACAAAATATTTTTGATTTTTATGATTTTATGATTTTTTTTTGTATTTTCTTTTAATTTTTTCGAAAATCATTTTGAAAAAAGAAAAATAAGGATTCCAAAATTTTTAATATGAATTCCAGGAATCTTATGCTCTTTAGTCTAAAGCTCCAATCAAAGGGTCAGGCATGGCTTAATAGCCAGCCAAGCTTTAGTATGTAACTCAGACATGACACGCCTAACATGCCCTATCCAGAAGAATTAGACATGGCTTTACAGCCAGCCAGGCTTTAACATGCTTCATGAAACACTAGAATTCATTCTTAAAAATTCTGAAGAAAAATATATTTTTTTGAAAACATTTTTTTTTCGAAAACAAAGGAGAAAATTTTGAAAACTTTTTGAAAATAAAACAAAAAGAAAATTACCTAATCTGAGCAACAAGATGAACCGTCAGTTGTCCAAACTCGAACAATCCCCGGCAACGGCGCCAAAAACTTGGTGCACGAAATTGTGATCTCAGGCAACGGCGCCAAAAACTCTGTACGCACGTCTTAATAAATTGTTTTTCATTCACAACTTCGATACAACTAACCAGCAAGTGCACTAGGTCGTCCAAGTAATAAACCTTACGTGAGTAAGGGTCGATCCCACGAAGATTGTTGGTATGAAGCAAGCTATGGTCACCTTGTAGATCTCAGTCAGGCGGATATAAAATTGATTATGGAGTTTTCGAAAACAAATAATAAAATAAGGATAGAAATACTTATGTAAATCATTGGTGAGAATTTCAGATAAGCGCATAGAGATGCTTTCGTTCCTCTGAACCTCTGCTTTCCTGCTGTCTTCACCCAATCAATCCTACTCCTTTCCATGGCTGTCTTTATGTAAGGACATCACCATTGTCAATGGCTACTTTTGATCCTCTCTGGAAAATGATCCGATGCGCTGTCACTGCATGGCTAATCGTCTGGAGGCATCACCGTTGTCAATGGCTGCGTTCCATCCTCTCTGTGAAAATGGTCCGATGCGCTGTCACTGCATGGCTAATCATCTGGAGGTTCTCGATCATACTGGAATAGGATTTACTATCCTTTTGCGTCTGTCACTACGCCCAGCACTCGCGAGTTTGAAGTTCGTCGCAGTCATTCAATCCCAGAGTCCTACTCGGAATACCACAGACAAGGTTTAGACTTTCCGGACTCTCATGAATGCCGCCATCAATCTAGCTTATACCACGAAGATTCTGATTAAGAGATCCAAGAGATACTCATTCAATCTAAGGTAGAACGGAAGTGGTTGTCAGGCACGCGTTCATAGGGAATGATGATGATTGTCACGTTCATCACATTTAAGTTGAAGTGCGAATGAATATCTTAGAAGCGGAATAAGTTGAATTGAATAGAAAAACAGTAGTACTTTGCATTAATCTTTGAGGAACAGCAGAGCTCCACACCTTAATCTATGGAGTGCAGAAACTCTACCGTTAAAAAATACATAAGTGAATAGAGGGTAAGCATGGCCGAGTGGCCAGCCTCCCATGGAGGTCTAGAGATCTAAAAATGATCAAAAGATGTCTAATACAATAGTAAAAAGTTCTATTTATAATAAACTAGCTACTAGGGTTTACAGAAGTAAGTAATTGATGCATAAATCCACTTCCGGGACCCACTTGGTGTGTGCTTGGGCTGAGCTTGAATGTTACACGTGCAGAGGCTCTTTCTGGAGTTGAACGCCAGGTTGTAACGTATTTCTGGCGTTCAACTCTGGTTTGTGACTTGTTTCTGGCGTTTAACTCCAGACAGCAGCGTAGAACTGGCGTTCAACACCCTTTTACATCATCTAAACTCGGCCAAAGTATGGACTATTATACATTGCTGAAAAGCCCTGGATGTCTAATTTCCAACGCAATTGGAAGCGCGCCATTTTGAGTTCTGTAACTCCAGAAAATCCACTTTGAGTGCAGGGAAGTCAGAATCCAACAGCATCAGCAGTCCTTCTTCAACCTCTGAATCTGATTTTTGCTCAAGTCCCTCAATTTCAGCCAGAAAATACCTGAAATCACAGAAAAACACACAAACTCATAGTAAAGTCCAGAAATGTGAATTTAACATAAAAACTAATGAAAACATCCCTAAAAGTAACTAGATTCTACTAAAAACATACTAAAAACAATGCCAAAAAGCGTATAAATTATCCGCTCATCACTTGTTTTTAAGATCAGTAAGGAGCGTCTTCGAGTTGCTTCTGCTGCTTTTCTGCAACTCTACAAGCATATGGCGGCATCTTTTCAGTTTGCAAAATAGTTTGTATATAGGTGATCTATTTATTTGGGTTTGCCATGCTTCTTTCACAATGTTTGATACCTCCTTGCTGTTACACCACCTCTCTTAAAATCGAAATCTCCTTTTAGTTCTTCTTTCTTTGTTGTCTGAATGTAATAGAAGTGGATAATGATCTGATCTGGTATCCTCCAAGTGGATGACCATTGCTTTCAGGTACTTTAACCTCGAATGTGTTAAGGTCAAACATCTATCCAACTTTTCTTTAACAAAATTCTCACCAAATTGTTTGTTGCTCCAAGTAAATTTGCTTCCAATATACCCTAAGTCCACCAACTCACCTTCATTAATAAAATTATTGAAAGCCTCAATAAATCTTCTCGTCTTTATACGATTCCTTTCTTTGTCGTGGTACTCTGAGATAGCATATTAAAATCTCCTATCACCAAAGAATATTGACCTGAGCGGCGAATAATCTCCAAAATCTTGCCAAACTGCTCCTTCCTCCGATTCTCCTCACAATGAAGATGAATAGCCACCACCTCTCATTGCTTTTGGAGTCTACGGCCAGTTCATGAGAATTGAATCATAAATTCTTCTTTGTGCTGAACCATAATATCTAACTCTTCCTTCCATGCCAACACCAATCCTCCTGCCAATTCCCTAGGATCCATACAAGAAAAGTTCACAAAATCCAACTTCCTACAAACTTCCGACACAGTCAAGGTATTATTTTTCGTTTCACACATAAACAATACCTCGGGAGAATGGGATTTACAAATCCCTTGTATGATGTGAACTATCAAGGGTTTTTTCAAATCCCGATAGTTCCACATCAACATCTTCATAGCGCTCCGGGTTCCCTTTCAAGGGTAGCACCCTCCCCTTCAACAGTCGCAACAGTGGATTTTTGGCACATTTTCTTTGAAATTGCCATCTCCATTCCTTCTTGGGCCTTCCTCTTTTTTTCCTGTCACATTGATTATTTTTCTTCTAGCGAGAATTTTCAAGTTTGGCTTCCGTTTATTTTGTTGTCCTACTTCTTCGGAGTATCTTGGTAACATCCAGGTTAAGCAGCACTTTAACAATCCTACTTTCCTTGCCTCTCATTTGAAATATGTCAACATCTAAGACTTCTCCCATTGCTCTTTCGATTTTTCCACCTAGCTCCTTTGTTTTGTAGTATTTCAGTAATTCCCAAAGTTGAATCCACACCAGAACGTGAGAGAATTCTGCATCATTAAGTGTCTCTTCTTCCTTCCATCTCTTTAGATTTAGGATATAATTTTTGAAAAGCCATGCCCCCTCTTTCGATTCGAATAAGCTCTTTTTTGTTAGAGAAGAAAAACAAGAAGAGGTTTCCTCCATGATCTACCACCCTAAATCCCTCTGGTTCCCTCCAAATAGCCTGCATTGCTGCCTCCATAGTCCCTCCTAAAAAAGCTCGATCAGCCAGCAACCCACCTACCAAACTCCTTGAGCATCTCTCTACCCCTGCTCGAATTTCCTCTTCACCAAACGCAACGACTTCCTCCTCTTCCTCCCAACTCCTTCTTCCTCTGTCTCGATTGTGTGAGCAGTCGATATTGCCATTAGGATCTCAGTGACGCTTGTAGAATTTAGATGAATTTAGATGGACGTTTGTGTTTTTTATAAATTAGAATTTCTCCCGCTTAAATTCTCGCAGAGCACTATAAAACCCTGGTAGAGCACCATCAATCCCTAAATTATTAGACCAACTTGATTAACCTTAATTACTCAAATGAGTTGGAGATTTTGGTAGTTTACTCTTATTATCTTCTTTTTTCTTATTATTATGTCATTTTTACTCACAAATTACTACAACCACCATGACCACTTCAATTGTGATTTTTGTCGTTACTCAAAAGAAAATCATAATGAAAAGAAATGATATTTTTAAAAGAAAAATGTTAATTTTAACTAAAGAATTAAAATAGAACGAAATAAGATGTTTGGGATAAAAATTAAATATTTTAAAAATTAAAGACGAAATTAAAAGTATCAGAAAAATGTAATTTATCTCTCTTAACTTTTTGCTCATTATGTGTAATTTATCTATTAAACTTTTAAAAGATGCAACTAATTGTTCTCTTAAATTTATAAAATATTACCAAAAAAAACTTCAAATAAGTGTTCTTCAAAATTATTCTTCCATTAAAGAGTGATTTATTTATAAAACACAATTTACAGTAATAAATTAACAACTTCATATATAGTTTTAACTTTTAAGCTATACATTTTAAGATTCTAAAGTACGTATATATAGACTGCAGTGTGAAGATGAAGTAAAATTTGTTTAGAAAATGAATGAATAAAAGAGCTTTCCCTAACTCTCAACAATGAATAATATATATGTTCAACAGTTGAATGACATTCTTCATAACCATAACCATAACATAATATAGTTGCCTCTTTAGTGGTTGTGTGGTGAGTCATATTGAACGGTTGGAATGATGCTATTACACTTTTCTTCGAAAGTCACCAAATGCACCAAACCAATCATATCTTGTCTTGTTTCTTTAGAGTCACCATTCACCAACAACTTACATATATGTGGCAAGTGTATAGTATCCCCAAATCCCCTAAGTTTTGAACCATACATGTGTATTAATAATGTGTCATTCCCTCAACTCAAAAGAATAATTTTGTGGACAAAGACATTTTATTTTATGCCTCTTGTTTCCTTGTGCATAGCAAATTCACGTTTCATATGCCTTTGAATCCAACCGTGTCACAAAAGAGTGTCATAGAAACTAGTACTACACAAAAATTTCTACCCTTAAATTATATCCTTTTATTAAACTAAATCCAATCATGTTCCATTTCACGTGGTCATGTATATATTTATATATAAAAGTTAAAACAAATGGACATTGGTCGATCACAAATTTAAAGTTAATTCTAAGCCATACAATCAACCTTTCTTCATTAGGAAGTGTGCATATATATATGCCTCAATGACAATGCAGCACCTTCAATTGAATGAAGCATCTATCTTCTTAATCATAGTTTATTAATTAACATTTTTGTTTTTAAAATATATATATATTCCATTTTTTTGTCAAAATCTAGTGGAGTCAAAAAATTCCCTCTTTTTCTTCTTGCGTCACTAAATTGACCATTTGACCCTTTTGGAGCATATGATTGGAAAAGGACAAATTAATAGTGTAAGAATGTGATTACGTGAGGTATTGGCATTCATGTCCTTATCCACAAGAAATTAAATATTGGTCTAGGGAACATGTATGTGCTTCAAGCAATCAAATCCGTAGATGAGTTTCTAGTTTTTCTATAAAAGGTCTTCATTCATCTATATATTTATACCATTTATTCAAAGAAAGAAAACTTATAGGTACTAAATACTGCAACTAAAGATTAATTTTTACTCTCAAGAATAATGTGCAAAGGTGCAGAAGAAAAAAAGCATGGTGGTGGTTTTTGTAGGAGCTTCACACATGAAGAGGGTGCATCATCACAACATCATCATCATGATGGTGGTTCAAAATCTTGTGAGCTATGTGGATTTCAAGCTTCATTGTATTGCCAAGCTGATGATGCTTATTTGTGTAGAGAGTGTGACAAATGGGTTCATAAGGCAAATTTCTTGGCACTTAGACACATAAGGTGTTTTTTGTGCAACACGTGTCACAATCTTACAAGGAGATGTCTCATTGGAGCTTCAATGGAGGTCATTCTTCCAGTCACATTAATTGAGAACCTTTCTAACAACAACAATAGCAGGGATTGTTCAAGAACACAAGACACCCCTTTCAAGTTTCTCTAATTTTCATGCATCCCTTTTCTTTTGATGTAATCTTAGTTTTCTTGGCTTGTTTCCCCTGGATGATATGTAGAATAGTGAAATATCATCATTTCATTTCAGGCGTTCTTGGTGGAACTATTGAAAATGGGGAAGTTCTACAAGAATTTTATCAATATCTATATTATATGAAAAAAAAATTGATAACAATTTGTTTGAAAAATATTTTGCATATTCATATCAAGTTTTGTTCATCAAATTTACACACACATATATATAATGAAAATTATAGATTTATACGCTTATTCAATAATAAAAAAAATATATATTTCTTCAGTGACAGATCCAAAAATTTTAAGTCTATGAAACAAACATATAACAAATAAGAATAACAAAAAAATTTATATAAACATATTGAAGTATATAGAATTAAATAATATTAAATATTAAATACTCAATAATCTTATATTATCCATATTAGTTAATATTTAATATTAATTATCTTCTAACCAATAAATTTTTTATTCAAGTCTTCAACTAAGTTTTAAATGATTTTATTCAATTTATGTTAATCATTAAAATACATATATAATTTACTACTAAATATTAAATTCGAGTAAAAAAATTCAAAAATATAAATGTCAACTAAATAAATTCATTAATTGAATAGTATTAATTAAGTTAATTTAATATATAAGATCTTGCTAACATGTGTTCTGATAGCAATTTTAATAATACCATAAAAAATATTTTTTTTTAAAGTAATTAAGAAGATAAATTTTTTATATTTTCAATCATTAAATATATCAAAAACTTTAAAAAAAATTATTATATACTTAAGATATGTCTTAAAAAATAAAATAATTAATTTCATTTAATAAAATATTTTTTTGATATAAATAAAATAATTTTTATGTTAATACAAAAACAGATATAATTTAAAAATGAGAGCATATATATATATATATATATATATATATATATATATATACTTTCTTATACATTTTGAAAATGTTACTTGCCCCCCAACCCAAAAAAAATTCCGTCCGTGTCAACTCAATGTAGGAATTTATTTATAATAGATAAAAAAAATTAAAGTAATGCTATATTAAGAGTTTGACGCATAATTTTCTATATTATTGTCACGTTGATCACCCTAATAACAAGATTAGCAATCTCTCTATAGTTTACTCTATATATATTGCCACACCAATAAAGGCTATGAAAAAGACATATAATTAAATTAATAGTGTTTGAAACATAGTAAAAAATAGTCCAAAGTTATTGCCTTATTTTTATTCTTTGATTATTGCTTATTTTTATATTTTTAATTATTATTGAAATAATTAAATAATATAGACGTAATAAATATATAATTAGAGATATTATATATAAATTATAAATGTTAAGTTAAATAATATAACAATCCAAATAGTTTGTTTGAAATTCTTTTTGGGTTGAAATACAGGAAGAGATTGCAAAATTTAGTAACAAGTAAAGATACAAATTTGATCTTTGATAAGATTTTTTTTTTTTTTTTTGGGAAGAAAAATTAAAAGGTTACATGAAAATAAAGAGATACCTTGCAACTCAAAATTTTACATTTGCTGAAGAGAACATTAATGTAAAAGCTTTTTTAAAAATATATATTACCTTTCATTTCAAACATGTAATCTAAAAAAAAATGTGATATTTTTATAATTAATAATTATAAACATATGCATACTTGCTTATGTTTAAAGTCATATTAGGTTCCAAAGCTTTTGTTGTTTATTTTAAAATTTATTTATTCTAATTTTATGAATTTCGTAAGAACTTTAGCTGCATATTATATGAAACTTCCTTTAAATATTTAAGTTTCATTTATTTTGAAATAAAATGTGTTAAACTACTAGCACGATTACTATATTAATTTTAGATTAATACAATCTGCAAATATCTTAATTAAAATGAACTTTATACTAATTTTTAAAAAATCATTTCTAAATTATTTCATAAAAATTAAATTCATTTTAGTCCTGCTCATAACGTGAGTCTACATTTAGTAAAGATTGAACACAAACAATATATTTTTATCTAATTCAACTTAATATTTGATTTGCAGTATTAGATTTTCCTAAAACTTATTCAAATATGCTATGTATACTATCATATATATTAACCATGGTAGAACATATATCATAATAAAAAAATAAATAAATGCATCTTATTATATAAATAGTTTGGGCTGCTATGCTTTCAAAGATTACATGCTACAGTAACTTAGAGTAACTGCTAGGTTACAAATATTGTCAAAAACATGAATGAAACTTGTTAAAACTAAAAATGAGTAGAAATAAAAAATGTTTACACTCCTACTTAAATAATCATCTAAAGAATGAATTTGACTGAATGACAATATAAAATCTTTACATTTTCAATACATCAAAATGAAATCATGTATATATAGTGGATATTGTTTGAAATCATCTCATATGGTTGTTCCTCTAGAGATGATGATAAAGCTTTACCTGCACTATTGCCATGCAGCAATATTTTCATACATCTATACATAAAAAAAAGGAAGAAGGGTAGTGGGAAACAGCCTCTCTCAACCCTAAACTTCAACCAAGTAATGGAACAGGAGTGGTCATTCAGAGTCACCAATGCCAGAAAATGAAATTTCCTTCAAGCCACAGGAGCAATGTTTTGAACTTCAAGATAATTAAGAAAGTAACATTTCCACCAACTCAACAATAGTTGTCTCAAATTTTGAATCAATGCTTGGCATTTTCACTATTCTAACGAACAATGGATTAAGAATACTCCTTCTTTCTGTTCCGTTCTCTTTTATCTGTCACTATCATTATTCTGTACATCTTGAAATCAATGTATGTAGATACAATTTGTACACCAGTTTCTCTTTTATTCCTTACTAGATGGTATTCAAATACCATATAAAAGCCCCCTATAAAACAGGGAAAAAAGGTAGGTGGACCCTGAAGAGTTAAATTTCAAATATGGATCATCATGCATATCTCCTCTGAAAACAAGAAAAACAAGTATAGAAGCTTGTAAATAATAAAAATTAAGAGCAGTAAAATCTTAAATCCAAATGTCAACTTAAGAGACAATTAAGGTTCTTTTGAAACACATTACCTCAAAACACACCATAGAAGAGGGAAATAAAATTGGCTATCTCCAACTCTAAGTTTTATGCAACAAAGGGTCTTTTTCTATTTTTGGTCATGGAGCAGTAGCAAATGGTATGCACATTAGGAACTAGATCTGGCAGGATTCAAAATTTCAAACACTCAATTAAAATTGTTTGATTTAAAAGCTTTGATTTCACTAATTCAATTAACAAAGGTAGAACAGATATTTGGTAGAGGTACTCAAGGATTCAATTAAATCCTTTTGCAATTTGAAAAGTGGTACTAAAATTGTTATCGATGAAAAAGAGTTGTATTTGTTCTTACCCTTTGGGTGCCTGAAGTTTGAGGCAACTTGAATCTGTCAAACTTTCTGCTCCTCTATGCAACATGTCTGTTACCTCTTACACTTCCTACAAATAATTAAATTCAATATCTTGTTACATATACTATATGTCCTCTTTTGCAATTTCCAGATGCAAAAGCATTTTCTTATATACCATCTTCTTTCCAAAATATCCGTCACTTTCAAAATTTGACCCATCAACAATTCAATATATCTTGATACAATTTATATCAAGAAACCTTGAGTTAAAAATATACCAAATTGTTTCCGTCTATTTACTAATAATGCCTTGATTATGAATCCTACCATAAAAGGTCTAATATATCTGAAACAATCACTTAAGTAATCAAGTTTGGGGTTGAGTAATTATCTAGCTACATCAAAATTTAAAGCACTATCTCACAATCATTAGATTAACAAATCTCATATTGATTAAACATTTGAGAACAAAAATCCAATGTATCTACAAAACATTCATATACCTTAATATTAGCAGGCCATATTTGCAGGAAAGGACAGTGCTACACATATAACATGTTTAGAGGCTCCTTGTCTTCTTAGGATCATAATCATATGCTTCGCCTGCTTTCACAAATCTACCTTTCACACGTTTTCTCGAATCAGCCCTTGCTTTGCGAGATTCATATCTTATTTGCTTACCAAACCTGCACAAGAAGAAATAAGAAACTCCATCAGTAAGCGTGCAACTTTACTTTCTTAGAGACTCATCTAGCATAAGGGATTCAAATCAAATTTTACAGGTCATGTTGTTTAAATAAAGTCAATACTGTTAATTTTGTACCATAAATTATACAAACGAAGAGTTGAAGATAGATAAGATACCTTAGATTTTTCTTTTTCTCATTTAATCTCAATTTCGCTTTCTCCCGGGCTTGCTGGCATGTACCCTTTGAGATCGGTTCCATAGACAAATCACCCATCGGGAACATCGATGACAAACCAGAATCTTGATAATCTGTAGCACCGATTTCACTCTCGCCGTTAGGAAGTGGAAGTGACATGCTTGAATAGAGTTGACTACCCTTTGAGAATCCCAGATTGCTGTTTTCATTGCAGCTAGGAGGCATAAGCACACAATTCTCATTGCTGTTGATTCCATACATCTCGCTAGCTGATCCACCAGCCTAGAACAAAACAAAACAAAACATCACCCCCGACGAAAAATCAGTTTTGCTCGAACAACTCCATCGCTATTAAACCACACAAAGTTTTTTCACATTCTAGAGTTACAATAGAAAATAAGTTTGCTTGTAACCTCTATTGTACTCTCGAAAAGAGCATTAGATTCTGTTGCTGATATGTTATTTCCCATTAATTCACGGTCCATTCCTCCATTAACAAGTTGGTATGTTGTGTCAATTTGAGAATAGTCAAATATTTCATCAGTATTTTCAAAGTTAAATTGAAAATTATCCATGTTGAGACCATCACCATCATGGATTCCTAGATTGTTCAAATTCGGACATTCCTGCAGCTAGAGTTAAGGGAGAGTTATAAGAAAAAGAATTATTAAAAATTGGATTATCTAAAATTTTAGTTAATAAGAACAGCAGGGTATTGTTAAGAGAACTGATCCAACATACAAAGTACGTTACTACTTCTTGCAGTGCAAATTCTAACCACTTCTCTCATTATTCTAGTACTTGCTATCCTGTGACATAATGAAATAAACTATTTGCATGTCAATCAATTGAGCATTATCGTTTCATATATTAATAACCAAATAAACAAGTAAATAAGAATATACAATTAAATAAAAGGGTAAATGAGTTTTTGTCCTTATAAAATTTAGAAATTATGATTTTGGTTCAAAAATGTCTGGAAGTAAGTTAGAAATGGAAAATAATGCATTGTTCGAACCATAAGTGCGAAATTGATTTGTACATCGAACAATATGGATGACAGCAGAGAATAATTTCATTTACTTTTGAAAACTTTCCAATCAAAACCACACACAGATTTTACAGAAGTCGAGATCATAAATTGCAAATTTCTCAGGATCCAAAGACAGTCATTAGATAATAAAATAGTAGAAGGTAGTACCTTCGGAAGGTTTGGAAGGAAAATTGCTTGGTCACCAGAGTATGCCATTGACATGTAATTTGCATTTGATGGAGGAATGCCGGAACTCAAAGATTGCTCCATCCAAGGCTCAAATTTGACACATGGTTCTGTTTCCTTCAACTTTTCATTAACAAAACCGAAATTGCCATCATTGTTAATAGTGTTAACAAGCTGCTCCAAACACTTGCTATTGCAGCTTTCACTTCTAGGCAATGATGTGTCAATTGATCCGCTGCCGCCACCATTATGGTCCAAACCACTTGAACAGGAATAATCATCGAGAACAAAGGAGAATAAGCCAGGCAAATCAGTGAAATTGGGACAACCTTTGTAACAATTCAACGATTGAAGCCTGTGTCCCAAAATTGAACACCCATTTTGGTTCAATTCACAACAACCTTGGCAAAATGACAACTTTTCCTCAATGCAATGAACAATTGCTGCTTCGGAATTGCACCTGTCACATAAGAGAGAACGAAGGTGCCTCATAGATAAACAATTTGCACTGTGTACGGACACATCACAATCCATGCACAAACGTGCAGAATCTGATTTGCAATAAACAATGGCTCTTGCAACCCCACAGCACTCACATAGTGTTTCAAATTCCATGATCCTCTCAAATCTCATGCTTTATATGAATAATATAAATTAAATTAAGTATTAATGCTAATTACAGTGGGCTCCAACATTGCACATGCTATATGAAATCATGAATTCTCTCTAACTGATCGATCAATGCTACTGAATTAAGCTCCAATGGTATTGATTCCGCTTTGTCTTTCTTGTAGCTTCTAACCCTTCATTTGAACCTAAGGGGAAAAACATCAAACACCTTAACGTCACAAAAAAAACAAACTGCAAATAGAAAACAAAATCTGCGCAATTTCATTGTTAGCTTTGAATTTTATTGGTTCAATATGATGTTGTCATCATAGTTACATGAATTCACTAATTAAGAGAGGAATTCGCGTACTAATTCACCATTTAAATCTGTCATAGCCCATACATATTTAAATGTGGGGTATCGCGTACTCGTTCCCGTGCAGGAACGTACCGCATTTCATGTAACTATGGTCATGACATTTTAATCGTTAGCGATAAATTAATGAGAATGTGAGTGAGATTTACACTTACAAATCCAGAAACTGCTGAAATAAAGATTCAGCCAATAGCAAGGAACGCAGAAGATGAGCAAAGTGAGAGAGATAGATTGGTTGTTATTTATACACGTTCATAATTTTTCGTAGCTTTTGCAATTGTGTTACACGTGACCAAAATATGATTGGCTAGTGAAGGTGACGTGTTACGTGACGTGTAGATTTTTTATGTTAGAAATGTTCAGCCTCCTAATTAGGAAGGAGAAGCAGATTTTCATGCAATTATTGTGGAGAAATCAGAGAACATAGGATTATTGAACTAGCACGTGTTCTGTGTGGCTCAAGTAACTATAGTACAAGTGTGTGTTACTGTGAGATATATAAATAAATTTAATTAAGAAAATTAAATTATTTTATGTTGGAATTACTATGTACGGTAATGTTAAATGCTATTTTTCATCCTGAATTTTCTGAGAAGTGGACGAAATACTAAATCTTGTTCTATATTTGGAGATTTAGATTCAGATTTTTTTTATTAAGCCTTGTGTGTAATTTTCTCCGTACTAAAGTGCAGTACACTTTTACTAAAAACACCTAATAGAAAGAACATTGATTTCAGTCTTACCCTCCAAAAGAAACATGTTTCATTGCGCATATAACACGTTCTTATAACTACAAAGTAGCATCACGTTCTTATAACTACAAAGTAGCATCACGTTCTTTGAACAGAACGATTTCAAAAAAGAAAATTATAATAAAAAATATATTTAATAATAATAATAAATACATTATTTTCCTTTGTTTAAAAAATAAATTCCTTTTATTTTCTCAGCTGGAGTATAATATGTTTCGGCTGGTACGATGGCATAATATTTTGTCCCAACTTAGCAGAATGCACTTTGATTTTTTTAATTTTATTTTAGAGTTTAATGTTAATGCACTAATATGTAAAGTATTTTACAGTTGTATAGTTATATCTATTTTTTTATAACTGCTAAAACTATTTTATACTAAAAGTATATTAAAATTAAATTCTTTATTTTTAGGTGTTCTTGACTAAGTTCTAATTGCTTATACATAAAATAAAATTTGAACTCTTTGATATTTTGTTTAATCGAATGGATGACTTGACGAGTAGACTAATTTAAGTTAGTTATATAAAAATTTATCTAGCAACAATTTTTAACTTTTTAAAATTTAATTAATTTTTTTTGAAATAATTCTTGCAATCTAACGAAATTATAAAATTAATTGTAGTTGATTAAATAACTTATAAAATAAAGTATATTTATAATATTTATTATTTAATGATATATTTAGTTTTTTATTTTGATATTAAAATTTCTTTTCGAAATAAATCAACCGAATTTTTTTTTGTTTTCTAAATTTCAAAAGAAAATCTATTTTAACAAACCAATCATATTTCTTAAAATACAGGAATTTAAAAATGAAAATAGTTTGCAAAAAATACAAATAGAAAATGAAAATCATAAATATTTTTACAATATTAAGAAAAGGAAATATTTTTATCACTAAATAGCTCATAAATATTTACACCTCACACCGTTTTCTCTAATCCAAAAATTGGCATCGCTCTCCCCATGCTTTGAACACCCCATGCTTTGACCATAGTAATAGAGTTATCAGGAAAATAAATAAATGCAATTGAAAAATAAATAATTTAACAAATTGAGAGATAATCATCATTCTTGACCATAAAAAATTTAGACATTGAGAACATTTAAATAGACTTTCTAATTTCTACATAGTAATTTTTACTCTATTTAAAACTTTTGGAAAGTTTTAACCAATCATTAATGTGAAGTTTTAACCATTTGCCATCCGTAATAATAAGATGGTTTATCTCAAGAGAAAGTTTGAGTCAATTAATTTTTATCCGTAATAATAAGACAATTAATTTTCTACGAAAAATCAAACAAGACTTTTTAAAATTAAAAGTCGGACAAGAAAATTTATTTTTATGGCAGATGTTACATGTTACATTGGACGTTAATTGTTGTAGGATGGTATTATCGTGCATTATACTAAATATTTTTTTTTTATAAGAATAATCCGAAAGGCTAAATGCTACTGATTTGTTTGACAGTCTACTTTAATATATATGTATATCAAAAATACTATTTGAATACGAAAATCAATCACTAAAATCAACTAGCATGTATAATTTAACTTTATATATATATATATATTAAAACAAAACCACACCTTGAATTAAGAGCAAAATGAAATAAAACCAGGAGTGTTGTGAAATCATGAAATGTTCATCTCATTTAAACTATTCAAACAAAAATATAATTCCACTCCATTCAATTACTTTCTATTATCTATTAATCAAAACACAGTCAAGGTTGAAATTGCCATGCTCATTTTATGTATATTAAAAAAATTGCCAGAATACCAACAAATTCCTACAGATAATACAGTCAAGCTTCAACGATGTTAGCAATGAAACTACAAATCAACCTTGACTAATTTCTTTCTCCTTTGCCTTGCATGTATCTTCTGCATTCTTGATAAATTTTTTGGTCAAATCATCAACCTGTAGGCAGGAAATATCAGAAACCATACTACTAAAACCATGGAATCTGATTCTCTTCACAACAACAATATGCATATATAACTTACCTCTTTCTCCAATCTTTTTATGTCATCCTTTGGGAGGCTTGAATACAATTTCTTAATTGCATCCATTGCCTGTAAAATTAACCATGTCAATAAACACAATTGCAACAAATTCTAGTACAATACCAGAATAATAATAATGCAAAATGATCACCTTACTAACCGGGAAAGAAAACATAACCCAGAATGTTAGGCTGAAGCCCTATTCCGTACTTTTGTTATCACCATTTCTTTTTCTTTTTTTTTTTTAAGAAAAATATAATAAACATATCCAGTCCACTCTAATACATACATTATATAACTCGGTACATAAAATAGTGGGATTTCAAGTTTCCAACATTAGTATAACTCGGTTCATCCGACACTGCAAATCAAACTTCTAAGCTTAAGAGAATGTATGAATGCCAAATAAAGCATGATGAATTCAAGTTTAAAGTGGGCCAAGTGATTCAGGTACAATGGAGAACTCTCAATACTTAATGCAGCCCTTTTCCTTAATACTTATCACTTCACTTATGCAAGTAAATGAAAATCATACAAATACCAATCAAGAAGTAGCAAAGCTTTCTACGCCACACCTTTTGTCGTGCTCTTCTAATACTTTGTCGAGCATCTTCACAAGATTTAGCAACCAACTTAGTCATGGCCTGAAACAAATGTCCAACAATAGGATATAGCAACATGTCATGTAATAAGGAGTGCAAATCAAAAGGAATTAAGTATTATAACCTTACCTGCATGTGCTCTTTGGTCAATCTGGTCATTCAGGGGCCGAGAGGTGAATTAGTCAATTTGTTATGAGCATATTCTTTAATAATTTCCTCAGAGGCAGGAGAAACTAAATGTAAATGGGCTAAGTGCTTACGGTGGGATAACGGCAATTAATCTCTCACCATCTGCTTTAGGATTTAACCCCAATGGTGATGAAACAATGGCATTCTCTAATTGTTTAAGTGTCTGCAAAGTAACATTACTTCAGTATTTAGCACCTTGCGAAAATAAAACAAACATCTTCAAAAATATAAAGTACCTCTGGATCATAGGGATTAACAGATAATGTTTTTGGATCCATGACTGAAACAACAGCAATCCGATTCAAAGGCATCTTAATACCGCCAGTTTCTACAATAATGTGGTCCAGCATTCCTGTGGAGACATTTTCATGATTCGTGTACTGTGTCAACTATTTTATCACATACACGGAGATGTTTTATAAACTACTAATACAACCAATAGTATACCTGGAGAGGCCCTTCCAGTTCGTAGTTTGCTTAGTTCAGTTGATAGCGCAGCCATTGCAGCCTCCATCTGTGACATAGCACTTGCCTTGATATTAGGCCCAACATTTGGTGGAACTTCAATGGTACTGACACCGGCTTCATCCTCTAAAATGTATGGACCAATGACCATGAACATTCAAGAAAGTAAATAATGAGCATTAAATTATGCTCGACAGTTGACATGATAATCTCGCAAGATGAATATGCAGCAGCGGATGAATATGTTTTAAGTCAAAATTATCGCATACCAATTCCAAAATCACAGCCTTAAGATAACTGACCTTTTTTATGAAAGAAGAATTTCATTAAGATGCGGAGAAGGATAATACAAACTGGGGATAAGAGTTCCTCTATACACTCATTTTCCTTTGGCATCTACAAGGGGGGAGGGCAAAAACAAAATACTGGATGTTTATTAGCTCCATCCTTTGAAACCCATATTTGCTTCACAATCTTCTTAGGTGCAACTTGCGAAGGTAGCTTGGAGGTGTGAACAAAAATGTCTCCAAAAGATGATGTAGAAGGATCCAGCCTAGAGAAAAAGCATTTCCTCTAGGGTGCTTCACATTACTAAAGACACTGCTTAGATTTCTTTTGAAAAAGAGGGGACAAATCCCTAGAAATCTTGTTAGGTTTTTCCCCTCCTTGAACCCAAGACAACACCATCCTTTTCTTCCCCAGAGATATCTTTATCAGAATGATCCAGTTTAACAAGCCTCCCCCGTTCACTTGATCAACATCAAGGTTCTCATAATCATCACAATTTGACATTTGAGAAGGATCTATCCCCAAACACAAGATAGGATATGTCCCACCCACTTACAGAAATTTAATCCTTTGTTTACCTTTATCTAGGACCAAACTAACATGAGTCCAGTTCAGACTGCATGCACCCTAAGTGTTTGTTCTGAGCTTGAACTTTCATTTAAAACCTTATAAAATAAATAATGACACAACCAAGGCCCATCGTATCTAGAAGTCAAAAAGTGAACTGAGCAATATAAAAACTGGTTCATAAAGTTTAGCAGAGATGTAGTGAAGACATACTTAACCTCCTTCCTTTAGCAAAGGATCTGCGACTTTCTATGATAAAATTAGCCGCTGGAACGGATAAATCTCTATTGTTATCAAAGATCTGAGTGTTAATTGGTGATCTGATAATGTGAGTGGTATCAAAACCCTGACGAGCAGAACTCCAAAGCATAAAAAAGTTCCTACAGGACAACGCACGTCTAACGTATCCAGACATCATCAGTCTTCTTCTTTCTACAATCTGCACCTCGCACAAGTTGAGGTTAAGGAATGAGGAGTCTACAAACATCATGATCCTACACTAAAAAACTTCCAAGAAATGCCAGTAATCTAGTAACTTTTATTATTTCATTGAAGAAAGAACTAAAACAAAAATCTTGATATTGGTCTCAGCATCTAATATAAACATCTTATATCGCAACCATGAGTTTCATCATTTCAACCAAACCAGGGAACAAGACAATCCAATTGATGGGTTGCATAAAATTATCAATAACTAAAAGCTGAAGATGGAACCAAACAAACAACTAAATCTATCCGGGTTTTTACTCTTCTCTAGATCATTAAACAAAGAAAAAGCATGTGATAATATGTGATCTAACACAACTCTGAATAATAATTTGAAATGAAAATTTTGATTGTTGTAGACCTATGTTATTTGCAGAGTTACCTATGATAGCAGTCAATCCCATGGGACCCTAATGGGATTGAGGCAACCCACCCCATCCCAGCACGCATCTGAGACGAGAGCAGATGAGATATCGGTTTTTTTCATCCCAGCCATCCCAACTGGTATTGTGGCAGGATCTCGGCCAAATCACACTGAGATCTTATGTGGATGCTGAAACCTGTTTCCCCCCCCCCCCCTATAAGCAGCATCAATGATGGATTTAAAAGAGGTATATGCGTACTTTCACTGCCCTTTTTTAGTCTGCAACTTTTCAGTTACTAAAATCACTTTCACTCCCATGTATATATAACATTAAGAGAAATCCTAAATTTCTCTTCTGCCTCTCTTCTTAAAACAAGTGGTAAATCTCAACTCTCAAGTGGTTTTCTCCTTTACAATTTAATAATTTCATGAAATGACACCAAGTTATCAACAAAAACCGACACCTTTTTGTTTTTCTATTTCAATTTGATTGTAGATTCATTCTAAGAGGAGGAGCAAACTTGAGCACCAGAAGTTGCAAGACTTTGTTTTTGTCAAATATAACCAAGCTCTTAAACAGAGATTTGATTGTAAAGATGGAATAGATCCTATTGTTCTTCGTAACGTTGACGCTGATAATGAGTGCATGATAGGACAAAATGGTATTTGATTATTCAATTTTTTGACTTGCGGGCATAGTTTTTTATTGCGGATGGCGGCTCATGGATGAAAGCCAAAAATCCACCATAGTATTATGGCGGACAGATGAACTTAAAATGCAGTACATTATAAATAAATTCTAATCAATATAAGCAATTTTTTAAGCAAAAAGCATGCAATTAATTCAGCAAATTCAACAAACAAACGCGACATTAAGACATAAAACACCAAAACAGATAAGACATAGAGCTTAAATGCCAACTATGCATATTCAAATACTAAAAAATCAAAAGAAACACCAGAAAATAAAGAACAGTGAGGACTGACATATGTAAAGTGAAGTTAAGGATAGAAGAAGAGAGGTTCAGAACAAGGTTCTGAAAACCGGACCAATCATCGAACCGCTCTAGTTACTGGTTCACTGGTTTATTAGTTCAACCGGTTCAACCGTGGTTCAACCGGAAAAACCGTTTTATAATAAACACCCGATTCTATAAAATTTCAATGAATAGAGCAACCGGTTCTAAACACTCTTCTACTGCATTTTTTTACTTCAAAAAGGGATCATAAACAACTAGTTCTATGAATAAACAAACTACAATGATATGCAATGCCAAAAATAGGCCAATGATGAAATAATAAAGGGTTTCTCTCTTCAATTCTATGTTCAAGCTTGTAGTAGACCAGAATCAACATAGTAATACCGTTGGAATAGTCTTCCTTCTTAATCCTTATATACCTCAGAATTTTCTACAAAATGAAAATTGAACACAACACACCGCCTTAAAACAAAAACAAAACAACACTCAGAAATCATCACCTCTTCCAAACACAGCCTTAAAACAAAACAGAACAACATTCAGAGTTTGAACATTGATCACAAAAAATTGATTTCTGAAACAAACAAACAATCAACAAAACAATGAAAACAGAATTTATTTTTCCTTCAGAAGAAGAAAACAATGAAAACATGAAGCATATAATAAATCAATGATCACCAATATCCTGCAATAATCTCAAAGACAACAATAAATACACAAGAACAATTTAGCAAATAAACAAGAACAAGACCTAAATGAAAATCCAACAAATTAAATAGCAGCAGCCTAACAATTTAGCAAATTAAGACAATAGTAGCCCAACAATTTAGCAAATTATCAACTTAACAAGTTCGAGAACAGAAAATCACAACAAAAACAAAAAAAAATTAGAAGTAACAGAACAACAACACAAGGACAATTAGCAAATTAACAAGTTCACAATAAGTCAATAACACTTAAAATTTAGCATAAGAACACTAATGCAAGTGGAATCATCATGCTAATATGTTTTCTGCAAAGATGCTATCTGTGCAGCTAAAATTTCCTAATTACTAAGATCCAATTATTCTAATTTCACATGCAATCAACTTACTAAGTTTCTAAAGGCTAGAAATTATAAAACCAACCAGAAATATGGTTAAAGCATTTCATCAAACATGTTGAGTGCGGTAAAAATTGAAACGAAATAAGAGAATTCAAAGCTTAATATCAATGTTATAGAGAAGAGAACATAACTATTGTAACTTTAATTCAGTCTATGAAAAAATCCAAACCACTACCAAATCAAATAGTTACTTATTGTAATAGAAATCAGAAGTTGCAGAGTTTGAAGCGGAGTATTGGTGTTGTGTAAGTGTATTGTCTGGTGGCGGCTTTAGGGAACTCACAAAAGAGAGCAGTTCGACGGCTAGGTGGAGCACGCGGGTTGGTCGCAGAGTTTGAAGCAGAGCAACGTGGCTTCCAGACGAACGCGAATGCGAACTCGAACGGTGAACGGCGAGTGAACGCGAACGGTGAACGCCAAGCGAACGTGAACGGCGAAGAACGCGAACGAAGACGACGGCTGAACGAAGACGCGAACGTGAACGGCAAGCAAACGGCGACGGAAGCGCGGCTGAGCAATCAAAGACGACGGACGCTGAGCTCGAGGAAGCAGCCGCTATCGGTGACAGCGAACAGGGGTTGAAGAGTTGGAGCACGAGGGAAGCTAGATAGACGGACGGATGGCGAACTTTGAGTGCGACGGACGGCGGCAGTATGCCACTCCTTGCGGCGGTGGTATAGGCTTACAGTGCTAGGGTTTTTTGGCTGGGTTTGTGCGATTTCTTTCTGAATGAAAGAAAGAAAGGGAGAAAGGGAGAAAGAAACGAAGGAGCTTCCGTTTTTGTGTAAACCGGGCGGGTTCCGGTTCGGTCCGACCTTCCGGTTCAACCATTTTTCACCCGTTAACGGTTTTACATGTCTGACCGGAGTGTTAATATTGTCAGTTTGCGGTTGAACCAGTCCGATTTTCAGAACATTGGTTCAGAACTTCATACTTACAAAAGGAATTGGAAAAGAAAAACCACCTAGAGTGGAGAAGGAGGGCCAATCACCGACGACGGCTTCTTCCTCGAGCAACAGAAATAACGACAGACAAGAGATTTTTGGAGAGAGAAGAGGCCGAAGCTAATGCGTGAGAAGGAAACTCTCTAAACTCTAAAGATTTCGGTGATGCAGCGTCGCTAAATCCGCCAGGTGATTTTTTAAACCAGTTTAGCAAATCACTTGGCAGATTTAGCGACGCTGCATTGCCGAAATCTTTAGGGTTTAGAGAGTTTCCTTCTCACGCATTAGCTTCGGCCTCTTCTCTCTCCAAAAATCTCTTCCCTCTCTGTTATTCTTTCTGTTGCTCGAGGAAGAAGCCATCGTAGCATCTCTGCCAGCGGCGGTTGGCCCTCCTTCTCCACTCCAGGTGGTTTTCCTTTTCCAACTCTTCCATTCCTTTTGTAAGTATGAAGTTCTGAACCTCTCTTCTTCTATCCTTAATTTCACTTTACATATGTCAGTCCTCCTTATGTTCTTTATTTTCTGGTGTTTCTTTTGACTTTTTAGTATTTGAATATGCATAGTTGGCATTTAAGCTCTATGTCTTATCTGTTTTGGTGTTTTATGTCTTAATGTTGCGTTTGTTTGTTGAATTTGCTGAATTAATTGCATGCTTTATGCTTAAAAAATTGCTTATATTGATTAGAATTTATTTATAATGTACTACATTTTAAGTTCATCCGCCCACCATAATACTATGGTGGATTTTTAGCTTTCCTCCATGAGCCGCCATCCGCAATCTAAAACTATACCCGCAAGTCAAAAAATTCAATAATCAAATACCATTTTGTCCTATCATGCACTCATTATCAGCGTCAACGTTACGAAGAATAATAGGATCTATTCCATCTTTACAATCAAATCTCTGTTTAAGAGCTTGGTTATATTTGACAAAAACAAAGTCTTACAACTTCTGGTGCTCAAGTTTGCTCCTCCTCTTAGAATGAATCTACAATCAAATTAAAATAGAAAAACAAAAGGTGTCGGTTTTGTTGATAACTTGGTGTCATTTCATGAAATTATTAAATTGTAAAGGAGAAAACCACTTGAGAATTGAGATTTACCACTTGTTTTAAGAAGAGAGGCAGAAGAGAAATTTAGGATTTCTCTTAATGTTATATATACATGGGAGTGAAAATGATTTTAGTAACTGAAAAGTCGCAGACTAGAAAAGGGCAGTGAAAGTACGCATATACCTCTTTTAAATTCATCATTGATGCTGCTTATAGGGCGGAAACGGTTTTCAGCATCCACATAAGATCCCAGCGGGATTTGCCGAGGAAAGTTGGGATTTGGCCGAGATCCTGCCACATTACCAGTTGGGATGGATGGGATGAAAAAACCGATATCTCATCTGATCTCGTCTCAGATGCGTGCTGGGATGGGGTGGGTTGCCTCAATCCCATTAGGGTCCCATGGGATTGACTGCTATCATAGATAACTCTGCAAATAACATAGGTCTACAACAATCAAAATTTTCATTTCAAATTATTATTTAAAGTTGTGTTAGATCACATATTATCACATGCTTTTTCTTTATTTAATGATCTAGAGAAGAGCAAAAACCCGGATAGAGTTAGTTGTTTGTTTGGTTCCATCTTAAGCTTTTAGTTAAAAACTGCTCACCAGTTTTTTTTCCTGATTTTATCCATTTTTAATTGATTTTGTGTTGAATTGTGCCAACTATTGTAAAATAAATAAAGAAACAGAAAGAAATATAAAATAAAGAAGTGAAAATAGAAGACTATAATATTAATATTTAGTAATATTATTACCTCAATATAATAGAGATGATTTATATATATTCACTAATTATATGTTGCAGTATATAAAGAGATGGAGGAATGTTTGTTGTTTGTGTAAGTCATTGCTTCAAACCGCACTTCTATTTATAAACGTACAAAAGTTACACTTTCAAACTCAATTAACTTTAGGTTTGTCTTTGATCAACTGAACTTTACTATTAAAAAAATTAGCCGCCCAAGTCATTAATTGGGCATCCATCCTTATCACAACACTTTCTCTTTGATGTGCATTTAAGATTATGCCTCATTAAAACCTTATTAAAGAAAAATCTAATGGAAAAAAAACTTTAATGAAGGAAAAAATAGTACAATATCCTTTGTGATGAGAATTGTTTCATTAAAAACCTTGTAAAAAAAAACTCAATAGGGAGAAAAACCTAACCAAGAAAAAAAGTGTATAGTCTCATAATTAGTGTTCAAACACAAATAACTGGTGGATTTGTTCTCATAATTAGTGTAGCAACAATTTTAAGGTATTATATAAACAATAATAGTGATTCATTTTGTGTATAAACAATAAACTACTGGATGTTCAAACATTTTCACCAGTGGCCACACAACAAGCATAAATAATTTCACCCATACTATTAAAATAAAAGTTTTGATCGGGTTATAAGACTTTGGTGTTTTTAAATTAGTTACTTGCACAAGTAATCTCGCAAATTTCAGGTTGCAAGTCATATTAAACATACGTATGCTGGTCTTATAGATGTATCTATTAAGAACACAAATTGTCTAATCAAAGCTTACATGTTGGAAATATTCACAACATATATCACTATAAATTCCTTTTGGAAATTCAACCGATTCAAATCCAAACTTTTGTTGATAATAGCCATAAAATATTGAAAACATATAGTACAAGAAAATTTATTAGATTGAAAAAATCGTTTGAACCTTCAATAATTATATAAGTTTTTATCCCATTTTTCATATACTTATTATTTCAGTATATCTCATTTGATTATCAAATGACAAACTATTTGAACAAGTAAACTTCTGGTTTACTCACTACCACAAAAACGGATTTTAGCCACGGAAAAAACCGTAACTAAAGTCAAGAAAAACCGTGGAAATGACACATTAACAACGAATGTAGATCCGTGGCTAATAAGGGTGACACATTTTCATTTAGCCACATTTTTGGCCTGTTAGCCACAATTTTATAGACTGTGGAGACATTTAAATAGCCACGATTTTGACATTGTTGCCTACACTCTAAACTGTGGCTAAATGAGAATAATGTAAATAAAAAGTATAATTCTACACTTTTTTTCCGTGGCTAATATTAGCAAGTCGGATTTTTTCGCCATATTTTTTCCGTGGCTAATGTTGATGGGTTATTTAGCCACCGTGTTTTCTGTGGCAAAATAAAAATATGTATGAAAAAATTTGCTAGGCCGGACTTTTTTCCACACTTTTTTTCGGGGCCAGTATTAATTGGCTATTTAACAACACATAAATCCGTGGCTAAAATTAATATTTTTTTTAAAAGTAAGCTTTTAGTCATAATTAACAATTGAATAATTTTTTTTTTCAAATTGTTATTATATATATATATATATATACTAACACGTTAAACATATTTTATAATAAAAAATACCATTTAAACAACCATAATATATAGAATAAATTATCATTTATACCCATAAAAGATACAGATGCTGACAAATGTACCTATATAAGAATAAAACGACAATTATAACCATGGAAGATAGCTTCCGTATGCCAAGAGTACCTGGATCTTGGTTACACAATTGGTCCGTTAGGGTATTCTTGGCACACGGAAGCTATCTTCCATGGATACAATTGTCGTTTTATTCTTATATGGATACATTTGTCAGCGTTTGTATCTTTCATGGATACAAATGGTAATTTATTCTAATAAATATTAAAACAAAATAAAATTAGCAAACTAAGTAATAACGGTGAAGAATATGCATTGTTCATATAAATAGTTAAAAAATAAAATAAACCAAGTTCTATCATTTTATACGATAAAAAATAAAATTATATCTAATAATAGTGTAAACTAGATATAAATTAAGATTAAAATAACAAGGCATGAGGTGCATCAATCCGATTGAGTGTGTGGCACATGATTAGAGAAGGTAGGTACTTCATCACCATATTTCTGTCGTAGAAATCTGTGGAGAGTTGTCACTTGATCCTTAACTTCTTGAAGTTGCCTCTCTAAATATGCGACATGTTGTTGCGATGCACTGCTAGAACCTCCGTAATTTGCAACTCCAAAGATGCGCTTTGACTTACCAAAACCACTGGGACATGTAGCATAACTAAAACCACGAACTCGCTTACCATTCTCAGGACCACAGACTATTCTAATTGCATCATCTGGATGAACCAAGACTTTTGAATGAATACGTTCAGTGGCAGCATGCTCTTTGATCTTCAGTCAAATGCTCTGATATTTTTTTTTTTACAAACAAATGCACATCGTTTTGAACTAGTGTATTCACATAACTAATTCTTAAAAAAATATACAGGAGTATAAAAAAAATTCAGGCACTTACAGCTAATCGTTGTCCTTTCCCGCTTACATAACTTCCATCTTTCTTTAGCAAAGTTGATACAATAACCTTGCTTCGACATACATGCCTTCCCATTTGTTTTTCCTAATACAATAAATAGAATTTTAAAGGTAATCACAAATTTAATTATAAACTCTAATTTTATGGCAATAGTATAACAGTACTAGGTACAATAAATAAATAAAAAAAATAGCATCTGAGTTGCTCTTATAGCATTGCTTTTACTTCTACCGGCATGCGAAACTATAAGATTCTCACGATTTCTGATGTTTTGCAAATATTGTTTCTATGATTTTCAAAAACAAGAAATTAGTAAATAAATGTTACCAGATAACCATAGCCAATATTCAATAAGAAAACACAAAAACATAGAATAAGTATTTACCTTTGTTTTAGAGTGCATATAATGATCCACAAAAGTAGTTCATTCAACAGGTGGTATGTCTGATGGATTCGCAGCCAGAATTTCTGCCTTTCTTTTGTTATGATAGAAGTGTTGTCCTCATAAAATTATACTTATGGGCCTTCAATTTATCACATGAGGTTCTCATAACTCATTTGATGTCAGCAGCATAATCAAACTCAAAATTTTCTTTGAAATAATTCATAGATAAAATCAATTATTAAATGATAACAAATCAATAAAAATACACATCAAAGTGAAGCAACTTACTTCAATAAATTTTCACTGTCTTTTTGTGTTATCTTCTGGCATCTTATTCCATCTTTTGATTGATATGGGACAAAATCTAATTCGCCGAGCTACTTGACCAAGAAATCTCACAAACAGGTTTAAGACATTATCTCAACCTTGTTCATCTGCATCCAATTCCATCATGACTTTTTTCACTTTTTTCAAGGCCCAAACTTGATTTGCTGTCATTTTGTGTCTAGTAGAGGTGTTTGAAATCATGGAAGACCGTCAAGTCAAACTAAACCAAAACAGCATGGATCACACACACACGCACACACACACGCACGCGCGCACGCGCACACGCGCGCGTGCACACACACACACACACATTAGTAATTAATCTAAATTGCATACTAATCTAATCTAAATTGCTTACATATATCGGTACCAAATTAAACATAGTATTAGACAATAAAAGCACGGTGGGTTGGTTCCAAGGTGTTTTTAAAATCCTGAACTTACTAATTAAACAAGTGCGGCTTTAACGAAACGCAAAATTAGATTGTATAGTTCAAGGTTTCATCAGACTAAAAGAGGTTAACAACAAACTAAACATATACATTGCTAGTATGTCCATGCATGATTAATCAAGATAAAATAATATTATTAATTATTGTGTGTAACAACAAGAACCAATTCAAGGCCCATAATGCGGGCCACAACTAGTAACATATTTTATCCCAAATATGAATTGTTCCTGATCGTGTATAAAATGTATAAAAACTACAAGCAAAAACACTATATCACACTATCCAATAATTTTAAAATATATATATATTTATTTATATATTTTAAAAGAGTAAAGTATCATTTTTGTCCCCAACGTTTGGTGTAAGTCCTAAAGTTGTCCCTAATATTTAAATCGTCCTATTTAAGTCCCTAACATTTCAAAATTAGTTCAATGTTGTCCTGCCGTTAGGAATCTGAAAGCAGAATTGACGACGGGACAAAATTGAGACGATTTTGAAACATTAGGGACTTAAATAGGACGAAAACGTTGGGGACAAAAATAATACATAGAAAAAAAATTTTAATTTTATTCTTCAATAATTTCAATTATTTTTTAATCACATCTAAGTAAATTACACTTAATCACGTTACTTTCATTCTGAATAAATTTATTTTTTTTATAATTTTACTCTTGAAAATTTTTACTCATAATGAAATGTTTGTAGAATGACTAGTACATAAACTTGCGGAAAAGAAAAAAATAATACATATACAATAAAGTATAAATTGTACCTTTTTTTTCCAATGTATCAAAATTATTTAATGTTTAATTTAGCTAAATTTTATTTTTAATTTCATTCTTTAATAATATCAAATTTTATAAAAAAAATTAGAATGAAAATAATGTGATTAAATGTAATTTACTTAGATGTGATTAAAAAATAATTGAATAATTATGTATCGTAAAAAATTGATATTATTAAATGATAAAATTAAAATTTATTTCTATGTATCATTTTTGTCCCCCAACGTTTTCGTCCTATTTAAGTCCCTAACATTTCAAAATCGTCTCAATTTTGTCCCGCCGTCAATTCTGTTAACAGATCCCTAACGGCAAGACAACATTGAGCCAATTTTGAAATGTTAGGGACTTAAATAGTACAATTTAAACGTTAAGGACAACTTTGGAACTTACCACAAATGTTGGGGATAAAAACAATACTTTACTATTTTTAAAATTATACATATCCAACAAGAGAACGCAGCAAAAACACAAATAGGCTAGGTGCAGAGTAAACAAAAAAGGAACAGAATAGTCAGTGCCATACATAAACCACACAGACAACACCTATAAACAGTATTGATCGATTCTAGTGTGCTACATCTAACATTCTCATGCATTAAAGAGTTTCACAAGTTGCGATATCCAAAAGGAATGAGAAATATACAGTAAATTATTATGAGTTTACTTTCCTAACAAAGTTATCAGCGATTTAGAAAGACATAAAGGGAAAAAAGCCTAAATCATAGAAATTAAAAAAAAAAAGATGATAAAAGAAACCAGCCAGCACAAGTATAACTTCTAGAGAATAAAATCAACCAATACTGGGCTTTGTGTGTAAATGCACTAGAGATTGATGAAATTAAAAGGCATCTACAAGAAGAACACATGTAATGGGCTAAATAAATACATTTGATTTGGCAGAGGGACCACTTATAAAAAAATTAAAATATTCAGTTCTTACAATTAACTAATTGGAGCATATTAAAGGAGCAATGATTGAAGGATGGTGGACTCAAATAATAAAGTAACTAGAAAAGTCACATAATGTTATACGGGTAAAACTAAACCAATAAATGAAATAAAAACTGAAAAGAACAATCTAACTTTGTAGGTGAAAAGAAAATGCCGCGAAAGATAACGGGCAAGACATAAATGGATAACTAACCTAACCAAGGCCATGCACTAAAATGATAACCATTCAGCTGAAATCAGTTTCGGGCTCCGAGATGTCAGAGCCTTTTAAGATGCTTAAAGAGATTAAAAAGGATACAACAGTAACATATATATATTTTAGAGGAGCATTTGGACAACAAACTTATATATCGATACTATTTTCTAGTTGCTTGAAAAGAAAAGTTAGAGTTTAAATAAACCTACCTTTGACATTCACAAGTAGTGGCTCATTTTTATCTCTTTTATTCATAGATGCATCAGGTTCTGGTAGATCAATACCACTTTGATTTATCATCTCTATCTCTGAAAATTCATCCCCATCATGATTGAGACTTATTTGGTCCAAACCTTCTTCTGAACTCAAGCTTATGTCTTCACTTTGTTTTCGTAGCTCTTCAAGGATTGATTGTCCAGAAATATTACCTTCACGCTTCATAGTAAACTAAATGTCTATAAAATAAAGTCATAGACAATATAAAAAAATTGAGAAAAAAACAAGTCAAATAAAAAATAGTGAGATAAAATAGTTCATATAATTGAAACACAAGAAGTCAAACAACATAAAAGTAGTTTCATACATGTCTCCACATTTAAATAAATTAAACATTACTAAACATAATAGTAATACAGCATATTCATTAAGTCATTCATAGAGCATATTTAACAATTCAAAATTAAAATTAGATTTAGGATATTTTAGAAGTTTCATCATGCATAATTAAAAGAAAGCACTCAAGTCCAACATACTAAATCAATGATTTCCTGCTTAGAAACTGGTAAATATATATTTGGGTAGGTTGGATGATGTTTCTCCAATCTTATATCATTGGTTAAGTCTTAAAACCAAACAAAAATATCAAAAGTAAAAAATCATATAATTTTCTGCTTAATGTGTATTCTCATTGATGATGAAATCCATATACTAACCAATAACTCAGTCGTGATCATGGATTTAAAACATAAGGCCAAAGAGCTAGTAAACGGGTAGAGAAAATTAGAGACTTGTTAATTAATAATTACCTCATTACATACATAGAAGACTACCTAGCTTAATACATATAAATAGTCATGATGATCTAACCATACCTTTGCCCCCTTGAAGAACACCATACATGGGCAGAATTTTTTTGAAAATCCTTTTAATCTAATAAGCCCTTTTTCACTCTTACTCTGTGGTTAGCTATTGTATGAAGTTGAAGGGAATTACTTGAATTGGATAAAATATAAATTTTAGATGAGATATATTTTATTGAGATTAATTAAATTGGAAAAAAAAGGAAGACTTTGGTATCAATCACTAATCATGTTCTTAAGCATAGTTTCAAAAGAGATGCTCAAAGCACCATTGCAGAACATGCCTCGGACAACGCAATCAACTCCAACAACAATAAGACGAGAAGAAAAAACATAAATCGACCAAGATAGAGTTTGATTTCAGTGTTTGAGAGAGGCAAAGATTTAGAGCAGTACCTCTAGACAGAGTGACGGTGACAGAAGCACAATGGAGCAAATTAGGGTTCCTTCCAGACTTCTTTGTGATTTGGGATTGCCGGTAGAATCGTGATTCCCAAATGTTTTTTCTTCTTTCTTCGATGACTCCACAGAGAATTTACTGATCCCACTCGAACTGCAAATTCAGAATGGATAGAAATTATTAAATCCCCTGCTCTTCAACAAAACCATCCGGTGAGACCGATCCCAAAACCTAAATAGGATTGGATTTAGCGAAATAGATTGGTTGAAGGTCATTTGAATTGATCTGAGTGCAGAAACTAAGAAAGTAGGTATTTGAAGAAACTGAAGAAAATGGATTCAGCAACACGGATTGGATGAAGGTTAGCATGCTTGATCTGAGTGCAAGAGCTAAGAAGCTAGTAATTTGGAGAAACTGAAGAATAGTGTGAGGGAGTTATTCTTAAAACTAGATGAGTTGGCTATGGTGCTTAATAAAAGTTGCTTTTAAGCTTGTCGCTAAAAATTTCACTTGTTTTATTATAGACGCTAATTTGAATTTTGTTTAGTGAAGTAACTAAAATTTTTAATTTAAATTAATATTTAACTTTAATAAAAAATTATAGAATTATAAAATTTATAATTATATACTATATTTCAAAGATTTCACATACTAATTAGAATTTTAAATTTTGGCTCATTGGATTTCATCTAAAAAATTGCAATAGTAAAAATTAAAGTAGATAAACATAAAAATTTGAATTTTCTGTCTTTGGATTGGAAAAAAATTAAAATTTTATAAATATTTAAAAAATATACTTACATGAAATTAATTTTCAATCAATTTTTCTATTAAATTAATAGTATGATAATAAAGAAAAAGAGTAATAAAATTTAGCAGTACAACTAAGATTGTGAATTTTAAAAGTTAGACCTCTATTTATAAAGTTTGCAATAAATTATTTTTGGTCTGTTCAATTACAAAATAGATTAAAAAAAGTATATACCACTAACTAAAGTCCAGCAAGTCATCAATACCAATTTCATCCTCACAAACATCATCATTGTCTTCAGTAACATGCATTTCATCCGATTCTGGTTCGTTAATATCGTCCCGCACTAATGAAAATTCTTCGAGATTCTCTACTTATTGCTCACAAAATGGTATGTCCTCCACCAAAGACTCATCTAGATCCTCCTCATTCAAATCCCCCATATCATATAAATCTCTAGGCTTCATGTGACAAACAGAATACCATCCTTCGTCAAATGGATCATTAACATAGTAAACCATTCTCGCATCTGTTGCAAGAATAAATGGCTCATCTAATTCAAGAGCACCCGTGTGTATCAACTCTGAAAATTTACACTTGTAATCCCAAATTGATCTACCTTCCCTTATTAAGCGTGGTGTCAACCCAGATACATTTGAAGAAGATAACCCTTAGCTTGCCAAAATAGTCTAATTCTATTATATCAGTCACTTTACCATAGTACGTATTGTCACATGATACTGTAACAGGGTTCCGTCCACGGCTAACACTAGTGGTAATTGCAGACATGACTACACCACTATTTTGTATTTTAAGTCTTTCATCGTTATTTATTGTGTGAAACTTGAATTCATGAATATTGTACTCTTCAAATCTCTTTACAACATCATTAGGCCCTTCTGCAAGCCATTAGATTTCAGGGGTAATGTCATATGTATCATCATTTACACACCACCTGCATGTGATAGATTACTCTAAATTTAAAATGTTTTCACAAATTATAATATAGAAAAAGGTAAATTTTACAATAAATGTAACTAACTCACATAATCCCTAAACCACTCATGGAACTTGGCATGCATATATTCTTCAATGAGTTTAGCTACATTTCTTTTATCGCGGTGTAATTCAGAAATTTCACCTCTGCATTTACTGGTAAAGTAGATAATAGTTACACAAAAACTATAAAAAAAAATAAAGATTAAAACATAGATTGCATTATGAATTACTTGCGAAACTTGTCCACTAATGAACAATTTGCCAGCACATAGCAATGAGCCTGTGTTTTCTCAAATGGTGTCAACGAATTGATCTTTTGCGACCTGCAAGGACTCCCTCTTGTTGGAAAAATTTTAGCAAAAATGTTAGAATAACTACTAAGAGTGTTGTCATTTTGATCGTCGTTATGATTTGGTCGGTTAAACCTTGTCTCAATCCCATCTTCCTCTAAATATCTAGAGCAGAAAGTTAGACATTCCTCCATCAGGTAACCTTCAGCTATGCATCCTTCAGGTGCAGCTTTATTACGAACATAAGATTTTAAATGTCCTAAAGTCTGTTTGCAAGAAGATAACATTAATAAACAAATATTAAACATTACAAATAGAGTCAATCAAGATTTTCAATAACATGAACCACGAAATATAAACATAACATTCTACCTTTCAACAGGATACATCCATCTGTAGTACACTGGACCAGCAATCATTGCTTCCTCTACGAGATGAATAACCAGATGAACCGTCACGGTGAAAAATGACGGAGGGAATATCATTTCCATGTGGCAGAGCGTCAAAGCAATTCGATGTCAAAATTTTTCCAAGTTATCAATGGATAAGGATTTGCCAGAGACTTCCTAAAATAGTTGCACAACTCAATTAGTACAGATGTCACCTCTTTAGGCATGGAATTTCTAAGAGCGATCGACAAAATGTGCTCCATGAGAATATGTGAATCATGGCTCTTTAGGTCAAAGACCTTCCTTTTTTAAGATCAATATATCTAGATATGTTTAAAGAATAACCATCTGGAAAAGAAACAATTTTAAGAATTCTGCGAAAAATATCCTTGTCAGCATTTGTCATTCTGAAACAAGAAGGATGGTATTTGGAAGAATTAGTGTACGAATGGAGTTGTTCTCGGATTCCCATCAATTGCAAGTCCTTACGGGCTGCCAAGTTGTCCTTTGTCTTATGTTTGTCGTCAAGTACAGTAAATAAAACATTGTCACAAACATTCTTCTCTATGTGCATCATGTCAAGGCAATGACGAAGGAGATTATCCTTTCAGTATGGTAAATCCCAAAAAATACTCCTCTTTTTCACTGCGAAGGGTTGTTTCTAGCATTGAGTGCTTCCTGTGATCTATTTTTTCTACTCTGAATTTGAGACAAAATAGCACTTCCTGATAATGTTAGAGGAGGGCCTTTTAGTTCTGGAGCACCATCAAATGAGTGCATATTGTGTCTATACTTGTGGTTATGGGGTAATCACCGACGATGTACCATGAAGTAATATTTCATGCCATGCTTTAACCTTCTAGATACTGTATCAAAATTACATGAAGAACATGCAAGACTATTATGTGCATTCCACCCAGATAGGTTATCAAGATCTGGAAAATCACTTATAGTCCAAAATAATGCAACATGCATGCGAAACAATTTACCATCAACAGAATCGTATATGTCAACACCTTTCCATAGTTCTTGTAACTCACTAATAAGTGGTTGCAGAAAAATGTCAATATTATTACCAGGCATCTTTGGACCAAGAATTATCATAGACATAATAAGGGAGGTTTGCTTCATACAACACCATGGAGGATAGTTGTATACATACAACATCATCGGCCATATGCTAATGTTGGAGCTGAGAGTCCCAAATGGATTGAAACCATCGGTTGCCAAAGCAAGTCTTATGTTACGAGGATCTTTAGCAAACTCAGGACATAACAAATCAAACTCCTTCCATGCCTTGTTATCTCTTGGATGCTTTAACTTTCCATCTGAGTTAGGAAACTCTGAATGCCAACACAATAGTCTTGATGTTTTAGAGGACATGTATAACCTTCTTAACCTAGGAGTGAGAGGAAAGTATCTCAACACCTTTGTAGGTATTAGCCTATTCATATCTTCACCTGTTTCCACAACTCCCGGATTGTTGTTGGTGTTCTCCTCTACTTTATATCAAGATGCATTTCAAACTATGAATTTACTCTTTATCTCATTATCTTTACCCCAAAAGAGTATACAGTTATTTGGACATGCATGAATTTTCTCATATCCCAAGCCTAACAGCTTAGTCATCTTTTTTGCTTTATAAAACGAATTAGGTAGATTAGCATGAGGAAAATCTCTCTAGAGAAGGTCAAGTATCATCAAGAATATCCTGTCAGTCACATCGTATACCACTTTGATATGATGCAGCTCAACAATAAATGACAACTTGTTGTACTTTGCACACTCGGGATATAATTTGTGATTTTCATCCCTTAGGTAGCGTTTGTTTCGAGGTACTGGAACAGAGACTGGGATTCAATATCTTGTTTGTCGATCCAGAGACTGATATTAAAAGTTCAGTCTCCATCTCCAAAATTTCAGTATTTCAGTATCTCCAAAAAGTAGGGACATTGGAGACTAAAATTTTTGAGACGAAGACTGAAATTTAACTAATAATTTTTTTTCCAAATACACCCTTAATCCAAATTTATAATTCCAAATTCACCCTCTGTACAAATCTAATCAGGGCTCCTTTTCATATGCTCCTCTTATCAAATATTGGACCACCATTGAAGGGACCTTCGTAAAGCCTCTGCCATATCGCCGCCTTCAAGACCACCATTTCCTACTCCTCGTTGTAGCCACTATGTTCGCGTTTGTTCGTGTTCTCATCTTCCATCCTCTCTTTGCTTGTCTTCTCTTCTCTTCTTTGTTCACGTTTCTATTGTTGTGAATAGGTTCTCTTCTCTTCGGGTTTATGGGAGCACTTTCTTCTTATACTCTCTATGTATGAAGCTTGTCTTCTCTGGGTTTTTGTTTTTATTGTAGAATTCTTTTTACATGAGGTTGTAGAACGTATGTAATTTGTTGCAGAATTTGTTGTAGCTTTTGTTTTGGAAAAAATTGTTTTACATGAAGCTTGTCTTCTCTGGGTTCAATTTTTTGTGATTAATTCTATATATCAGCGTGATTAATTATTTGTATGAAACTTGTCTTCTCTGTATTCAATTTTTTGTGATTAATTCTATTTATTGTGAATTTGTTATATCTTCAATTTGTTACTGATTTGTTAGTTGTCACTAAAGAGTGAGATGCATTGATGAATTTGTTTTTAAAATGAGAGTACTCATGAAGAACAAGTTATCCTGATGAATTTCTACCTATTATAGCTTGGTCAATTTGGTGCATCTAGCTTGTTTGCAATAGTTTTAATTGAACCTTTTATTATATATGCCTGAATCTTCCTCTAATTTTACATGAATCTTCCTTTAGCTTGTTGTTTTTGTTTTGAAGAATTTGTTTTACATGAAGCTTGCCTTCTTTGGGTTCAATTTTTTGTGATATATAGAGTGAGATGCATTGATGAATTTGTTGTTAAAATGAGAGTACTCATGAAGAAGAAGTTATCCTGATGAATTTTTGCCTATTATAACTTGGTCAGCTTGGTGCATCTAGCTTGTTTGCAATAGTTTTAATTGAACCTTTTATTATATATGCCTGAATCTTCCTCTAATTTTACATGAATCTTCCTTTAGCTTGTTGTTTTTGTTTTAAAGAATTTGTTTTACATGAAGCTTGTCTTCTTTGGGTTCAATTTTTTGTGATTAATTCTATATATCAGCGTGATTAATTATTTGTATGAAGCTTGTCTTCTCTGTATTCAATTTTTTGTGATTAATTCTATTCATTGTAAATTTGTTATATCTTCATTTTGTTACTGATTTGTTAGTTGTTACTAAAGAGTGAGATGCATTGATGAATTTGTTATTAAAATAAGAGTACTCATGAAGAACAAGTTATCCTGATGAATTTCTACCTATTATAGCTTGATCAATTTGGTGCATCTAGCTTGTTTGCAATAGTTTTAATTGAACATTTTATTATATATGCATGAATCTTTCTCTAATTTTAGGTTTGTGTTATCTGTTTCTATTTATTTTTCGGTGGTGAAGCTTAGATACAAAGTGGGTAGACTTGGAATTACTCATGCAATGTGTTTTGGTTTAATATGTTTGATTTGAGGTATTGATTTGAATGGAATAAAGTGAAGTACCAGATGTGGGTTGAAACTAAAAAGTTTTATGCCCTTTTACCTACTGTGCTTGAGACAAAGTCTAATATGTGTTGTTGTTAAACATAACTTTCTCATCTGTGTTACTACCATTTAGTATTTAGACAAATGCATTGCTCATCATTCAAATTTCACTACCATGATCTGAATGCTCTTCTTTAAGTTATGAAAACCTCTTTTTTGGTTCACTAGATGGTAAACTTTGACAAAAGAAATTGAATGAGTATATCTAATTTTATTTTTATTAGATAAAGTTGAATATTTATGCCTTTTTTGAATGAAATGACTTTGCTAGGAGGGAATATAGCGATCGAAAATTATTAAGCGATGTGTGTCTTTTTATGAAGACATGAGAGTGGAGCATGATAATTTGATACTGTTCTTTGTTCTTACATTATTTGTGTACTTTAAGGAGAGAAGTAGTGGGCAAGTGTCGTTAGGCAGAAAAATGAATAGCAAAATTAGACGTGATGTTTTAGAGCATATTATTGGCAAGGGTGATAGAAATTGTATTTGGGAGTTGAGAATGAACACAAATGCCTTTGCTAATTTGTGTGAGTTGCTCCAAGTTCAAGGATGACTTCGAGAGGATGGTCAAGTAAGCTTGCCAGAGTAAGTTGCAACTTTTTTTAATTATCTTAGCGCATCACAAAAAAAATCGCAGTCTACAAGTTAAATTTTGTAGGTCCGGAAAAACAGTTAGTAAGTATTTCAATAAGGTTTTAACGGCTGATATACGTATCCAAAGAATTTTGTTCGCCAAGGCTTCTTCGGTTGAAGAAGATTGCGTAGACCCCACTTAGAGGAGGTTTAAGGTATAACTACTAAATTTTGTGTATAATTTGTTGTTCAGTTGGAAGGACTGTGTATCTAAGTATCATAATTTTCTATGGATTATAGGGTTTTTTGGGAGTATTAGATGGCACTTATATAGAGGTGACAGTCCCTAAGTCAAAAAAGTCAAGATATCGAACAAGAAAAGGTAAAATATGTACCAACGTCTTAGGAGTATGTAACCGGAAAATGAGCTTTGTTTATGTACTTTAGTGGATGGGAGGGATCGTCATCTGATTCAAGAATACTTCGAGATGCAGTCACTCGTTGTAATAGTCTCAAGATACCACACGGTAATTCAGCCACTGTTAGATTTAGACATATAGCTTTTGTTTACAGTAGTTAAGCTTACGATGTTTGTATTACTTGTTTATAGCTAATTAGTATTTAGTTGACGTTGGTTACACCAGTGGTTCTGGATTTCTAGCACCGTATAGAGGCACTCGATATCATGTTAGAGAGTGGGCCCAAGGAACACGTGTACCTCGCAATTATCAGGAGTATTTTAATAGGAAGTGTAACACCCTACCACACGGAGTCTTATGCTTAAGTCATAAAGCTGCGGTGGCAAGGTATTACGACAAGTAAAAGTAAAAGTATATATATGATAATAGTAGTTGAAAGGAATTTATACCGAGGAGCCTGTGAAGAAAAGTTTAAAGCAAAAATCGTAATGCTCACGTAAACGGGAAACTTGCGTGTGAAGAAAACTAAGTTTCATAAGTATAATAAACAAAAAGTAGGAATAGAGGGTCAAAAATACAAAATAACAAGCTCTTAACTCAGCCTGCAAAGCTAAGACTGGCCGGAGAATATTTACATACATAATATACAACCTTAAGCCCAAAGGAACATGTTTAAAAGCCCTAGTTCTCCATAAGACCTCTAGGAGGTACAATAGCAGAATAGTAATATACACATGAGGAGAGTCTAATACATATATATATATATATATATGAAAAGTAGGGCTCCAAAATATTTCTCTTCACTGCAGAAATCCAAACGCCTAGCGAGGTGCCTCTCGACCTACATCTAAAAATAACAACACAGTATGGGATGAGAACCGGAGGTTCTCAGCATGGTAAATATGCCACGCATATAAGATATAAGGTCCTGGGAATGCCAGAGGCAATCTTAGAACGCCGACACTTAGATATAAAACTTAAGGAACTAAAAACAGAAGCTATAAATCAAGGTGGTCATTCTAGGGATTTCTAACTTAACCAAGTTTAAATCTTAACTAAGTCCCTAACTTCTCTGCCTTTCCTCCGTTTCTCCATATCCGATAATTCGCATGAACAAACAAACAGACAAGGCAAGCACAGGTAGAAAACAAGTAATTCAAGTAGCAATTACAACAGTTAGAAGAATATAATCAATTAGGCATTCCCAATTAATGCACAAGCAAGCAGTTCAAACAATATGCATATGATGTATGTCTGTCCTATGGATGTTGATATCAATTGTTGGTTACGTAGCCAGCCCAACATGTCCTCAAGCTCAACACTCACCATGGGGGAGAATCCCCAAGCTGACATGGGAGAGACAACACCCCAAGCTCAAAAATATCCATGAAAAAAGTCTCAAGCTGACATGGGGAGAAGAGACAATACCTCAAGCTCAAAGATTAACATGGGGAGACGACACCCCAAACTGACATGAGGGAGAGAACACCCCAAGAAAATAAGATATATTCTTAACCAAATAAGATAGATTCATCTTTATAAATAATTTTATATTTATACTTTATCATTCTTTTTAAATACTAGGGAGTAGGGACAAGTTTTAAGTTTTTTATAAAATTAATCAAACCAATTTAATTTTTAGAAATTGGTGATAATAAATTCATAATCTTATTCAAAGAAAAATATAATAACTCCTATAATGGTACAAAATCATTTATTAAAATTATATATATTCACTACTGGAATATAAGATTTCAAAATACTTATTCATATACTTCAGGCGATATGAACATTGAGATTTATTCACTTTATGGAATAATCTTTTGATATATTCCTTTGATGAAATATACAAATATAAGATCAATTGTAATTTTGAATTATAATGACACAATCACTTCAAGGAACAATTATCTTTTAATTCCATATGTCTTTGTTATGACAAATGGTAACATCATTATTCACTTTGCTTGATGAGCAATAAAATCATTATTCTTATAACTGCTTCTAGCAGATTAAAGGATTGTCATTATCTATAGTGATAAATTTGCGTGCAATCCTACAAGGATGCAAATTTTCATTATTAAATGGCATCTTGAGGATCTATTAGTTCACAATAAATTTTCGTAATCCTACCGGGATTGTCGTTTTAGAGGAAAAACAACCATTTGTACCCATGAACTTTACGAACGCTGATAAAATACTCATTAAAGAAGAAAACTAACGTTGTATTCATCAAAGATGGATTTCGTACGACAAAAGTACCCAAATCCTAAATTTATGTTGACTTTTTAATAAAATTCCAGAATTACTCCCACCATTATCTTCAACATCAACTCCCAACTATCTCTTTTTTCCCACTCAAACTTTCACATCCCTCCATTAGTACCACCTTAACTACCTTCTTTTTTCTCTGCTACTTCACCACCGCTACCATGATGCATTTCCATCTTCATGAACCATATCCAAGAAACTTGATCACCGACTCAACCTCTCCAACCGGATCCCTCTCCCCCTTTCTCTCCCCCTCTTCCCCAAACCCCGCGTCATCTTCGTCACGGTCAATGCCACGCACCTCCGTTGTCGTTGTGGTTATCGAAGTCATTCTCTGACTTGACAAGTATCCTAACATAGATATGATTGGAGATTTCTGAGAGAATTTGAACAATGAATACACTCAATTGGTTTAATTTGGGTATAGACAAAAACAAATAAATTATTAGTTACAGGAGATTTGTTCAAGTTCGTTAATTATATAATAAATTTGTAATTTATACTGTTGTATATATAGGACCTTTCTCCATGGAGTCCGTGAGCTTGAAGTGGACCTAGGAGGAGTTGAATCGCACCACAGGAAGGGACCTTGCGCGTTGGATCTCAGTTCAGTCTCGCTTCCAGAGCTTCTCCATCTTGTGGCGGCATTAGACGGGGTCTTGGCCGAAGAGGCATTGCGGTATCTCTGTGCAACGGCGTTGCTGGAGCTTGAATCCGGTGGCTTTAAACTCTGAACTTGCCACTGTGCCAAGGTATAGGTGATTTGTGCATGGGCTTGAGGCGGCGCTAGGACCGCCGCGGAGTTTGGGTGGCTGCAGTTGAAGGTGGTAGCGTTGTGTGGGAACGGATGGATTGCCTGGTTACCTTGTTGTCGTCTTTGTCATCGTCAGCGTGGAAAGATGACGGCAGTGGTAGTTAGTGGAGTAGTAGAGAATAGAGGGTGGTTAAGGTAGTGGCAATGGAGGTGTTTGAGATTTGAGAAAGAAGAAAGGAAGGGTTGAAGATAAAGGATGGGGTAATTCTAGAATTTTATTAAAAAGTCAACATAAATTTAGGATTTGGGTACTTTTGTCGTGCGGAATCCATCTTTAATGGATACAACGTTAGTTTTCTTCTTTAATGGATATTTTTGTCAGCATTCGTAAAATTCATAGGTACAAATGGTTGTTTTTTCTCGTTTTAGATATTCGAAAGAAGCACTTCTTATAGGTGATAATAATGTCTTTCTTTTGATCTCTTTCAAAGATCCGTAGGATCTTTTAAAACAAGATACTTGCTTTTATTGAACCATATTTTTTTAAACAAAATTATTAATCAAAGAACAATTCTTTTTTTATGTAGAAGGTCAGATAATACTGCAACCACAAAGCATACTCAAAGTTGAACATTTTATCCAATGAATTATATGTAATTCTTCAGGGATCAATATTACAATAATGTCTTTAGGACATACTTATTAATATAATATTATAAGACTTATAGTTTTGCATTAATGGTAATTTCAGACCCATTTAATCAATATGAATTTGAACTTTCAATATTGATGATAAAAATTTCTTTTATTAATATATTAAGAGTTACAAATTAAAAATAAAAAAATTTGACATAATTAAAATTTATTACTATTAATCTTCTCTTGCTTAAATTTGATAAGAGCTTCGTACTGATAATGTGTTGTAAAATAAATAAAAAAGGGAAAATAAATATAAAATAAAGTGAAAATAGAGGATTCTAGTATATATTAATATTTACTAATATTATTATCTTAATATAATAGAAATTATTTATATATATATTCACTAATTATATGTTGCAGCGTAGAAAGAGAGGGAAGGAATGTTTGTTGTTTGTGTAAGTCATTTGCCTCATACCATATTTTTATTTATATACGCACAAAGTTACACTTCCAAACTCAATTAACTTTAATCTTGTCTTGATAAACTTAACTTCACTATTGAAAAAATTAGTCGCCTAAGTCATTAAATGGGCATCCATCTATATTACAACACTAACCAAAATTATCAACTGAACCCGATCAAATCAGTCAGACTACTTATTGGTTCAACTAATGGGTTATTAATTGAACTGGTTGACCCGATTTCACTTAAATAAAAATATAAAATAGATAAAATTTAAATTTAAAATACATGTTTTCGCTAATATATTAACGACAATTAAGTCTTAATTTCAAAAAAAAAAACTAATACAAAAATAAACATAAAATTAGTTAGTACTATAATAGTATCTATTAAAACTAATAGTGGCCCTGTCTGATGCGCGGATGCTGTAACAATCCTTAAAATTGAATTTGTAGTAAAAGTAAAAACTAAATATTAAAAAAATATTTTATAGAATTGGAAAAATATTAAAGGATAACAATTCCAATTTACAAATATGCATTTGATATATTTTGATAATATACTATAGTTTATAAATTTAGATAGCATGTCTAATTAAAATTAAAATACAAAGTGAGTTACAAATTAACATAAAGAAAATTCTTTCTTTTTTTGTGTCTTACTCAAATATCTGAAATTCTCAAATTTCTGAAATTCTCAAATGTTGACATTATTAACTCTTCTCCCTGTCCCACAAAGACTTCTGAGAATTTGTTAGTTAAACTATTAAAGAAGAAACAAAATAAATAAAAAACAAAATTTATTTTTATAATTGACTTACTTGGACAAACTTTAAAATGGTCCTGAGATTGGCGTTATGTACTAAAATCGTTCTTGAGATTCTAAGTGCACCAATTACGTTCTTGAGATTGAAAAAAATGCACCATATTAGTTTTTAACATATTTTTCATTAACGATGTGATGACATAGCATGATGACGTGGACTGTAAGTGACACGTGTCACTTCATAATTTGGCCACGTGTAATGGTATGATGATGTGGTGACCAGTGACACGTGGCATGCTGACGTGGATAGTTGTGCCACATATCACAATGTTATTTGGCCACGTATCCGTTTGTGCCACGTGTTGCAACAGTATTCGTCCACGTGTCATCCATTATGTCATCGTTGTATATGCGCCAAATTAGTCCCTCATTTTGCATTAAGTAACTCATTTTAGTCCCTGAAATTGGATGTCGTGCACCAAACTAGTCCCTTCACCAATTTTTTCACATTTTTTTAAATTTAAAATTTTAATATTTTGGATACACTAATTTCAATTCTATTTTTTCATATATCATTTAAATACAAGTGCTTTCATAAAAATTTTTAAGATTTTAGTTTTAATTATATAATTTTTTTTAATAATTTAACATTGGTAAATTTTGTAATATATAAGTATGTTATTATAAAAAAAAATAATTATATGATTGATTAGACACATTTTTTTCATAAAAAAATATGTGTTTTTAACAAGAAATTAATAATTAAAATAAATATTTTTTTATGAAATACACGTTTTCGTTATGTGTAAATGAGCTAGATTGAAGGCACTTCAAGCATCCTCACTACCATCTTTGACCTCTGCAGTCTAGACGAAAGAGGTCGGAGATGGTAATGATGGAAGCTTGAAATGCCTTCACGTCAACTCCAAGACGGCGGTTGTTAGGGGTATCCGCAAGAAAAATTTTTTTTATAAAAGTATTGAAAGAGGTCGGAGATGGTAGTGAATGTGCTTGAAAAGCCTTCACATCAACTCCAAGTCGGCGGTTAGGGTATTTGCAAGAGAAAAAATATTTTATAAAAACACTTTTATTTGAAGAACATGTGAAAAAATAGAATTGAAATTAATGCATTAAAAAATATTGAGAATTTTGAATTTATAGAAAAAATGGGAAAAAACTGGTGAAGGGACTAGTTTGGTGCACGACATTCAATTTCAGGGACTAAAATGAGTCACTTAATATAAAGTGAGGGACTAATTTGGTGCATATACAACGATGACATAATGGATGACACATGGACGAATACTGTTGCGACACGTGGCACAAATGAACACATGGCCAAATAGTATTGTGACACGTGGCACAACTATCCACGTCAGCATGCCACGTGTCACTGATAACCACATCATCATACCATTACATTTGGCTAAATCATGAAGTGACACGTGTCACTTATAATTCACGTCATCATGCCATGTCATCACGTCGTTAATGAAAAATAGGTTAGGGACTAATATGGTGCACTTTTTTCAATCTCAGGAATATAATTGGTGCAATTGAAATCTCAGGAACGATTTTAGTGCATGACGTCAATCTCAGAGACCATTTTGGAGTTTAACTCATAGTTATAGACATAATTGCAGAATGATCAATTATATAATTTATGTCTTCTCTCAAATCAATAACCAATTATATCATTAAAATTATTCTCATTTAATACAAAGTTTCTTATAAATATATTATCCTAATATGTTTCGTTCAATATAGACAAACTATTCAATGATTATAATTCATCATTTACAAAGCTATTATCACCAACATACATTATATTATTTTTTTGTTGCTACGTGCTATTTAAAACACATGTGGAATTAATGATATTTTTTACTTGAAATAAGTATCATCTTTTCTATTCTTTACAATAGAACAAACTCTTCCAAAAAATTATCCGATAGAGATTTCAAAAATATTTCAAGAATCAACATAAAAACCTATACAATTATATTATACAATTAACTTCTAAATTGTATGCAATCTATAAAAACCATCACATTTATCACCGTTGTCAACTATAGTAATTCTAAACCAACCATCATCAACTTAAATTCATTATATTTTTTATGAGTAAATAGTTATTTCTGATCATAAAATATTCAAACACGGACAAAATCGATCATGAAATAACAAAATTAAAGTTGTACCCATAAAAGATCGGCTTCCTATGACAAAGTTATCCAAATTCTAAAAAACTACCCAAAAATTCCAAATTACCCTTCCCTCACCCATCATCATCATCACATTACTCTCTCTTTCTCTCCCCCTTCTCTCTCAACACAGGCTTGCCGCTCCAATCCCCCTTCATCTCCTTCCGTTCACTACCGTTATCTTCGAGCCCCTCTCTGCATGTGCCCACCTTCACCACCGCTATCTTTGAAATCGATGAGCAACAAATTCCAATTTTTCCGATTCGAGCTATTCACACAACCTCCAGTGGCGATCCAAGCTTGCTTTGCAACCTTGTTAAGCTTGAAGAAGTCGGGTCAAGTCGGTTGGTATTCAGGTTTTGCAAGTGGGATTGGGAATGCATCGCTGAGGAAGGCGAAGGGGTGGATTTTTCAGCGCTGGAGACAGCGGCGAGTCTGAATGCGAGTGGGTTGAATAGGATCACCCCAGCCGGTCCTCTGTAATTAGCGCCAATCACCTCCACACCAACGTCAATTGAATGCTTCAATGCAAGCTCTGATGATAGAACTGGAGAGAAACAAAAATCCCCAAAATCAGCACCAAAAACAAAATTGACACCATAACTCGAACAAAAATGAAGACGAGGATGAGTTTACTCTACCACACTAATCCTAATCTTTGAGAATCAGGGTCTCTCCTTCGACGAGGACAAGTTCACTCTCTATCGCGCTACTTGCTTATGTCGGTCCGGTGGGGGTTGATGACGACGGCCATCGAAGGGAACCTTAGCCGGAGCTCTGATCGATTCTCTCTCTAGTTGAAGCTTTGCGATGAGAAGGATACATCTGCTGCTTGATTACGTTGGGGATGAAGCCCTTCTGATGGTGTTTTTTGTTGCTGCAATTGTGGAATGATGAGAGATTAGGTTTTGAACGCTCAATAGGACCAAGGATTAGAACTACTACTATGGCCAACGCTGGTAACTGTGACTTCTCTTTGCTGCAAAATGTGTGGTATATGCAGCTAGGGCACAGCCACAGCTCTGGAAGTGATGATCATGATGATGGGAGAGGGAAGGGTAATTTGAGATTTTTGGGTAGCTTTTTAGGGTTTGGATAGTTTTGTCGTACATAGCTGATCTTTCATGGTACAACTTTAATTTTATTATTTCATGGTCAGTTTTATCAGCGTCTGAATTTTTTATGGTAAAAAATGACTATTTACTCTATTTTTTATGGTTAAAGAGATATTCAAGTAAAAATAAAAATATTATCAAAATCTAATTAACTCTAAAATCAATAATAAGTAATCGAAGTTCTCTTTCAAGACACCTCTACTTGCTGAAGCCTTCATTTCAACTATCAATCCTGAAAGTCCAGTTCGCTCACTTGCCACCCTCAAAACACCAATAAAATCCCATGTAGGAGGAGCATTTTGAAGTTCCTTCATAGAAATGAGAGGATTTCTTTTTTTGAGCTGAAAATCAAACATTACTCAGCATTAAAGTAGTTTCTTTCAGAATATAAATATACATAAATCGAGAAATAAAGCAAATCATTAACCATGTAAAACTTCTATAACATTGTTCCACACAATCTCTTCCAAACTGTTACGGGACGGACTACCCTCACACCATAGACCAAAACCATAAAATTCAACAAACAAATGTACCCCAAAACCAATGACATCGGCTTGACAATTCTCAGGTTACTTTTTGTCGGATCAATGTTGCATCTGTAAAAAAAACTGACTACCTCATAATCTCCTACATCATGGTTGCCAATTCCTATGAAGCTACAAAAAAAAACGTTGAGTACCGTCAAATTTACCGGCAGAATAAATCCAACGGTATAAACCTTGCCAGTAATTATTTACTAGCGAATTTTTTCGTCTATCGCTAATTACCATCGAAATATTTCCACTGGTAATTTTTACCGTTGGATTTTTTTCCGGTAATATATTATTAATTAATAATTAAATTAATAACTATAGGAGAATTTTACCGACGGTAAACTTAAATTTTAATTTTTTTTTAAAAAAATTGTTTAAAATTAATATATAATTTTAAATATTTAAATTCAATAATTTCTAAACTAATAATTCAGAAAATACAACACTGAACTAATTAACTCAGAAAATAATTAATTCAGATAGTAATAAATTTAGAAAATTGACAACAATAAACAATAAGTCAATAAAATGTTTAATGGCCTCAATAATAAATCATACAATTAATAGCAATCAACTAATTAACTCAAAAAATAATTATAAAAAGAAAAAAAAACGTAATTCATGCATATTCAACAAGACTTCGAAACTTGAGGGTAATAAAGATCAAACATTCACGCTAACTTGGCAACCTAAACTCTAGCAATACTTATGTGGAAATGAGATTGGAAAAGATTGGTTTTCAAACTATCTAGTTACAAGCTAATCAACCTTAGAACGCAGCACAAGAAAGTTCTCCTACCATAACAAATTTAGAGATGATATCAGAATCTCAAAATGGAGAACGAAGGAGGTTTTGGATTTTCTTCTAAGACGATGACAGAATCAGGGGTTACATTTCAATCTTTCTTACTAATAGTAACAAAACAGTATAATCAAATTCAAGCTGCAAAAAGTATGCATATAAACAATTTCTACTATACTTGAAAAAGGTAACAAACAACTAGCTGACTCTACTGTACTTTATTTCCAATTCCATTTACGTCAACAGCAAAACTGCTGTAGATTTGACAACTAAGATTCTTTCAATACCTTACACCAATTTAGGGAGCAGGTGCTTCAGTGCTTAAGGGCACATTCTCAGGTACTGGTGTAGTGGGAGGAGTATATATGCGTGCTTTCTTGAGAATTTCAGCAACAATCCAATGTTTGTGCTTGCTCAAAGGCCTAGAAGGATCCAGTCGAACCTGAAAGAACAACAGCAAAAGAGATCGCTTACTAAATGTTCTTAAAAAAACTAGAGGGCATATTAACATTTAACCATCAAGTGATAAGAATAATACAACTACCAAGCCTTATTTCACTAAGAGAGATTAGCTATATAGATCAAATATCATTATAATATCCTATCATAAACCATGTCTAAAGTTAAAATACTAAAATCTCAAGCTACAAAGACAATACTAATAACTAAATTCAATATTTTAAGAAATAAACAAGGACTGCAAATTAGATGGATAAGTTGAAAGTTGTTACTAACTCGATCACCAATGTTACAATGATTGTGCTCGTCGTGTGCCATAAATTTAGAAGTTCGTTTGATGTAACGGTTGTACACTTTGTGGTGGAATAGCCTGTCCACTGCCACCACCACTGACTTCTGCATCTTATTGGAAACCACCATTCCTACGACTTGCTTCATCGTTCTAACCCAACCTACACAATCTCTAAGCCAGATTCCGATGTACAACAACTACAACACAATAAAAAAACAAAATATATAAATAATGAATGCCAAAAGTACATTTTGGGAACAATAACCAAGGACAGAAATTCCGGTGGATCAGGGCATGTTTTCATTACAATCACCACCCCTAATTTCCATAGCATAGTCGTTTCATTTATGCCTAAAATTTAAAATTGTTGAATTTATTCCGTTCAAATAACATAGTTTCATGTTAATTTCAAATATAAGTAAAAGGCATATTAGTAACACAATAGCAAAGAGGCCTTGATTGCACATAAAAACCTAACAAAGAAGAAGATGAAGAAAGCACTCTAAGTTTCTAAGTATTCAGCTCAATTGATGCATTTTAACAAACAGGTAAATGTCGAGGCTGTGACCAAAACAATCTCACTCGTTTTGTTCTGTGATTCTTATAAGTCTTAGGGGTGTACATAGCCCGGCCCGGCCCCAAACACTTTAGGGGCTAATTTAGTGTGATTTCATTGGGTCTAGGGCCAGGTAAGGGTCTCAAAAATAGATCCGGTCATTATTTCGGGTCGGGTCCGTGCCATAGCTCAGGTCACCCAAACTCGGCCCGGTGGCCTGGTCATCATACACAATTAATATTTTGTGTTATTAGTGATGGATGATGGCTATTCTTATGTGGAATTTAAATATTTTTAAATCTTATGCACAAGGGAAGAAGATCAAAACTTTGACTACTATCGAAGGATTCGAGACTTCGAGGTAAAAGAGGCTCTAAAGCAGATGAAAAATGGTAGGGCAGTAGGACCTGATAATATTCCGATTGAGGTTTGGAAGGGTCTTGGAGAAAAAGGCATCAACTGGTTAACCATGCTTTTTAATGAGATTTTAAGGTCAAAGAAGATGCCTGATGAGTGGAGAAAGAGCACCTTGGTACCTATCTACAAGAATAAGGGGGATATACAAAGTTGCGGAAACTATAGAGGGATTAAGCTTATGAGTCATACTATGAAGTTATGGGAAAGAGTGATAGAACGGAGGTTGAGAAAAGAGATACAAGTAACAGAGAACCAATTTGGATTTATGTCAGGCAGATCTACCACTGAAGCGATATACCTATTAAGAAGGATGATGGAGATGTATCGTAGTAATAAAAGGGATCTACATATGGTGTTTATTGATTTGGAAAAAGCGTATGATAGGGTACCAAGGGAGGTCTTATGGAAGGTTTTAGAAAAGAGGAGAGTAAGGATCGCATATATTCGGGCAATTAAAGACATGTATGATGGGGCCACAACTAGTGTGAAGACTCAAGGTGGTGTGACAGAGGAATTTCCTATTGGTATAGGATTACACCAGGGATCATCCTTAAGTCCATACCTTTTCACATTAGTCTTGGAAGTACTCACAGAGCATATCCAAGAGCCTGTGCCATGGTGCATGCTTTTTGCCGATGATATCGTCCTTATGGGAGAGTCAAGGGAAGACCTAAATAAGAAGTTGGAGTTATGGAGTGAAGCTCTAGAAGTGTATGGTCTGTGCATAAGCCGTAGCAAGACGGAATATATGGAATGTAAGTTCAGTCTGAGAAGGGAAAACCCCAATATAGAGGTGAAGATTGGAGAAAACATCCTACGAAAAGTTAAAAGTTTTAAGTATCTTGGGTGCATCATACAGGATAATGGAGAGATTGAACAGGATGTAAATTATAGGATCCAAGCAGGTTGGTCAAAATGGCGGAGTGCATCTGGTTTTATATGCGACAAAAAAGTGCCTTTAAAACTTAAAGGTAAATTCTATCGCACCGCTATAAGACCGGCTATGCTGTATGGTACGGAGTGTTGGGCGGCTAAAGGGGAGCACGAACATAAGCTGAGTGTGGCAGAGATGAAGATGTTGAGATGGATGAGTGGTCATACGCGATTGGATAAAATAAGGAATGAAGATATAAGGGAGAGAGTTGGAGTAGCACCCATTGTAGAAAAGATGGTTGAATCGCGTCTCAGGTGGTTTGGACATGTGAGAAGAAGACCGATAGAACATCCAGTCAGGAGGGTGTATGAGATGGAAGATGGACAAAGGGCAAAAGGCAGAGGAAGACCTAAGAAGACCATCCATGAGGTGGTCAAACGAGATCTACATGTAAACGGTCTCTCTGTAGACATGATACATGACAGAGCACAATGGCGTCGTTTGATTCATGTAGCCGACCCCACTTAGTGGGACAAGGCTTTGTTGTTGTTGTTGTTGTTGTTAATATTTTGTGTTATTAGTCATTATAAGATTATAAGTTAATGTTTTATGTTTAAAATGCATAAGACTTTAGATTAATGCATAATATTGTGTTATTTGTATTGATTTAAATATTTGGTGTTATTAGACAATATTAATATTGATTATGGTTATGCTTTAATTTTAGAAAATGGTTGGTTCTTGTTATATTTTTTTAAGTAAATTTTACTATGTGAATTGTGAAATAATGATTGGAGATTATGTGATTTTTACATACTAAAGACCCAGTTTTCATCCAGTTTTTACCGGATTTTCACCCGGCCCGAAGGCGCGTAGGTTTCATCAGGTCTAGGATCGGGTTAGGGTCTAAAAATTGGATCCGGTCTATATTTCGGGCCGGATCTGGGTTAAGCCAAACCCGGTGTGGCCCGGCCCATGTACACCTAAGTCTCATGCTAAGTACGTTTTAGAATTACATAAAATCGTTAAAACCCAAAGGTTTAGAGATTTTTCTTAATCACTCAAATAGTAGAGTGGTTCTCAATCTCCCCCACGTAAGTATTTATCTACATATGTACGTACGTACAATTGGAGAAAATACGAGAGTGGAGCTTACTGAGATAAATGGGAAGATATTGGTAGAGACAAAGGGGGCGCGGGCAGCGACTGAGGGCAACAACTGGCAGTCGACTGGCGGCGACACTTACGAGAGAGGGAGACTGCTGCACTAATTGCTTCAGAGTGTATTTTATTTTAATTTAATCTTTTATTTTTTTGATAAAGATTTTTTTTTTTAGGTAAAACTTGATCTTTAAAAAACAAAAGGAATACTAGTAACTAATACCATTTCTAACTCTTCTTGATATGATTCTCATCATTTTCAAACTCAAAATTCAATTACACAAAAAAACCAACCACATCAACCTCAACCCTAGTCAGAATTCTCAAAACCCCCAAATTGATTTGTACTTTTCAAACATTTAATACATCAGCAGGACGTTGTTGGTGGTGGCCAACAACGTCTTGCTGATGACCAAAACGCAGCAGTGCACTAATTCGAATTACTGGTGGTTTGGACGATAATGATCGCACCAATTTATTTTTTTTCTCCAATTATTATCAGCGAATTTACCATTAAAAAACCGAATTCGACGGTAATCTTTTTTATCCTACGAATTTATTGCCAAATCCGCCGATAAATCCACTTCTAACGTTCGACGCTAAATCTGATGGTAAATGCGACGGTATTCAACGTTTTTGTTGTAGTGTATTATCTAATCAATTCACAGAACCAACCCAACCAGAGTAGGGATGGCAAAACTCCTCGAAGTGCGGCAATCCCCGTAGGGACTGCCCCAAATGGGGACCCAAAGACGGAAAATTTTTTCCGCGGAGATAGGGATGGGAGCCGAAATTCTCCCGAGGCAGACGTGGGGACTTGAGCGGGAATCCCCGCCCCGTCCCCGCTAATCTCCGAATTATTAAATTTACTTAAATACCCTTAATAATTTATTTCTTAAATTTTTTAGTCACACACACACACACATATATTGAAAAACCTAACCCTAATTTCAAAAGTGTCTTCCCTTATTTCCATAATACTAACATTGTGTTGTCTCACTCCCCAGTCACCCCCAGAAGGCCAGAAATCGCAAATCCGAATCTCCCATAGCGTCACAACTATACACATCGCCACTCCTGCTTAGTGTTCATCGTGTCGTCACCCTCTCGCTGCCCCACCTTCCCCGTTGCCATTTCTAAACTGGAGCATATTCCAATCAATCATTATATAAATCAATATATATACATATCTCTAAAAAAACAACAATCAATATAGAATAAATCAAGAATAAATAGCCATTTTGGCAATCGAAAGATTCTAATCTTAACAAAATGGACCATAATATTTTCTTTTAACAAAATGAATCCCAAAATATATACTCCGTTTGACAAAACGACCCAAATGTTAAGTCAACAGTTAATTTATCCAATCAATTGTTAAATTTTTATGAAATTACTAAATTACCCTTTTTTGGTTAAATCACAAATATGTTTTCATTCCCTCTCTCCTCTCTCCAAATATATGATGACCTCACCGAGGTTGTGGAACTGGCTGTCGGAGAGCTCCTTGGTGTAGCAGATAAGCTCGGATTTAACGTGGGACTCGCCGATGCGGAGGCAATCCTTTACTTCTAGGACAATGGCTTCCACCAGGTTTGTGTTCTGCTGCATATCTCCATGCTTCACTGCGAAGAATTTGGGGTGTGTAAAAACTACGCTCTCAAACTTTATGAAGGATTGGGAGGCGGAGGAGGAGGCGAATAGGTCTTCGCTACCACAATAGAAGAAGAAAACAGTGGAGTGATGGGTGAAGGACTCCTTCAAGTACACATGGATGAAGCCATTTACATTGGCTTGTGGATAGTCAGAATCAGAATTGGAAGGAAGGGAAAATGAAAAGGAGCAAGGGAAGCTGATGATCAAGTGATGGGATGATGGAAACGTGATGAAGTAAGGGCAGGAAAATGGAAAAGGAGATGGAGTAGGGGTGATGCAGATAAGATGGATTGAGACAAGAAAGAGGATGTAGCGGGGGTGATGATAGTGAAGGGTAAATTAATAACTTTATAAAAAAATTAACAATTGATTGAGTAAATTAGCTGTTGACTTGATGTCAGTGTCATTTTGTCAAACGAATCACATATTTGGGGGTTCATTTTGTCAAAAGAAAATATTAGAGTCTGTTTTGTCAAAATCAAAATATTTTAGGTGCCAAAATGGCTATTCACTCATAAATCAATATAGAATAAACAGCAACAATCAACCCCTAAATAGATAACTTGTTCGTTCATTGTATAATGATGTATTAGAACTTATAACATTGAAAATAGAAGAGCAACTTTTCTAGAATCAAATGAAGCTGCACGCTTATATCTTCTCCAACTGTTACTTGGTAAATCATGTGACTTCTCACTGGTGGACAATACAAGCACACAAACACACTTGGTGGCTTAAACATCACAAAAAGGACCAAGATAAAAACATGGAAACTATGTGTTATCAAACTATGAAGGCTTCTCAATGCGATTAATCAGGAAATGCATAAGGATTATATGCAACTTATACTTTTCCTCATGTTCAGATCAACCAAGTGTAATTATCAGAGTCTTTAATATGTTTGATTAAATGCAAATGGAACGATGCAAAACCAACCTATCCATATTTACCACCTTGCAAAAGTTAAATATATGGTTAATCAATACTCTAGAGTACATGTCAGTATCATCCAGATCCAATCAGTCAAGTACACGTTTCAATAATAAAAAGCTCACCTCAACAGAGAAGAGAAGCCACGGGATCACAGCTGACGGCACGCAGAGAAGCGAGCTCACGCCAAAGCACAGCAGTGAAGGCAACCCACTGCGGAGGAGGACGACACGAGGACCACGGCGAGAGGCTCGGCAACGAGGCGGCGATAGTGCAGTGGCGGTGAAAGCTCTGTGAGCTGCGGCTAACGTTCTGCCGTTCAGTTCAACTGAGAGAGAGAGTGAAAATGAAGCTCTGCCTCTCTTCCTTCGATCAATTAGTGAATTAGATTTTTTTTTTAAAATTACAAATTCGAACCGGTCCAGGTTTTTCAAACCTGCCAGCTCACCGATTTTCACAAAAATCGGCCAGTTCAAACTTATTTTTACCAATTCTATTTCTTATCCGGTCCAATGTCCAATCCAGTCCGATTTTGAGATCGGATCACCGATTTTTCAGTCCGATCACCTGAGTCGGACACCTGAGTCGGTCCGGTTTTTATGTTTAATGGTGCCAACTAGGTGCCCAATTCTCTATTGAATTTTGATCTAATTATTCAAAACATGGTTAATATTCGATCTAAAAATAATCATAATTTAATATATTCATTAGAGTTAAAATTTCTACAATACGAAAAAAAAAAGGTTAAAATTTCAAGCTGAATAAACACCAACCTATTAATTAATGACTCCATGGCTAAGAAAAATTAATTTTTAGTAGGATAACTTAAACGTATTTCGGTCTCGTTATATATTCAAGCGTTTTTATTAATTGAGTCTAATTAAATTGGTCAAAACTTAATAAAAATTACTCACATAATGTATATGTGAATTATACATTTTTTTTTGTTCCTCTTTTTTCCCATGTTTCTTACTCATGATCACTTTTTAATTGTTGTTATTATTGCTGTGTTTTTTTTTTCTCTTTTTTCTATTGCTACTTGTGATTATTGCAATATTTTTTAGTTTTTTTTTTTATTCTTGTTAAAAGGATGAAACAAAAGAAAAATTATGAGAAGGTAAAATAATAACAAAAAGACGAAGAGAAAGAAAGATGATGATGACGAACAAGAAGAGAAGAAAATTTTAAATTGTGCAAAATTTATCAAAAAATACTAAAAATTTTTAATTGTGACACATGAAGTTTCTTAATTTTGACACCGAAATGTTTTAACTGCAATATAGATTCTTATTAAAAGAGTGAAACAAGAAAAATTATGAGAATGTAAAACAAAGAGGAATAAGAGTTTTGAATTGTGTAGAATTTATTAAAAAAATAATACCAAAACTTTTTTAACTGTAATGCAAGTTCTTGTTAATTAAGAGGGTGACAAGAAGAATTATAAGAACATAAAACAAGAAATATGATGATAATGAGGAGGAGGAGGTAAAACAAGAAATATGATGAGGAGGAGGAAGAAGAGGAAGAGGAGTTGTTTTGAATTATACAAAATTTATTAAAAAAAATAATACCAAAATTTTTTAATCATGATATTGTAAGTTTCTTAATTTTGACACTAAAATTACTTATCCGTGACACAAAAAATTTTTTAACTAAATAAAAATTATCAGAAAACTTTTTAACTTGTGATCCTTTGAAAATTTTGTGTTATTCACCAAAAATTTCTATTATTTTCAACTAAATGATGTGCTTTCTTATTATTGAACTCATATATAAGAGGTTTAGCTAATTTTATGTCATTTATTACAAATTAATTATTTTTTTGTTACAAAACAAATTTAAATGTATTTTGTTAATTGAGTAAGTGATGATTTTGGACTTGTAGTTTTTTAAAGATTTTTTGTATGATTTATTAAAAATTTCAGTATCATGTCAATAGATTTTTTGTATCACTAGCTAAAAATTATTGTGTCACTTTTATTATCATCAAACTCATTATGTGACATTGAACTAAGAAGAATACGATGATAAAGGATGAGGAAAAAAAAAAGAAAAAATCAAACGAAAAAAAAAATGGAGAAAGAAAAAAAAAGAGAAGGTGAATAAAAAAGAATGAGATAGTGATAATAATGATGCAGATAATAAAAGTGGGGAGGAAAAAAAAACAAAAATGAGAACAAAAATAAAAACGTGAAAAATATATATACATAAAATCATAAATTTGATTTGGTTGGATTTTGATTGTCTAGCATTTTTGTTTATTCAATATTAAATCGTATAAAGATTTAGATAAATAGTATTTAATTTTAAGGAAATTGATTGAATATTAAAAATGAAACTTTGATTTCTTTTTATTTTAAAAGATTTTGATTTAATTTATATTTCTACTCAAACCATTTGCTTTTAGTATTAAAATAAAGTTTTTTTTAGGTATTTGTTAACAATCTTTTTTTTTTTTTACCAAAGATAGGAGACTCGAACTCGCAACTTTTTAATTGAGTATGGAGAGACTGTACCATTTAAACTATTACTCATTGACATTTGTTAACAATCTTTGTGTATAATTATTTCGTTCAATCACATTGAGCCAATTTTCTTTTACCTGTATGAAACATCACATTAAAAATCTCAATCCATACTGACCTTATCATGTTTGTTTTCTCTTTCGACCACGACTTATTTCTCCAAAATAATTTAGTAAGAAAGATAATTGCAAAATTTGTTACATAACCATCCGTAGACTAGTAAAATAAACATTTAATATATCTATTATTTATATTATTTAATATTTATATTATTTACCTATATTTTTTCTAAAATTAAAAGTGATGATCATTTTAAAAGGTCACATATTTTTTACTTCTATAAGAATACGCCAATCTTTTTTACTAGCCATCTAGCTTTATTTGTGGGATATCTAATCTGATTCGATTGTACTCTAATTCACAACGAATTAATTTAAAGTGGTATAAGATTAACTTGTGGATAAAATTAGGTGCAGATTTATTCCTAATTCAATCGGATAAAGTTGGTAACACGATTCACAACAAATTGAATTGAAAATGATACATAATTGATCTTCGAATAGAATCAGGTGCAGGTTTAGATTAAATCCTACTTAAATTAATTTGTATTTTTAATATATTATAATATATAACTAAAAATTATTATATATGTATAGTAAAGTAAATGGAAGTATAATCCACGTATTCTCCTTTTTATAAATTTGTGAAACTATTAAGTCAATCACTTTAACATTCATGATTTTTTTTTTTATTTTCTTCTTCTATTCCATGACCATGTAATATTATTTTTTTATATATATCTTTTTATTTTTTTAAACTATTTTAGTTTATTAGAATTTTTAATTTATTTTATTGTATTTTTTTATCTTGCAAACTTTAAGATTTAAATTTTTTTAGTTTAAACGATTTTAATCATGTGATCAAGAAGTGGTTTAAGAGAATAAGTTTGAATTTAAACAACTTATTAAATGTAAATAAAATAAACATATTGAAATATAGTAAACAAAATTGTTAATTAAACATTTATTAATGAATATTAAAAGAGAAAAATAAATAACAAAAAGAATATATGAAATTTCACTTTTTATTCTATAGTGCAAAAATAATATAGAATATAATAAATCGTAATATTCTCATATATAAGAATAATTTTTTTTAAAGATCTTTATGTTTATTGTGTTTTATTTTAATTTTGTTAAAAAAATATTATTTAACTTTTAGGATAAATAAAAAGATATGACTTTTTATGTATTAACTAATGCAAAAATATTTATTATAGAGGAAATAATATTAGTTAATTTTAATTTTTAATTTTCAGAATAAATAAAAAGATGTGACCTTTTATGCACTAGATAATTCAAAAATATTATTATAAAAAAGTTAAAATATTCAAACTTAAAAAAATTAATAATAAAATTGAGAGATAGAGAGATTTTAAACTAGTTATAGAAAATCACCACTATCAACTATTAAATTTAAATAATATCAAGTGAGGATTCAAAAATAAACCAGAATGATGAATTTTAAAATTTTTTTATCTCTTTATGTAATGTTTCACTTTAAATAACCATTTTTTTATGGAGAGTTTTCAAATGACAAATAAAATAGTAAGAAGATTCACATTAGATTATAAAAATTAATGTCATCCTTATAGTATAATTACATAATTTCAAAATATGCAAAATAAAATAATAAAATATAATTTAATTAATGTGCACAATAAAGCAAACTTGAAACTTATATAGTAACAATCTAATGTGAAAAGTAATGACAACTTTCTGTCCTAATGTATTATATTAAATTGCGACTTACATATTTTTTATTCATTAAAATTATGCATGAAGATAAATAAATATTTTGAATATAAACTTTTATTTCTACTTCAAATTAAATACGATTGAAAAAATAAATAAATAAATTTAAGAATGTTTATAAATAGTTTAATTGAGTAAATAGTCAATTTTGACCATGAATGATTTAGTTGCTAACAAAACTGACCGTAAAAAATTGAAACTAAAATTGTATTCATGAAAGATAAATTTTGTTTGGCAAAAAAATTCAATCGTTAATTTTTTATTAATTGTGATAAAGAATGAATTAAAATATCCAAATTACCCCTATTTTATTATTTTCAATTTTTTTTTATTTTTCTAACACTATCATTGTTAAGCACCATAAAAAATTACGGCAGCCAACATTAAATCATAGTAGCGGCAACTCGAACCACCGCCACACACACACAAGAACCCACTCACACACCACCATCATCACGCGGAAACACACATAGACAAAAATCTACCCACACACCATTGTCGCCGTACACACGTACAGTGACAGATCCAAAAATTTTAAGTCGTAGGGATAAATATATAATACATAAAAATAAAAAAATACACAAACATATCAAAGTATATAAAAATAATTAACGTAGAAATATTAAATATTAAATAATTTATTATTTATTTATTATTAATATTAATATATTAATAAATAATAAAGTATTTATTAATTCAACTTTTTATAATAATAATAATAATAGTTCAGCATAAAACTCAAAAGAAATAAACTTCAACTAAATAAATTCATTAATTTATAATGTAATAGTAATGTTTTATTTTTTATTAAATTAAATTAATATATATTTTTATTTTATACTTTTAGATATAAATTAGAGTTTAATTTTGATGTACTAATAGTATAAAATATTTTATACAATTGTTCAATTACGTATGTTCTTTTGGATTATCATTTACACGATCGATGTAAAAGATAATTATTTTTTATGACATGACATTACGTAATTGATACACGTATAAATTTATTTACACTGATAATATATTAAAAATTAATTCTAAAAATTAAAAAATATATATATAAAATAAAGGAGTTAACTAACTTGTGTCCTAAAGAAACATATTAAGAGTATAATAATAAAAAATTTAAAATTTTAATATATTTAATACATTTAAAAATAAAAAAATTCAATAATTTAAGGTCAAATTTTTATTTTTATGGTGTTTTTAAAATGTGCTCTCATGTGTTTTCACGAGGTCCTATGGCCTTCAACAAGCAACTGACACTCTTTTTTAAGACCGGCTAATAAATAAACTCTCATTTCATCATATCACGGTCCCTTAAAATCAGGTCCAATTGCAATAATACCATCCAAGACAGGTTGAAAGTAAGGTGATTGAATTGTATTGAATGGAATACATGCATCAATGATCTATTTTGCAAGCCCCAACTTAATCTTGTGCACAACTTATTTACTGGCCAAGACACTTTTCAAAGTCGGTTGAGAGCCTAGCGTAGTCCTTCCCTTGAAATAACTTCCAATTGGAGTAGCAGCAATAGCTCTTCTCTTTCCTTTGTCTCCCATTGTTGCAGGAGCCGGAGGTTGTACAGGATTAGGTGCTTCACACTCTTCTTCCACTTGTGTTTCCACATCATAATAATTACTTGCAATTTTTCTTTTTTCTGCCTTATTTTTTTGTTTCCTCCAAAAGCCTTTTGAATTAAAGTTCAACATCTTCAGTCACTTTGTTACAAACTTTAATTTGTCTAGAAATTTTTGCAAGATGATATTTCATTCTATATATCCCCCCTCCATTGTAAGTATTCAAGCACAACATATATGTATATTGAGCCTTGTTATTTTTGTCATACTTTACTATAAAATATTGCCAAGTTAGATCAGATTTACCTCTTGAAGAACCAGTTTGAGAATCTTGAACAACATTATCTTGTGGCTGTGGGTTACTCTATGATTATTCCATTTGTAACATACAAACAATAACCTCAGCAACCAAAATCATGAATAAATAACAATAACCTCAGCAAACAATTGCTAAACCAGCAAGCAATAACCTCAGCAAACAATATCCTCGGCAACCAAAATCATGAATAAATAACAAATAAATCAGAAATAACAAATAACAAATAAATCAAAATAACCTCAGAAAATCAAAAATCAAAATTATGAATCCAGCAAATAAATAAATCATGAACAAATAACAAATAAATCAAAATCATGAATCCAGCAAACAAATAATTCAGAAATTCATAAACAGAAAATAAAAAATAACAAATAAATCTATTCCAGCAAACAATAACCTCAGAAATAACAGAATATTACTTATCGGCGGTGAGGAGGAAGGCGAGCAACGGCGACAACAGAGGAGGCGACACTGACGAACACAGATAAGGCGAGCTCGATGATGACAAGGACGCGGTGGGGACTACGGTGGTCAAACCCATCGCTGCGGGACGCGGTGGCTGCGGGCTGCTGTGGCAGCGGGCTGCGGTGGCTCCTCGATTGGTGGTGGTGGCTTCTATGGTTCTCAGAGAAGAGAGGAGACATGAGTTTGCGAAGATTGAAGAAGACGGGTTAATGGGAAGATTTAGGGTTTAGCACTTCGTTTAGCCTTTCTTTCCTTTTTTTTTAAAGGACAAAACGACGTCATTTAGACGATTTATTTTCGAACCGAAAATTCTCCAAAAAACTGGACGATTTTGTCAGTTCTTCGGTTAACTACCGATTCAACCGATTTTTTGCCATAAGGTCTATAGATTTATCTGGACCGGCTAGGTGACTGGTTCCCAGTTAACCCAATTAAACTAGCTGGTCCGATTCAGTTTTTAGAACTATGGTAAAATCCTTAAAATATTTTGGCATGAAATTTAATAGATAATTTTTTTAATGTAGAGACAATATAATTTTTTAATAGAGGCACATATATATTTATACATATGAAAAAGTATAGGGAACCAAGTGTCTAACCAGCCAAAAAGTGAACAACTCAATTAATTATAATTATTAATAATTAATTTTAAATTTTTAAATTCAAAATTTAAAAATTTTTAAACTGATTAAGTAAACCTAATTAAAGCTTATAAAAACCTTTCTCTTCTCTTCCACATTAACCTACCCACCTCTAAAAACTTCCACAAGAATTTGTGTCCACTCAATTCCAATCCAAATGCTATCTCATTCATTTGCTGCACAACTTGGAAACAAGCATTGACAAGCGTGCACACAGCGGGATCACTGAGCAAGATGGAAGCCCTGTGGTGCATTGTCCCAGCAAGAACCTGAAGAATCTTCATCATAACAGCGTCTTGAGACACCGGATCAGTTTTCTCGAGTCGGCAATCTGTGATGGCGGTAACAATGACTTTCATGGCTTCTCTGGCACCGGGAGTCCTTTCATTGAACACCTCGAACTTGAGGATCTTGAGGATGAAAGAGAGGGTGACGACTGTAGAAAGGAAAGAACGAAGGAGAGGAATTCTTAAAAAACTATGAAATTCTTAAAAAAATAAAGATATTCACATTTGCAATACAAAAACATTCAAAAAATATATAAAAGAACATCCATTTAGTATGAAAAAGAAACATTCTGATACTTAGCAGAAGAAACATCCATGTATATTAACTTATTTATTTATGATTTAAAATATTGGTTATTAAATGTTTCACCACATTCAAATTAGGAGGAGATACGTTCAGTATCATTACAACGTGAATCACGGAAACTGATTCAATTAGCTTCCGTCTCTTCACCCTCCTTCTCTCTCCAAATGCCTAAAACATGATAAATCAAAAAGTAGATTCAGAACCATTCAATTTACAAAGAAAAGAAACATTCTAATGCCTAGCATAAGCACCATCCACATAGAGATTTTAGATTCACCCAGAGGCATTTGGCTGATTTTTGGCTGATACCCTCTTGGTTCTCTAGCATTGTTAAATTTTTTTGTATTTTTTTAAAATGTTAGTGTGTCTCTACACACACACACATACACACCACCACGCGGAGACATATACACAAGAATCTATCCACACACCGCCACCACCACTGCGCGCACACACACACAAAAACCCACCCACACACTAATACCACCACTGCGAGCACACACACACACAAAAACCTACACACACCACCATCACCATGCGGAGACACACATACAAGGACCCACCCACACACCACTACCACCACGCACACACACACAAACAAAAACCCACATACGCACCACCACCACTACATGCACACACACAAAAGAATCCACCCACACACACCACCATCGCACGCGCGCACACACACACACACACGATAGAACTCACCAACACACCACCACCGCACACATGCACACATACACGAACCACCGCTGTTAACATTGAAAAGGCCGAAAACGCATCTCAAACCACCGCTATCGCCTCTGACATTGAATCACAATAGTAGCTTCACAGACACACGAACCACCGTCGATATTGAACCATAACAGCGGTGACTCTAACCACCACCGCACAGATACACAAGAATACCTTCGCGATATTGAACCAATTTATCTTATGCGTAGGGAAAATGACATTGTCAGTTTGGTGAAGCGTGCTGCTTGTGAAGCTAAAGATGCTCCAACGCAATTTGAAGACCTAACAAAGTCAAGGCACCGATTATGTCTTCTTGTGAGAAACTTCAACCCCTGTTTCTTGTTTCTTTTTTCTTTTGTCCTAGTGTTTTGAAATCAAACGTAAAGATGATGAAGCAAAAGAAAAAGAGAGAAGATAGAGGAAAAAGAAAAGAAGAAGAGGGAGGAGGGCCAGCACTGGTGAGGCTAAGAGCTATCGTCAGTCGCCGACGCAGCAAAGAGGAGAGAGAAAGAGACAAGGGGATGACAGAGAAGTGGAAGAAAGGAATGGAAAAAGAAGGGAAAGAGGAGAAGAAGGAAAAATGGTTGAAATCTTAAAAATAATAAGATAGGGGTAATTTTAATTTATTTTTTTATCGAAATTAATAGAAAATTAATGATTGGATATTTTTGTCAAACAAAATTTATATTTATGGATACAACTTTTATTTCAATCTTTTATGGTCAATTTTGTTAGCGCCTAAATCATTTATGATCAGAAATAGTCAAATAGCTATTTACTCATCGTTAATTTATAACTTTGTAAATATTTATCTTGATTTTGTTATACATAATTTTTTTAATATCTTATTTAATTTAAATTTATAAATTTTATAAGTTCTAAAAGTTAAATAACTTATAAAATTTTTATATTTATTATTAACATTTTTTATTCTTATCTTTTAAATTATTTCATTAAATTTATAAGTTTAAAATAAAATATAAAAATTGTTCTGATGGTTACCTGAAACTGAGTTACTTTATGCTTGAACTTGAGGTCCAAATGCCTTTGGATGATTTGTCCGACGTCTTTTCCAATGAGGATGAATCCGTCTGAATTGTTTGTGAGTAGAGGTGGGAGGTGGTACCTACAAGAAATTTCGATACTTAAGTTAGTAAGGTTTTAGACAAGTTTTTAGTAGATTGAGTTCAAAAAATACATGAGATTGTAAGGACATTTACATATGTAGATGTAGAGTTAATAACCACTTTTTAGAGTTTGTTCCACCTTTGATGGTGGATAATTATTCTCTTTTATTAGGGAGACTGTTAAGATTTTCTTTCTAAATTTATAGGAGATATTGAGAAGGTTAGTTACTTATTTGGATCAGTAGAGTTAAGCTCACATCATCGTGTCTGACTTCTATTAAGGTCAGGCAGATGTTGGCCTAAATGACATCAATAAATTGAACTTTATTTACTTTAAATTTGACTGTGTATTGGACCATTGTATAAACAAAAATTAATCTTTTAAAAATAATAAAAAAACAACAAAACAAACACGGTAGTATACATAAATGAGAACTTATTTTTATAAATACTATTTACGTTTATTTCATAAATCTTGACATAATGTATTCTTCCTTCGCTTAATGAGATCATATCCTATTATATTATGTAAAATATATACACATATTATATATGACATTACATATTACTTATTATTAATAAAATTTTTTTATAAAAAATACAAAGTTTAAATTTTAATATATTTATTATTTATTTATTAAAATAAAAATTTTAAAATTTTTTATTAATAATAATATTAATATATATTTTAAATATTATATTTAAAAAGAAGACAAAAACTAAAGGATTGAGTCTAAAAAAAAATTAAGAAACAGATTAAATTAATTTTTTATATTGTATTTAGTGTAAATTATTTCGAATTGAGTTCGGTATTGTGTTTAGTTTAAGGTTAATATAAAAATTAAAAAATAAATAAAAAATTTAAAAAATTAAATAAAAATATTTTAAAAAAATTATTAAAATATATTTGAGATGTACTTTTAATTAATTTTTAGATACTGTACTAAATGACAAAACATTGAAAATATAAAATCTTAATTATCTTAATTTGATCTTTATTTTTCTACAAAATTGGAAAAACGGAAAATTTTTAAAATAAATCAAAATCTGAAAACACAAATCAAACAAGAAGTCGATCATTTTAAAAGAAAACTATATCCAACACAAAATAAAGAATCCTGAAATTAAAGAGAAGCAGGGATTACTAAATTGAAAACTTACCTTCAAACAGACACGGAGAGAATCAGAGAACAAAATTTTGTGTTATATTTATAAAAGTCAAAATAAAAAAAATAAAACGGCTTAATCAATTCAAATTTATTTAAATTTGTTTATTTTAGTTCAAAGTAATTTTCCAAATAAAATCAAACTGATCATATTGATTTGATTCAGAATATAAATACTTTTGTTTTTAATCAAAATCAACTTAAACTGAACCGGTGCAAACGGAGTTTAATTTAGTAAATTTATCTCGTAAAAAAAAATTAATGAATATTGTGTTAACATAATTATATATCCTACTTATCTATTATAGTTTAAGAAAATTATCACATATACTCTGACAGAAAATAGAACATAAAGTTTATGTGTACAAAAGTTATCCAGTAGAGATTTATTTTTTATTGAATGGGAAAGGACTAAATTAATCATATTTAAAGAAAGAAAATGTCAAAAAAGATAACTTTGAAAGCAGGTAATCAGCTTGTCGCTGATTGATATAAAACAAATGACAACCTTGAAGATAGTGGGCCATTATAATTTTTTTAAAGTCCAATGCTACTGCTACTTACTTGCATGATTATTGAAATTTGAAAATATTAATGCTATTATTTATTGTGCAAACTCCACTAGATTAAGGTCCAGTTTGGGTAACTAACTTAATTAAGTTTCTTTTGATAAAATAACTTAAACAATAAATGACTCTGTTAAAAGTAACTTATAAATAAATTATTTTGTGTTTGGATTTTTAACTCTAAAAGTACTTATTTTAAAGAAATGTAATGAAAAGTAGAAGTATTATGAGAGAAGTCATTTTTTTTAACTTCTCCATAAGCTCCAAAATAGCTTCTTAGAAAGTTGCAATTTGGTTTTGAAAATTGCACCCGACATTAATACTACTACGTTTTATAAGTCAAAAGTTAAAAAAAGTTACTTCTAGAGTTTCCCAAACAGACCCTAACTTCACTTGACTTTTTTGTGTGAGGAATTAACTTTATTTTAATCATATTAAAAAGTTGTAATATTTACATTTGATAAATTAAATTAAAAATAATTTTTAATAAATAATTTTTAAAAATAATAATAAATATATTTGATAAAATAATTTTTAAAAATAATTTTTAATAAACACAAATAATAATAAACACGCAATCTTATGAAATATTAGTTTATTATATTTTTTATCAATTATATTTGGGACCTTTTTAAAATAAATAAAAAATTATATTTAATCTTTGAATTAATTTTTTAATTTTTTACTGTTTTAAACATTCTGTAGTTATGTAATTATGTTACAAATAGCTATAGCTCACGCGCTAACTATAAATAAGGGAAAAACAGCTATAACGGAGCTGCTGGAAACGCAATAAAAGTATAAAACAATAACGTAGTTGTTGATAGCCTAATAGTGTGATAATGAGTTTAATGCTGGTATATTTACCATATGTGTATTATTATAACGTTTTAACATTAATATTATGTACTCGTATTATTCTATTTATATAGTTAATTAAATATTCAATTTGAAAAAAAAAATAATGATTTCAATTTTTAAATTAAAAAATTACAATTTAAAATTTTAAAATTATTCAAAATATATACAAAACCTCTTTAACATGTCGATATAATATTTTAGATAATATTGTGTTACTTTATTTTTATTTTTTCATTTCATTCAAATTTATTCAAATAATTTAAAATTTAGATGAATATAATTTAAATTAACGATTAAATTTAATCCAATAAAAATAAATATACTCGTATTATTGTATCCATATAATTAATTATAAATGTTATCTAATTAATTTGTTAAATATTTTTAAATATAAATATAAATATTAGATGACTATCTAATAACTAAAAGAATAATATATTTAATAAAAACAAGTTATATAATTATTCCTTGTTATATAGTAGTCTTAAGTAGGGCTGACAATAGATAGGGTAAGGTAGGGTTTAGACTCTACTCTAATCCTACTCACGAGTTGAAAAATTTTTTAAAATTCTATCCTACCCTATTGGCGAGTTGAAAATCTCTCAACTCTAACCCTATTCGCGCTCTAAAATTCTAAATCCTACCCTACCTGATCCTACTCGCAGAAACAAAAAAAAAAAATCAAATAAATATAAAATTCAACCATTTCAAATTTTATACATATTAATAAAATAGAAAATAAAAAATTAAGTTCAAATTAAAATTAAAAACAATAAAATTTTAAAAAAATCTAATATAAAATTACAAATAATATGATTATCAACTATCTTAGTGATTATTTTAAGTTTTTATAAGAAGAAAATTGTGAGTATAAGACTCACTTTCTTCACTACATACATAACTTTTACATATATATTATATAATATATTAAGTGTACGAGTAGGATAGAGTAAGGTATAATCATATCCTGTCCGTAGTCAAATTTACACTCTACTCCCCTACTCTATCTGTAGCAGTAGGATAGATAATGGATCCTCTCAATTGTTGAAAAAAATTGAGGGAATAAAGTGTGATCTATAACCCTTCAATGCATTCTCTCTCATGTTTTCTCTTGATCCTACTTATAATAATTAATAATAAAAGATCACACTTTACTCTCTCAATTGTTAAAAAAATAGAGAGGATCTATTTCCAAATAATCCTACCCAAACAAATTAATCTAAATTGAATACTCGCAAGTAGATATATATTGCCCGCCCTAGTCTAAGTATGTACCCAGTGATCCAGTATATTAAATATTGTGTATATAGGTACATATTTTTGTAAATATTATATTTAAATAATTTATATAAAAAAATCCATTAAATGGATGAATAGATAGATAATAGTAGTCATTACATAGATTGGCATCGTTGACGGCTTGACGCCCAAATGGGGGAAAGAAAAGTTTAGAAGGGAAAAAATAAAAAAATTGTGGAGAAAAGAATTGGGGTTTTCCGTTGAAGAAGCGTGAATGGCGATGGAGCAAGAAAGAAGGTCCTAGATTTTTATCTGATCCATATTCAATACAATTCTTTTTCCTGCAAGGTACCTACTCTCAGATCGAAGGGAAAAAGAGGGTTCTTTCTTCTGAGTTGTTGTTTCTGCCATGGCGGAGAGCTCGAAGGAGGAGTTATTAGAGCTCATCAAGCGCCTCACTCTCAAGATTTCCGACCTCTTCTCCTCTTCCCTCAACAACCTTGTACTCTCTCTCTCTCTGATTCCACAAGATTCCATCTTTTTCTTTGTAGTGTCCCACCCCCAAAAAAAACCTTCTGTGTGAATTTCGAGCTTTTCTTCTTTAATGATTGGGGATGGTACAATTCTTAGCTCAAATAGAGAGTTTTTAAGTTTCTCTGTTTAGTTTTTTTTTAATTGGTGATTTTTTTTTAAATTCGGTTATTTCAGTTGAAAGTTTTGGAGGGACTAGGATAGCGAAACAGGAATGTCATTATGGGCACTTAAATACAGTCTTAGGGTTACAGTTTTTATTCATGTGTTTCTTGTCTGTATGAAAAATATGAAATTTTTGTAGCTTGTTTGACATTGATTAGTGCTGAATTTGAATTGCTTATTTGCTTGGGCTACCTTTTTTTTGAGTAATTGTAGTTGAACTAACTGGTTTTTCAATTCATGGCTATGACTTTAGCGAACAATAACAATGTAGGACTTGAGTCTGATCCTTTATGTGTACAATGAGTGTGTATTTCTTTGTTGGATTATGTTTCTTACATTGATGCAACTTACTCGGTTGGCGTTGTAATATGCGCTATGGAATAGCAGTGTATGTAGAACTTATCACCTCCTACTGGTTTAGTGAACCTCTCATTGTTGCCTTGACTGGTAGTGTAATATAGAGGAAAATTACTATCTTTGTGCAAACCTATTGGGTTCTCATTTTGCTCAACTTGGTGTTAGGATACACACTCTATTGGTGCTGTTGCGGGCCTTGCTGTTGCAATTTTTTTCACCTGGAGGCTGTTGAGATCACCTTCTGTGTCTCAACGCAGGCAACAAAAACGACAAGTTGCTTCTTCCAGCACACCTGGAGTCAGTGCACATTCAAATGCTGTGGTGGTTCCTTCTGGGGTTTGTTCAACATCAGAGGATTCAAGGGCACAAAATGTTGTTGATGAGTTCTTTCAGCCAGTCAAAGTAAATGTCTTTGCCTTGTTTTAGTTTGGTTGCTTCATGTATAGTTGGTTCACTATTCTTAGCTTACTTTTTCTGCCATTTTTTCCAGCCATCGTTGGGCCAGATTGTGAGGCAGAGGTTGAGTGAAGGAAGAAAGGTAATTAAATGTACCCTGATTTTAGGTTTATATATAATTTTTCACTAAAATTGCTTTTTGTGATCCCTAAGTTATGTGACAAAATAACTTGAAAGGTTAGAAATTTCCTGAACATACTTTTTCTGGGAAGAAACACAAAATAGAATTATTGATCATAGTAATCTGTTGGGAGGAGTGTTTTTGCATTATCAATGCTTTTAATTACTAATGATGTATGTTGATAGATGCTATTAGTCTCTCTGTCATTTTTATGTATTTATTTATTTTTTTTCGGTTGTAAACACAAAATAAGACTTGTTTCCCAATTGACTTTGAGCAACATAGGTACATGATGAAATGATGCAAATTTAGAATTACTGGATTTGTTACACTTTAGACATTGCTATAGTCATTTTTCCATGTTTTGTAATGCTGAATGTTATTCTCTATTTTGGGTTCTATGCAGGTTACTTGTCGTCTTCTTGGAGTGATCCTAGAGGAAACTAGTCCAGAGGAGCTTCAGGTGGTGAGATTGTTCCTTTTTTATACTTTTGTCTAAGTCATTAATGTGAACCAAGATATCAGTGTGGTTCATTCTGTTCTTGACAGAAACAAGCAACTGTGAAGTCCTCTGTGCTGGAAGTATTGTTGGAAATAACAAAATTTTGTGATTTATATCTCATGGAAAGAGTCTTGGACGATGAAAGTGAGGTATGTCATTTATCAGTCTATATTTGGTGTCCATGTTTCTTCTCTGATTCCGATGAGCTTAATGAAATTGATTATCAACTGTTCACATTAGATGCAGTTTATACTATTGCTCAGCTGTTATGTTTCAGATCATCAAAACTTAATATACTTCTCTTCTTTGGTGTAATTATTTCTGCAGAAGAGAGTTCTTGCTGCATTAGAAGATGCTGGGATATTTACTTCAGGTGGTTTAGTCAAAGACAAGGTATATAAATGTTGCATTGTAAAGTTTAAATGAAAGGTACTGTTGTAGTTATTGGTAGAGATCTCGTAATACCTGAGGAGAGTAGATTAAAGTTTAAAGGTTTAAATTCATACATGATCTATGGTAAATTATTATATGGTTGTTTGATCCTTGTAGTAGTTCTGAATTCTGATAATAAGTGGTGTGATTGAAATTTGTCTCTGTTTTTTTTTTTTTTTTAAATTATTGTTGTTGTTGTTGTTTTTTTTTTTTTTTTTTGCAAGTTATAAATTAAAATAATCTGGATGCTTCTCAATAACCATTTTTTTTATCTCTGGTACCTGTAATCAGGTCCTCTTCTGTAGCACAGAGAATGGACGGTCATCGTTTGTTCGACAATTGGAACCAGATTGGCATGTTGACTCAAATCCTGAAATCATTTCTCAGCTAGCAGTATGTTACTGTTTAATCTCAACTATATTCAGCAATAATTGAGTTCGTGCTCTTGCAAGATAGCTGTTATGCCAGCATATTATTTGTTTCTGGGCCTAAAATACCATCCTAATTCATATCATCTAATGATTAACACCTTGTGATGTTTGCAGAGATTCATCAAGTATCAACTTCATGTTGCACCCTTTAGACCAGAACGAGCTGCTGCTAATGTGTTCTGTGCTCCGTCCTTGGAACATTTCTTTGGATCCATATGAAATTCAAACAACTAAAAATGAGATATAATTCATTAAAAAAAAAAAAACAGATTAGTTTGTTTGTGTTTGCATCTCGGTTGCCATACATTTTTCCTGTTTGTTAGATATTTGAGAACTAGGTTAGATTTTCAAGATTAGTTTGTTTGTGTATCCCTGTATAATGATATAAGGAAGAAATTTCTTTCTTTATACTTTTTTCTTTTTTGCAAATTTGGTTTGAAATTGTGCATTGAAATGGATCACAGCCCATGCTCTTAGGTCTTTTAACTGTCAAGGGGCAAGTTTTCTTAAAGATTTTTGTATCTGATCATAGTTAAATGATATGCCACCAGGGACAATTGTTAATGACCATCCTCTAACATTTTGTTGTTGTTACCGAACTTTTGTTCTTATTGTATTTGCTTCTCTTTCATGTTGTAGGCATGACAATACTTTTTTGAGAATTGAGATGGTCCAACTTATGTATCTAGACATAATTTGATAAAGAGAGAGAGAGAGAGTGAGTATATTTAACATTTAGTTACTTCTAATATGAAGTTGGTTGGATATGTAGATATCTTTTCTCTTTTAGGTAATGTTTGGTTTGAGGATAAACTGTGGTTAGTCTTTTCAAGGAGAAAAGTTCTATGAAACAAGCTGTTTGGTTATTGAAGAACAAAAATACTTGTTGCCATGGAATTTTCCTGATGATGTTCACCAATCTTGATATGGCATTGTCGTATTGATAGGTTAGCGGATATATTAATTGTTTGATACCAAACAATTTGGTCTTTTAAGGGACAAATATGATTTTATGGTTGCATGTTTTGTTTTACGGGTTAATTTGAAATTTCTGATTTTTCGAAAATCAAATTGATCTAGGGGTAGTTTTTCAAGGATCAATTTCTTTTTCTAAATTTGTTTTTAAAATTTTTTTATTATAAAAAGCAATTGTGTTTGGATAAAAAATATAATAAATATTTTTTTAATAGACAATTCACTAAAATATTTTTTCAATTTTTTTTAAATATGTTGTTTGCTTATAATAAAAGTTTTTTATAAACAAAATTATATTCTTTTTGAAGTTATATGCAAATACCTTTAATTTTATTTATAAATAATTCATGAACACAAAAATCTAATATCATATATTTGTGTATATTTATATATGTTATTTTACACCTTTTAAGAATAAAATAATTAATTATTAAAATAATCAAACTTATGATAGCAGAATAAATAAATTATTTAATGATTGATTTTGGTCTTTTTGTAGTATGGTTGAATTTTTTTTTAATTAATCCCTTTTAAATATTCCTATAACATAATTAGATTTATGCTTATGTAATTTTATTAAAATACCAATAGTTGATCTAATGTAATGACATTAAAAGTTAAATTGTATCACTGCATATAATATTCCTAACAACACCAATCTAAATAAAATCAAAGTTAAGTTTATAGTTATAAGCAATTTATTTTTCTTTCAAACTTGAACCAAACCTAAGATTGAACACCAATGCTTATGCGAAAAAAACGTAATTGGCTAAAATATATTTATTAGGATGAATATTAAAATTATCATTTAAAAAAATATATAAAAGATAAAAATTTCATTTATTAAAAAATTTAAATATTTATTATTACTAATTTTATCATGTGTCTTTAGCTAATCTTTAAAAAAAAATAATTTGGCCCATTTGCGAACGTCAATAACTAATTTATATTTTGGGAAATATTGGCCAAAAAAGGTTAATTTTTTTTAGTTATTAAAAAATTTTTGATGTAACACTCAATTATTGAATTTTATAATATTTTTTAAAATTTTGGGAATAGAATAATATGCTTCGATTTTATGGAAATTTTTTATTTTTTAAATTCTGGGACAGAAAGCTAAGAATATATTATTCTGTCTCCAAAATTTTAAAAACACCGTAAAATTCAATATCTGAATGTTATACCAAAATTTAACGAATATTTTAAAAAATAAACGTCCACAAAGCCCTAACATCGAAAAGCTTTTACAAACTACAAAGTAGCACTGACCAAAAAACAAAAAAGTGGCACAGAATACGATTCGGGTCGGGTCACGCGGGAACTAAACAACCCAACCAACACCAAAAGTCAAGTCTTCTAAAGAAAAAAAAAAAGTAAAAAAACAAAAACGAAAACCATTCTACACTTTCAGTGTCACTCCTTCTCTGTTGTGACTTCACATTCTTCTTTCAGTTTCAAATTTCAACCAAGGTACCACTTTCTTGCCGAGTTTGTCTTTTCATTCTCCTCATCGATTTCTGCTCAACAAGAAAACACCGTTCCCTTTTTCTTAATACAGTTTTTGTTGTTTGCTTCAATTTCTTTTAACGGGTTCTTGTTTTTCTCGTTGATATTATTCGTTTTGTGGCATTTTCACAGCAAGAGGCATTGTGTTTGGGAAATTTGGAATTTAGGGTTACTTGTTCGCGCGGGAACTAAAACACTGATATTGATTGTTGTCATCGCTTCTTTTGGCACAACACAACTCTTTTTCTTTTTGGCTTCTTTTTTCGTGGAGTCTGATTAGAGCTGAAGAGGAAGATGGTTGAACGAAAGCAATTCAAGACAAGGTTATGTGTTCCTTATCAGAGAGGACGCTGCACGCGTCATAATTGCAACTTTGCGCATGGCAATGCTGAGTTGCGAAGGTTCTCTGCCACTTATAATGGTAAAACTTTTCATCTTTGAATTGCTTGTTTATTTTTATTTTTGTGTGGGACACTCTGATAGTATTACTTGAATTTATTCGGGTGAAATTGCCTTTCACATGTTAATAACTGACTGGGTTAGGTTAGGTTCCTTTTGTTTGTCGAGAATAATGTTTTGGTGTAAGTTTCTTGAAGAAGAAAATGTGTAGTTGATTGATTTCAGTTCGTTTTGTTTCTCAGTATTTGTCAAATAATGTATGGTGTAGCTCCTTGGACGAAGGATGAAGCTTCTTTATACTGTGACTCTGTGCTTGTTTTTTATTTGAGTAGAAATTTATCAGACTAGGAAAGTCATGCATGAACAGAAAGGAGATGCAGCACGAGGGTTTTTATGCTCAATGCAGTTAGCTGTTAGGTAGTTTAAAATATTTTAGATATGGGCATATTATTTGAATTTATGCACATAAAAATAAAGTGAACCTGAGCAGTTTGAGTATCTGTGTGCTGGACTGATTCTTATTGAAATTCAATAAAGAAACAATGGGTAAGAGGACCATGATCGCATTGGTTAATCATTAAATGTTGTTTTGTTGCCATTTATCTTGCCTATGCCATAAAAAAAATTGAGAATGTTATTTTTTGAAATGGTCAAATCCATCATTCTTCTTGGTTACTCTATTCTTGATTGTATATTGGCGCAGCCTATAGTTGCTTGTGTATCATCACAACCACTGCTTTTCTTAATTTGTTATCGTTCCAACTTCTTTCTCTTTTTTATTTTCAAATACGTAGTGCGTTTTCAACTAGTTAATTTGCACCTTCACATGAAAGTGGTAATACCAACTTACCCAAATGTCTATAGTCATGCACTTTGCGGAGGCGGTATATCTTCGATCAATCTTTTTCCATACGGCTTCTTTTCACTCTAATGTGGCTATTGGTCCCACTGTTGCTCTCACAGTATTTCCAGTCAAATATTTAATCATAGCCCTATTCGCTGCCTTGTTTTTTGATACACTATTCTTCAATTTGTTTAGCTGGATTCCATATTTCTTAAAGGAGTGAGGATCTCAATACATATCTGACATACTGGACCTGATGTACTTTGATTCTGTGTCAGCATAGCCAGAAGCTTAGATATGCAATAACAAGTAGCATATGAGAATAATGTCAAATTAGTTTGTCAAGGATAGGACATCATCACATTACCTTGTTGAAACTGTTGCATTTCCAGCAGTATGGGCATTTCATTTTAGATGAGTGGTTCTTCAGGATGGATGCTTCTGGTTGAAACTAGTCTTGGCATAGCATTTTCTTGTCAACCATTTTTATGCTTCATTACATGAATATGTGGAACTACTGTGTTTCGTGAAGGATCATGATTATGCTCATGTGGATATGTCTGCTTGCATTATATCTTGATCAGAAGCAAGTTCAGCAAATTTCCCAATTATTTTATGCCCAAATTCTACTGCCAGAATGCATGGAGCTTATGTTGTTCATTTTGACTGATATTTCTGTATTTACTGTGGCTACTTGGGCAATGGCAAAGTGGAACCATTAACAGAAATGATGTCCGGAGAAATCAAGTCTGATAGCATGTGGATTGTTTTTTTGGTTTACTAAGCATCTTGGATATATCTCTGCATTTGAGATTGAAATCATTAAATTCATATGTTACTGCTTATCAAGATGAGGATCTGAACTGTCCTTAACCCATTGTTACCTTGATTACACTCCAAAGCTAAAACTACATACATGGGTTTTACCATATCTGTCATAGTATGAGGGCTGCTAGTTTCTGTTCCCTTTTTGCTCTCATCAGGGAGGCTCTATTACTATTCATTATTATGTTTCTCAGTTTCTCTTATTATTCCAGTTAATGGTAAGTGTGGTCTTGTTATTGTTTTTTGTATTTTTATTTTGTTTGCATCCATTGCTTTTGATTTTGGTCTGTAGCAATGGAATTTCTTGTCTTATTGCAGGTAGGAAAGACTTAGCCAATGACTTGAGGGATACACTAGACAGAAGGTATTTATCACCTCGAAGGCACTCGCCAACTCGAGATGGTAGAGGACACCAGGCCATTCATGGTCAGATGCATCTTCATATCTCTGTTTACTTTCATTGTTTTCTTTACTAATTCTTAATGTAGTTCTGTTCTGGTGTTAGCACTGCAGCTTTAGTAACACTCAATAAATGGTTTTTATTTCCATTTATAAATTTTACCTTTTTCTTACATTGCAAGAATGATCTTTCTAAAATCTCGAAACTAGATCTTAAGCAAGGTATTGTTTGAGGCATGGCTGTCAATTTCAGATGCCTGTTATTTGAAAAACTACAGGTAGTTTCATGCCGTCCTTATGACATATATAAATGTTTAAAAAAAAGTCATGGGCAATAAAACTCATTCATTATCAATAATGAAGTATCATAAACCCTTCCATAGTCTATAACTAAAAAACCCTCAATGGTTAAAACATAAACCAGAAATCGACGGGAGCAGCAGCCACAATAACCTAGAGAGTAGAGGCTAAAAGGAAGAAAAAGTATAGGACATTGAGAGATGGAGATGGAAAATATTAAAATAAAACAGACAGAGAGGGCAAGAGAATCAAAGAGGGAAATAGAAGAAAAAAGGAAGAACCTGATGGTGGTTTGGTGTTGTTCTTGTTTGTCAGATGTGAGCACTGCTTGATGTAGTGCCGCCAGAAGAGAGAGCCAAATGAGAGTGAGGAGAAAGGATCCAGTTCACAAAAAAAAAAAAAAACCCCTAAGGTATTCCTTTAAAACAATTAAAAAGAAAAGAGGAAATGGAAATTATTTAAATGCTCTCTCATTATGTCAATAATGGTAAGAAATATGGGGCAAAATAGGATCTCCAACAACAAACCAAATAAAGTCCACTACTACGCCTTTACAGCTGCAACTGCAAAAACGATATTCTGTCATTGAAATAGCAGTTACCCTCTGCTCTGCTGTTATCACGCACTATTGCAGCGCAACTAATATCTATGATTCGAGGCACAGTTTTTGTTTGTGGGTATGTTTATTTTGTTTCTTAATACCTATGGTTTGAGACAACTTTTTTATAGGTGCATTTGCTTCAATCTTTTCATGTGTGTAGTTTGAGGCACATCATTTATACGAGTGCATTTGTTCTTATACATGCAAATGCACGTGTTGTTTACTTAATGATTTTCTCCTTTTCCTGTTTCCTAATCTTCCTTGAATTGAAAATTGTAGAACACAGTCCGTCAAGATCCATGGAGAAAAAAAGGTAATTTAACATGAATCACTATTGATAGTATGACTTACTGCCTTCGAGCTTTTAGCAACTCAGCATTGTTGTCTACTATTTGGTCGTTGTTGAAATGTGAATGTGTATTAAATTAAAATATGCCATATTTGAGAGAAACAGGAAATTATTATTCTCTTTGAAAAGAAAAGATTTGCAATTTGACATTGATTTGGGAGAGGCAACCATTGAAGGGAGTGGAGACTGCCAAACTATTGGGCGATAATCAATGCATCATCGTGATTCATAAGAGATGAAAAAATTTAGAAGCAGCATGCATGCTAAGTAGACTTAAATTGGCAATGTGAACTTTCCATGTTCTCTAGTTGCTCGGAAAGTGTTGTTTAATAATTAGAGTTACAGGCTTAACCATGTTCAGCATATGATACATGAGGGAACTTCAAATATTAAACTTAATGACTGGAATATGCCTCTCTCAGGGCCAATCTTCAATTCGTTCATTCATCATTTCATTTTATTTCGGATTCTGATCAATCTATTTGTCTAAATATCAGTTATTGCCATCGCAGTGACAGAAGACATTGGAGAAAACAGGGCATTACTGGCCAAAGTGATATTTCTGCAAGCTTGAAAGTCTCAGATAGAATTCAAGAACCGGTTAAAGAAGGAAAATTCGTTTCTTCTTGTTCTAGAAATACACTTGAGGAGCAGGTTTTTAATTTTTCTTTCAGAAATTCATTCTCAAAATCATCTTACGTGTTCTGTGAAAACTTGTTTACGTTATTAATTCTTGGAACTGTGTGCAGTTAAAGAAAGTACAGTTGGATATCAGGACTTTTGAGGACCGAAAATTCCAACTATCGGTTAGATTCATATCTCTTAGTTGCATTTTACTTTTAATTCTCAGGCTTCTCTATATGTTTTGTCTTTGTTATCTAAACACTTGGTAGGTTGGCTATCTCAACTATCATGCATATTTCTAATTGTTTTGTAAGTTTGTGCTATTTGAAATTATTTCTCAGAAGTGGTTTTATTGAAGTTTCTTCCTAGATTGGTTGGGGCTAATGATGCTTATAGTCTTGTGGGGGCAGTGGCTAGGTCTTAGCTCTTATGATGTGGGCTTGTGCATTTTAGAATTCTGCTATGGCAAGGTGTCTCTGCTTCTGACGCTGAGGTGTTTGTTTCATGAGAATATTTATGGAATTCACCTTCAAATTCATTTCCTTAATATAAAAATAGGAAAAGAAAATCCATCGTCTTTTCAGTTGATGGATACTAAATTACTAATGGTCCTATTGGAGTTGGGAGAAAATTCGATTCAATACCTTTTTGACTTTCAATGTATGAATATAAAAAGGTTTACCTGGATGAGAGTGCTCAAGAAGTGGATAGCCTTAATTCTAGAATTCAGGAACTTGAAGCTCAGTTAGTTAAAGAGAATGAGGAGTGTAAAAGGTACTGCATCTTTCCTAGATGTACGTGTTTTTAATTAATAACCCCTTTGCATTAATCATTTATTGCCAACAATGTTCCTTTTCCTGGCATTTTTCTTTTGTTCAATGGAAAATTCAGAATCAATTCTGGAATAAGGAAGTTTATCAGAGTGTACAATCATAATTCGCAGCTACAAGAAGAACTGAAGAGGTAAGTTACATAATATCGTTGCTGTTTGTTTTCATAGTTTGATGTCTCTCTATGCTTTTTTTCTTGAATTGATTATTTATTTATGTTTTTCTATTTTAATTGGGGGACGATTTTTGTGTTCAACATGGTTGTTTAATGTAGATCACAAGTCCGACTTCAAAGGCTTGGTGATCAACTTGTCTCGGATATTGCTAGAATTGGTGCTGAGGAAGAAGATCTAAGCATTGATATTGTAAGCAATGGTGAGAATAATAGTCATCCTCCAATCCCCAAACATAATGCCGAACAGAATGATGCATCTCCCCATGGAAAAAAGCTGCATGTGCATGCTGAGCAGGATGTATTGGAAGAGTTAAAACAAGGTAGTAGTTTTGGAAAATACAGTGTAGAAACAGTTCTGTTTACAGTGAAAAAAATGGTAACAATTGTTGTGAGCTGTGACTTCTTTGTCGCTTTTGTTCTGGTAATTACTCACGGTTATTGCAATTGCCTCTCTATTTTGTATACTGAGCTGAATTCTTGTTACGTGCATACAGATAGATCAAAAGTTGGGAATTCGGTTGAAACAAGAAGAAACAGGAAGCGATCTCGTTGGAATTTGCCTGCTCAATTGAATGACAAGGATAATGTAGGCCTTGAAACTCCAAACGATGGAACTGAAGATGCTAGGCCTTTAGATATTGAAAGCAAGCAGAAGAGAGGAAAGCTGAATTCTTCTGACAACCTTTCTTCAGAAAAGGTACAAATTCAATTAGTTATTGGTAGCTATGCCACTATCTATGTGGGCACTCTATGCTTTTGAGGTGTTATAATTCTTCCTGGGTTGTCTGTGAACCTCGTGTTACCATTTTTCAAATTAATTCATATATTAAGCTGCTCTATTGTCTATACCCTGCATGGTGTAATTAATATTTTGCAAAGTGGACTTTTGTCATTCAAGCTGACCTTTGTCTATTCTTCTCTATCAATGTGAAGTTGAAGGAATTTAGGAATGAAGTGCCGTCAACAAGCATGGCAGCTCATGTGTTTGACGAGGAAGTTGAGATTGTATTTGATGACAGAATTGACCTCAACGAAATTGCACATACAGAAAATGACAATGAAGTGGCATTAGAGGTGAAGGGCGTACCCCTAATGCTTCCCCCAGCATTGATTCCCCATACCAATTATTCGCAGGTTAGTTATTCCTCAGATATTTCTTTTTAAATCTTATCAGACTAATTTAATTACTTTTGATCTTTTGTTCTATAGATACTGCATTTTTGTTTTGACAAAATGTGGTTTCATTATGCTAATGTAATTGCTGTCTATGCACATCAACTATGAACTTATATAAATTATACCCGAGTTTAGAAAAGTTCAATTGTCCCCAATAAACTTAACACTTGCAAACAAAACCCCTTTTATCAAGCAAATGATTACAGGATTACTGTAAAGGTTTTGTGACCTGCGTACGTATCAGTCAAACATGTTTTAACATTCAATATATAAAAATCATTTCTGCCATCATTGCAAAATGCAAATGAAAACAGGGCTTTAATGCATGAAATTTCGGGCAGCCTTTTATTATGCCTTATAAACTCAAATTATGAAGTTTATGCGTTATCCAATTTTCATGTATTCAAACTTTCCAAATTCTGCATCACAAAAGTTTAGGGTGTATAGTGCAATTTACACTCTTCTATGACCATAAGTATATTGTTAATCACTTAATTGCATTGAAAATCAGACATTTGTTGTTAAAGACTTAAAGACCATTTCAATCTCGTGCAGTACGAGGGGGACGACGAGAATGTGGACGTGGATGGTCTTGATGAAGGGGGAAATGTGGATATTGTCTGATTAACATTATGGAGTAGCAATTTCTAACCTCTGGTGATGTAAAAGTAGATTTTGAAAGCGACCAAATATCTTGAATAGAGCATTTTGGAATACGTTAGGATGTAAAACGGTGGAAGAAACAAATGACGTTAGTACTTTGTCTATATACTGTAGCACTTATTAGTGATATGATTTATACAGAACACTTGTATAATAGTCTTCATGACTCGGATTTTCGGTGGTTCAGCTTCAATTATTGGAATGGTTTTATATTATCAACCATAACATGCAATTTTCTACATTTTCTGGCTTTTACGGTTTATGTAGTTAAATAGATGTTCTTATTTAAATTCACACGGCTTTCATATGTGTGAAAATTCTTACTACTGTAGTAAAAGGTGGAATCTAGACAAGAAATATGATATGACATTTTATATAGATTGGGAAAATTAAATGAGAAGATTCGCTCCCTCTGCATATAAAAGATGTTGGGAAAATGATGCTCTACCAGCTACCTGGAGAGTTTAATATCATTGATTTTTTAGTTTACATCTGAATTTTACTATTTCGAATTTGATTTAATGATGTATTAGATCTTTAGTTTTTATTTTGTCAATTTTTTTCATTTTGAAAGAATTTAATCCTGAGAAGATTTTTTTTATTGTTCCACACTAATTCAAGGTTTTTTTTTTCTTATTTTTTTATTTATGGTCATGCAGTTGAAGTTGATGACATTAAAAAATGATCATATTAGATGTACATTAAAATTATCTATATAAAAAAATATACATTAAAATTTAAAATATATATTAAAAATTAGTTAAATTATAACGAAGCTGATTTTAACATGTAAATAGTATTTTTGATTAACAAATCGTAAGTTTCGAGCGTTTACAAGTGAATAATGATAAAATAAACTCACTATGTAAGGTAAAGTATTTTTTGTCTTATGATGGCTACATGCAAATTTGCACCGAAAAAATTGCGCGTTTGCTATTAAGAAAAGAAAATTAGTACTAGCTGGTAATATATATATTCTGTTTGATTGATGCCTCGAGAGGAGTGAACATTTGAGATAGAAGTATATTTTGTCTTGCTAGACGTTGACGGAGAACGTCAGAAATTAATCTAAAAATAGAATAAAAAGTGGTGTAATTAGTTGCTAATTAATTTTCATATGGAGGTAACGTTGGGGTTAAATAGCGTTATGGGGAGGCTTTGTGCTTTACCTACATGTGAGATCAATGGAAAAGAAAATCGGACCGTGCATATTGGGAGAGCTAATCGGACGGTCCGTCTTCAACGCACAACACGGAGGGTCCGAGTTGTGAACGAGCTTCCACGCGTCGCACCTCTCTTGCTCTCTAGGATGGTGCCCCCTCAACCAGCAATGAAGTCTTTACTACCCAACCTACCTCCGAAACTCCCTCAAACTATCATTTTCATCTATCCCTACCCACTCAGTAGCCACATTCTTCCTTCTTCTTCATCCTTCAACAACACACACAATCCCTTCATACAAAACAGATCAAGATGCCGAAGAAAAAAAAATATAGAGATGTTGATCGTCCTGAGTATGATATTGTAAATTATTTCAGCTATGATGACTATGTAAGTGTATTTATTAATTTTTTTTGAATATTTCAAAATCAGTATTAGTGTTGTTAGAAAGTTAATTATAGTTATTGTTTGAGATAGTTTAAAAGATATATAACAACCTCAATATTATTATTATTCTTAATGTTATCATCATTATTATTTTTATTATTTAAAATTATAATTACAGTTGTTAGAGTTTTAGTTATAGTTGTTGTTGCGTGGTGTAGTAGCGTTTAAGTTTAGGATAGTACATTATTATTATTATTATTATTATTATTATTATTATTATTATTATTATTTAAAAATTTACTGGTTATTACTAGAAATTTAATTAAGATGGTTGTTGTTAGTAGTTCAAGTTAAGAGGGTGACATTATTATTATTATTATTATTATTATTATTATTATTATTATTATTTAGAAATAAATATACTGATTATTTTTAGAAATTTAATTAAAATAGTACATTATTATTATTATTATTATTATTATTATTATTATTATTATTATTTAAAAATTTATTGATTATTACTAGAAATTTAATTAAGATTGTTGTTGTCAGTAGTTCAAGTTAAGAGGGTGACATTATTATTATTATTATTATTATTATTATTATTATTATTATTATTATTATTATTTAGAAATAAATATACTGATTATTTCTAGAAATTTAATTAAGATTGTTATTGTTAGAGGATTTTGGATTAACAATTAGAGTTTGTAAAATATAATACAATGTGTTAGCAGGCCATGTAGAAGCGGGTCATCTTAGGGCGATCTTTGGTCACGCGTTTTAGAAATCGATTGGGTACGAATCGTGGCCCGAAGCAGGCCATGTAGAAGAACCAGATCTGAAATCTTCTTCACGACACACACCTTTTTGTTCATATATATACGCACCCATAACTCGGACCCAGCGATTACTTGCTTCTGATTCAAAAAATTATAATACTCAAATCGAACCATGCGACTTCTTTTAGGATTTTTAAATCAAAATTTAAACACACACCCAAATCGGACACTGCGATTACTTGCGTCGGATTCAAAAAAAACTATGAAACCCTAATCGGACCATGCGACTTCTCAAACCCATTTTTAATTAATCTTTAAACACTCACAACACGGAGGGTCTGATTAGGGTGTTGCTGCATTTTCAAATTTTTCCTCCATTCAAATCGGACCATCCGATTTTGGCACCCTATTTTCGTTGCAAAGTAGTCGTACGGTCCGAGTTCTCCAACCTGCTACTGAGCAAAAAGCTGCCCCACACAATGGTCTAGCTCTCATGTGACCCATATCCATGCGAAACACAACCCTGGTCTCCATAACAAAAAAAAATGAGCCGTAATTAGTGGTGGCAAATAGGCAAGTTTGTCTTGTCCGGCCCTCCCAAAAACTTGCTATTTGGCGGGTTGGTGTGCCTCACCCATCTAGTAAGGACTGTAAGGCGGTCTCGAATGTCTTTTTCATCTCGCTTAACGGCAGCCAATTTTTTTAATTATTTTTTTATTAATAAACTATTAAATATTAAACAATATGTATAATTTTACAACTATTTTAATAAATTTATAATTTTTAAAGACATAAAAAACTATAATTTTTAAATTCAAAGACATTAAAGTCTTTATAATTCTAAATATGTAACAAACATAATCATCAAGCAAGTTTTTTGAAACAAAAAATAAAACTAAAATTGTAAAAAATAAAATATTAGAATAAATATTATCCAAAACATATAATTAAATATTTTTAAATCTCTAATCAATCAAATATAGAACATAATCCAAATTATAACGTCACCAAAAAACAAAATCCAAATTATAACATCTTCAATTTAAAAAAAAAACCTACGGGCCCGCCCTGTCCACCAAAACCCACCAAAGTCCGCGGATTAGGCGGTGCGGGTTAGACGAATTTTTTAATGATGGCGGTTTCAAATTTTCAGCCCGGTTCGCCTTTTTGAGCGAGTTACGCGGGCCGGGCCGGTGGGTTTCGACTCGTTTTCCACCTCTAGGTGTAATACAGGTATATTAGTGCATAGTGTGTTATGTAGAGATGTGGACCTATAACTTGACTGTGCTACAAAACGCAAGTTGCGTTTGCCAGAAAAAAAAAAGTAAAATGGTTGCTGCAAAAAGGAAACCACATTTCGAAACGTGTCCCCTGCATACAGACACACCTACAACTTTGATCTTTTTTGCCTTGGAAGACGCCAAACGCAGCTTGCGTTTTGCAAGTGGCAGAGCATAGTACAAAGTATGTTTTGCAGGGAATATACTTGCATGTTCGACATGTGTACTGAGAGGAAATTTTATATGCTTCGCCCAACCATTTGCGTTTTGCGTGGAGAAAGAGAAAGAAGTGTTCCTGTATTTTGAGTGAAAGAGAAGTGTTCTTCAGGAGAAGGAAGAAGGAAAAAGCTTGTGTGAGGAGTAAAATCAGTGAAAAAAAAAGGTTCATAATTTTATATTAGCTCAAGAATATATTATTGAACATCTGAAAAATCCTCAATCGGTATGTATATTTTTTATTTTAATTATAAATAATTTGATTTATTTGTGTTGTTATTAGTAAATTTTTGCTATATAATGTTCGTGTTAGTTATGATTATTATTATTACTGTTGTTGTTGTGGTATTACCTGGTGATTATTGTTATGTTATTATTTACTATTACAATATGTTTTTATTATTAACACTATAAGAAATATCGTTAAAATTGACGGTCAAATCGACGGTAATACTGTCGATAATATTAAAAATCGACGGCAAAATTGACGTCGAGTGATCGCTTTTAAATGTATTGATTTTTCAAAAATCTATTAAAATCAACGGCTTGGGGCTGTCGATAATATTAGTTTTGTATTTTTACATATTTAATAAAAGTGACACTTTAATTGTCGATAATATTATTAAAAAGCGACGAAAATGGTGACCGTCGATTTTTGACGTCAAAAAATACGTTGTTTCTTGTAGTGTACTATATTATTATTATTATTATTATTATTATTATTATTATTATTATTATTATTATTATTGTGTTAGAGCTACGTTTATTATTATATTATTATATTGTTATATTATTATTATTGTTGTTGTGGTTGTTGTTGTAGTACGGTGATTATTATTATTATTATTATTATTATTATTATTATTATTATTGTTGTTGTTGTTGTTGTTGTTGTTGTTGTTGTTGTTGTTTAGAACTACTGTTATTATTATATTGTTATATTATTATTATTATTGTTTATATTCTGGTTCATTACTTAGTCAGATTCAAAATGAATAAAGTTCAATCTACATACATTATACAAATTGACACTTTTCTGACCTCATAGAGGTCGGTTATAATGACATAAGCGCAGCTCTACTTATCTAAATAAGTAACCAACTCCTACTATCTCTCCTACTCATCTAGAAAGAAGATCTTAAAAGCCTCCCTAACAAAAAGGAGTAACAAACCCATCATCAAAGGTGAGACTACTCAAAAGGTGGTTATTGACTCTACGTTTACACTTATAAATACCCTGACACCCTCAGGTATTTTTTGAACCCAATTTACTAAAAAATTTGCTAAAATCCTTGCTAACTTAAGCATCGGAGTCCCTTGCAGGTACCATCCCCCAACCTTTACTCGTAAACAACTCGAACGGATTCATCCTCGTTGGAGAAGACATCGTACAAATCACCCAAAGGTGTTTGGACCTCACATTCAAGCCAAAAGCAACCCAGTTTTAGGTAACCTTTGGAACATTTGCGCCATTGTCGGGGATCTGAAAATTAAGACCGTACGATGGCGAATGACATCTCAGAAGATGGACACACAGCTTCAGATTCGGAAGTCCGAGATGAAGATCAACACAACGACGAGTGGGCATTAGTCATACCTCCTCGAGCTGATAGAGGAAAAGGTGTAGCCAGAGATGCGCAACCATCAAATCCTGAAGGAGACAGGATAAGCTCAGAAGTACACCGACCTGAAGGATCCGGGCCAAGGGATTCCACGGAGACCATGGGATTTGTCCACGGACATCAAGGTCAGCTAAAACAACTCGAGCAAGAGCTAGAGCGACGGCGAGAATCTGAAAGAACCCTGAGAAGGGAAGTTCGACGACGAAGAGAGCTAGAAGAAAAACTCTTAAAACTGAAGTTCGACTTTAAGGGCAGGAGAGCCCGTGCTGATCGAGAAGAAATGCCTCTAACAGGCGAAGATCCATTCATAGAAGATATCATGTGCGCTAAAGTTCATAGAAACTTTAAGAGCCCAGACATGGATCATTATGATGGAACCACCAATTTGAGGCATCATCTGAGCAATTTCAATAGCCGCATGTACTTGGCAGATGCATCGAACGCAACTCACTGTAAAGCCTTCACGACTACGTTAACCAAAGCGGCTGTGAAATGGTTTGATAGTTTACAACCTAGATCAGTCACGTGCTTCAACGATTTGGCAAAGAGCTTTCTTACCCGATTTTTCATAAAAAAAAAAAGGATAGGGTCAAGCATGCGCCAAGCCTTTTAAAAGTAAAGTAAGAAGTCGGGGAATATCTACGGTTTATATGGAAAGATTCAATAAAGCATGTTTAGAGATTCAGAACCTACCCATCGAAGCAATCATTATGGGACTAGTCAACGGCCTTATAAAGGCACCGTTCTCCCAATCCATATCAAAGAAGCACCTGACCTTTTTGTACGAGGTGCAAAAGCAAGCCGAAAAGTACATTAATATGGAAGAAACTGCTCGGTTGAGAGAGCCTGCCTCGAGGCAACACAACCCATATCCAGCCTGAGATAAAGAGAAAAAACCAAAGAAAAAAGAAGAATACAGCTCAGACAAAATTTGAAGGTATCACAACTACACTCCGTTACGAGTATCCCTTGTTGACGTCTACAGAAGAATCTATCACACGAAGAAGATTCCAGCTCTCAGACTGATCAAAAATAAAAAAGGTGGAAGTCATTCAAGATACTGCAAATAAGACAAAATTTATGGACATTCCACTAATGATTGTTATGACTTAAAAAATGTGATCGAGAAATTGGCTAGGAAAGTTTGGTTGGATAGGTATCTAGCAGACACGTCGGATGATCAGGGCAAGAGGAAAAGAGATGAAGAAGTGGTGCACGAAATTACAATCACACTTTTGCAATTCCGTACAACTAACCAGCAAGTGCACTGGGTCGTCCAAGTAATACCTTACGTGAGTAAGGGTCAATCCCACGGAGATTGTCGGCTTAAAGCAAGCTATGGTTATCTTGTAACTCTTAGTCAGGATATCAATAATTCTCAGATTTAATTGTAAAAAGTAAAAGAACATGAAATAAATACTTGTTATGCAGTAATGGAGAACATGTTGAGGTTTTGGAGATGCTCTGTCTTCAGAATCTCTGCTTTCCTACTGTCTTCTTCTTCACACACGCAAAGCTCCTTCCATGGCAAGCTGTATGTTGGTGGATCACCGTTGTCAATGGCTACCATCCATCCTCTCAGTGAAAATGGTCCAAATGCGCTGTCACCGCACGGCTAATCATCTGTCGGTTCTCACTCATGCTGGAATAGGATCCATTGATCCTTTTGCGTCTGTCACTACGCCCAGTACTTGTGAGTTTGAAGCTTGTCACAGTCATCCATTCCCAGATCCTACTCAGAATACCACAGACAAAGTTTAGACTTTCCGGATCTCAGGAATGGCCGCCAATAATTCTAGCCTATACCACGAAGGTTCCAATCTTAGATTAGAAACCCAAGAGATACACATTCAAGCTTGATTACATGTAGAACGGAGGTGGTTGTCAGGCACGCGTTTATAGGTGAGAATGATGATGAGTGTCACAGATCATCACATTCATCAGGTTGAAGTGTGAATGAATATCTTAGAATAGAAGCAAGCGTGATAGAATGGAAAACAGTAGTAATTGCATTAATTCATCGAAACACAGCAGAGCTCCTCACCCCCAACAATGGGGTTTAGAGACTCATGCCATAGAAGATACAATATGAAACGTGTAGAGTGTCATGAGGTACAAGATGAATCACTAAAAGTAGTTTTTATAGTAAACTAGTGACCTAGGTTACAGAAAATGAGTAAGCTAGAATAGTTAGTGTAGAAATCCACTTTCGGGACCCACTTGGTGTGTGCTTGGGCTGAGCATTGAAGCTTTCACGTGTAGAGACCTTTCTTGGAGTTAAACGCCAGCTTTTGTGCCAGTTTGGGCGTTTAACTCCAGCTTTCATGCCAGTTCTGGCGTTTTGACGTCAGAATTTCTATGCTGACTTGAAATGCCAGTTTGGGCTATCAAATCTCGGGTAAAGTATGAACTATTATATATTGCTGGAAAGCCCAGGATGTCTACTTTCCAACGAAATTGAGAGCGCACCAATTGGGCTTCTGTAGCTCCAGAAAATCCACTTCGAGTGCAGGGAGGTCAGAATCCAACAGCTTCTGCAGTCCTTTTTTAGCCTCTGAATCAGATTTTTGCTCAGGTCCCTCAATTTCAGTCAGAAAATATCTGAAATCATAGAAAAACACACAAAATCATAGTAAAGTCCAGAAATATGATTTTTGAATAAAAACTAATAAAAACATAATAAAAACTAACTAAAATATACTAAAAACATACTAAAAATAATGCCCAAAAGCGTATAAATTATCCGCTCATCACAACACCAAACTTAAATTGTTGCTTGTCCCCAAGCAACTAAAAATCAAATAGGATAAAAAGAAGAGAATATACAATGAATTCCAAAAACATCTATGACGATCAGTCTTAATTAGATGAGCGGGGCTATTAGCTTTTTGCTTCTGAACAGTTTTGGCATCTCACGTTTTCCTTTGAAGTTTAGAATGATTGGCATCTATAGGAACTCAGAATTCAGATAGTGTTATTGATTCTCCTAGTTCAGTATGTTGATTCTTGAACACAGTTACTTTATGAGTCTTGGCCGTGACCCTAAGCATTTTGTTTTCCAGTATTACCACCGGATATATAAATCCCACAGACACATAACTGGGTGAACCTTTTCAGATTATGACTCAGCTTTGCTAGAGTCCCCAATTAGAGGTGTCCAGAGCTCTTAAGCACACTCTTTTTGCTTTGGACCACGACTTTAACCGCTCAGTCTCAAGTTTTCACTTGACACCTTCACGCCACAAGCACATGGTTAGGGACAGCTTGGTTTAGCCGCTTAGGCCAGGATTTTATTCCTGTGGGCCCTCCTATCCACTGATGCTCAAAGCCTTGGATCCTTTTTATTTTACCCTTGCCTTTTGGTTTAAAGGGCTATTGGCTTTTTCTGCTTGCTTTTTCTTTCTTTCTTTTTTCTTTTCTTCTCTCTTTTTTTTTTTGTTTTTTTCGCCATACTTTTTTTTTTCTGCAAGATTTTTACTGTTTTTTCTTGCTTCAAGAACCATTTTTATGATTTTTCAGATTATCAATAACATTTCTCCTTTTCCATTATTCTTTCAAGAGCCAACACTTTTAACATTCATAAACAACAAATTCAAAAATATGCACTGTTCAAGCATTCATTTAGAAAAACAAAAAGTATTGCCACCACATCAAAATAATTAATCTGTTTTAAAATTCGAAATTCATGCACTTCTTTTTCTTTTTCAATTAAAAACATTTTTCATTTAAGAAAGGTGATGGATTCATTTTCATAGCTTTAAGGCATAAACACTTAGACACTAGTGATCATGTAATAAGACACAAACATAAATAAACATAAAGCATAAAAATTCAAAAAACAGAAAATAAAGAACAAGGAAATTAAAGAACGGGTCCACCTTAGTGATGGCGGCTTGTTCTTCCTCTTGAAGATCTTATGGAGTGCTTGAGCTCCTCAATGTCTCTTTCTTGCCTTTGTTGCTCCTCTCTGATTTCATGGAGGATAATGGGTTGCTTTTGTTGAGGTTCATGAGTGGGCTCTCTTGTTTGCTCCATCCTCTTTCTAGTGATGGGCTCTTGAGATGAATCTCTCCATCTCTCATGACTCGGAGTTGGAAGCAATTGCCTTCCCTTTCCTCTTCCTAGAGGTTTCTCTGGCCTTAGGTGCCATAAATGGTTATGGAAAAATAAAAAGCAACGTTTTTACCACACCAAACTTAGAAGGTTTGCTCGTCCTCGAGCAAAAGAAGAAAAAGGGTGTTATCGAAAGGTGTGAAGAAGAGATAGATAGAGTTGAGGTAGGTGGGGATCCTGTGGGGTCCACATATCCTGAGGTGGCAAGGATTTTTCATCCCTGCACCATGTGACGTGTAAACGCCCCCTTGATTACCAATCCTGGCGTTAAACGCCAGGTTGCTACCCATTTCTGGCATTTAACGCCATCTTTTCTCCCCCTTTCTGGCGTTTAACGCCAGCTCTGTGCCCCTTTCTGGCGTTAAATGCCCAGAATGGTGCCAGACTGGGCGTTTAACGCCCATTCTGCTACCTTTACTGGCGTTTAAATGCCAGTAAGCTTCTCCTCTAGGGTGTGCTGTTTTTGATACTGTTTTTCATTCTGTTTTGTTTTTTCAGTTGTTTTTGTGACTCCACATGATCATCAACCTAAAGAAAATATAAAATAACAATGGAAAATAAATATATATAATTAAAGAACATTGGGTTGCCTCCTAATAAGCGCTTCTTTATTGTCTTTAGCTGGACCTTGACTGAGCTTTTATTCTAGTCTCAGGTTTGAGCATTCTTGTTCAAAATTGCTCTCAAGATAATGTTTGATTCTCTGTCCATTAACAATGAACTTTTTGTCAGAGTCAATATCCTGAAGCTCAACATATCCATATGGTGACACACTTGTAATCATATATGGTCCCCTCCACCAGGATTTCAATTTCCCGGGGAATAATCTGAGCCTAGATTTAAACAGCAGAACCTTCTGTCCTGGTTCAAAGACTCTAGATGACAGTTTCTTGTCATGCCACCTTTTTTCTTTTCCCTTATATTTTTTTTGTATTTTCAAAAGCATTGAGTCTGAATTCCTCTAGCTCATTCAGCTGGATCAATCTTTTCTCTCCAACTAACTTAGCATCTAGGTTTAGAAATCTGGTTGCCCAGTAGGCCTTATGTTCTAGTTTCACGGGCAGATGACAGGCCTTGCTATACACAAGCTGGTATGGAGAGGTTCCTATAGGAGTCTTGAATGTTGTTCTGTATGCCCACAGAGCATCATCCAAGCTTTTTGCCCAATCCTTTCTATGGGCAATTACAGTCCGTTCTAGGATTCTTTTTAGTTCTCTATTAGAGACTTCAGCCTGCCTATTTGTCTCTGGGTGATATGGAGTTGCTACTTTATGGCTAATTCCATATCGGACCATAGCAGAGTACAGCTGTTTATTGCAGAAATGAGTGCCCCCGTCACTGATTAGTACTCTGGGAACACCAAACCTACTGAAGATATGTTTCTGGAGGAACTTCAGCACGGTCTTAGTATCATTAGTGGGTGTGGCAATTGCTTCTACCCATTTAGATTTGTAGTCTACTGCCACCAGAATGTAAGTGTTTGAGTATGATGGTGGGAAAGGACCCATGAAGTCAATACCCCATACATCAAACAACTCAATCTCTAAGATCCCTTGTTGAGACATGGCATAACAATGAGGTAAGTTACCAGCTCTCTGGCAACTGTCACAGTTACGCACAAACTCTCGGGCATCTCTATGGAGAGTAGGCCAGTAGAACCCACATTGGAGGACCTTAGTGACTGTTCGCTCACCTCCAAAATGTCCTCCATATTGTGATCCATGGCAATGCCATAGGATCTTCTGTGCCTCTTCTCTGGGCACGCATCTGCAGATCATTCCGTCTACACATCTCTTAAAGAGATATGGTTCATCCCATAAGTAGTACTTTGCATCAGAAATTAGTTTTTTCGTTTGCTGCCTGCTGTACTCCTTGGGTATGAACCTCACAGCTTTATAATTTGCAATGTCTGCAAACCATGGTGCTTCCTGAATGGCGAAGAGTTGCTCATCCAGAAAGGTCTCAGAGATCTCAGTAGGAGGGAAGGACACCCCTGCTACTGGTTCTATCCGGGACAGGTGATCAGCTACCTGGTTCTCTGTCCGTTTTCTGTCTCTTATTTCTATATCAAACTCTTGCAGAAGTAACACCCATCTTATGAGCCTGGGTTTTGAATCCTGCTTTGTAAGTAGATATTTAAGAGCAGCATGGTCAGTATACACAATCACTTTTGAACCTACTAAATAGGATTTAAACTTGTCAATGGCATAAACTACTACAAATAACTCTTTTTCTGTGGTTGTGTAATTCTTCTGTGCATCATTTAAAACACGGCTAGCATAGTAAATGATGTGCAAAAGCTTGTTATGCCTCTGTCCTAACACTGCACCAATGGCATGATCACTGGCATCACACATTAGTTCGAATGGTAATGTCCAGTCTGGTGCAGAGATGACTGGTGCTGTGACCAGCTTAGCTTTCAGGATTTCAAACGCCTGCAGACACTCTGTGTCAAAGACAAATAGGGTATCAGCAGCTAGCAGATTGCTTAGAGGTTTTGCAATTTTTGAAAAATCCTTTATAAACCTCCTATAGAATCCTGCATGCCCTAGAAAGCTTCTGATTGCTTTAACATTAGCAGGTGGTGGTAATTTTTCAATTACCTCCACTTTAGCTTGATCCACCTCTATTCCCTTGTTTGAAATTTTATACCCAAGGACAATTTCTTCAGTCACCATAAAGTGACATTTTTCCCACTTTAAAACTAGGTTGGTCTCTTGGCATCTTTTCAGAGCAAGTGCTAAATGGTCAAGGCAGGAGCTGAATGAGTCTCCAAATACTGAAAAGTCATCCATGAAGACTTCCAGAAATTTTTTCACCATATCAGAGAAAATAAAAAGCATGCACCTCTGAAAGGTTGCAAGTGCATTGCACAGACCAAAAGGCATCCTTCTGTATACAAATACTCCAGAAGGACATGTGAATGCTGTTTTTTCTTGATCCTGAGGATCTATTGCAATTTGGTTGAAGCCTGAATAGCCATCCAAAAAGCAGTAATAGTCATGACCTGCTAGTCTCTCTAGCATCTGGTCTATGAATGGTAAAGGAAAATGATCCTTTCTGGTGGATGTATTGAGCCTTCTGTAGTCAATACACATACGCCACCCTGTAACTGTTCTTGTAGGAACCAGTTCATTCTTTTTCATTGTGAACCACTGTCATGCCTCCCTTTTTGGGTACAACTTGGACAGGGCTTACCCAGGGGCTATCAGAAATAGGATAAATAATCCCATCCTCTAGTAACTTAGTGACCTCTTTCTGCACCACCTCCTTCATGGCTGGATTTAGCCACCTCTGTGGTTGAACCACTGGCTTAGCATCATCCTCCAATAGGATCTTGTGCATGCATCTTGCTGGGCTAATGCCCTTAAGATCACTTATGGACCACCCAAGAGCTGTCTTGTGTGTCCTTAGCACTTGAATGAGTGCTTTCTCTTCCTGTGGATTTAAAGCAGAGCTTATGATCACTGGAAAAGTGTCACCTTCTCCCAGAAATGCATATTTCAGGGATGGTGGTAGTGGTTTGAGCTCAGATTTTGGAGGCTTATCCTCTTCCTGAGGAATTTTTAGAGGTTCTTTTATTTTCTCTGATTCCTCCAGATCAGGCTGAACATCCTTAAAGATGTCCTCTAGCTCTGATTCAAGACTTTCAGTCATATTGACCTCTTCCACTAAAGAGTCAATAATATCAGTGCTTATGCAGTCATTTGATGTGTCTGGATGCTGCATAGCTTTGACAGCATTTAACTTGAACTCATCCTTATTGACTCTCAGGGTCACTTTCCCTTTTTGTACATTAATAAGAGTTTGTCCAGTTGCTAGGAAAGGTCTTCCTAGAATGAGAGTTGCACTCTTGTGCTCCTCCATTTCCAGCACTACAAAGTCAGTGGGAAAGGCAAATGGCCCAACCTTGACAATCATGTCCTCAATTATGCCTGATGGATATTTAATGGAGCCATCAGCAAGTTGAAGACATATCCGGGTTGGTTTGACTTCTTCAGTCAAGCCAAGTTTTCTGATAGTGGATGTAGGTATTAGGTTGATACTTGCTCCAAGGTCACATAGAGCTGTCTTGGTGCAAGCACCCTCTAATGTGCACGGTATCATAAAGCTTCCTAGATCTGTAAGCTTCTCTGGTAAGCTTTTCAGAATGACTGCACTGCATTCTTCAGTGAGAAAAACTTTTTCAGTTTCTCTCCAATCCTTCTTATGACTTAAGATCTCTTTCATGAACTTAGCATAAGAGGGTATTTGCTCAAGTGCCTCTGCAAATGGGATCTTTATTTCAAGAGTCCTGATATAGTCTGCAAAGCGGACAAATTGTTTATCCTATTCCGCTTGGCGGAGTTTCTGAGGATAAGACATCTTGGCTTTATATTCTTCAACCTTAGTTGCTGCAGGTTTATTTCCTACAGAGGTGGTTGGAGAAGCCTTCTTAGAGGGGTTACTATTAGCACTTGTAGGTGTCTGATCCCTCATTGGCATTTGAACGCCAGGATTGGGTGCTGGATGGGCGTTTAACGCCAACTTCCCACCCTTTTCTAGCATTTGAATGCCAGAACTGGACAAGGAATGGGCGTTCAACGCTAACTTTTCTCCCTTTTCTGGCATTTGAACGCCAGAAGTGGGCATCCACTGGGCGTTTGACGCCAATCTTTCACCCTTCTCTGGCGTTTTAACGCCAGAATTATTCCTCTCTGGGCTCTTGCTGTCCTCAAAGGGATTTTGGGCAGTGGTTTGGTCATCCTCTGTTAGTTGTTCCTTTCTTGGCTTTCTGCTACTTTGAGCTGATTTATTCAATGTCTTCCCGCTCCTTAATTGGACAGCTTGGCATTCTTCTGTTATCTGTTTAGATAGCTGCTGTCTTGTCTGATTCAATTGTGCTTCAATATTCTTGTTAGCCTTTTTAGTGTCTTGGAACATCTCTTTAATTTCTGCTAATTGTTTTGTCATAAGGAATAATTGCTGATTAAGTTCAACAATCTGTTCTTGAGGATTAGGATCAGTAGTTACTGTTCTAGCCTCTTCTTTTATAGAGGACTCACTGCTTGAGTACAGATGCTGATTTCTAGCAACCGTATCTATGAGTTCTTGAGCTTCTTCAATTGTCTTTCTCATGTGTATAGATCCACTAGCTGAGTGGTCTAGAGACATTTGAGCTTTTTCTGTAAGCCCATAGTAGAAGATGTCTAACTGTACCCACTCTGAAAACATTTCAGAGGGGCATTTCCTTAGCATCCCTCTGTACCTCTCCCAGGCATTATAAAGGGATTTATGATCCTCTTGTTTAAAGCCTTGGATGTCCAGCCTTAGCTGTGTCATCCTTTTTGGAGGATAAAATTGATTCAGAAATTTGTCTGATAACTGTCTCCATGTTTTTATGCTTGCTGTGGGTTGGTTGTTTAACCACCTCTTAGCTTGATCTTTTACAGCAAATGAAAACAGTAATAATCTGTAGACATCCTGATCCACTTCTTTATCACATACTATGTCAGTAATTTGTAAGAACTGTGCCAGAAACTCAGTAGGTTCTTCCTGTGGAAGACCGGAATACTGGTAATTTTGCTGCACCATGATAATGAGCTGAGGATTTAGCTCAAAACTGCTTGCTTTAATGGGAGGTATACAGATTCTACTCCCATATGCAGCTATAATGGGGTTAGCATATGACCTCAGAGTCCTTCTAGACTGTTCACTTCCACTTAGGTCCATGATGGAGAAAGGGAGATGATGTGAATTGCAAATAAAATATATTTTTAATTTTTTTTATTAAAAGTAACCGAATAAAATAAAACAAAATAAATGGGAGGTAAAATAAAAGTTTCGAAAATTAAGAGAAAAAGTAAAAAGATAAAAGAATAATTCAAATGCTAAAATGGCTAATTAATTAAAAAGATTTGAAAAATTCTAGATATGATTTTCGAAAATTAGAAGAAAATGGAATAAAAGCAAATTGAAAACTAAATTAATTAATTAATTAAAAAGATTTTGGAATCAGCAATCAGAAAGATATGATTGAAAATTATTTTGAAAAAGATATGATTGAGAAGATATGATTGCAATTTAAAAAAAAATATGATTGAAAAGATATGATTGAAGAAATTAACAAGATTTGATTTTTGAAAAAGATTTGAAGAGATCAATTTTTGAAATTAGAATTTTGACTTGACTAAAAAAAGATATATTTTGAAAATCTTTGACTATTTTAATGCAAAATTTCGAAATTTATGAGTAAAATAAGGAAAAGATATTTTTTATTTTTGAATTTTAATGAGGAAAGAGAAAAACAACAAAATGATACTAAACTTAGAAATTTTAGATCAAAACAAAGAGAACAAACAAGAAAACTTTGAATGTCAAGATAAACACCAAGAACACTTTGAAGATCAAGATGAACACCAAGAACAATTTTTTTGAAAATTTTTAAGTAAATAAAAGCACAAAAACACACCAAACTTAAAATTTTTAGAAAATCAAACACAAATTTTCGAAAATTTAAAGGAAAACACAAAGGAGACACCAAACTTTAAAGATCAAGAAAGAACTAAGAACATGCAAATTCGAAAAATTAAAAGAAAATAAAAGCATGCAATTGACACCAAACTTAAAATATGAAACTAACTCAAATAAAAGACTCAAATTTAGTGACTCTAAACCAACAAAAATAAATTATTCCTAATCTAAGTAACAAGATAAACCGTCAGTTGTCCAAACTCGAACAATCCCCGGCAACGGCGCCAAAAACTTAGTGCACGAAATTACAATCACACTTTTGCAATTCCGCAAAACTAACCAGCAAGTGTACTAGGTCGTCCAAGTAATACCTTACGTGAGTAAGGGTCGATCCCACGGAGATTGTCGGCTTGAAGCAAGCTATGGTTATCTTGTAACTCTTAGTCAGGATATCAATAATTCTCAGATTTAATTGTAAAAAGTAAAAGAACATGAAATAAATACTTGTTATGCAGTAATAGAGAACAGGTTGAGGTTTTGGAGATGCTCTATCTTCAGAATCTCTGCTTTCCTACTGTCTTCTTCTTCACACACGCAAAGCTCCTTCCATGGCAAGCTGTATGTTGGTGGATCACTGTTGTCAATGGCTACCATCCGTCCTCTCAGTGAAAATGGTCCAAATGCGCTGTCACCGCATGGCTAATCATCTGTCGGTTCTCACTCATGCTGGAATAGGATCCATTGATCCTTTTGCGTCTGTCACTACGCCCAGTACTTGTGAGTTTGAAGCTCGTCACAGTCATCCCTTCTCAGATCCTACTCGGAATACCACAGACAAAAGGTTTAGACATTCCAGATCTCAGGAATGGCCGCCAATAATTCTAGCCTATACCACGAAGGTTCCAATCTTAGATTAGAAACTCAAGAGATACACATTCAAGCTTGATTGCATGTAGAATGGAGGTGGTTGTCAGGCACGCGTTCATAGGTGAGAATGATGATGAGTGTCACGGATCATCACATTTATCAGGTTGAAGTGCGAATGAATATCTTAGAATAGAAGCAAGCATGATAGAATGGAAAACAGTAGTAATTGCATTAATTCATCGAAACACAGCAGAGCTCTGATAAACCCATATTTCATGAGTTATTTTGTGCTTAGTTTGAATGATTTATTCAATCCTTCACCCACTTATTCATATTAATTGCATGGTTTTACTTTCCCTTCCTTATTATGTGATGTACGTGAAAAATATGTTTCCTAAGCTTTAAAATTAATTATTTTAATTACCTTTATTTCCATTTGATGCCGTGATTAGTGTGTTGAGTAGTTTCAGATTTTCTAAGACAGAATGACTTAAAGGATGGAAAAGGAAACGTACAAAAATGGAAGAAAAGTGCGAAACGGAGTTTTGAAGAAACTGGCATCCACGCGATCGCATGGACGACGCGATCGCGTGCCAGGAGCGAAGAAGCAGCGACGCGGCCGCATGACTGACGCGGCCGCGCGACTTGAGCATAGCGCATTCGATGCGGACGCGTGACCGACGCGACCGCGCCACAAGGAAAACTCCAGATGACGCGACCGCGTGACCCACGCGGACGCGTGACCCACGCGGACGCGTGACAGAGGCCATGTATCAAAATTTACAGAATACGCCCCCAGCGATTTCTGAAGCCTTTTTGGCCTAGATTCAGGTACAGAACACGCAGACTAGAGGTTATAAAGTGGGAGAATGCATCCATTCAAAAGAGAGCTCACATTTTTATTACTTTCCATGATTTAGATTTAGTTTTGAGAGGGAGATTCTCTCCTCTCTCTCTTAGGATTAGGATTTAGGACTTCTCTTAGTTTTTAAGAGTGACTCTCGATCCAGGTTTAATATTTACTTTAATTTATGTTTCTATGCTACTTTTACTTTAATGCTTTTATTCGTATCTACAGATGTTGCCCAATTGGCTTATGAATTATTCCATGTTACAGATTATTATTTGAATTAATGATTATTTGAGGTATTTCAGTTTATTATTGTTCTCTTTAATTTAAGTTATTATTGCTTCCCATCTAAGGACATTTTTATTCCAACAATTTTACTTTTTCCCTTTTTGGTCTTGGTTAAGAAATCAGTAATTCAACATTATTAAACTCAGCATAATTGATAATCGTTATCTTACTAATTGAACTGAACTTCAATAATCCCAACTTTTTCTTAGGAAATAAATAGGATTCGAAGGTCAAACTAATTAATCCCTTGACTTTCCTTTACTTTAGTAAAGGTTAACTAAGTGGAATTAAGATTCAACTTTCACTATTGTTGAGAGGAATAACTAAGTTGGACTTCCAATTTCTCTTACCTTGCCAAAAGTTGCTTTACAGTATTTATTTATTTTAATTGCCATTTACTTTACTTGTCATTCAAATCACTTGCTTCTCACCTTCTAAACCCCGATTACAACCTTTATAGCCAATAATAAGAACATACTTCCTTGCAGTTCCTTGAGAAGACGACCCGATGTTTGAATACTCGGTTAACAATTTTTAAGGGGTTTTTTACTTGTGACAACCAAAACATTTGTACGAAGGGATTTTTGTTGGTTTAGAGACTATATCTACAACGCAACTGTTTTTATGAAATTCTTTACTGGCAAAAATCCCAACGTCAAGCTCCTCACCCCCAACAATGGGGTTTAGAGACTCATGCCATAGAAGATACAATATGAAACGTGTAGAGTGTCATGAGGTACAAGATGAATCACTAAAAGTAGTTTTTATAGTAAACTAGTGACCTAGGGTTACAGAAAATGAGTAAGCTAGAATAGTTAGTATAGAAATTCACTTCCGGGGCCCACTTGGTGTGTGCTTGGGCTGAGCATTGAAGCTTTCACGTGTAGCGACCTTTCTTGGAGTTAAATGCTAGCTTTTGTGCCATTTTGGGCGTTTAACTCCAGCTTTCATGCCAGTTCTGGCGTTTTGACGCCAGAATTTCTATGCTGACTTGAAACACCGGTTTGGGCCATCAAATCTCGGGCAAAGTATGGACTATTATATATTTCTGGAAAGCCCAGGATGTCTACTTTCCAACGCAATTGAGAGCACGCCAATTGGATTTCTTTAGCTCCAGAAAATCTACTTTGAGTTCAGGGAGGTCAGAATCCAACAGCATTTGCAGTCCTTTTTCAGCCTCTGAATCAGATTTTTGCTCAGGTCCCTCAATTTTAGTCAGAAAATATCTGAAATCACAGAAAAATACACAAACTCATAGTAAAGTCCAGAAATATTATTTTTGAATAAAAACTAATAAAAACATAATAAAAACTAACTAAAATATACTAAAAACATATTAAAAACAATGCCAAAAAGCGTATAAATTATCCGCTCATCAAGAAGATAGGGTTCGCCGAGATTGACCACCACAAACTCCTGAAAGGCACATCCATATGATTGCTGGAGGATTTGCATGAGCAAGAGTAACAAAATCCTCCTGCAAGAGGCATTTAAAAGAAGTTTACCAGGTCGGTGAGGAAGTTGAGGTGCCTGACCTTCCCTTGATCACCTTCACAAAAGAGGATGCCCAAGGGGTAGCGCCTGGACATGACGACCCTGTCGTGGTCACAGTGATACTTGCCAATGTGAACCTCCACATAACTCTGGTAGATCAAGGGAGCTCAGCAGACATCTTGTTTAAACTAGCTTTTGATAAGTTGGGCTTGGAGGAAAAGGATTTGAGAGTATACCCAGATAACCTCTTCGATCAGGGAGACACTACGATCTGACTCCCAGGGTTTATTTCTCTTTACACCACCTTTGGAAAAGGGCTCAAGATAAAAAACCTTGAGCATAGACTACATAGTAGTCTCTACCCTTCACCTTTGCAGTAGTCTCCACCCTTCACCTTTGCATGAATTTTTCCACTCCTGAGAGAATACCACTGTGAGGAGAGACCATAAACTGGCAAGAAGATGCTACAATGAAAGCTTGAACCTACGAGGGTACATGAAAGGGAAATAGGTCAACACCATAGAGCTCGGAGGTGTTTGAATTTGGGAGGAACTGGGACCCCAACCTGAAGAAAAGATAAAGGAGGTTCAGATTGGGGACTAAATCGGAAAAACAACCAATGTAGGGGATAACCTAGAAGAACAACTAAAACAAAACCTCATTAAGCTCCTACAAGAAAACTCCGACCTCTTCGCTTGGAAAGCTTTTGACATGCTTGGGATCCACCCCGACCTTATGAGCCACAAGCTTGCTATTTACTCGGGCTCACGACTAGTCCAGCAGAAACGATAAAAACTCAGTCCTAAAAGAGTAGAAGTCGTAGAAGAACAAGTCCAGACACTGTTAAAAGCCAATTTTATAAGGGAGATAAAATACTTGTTATTGCTTGCTAATGTAGTACTCGTGAAGGAAATAAAACGAGAAGTAGAGGATGTGTGTTGACTACACCGACCTCAACAAAACTTGTCCTAAGGACCCTTATCCACTTTCCAATATCGACACTCTGGTAGATTCGGCCTCAAGCTACAAATACTTGTCTTTTATGGACGCATATTCGGGATACAACTAAATTCCAATGTATAAGTCAAATCAAGAGAAGACCTCTTTCATTACTCCCAAGACTAACTATTGCTTTGTGGTAATGCCCTTTGGGTTGAAAAATGCTAGAGCCACTTACCAAAGATTAATGAACAAGGTGTTCTCAACCCACCTAGAAACTAGTCTACTGTCCGACCTCACAGAAGTGTTTAACACGATAAGGCAGCACGAGATAAGATTAAATCTCATAAAGTGCACCTTTGCAGTAGAAGCCGAGAAGCTCCTAAGATTCATGCTCACTCAAAGAGGCATCGAAGCCAACCCGAACAAATGTAGGGCGATCATGAAAATGAAAAGCCCGACCTGCTTAAAAGAGATCCAACAGTTAAATGGCAGGCTGACAACCTTGTTTGGGTCGGCTATGAAATCCCTACCATTGTTTGCAATCCTCAAGAAGGGATATCAGTTTCAATGGACTCAAGAATGTGAGCAAGCCTTCCAAGATTTTTAAACAATTCTTGAGCCAGCCACAATCTTGACCCGACCCAAAGAAGGAGAAGAACTCGTGCTATACTTAGCCATTTTAGACAAGGTCATACACTAGAAGAAAAATGCTGAGTACCATCAGAAAAATGAAAAAAAAATTGACTGTAATTAACTTACTGTCGGAAGCAATCAGACGGTATAAATCTCGCCGGTACATGTTTACCCCGTATTTAGTAGAGAATTAACTGTTTGAAAAACTATTTGATTATCGGTGCATTTTTTGACGGTATTGTTGGCGCCAAATATATTGTTGCCCGCACTATTATTGTCGGATTATTCTCTCGATAAATCCGACAGTAAACGTCAATTTAAAAAAATGAAATAAATGGTCAATTTTAGTTTTCTATTTAAATTTATTTTTGGTACAATTAATGATCAATTCATAAAAAATAAAACCTATTATTTAAAATAAATAATACAATATGCAAATAAATTAAAGTCAAGTCCACCAAATAACTACAATGAAAAATAAGGCAGAGTAGAAGGCGGTGATGTCTGTGCAGGACCGCTGCTGGTGGCACCAGCAGCGGTGCTGCCACCAGCAAGGATGATGCCAGCGGCGCGCATCTGAGACTGGTATACCTCTATCTGAGCCTCCATCTACTGAAGTCACTCCAACTGCTCCCTCCACTCTAGCCTGAGGTCATTCATATTCGTCAAGCATGTGAGGATCTCTTGATACCTCTCCTGATAATCGTTCAGCTTTCGTGCCTGCTGGTGAAGCCTGCATTGGATCTCCTGCACCTGAAGCCTCAAATCCACACCTTCCACGAGCTCGACAGCTCAACTGGTGGTAGAACCTAACGACGGCCTCAACTGGAGGTGCGGAGGCTGCTGGCGAAGAATGACCACAACTCGTATTCACGGTTCTTGTATGGCACTGAGGCAGTCTCGTGCCAAACCACATCAAGAACAACAACTAAAGTAGCAGAGCCATCAGTGGTGTCCTCCCCACTTTGCTGAGATTTTTGAGTCGCAGTATCTAGTCTCTGTGTATAAGACTCCTGTGTAACACATGTTATTGTGATTAGTAAGATAGCTATACAGTTAGTCCTTAATAATTTTATACCAGAAGATAATCAGATGTATGTTTACTCACATAATGATCCTGAGACTGCTGATCAGCAAATCTCTCTTTGTTCTCCTTCAACGTGTGGGTGTACTTGAAAGTTTCCGCCAATGTCGCCTGACGATCCAACGACTTTGACTACACATGTTGCATTGAAACAATATGATTAGGATTCGTAGTAATGATATGTAAAAGAATATTACTAAATTATTAACAAAATTAAAAACACTACATACCAGGTTAGCCTTAGTCTTCATGAAGGTCGCTGAGTCGCCGGTATACTTAGGTGACCTGGCCGATGCCTTGTTTGTTCTGTTGGTGAGACGCTGATGTCTGAACCCCTCATCGGTCTCTCACTAACTAATAGAGCCTTCTTTATTTTCGGTCAGAGCCAGGTCGTCAGGTGGTCCCGCCCCTAACGAACATCATCCAGCATTTGCTAGAGCCGCCGACCCATTCTATGATCGAATAATTTCCTGATGGTAAGATTGTGCTTAGCGTCCTATATAAAGTGCTGCTACACAAAGAAACTTTAGAATTAGTTACTCAAAACAGAGGATATAAACTAGCTAAAAAGGTTTAAAACTTAAAAAAAAATTAATCACCGCTAATTTATCAAATCATCAATGTTTGGTTTCAGCGGGGATCTTTTTGTAGCTGGGCTAGGATGGTCGTACATCAGCTTGATGACGTTGGTCATCTTCTGAGTACATGCATTGTTGTTCGGTGCGAACTTATCAACAATTCACAAACAAACCATAATATACAGAGAGTTTTTATAGAAATTTCATCAAAGTTTCATCTATAACTGGAATGCGCCACAATCAATGAAATAGGAAACACACTCAGGCATTGAAACCTAAATCCATTGAACAAGAATTAATAACCAGGAATTGAACTTTCAGCAATTCCACAATCAATGAAATAGGAAACACATTCAGGTAATGAAACCTAAATCCACTAAACAAGAATCAATAACCAGGAATTGAACTTTCAGCAATTCCATAATTAGGAAACAGAAAACACTTTCAAGCAGTCAAACTTACACCCACTAAACAAGAATCAATAACCAGGAGTTGAACTTTCAGCAATAACAATAATCAGGAAATATATAAAACTCAAAGGTTATCTCGTACCGCCATAAGGACAAATGGTCAACCGTATGATGGGAGGTGGTGGAGGGGCATCAGCTGCCTCACTTCCATGAGAAGACTTCAGAACTGCAGATTTCGTTGCTGGAGGCAGCGTCGGCATTGCAGCGGGATGCTGAGCGGTAGGAGGCAGTGTCGTCACCGTAGACAGAGGCACGTAGTTAGGGTTAGGGACCATGATAAACGGCTGGCTTGTTAAACCTGCAACCTGTGATGTCACCGAAGTGGTCAGAGTAGAGGGAGAGTATCCAGAAGTCCCAGCGGTATAGGAAGAAACCCTCCCTCTACCCCGACCATGGCTACGACCACGATCAGCAGCCCGATCCGGCAGACCTCTACCCGTCATCATATCTGAAAATAGCATACCAATTAACAGAAATTCAGAATAACAAATCAATGTTATTTAATACTAAGTTCAACATTAATTCAATTTTATTCAAACAAATTTCATCAAATTCAACACAAATTCAGAATATTCAACACAAAATTAGCAGGATTATCCATCAATTTCCAATACTTTCAGCAATATAACACAAACTAATAATCCTAAAACTAACTTATCTTAACCACCCAAAATCAATATACTTGGCAAAAGTTCTGTGTGTATAAATTACGAAAATATTAGCAAACAACTAACAAACAGCTGCGAAACACAAACTACTAAAATCCTATTACATGGCTAGCCAAAGGCATAAGCACATGCTTATCAAAGCATTAATATCCTCATCACAGAAACTATACACCCATCCTAAATTTTCAATTCAACGATAAATTTAATATACTTGGCAAAAGAACTAAAGATTTACAGCAACAAAAGATTTAGCTAACTGATTTTTTAAGCAACACAGCAACAAATTTAACTAAATTTCAGTAATTGTTCAACAAAATAAATAGTTTTTTAACATCAATTCGCAAAAATTCAGCATATTCAACACAAAATCAGCAGTATTACCCATCAATTCAGTCAATTTTCAACACTTTCAGCAATATAACACAAACTAATCATCCTAAAACTAACCTATCTTAACCACCTAAAATCCACTAAAAGCAAAAAATTAACTCTAACTAAATTAACTAACTAAAATTAGAATAATGAAACAACCTAAACAAAACATAATTTGAAGAAGAAAGAAAAAGAGTTTAAAGAAACCTGAAATGCAGAAATAGGAGAGAACTGAGAATATGTGAAGATGCAGCGGCATTATGACATTGCCGCTAGAGGAAGCGGAAGGGTGGTCGCCGAATGCTCGGGAAGTCGCCAAAGGCTGGAGGGCAGCAGCAACGCGATGGTGGTGGGGGCGACGGTGATTTAACGGTGCAAGGAGAAAGGAGAAGAGCAGAAGAAGGAGAAGAAGGGAGGTGTCGAAGATGTAAGACCCCAGATTTTTGAAAATTAAATAATAAATTATTTACGATTTATTTTATTTATTGAAGATATTATTTTCAGAGATTTTTGTATTAATTGAGTATTTTCTTATTATTGATTTAAAACTTTAGTGATTGAGAAAATAATGAGAATTTTATATGCTTTAAATTTGAATAATTAGATTTTGAACTTTATTTTATAATTTAAAGAAAATTAATTTGATTATCTCTAATGATTGAATTAGATTATTTATTAGAAAATAAATTATAAGTTGATAATTAAATATTATTTTTATAGATATTATTATTGGATTAAAATTAGTTTTTTTTATTACTCTATTACCCCTACTTTTAGTAAAATTACCAAAATTACCCTTACCCGTTTTCAATTTAAAAATCCTCTATTGAGAACCAGCGAGAACGATGTTCTCACCCTTACAAATTTTCCTTTTCAAGACGGACGAAGAGTTTAAGAAATTCCTTCTGCGCATCTGATTGTATTATATATTATTGTGTGTGTGTGTGTGTATATATATATATATATATTATAGTTTTCGCTCGCCTTTATTATTATATTTTTGTAAGAGGGATAGGAGTTGTAATGATATGTATGCTTATGCTATTTATAAGTTACTTGTATACGAAGTCTGATATGTTTATATATACATATATGAGGATTGTGATTGATTTTGGTTATATATGCATGTTTGATTAAAATAAAAGCTATTTCCGATTTTTCAAAGAAAACAGCGATACAGTTTCGAGTCAAAGGCTCTTATTCTATTATTTAGTACATAGAAGTTGTCGTAACATCCTCACTATCAGAGTGGCACAGCTGAAAATGTGACATTCTGGTAGTAAGGGTGTTACAGTCGGCGATGTGTTGACGGCGACAGAGAGAAAGCTGTGACGGTGGTGGTCTCGGTGGTGGCGGCGGCAGAGGGTGGTGAGTGAGAGAGTGGGTGAATCTGAAATGAGGGAGAATATGGTTTGTGATTTCAATTTATGCCCTGTTACTGTTGGAAAAATCCGACGGGTAATTATCCGAGTTCGACCTTAAATATGAAGCTTGTATGACCATCAAATTGCAATATCCTTCTTAGCTGAATACTTGAGCAAACAACAAGGAAGCCCAAAAACTTGGCATTTATATGTGGATGGATCATCAAATAAGTTGGTAGTGGAGTAGGAATCATTTTTAAAAATGAGGAAGGAACTCGGGTGGAGATTTCGTTAAAATTTGAGTTTTCGGCCTCCAACAACCAAGCTAAATATAAAGCCAGGCTTGCTGGCTAAAGGCTAGTCAAAGAAGTCGGAGTAGCAAAAGTCACTGTGTTTAACAACTCCCAAGTAATAACCTCTCAGATAAATGGGGATTACCAAGCTGAAGATCCTAACATGAAGAGGTACTTGGAGAAAACACTAGAACACTTCGGACAATTCCAGAAAACAGAGGTCAGACATATAACTCAGGAACTCAATCGTCAATTTGATGCCCTCTCCAAACTGGCTAGCACTAACCCAGGGGATAACAATAAAGCTTGACCCAGAAAACTCTCCATACACCATCAGTTGCCAAGGAAGTCGATAAGTCGGACGCACTGATAATCTCCAATCTTAACTTGGGTTAGATGACTCCTATTATTGAATACCTCAAATTCGATATCATCCCTAAAGAAGAAAAGGAAGCAAGGAGACTCGTAAGGAAAGCACAGAGCTATACTGTAGTTCACAACGTTCTCTACAGAAGAGGAGTATACAGACCTTTACTAAAATGCGTTTCGTCCTCCAAGGCTAAAGAGGTCCTAGAAAAAGTCCATTGTGGCTTCTGTGGAAATCATCTAGGGGAAGGTCACTAGCTAAAAATATATTGCGAGCTGGCTTTTATTGGCTGACTTTATAGAAGGATGCGGCCAACTTTGTCAAGAAGTGCCCGTTCTGTTAGCTATATGCCAACTTTCATGTGGCCCCACTTGAAGAGCTCATCAGTGTCACCTCGCCATAGCCTTTTGCAAAATGGGATTTGGACCTTCTCAAACTATTTCCTTAGGCACCCGGACAGGTGAAATACCTCATAGTCGGGATTGATTATTTCACTAAGTGGATTGAGGCAGAGCCTTTGGCAACTATTACGGCCCAAAGAAGTTGGCGATTCCTCTATAAGAACATTGTCGCCCGATTTGGAGTTCTATATTCCATAACTACGGATAGTGGTACTCATTTCACCGAATCGACCTTCAGAAACTTGGTGGCAAGCCTTAAGATCAAATACCAATTCACATCAGTAGAGCACCTTCAGACTCATGGACAAGCAGAAGCTGCGAACAAAGTCATATTGGTGGGGCTTAAAAAAAGACTACAAGATGCAAAATGAGTATAGGCTGAGGAGCACTCCCAATTTCTATGAGCATATTGGACAACTCTCCATCCCACAACAGGAGAATCTCCGTTCCGACTTACTTATAGCATAGAAGCAATGATTCCTATTGAAGTAAATGGATAAAGCCTAAGGGTAAGGTTCTACAATGAAATAGAAAACATTCAAGCTCAAAAAGAAGAGCTTGACCTCCTCCCAAAAATCCAAGAACAAGCTCGGATAAGAGATTAAGCGTTAAAACAAAAGATGTCGACAAGGTATAACAAGAAAGTTATCAGAAGAAGTTTTGCCATAAACGACCTCATCTTGATCAGGAATGACATTGGAGTACAGAAGTCGGGTGAAGTTAGCTGCAAATTGGAAAAGACCTTACAAGATCATTGAAGTCGTGGAAAAAGGTTACTACAAAGTGTCCAACCTAGTAGGAAACGAGCTCCCTAGGTCATGGTATGCATACAACATGAAAAGATACTATAGCTAGAAAGCGCACCTTGTTCTTTGGTGTACTCTTTTTTTCCGACTTTGTAGGTTTTTTTCTGAGAAGGGTTTTCTCGAAGGGAGTTTTAGCGAGGCATCATAACAAGGGCTAGGAGTTAAAGATAGAAAAACTCTTAGTAGCAAAATAGCATCATTTTTCATTAATGATAAATTGTCATTTCTCTCATTTTCTACAATTAATTGTTCTACTAAACGCATCGATTTAAGCTTGATAAAGCGCAAAAATCGTTGCCTGACCTAGATGGTCGACAAGACAAAGCGACAAGGTCCAAATCGGTGTAAAAAAATACGTAAGTAGATCGTGGTCCAACCTCATTAAGCTATTTGTACAAAAATGAGTTAGCAAAAGAAGCAAGCCTAAAACGAATCGTAAAAGTAACTTGATAAAACAAGACCGATCTATTAAGGTCAGATTCAAGCCTCAATATTAGGAAGGCAAAATCCTATCCGAACTTATAACAGTTTGAGCAAAATGTTATGAAAAAGAGGGTAATCCAAACAAGATGTATGACTTCATAAAACATCTCGAGCAAAGTTGTAAAAGAAAGTCTCAAATACCTTATATTACCAACACTCTTAAAAAGAGGGTAGCATCCCCAAATGATAAAAAGTGTGTTAAGTGATATTTGAAAAAAAAAACAAAAGCACAACATAAAGGCTACGACAACACTTATAAGCAAAAGCTAAGGAACATAAAAGTTACGACAACACTTATAAGCAAAAGCTAAGGCATTTCAAAAGGCCCCTAAAGGGGTAAAAATTCCACAAATATGAGTATTCAGAAAGCAAGTATCCAAATTGAATTATTACAAAAATAAAATATTCAAAGACCCACAGACCAGGCCATCAAATACAAAAGAGATTTTTGAAATAAAGCTAAGAGAAAGGAGGATCCTGCTCATCAGTAACCATGATGGTTGCTCCATCAGCTCGAGATAGAGAGGTCGGGAGAGTCTCATCTTAGGTAGGAGAAAAAGGAGATTCTTTATTGATTCAAGTTGGGAAACTCTAGAAAGCTTCTTCAACTCAGGCACTAGTAGTCTTCGGATCTCCAGAAGGGGTGGCATTTTCTTTAGAAAAGATAATCCTCCCATCAACCACAAACTTGTCAGGATCAATGGGAGAAAGGTCCACGTTGAGAGCAAGTACCCAAAATTGGGCCTTCAAATTCTCGGTCATTTCGTCCATACCCTGAGCCATCGATTCTTCCAGGCCCTCGTACTCTTCCTTCAACCTGGCAACCTCCTCTTTTAGGTTTAATTTCTTTCCAAAGATGTGAGTATAACTCTCTTCAACCTTCTTCTTCAAACCCTCCACCATGACACAAGATGCTTCAGACTATTTCACCCTCTCTCGAAGCTTCAAGACGTCTGCCGAGAGAACTCCTTTTTCATCTTCCAGCTCCTTTTTGGCCTCCCGCAAAGACGCCACCTCGGCTCGAAGATTGGTCGACTCCCATTGGGTAGCGCCAATAGGAGTCTCTTCGAGTTGTTTGAGCAAATTTGAGCACACCTCAGCTATCCGAATACTTCCTCGGGCCAGAACCTGCAGATGGTTTTTTATGGAGACATCATCCATGCTTATGAAACTATGAGAAAGAATTTGCTCTTCACAAAAAGCCACAGCGTTGAATCCCTGGTCGTATACACTACTAGATTTGAACAAAAGGGCTTTGCATTTCTTGGAACTTGACTCAGTAAAAGGAGGCACAAGAGGGGTGGGTCGAGGAGTGGACTCAGTAAAAGGAGGAGGAGGGGGAGGGGGAGGATCAGGAATTACTTTACCCGACTGGGAAGAGCTCGTGTCCGATTTTGAAGGAGAAGAAGTGTCACCCGACTTGGCAGTTTCCTTCAGCTGGATAGCCCGGGCAACAACATTTTTTTAGCCTGTCGAACTCTCTGCAACGCGTCCGAGTCGCTGAGTAAATAATACTAATATAAACATAGAAAAAAGCATAGTATTGGTGGATTCATGAGGATAAAAAGGAGAAGGCTTTTTAGTATCAAAATGAGTAGTATCAAGTCAGAAGAATACTTCAATTCAGTGCTAAAGAATTTCCTGTAGTAGTGCTAGTTGATGAGAGTTACTTCGGAAACAAAGAAGAATCAAGTCAAATTTCATTCTGTATATGTCAGATCATGAATTAGTAACTGCATCCAATCTCCAAAAAATTCTAATTGTTTCGAATTTTCTCTTTTTTTTGGAATGGAAAATGAGGCTACTACGAAATATTTACTCATGGATGGGGCAAGCTTTTTCTTTTTTTCTTTTTTGTAGTCTAAGAGAGGTTGAGGCACAATAGCTATTAAACGATTACTCTAGTCTTCGCTATAAAGGATAAAATAAGTAAAGAAACTCAAGATATATAATCCAGATATAAATAGCAAAAATATTCAACAAAGGAAAGCTAACTACCTAGTTCGGTACGAACATAGCTTGGCTTTTCTATAAAAAAAAATTTGGTGTCAAGATTAAGTGCTCGACCGCAATACTCATGAAAAAATGCCATTACACACTCCTCCACTTCATCTAAATTCTCAAGATTATATTTGATAATGTTGAAAACCTCCTACCAGTATAAGAGTAAACACGGGTTCATTTCTCTCATTCAAGAAAAAGGTCGAGCACCTTCCAAAGATCAGACCTTAAAGACATGATTCTTAAAATCATGAAATGAATAGTCAAAAATAGAGAATACTTTCTTCCCCTAGATAGCCTGAAAAAAATTCAATACTATTTTTTAGAACTAAATGGTTTAGCAAGTTGGAAAAGATAAAAGAAAATCTTGGAAGACAATGGAAGATCGAGCTCCCGACTAACTAGCTGATAAACTTTCATGAAACCTAGGAGTTAGGGTGAAACTAAGAAGGGGCAACTTTACAAATACAAAGAATTTCTAAGTCCAAATCAAAAAAGGAAAGACTCACCTCTAATCTAATAAAAAGACATTCATACATAAAAATGAAATGGCGCTCCAACTTATCAAGTCGGGAAAAGCGAATCCTATCTTCAAGGTCATAGGCACTATCCCATACTTCTCCTCATTCTCCCTCCTCCTACAAATCCTATTCTGCCTAGGAAACATCTCTATATACTTGTTATCAACTACAGGGACAGCAAAGAGAATAATAACATCTACCCAATCTAAGTTAGACGAAACTTTAGTAGACATGCTGAGAATTATTGAGCGAGACATAAACTATACCTACAAAATAAAAGAAAGTTGTTACCACAAAAACTGACGACTTACAAATCGGGAACAACAACTCGTCACACAAAAATGGTCGGATCATCTTTAAGAATGGGACCTTCAACCTGCTTTATTATAATACAAAATGGCACCATTACTCAGAATGAAAATGGCACCATTTAGAGACAAGACAAAACTTTAGAAATTCAACAAATAAAGTCATAAATTTAGCAAATTCAAACTCCACCAGATTCTAAAAATTCTTACAAACAGTAATGAAGGTTTACGATAACCAAGAGAATAAGCAAGAATGAGAAAGGATAAGAACTTCTACGTACAAAAACCCACATTTTTAGGAAAATAAGAAACAACAACATGAAGCTTTACCAAAGAACATCAACCAATAACAGTAAAAAACAGATAAAGAAGAACAAAAGAAAAACCAACCTTAAAGAAGAACAGAAAGAAGGAACGCGCACAACAGCAAAACAAATGGACGATCCCAAAAGCGTTTCTCAACAGATAACCTAATTTTTTAATTCAAAAACATATAAATTTTAAATTGTTACTTTTTAATTAAAAAAATTTAAATCGTTAATTTTTTCAAATCGAATATTTCAATAACCATACGAGTACAATAATACGAGTATGCAATATTATAGTTAAATCGTTACAATAAGATATATATTCTAGTACTATGCCTAAAAATTGTTTATCATCATATCTCGGGTATATAGCACTCGATTTGTCATTTTTTAATTTTATGTATTATATTTCGGATATTGTTTACCCGAGATGTGCTTTTAACTATTTTTAGGCACCGTAGACGGGATATGAGGTGTTGTGCATATAAGTAAATACACTATAGATTACACATTTTTGTAAATATTATATTTAAATAATCTAAATAAAAAAAATCTCCTTTTGATTTGGTGAGATTTTTAAAAAAAATTAAAGAAAATAAAAATAATTTTATATAAAAAAATTTTATTTTCAATTATATTTAAATATAATAATATAAATATATTTATTTATTATGTAAAAAATATTTTTTTAATAAAAAGATTTTTTTAAAAAATAATTTCTATTTTTTAATATTTTTATTTTTATTATTAAAAATTTATTAAATAAATTAAAATAATAAAAAAATCTTTTTATTAAAAAAATATATTTTCTCAATTTAATGGGAGTGAGATACAAGCTGATACCTTTGGAATAACTTGAACGAAGAAGGCCCACAGTGTCCAAAAACAGAATACAATACAGAATAAAGAAAGAAGAAACATTCATCAAGTCACTAAATAGTCTCACGTCATCAAAAGGAGAGAGAGAGAGAGAGAGATAACGCCCATTTTCGAAGTTGTCTTCTATAGCTTATGACTCACCCGCTCACTCGCTCTCAACTCGCCCGAGTCACCACACTCACTCACTTCCTTCGCCCCAAACTAAAACCCCACAATCTCCCCATAACAACAACAGTTTCTCTTTCTAGAACCTTCTCCTTCGCACAATTCTCCACCGCTGCTACCCGCCCTATCCACACCTTCCTCCGGCCAGCGATGGACGACGCGCAAACGCCGCCGTCCGCCGCACCGGTGGGCGACGACTTCGTCCACATCGAGGATCTGAAGATGGAGAGTCTCTCTGACAGCATGGTTCGCATCGATGAGGCTTCCGGCGCTGGTGCTTCTGCCGCCGTTGGAGATTTGTCGGTTCCTGAGGCTCCGGCGGAAAGTTCCGATCGACGTCATCCGGAGCTCCCGGAGGAACTTTCCAGGAACGTGATGGTGCTGTCGTGCGAGTCCTCTGCCGAAGGCGGTGTGTGTGACGTCTACCTCGTCGGCACCGCGCATGTCTCCGAGGTAACCTCTCTTTTGAACTGGAACGGGTTTTGCGTTTCGCTGCATTGAACATTGTCACTGTCTTTGATCGGGAACGTTATATTAGGGTTCTGTTATGTACAATTTAATTTAATTGGAATTCACTTGTTGATATTTTTCTGATTCTTAACGAAGTGGTCCTTTCTTCTTTTCATTATCATTATATCACTAATTTTACGTGTTTTTTTTCAGCTTGCTTAGCAAGCCTTTGATTATAAGCTGTTACGAATAAGAATGAGCTAACTTTTTATAATAGAAGAAATTTGCTACTAAGAAGGAAACAATAATACAAAGAGAACGAACCAGAAAGAAGACATCTATTTTGCAACTGAAAGAAGGTCATGTGTTTTGCATCAAGTAGAAGTGAAATACTTGTTCGAATTTCTACCATTAAAGATGTGATGCGAGAGTTATGCAATGCCCCAACCAAATACACCAAAGAATGGCATAAACTACATACTGCCACAAAGTTTTGCTTTCTTTTTCCTAATCCAGGAAAGCTAGAAACAATATTCTAGGACACACCAAACGCTAACCGGATAAACCATTGCATGAAAATTCAGCCATAGAGCAAAGCAAAAATAAAGTTAAAATAAATAAATAAATAAGACGTGTAACGGTGTAAGTGATTCTAGACTAAGTTGAACTAATTATAGGTGTAATTCAGATGGGGAATAGACAGGTTATAGCTTAATATTCAAGCTTAAATATACATTGTTGGTTGCAGGAATCAAGCAGAGAAGTTCAGGCAATTGTCAGTCTTCTGCAGCCAGAGGTGTTTCCCTTGAACTCGGTTTAAAAGTTTGTTGATACTTGATAGATGGGGTCATTCATCTGTTTAGCTGTCTGCTGTTTTGCCTTATAGTTTTAACGTGGATACCATGTGTCTGGGCTTTCTTTGGCTGCAGGTTGTCTTCTTAGAATTGTGCTCAAGTCGTGTGGCAGTGCTTACCCTGCAAAATCTTAAGGTTTCTGCTTTATACCCTTCCTAGATGATTTTTGTATCACTTTCTTTGTGCAGACATTTTACTTCTGCCCCTTTGTATTTAAGAGCATAGACTTTACAGTTATGGGAAATGATATTACTCTTAGTGGACATCAGAATGCTAACTTCTTGGAGTGAAGAGTTTGAAAGATTTCATATCAGATTGCTTAATATTTTTGTGTCTTACTAGTGTTAGACTGATGGTTGAACATCATTATTTTTGGGAGAATAAAATATTGGCCTTTTACCTTAATGATTTAAGTTTGGCTAACCCATGAGTAGTTTATTTTTACTTTCACGCAAAGGTGAGATCTATCATATTTTCTTTCAGCAATAGCCAATATGATGATAATTGAAAGTAAATTGTTGATCAGTGGCCTAGATATTATGTTATTATTAAACTATAGTGCCAACTAGTTTCCTTGATTCTATAATACTACTGATGTTTTATTCTATCATTTTTTTCAATAGTTTGGTTCTTATTTGGTTGTTCTGTCATTATGTTAGTTTCTATTGAGTTATTTATTTGTTTATTTTATGTTTATTTATTTCCTGGATCTCCCTCTATCAGGTACCCACGATGGCAGAGATGGTTGCATTGATAAAGAAAAAACATAATATGTTTGAAGTACTTTATGGCTGGTTCCTTGCCAAGGCATGTTTACTGTTTTTGACAATCATATTTATCTTCCCTTTGAGAATTGCTACACTGATCTTTGAGTCGTTCTTACTCAAGATTGTTGTATTTCTCATATTCCCTATTTTTTCTTCCCTGAACATTTCTACAGATTGCTAGCAAGCTCGAAGTCTTTCCTGGCTCTGAGTTTCGTGTAGCATATGAAGAAGCAATGAAGTATGGTGGCAGGGTGATCCTAGGCGACCGCCCAGTACAGGTTGGTTAAGCCTTTTGTTTTAATCTGTGCCGACTGTTGGGAGGAACTCTAGTCATCTTGTAATTTCAAGTATAACTCTGCTAGAAAGATTGAAATAAATTATGTTGCATAAGTATAGTTTTCCATTCCTTTTCATATCCTGGTGTTCTTTCGGTTGAGGATAAATTCATGCAGTATAGCTGCCAGAAATGCTAGCTGTAATATATAATGGTGTGGTGCGGAATGCTATATCTTCTTTCAATTGGAATTTCCTGTATTTTTCCCCCCCTGGCATATGTGTATACTTCATACCAAAAATGGTTTGTAGAGGATTAGGTTTGCATATGTTTGAGTATATTTAAGGGTATGGAAATGTATGGTTTATGCACTGTCTTATAGCAGTAAAGCAGAGAGGCTGTTACAGTGACTTAAGCTTTTGTGACTACCATGTCGCAAGATAGCATTCTTACTGTTGCATGAAGATGTAACATCTAAAATTCCATCCCACATTATTATTTTCAGCACTTGCTATTTCATTTAGTACTCATGTATTGTGTTCTCTGATTGAAACAGATTACAGTAAGGAGAACATGGAGTAAGATGCCACTTTGGCATAAGACAAAGTTTTTGTACTCTCTACTTTTCCAAGCAGTTTTTTTACCCAGCTCAGATGATCTCAATAAAATGGTAGATTGCATAATCCTGATTGACTAGCCATTATAAGTGTTAATTTATCATGTGAATGTTAAATTGTTGTCCATATCCTAACCTTTCCTTGCTTTCTTCAGTTGAAGCAAATGAATGATAGTGATGTGCTAACTTTAGTTATTCAAGAAATGAGTAAGCAATTTCCAACTTTGATGGAGACTCTTGTGCATGAACGAGATCAGTAAGCTCTTTTTAACTTGTTACTATTGAAATTTCCTTTATTAAGTCTGTTGCTTGTTGCCTTTTCCTTTGCACTTTAAAGAATGATTCCTTCCATCAGCATTTGTCTCCACAGTTTTGTAATCCACAGCGGAGGGGGTTCTAGGAGGATATACAGGATATGGTTCTGATATTGACACTTTCCAAAACTGAATTGAAATACCAAGGAGGATTAAACTTCATACAAGTGTACCTATTTTGTTTCAAAGTGTAGGATGTGGAAGACCTTTAAATGGGTTGTCGTAGATAGAATGTAGTTATTTATTATGTTTTAAATTTTTAAATCATCTAACCAGATACACCTTTTGGCTAGCGCGCTATAGCATTATGGGTGTTCAATGAAATAGTTTCCTTATACATGGAATGAACAGTACGTCATAGCGCCCTAGAAAGCACAAACATGCTTACTTAGTGGTGTGATCACTCCTCTATCTAGGTACACTTCGTACTGCCCTAGAAGGCACAAACACTTCAACCTAATAAAAAAAAAAGCACAACCCTATAACCTACTTCACACCAACTACCTCTATCTTTTGGAAACTGTACCTTTTGTCAACTGAAGAGATAACAATTATGGAGACAGATCAAGTTAATCTAAGGATACTTTAGAAAGTAGTGAATATTCAGAATTTGTCATTCGATGAATATTTGAAGATATTGTGTCTTAAGTCTTAACCCAACCTCAAAAAAATAAAAAATAAAAATCCTTGGCCAGCCACCCAAATTTTGGTTATTTGTGTGTCCTTCAAGTTTAAAAATTTTGGTGTCTCCTAGTCTGTTGTAGGCTTGTAGCTATGTCAATGCCTATGTTTCACAGTTATAGGTTACTTAATGCGTAAATTTTCCTTCTTTTTTCTTGTGTACAAACAGCATCCTCTGCCTTCTAGCGGTGTTGCAGATCATTTTTTCACTCTTTAACTCATCTTTTGTATGCCCCTTATGTTTCTTCAGAACTAGAATGCCCCTGTAACCCTCCTTCCTACATTCTCTTCGCACCATGTATTGATAAAAATCATGAAATCCATACCATGCATTTACTTTTGTAGATATTTTTATGGGCACAGCTTTACTTCACACGGGAGCATTGAGGTTGACTAACTACACTGGTTCTATCAATTGGCCATTTAGCCTCTTTGTCTAGAATGTCTATAAATTTTTTTCCCCCGATACATATAATTATGCATTAATATTTTGTCTATGATATTAACTACATATGACAATATATGTGACTATATAGATACATGTCCTCGACATTATTAAAAGTGGCTAGCGAGAATAGGTCAGTGGTTGCTGTTGTTGGGAAGGGGCATCTCCAAGGAATAAAGAAGCACTGGAAGCAACCTGTAATGGTTAGTGAAACATTTCTTTTCCTATGTTGTGTAATTTTATATATGCTATAATTTGTGCCCTTCAAAGGTGATATCTTTGTATCATTCTTGATATATTAGATTTTCTGACCATAAGTTTGCTTTTTTACTATTGTTTTTCAGATGAGGGATCTGATGACAGTTCCATCCCCAAAACCAGCTATGTCTGCAATCAAAATCCTCACATCTGTGGGTGTTGCCGTGGCTGGGGTGGCCATCATATCGGGCATATATCTTTCATCCAAGAAATGACTCACTTGACAGATACAGAGATACTATCTTCTACAAACTACAGGATATTAAGTATTAACTGAATCATGGGCTTAAACAAATGTTGCTATCCGCAGAAAAGTTGGGGCAAAGTCATTTAATTTTTTTTCTTTTTTTACACATAATGAATCGCAATTTTACCTAAATCGCACATTTTATTTAATTTTTTTATAACTAAAGTAACTAGTTTGCGCTTATAAATGGCAAGATGCTGAGATTGAACATGTATGCTTTCAACAGTGAACACATGCTAAACACCGAATTCCGTCATCCGAAACCCCATGATTGCAAGTTGCTACTCACTGCAATCTTGTGTTCCTCACGCTGTCACGGGAAAGGATTCCTTAATAATTTATCCCTTCTTGGTTAATTTTCACTTCAAACGTTCTCTTTTCTCCCCCTTAACTCTGCCCACATCCAAACACCACCATTTCAGAAGGCAAAAATTTTAAAAGAGGATTACACAAAATATTAAATCCATCTAACTCCACTCCTTTTCAGTTGCCGCCAACATTTGAAGGTGGTTTCAAAATTTTTTCATATGAAGTACGGATACTTTGATGAGTTGTCGTGTTAGCATGTTAGACACATTTCGAATACGACACACGCGTCTTCCATGTCTACACATGTCCTGTCCAAAAAAAATAAAGTTTTCGGACACGGCCCAAAAGTGAAATTCATTGATTTTTACAAAAGTGAAACATGAAGAATGTAAAATACATAGTAATACCGGTTTTTTTATTCATGTACGCATAAGAAAATCATTATTTCCCAAAATGCGCATGGATGAAAAGTGTGATTAAAATGCGCATGGCCATTTTGCGTTTACCACCCACGAAATGGAATTACTCTCCATTTCAAGCCTACGAAATGGGTGCAATGGCCACTGTGTGCATCTGACCCTCCATTCCAAGTGTGGCAGCCACGAAATGGAGGAAGTCATGCTCACCAAACGCGAATTGGACGACCTCAACGCTGACGCACACGAAGTGGCCAAATCCATGGGGAAGACATGAAGGCATATGACATTACTATCAAGTTGAGCATGATCTTGCGAAGTTGCAGTTGCCAAACAACTGTGAGGCTCGTGGTATTTTTGGATTTCCCAAAATCTCGAAGCCCTCGTCTTCGCAACTCTTACCATCCAATGACATTGGTCACCGAAAAGTTTGCATCGACATACATACCGAGTTTGATCTGAATCTACCACTTTGTATTCTGCACTTCTATGAATGTTATAGTTCTTAACAGCAAGCATCGTTGTTTCTCTGTTCAGGAACTTCAAGCCAATTTTCAGCTCCATCTCACCGGTCAAAGCATAGTTGCTTGGTATGTCTTTCGCTATAGTCAAGTTCATTGGACCAAGACTCAGTGCAAGATAGTGGCCGGGAATGCTGTTGGATCCACTGCCTACCCCCATCATAATTACCGGTTCGGCCCGAGTTAGTATAACCCTTTCGCCATGAAGTGGTTGGGTTTCAAGAACAACTTCTGCTTCCTCACCGCTATCATCCTCAATCTCATCTTCATCAGACGAGTCTGCCAACCCCTCAACAATACCTTCTGGGGATGCAACATGGGTGGTGAGGGAGGGATGTCCGTGAGGATTTTCTACATTCTGTTCCGGCGTCACGAAGGCGTTAAAAGAGGGACTCCGAGCCCTACCAAACTCCAAAAAGGGAATGGCTTCAGCTGCACCGAAATTTCACATTTCCTCCACATTATTTGAACTAGATGAGCTACCACCGACATCTTGCGGCTTCATACGAAGTTCCATGGAATAGATGCTTGCAATGCTACGATGATATGAAAATATCATCGAAACATGCTGGTCCGATTTAATCTACATTTTCTGATAAACAAACGAATTGGCTACCGCAACTGGCATCCTGTAAACCAGGTTACTGATCTCTTTTTTTCCAATTAATCCAGTATTCATCAGAATCAGATTTTTTAGTTGTTGCAAGGATGATTGTGGAGGAATCATTATCCAAAGTGGGTCATTACACATAAATGTTACATCCTCAACTATATGAGAAATTTCTCCATTCGGATATAAGATCACATACATGTGTTCAGAACCCATTTCCACAACAAAAGTGGATGAATCCAAGATTTATGAAAATGGGATTCACAGAGACGAAGAAGAAGTAGAAGAAGGATGAATTGGAGTTGTGGCATCACTTCCACTGGAGAAGGGTTTATATAGCCTCACTTTGGTTCCAATTCGTGTGTGGTACAACAGAATCTGGTGCCCATTTTGCGTGTGTCCCACCTGAGTTTTCCACTTCGTGTGCAGCATCCGCAACTTGGAAGGTGTCCTGACACGAATTATTTTGCGTCTGCCCTGCCTCTATTTCGCGTTTGCCCTGGCTGATATGGTTGTTCCATTTCGTGGCTGGTGAAGTGATATGTGATGTCTATTTCGTGTGAACCAGGCTTGAAATGGAGAGTAATTCCATTTCGTGGGTGGTAACCTTGAAATGGCAATGCGCATTTTGATCAAACTTTTCATCCATGCGCATTTTGGGAAATAATGATTTTCTCATGCATATATGAATAAAAAAGCCTAGTAATACCCCTAACTTTTTCCCTTCCATCCTCTTTGCCTCCACACCCTCAACCTCTCCTCGTCATTGCCGGTCTGTCGCCACCTTCGGTCTCGCTGCCGTACGGGTGATCGTCATCCTTGTCACACCCTTTCGGCCTCTCCACACCCACTCTCTCAATCTCAGCATCTGCTCCTCGCTGCCGTGGATGTTCGTCGTTGCTCCCTGCTCACCTGTGCTCGCTGCCGTGGGTGTTCGTTGTGGCTCCTTGCTCACCCGTGCTCGCCGCCGTGGGAGTTTATCGTCTCTCCGGTTGTCGCCTGCCTCCTCCATTTCAAGTAAGAGAGAATTTTTCTTTTTCCATAATTCAAATTTTGGTTTTGTAATTTTATGTTGCTCTGTACTTCTGAGCTTCTCTTTGATTCTGTTTTTGTTCTGTGATTCTCTTGTCTCCATATTGATTTATCATTTATGCATCAATTGTTGAGTTAAATCTCTGCTATTGTGTGATCATCAATTCCAATACTTCACATTTTGTTGTTGTTTTGTACAAAAGAAATTAAATTGTGCAAAAGTAACTTTTGTTCTTAATTATTGTAAGATTATGAGAGATGAGTTTAGAGAGTGTTCAAAATGATTCTAAAGAAAGTGTAGATAAGTCCTTATGAAAATTTGCAATAAAGAAAGAAAAGATTGAAAGTGGTAAAAATTTTGAGTTTCAATGTAAATTTTACAAGGTCTTGTTTAGTGGTTCTTACACTAGAGTAAGAGTATATTTATTGAAGATTTTAAGAAAAGAAATTAGATTTTGTGTAAAAGTTACATCAACAAAGTTTGAACATTTTAAGAAACTTGATAGTGAAAGTACATTGTTGCATGAAAATAAAAAGCCTAAGTCAATTTCTCTTTCACCCTTATCTAATGCAAGTAAATTTGAATAAAGAAAAAGAAGAACTACTAGACCTTTAGTGAATGATTTTAATGTGAATAAAGAAAAAGAATACTCTAAATTTACATATTGCTAGAAAATTTTTTTCATTTGAATTACCTTTTCATTTAACAAAATCTTTCTCTTGTTAAAGTTTTTTTTATGCTGCCAATAATTATATTGATGGTTATATTCCTCTTGGATACAATAAATTGATGACAACTTTACTTGAGAAAGAAAAGCAACATGCGAAAAGAATGTTAGAGGTTACCAAAAATTCATGGAGTGGAAGGGAGTAAACATTGTAAGTGATGAATGGAGTAATTCCCAAAGGAGGCCTCTTCTTAAAAGTTGTAGATTGTTCATATGAGATCAAGGACAGGATTATGTTGCAAAGAAAATAAAAGATGTGATAAGAGAAGTCGGTCTCTAAAATGTAGTGCAGATTGTGGCTGACAATATGCCAGTTTGTAAAGCAGTTGATTTATTGATTGAAGCTGAATTTCCATATATTTATTGAATTCCTTGTGTTGTTTATACTCTCAGTCTTGCTTTAAAGGACATTTGTGCGGCTAAGAATATAGAGAAGAATAATTTTGTTTATGAAAAATGCTCATTGATTACTCAAATTGCTGAAGATGTTTCTTTTATATATAAAAAAAAACTTTATTGTTAATCATCATATGAGATTATCTATTTTCAATGAATTTAATTTATTGAAGTTGCTTAATGTTGCAATACTCAATTTGCCTCTACCATTGTGATGCTCAAAAGATTTAGGTTGTTAAAGCAAGAACTCAAAGAGATGGTTATAAGTGAGAAACGGTCTTTATACAAGGAAGATAATATTAGCAAAGTTGAGTTTGTTACAAAAAAAATTGAGTGAAAATTAGTGGCAAAAATTTGATTATATTCTTACTTTCACAAATCATATTTATGATGTTTTAAGAAGTAAAAACATGGATGCACCTACTCTTCATTTAGTTTGAGATATGAAATTCAATGATCAAGAAGGTAAAAAGTGCTATATATCTATATGAAAGAAAGGATAAACAAGAGTCATCATCCTTTTATAACGTTATGCACTCAATATTAATTTAAAGATAGACAAAAAATAGTACACTCTTTCATTGTTTAGCACATTTATTATATCCAACGTAGCCTAACTCTTTACAATTATAATTTATAACTTTTATTTATAAGTAAAGATAATTGAATTATTATTAATTTTTTAATCACTAATTATATAAGTATTATAGCCATTAATGATTGAGAGAAGACTCCATACGATTTTTTTTCTCATCTTCTCATCAAGATATTGAGATCACCAATGAAAGTGTTAAATGCTTGCAGAGGTATTTTTTTAATGAAGAGAGGAGAAAAATAAACATTGAATTTGCAAATTTTTTTTATAATAGAAGTGTCTTTACTGATTATGACTCATTGAATAATAGGGGCATAGTCAATGCAAAGTCCTGATGGCTAATTTATGATGGTAAAGTAAAACATTTTCAACTAATTGCTCTTAGGCTATTAGACAACCATCTTCATCTTCTTGTTATGAAAAGAATTAGAGCACTTGTTCCTTTATCCATTTCCTAATAAAAAACAAGTTGAAGCCTAAATATGTAAAAAGTTTAGTATTTATTTACATAAACTATGATGAAATTTCTCTTGATGAATCGGAGTAAAAAGAATAACTTTTTTTAATAATGAAGATATTAACCATATATGATGAAAAAATAGTATGAAATTTAGATAATTTTTTTTTATATGTAATGTACAAAATTCTTACTAATTTGATTAAAATATAAGAATTTAAGATTTTAACAAAAAATGCATGTCCTATGATTTAATATTAATCATAGAACTATATACACTCCATTTCTCTGCTTCGTAGAACTAACTATATACACTCCATTTCTCTTCATGAGACATTCGACCACCTGTTACATAGACTGATTCCACAAACTCCCTCAATTCCTTTACACTCTTCCCTTCACATTTGATCCTATGGTCATTACTTCCTGCACCCATCACTATTAAAATCTGCAACGTTTGCTTTAGTCCTTCCTTCATATTCTCTCGGTCAGAATCATCCAACTCATACCTTCTCCATTCAATCTTAATTTTCCCAAAACTATCGTCCCTAATAATTGTGATGAAATGAGCAGCCCTTGAATATTTGAACATCCTTTCTTTGAAATCAATTCCATTCCCAAGGAAACAATGAAGAATAAAACTCAACTCCTAGTCCCCCATTGCAAGAGTTTCCAACTATGGCTTTCAACTTTTGATGAGTCCTTTGATTGAACCATGTGAACTGATGTAATTATCCCTCCATAAATCTTATCGTTGAGATTTAGGAAAACATTAATTCTGTCGCCACGATGATATATACATCACTATCCCAACTCCAAACGGAGATGTGGAATGATGCAACACCACAAGAGACTTTGAATTTAGATTATTTTGAGTTTAATGTTTTTCGCTTTTTTATGTTTTTTAATATTTTTTGGGTTTTTCTAAATAGTATTTATGAATCCGTGTTATTTGAGTTATTATGATTTGAGTCCCAATCACTAATAGATTATTAGTGTCCATGGCTACATGCTGGTATGTCTCATACTAGTTCAGATAAACTAATAATGTGCGTGCAAAACCCAGTAGAACAGGAATCTTGTTTGAGCCTCGTCTCGTTTCAGCCTCTCAGGTCAGCTAAAATTAATATAATTCTTGAAACAGGAATGTATGTGGCGTTTCCAGGATAAAATGGTACGGATTAAGAAAACCACCAATCAGGATAACCACAACATAAATATGGCGTCCGAGCCATTATACCAAGAGGAACATAAAATCCCTTGGAATTGGTAATGGACGCAATCTAACTCTTAAGTAGTAAATAACCAAATATCACATTATAAACATCACAGAGAATTCCATGAACAAATAAACATTCACATTCATACAAATTCCCAAAATCACTTGAATGTTGTTATTCTATGCAAATTTCATCAATAACTATAGTGCTCAGAAGAAGGAGAAGTCGTTTTTAAAAATTAAGCTCACGGCGAAACCTGACGGTAACGTCCACTGCTCAAAAAACACATCCAGTGTTTTCATCTCGTCACTGCACTTAATCAAGTGTGAAATTAATTGACACCACTTCGGAAATTAATAATAATAATAATAATAATATCAATTGAAAATAAACATTTGTAAGTGAAAAATTTCATATTAAAACAAATCAAAGGCTTCAGTGTGTGTAACAATCAGATCATTGATATGAAATCTCACTGAAATCCGCTAAGATAATTATATTTTCATCATAAGCCCAGATTTTTCTCAAACCAGTTCATCAAAAACGGAATTTGTAGAAAATTTGAAACGGTAGTATTTGGAAAATAGAGCAGAGACTAAACCCTAAAATTTTGAAATAATTTGAAGTGTGCTCAGACAGCCAAGGGTTAATAATCAAATTCCGGGGTGAAGAATCCCAGATCAGAAACTCTAGTCCAAAAAATTGCTTCGTCACAGCACGGAACCAAAATTACCACAACTTTAATTGGGAGAGGTGGAAAAAATGACGAAAAACAACATAAAACAGAGAAGAAAACAGAACGCCCAACACGTAAAGCTGCAACCTTTGTGAGAATTCAAGATCCGAAACGGTGAAGCGTGGTGAAGAAACCCTAAAGAGACATTTGGATCGCTGCGAAAGCAGGGAGATGGAAAGAAAGTGCAATTGGGTTGGATTATATAGGGAAGGAAGGGGAGTGAGGAGATACAAATTAGGGTTTATGAGCATTTGAGTTTGTGGCGGCTATCTTGTGGGTTCACAAAAAATTTTGCCCTTTTTGTCGCGTGGGCTGGATTTAAACTTCCTGCTACTCGTCCAATCTATTTTTTTCTTTTTCTTTTTTTCTTACAAAATTTTCAAAATTAAAAACCCTAATAATAATTTGTGTCAAAAAAGTGAAAAACCCTAATAATAATAATAATAATAATAATAAATTTTGACTATAAGATCTAAAATAAATGGTAATTTATTAAAACTTTTAAATTTACCACAAGTTAAATTTTTTCTATTTATTAAGTCTTACTTTTCTACTAAGGCCTATAGACAATTTAATTAAGTTATTTTTAAAAAAATAGTTTAAATAATAAATGCATATATTAAAAGTAACTTATAAATAAGTTATTTTGTATTTGATTTTTTAGTTCTAAAAGTACTTATTTTAAAAGAAAATAATAAAAAAATTTATTATGAGAAAAGTAATTTTTTTTAACTTCTCCATAAGTACTAAAATAACTTTTTAGAAAGTTACAATTTTATTTTGAAAATTGTACCAAACATTAGGGGTGCACATGGGCCGGGTGAAGTCAGATTTGTTGTGACCCAGACCCGACCCGAAATATACACCGGGTCTATTTATTAGACCCAAACCTGGCCCTAGACCTAATGAAACCAATACACTTTCGGGCCACAATTATACCGGGTAAAAATCGGGCTGTTAATATTACATTACATTGATACCTTCTTATAAGCTAGCATGTAAAAATATCCAAATTTCCAAGACTCCAACCATTATTTAACATAGTAAAATTCACTTAGAAAAATATAACAAGAACCAACCCTTCAAAATTAAAGCATAACCACAATCAATACTAATATTGTCTAATAATACCAAATATTTAAATCAATACAAATAATACAATATTATGCATTAGTCTAAAGTCCTATGCATTCTAAACATAAAACATTAACTTATAGTCTTATAATGACTAATAACACAAAATATTAAGGTTTACAATACTTAAATTCCACATAAGAATAGTCATGATCCATCACTAATAACACAAAATATTAATTGTGTATGATGACCGGGCCACTAGGCCGACTTCGGGTGACTCGAGCTATGGCCTGGACTCGACTCGAAATAATGACCGGGTCTATTTTTAAGACTCTTATCCGGCCCTATACCCGATGAAATCACACCAAATTAACCCCTAAAGTGTTCGGGACTGGGCCGGACCTTCGGACTGAGCCGGGTCATGTGCACCCCTACCAAACATTAATACTATACACTTTTATAAGTTAAAAATTAAAAAAAGTAACTTATAAACCTATCCAAACGGACCCTAAATAATTCTGAATTAGAATAATTTACTCATTCACGAGCTATACTAAATAATTGCTATTTAAGATAATTTATACTTGTAAGAAATAAATCACTACATCTCAGAATAATTTACGTAAGGAAAAGTATAGGGTACTAATATATTATCTGCCAACTCTTATTTATAATTGTGTTTTATGGAAGTATGTTCGTGGATGTGTCTAATAATTAATATATTTTAAATACATATATAAAGAGACACATCCAGAAAATATATTTATAAAGACACTTCTATTAAACACAGCTATAAAAAAGACATTTTTATTAGACACATCCACGAACACACTTCCATGAAACACAATTATAAATAAGAGTTGGTAGAAGTTGACAGATATGTTGTTGGTAACGTAGCGGAACCGTTTACATAAAGTAAAACATGACAGAGATATAATATAAAACCATTCAGAACAAACGCATAATATTAGAGAGAAATTAATTTATATACATAATTTATTCATATATTACATTTTAAAAATATTATTTGTAGACCAAAATTTTTAAAAGATTTTTTTTGTTTTAACTTAATACAATTTCTACTAGTCAGAAAAATACTATTTTTTATAGTTGTCAGAATCGAACCGATAATCGAACTGATTAAATTATTAGTTTATTAATTCAACCAATGAGTTATTGGTTGAACCGATAGAATCAATCCTATATGAATAAAATATAAAATAATTAAAAACCTAAAATTAAAATTTAAAATACATATCTTTACTAATATTTTAAAAATAATTAAGTCCCAAATTTTAAAAATAACTAATATAAAGATAAACATAAAATTAGTTAGTACTACTACTATAACATCTTAATTTTAACGATTTTTTCTATCATGGACCAATTCTGGTTGGTTTTATTCCTTATACAATTTGATGAACAAACCGAACCGCCTGAACTTTCTATTTATTGGAAACCGGCTAACAACTATGCTATTCTTTTCATTTTGGTGGTGTAATTTTTTTGGGCATGCATTATATTTTGTTTTGTATATTACTATCATCTATTTTACTTTTTTTTTTTGTAAAATAGTGATATATCATCTTACTTGAGTTAAATTTTAAAATAGTCTTGAGATTCATAAAATATACTAATTTTATTTTTCATTAATTATATTCTTTATGTTCTCGAGATTATAAAAAATGTACTTAGTTAGTTCTTTACTTTATTTTTGACTAATTTTATTTCCATGGCCATTGACATGTCACACTCTAGAATATATAGTAATTAAATAAGTTAATAATTGAAACTCTTTTAACTTAATTTGATCCTTTATCTCTCTTTTTAACCCTAATTGTAATAGCATTTTATCTTCTTTTTTTTTTTTTTTTTGTGCATTTTGGAACAGAGTAAAAGAAACTCTATTTGATCATCAAGAACGAGGAGTTCAAGTTGTGGCAAAGCTTTGCAAGGGTCAAAATGATGTGATTGTGGTTAACATCCTGTATTCGGGGGGTCTAAAATAGATACCCATCCAAATAAATTCTTATTTAGATGTTTCAATTACAATGTGAGTTTTTCTATAAAAATTATTGTTGAGTTCTTTTATATTAACTCTTAACTTTGCTGCATACATACTAGTAATTAAAACAGAGCATATTAAAAATTCCTTATCCACACAAGACACAAAAACTCTAGCTAATAATCTACTTCTAAAATATTTTCATCAACCTATACAAAACACCGAACTAACAACCACAATGACATATACCTTTAAATTGAAAAAGATGAAAAAAATTAATTTTATTTACTGTACACTTACCATTATGTCAATAGATTTTACGAAAAATTCTTGCTCATTTCCTTCAATGATTTTAATCACTAATGGCAATGATGAACAGGGTATCAATGAACTCAAGAAACCCAAATCGCTTCACCAAACAAACTCTAAAGAGCACTCACAGACTCTAGAATTTTAAGCACAAAATGTTTTAGTTGAGAAGAAGATGATGATATCATTTTGTTTTGGAGTTTCAATGTTTTAACTATCTTTTTCATGAAACAACCTCGTTTTTGAAAAATTTAGCGCCAAAATTAACACGACAATATTTTATGTTACCTAACGTGGCACTCATTTGCTATGTCACTGTCATGTTACTATTGATAACAACGAAATTGATCGAAAAGAAATTAACTAAATGTATTTTTTTAATCTCAAAGACATAAAAAATACAATTGGTAAGTTAAGAAGGAAATTAATATTTCGTAAATATTATCGACCACTTTAAGATTTAATTTTATATTACTTATTTTAAAAAAATAAAATAATAACGGTATGAGACGGTAACATTGATTCTATGAGGAGAGAAATCAAATAAAATAACTGAACAGATGATTTGACTCACTGAAAAAATAACTTTTAAGCATGAGGGGCTCAAAACAACAGCAAATTATTTTCCCCTCTCAAATTTGCTTCTTATTACCACAAGAAAATTATTTTTCCATCAAACCTATTAAAAAAAAAACTATCAAATATATCAACCAAACATGTACCCACAAGTCCACAACATACATCCATAAAAGAAATATACACCCATCCCAAACCGTATAGTATATATCTTATACTATATATTTGATGATTCATGATACCACTTGTATAGATGCCTTGGCATAGATAACCAAACCCCCCCCCCCCCCCAAAAAAAAAAAAAAAGAAAGAAACAGTGTTGAAGATGAAAGAATACCGTACAAATCAAATGTTTTACCAATGATTATTCTGTTGCACTTGTTGCAACACAAAGTTTGCAACAAGAATAAACCATTCTTTCACGGTTTATCAAACTTTGATAGACAGTGAAATTTATAAATTATGATAAGATAATTTTGTTTGATATTACAAGTCTCATATCTCTAAAAAAATATATTCTCTAAATAAAATGTAAGGTATTGGTCACTTATAACCATTAACATTTTTTTTAGATATATGAAACTTGTGATAGTAAATTTTTTTTAATTGATTCTTGAACATATCTTTCTGATCTCTCCTTGTGTCCCAGTAAGGACACCAATCCTTCCCAACTTCTCCATTGAAAGAGTAAAGTCCCTAAAGAAGGTGTCAGTAGAAGTAAGCTCATGGTTGATAATGTTCCTGGTGGCAACGCTATCCAACAAAGCAGAATCAGATTGGAACAAACCCCTTCTCTTTAGAACCTGCTTGTAATAGCCGAGATCAAAGGAGTTGCGGCTTCCAGGGTCCATTTCAACCAAAGTTGTTTGGTCTGCGATGCTCTTGCACTTGGTAGTCTTGAGATTTTGAACGTAGGTGGAGTCTAACGACGGGTCAGCGTCGCCGTTTCCGGTGAAGTTGTAAAGTCGTGTTGCGATTGTTGAGCAGTGCCCAATGCCAATGGTGTGAGCACCTGACAAAATTAGGGAACTATTATTTGCATCCACATACAACACAAGATTTTTTTAAAAAATTTAGGAAATTAACTACAACCTACATCAATTTAAGCCCATCTTTTGTATTTTTAGTTTTGAAATTCAAAAAGTTAGGATAGTGAAAGATTTTTTTTTTGATATAACATACTTTTTATTTTTCAACTTCGTTGGCTGTAATTGGCTACCTTTCTAATTGGCTTTTTAACAGAATCGCAGTTCTACTAGAAAATCAATTAGGAGGGTAGCCAACTAATTGAAAAATAAGAGATCTGCTATAAGAAAGAAAAAAAAAATTCTCCACTACCGTAATTTTTTGAATTTCAAAACTAAAGATATAAAAGATTATCCTATATTGTAGTTGACTCCTACATTTTTTCATAATAAATATATATATTTGAAAAAAGATTTTTTAAGTAACTTAAGTTTTTAATCGGCTCAATTATTTTATTATTTTTTATTGATTATACCTATTCTTTGACTGATTTTTTTGTTAACTATTTTTTTTTATTAAAGTGAACTAAGACGATCTGATTCCAGAACCATAATTAGGATTTAGGAGAATCATACTGAAATAGTCAGTTTGATAAATTATAAAAAAAAGCTAATAATTTATTTAGGTTTATTGAATTTAAGAATTTGATCGTGTAAAAACCGATTAAACAATAAATTGATTAAGCCAATATCAATTTTTATGTATAAAGATATTATTTTATTATAATTTGTTGAATCGAGTCACCAAAAAAATCGTTGAATCTTGATCTTTTAAATTTCTAACTATAATATTTCGTCCAGGGTTCTTTTTAATTTGAAAAGATTAAAAAATACTACTTTGGTAATTTAATTTATGCATGATAACGCAAAAAATGATGAAAAATTAGGATTTTGCATGAATTACCAGAGAGCACGACAAGATCTTTGATATCAAGTCCAACTTGGCGAAAGCGTCCAATGAGTGTGGTGAGGTTGTGAAATGGAGCTGGAAGGAATTGTAAGGTCAAGGCTCCATTAGAGATCAGCCCATCCCTTCTTCCTGTTGGAACATTCCAATAAGGTCCCCCCTGCATCAATGCATCCAGGTTATATGTCACACACACACACACAAATATATATATATATAGACTCGAACTCGCGACCTTTTAAGTGAGTATGGGAAGACTATGTCATTTGATTTATAACTCATTGGCTTATATGTCATATATTTATTGCATACAAAAAACTAACTTTTAATTAGCCAAATATTAGTCAAATTTAGAATTTAGGTTTATAATTTTAAATTAAAAATTATAATTTATAATTTAAAAGGAAGTTGATTAAAAATGTTGATTCGTAATATTATTCTAAAATATATAATGAAAAATTTTTGGGGTAAGCAATTTTTAGTATTTTTTATTATTATTTGACCAGTATAAATACTAAATTATCTTTAATAAATAAATTTTACTAATTTATGCATGCAAACACCGAAAAGATGTAAATGCAAACTATATTAATTAATGTGTGCAAACTCTAAAAAAATGTGAGTGCAAACTATATTGATTCATAGGTATAAAATTCTGATAAATATAGGTACACAGAAAATGGTATAGAATGAAAAAGGGCTTACAATAGCACGAATAGAGTCTCTGGCAGTTAAAGCAACAATATCAGCACAAGAGACAACTCCAGGGCATTCAGCTTCAAGAACGCTCTTTAATACTTCAATGAAATCAAACCCTCTTAGAGTAAGGTTTGGAGGTGCTTCCTTTTCAGCTTGATTGTTCTTTGTTGACGTCACAAGCACTGATCCATCACACCCCTGAACACAACCCGCTACATTATATTAATGCATTATTCAAATACAAATAAGAACAATGATAGATGAAGAAAGTTCATACATACCCTTACAAAACAATCATGGAAGTGAACTCTTAAGAGTGCCGCTGCGAGTGATGGAACCTTATGGATATGCTCATTAACATAGTCCGAAATTATTTTCTCTGCATTTGGGCAACTTTTGGAATAGAAACCAAGTTCCAATTGAGCATGTGTTGCTCCAATTAATGCTATTAGGCAAAGGATCCAAACCTTCATGTAGCTATGGCTTCCCATTTTCGTGTACTTGATGGCAATGTAACTATAAAGATAGATACTTAATAAACGGAAGATTATTGTTCTGTTTTAATTAAGTTGTTTCTTGCAAGTTCCCTCTCCATTGCTTTATATATATAGTGCTCTTAACTCTTCACATTTTGAAATGGTCTTTTCTGCTAGCTATCTCGATCACATGTGCTAAGGTAATGCCTCATGTTACTTCGTCAATCTTTTCAAGTAATAATAATAATAATAATAATAATAATAATAATAATAATAATAATAATAATCTTAACTGTCCAATAATATATAAATTATAAGCCAGAGTAAACCTTTTTTTTTTTAAATTCTATTAGTCAATCATATTTTATATGAATTTTTTTGCAGTATTTTTTATGGCATAATTGTACATTATTAAACAAATCTAGTCACTTCATAAATGGTTAGTACAGATATACAATTATACATACATAAAATTATATATATATGACTTAATCTTTATATTTGTTATTTTTTATTATAAATAAAGTCACATAATATCATTGATATGCATGACCACATGTAATTAATAAAAAAATCATATATAATTTGTGTGCATAAAATAATTTGGTGTGTAATAATTAGGCAGCATGTCCTTTTTCTATTATAGGATAATTAAGTTAAAAATTCCAACAAGTAGTATATGGGCTTCTAAACCCTTCGTTACACGTCCAAGCTATAATCTACAAGTTACAACGAATAATAATTCACCCTTAATTTGTTTAATAATCAAACTTGCCATATCACGTTCTTTTTTGGACGTTGTATATATATATCTTCAAATTTTATATAATGTTCAGTAGAGTTTCTTGCGGTGGTTAATGTATGTGCTTTGGAGGATTTGATGTGCATGTTCTAACAATAAATTAATTTAATTTAATTTGGCTTTTAATTAAGGGAAATAGAGAGTTGACTGATACTTCTCTAAGGTGCCAATGGACCTTCAATATCATATGACACAGTTGAGACATCGCTTGTTTGGATTAAATTAACTTAGCTTCCTGTTGATACACATGGTGGACACATTAGGATAAGAAATGAGAACATAACACATAAATTATGGGAGTTGGTGAACAACACATACAGTTGTATAATCCTAATCATTCATGAATTTTAAATACATTAATATTTAGAGGATGACAAAGATAGAGACAAATTATATAGTATGTAGTATATCCGGGAATTTACTTTAGTAATTGAGGTCATTATATTAGAGTATTAAATTCTGTATATTTAGAGGTAGGATTCAAGCTAATTAAGAGAGCAGCCAGCTTAATTATTAACCTCTAGTGTTCTAAATTACTATTTCATTAATGCTCTCTTCTTTGTAGAGAAAGTTTAGAGAACATATATATAATTAACAATTAGATTTCAAAAATCTATGTGCACAAAAAACAAAAATCTAATTATCATATATATATATATATATATATATATATATATATATATATTATTTAATTTATTTTTAATGTGTATTTTATATTTTAACATATATTTATATTTATGGTTAATTTTGTGGTTATTTTTTATGTGCAGCTAGCATAATTAACATTGTTATATTTTTACTCTCATTATTGTTTTTACAAAGAGCTAATATACTGAGTGGAAATTTAAACTTAAATTCTTTTCTTTTGCATAATTATTTAGTGTCATCAAATTAATAATTCAATTTATTAATAATATATAAATAATATTTGATATTATAAAATGTGAATGAATTAAATATTATGTTTAAGTGAAAATAATATATATGTTTTTTTTCTTATAGACCGGGTATAAATTTAGGTTAAGAAATTTAAAGTACAAATAGAATTTAGGTCAAAAATCTGTATTCATGTATGTATAAGATTAGAATAATGTTACATATTTAAATCATTTTATAAATCAAGTCCAATCAAGTTAAATAATAAGATTTGAAATAATGTTAGTTATAACTAATTTTTGTTATGTTAAACTAATTTAATTAGATTTAATTAAAAAAAATTAGATATGTAGTATTATTCATAAAGTTATAGTGAAATTTAAATATGCATTACTCTAGCCACCGCTAATATTAACAGTGAAAATTAAACTCATGTTTTATAGAAAAATGAGAGAGAAAATAACATAGTTAAATGTATCTCAAGTCTAAACTGTGTGTGTTTTGCTAATGTTAATGACAACTTGATTGATTGATAAAATTGCTTTGTTGGCATGTTACCAAGACACGTGAATTAAGTATAATAAGCATTACAATGATAAGGTTTAAAAATTGCAAGTCAAAACTATGTATAGGGAGATCAGAGATTATTTGTGCTAATGTTGTGCAGAGAAGCATGTGCCGTGTGACCAACATTTCTTGCTTATGCATCTTATATTCTAAACATGCTAAGTTCGTTACTTTCGAACAAAGAATATAGGAGGAGAGAACTAACTGAACGCACATTATCTAACATGAATTTAATTTTTAAATTGTAAATGCAATTCTAAGCAAAGTATATGAAAAGGAAAACACTGTATCTATGCATGTATATAAAGCTAATTAATTAATCAAGAGTAATGGAATAATAACTTGAATTTCATACAAAATTGCACCAAAGTCTTGAATCTCACAATACCACATATACATATTAATCAATCATAATAAGTTTAATTTCCATCAATTAAAAAAAGTGACATAGTTTGCGAAATACGGGAGCTATTAGCTACATGAAACAAATACTATAAGAATTTTTATTTATTTATTTATTTTAAAAGAAAGATTCATATAATTAAGGCAGGATTTCTGTTTCAAGCAACTAGCTAGGGGCGTGGTGGCCGTATTAGCTTGTAATTTAATTTACATGAGAACAAATCATATAATATAATTGTTGTTCTCTTTTGTTTGAATCAATGTGCAATTGATGATGAAATAATAGGGGAAAAAAAAAAAAAGAATAGTTGCTTTGCATTGCACTTTGTCTTATAGCAATGGTGGCTGCTGGCTGTGGCTGGAGAATAAACATGCTGTGTTTATTATAGTTATCTATTACTAATTATTAATTGTTTTGTTGTACATATATACAACATAATAAAATTAACTAATAAGCATAATATAATCCTTTGAATTTCATTTATAATACTCAATGTTGAATGTTCCACTTAAGTACTTTAGAATTCTCTGTATTCATGAGGGCAGAGTATTAGTGAAGAAGGAAAGGACTATTTTAACCGTGACAAGGTCGAGAGATCAAAGAGAATTGGTTAAGATTCTGTTATTGATCAACGTTATGTTCACTGAGAGTTGGTTACATGCATGAACCTATATGCAGTTGCTGCAATAACACAAATATGCTAAATCAACATAACTAACATAACAGATTCAGATTCAAGTTTTTACATACTTCTCTTATCTACATCCACATCTAGAATAAATCATGCTAACACAAATTAACACAGATGATAAATATTCAAAATACATTTTTAAAAGTGTGAATATACAACGTTGGCGTATGATTATACAAGGGCAGTCAAATACTCCATCACATGCAGTTCATGTCTTCATGATTGGTTACAACTATAATTTCAAGATTGCATTGGCACGTTCAAAACTGAGTAATTAAACGTATACAACAAGGTATGTTTGGATTGACTTTTGAAAGATACTTATTTTTTTATTTTTTTAACCGACAAAAATTATTTTATATTTAGATAAATTAAGAAAAAAGAATTTTCAAGTATTAAAAACATCTTTTACTTTTACTTTTAAAAAAACAAATAATTTAATTTTTTTAATAAAAGTATTTTTTTAAAAGATGTATTTAAATAGGTTTTAAATTGAATAAAAATATTTTATTTTAAAAAAAAAATCCAAACTAACACTTAATTATTACTATATGATTTGTCTAAGTAATAAAGTCGTTCTAATTAAATTAAAAAACACATAATAAAATGGCAAAAGGAACCTAAGATTTAGGGGTTTAGATTATCTAAATTTTGATTTCACTTTAGAGAGTAAAATGTGACTTTTCACCATTTATTTCATAAGTGAGACCAAGAGTAAATATAAAAGAGAAACTATTCAATAGTAGAAGATCATACTTTATTCGCTAATGAGTAATAACTCAAATAGCATAGTCTCTCCATACTCAATTAAGAGGTTGCGGGTTCGAGTCTCCTATCTTTAGTAAAAAAAAAAATCATACTTTATTCTCTAAAGTAAAAATTTAAAATTTAAAGGATTCAAATTCAAGATTTAGCATGCAGACATATGAAAAGACATATGAAAATGCATACTTCTAAGTTCTAATGTAAAGAATCTTATTTCCAACATGACCAAAGCGTAATACAGATAGCAATAAATTAGACAGACATTAGAAAAACGTAGTTATTTTTCAATTGGTATGACTTTCTGTCGAATTTAAAAATTTTAATTAAAAATAAGAAGTTTTGAAAATTAATTATGAACAAAGACTGTGTTTTTGCCCCCAACAATTTATTTGTGGCAAATGTAACTTTGATTTGGGAGAATATAGTACCAATTTAAAATTGATAACATCATGTTAATTTGATAAAAATTTGAGAGTAATAATTAACATTTCTCAAATAGGAGCGATAATATTTTGGCAGTGATAAAATCCACTCTCTAGTTTCTAATATAAGAAAAATAAAATTTTTTAATTGTATTACCATATCTCTTGTACAAGCTGATTTTTAAATATTTTAAAGTTAAATGGACAAGTTGTACATGAAAATGGTATTCATCATATTTAAATTAAAGATATGTTGTTCATCAATAATTTAAATAATTCTACTTGCTTATTTTAGATTATAAGGTCGGATAAACTCAATTCTTCTTCTTCTTTTTGATATTTTGGATCAGATAAACTAAATTCTAATAATTGTGCTTATAATTGGGAATCGATTCTAATTTCTTTTATTTTCAAATTTTTAAGATATAATGATCATGGATAATGTAATCAGATGTATTTGAATTATGATACAACTTTTGGGTGGTTGTTGACTATTCTTTAATTATTGGAAAAGTAATTACTTGTATTCAATATTTATGAATTTGATAATAACAGCTAATCTATACTTTGCATATAGAGTTGGCTTATTTAATTTTAAATAAATATTTTTTTACCGACAGATGTTTCCTATTGTATAAGAGTATATATAGGATATAAAGTTGTCATCTTCACTATATGTGCAGAAAAATAAAGAGTAAATTAATGATTAAAATCGTTGCTTAAAAATTTATTCTATTGTTTTTAAATAAATTAAAAACTCTCACAGAACTAAAGGACGATATATACATACATTTCCACTTCTTAATTGTTATTTTATCTTTCATTTTTAGTTAGGTCAAATACTTCCAACTTGTCCAAATATATTATACATATTTTCATTCTGCAGAACTGAAATTGGAATGAACGTATTCGAGCACGCCAGCTAGCTACTTGATTACTGATAAAAACACCAAAACAAACAAGTTTTGGAATTAGACACATCAAATTTAGCATCAAAAGTGGAGTGTATAATATAATATATATTAACAGAACATGAAGCTATAATAACTTACAGGGTTGGCTAGTGGCTACAGTGTCATATGCATTGTTATATATCTTGAATATTCACATCTTTTATCATTATATAAACCAAAATAATTTATGCACCAATTTTTTTCTTATATATTTTTAATTATATAGGGTTAATCATTATATAAATCAATTTTTACTTTTGAATATTACAGTTTGTCTATCTACAATTAAACAAAGGCTAAATCTACAGTCAAGTAAAGGCTAAAAGCCTAAAAACCAAAAACCTAAAATGGTAACCCCCAGTATCTACTTAACATTGGCACAATTCAAGCATACAATCCAACAAATACACAATATATACACGAAACCAAACAAAGAAAAAGCAGCATAAGTACAAAATGAAACTAAGAAGCAGAGAAGAAAGAGGAAACTTACCAGGATGAGGATGATAATCGAAAGGAACTAAGGAATCTCGAAGGAGTTTGGATGTGATAGGGGCGAAGGACTTTAGAGAATGCTAAAAAGAAATGAAAAATGCGAAAAGGAAATGAAGAACGCATAGTAATGATTTGGGAGTTGGAAACTAAAACGTAAGGGCCTAAGGAAATTGAACAGTAACTGACGTCTAGAAGCGCGAAAGACAGAGGTATATAACAGACATTTCGCTCGGGGTTCAAATCAGCAATTAAGAGCATTAAATGTCCGGCGCGAAGAACGAGGCGACAAAGGACGTTCTTTCGAGGCGATGAAGCCCACTCGCGCGTAGGAGGCACACCCCTATCACGAGCGGCTGATCAAGCGACGAAGCAACCAAAGGAGACTAGAAACGCGTCAACAACGGCGCTCGCGACCCTCACTGGCGCGTTGGGGCACTGTTCCGGCCCGGCCCAGCTAATGCAATTCCCCGACCCGGGCGGCCGACCCGGTGAGCGAGCGACACCCAAACCGAGGGGAACACCCGAACATTCCCTCCCCTCCAGCAAGGCACATGACAGCTGGGAGGGGAAGTTTCCTAGAAGGCAGGTCTGTCCCTGTAGGGCCCGCCCTAGGCATGGAATATATAAGGGGAGGGCCCTATCCCTCCCCCACGGTACGTCACTATCTCCTCACTTTTACTATCATCTGTACGGATTCTGACTTGAGTATCAGAGTCTTTTTTGCAGGTGGCTCTCCCTTCACACCATGACATCTCGGTAGGTCGCGAGACTCCAACGATCTATCCTTAGACATGAACCCAGAAAGTAGATCCATTCTCCAGCAACCTAGGACCAGATCCCCTTCATTCCTCATAACCATTCTATTCATCCGACCCGTTTGGTACTCAGCTAACCGAACAAAAGGGAACTCTCCAATAAATTCTTTTTTATTGTTTTTATTTTTTAGTTTAATTTTTTGCTTAAAGGAGTCCGTATTCATTTTAGCAGATGATACTATAATTTTAAAATTGAAATGAAAATGCAAGAGATAGATCAAATTATTGAGAGTGGTGTACCACACTTGACAGCAAGCTAGTACGTAAAACAAAAATGGAAATACTAATACCAACTACTAAATCTAGAATTATTTGGCATTATATATTATTATACTTTTCACATCATTACTAAATTGACTTTATTCGCTAAATTAGTTAATCAATTTAAGTTTGTAATATAATATTTATTCAATTCTATATGAAGCTGCAATGCAAATCAATCATCTTATTGAACATTACTTTGTCATTTACTTACCCAGCCGTATCGTCATCAACATATGATGAGAAGGAATGTTGCGAAGCAAATTAATAACATAAGTGGGAATATCAATAATTTAACTGACCCCATCATACGTCCCAAATTAATAATATAACTGTGGGAATATCAATAATTTAACTGACCCCATCCATCATACATCTATCATTCTAAATTCTAAAGATATATAAGATTTCAAGAATCCATTGAATTTAAGAAAATTATGACTACTGAGAAATGGTTACATTTAATTAGTTTGACTAATAAAAACATCTGGTAAATTGAATATAACTTGATCAGTAGGATGATTATTGTTATTATTATTATTATTATTATCATCAACAGGGTTGAGAAAAAGATATACGTGAGATCCATCTTGGACTCCATATTCAGCAAGAGAAACTCTTTCTTCTTCCTCTTTGCTCATCAAAGGGGTATGATCAGCATCGACAACAAGGATTAAACGTTCAAAAGGTAGCTTCTGTTGGGCTTCAATTTCTCTCTTTAGATCGTGAATCGTGGCATCATTTTTCACTTGGATATAGAACAATGTTCCCGTCAAATTTTCTACCACCACCTTCATGGCCCTGCAGTGATATAATATTATTTGTATAAATATGTAATCTACAAAACAAACCGTTAATATTTTCCATTTTGTGTGTGAACTTAAAGGAACAAAATGAGTTTGGATTGGAGGGGGAAGATGGAGGTAGAGTTGGAGATGCACGCAAATGCTGAAGGGGTTTGTTCATGTGTGCTGCATTTTCGGGAGTTAGTTTGTGTGAATTGAATGTTTCTAAATTCTAAACTTTGAATGTGGCAAAACGGACTTTTAATAGTTCTTTTTGTTACATGCCTACAAAACGAGCAAAACATGGGTCTACTTTTGTTATTTCTTTGGCTTTTTCATTTCTTTATTTAAGCAAATAAATATATATTTTTATCTCTTATTTTACAACATTTTTTTTAATATTAGAACTATTATTTGTCAGTTTTGAATTATAATTTAATTATTTTATTTTATATTTTTTAATTACCAATTTACCTTATTAAACATATAAAATAAAATAATTTTAAGTTATTTTTGTGTTATTTTTAGGTTAAATTATTTTATTCATTTTTATAGTTTTACCAAATTTATAATTAAGTTTTTATAGTTTAAAAATTTTAAATTAGATTTTTACACCGATTTAAAATTTATAATTAGGTCTTTATCGCATAAAATGCGAGAGACATTCAAATTTAGGAATTCAGTCCTATTTAAAAATTTAATCTTTAAAAATAAGTATCTTTAATTTTAAAAAAAAAATTCTATTAATCTAAATATATTAATCTAAATATTTTTGATACGGTAAGAATTTAATTAATTTTTAATTATAAAATTTTAAGAATTGATAGAATAATTTAATTTATTTTTTATTATCTTCTAAGTAATTTTGTTGCTTTTGGATGGGATAAATTGCTTGAATAAATTGCTTTGAAAAAATATTATCCAATCGTCTAATTGTGAGATTAATAGATTACACATTTGAACATAATTAGTGACAACCTAGAATGATTAGGAGAAAATAAAAAGTCAATATAATTTGCACAACAATGCTAACATTCTGTCCTAGGGTAATTGCCTTAAAGGCTGCAGCGAATTACTTGTATTCAGGTTCTATGCATAATCCGTTGCTCCACGCGGAAAAAGGAGGTTCGTTTGACAGAGTATAAATATAGCTTGAATAATGTAAAAGTGTTGAGTGAATTAATTCTTAATACATCTATTTATACATAAATTTTTAAAATTTAATATTTTAAAATTTTTAAAGAATAAAATACATTTTTTGTCTTTAATATTTATAACTTTAATTTTTTTTAAAAAAAAAGAGCTCAACATAATAAAGTAGAACAACAAAAAGAATAATAACAACAAACAAACATAGAAGAAAAATAAAACAATAATCTCATTATTATTTCTGACATTGCCATCAACGATAAAAAAGATCTTTTTTAGTCCATTCCTTGTAATTAATTGAAGATTTGTTGATAATCTTTTTGATAATTTTCTTTAAAAATACTCTTAATATTTAATTGTATTTAATTTTGTCCTAATGTTTTTTGTTTATATTAAAATTATTCTTAAATGTTAATTTCATCTGAAATGTTGGGAATAAAATTAAAAACGTTTAAGAATAGTTTTAAAAAATAAAATTGAATAAATAAAAAATATTAAAGATAAAATTGAATAAAATTAACCAATTAAAAATATTTTTAAAAAAAATTACAAACTTTATCAACAAAATATATACTTTACCCATTTTTAAGTTGATGAAAATACTGCTAATAAAACATAATACTCCAAATTATATTTTATTATATTTTAATATATTGTACTTTATCAACAATACTCTAAAATTTTATTTTATCACAACACTGCATTTTACAGTATTGTATTTTATCAACAATATTTTTATGAACTATACTATATTAGATATATATGCGATTTATTTTAAAATTTATGAAATATTCTGAAAACTTTAGAGTAGTACTCTTTAAATTCATGTATTTATGTATAAATATATAATAAAAATTTTAGATAATATTTGAATACATATATTAAAAATATAGATGAGTTATTTAAAATAAAAAAATAGATTTTAAAATTTAAATTGAATATAGTCTATTTAATTATTCAAAACACAATTTTTTAAATTAAAATTTTTATTTAAAATATAATTTATTTAATTTGAAGTATTAAAATTAAGTTTTATTAAATATGGATTAGTTTTATATTTATTTATTTATTTTGCAAGCAAATTGTTCCAATACAATTCATGATTTGTTCATGGATCATTATGATATTTTTGTTAGGAAATTATTTGATTTCCTAACTTATTTGTGGGCAATACATATATTAATTATAATCACAAATTATGCTATTTCAAATTAAATGACTTATATAATGATGATCTCATTTATTACTAATGAATAAGTCATTATTACTTTTGATTTGGAATTAAATGAGAATAAAACCGGATATTATCTTTTGTTCCTTAGATAATTATTTTTTTGGATTTTAGATATATTATCTTTTGGGCTTTAGATACTATTTTATTTGGGCTTAAGGGTTTAATGGGTGCCATGCTCAAATATAAATAGACCTTCAGGGTTTCGGTCCCCAAGATACCAAAAGCCGCCTTTGTTACTCTTTCCCCATCAAAAGAGTTACAGTACAGCCTCCTAGGAATACAGAAGGCTTTGGTTGAGGAAGATCGAAAGAACCACAAGATCCAAACTCTTCCGATCGTATGATTCATGTTTATGAATTCAGGTACGCTTCCGCATTATGATATATATATTTTTGGTGATTCAATATGGATGATCTGGGATATTGGAAATTAATTTATTCTAACAAGTGGTATCAGAGCCATCCATAATTTAATCATCGAAAATATTCGATTTTTATTTTTCTATTATCGAATCAATATATATATGTATCAATGTATGTTGTTTACGTGGTAAAACCGTTGCACGCATATATATGAACTTGTTTGCGTTTGTGTGTGCATCAATGTATATATATATAAATTGATACGTATATATATTATTGATCGTTTGCGTTAAGCTTGCTTGCTCCCTTTTCAGCCATTTATATATGCATATATATATATATAATATATATTATTTGCGTTGAACCCGATTGTGTTTACGGCCATTCATATATACATTTTTGCGTACAGAATGTGTAAAGCATGTTGTATTTTATTTGTTTGTAAAATTGATAATTTCATTTGAAATATTGATGGAGTACTATTAAATTATAATTTTTTTTTAAAGGTCTAAAAAAGAGAACTTTTTCTTTTTAATATTGTATTATTAGAGGTGAAATCCTTCATCATGAATTAAACTGTGTGTTGAACACAACTATGGCCATTTACAAAACGTCAATGACGTTTTGTGTTTCTTCAATTAAAATAATATTTTTCTAACAAAACGTCAGTAATGTTTTGTGTTTTAATAATTAAAATAATATTTTTTATTACAAAACGTTAGTGACGTTTTGTTCTTTGATGATTAAAAAAAAAATTTTATTGCAAAACGTCAGTGACGTTTTGTACTACTACCACAACCCTGTAGAACACCAAAATCATCAAATATTTTTGCATTTCACATTAAAATTATCCATATATAAAAATTTTAGCCTAAAAAAGACACCATTAAGATTTAAATCCTTTTGTGATTTAAATATTTTTTTAATTGTTACATAAAGAAATTAGTAACAATTTGAATTATTATACCCACATATTTTATAAAGATTTGGTTTTGGAATAAATTGATTGAACATTATGCTGCCAAAGTAGTCTCTTTTGTGAAAATTAATTTATTCAAAACATAAGGAATATGGTGATATGTAATTTATGCGAATATTGGTCGGCCCAAAGGAAGGCCTATATTTGGCCGAATTACATGCACATATTAATGGTAAATAAATATTTGGGTAATTAAGAATAAAATAATACTTATTATTTATGCGAACAATAATCGGCCCAAAGGAAGTTTATTGTTTGGCCAAATAATAAGCATTGTACATTTTTGTTTATTTTCTATTAATTATGCGATCAATAATCGGCCCAAAGGAAGGTTATTGTTTGGCCAATTAATAGAAAATATATGCGGTAATAAGTAGGTTGCAAAGTTTAAGTCTCCATGTGCACATTAAGTCAGTCCAAAGAAAGGCTTAATGTGTGACAGGAATTTTGACAATATTTGATTACTGCAATGAGAGTATCACTTACAGTTAATTTTTCTATCCAAAGATTGAAAATTAATGTTGTACTAGATATCTCAATATGGATTTTTTTACCCATTAATTAACTAATATTTACTGCATGTTCTTTTTTTTTGTTCTAATCCAGAAACTATGGCTTTAGCTACCAATGTTTCTGCGCAAATTAGCAGTATTCCTATGCTGAATGGTTCAAACTTTAAAGTTTAGAAGGATACCGTAGAGATTGTCCTCGGTTGTATGGATCTAGATATAGCTCTTCGAGAGGAGAAACCCACTTCCACTCCGGAAAATCTCAATGAGGTTAAAATAGAGAAGTGGGAGAGATCCAATCGAATGAGCATTATGATCATGAAACGCTCAATTCCTGAGGCGTTTCGGGGCTCAATTACTGAGGATAAGGATGCCAAACAGTTCTTAAAGGATGTTGAGAAATTCTTTACTAAGAAATTCAGTGCTCACATGGCTTTATCTTCTCAGTATAAAAGAAAGCGTGATACTACTGCGGATGCGCCTTCTCAGCAGAAAAAGGCTAAGAAACAGGATCAAGTTTCAACCTGTTTCTTCTGTAAGAAGGTGGGACACATGAAAAAGGATTGTACCAAATATGCCACTTGGCGTGTAAAGAATGGTATAATTCTTACTTTCGTTTGTTCTGAGGCTAGTTTGAGTTATGCACCTGTTGATACTTGGTGGGTAGATTCTGCTGCTACTACTCATGTAAGTGTCACTATGCAGGGTTGCCTGTGGAGCCGACCGCCAAGTGATGCTGAAAGATACATCTACGTGGCAGACGGCAATATAGTTGCAGTCGAAGCTATAGGAACCTTTAGATTATGTTCCACGAGTGGATTTTACTTGGATTTATTAGAGACATTTTATGTACCGTCATTTAGACGAAATTTGGTTTCTGTTTCTCGTTTGGACAAATCAGGTTATTTTTGTTCATTCGGAGACAATAAAGTCAGTCTCTTTTACAATTCGAATAATATTTGCTCTGGTCATTTGGTGGATAATCTATATAGGCTTAACTTAAATTCCTATAATAATGAAATACTGCAAACGGGTACAAAACAAAAACTGAATGAGAATTCGGCATCATTATGGCACAAACGCCTAGGCCACATCTCTAAACAGAGAATTCAGAGGCTTGTGTCGGATGGAATTCTCGGACCCCTAAATTTGACGGACTTTGAAGTTTGCATTGAGTGCATAAAGGGGAAAAGGACAAACGAAAGGAAATTAGATGCCGAGAGAGCTAAAGATGTCTTAGAACTAATACATACCGATATATGTGGCCCATTCCCTACTGTCTCTTGGAATGGACAATGGTACTTTATTACGTTCATAGATGATTACTCTCGTTATGGGTATCTATATTTAATTCATGAAAAGTGTCAAGCCTTGGATGTTTTCAAGTCTTTCAAAGCTGAAGTTGAACTTCAACTTGGAAAGAAAATTAAAGCTGTCAAATCTGATCGTGGTGGTGAATACTACGGAAGATATGACGGTTCAGGTGAGCAACGTCCCGAGCCTTTTGCTCTTTTCCTAGAGGAGTGTGGTATTGTTCCGCAATACACCATGCCAGGCAAACCTAGCATGAATGGTGTTGCAGAGCGAAGGAATCGAACTCTTAAGGACATGGTGAGAAGTATGATTAGTCATTCTTCCTTGCCTGAATCACTCTGGGGAGAAGCCTTAAAGACCGCAGTGTACATCCTTAATAGGGTGCCAAGCAAAGCAGTTAACAAAACCCCATATGAAATTTGGATTGGGAAAAGGCCTAGTATAAAGCATTTGCATATTTGGGGATGTCCAGCTGAGGCGCGACCTTATAGGCCGCATGAAAGAAAATTGGACTCAAGGACAATTAGTTGCTACTTTGTTGGTTACGCTGAGTGTTCACGGGGGTACAAGTTTTACAATCCTGCATCAAGGTCTATTTTGAAACGGGAAATGCGAGATTTCTTGAGGATGTTGAGTTTGGGGGGAAGGAAATATTAGGAATGTTGCTTTTGATGAGGATTCTGTAACTGACAATGATCTGGTCTTTGTATTTATTATTGTTCAAGACACAGTTATAGTACAAGAGCACAATGAGAGTCCTATTGTAGATCTAGTTTCAGTACAAGAGAACAATGAGAATATTGTTGTTTCTCAAGATACTGCTACAGCACAGGAAAATAATGAGAATCCTCCTCAATCCCAATCCATACAGCAAGCTCAACAACCTCAAGAAGTGTCATTAAGGAGATCCAATAGAAAAAAGAGAAAATCCATCTATGGTCTCAAACAAGTTTTCCGTTAATGGTATCACAAGTTTAATTAAGTCATTACCTCATGGTTTTGAGGTAAATATTATAGATAAATGTGTATACCGCAAGTTCAGTGGGAGTAAATACTTTTTTTTGGGTCTTATCTGTTAATGACATTCTACTTGCCAGCAACGATATAGGCTTGTTGCATGAAACTAAGAAATTTCTATCGAACAAATTCGAAATGAAAGATCTTGGTGATGCCACTTTTGTATTAGGAATCGAGATACTAAGAGATTACTCTCAAGGTATTCTTGGATTGTCACAAAAGAACTATATCGAAAAGATTTTAAGTAGATATGTCATAGAAAGTTATAGACCAATGGACACACCCGTGGTTAAAGGAGACAAGTTTAGTCTCAAGCAATGCCCCAAAATGATCTTAAGAAGACAACAATGCATGATAAACCTTATGCATCAGCACTAGGGAATTTAATGTATGCTCAAGTCTACATACATCTCGATATATCATTTATAGTGGGAGTGTTGGGTAGATACTTGAGCAATCCGGATATGGATCATTGGATAGCTGTTAAACGCGTAATGCGTTGTTTAAAGAGAACAAAGGATTACATGCTTATTTATCGGAGATCAGAAAATTTGGAGATCATTAGGTACTCTGATTCCGATTTCATGGCATATGGTTGCGAAACTTTGTCACTGAGCTTCATATAGTAGATGACATTGAAAGGCCATTAAAGATATTTTGTGACAATAAGTCAGCAGTACCATACTCCAATAACAATAAGAGCTTGACAGAATCGAAGCATATAGACATCAAGCTCTTAGTTGTCAAGGAGAAAGGTTAAGAAAAACATATTTTCATAGAACATATAGGAACAGAGTATATGCTAGCAGACCCATTAACCAAGGGATTGATCCCTAAAGTTTTTCATGAGCACACTGCTCGGATGGGTGTCAATATTTGTGATGCCTTGGTTTAGTGAGAGTTTATTTTATGCTATATGTCCTATGACAGATATTGAGTTATTTTTCTGCAGAATTAAGTTGATGGTTTATTTCATGTTATGTGAAATGTTCATTTTGCAATATTTATATTGTATTTGATCTCAATAAAGTTGGACCAGCTGGAAATAGACATGCATGAGATCACTTGGCATGTAATTTCCATATTACTCATCCAAATTTGATCTATGTCGTTAAGTATATTAGGATGGTGATTGGCGTGGTTTAGTCAAGGGATTTAATGTGATAAAAGCTGCGGTAGTTCCATATCTAATGTATGAGACGGACCAGATTGTTAAAGTAATGAGAGAAATAGCATTCAGATGCGCGCATAAAGTTTATAAGATGTGATTATGTCAAGAAATAATATATGTATAGCCCAAGTGGGAGATTGTTAGGAAATTATTTGATTTCCTAACTTATTTGTGGGCAATACATATATTAATTATAATCACAAATTATGCTATTTCAAATTAAATGACTTATATAATGATGATCTCATTTATTACTAATGAATAAGTCATTATTACTTTTGATTTGGAATTAAATGAGAATAAAACCGGATATTATCTTTTGTTCCTTAGATAATTATTTTTTTGGATTTTAGATATATTATCTTTTGGGCTTTAGATACTATTTTATTTGGGCTTAAGGGTTTAATGGGTGCCATGCTCAAATATAAATAGACCTTCAGGGTTTCGGTCCCCAAGATACCAAAAGCCGCCTTTGTTACTCTTTCCCCATCAAAAGAGTTACAGTACAGCCTCCTAGGAATACAGAAGGCTTTGGTTGAGGAAGATCGAAAGAACCACAAGATCCAAACTCTTCCGATCGTATGATTCATGTTTATGAATTCAGGTACGCTTCCGCATTATGATATATATATTTTTGGTGATTCAATATGGATGATCTGGGATATTGGAAATTAATTTATTCTAACAATTTTACCACGCACTGAGTATAAAAACTATGGATGTTATTTTTTAGGATAATTTACTTAAACAAACTAAATGAAATTAATTAAAAAACTACTAGATTGTCCTAATGTTAAAAAGATAATATTTTTGTCCTCAAATATTTTATATAAATCGTTGTTATCATAGAAGTTTTAATAAAAAGATATAAAATTCGAAGAAAGATAATGATTTAATTTATACTTAAATGAAAGAGTAAATCGTTATTGAATTACAGATTCACTTTTTACACATAAAATAAAGTGATGAACCACGATTTATGATCAATCATTGAAGCATTAATAAAACAAAACCGTAAAACAAAACCATATCACATATATACTACGATTTATGTTGTAAGGACATGAAATCCTTATATATACAAGGATTTAATCATTAATGTATGGAATGAAACCATGTGGACTTAATAGCAAGTAGTATTTTCTTGATTTTATTTCATTGAAAAAAACAAATTCATTAATTAAGTCCACAGAAACATTTGTACCATAAAGAGAAAATTATTCGAATGTATAAATATAGCTTTGGATAGGATGAAAATGTTGTAGAAAACAAAAGAAAAGAAGTGATAGTGATAATTTTCTAGCCCCTGTGCATAATAAGGGGGAGATTAAAGAGATTAGAGAGGGTGTAACTTTATTCAATCAGATTTTGATGTAATTTTTTTGTAAATATTATTTAAAAAAATGTTTTTAACTTTAAAATTTGGTAACTTTATAGCAAATAAATTTTAAAAAAAATTATTGTAAATGATCAATTTTTTAAAAAAATAAAAAAATATAAAAATCAAATTTTTGCACGTTTTAAATATTTATTCAAATATTAACAAAATAAATAAGTCGTTTAATAAATATAAATATTTTTTATTTATAAAAAATATAAAATTTATTAATTATTTTTTGTTATATTTTTAAATTATTCAAAAAATATTTTGTCCATAATATCTTATGTATATACACCATTATTGCTGCATATTTATGTCAGGTAATTGTATCGTATTAATAAATGATTTCGTCTTTACGGTATAAATATTTGTGTGAACTTAATTAATGAAATTTTTTACTAAACAAAATAAAAAAAATGTTTTAATTTGAATTGATGTCTCTATATTAGACAAATAGTCAATAATACAAATAAGTGCCAAAAATATGATAGACTATTCGATTTTAAAAAAATAAAAATTCTGGTAAAAGAAGAATGGTAAATTGTGAAAAAGAGGCAAATAGTCTTTTTGCTAAGAAGGATAAAGACATAATTGGGACAATTATAATTGTGTAAAGTCATGATATAATTGAATATCTAAAAATGGTCAAAATGATGAGATCTCAATAAACTATGTCTTTACAGAAAAAAATAAAATTGAAGAAATGATTATTGATGATATATTTGCATATAATGTACCGCTAAATATTATGCATAAAAATGAGTATCCTGAACTAAAAACTGTCGAAAAATGTCGACGAATGGTTGATTGGCGAAAATGAAAAGAAGTCATGAAAAATGAATTATATTCACTTGCAAAACGTGAAATCTTTGGACCTGTGGTCTGAACGTTAGAAGGTGTGAAATTTGTTAGAAGCAAATGGGTATTTGTGAGGAAACAAAATGAGAATAATGAACTTGTACGCTATAAAGCTCGACTTGTAACACAAGGTTTCTCACAAAGACCTAGTATAGACTATAAGAAGACCTACTCTCCTGTAATTGATGCAATTATCTTGAGATATTTGATTAGCTTATCTGTATATCATAAGTTAAATATGCATCTAGTGGATGTGGTCACCACTTATCTATATGAGAGTCTCTAAAGGAATAAAGATATCTGAATCATCCAAAGAGAATTCTCGAAGATTATACTCGGTTAGATTGCAAAGATCTTTATATGGTTTAAAACAATCTAGATGGATGTGGTACAGTTATCTTGCAGAGTATTTGATGAAAAAAGTGTTTAAAAATGATAATATTTGCCCATGTGTTTATATAACAAAATTACATATAAATTCATTATAATTATTGTGTATGTTGATCATGGTTCTGAAAACCAAACCGGACCGGCTAGTTCAACCGGAATAACCGGGAACCGGTCACCTAACCGGTCCGGATAAGGTCAGAAACCGTCTGGCAAAAAATCGATAAAAAACCGGTCGAATCGGCGATTAACCGTTGAACCGGGTGAACCGTCCGATTTTTTAGCGGTTTTTGGTTTGAAATTAAAAATGCTAAACGGCGTCGTTTTGTCTCTTAAAAAAAAAGAAAAAAAAAACCACCATACGGGCAGTACAGAAGGCTCCCTCTTCCTTCACTTTCACAATTCACACAACCTAAACCCTATCAGAGAACTCAGACAAGAGCAACCCCCACCAACAGCTGCTTCTCACCCTCTTCTCCTCATCGTGGAACATCGCCGTCGCTCGCGCCGCCCACTTTACCGTCGCACATCGCTCATCTTGTCGTCTCGCCTCTTCAGTCTCCGGCCTCTGCTTATCTTGTCGACTCACCTCTACGGTAAGCACTCCTCGGCTTCTCCTCTCCTCGTTGACGCAACCAGCGTTGATCACTCCACCCACATCCCTCTGTCTCCGGTTTGTTTACTTCGTCTCTGTCGCTAGCTCGCCGCCCAAATCGCCTCTCTGCTCGCCTCTCCGTTCTTCGCGGCCAGATCTGAGATCTACCTCTCCCAATCCAGCGTTATCACGGCGGCCAGATCTGAGATCTACCTCTCCTTCCCATTCACCCACTACTCCATCGATCTGAGATCTGTTTATTTTTTCTTAATGCAGAGTTCAATTTTTGAATTCCTGCTGTTGTCAGTATGAGAAATCTTTTCTTTCTTGCTGTTGTGGAAATTGGAATCCCTAGAACTTAATTTGTTTGTACTTGTTCTTTGGTTATCAATTGTGTCCTGAATGTATTGTTGTTAATTTTTATGACCTATAGGTATGTGATTTTGATGTGGGCTTCTCTCACTTTCTTGTTTGTTACTGATTAGTTACAATTAATTAGTTTCTAATTTTTTTTCAAGTACTCTTCTTTTCTTTGTTTTCTGAAACTCTAGAAACTTGTTTCTGCATAATTAGTTTGGTGGGTTTGGACTCTGAGTATTTGTTTTGAGAATTGTTGTTCATTATCTCGGTAAGAACTTGTTAGAAGTTAATTAAAAAATTTTCATTTTAAATTTTATTTAGAAATAATTAAATTTTCAAAGATTTTATTAATATTTAATTAAACCGGTCACTTGACCGGTTCGATTTTCAGAACCTTGATGTTGATAACTTAAATATCATTAGATCTCCTAAAGAAATTTCAGTGATCATAAATATTCTGAAAGAAGAGTTTTAGATAATAAAATATTGGAAAAACCAAATTTTGTCAAGACCTGCAAATAAAGTATGTAACAAAAGGGATATATGTTCATCAAAAGATTTACATAGAGAAAATGATAAAGAGATTTTTTATGAATGAATCACACCCAATAAGAACTTCAATTATTGTTAAATCTTTAGATGTGAAGAAGGATCCATTTTGACTAAAAGAAGAAAATAAAAAAACATTTGGTCCTAAATTACCCTATCTTAGTGTCATAGGGACATTAATATATCTTACTAATAATACACGTTCCAACATAGCATTTGTCATAAACTTATTAGTAAGATATAGTTCCTCTCCAAGACATTAGAATGTAATAAAAAATGTGTTTTGATATCTTTGTGGAACAATTGATATGAAATTATTTTATCCTTATGGATCTAAATGACAATTGGTTGGCTACATAGATGCAAGTTATTTATCTGATCTCCATAAAGGTAGATCCCAAACAGGATATTTATTTACACTTGGTTACATAGTTATATCATAGAGATCTACAAAGCAAAATATAGCCGCAACATCTTCCAATAATGCTGAAATATTTGCAATACATGAGGCAAGTCATGAATGCTATTGGCTTAAGAATCTGATCGGATATATTCAATCATAACGTAGGTTGTCTGATAAGAAGATAGCTCCAATAACATTGTAAAGATAATGCAGTGTGTATTGCTTAGCTCAAAAGTGGATACATCAAAGATAATCTAACGAAGTATATTTTTCCCAAGTTCTTCACACATGATCTTCAAAATCAAAGAACAATTGATGTTCAATAGATTCGTTCAAATGATAACTCAACAAATTAATTCACAAAGTTACGTCTAACACCCTCCTTTGAAAAATTGGTACACCAAATCAGAATGCATCGATTTTGAGATCTTAAGTGATGTTACTAACTGGGAGAGAGACTATACTCTTTTTTCTTTGATAAGATTTTTGTTTCTATTATATTTTCTTGACAAGACTTTTAATGAGACAGTTCTCATCACAATAGAATATTATACATTTTTCCTTTCGAGAAACTATAGGGAACAATGTTTTTTTCTGAACAACCAAACAATAGGTAAAAAAAAAGTTAATTTTAATTTTTAAAATCAAATTTTAAATTAATTAGGTTTAATCATAATATTGAATCTTTTTTTATTTTTGAATATGATGGTAATCAGTGGCTAAGGGAATGGGGGTTGAATCTTAGCCCCTTTTTGCTGAGTAATACTAGCTGCCTTTCAAATTAGCTTCAGGAGATTTTTCTGCGTTTTGTCTCATAACCAGATACGAGACATTTTCTTTTTGTCTCGTACCCAGCCAGGAGATATCTTTCAATTTTGTCTCCTTAGCAACAGAAACTGAAATGGAGTAGAAGAGAAAGAGAGAATCACACCAAGAAGTATCCTAGTTCATCTGCCAAGTGCAATGCAGCCTACATCCAGTCTTCATCATAACAATGATGGAATTTCACTATAATCATCTTAATTACAGACACCAATTCTCCCTAGGAACTACCCTTCCTATCCGGGACAAGTCGAGAATCTATCCCCAACCCTGAACTTGACTTGGTCACCTACCAAGCTTTCAACTGCTAAGTGCTAACCCAACTTGCAAGGGGATTCCCACAGAATCATGATACACAACACATAGATGTACAAAGGACCTCTAAGACACATAAGGCTTTTTCTTTAATTTTGTACACTCTACCTTTTTTCACTCACTGGTTTTTTCTTACAAACCTCACACTGTTTGTCTTTTTTACCATGAGACTCAGACAAACAAAACTAAAGAAAATACAAAATGAAACACATTGAAGGAGAAGAACTTTTGTTAGCTTGGGTAGCTATGAGAACCCTGTACTTTTTCTCCTTGTTTCAAGCCTTGGCGGTTCACCTTTATTATAGAAGGAGAAGCCTCCAAGGTTGAAACGGTTCAACCGAGCCAACTTCTTCTTCTTCAATCATCAAATCGGTTCGGACAGAGAGAAGAGAGAGGGAACCGAAAGTTAAAACCAACATGCAATTACCTCTCTCTCATCCCTTTTCTTCAAACTTCATCAATCTAAGCCTTTCATCTTGACTTGGTCCCCAAAACGGATTTCTGACCCTTGATGAATGCTTGATCCTTGACAGCTCCATTTGCTCCACTTCTGCTTCCTCCTCCACGTAGCTACAGTAGCTACCTTCTGTGATGGATGAACAAAAAGTAGAGACGAGCCATACCCCAGGGATCTTCTTCTCTGACCGAAATGGATTGCTTCTATTTCTAGGTATAGAGATCTTGAGATTTCCTCACCACATCTTACCTTTTGTGGCAAGAATCTTAGCCACACCATATTGTAGATCTTCCTTTTGCAAGGGCCATCATCACCTTGGCCATTTGCCTTTTCATAGCTTTTGTTCTTCTTCCTTTGATAGCTTGCTTCTACAAGCTTCTTCCCTGTCAGTGAAATGATACACGAAAACTAGAGAGAGAAGAGAGAGAAGAGTGAAAAGTTTTTCAATGTAATTGATGAATGAAATTAAAATAAATTAATTTCCCACTCCCCATGCTTAGTAACGTGTGAGAGTAATAAAAGCCATCAAATCAATTTTGAATTTTATCTCTCCTATTATCAATACAATTAAATCCATTTAATTAACTTTAAATTCCATTCCAAAGTGGGAGTAGGTAACTGTGAAAAGCATGCACCATTGCTTTCATTCTTCTTCCAATTTCGGACCAAGCCTTGTTGGTCTTTGTAACAAAGATTAATTGGGCTTTGCTAACAAATTTCTTGGCCCAACTAAATAATTCAGCCATATGTCATATAGAATTTTTGTACAAGGTTGAATGTATTTTCTTAACATATATGAGCTTTAAGTTGCTTTATGCCCAATGACCAAGATCTGCAAACAAAACAGAAATTATTAACTAAATAATTTGAAGCTTTAAAAACAAATTAATAATTTCTAATATTTTTAACAATGTTTGATCATCACAATGAACTTGAAGTTTTCCAAACTCAACAGAATTTTTTTTTTCAAATGACGTCACCTTCCGTTTATTCACACAGTCCTCCCATTTCTTCTAGCTGTCTGCTGTTCAGACCTCCGCCGCTATGCGTTCACAGTGTGCCGCCGATCCACCTGCACAGATCTCATTCGCCACCAGAAGGAGAGCCATCGCAAGCTGCCGTCCGTCCACGAGGTGCGCGGCCGGCTGCGAGTGTCGTTGTATTGCGTTACACGTGCAGCTGCCGCAACTGCTCTCTCGCAATCCTGCGCCACTGCCGCCACTGCTGTATTGTGACCCCGGTGCCCTCGTAGCTACTGCCTCGTTACTTATTTCTTATCAACTAAATCAGATGTTCATTTTACTATGTATGCAGATGGTTCTTTTCATTCTAAAGTGGATGTTTATTTGGGTATACCATTGGTATTATACTTGATTTGCTTGATTCTACATGCACATGCTCCGTAGGTTTCTTTTGTTATGTGATTTGGATTAGGTTTAGTTTAATTTTGCTTGAAATCAAGTTGGGTTTGAGTTACACCATTTAAACATGGTGCACAGGTGGTATTTTGGACAACTTATTAGTTGTTTCTTATCAACTAAGGCGGATGTTCATTTTACTATGTATGCGGATGGTTCTTTTCACTAAGATGTGGATGCTTATTTGGGTCATACTATTTGGGTGAACAAAGCAACAGCATGCGATGGAAGTGGCAAAGACACAATGCAGCAGCGTGGAAGCAAGGGCAGAGGTGCAGCGTTGGAGCATCGGCAGAACAAGGCCTCTGGCTAGGCGACGGTGCGACGTCACTCGTGGGTTTCGAAAGGCAGAGCAGTGGTGCGCAAAGAATAAGGAGAAAACGCGACTGCACAGTGGTGACACAGCGGCAGTGGTGCAGCGTCTGAGCAACGGAAGAACTGCGATTCTCCTCGACGGGTTAGCGATGATGGGCGAGAGCGACGCTGGGAAGCTTCGTTTCTGGTGATAGGAAAGGCGGCGGTGTAGTGATGCAGTAAAAAAACAGAGTTGATATTAGGAATAGGTAAAAACGGGGTTTAAGTTAGGAAAAAAAGTAAAATGAGAAAGTGAAATTGAAAACACGATAAAATAATTATATTGGATGTTATTTTCATATTTAGTGGACTTAGGATGTAATCTATTATTTACAGTGTTTATAATTTTTGTTATCTACCTAACGAAAGTATTTTCTTTCACTAAAATTTTTTTTATTAATTTTTTTTGGTAAAATTTTAACGAAGCATATCCTAAATAGAGATAAAAAAAAATGTGACATATTATTTTAATTGAAAGAATGTTATGGTTCGTATGCCTCACTGCATCACCAAACCAATAATCATCCAAATTCGTCAATTTTACCTACACGAGTATTCTTATAAATAGACTAATAAGTGACCACACTTCATACACACCATATTTAACACAAATCAAAGAAGTACTCCGAGAGTTGTCTTCATAATATATATATATATATATATATATATATATAAAAGAGTGTGTTATAAAATCTCAATTATAATAAAATATACATATTAGAGAGTATTAATAAAAATATCTTATTCTATCCATTTTATTTATATATCTACTTATCTTTTCTATATTTATTATTTTACAACAGTTCTTAAAATTTTAAAAAGTAATAATTTGGTCAGTTATTTTTATACAAATAATAGGGTAAATAGATTAGTTATTTAAAATTAAAATTTAAAAAAATAATTATTTTTTATTTTATTATAAATTAATCTACATAATGTTCTAAAGGATTAGGATCAATTTATCTTTTTAAAAAAAAAAAAAGAGTAACTTATGACTTATCTTTCCTGAATAAAAAAATCTAGGCCAAAAAAAATTGATATTTCTAATAAAAAATTAACAAATTAATTTACAATATTTTAACAAATTTGACGAGTCAGTTCTTAAAATCTTCAAAAAGTAATACATTGATCAGTCTAAGTTATTTAAAATTCAAATTAAAATTCAAATTCAAAATAGTTATGAAATTAATGTATTTTTTGTTTTATTAAAGATTCTTTTTTTTTAAATAGATTTTATTAAAGATTCTAACTTTCTTTTTCTTGGTTTGGAAAAGTAGGAAAACTAACAAAATTGTTAGAGGAATAAGAAATCAAGGCCCAAAAAGAATAAAAAAAATTGAGTGGTGTGGCTGGGAGAGTTTCTCGTGTCGTCTAAAATAAACCGCCCTATCGCTCTCTATATAAACTTCACCCCCTGACCCAAAAAAAATAAAACTTCACCCACCGCACCTTCGTATTCTTTTGCCTTTCGCAATTCACCGACAATACATCGCAACAAGTTTCTGGTATTATTACTGTTCTTCCTATTTAAAATATCTTCTTTTTATTGGTGTTATTTCCTGTTTATGCTCTTTCTCTCAATCGACGCATATGTCACCACAAGTTTGAGGAATAATCTCGTGTTTTGCAATGTGCGGGGTTGAATTTGTTTCATTGCTTTGATCTTATTGTTACGTGTTTAGTTAATTTAGATGTTGGAACTTTATTGTTTTCCCTTTTCAGGTGAATGATTTTTTCCTTGTTGGCTATTTTTGTTTGTTTGTTTGTTCGCTCAATGTTTTCTTAAAGTAATTGTGCGTTAGGAACGAGGCAGTTTTATATATGCGTTGTTTTGTACTTTTCAAATTGTTCGTTATGGGAAGGTCTCGTTTATAGTTAAGAATTGAATCGTTACATAATAATTTAGTTAAATAGATCAAATCATTTAATAATTTTTAACTATTAACTTTACATGGAAACAGCTTTATAATTACTCTTCAAACTTACTCCATATGATCATGTGTGCAAATAGTTGAAACTTGAAAGAATATGCCTTTGTACAATAACAACGTTTATGTTCATTGAATATTTTGTATATTTGTTAATTGTTAGATAATTTTCATATTTTTCATGGATCGAGAACTCATAGCAAGTGAACACTTTATAGATGTGTATCCAAATTTCTCATCAATCATCTGACTTGGATTATATTCTATATATGTCGTTCAGTGCCCCGAGTGGTTGATTACAGCAAAAGGACTTTGTTCGTTACAAGTTAGAGAGGCCAACTTTCATGTCTGAATTCGACACTAACATCTCAACTGCTTTTGGTGGGTATTGAATTTCTATCTGCTCGAACATTTATGCTGTATGCATATATTGACACCAATGTTAACTGATTTCCTTTCAACAATTTGTCATTGGTTCTGTCTTTTTGATGTGATTCTGTGATTGAATAGATCCCTTTGCTGAGGCAAATGCTGACGACTCAGGTGCTGGGGCAAAAGAGTATGTTCATGTGCGTATACAACAACGCAACGGAAGGAAAAGCCTGACAACTGTTCAAGGATTAAAGAAAGAATTCAGCTATACTAAGATACTCAAAGACCTGAAGAAAGAATTCTGCTGTAATGGTACTGTTGTACAGGACCCTGAGTTAGGCCAGGTTTGTGTTCTTCCTGATAAATTATGTTCCTTATTTTAGTTTTTAGTTTTCATTCATAGCATAATAAGTGTATCATATTTAATATTCTGTCTTGATCTTAATTACAAAACTTTTGTTTTAGGATTTTGTAAATGAAACAAAAGAGAACAGAAAAATGTTTCCCGGTGTCTATGTAAGAACTGGTACCTAGAGATATAGTAAGGAATGATAGAAAATAGAAGAAAACCTCGGAATTCGATTTATACACTATAGTTGTAGTGCAGTACGTTCCAGTACAGGAACGGGCATGTCTGGTACGTGGTACGTCACCTAATTAGGGAATTCTTATAACTATGATTTATACCAGTGGGTGTAAACCTTCTACTGCAAGAGTGTACTAACATCGAAGCTTGTACCAATAGTTTGCGAGTATTCAAGAGACTCGCGCTCTCCTTGCCTGAAGTATATTTCTGACCTCTCTAAGATAATCCTCTGGTTACCCCTCTCAGCCCTTGATAATTCCCAACTCCCCTCTTAGAATGCTCACACTCTTACTTTGCCACTCGCCAGCTATGCAAGTTTGTTATATAAAACCCACTCTAGCCGCCCAATTACATTAAGTCCTCTAGGTTCCTAAAGGTTTCCTTCACAAAATCTTAAAATAATTACACGAGTATCATTCAGATATCGGTATCCAATCTTTCCATCCTTCGATGAACAAAATCTTACATTCCAATTTTGCATGGATGCAGGTCATACAGCTTCAGGGAGATCAAAGAAAGAACGTTTCAACTTTCCTTGTCCAAGCGGGCATAGTAAAGAAGGAGCATATCAAGATTCATGGTTTCTAAGGCCTAAGCCGCAATTGGCAGGCAATTCAGCTTCAGGCTCCAATTAATATCGCTATATATAGCTTATAATAGTCTGCTATATTATAGTTTAGAACACACCATATAATAGTTTCTACCGTTGTGGATGTTTATTTGCTGGGTTATGTAGCAGAATTATATGTATGCTTCTAAGACAACTATCTTCGATAAATTTGTTATTGTTTATTTTGACATATTGAATGATTGTTATGGATTTATGGGAACTTACCTGTTTGGTTTGTAAATGCATTTTTATTTTCATTTTTAATTTCTGGTTTTAAGAATTTTGCAAGAAAAATAACTTGAAAAGGAACACAAGATTCTATTGTGTTCAGAAGCAAAAAATCTTCTCTTCACACAATTTTAAAGATCAGAAAAATCCTAGACAGGATGAATTGAGTAATGCGTTTGCAGACGAGTTTGTTTTCTTTTATTTTTTTTGAGTCAGAGAGACTAGTTTTTCCTTGACCTGATAGATTTTTTTTGGGGTGTTATGATATATAGTTATTCGGGTTTGCTTTCCAAAATGATTCAAAATGGTCTACAAAGTTCCTGTGTTTCTTGCTTCATGTTTTTCCCCTACAAAATCTAGCGAATTTAGTTGGACCTGATAGGCTGACATATTATTGGGCTACTAGAGAAGGTATACATGGTTTTACCATTAAAAGTTAAACAGGTCCATGACCCCAAAAAAAAAAAAGGTATACAATACATCTAAAAAAGGTCTAATATACATAAAGATGAAATTTTCAAAATTAAGGTCCATGACTCATATTTAAGTGTTTTAAAAAATATTCTTAATATTTTTAAAGTTACAAAAGTAAGTATATTATTTCTTTTTTTTTTTGCAAAATATAAAATGAGGAGCTCATGTTTTTTAAAATACAAATACTTTTTTTTTTAAATTTTACTAAATCGAATTTTTAGTATATCTCAATGCACCTCACTCCACAAACATTTTAGAAGACTAAATATTGTTTCTAAATGATATCACATAATGTCTATATATATATGGATTTTTTTTCTATAAATCACTATTCTTAAAAGTCTTATTATTAAATTAATAAGAGGTGTATGAATAGTTATATCTCCAACATAATTCCTTATGTAGGAGTCTATTTTGGGGTCCCATGATAATTTTTTTTCTTTGTATTGACCTTATGTTAAAATTCTTTCTTTTTAGAATTAATAAGGATTGAACATTTAAGTCATAGAATTTTTATATGTCATAAAATTATTTCTTTCAAAAATTTAAGATGAAAGGATATATAAATGGTTATATATTTAACACACACTCTCATGCAATAGCCTTTGTTGGGTTTGCACAAATTCTTTTTATAAATTTTCTTTTTTTTTTATTGGTCTTATGATTTTTTTTAATTTAACAAGGATCAAACTCTAAATTTTTCGATAATAGAAACTCAATACCATACGATGATGTCATTTTTTTTTTCTAAAAGTGTGACGGAGAAAAAATATCGAAAAAGATTTTTACAAAAATATCGAGTTGTAAGTATAGTTTTAAACCGACAATTAAACTTCAATCAATGTTTAAATTGTTTGTCCCAAATACAAACTCAATAAAATTAACCGAAATATTTAATCCTCGGGTCATCTCTCAAGGAATTACAGGAAAGTGTATTTATTATTGGTTATGAGATTGTATCTTTTTGGGTTTTGAGTTTAATAAGCAAAGAATGTAAATAACAAGAAAATAAACTAACAACTAAGAAAAGTCCTAGCAAGGGTTGAGAAGCGGAATTCCTATCCTCATTACCATTGTCAATTGTGATGGTAATTGCAAATTGCTCTCACGTAATTAACCTCTAACAATTGAAGGAAAGTCAAGTGAGCAAATCAACTTGAGTTCACAAGTCCTAATAAAAAACTAGAGTTAGTGAAGCTCAAGCCAACTAGCAACTTTCAATCAACAACCAACAAGAGACTTTCACAATTCAAGAGTCTCCAAATTACTCAATCCAAGCTAAGAATACAAAAATCTAATTTAAAATCCAACCAAGCATTTTATCAAACATTTGGAAGGCACAAAATAAAAGTATAGAGAATTAATAAGAGATAATAAAATCTAAGATATCCAATTACAAGACAACAATAACCAATAATTAAAGAAAGAACAATAACATAAAAATATGAATTGCATTAATCTAAATCAAAGGAAGCAAAAGTGCATAACAATGAAATAACAAACGGAAGCAATAACAAATAAACTAAAAGAAGTAAGATACTAGAACAAACAAGAATAAAGGAAAACTAAATTAAAGCAAGGTGAAAATTTGAATCTAAGAAGAAATAAGACTAAAAACCCTAAAATCTAGAGAGAGGAGAGAACCCCTCTCTCTAGAAACCTACATCTAAAATCTAAAATTGTGAATGAAAGAGAAGTGAATGATTCTCCCCTCTTCTCCACTCTGCAACCTCTAATCTGTATTTTCGGGCCTGAAATTGGGTCAAAAGCAGCTCAGAAATCGCCCCCATCGTTTTCTGTTTAATGCAGCACATGACGCTCTGTCACGCGTACGCGTCATTGGACTTTTCACTGGCCACGCGTAGACGTCAGCCACGCGTGCGCGTTGTATGTCTACTGCACCAGTCATGCGTACGCGTCGCCCATGCGTGCATGTTGCTACCAGATTCTCAAAACTACAATTTCTTGTGTTCCTTCCACTTTTGCATGCTTCTTTTCCATCCTCTAAGCCATCCTGCCCTGAAAAACCTGAAATCACTTAACACACATATTACGGCATCGAATGGTAATAAGAGAGGATTAAAATTAGCAAATTTAAGGCCACAGAAGCATGTTCTCAATCATAGCACAAAATTAGAAAGGAAAATGTAAAACATGCGAATTATATGAATAAGTGTGAGAATAATGGATAAAATCTACTCAATTCAATACAAAATAAACCGCAAAATAGTGGTTTATCAATCTCCCCATACTTAAACATTAGCATGTTCTCATGCTAAGCTCAATAGAATCAAAAGAGTGAAGAGAGATAGTAGAATTTATGAAATGCAACCTATCTAAATGAATGATGCGAAATGCTTTTACCCACTTGGTTAAAAGTAAATCAAATTCTCGAAAAAAAAATATGAACTGGATTCCACTAATTCAAATTATAAAATGAAGTACACATAGACTTGCAAGAAGAAAGCTCGTGAAAGTTGGGAACAAAGAATCGAGCATCGAACCCTCACCGGAAGTGTATACACTCTAATCACTCAATTGTTTAAAGTTCGATTCTCTTAATTCTCTACTAACCTTGCTTTCTAATGTTTTCTCTTCTTCTACCAATCAACAAAAATTTAATGCACAAATACACATATCAAAAGGTCTTTTAAGGGTTGTAATGGGGTTAGGGTCAGGGTAGGATTGTATTTGGTCAAGTGGATAAAAATCTGAATCCTTGATTAACCTAAACTTCCCACCTAACTTAAGACAATCCATGTAATCAGAATATAAAATCTAACTACCCATTAACTATGTTTACCACATATTCATGCACCTCTATTTTGAGTACAGTACATATGCATTGCTATCACCATTTACTTTGGGGCATTTTGTCCCCCTTTTTTTTATTTGCTCTTTTTCTTTTCTTTTTCTTTTTCTTTTATTTTTGGTTTTTCTTTTTCTTTGGTTTTTTCAATGCATACGATTAAGGTATTGAATGCATAAACATGTCCTCAACCTTCTTTTCATATTTTCACAAAAAAGTCTAACATACTCAATTCCCAAACCAAATATTGCCAAACAAAATTTTTCCACACTTAAATCATGAATACTTTCACTAGTCTAAGCTAACCAAGGATTCAAATTAAGGTCATTCATTATTTTTCACTTAGAGTTAATGATGTGCTAAAGTAAAGAACAAATGAGGTGAATTAGGCTCAACATTGGTTTGCAAAGGATAATGAAAGGGTAAGGCCATATGAGTATGTGAGCTATAGTGAAACAAATGCCTCAATCACGTAAGTGTATACATGCATCAAACAATGGAAATATAGAATCAAGCAAGACAAATATCACAATTTTAGAGAGAACAACACACACCAAAACAAAGTATTGGTTGATAAAATGCAACCAATCAAATAGGTTCAAAATCTTACTGGGTTTTGTGTGTTCGAGCTCTAAACCATGTTCCAAAATAAATTTCTTCAAGCAAGTTCAACACAAATTTTAATTCAAATTAGTGAAATGCTATAAAATAGTTTCTTGGAAAAGAATTCATCACTTCAACTAAGTAGTACTATTATGCAAGCAACTAACTACACATGCAATCTATCATGCAATGCAACAATTAACTAACAAAAAAATTAAAAATTGGTGTTGAAAAGAAAGTAGTTACCCGTGGAAGTCGGTATCGACCTCCCCACACTTAAAGATTGCACCGTCTTCGGTGCATGCAAAGATGTGCAAGTGGATTAGGGTTGCTATTGTTGAGTTAAGAAATTAATTAATAAAATTGATGATGACAAACATTTGATTAGTGGGCTAATCACCCAATTAGTTTTGATTATTTTTGATAAGTGATGCAGGCTAAAAACAAGCGTTGCAGCAACCCAACATCAAACAAAAGATATATGCTAATGGGCTGAATGGTAAGTGAAAATAAAGACAAGCCCAAGTCATTCATCTCAAGCAAAAAGTCTTCCAAGAAGCAAGACAAGGCACCAACGGGCTGAACTTGAGAAGAACCCGATCCAAGCCCGAATTGTTTTTCAATTCCCTCCATCTTGCCTTACCAGAGGCAACGTTCCTCTCCTCTCTAATAAAGTCAAATCAAAGCTTCAGAAAAGTAAGAAAGAGAAAGAGAGAAAAAGCTTCTTCCCTAAGCTAGTAACCAAAGAAGTAAGAGAGAGAAAGTTTAAGCTTGAAACACAGAAGCTAAAACAGAAAATCCAAACCAAATCAAGCTTAAGTTAAAGGTAATCCATCTCATTTTGCATGCATCAGATCTTCTTCTCTTCTTCCCAACTCTCTGCTCTATCCGAAAATGGCATTCAAGGGAAAGTTGGTCTCTGCCCTATTCTGCTTCACATCTACGGTCACAAGTGATACTTGGGGACCAAGTAGTTTCTCAATGGCTAAGATCAAGTTGACCATGAGAAGATTTCTATAGTTACTGCTTTGTGGCTTTCGGTCAAGATGAAGGAGTCAGAAGCAAAGTTTCTACTCTAAGGTTTAATGTGAAAAAGTGAATCTGTGGGTGGGTAAAGCTCAAGGCTCTAGGTGTTGACCATGGAAGAAGAACCAAGCAACAAGCAAGGAGATAAATGAAGCTTGCTGTTCATTCAGAAGGCAAGGAGAGAAAACCAGAGTGTGAGAACAGTGTTCTGTTAAGAAGTTCCTCTACTTGGATAATGCTTTCTTTCAAAGAAGCATTCGGCCAATACTGAAGAACTGAATCTGAGGTTTGCGAATCTGGTTTTGCACATAGCAAAGAGGCTGCTGATGAAGTCAATCTCCTTCATGTTTTACAGATTGTAATGTACTTTTCAAATGTTTATCTTTCTGTAATTTCTTGTGAGAAAAGGCATATTGTGAGAGCTCAAGTAAAAGCCATGAGTGGAAAAAGGCTGAGTGATACACTTGAGAGAAAAGCCTAGAGTTATTTTTATATTTCTTTAGGTGTGTTTATGTCTTGTATCTTGTACTTGTGAGGTATCCCTTTCTTAGTTGGGTTAGCACTAAGAGTGAATAGTTAGGTATTAGCATAGCCAATGTCAAGTTAGGTTAGAACTTGAGTGTGAAAGGATTGGGTCAATCCTGTGAAATTGGTGTATGTAATACTGTTAATTATAGTGAAATTCTTCCATAGTTGTGGAGGAGACTGGATGTAGGTTGCATAGCACAAGGCAACCGAACCAGGATACATGCTGGTGTTAGCTTTTCTCTTCTCTGCTGAGTTCTGTTTTCTGATATTCATGAGACAAAAATAAATTGTCTCATAAATTTTCGCTACTGAGTTCAAACAGAACCTGAATTGAAAGTTCATTTTAAAAAGGGTAATAACAGTAATTAAAAGGAAGGCATAGATTCAACCCCCCTTCTCTAAGCCTACCACAACCTTCAATTGGTATCAGGAGCTAAGGTCTCAAAAATCAAGCTTAACCGCTTGGAGCAAAGATCCAATGGCAAACAACTTGGGCACAACCACAGTTGCCTACACCCTCACTGAAGGCAAGTCAAACAACCGGCCACCTTTCTTCAACGGGAAGAACTACTCCTACTGGAAAGAAAGGATAAGGATTTTCATCCAATCCATTGACAATAACATATGGAAGATTATTGTGAGCGGTCCAAAGATCCCAACAAAGACAAGTACTGATGGAGTGGTGACTCCAAAAGAAGAAGCTGAATGGAATGAAGATGATAAGAAGAAGATAGAGCTGAATGCCAAAGCAATCAACATTCTTCACTGTGCTATCAGCTTTGAAGAGTACCGGAAGGTGTCTAGATGCAAGACAGCCAAAGAAATCTGGAAAAAACTCCAGGTTACACACGAAGGCACCAAACAAGTAAAAGAAACGAGGATTGATATGCTGCGAAAAGAGTACGAGATGTTTAGCATGAAGGATGGAGAAAGCATTGATGAAGCGTTTGAGAGATTCTCATTCATAATCAACAACCTTGATGCTATGGGTACAAATTATGCAGAACAAACTTTGGTGAGAAAACTCCTTAGAAGCCTCACAAAAGAATGGGAAAACACTGCCACTGTCCTAACCGAGAGCAACAACATAAGTCCCATAACCTATGATGAGCTGAGAGGAAAACTCCTTGCCTATGAAGCCACACACACAAACACAGACTCAAAGAAAAAGGGAATAGCCCTCAAGTCACAAATAGAACCGAAAGAGAGTGAGTCTAGTGATGGTATTTCAGATGACGAGCTTTTGTTTTTTGCTAGGAGATTTAGAAGGATGATGAAGAACAAGGGAAAATACAAAGGTTCAAGTTCAAAGGAGCACAAGATCGACTTGAGCAAAGTGACGTGCCATCACTGCAAGGAGGCTGGACACTTCAAGCTAAACTGTCCAAAGCTCAAAAAGAAGGACAAAGGAAAGAAGGAAAGGAAGAGAGTACTCATGGCAGCTTGGGAGGATCTTGAGAATGACTCAAATGAAGAAGAAGAATCTGAAGGAGATGACAAAGACTGCTTCATGGCTGGAAACAACAATCTTGATGAGGTAAACTATTATGATTTGACCATTGAGGATTTGCATGCTATTATTGATGATCTCACTTTAAACACATCAAAACTGCTTGATAAATACAATGAATGCAGATCTGAAAGAGATGTGTTAAGAGCTGAAAATGATTTTTTAAAAGAAAAAGTGAAGGAAACTGAATGTGCTTTGGACATCATTGAAGAAAACAGATTTCTAAAATCTGAACTTGAAAAATTAAAAGGAAAGCACATTGTGGATCCTTCTCATGAGTTAATTGCTAAAAATAAAAGATTAAATGATATGATTAAAAGACTGAATGGTGACTTAGCAAAATTTGCTCAAGGTTCTAGCAACTTGGACAAATTACTTGCAAGTTAAAGACCATTGTTTGAAAAATCTGGTTTAGGCTACATAGCTAAGGAAGATGCAGTTTCTAATACTTCCTCTATAAAATTTGTGGCTTCTTCATCAAATACCAAATCCATACCAAGCAAATCAGGTATCAGATATGTTTCAACTTGTGAAGAAAATTTTGATGAAGCATACACAAGTGAAACTGAGCCTTCACCAAGAACTGGTCCGAGTTCAAACCGGCCAGGTTTGGGTTACATTTCGAAAAATGAGGCTGTTTTCAAGAAACCACCATTTTACAACAAAACCTCATATCCGAAAGGTAAAAATGTTCAAAGAAATTCTGGTGAAAATGCTTTTGCAAAGAGGAACAACTTTAATAAAAATCAGTTTGTCAAAAGAAATGCATCTCCTCCAAAAACCAGAAAATTTCAACACTTTAATCATTTCAAGCAATATAACTCACCTCAATTTCAGCGACACACATATGAAAATCATTGTGTCAATTGCAAGAAATTTGGTCACTCATATGAACAATGTTTCATTGAAAAAAGAGTTGTTGGAAACAAAGTTTACAATGTTGTTTGTGATTTCAATGCACTTGGGCAACCAAGATGGATTAACTTCAAAGGATCCAAATTAATTTGGATACCTAAAGCTACTTGAAAATCTTCATGCATATTTACCTAGCATCCAAGAACAAAAAGGACATGTGGTACATGGATAGTGGATGTTCAAAGCACATGACTGGGAGGTCAACTTACTTCATCAAACTAAATAAGTATGATGGAGGTTTTGTGACCTTTGGAGATGATGGTAAAGGTAAAATCATTGCTGTTGGAAAAGTAGGTAATGAACAATCTACTTTCATTGATGATGTACTTTTGGTATGTGGTTTAAAGCACAATCTTTTGAGTATAAGTCAGCTGTGTGATTTAGGATATTTAGTTGTTTTCAAAAGGCTTGAATGCTGTGTTGTTAATGAAAAGACAAATGAAGTGATGTTTGTTGCCAAACATTTCAATAATATGTATGGACTTACTCTTGATGAACTAAAGGATCAAAATGTAGCTTGTCTTCACTCTAAAGAATCTGAAAAGTGGTTATAGCACAAGAGATTGGGCCATGCAAGTATGTTTCAAATAAACAAAGTTGTAAAGAAAGAATTAGTAAGAGGTCTTCCTTTGATAAAGTTTGACAAAGACATCACTTGGGATGCTTGCCAAATGGGAAAACAAACAAAAAGTTCTTTTAAACCAAAGGAAGACATCTCTACTAAAAGACCACTTGAGTTGCTACACATTGATTTATTTGGTCCAACAAGAACTCAAAGCCTAGGTGGTAAACATTATGGTTTAGTGATTGTGGATGACTATACTAAGTTTGGTTGGGTTTTATTTCTTGCACACAAAAATGAAGCCTTTTCGGCCTTTGAACCTTTTTTCAAGAAAATTCAAAATGAAAAGGATTTGAAAATCTCTTCTATAAGAAACGATCATGGAATTGAATTTGAAAATAATTTGTTTGAATCCTTTTGTGAGGAATTTAGAATATCTCACAACTTCTCTTGTCCAAGAACACCACAACAAAATGGTGTTGTGGAAAGAAGAAATAGAAGCATACAAGAGATGACAAGAGCTATGCTTTGTGAGAGTAATGTTCCAAAATTCCTTTGGGCTGAAGCGGTAAACACATCTTGCCACATTTTAAACAGAATAATCATAAGGAAATTTTTGAAGAAAACTCCTTATGAACTTTGGAAAGACTACCCACCAAACTTAGATTACTTACACATCTTTGGATGCAAATGTTTTGTTTTAAATAATAAAGAAAATTTGGGAAAATTTGATCCAAAGGCTTATGAGTGTTTGTTTGTAGGATATTCCACAACTAGTAAAGCATATAGGATTTATCATCAAGATGGTAGAATTATTGAGGAGTCCATACATGTTACATTTTGTGATACTAACTTGGTACAAAGCATTTTGGAAGATTGTGATGCTGGAAATCAATCTCAAAAGGAAGTTGAAGCTTCTCAAAATCATGAAAAAGAAAAGTCTGGACAAGCTGAACCAGAAACTGCTAATGCTGAAAATTCAAGAGACAATTCCATTTTGTCTCATGAATCTGAAGGAAATCCTGCAGCCAGCAGCGTTCAGAATCCCTTAGTGACTGAATCTGCCTCCAAGTCCACCAGACCTCGTGAATGGAGATTCTTGAAGAATTATCCTGAGGAATTTGTCATTGGGGACGTATCTCATGGAGTGCAAACACGGTCCTCAACTAGAAAGGCAAATGAAGGATTAAACATTGTCATTTTCTCACAAATAGAGCCTCAAAACGTCAAGGAAGCACTTAGTAACCCCTCTTGGGTTAAAACTATGGAGGATGAGCTTCTTGAGTTTGAAAAGAACTAAGTATGGACTTTGGTTCCAAGGCCAAGTGGAAAGAGAGTGACCGGCACCAAGTGGATTTTTCGGAACAAGTTGGGAGAAGATGGTAGCATTGCAAGAAACAAGGCAAGGCTAGTGGCAAAAGGATATGACCAAGAAGAAGGAATAGACTTTGATGAATCCTTTGCCCCTGTTGCCCGAATGGAAGCCATAAGACTTCTCTTAGCTTATGCTACATTTTGTGGTTTTAAATTATATCAAATGGATGTGAAATGTGCATTTTTGAATGGAGTAATAGATAGAGAAGTGTATGTGGAGCAGCCTCCTGGTTTTGAAAATAAAGAGCATTTTGATTATGTTTTCAAATTATCTAAAGCTCTCTATGGTTTAAGACAAGCTCCTAGAGCTTGGTATGAGAGACTTAGCTCTTTTCTTTTGAAAAATGGTTTTCAAAGAGGCACCACTGACACAACTCTATTTATTAAGAACTCTAATGATTCTTTTATTCTAGTCCAAATATATGTTGATGACATTATTTTTGGATCAGCCAATGAATCCCTTTGTTCTGAATTTGGAAAACTCATGACAAGTGAATTTGACATGAGTATGATGGGTGAACTTAATTTCTTCCTTGGGCTACAAATTAAACAAACTGAAAAAGGTATTTTCATTCATCAAGAAAAGTATGCCAAGGAATTAGTTAAGAAATTTGGTATGGAAAATGCCAAACCCATGGGAACTCCCATGCATCCTAGTTCTAAATTAGATAAGGGAGAAACTGAGAAAGATGTTGATGAGACTAGGTATAGAGGAATGATTGGTTCCCTTATATACTTAACTTCCTCTAGGCCCGATATTGTGCAAAGTGTTAGATTGTGTTCTAGGTTCCAATCCAAACCTAAAGAGTCACATCTTTCTGCAGTTAAAAGGATCATTAGATATGTTCATGGCACATCCAATTTTGGTCTATGGTATCCTAAGATTGATGATTTTTCTGCAGTTGGTTATTGTGATGCAGATTTTGCTGGTGATAGAGTTGATAGAAGGAGCACTTCTGGTTTATGTTGCTTCCTTGGGAAGTCCTTAAATGTTTGGTCAAGTAAGAAGCAACCAATAGTGGCCTTATCCACTGCAGAGGCTGAGTATATAGCTGCTTCTTCTTGTTGTTCTCAGCTTTTATGGTTAAAAACACAGCTTGCTGATTACAAATTAAATGCTGAAAATATTTCCTTAATGTGTGATAATATGAGTGCCATTAATATTTCTAAAAATCCAGTTTTGCACTCTAGGACTAAGCATATTGAAGTGAAATTTCACTCAATAAGAGAACATGTCCAAAAGGGGATATTAGTATTCAATTTGTTAAATCAGAGGAGCAATTAGTAGATATATTCACAAAACCACTAGCTGAGGATAGATTCTGCATGCTTAGGACTTGTCTAGGAATTTTGAGTTATGACTCTTTATTTGAAAAATGCTGATGTATTTGCTGGAGCTTTTTGTCTCATAAACAGGTATGAGACAATTCTGGGCAGGTGATAAACGTTCCCCTTAATCAGCGTGTTCTGGGCTTGCTTCAAGTGAAACTCAATCTGGGCCAACTTCAAAATTCAGATCATGAGTGGTCCAAATGTGTTTTCTTAAATCAAACCATCATCTGGGCCCAATATGAATGTTACATTCTTGTTTATTTTTTTGATGATTTGTGTGCTTAAGTTTTATTTAAAAAATTTTTTTGGCCCAAAAAGGTTTTCAAGCTAATTTATCTTTGTTTTGATCCAAAAGGGTTTCATTTTAATTTTGATTTTCAAAATTTAAAATTAATTTCCTGTTTTATTTTAAAATCAAATAAAACCTTTCTTCTATGAGGTCATGTCTTTTCAAGTCTTTTCAAATGGTGATGCAGTTGCATGGTTTTGGAAATCCACTTTTGGGTACGGTTACCAACACTCCATCTCTTCCCTCCATAACTTCTCCTCAAACTCTTTGGTTTCTTCCCACTCACTTCACTGCCTCTCTCCTCAAAAGACTGAAACCAACCAAATGAGGAAGAAGACTATTGCTAAAATGCCTCCTCGTGAAAAAGTGTACAAGCTTCCCTCAAAGCCTTCCACTCGTTCCCAAGACCGAACCTTTACTCCATCTCCTTCTCCTCCTACCTCTCCTCCTCGCTGTGACCCCATGGCTCGGACCAAAAATACTCCAAGATATCCTGCTCCTGCCAAACCGACGCCACCACCTAAGGCAACGCCATCCAAACCAAGCTCTTTGAAACCTGGCTCATCCAAGGGTAAGCGTCCTGCTGCTGAAGAACCTGTTCCTGAGACTACAAAACCAAAGTCAAGGTCTGTTCCTGTGCACTCACAAAGAGGTAACCCTCATTGCCCTCTCAAATCTGTTAGAGAACCAGACATTGATCCTTTTGCTCACAAATCACACTACATGACATCTCACTCAGACTATAACCCCCATCGTTTCAAATCTGCCATGAACCACGATTTTTATGAGGGAGTTATTCAATATCGCACTCTATGTCTATCTTTTCTTGCTGATTTACCTGATTTGAAAAAGAAAGGTTTTTCTTTTGTTGAAAATTTGAAATTTTTAGACTGGAATCACCTTTTCAAAATAAAAAAACCTGTATATCCTCAGTTGGTCAAAGAATTTTATGCAAACATGACTTACCATGAAGGAAGTGTGCATTCGTATGTTAAGGGCAGAGACATTATCTTGAATAATGAAACCATCAGTGATTCCTTGAAGTACACTGATGTTGGGCCGTGTGCTTATACATCTGTAAAGTGGGATGATGGGGTTGGTATCTCTTACCATGATGCTTTGGCTCACATTTGTGAACATGTTTCTCTAATTGATGGCATCACACCCACTCACAAAGCCCTAGGATATGAACGTGCTCAGTTGCACCGAATTGTTAATCACATCTTGATTCCTCAAAGTGGTTCATATCAAAGGGTCTCTTACACGGACACACTTGTTTTGTATGCCCTAATCACTAAAACAGAAATCTCTTTTGCCTATTTGATGGCTAGATACATGTTTGATTCTGTTAGAAGTGTGAAAGATAAAGCACTACCTTATGGCATATTTTTAACTTGCATATTTGAGAATTTTGGTGTTGATCTGTCAAATGAGGCTTATGAAAATAGACATTCATACCTAAAAGGGGGTGGTTCAGTGAAACAGCAAAAAGGACCAACTAGATCTGAGAGAGTGGTTCTAGATGATGATGATGAAGAGTTCATTCCAGATGACTCTCCTCCTCCTTCCACCGAGGGAACTTCCATCTCCACTGGGAAGAAATCTGCTCTGCTGAATGTGGTCAAGGATGTCGCTGAAGAGTTTGTTTCCCAATCAAACCACATGATTGCCATGAGCAAGGAACAAAGGAAGCTAGCTAGCAAGCATGAGAACTTTCTGAGAAAATCAAGAGATAGGGTGGCTGTGCTCATGACCTTCATTGATAACCTTCACAATGATGAAGACATTGCTACTGATGTTGAAGAGGAAGCTGCTTCGGAGGGGAATGGTTCTGATGCCTAGGATTTGTCTCATAAAAACTGCTGCTGATGCTCTCTTTTTGTCTCATAAACTCTGTTTCTTTAGCTACTTTTTTACTGTGTTGTTTTGGATGACTGTAATAACTCTAGCTACTGCTGCACCTGTGATAGTTTATTTAGTACTTTGAACTATGCTCTAACTCTTTTCTGCAGGATGTAAAACTTTGTTTTTTGTTGGTCTTGCTTTTTATCCACCCTTGATGACAAAAGGGGGAGTAATAGCAATAGTATAGCAGATTCTAGTACTTCTTTTGGGATCTTTTGCTGCATTAATACTTGATTTCACCTGCTGATGATATTAGCTTAATGTTGGGCTGATTATATAGTGTTGTTTGTTTGATATCCCTTAGACAAGATAATTGTGAATAGCTCTCTATTGTGTTATCTTTTAGTACAATGTAAAACAGGAATAAAGAAGAAAGCATAATTCCAGGGGGAGCTAATCTTGAAAAGGAAAGGGGGAGCAACACTAAAGCAAGAAACATCAAAGGGAAGTTTCCTAACCTTACTAAAAAAATTTAAATTCCTTTGATCATTGCTTGATTATGTTTGTCATCAAGGGGGAGATTGTTGAGTTAAGAAATTAATTAATAAAATTGATGATGACAAATATTTGATTAGTGGGCTAATCACCCAATTAGCTTTGATTATTTTTGATAAGTGATGCAGGCTAAAAACAAGCGTTGCAGCAGCCCAACATTAAACAAAAGATATATGCTAATGGGCTGAATGGTAAGTGAAAATAAAGACAAGCTCAAGTCATTCATCTCAAGCAAAAAGTCTTCCAAGAAGCAAGACAAGGCACCAACGGGCTGAACTTGAGAAGAACCCGATCCAAGCCTGAATTATTTTTCAATTCCCTCCATCTTGCCTTACCAGAAGCAACGTTCCTCTCCTCTCTAATCAAGTCAAATCAAAGCTTCAGAAAAGTAAGAAAGAGAAAGAGAGAAAAAGCTTCTTCCCTAAGCTAGTAACCAAAGAAGCAAGAGAGAGAAAGTTTAAGCTTGAAACACAGAAGCTAAAATAGAAAATCCAAACCAAATCAAGCTTAAGTTAAAGGTAATCCATCTCATCTTGCATGCATCAGATCTTCTTCTCTTCTTCCCAACTCTCTGCTCTATCCGAAAATGGCATTCAAAGGAAAGTTGGTCTCTACCCTATTCTACTTCACATCTATGGTCACAAGTGATACTTGGGGACCAAGTAGTTTCTCAATGGCTAAGATCAAGTTGACCATGAGAAGATTTCTATGGTTACTGCTTTGTGGCTTTCGGTCAAGATGAAGGAGTCAGAAGCAAAGTTTCTACTCTAAGGTTTAATGTGAAAAAGTAAATCTGTGGGTGGGTGAAGCTCAAGGCTCTAGGTGTTGACCTTGGAAGAAGAACCAAGCAACATGCAAGGAGATAAATGAAGCTTGCTGTTCATTTAGAAGGCAAGGAGAGAAAACCAGAGTGTGAGAACAGTGTTCTGTTAAGAAGTTCCTCTACTTGGATAATGCTTTCTTTCAAAGAAGCATTCGGCCAATACTGAAGAACTGAATCTGAGGTTTGTGAATCTGGTTTTGCACATAGCAAAGAGGCTGCTGATGAAGTCAATCTCCTTCATGTTTTACAGATTGTAATGTACTTTTCAAATGTTTATCTTTCTGTAATTTCTTGTGAGAAAAGGCATATTGTGAGAGCTCAAGTAAAAGCCATGAGTGGAAAAAGGCTGAGTGATACACTTGAGAGAAAAGCCTAGAGTTATTTTCAGATTTCTTTAGGTGTGTTTATGTCTTGTATCTTGTACTTGTGAGGTATCCCTTTCTTATTTGGGTTAGCACTAAGAGTGAATAGTTAGGTATTAGCATAGCCAATGTCAAGTTAGGTTAGAACTTGAGTGTGAAATAATTAGGTCAATCCTGTGAAATTGGTGTATGTAATACTGTTAACTATAGTGAAATTCTTCCATAGTTGTGGAGGAGACTAGATGTAGGTTTCATAGCACAAGGTAACCGAACCAGGATACATGCTGGTGTTAGCTTTTCTCTTCTCTGCTGAGTTCTGTTTTCTGATATTCATGAGACAAAAATAAATTGTCTCATAAATTTCCGCTGCTGAGTTCAAACAGAACCTGAATTGAAAGTTCATTCTAAAAAGGGTAATAACAGCAATTAAAAGGAAGGCATAGATTCAACCCCCTTCTCTAAGCCTACCACAACCTTCAGCTACAACTGATGAACTTTCTTCAAAAGATTGTGTGGAAGTACTTGTTTGTCGCCCCATTTAGAAGTGTTCCGTTCCCCTTCTTGGTGGCCATCCTGAAGGAAGAGAAAAGGGAAGAAGAATAACCCACGAACAAAGATATGAAAACAAATAATATATAAGTGGGCTAATGCCAAAAAATAATGAGGTTCTCAACTACATGGTAGCTACAGCATGCAAGTGAGAAAATAATATAAGCAAATGGTATATTAACTAACACTTGATGCAAGAGTAAAGTCAAAGCATAATTAAATGACAAGAATACTCGGAAACATCAAGTTAAAACAAGAATTGACACAGACAAGATTAGTGATAAGCATGAGAGTATTTGGTCCTATCCTAACTCAATGATTATGAAGTGCAAAAACACAGAATAATGAGTCATAAGGGATGAAAGCACTAATCTTGTGTGTGGGGAAAAAATTTCCAACATTGCTAAATAAGTCACGAAGCACCAAAATGATTCAAGAAATTTTCTAAAGTTGAGTAGAAAATTTAACACCAATGGTGAAATAGGAAACGTAAGAAGGAGAATAAAAATAAGCTACAAAAGTAAAGTAAAAATACAATGAATGGAAGTATGCAAATATAATAAACAAAAGAGAATAAAAGAGAAAAAGGATGAGAAGTTAAAGAAATGAAGAAGAAGAAAGTAAGAAAGGAGGAAGAAAGAAAGAGAAAGGAGTAAAGAAAGGAGAAAGAAATGGGGAAGAGAAGCAATGCGTAAGCATCGTCCACGCGCATGCGTGGGTTGCAGAATGGGGAGGCGACGCGCACGCGTCAGTCACGCGTACGCGTGATAAGAAGAAATTAGAAGGTGACGCATACGCGTCCGTCACGCGTACGCATGGAGATGAATTGTGCTCCTCCCCCAACACTTGCATAGTTCTCGCGCAACTCTCGGGTTTTTATACTGGAGGTGGCATTATTAACATACAACGCGTGCGCGTCGTCCACGCTCACACGTGGGTTGGGCTGTGCGCCTAGAACCCCACCAGTGCAGTCCTGGCACAACTTACTGTCCAGGCCACGGCGTCGTGCCGTTCCAGCACGGTTTGGGCACAACTAAATTCGGGCGTTGACCCGTACGCATCAGACACGCGCACGCGTGACAACCCCCTTTTTTTTTTTAAAATAAACTAACAAGCTACCAAAGTAAAGCCAAACTTTATTAAATAAGTGAAACAATAGCTTAAACGAAATAATTCTAACTAAAAATAAAAATTCAATTTATTACTAATATAAATAAAAGAGAAAATAGGAAGAATTTACCATGGTGGGGTGTCTCCCATCTAACACTTTTAGTTAAAGTCCTTAAGTTGGACATTTAGTGAGCTCCTTGTTATGGTGGCTTGTGCTTGAACTTATCTTGAAACTTCCACCAACACTTAGACTTCTAATAAGCTCGAACATTTCCAAGTGAATTTACCAAACCTTGATGAAGTTTTTCACAAGCTTTGAGCTCCTAAAGGTGACCCTCTTATATGCCGGGGTCCCAAATCATGTTTTTACACCCGTCTTTAAGTGGATCATCATTGTTCCAACCGGGTGGCAAGCAATTCGAATTCTCAATGAAGTACCAAACTCTTCTCTTAGATCTAACCAATTGATCACTAGTCCAACCCTTGCATCTAACTCTTGAAATATCAACCTTGATGAGTCTTGGTTTGCAACTCCAACCACTAAATATCCTTCTCTTACACTTTATTCCGCAAAGCCTCCTAAGTTGACCATCTGTTTCGAGAATACCATACTCAAGTGGGACAGTAAAGCTAATAAAGATAAGTTTTACCCACTCAAATGAGGGAGTAGATGGCAGCCTAGGTAGAGAAGTCTCCAACGATCTTGACAAAGCATATTCAACTCCCGTCCAACCTTGCCGAAGGACTTCCACCGTTTGAAAAGATTCTTCACTTTCAAACTCTTCCTTACCGAGTTCATCCAACTCTTCTCTGTCACTCAAATCATAAATGTGAGGTTGAGAGAAATCTACCTCAATGTTATTTTCAATTGCATCGGGAAAAGGTTCTTCAAACTTAAGGGGTTCACTTGCAGATGCAGATTTATTACTAGGAGGGCTTGATTCATGATCATCATCACCAAGGGAACTTGCCTCTTGATCTATTCCATCCAATTTTTCATAGGAAATATGCCTTGGAAGTTATGCACTACCCTCCTCAACATTAATTTCAAGCTTCTTGGAGGAATACTCTACAACTCTAGATTCCCATGGAGGTTCAGCATCTCCTAAGTCTTCGACCACTTCTTCCTCTTCATCAATTACGGCTTCCTCCAATTGTTCCAATATAAAGTCACATTCATCACTTTCCACCGGAGTTCCTAGTCTCTCCTTCATGCTGCGTTCTTCATTAGATTCTCCACATGTGTCCATGGGGATACTTTGAGTGTTGAAGCGCAGTGAAGCTAAATTATCTACTACCTCGATCAAGGTAGCTATGAACTCTAGTGTCGTCCACTGCATCTCTCTTTGCCCTTGAAGAAGGACACCAAGGGTGTCATCCATTAGAGAGTGGAGTGAATATGAGGGTTCATTACTTGGGAGGAAGGGTTCATGATAGGAGGGTGGTTCATCGTGATAAGGATGTGGCGGTTCAACACTCTCCATCTTTTTCACTTGTTGTACAACACACTCCAGTCCCTTGTTCTCAAGTTGAGATTTGTTAGCCATGAGAGCTTCGTATGCTTTTCGGCTTTTCTCTCGCTCCATTTGATGGATGGTTGCTTGAAGTTGATCCATTGCTTCCTTAAAATGATCATGTGACTCTTGTCCGCTTGGCTAACATAATTAGGATCATATTGTGGTTGAAAGCTCGCATACATTGGAGGTGGTGTATATTGAGGTGGCGGTGCTTGGGAGTAATTGTGTTGGAATGTGGGTGGTTCTATATATGGTTCATATGGCTCATAAGGTGGTTGGTATGGTGGATAAGGCTTAGGATCATATGGAAGTGTTTGATTGTAGGGGCTTGTGAGTATGATAGTTCAAAACTATGTTGAAGAGGGGATTCATAGGCATATGGTGGTGGTTGTTGGTAATCACAAGGAGGTCCACCATATCCATTGTCTTGGTATGCATCATAGAATGGCTCTTGCTTGTAGTACATTGGAGAGGGTTGTTGCCATGGAGGTTGTCCATAAGCTTGAGGCTCCTCCCACCTTTGATTGTCTCATCCTTGATACATGTTCTCATTGTAGTTTTCATTCTCTACAACACAATTTGAACCAAACTCATAGTCAAAGGGGTGAGAATTCATAGTAACAAGAGAAAATAAAAATAAAAACTAATAAGAAATAATAAAAATAAACTCATAAAACTAGAAACAACTAACAAAGAATGAAAAGGCAAACATATTCACAATATTCACAATAACCAATAATAAGGCACACAATTGCAATTCCCCGGCAACGGCACCAAAAACTTGACGGAGGAAAAATTTCGGTAAAGATTTTTACAAAAATATCGCATTGCAAGTATAGTTCTAAACCGAAAATTAAACATCAATCAATGTTTAAATTGTTTGTCACAAATACAAACCCAATAAAATTAACCGAAGTATTTAAATCTCGGATCGTCTCTCAAGGAATTGCAAGAAAGTGTATTTATTATTGGTTATGAGATTGTATCTTTTTGGATTTTGAATTTAATAAGCAAGGAATGTAAATAACAAGAAAATAAACTAACAATTAAGAAAAGTCCTAGCAAAGGTTGAGAAGTGAAATTCCTATCCTCATTACCATTGTCAATTGTGATGGTAATTACAAATTGCTCTCACTTAGTTAACCTCTAACAATTGAAAGAAAGTCAAGTGAGCAAATCAACTTGAGTTCATAAGTCCTAATCAAAGACTAGAGTTAGTGAAGTTCAAGCCAACTAGCAACTTTCAATCAACAACCAACAAGAGACTTTGACAATTTAAGAGTCTCCAAATTACTCAATCCAAGCTAAGAATACAAAAATCTAATTTAAAATCCAACCAAATATTTTATCAAACACTTGGAAGGTATAAAATAAAAGTATAGAGAATTAATAAGAGATAATAAAATCTAAGATACCCAATTGCAAGACAACAATAACTAATAATTAAAGAAAGAACAATAACATAAAAATATGAATTGTATTAATCTAAATCAAAGGAAGCAAAAGTGCATCAACAATGAAATAACAAACCGAAGCAATAACAAATAAACTAAAAGAAGTAAGATGCTAGAACAAACAAGAATAAAGGAAAACTAAATTAAAGCAAAGTGAAAATTTGAATCTAAGAAGAAATAAGACTAAAAACCCTAAAACCTAGAGAGAGGAGAGAACCTCTCTCTCTAGAAACCTACATCTAAAACCTAAAATTGTGAATGAAAGAGAAGTGAATGATTCTCTCCTCCTCTCCACTCTGCAGCCTCTAATCCGTATTTTCGGGCCTAAATCTGGGTCAAAAGCTTCCCAAAAATCGCCCCCAGCATTTTCTGTTTAATGCAGCACGTGACGCTCTGTCACGCGTACGCGTCGCTAGACTTTTCACTGGCCATGCGTAGGCGTCAGCCATGCATGCACGTCGTATGTCTATTGCACTAGTCATGCGTATGCGTCGCCCATGCGTGCGCGTCACTACTAGATTCTCAAAACTACAATTTCTTGTGTTCCTTCCACTTTTGCATGCTTCTTTTCCATCCTTTAAGCCATTCCTGCCCTAGAAAATCTGAAAGCACTTAACACACATATCACGGCATCGAATGGTAATAAGAGAGGATTAAAATTAGCAAATTTAAGGCCACAGAAGCATATTTTCAATCATAGCACAAAATCAGAAAAGAAAATATAAAACATGCGAATTATATGAATAAGTGTGAGAATAATGGATAAAATCCACTCAATTCAATACAAAATAAACCGCAAAATAATAGTTTATCAAAGTGAAAGTGAAAGCAAACCACTAATAAATATAATAACATAGAAAGTGAAAACAAAGAACGTGAAAGCAAACCACACACAAGTTAAAACAAAGCTTAAACCAAGCAAATCAATAAATATAATAACATAAGACACACTAAGCTAAAAACTTAGGCTATTGCACTAGTACCATAAACCTTGAAGGCACTATGACATTTAGAATCATCATCGGAGCATATAATCATCACGAACGAGGTTTCCTGTAATGAAAATCTTCAACTTCTATAATACCAAATCAAGCAGTTTCATCCAAAAATATCATTTCCTTAGTCAAGAATTGAATATCGATCACACACGTCTTAAAGGATCTTTCCTAAAAAAATCTTATTTGTATACAAAATTAGAATAAATTTCAATAAAATTATGTAAAAGAAAGGGAAGGGAAGGAAAAATTTTCAATGATTAGCATGTGAAAAAAGTTTGCTCAACTTGTTAAACTCCGGTAGAACCCCACTAGAGAAATTGTTGAAGCCCAGGTTCAGGCAACTAGGTCCGGCAGTCGGAATAACAATTTTGGGATTTCGTTGGAAAGCAGATTGCGGTGCGGGTAGAATTTCAGAGATTGATGCACGATGCCAGATTTGCGGAGAGGGCCCTGTCAGCGCGTTGAATCGCAAGCCCATGAGGTGGAAGTGTGTCAGATTCCCGAATATTTCCGCCAGAATGCGCCCGGAGAGTGCCACGGCGGGCAGGTGGAGCTCCACCACCTAACCTTGCTCGCATTGCACGCTAGCACAGTTGCAGGGGCTCTGGTTGGTTGCATTTCAAAAGAGAATTCTGCCACCGACGAAGAACCATAAAGCTAGCAATGTTGCCCGCTCCAATGCCAGATCTACCTTTCCTAGTGAAAACACCGCCACCAGCATTAGCACTGTGGCCATAATGCTATTGGCCAGTGCCACTATTGCTCTGCTCTACTTTTGCTCACAACACACACAAAACGCAGAGAAACAGACAATAGAGGTTGTTGAGGTGGGTTGGTGGGTTATAGGTGTGGGTATATTTTTATTCTGATAAAAATTGTGCGAGAAAAAGAGAGGGAATACTTTTATCTTTCTGAAAATAGAAGGGTAGAAAATTAGGAAAAAGATATTTTTAATTTGGGAACAAAATATTCCATTAAATCAAATATTTTTGTCACGATAGGAATTTAATTGAAAAAAAATGGTTCTGGGATCCAATTGAAAGTAAAAAAAAAAGTGTAAAAACCTAATTAAAAATTTGACGAAACTATAGAAACCAATAAAATAATTAAACTTTTATTATTTTACTAATGCTTTTAATAGTATTATTTTACTCTTCTTGACAATGGAATTTTCTTAATTTTAAGGGAAAATTTCACTCTCCTTTCTTGAGAGATACTAAAATGATACTTTCCTACTCTCTATTTATAAAATGTACAATCCCCTCCCTTATAACTTTTAAAAAATCTCATCTTTAATACATTTTAAATTTTTTGTGTTAACTAATATTAACTTTACCCATTTTTAAAAAAAAATAATTTTTATAAAAATATCTTTTAACAAAAATTTAATTTTTTGTCATTAAATTTTGCTTATCCCAATACTCTTTAATAAATTAATTTTTTATTGATTAAATTGTATTTTATGAATTTTTTTTAAAAATTAATAATTAAATTATTTTTTTCTAAGATATCCTTCAATAATTTTTTAATTATTAAATTGTGATTTTACTAAAATTTTTGTTAACAATTATTTTTATATTTTACTATTAATTTTTTTATATCAAAATATATTATTTTAATATTAAATAAGAAAAATCTTACCACTATTAATATGTATAACAATTAATATATATATATATTGATATCGAAAAATAATCTTACCAAGATTTTTTTTTATTTAACGTTAAAATAATATATATTGATATCAGAAAATTAATAGTAAAATATAACTATAATTGTTAATAAAAATTTTGGTAAAATCACAATTTGATATTAAAAAATTATTGAAGGGTATCTTAGAAAAAAAATTTTAATCATTAAATTTTAAAATAAATATTTTAGTAAAAATACAATTTAATCAATAAAAAAATAATTTATTAAAAGATATTTTGATAAGCAAAATTCAATTACAAAAGAATAAAATTTTTGCTAAAAAATATTTTTAAAAAAATTAATTTATTTTTTCTTAAAAAATAGATAAAGTTGACATTAGTTACCACAAAATATTTAAAATGAATTAAAGAACACATTTTTTAAAAGTTATAAAAAAATATATATTTTACAAACAAAAATAAAAAAATACTATTTTAATATCTCTTAAAAAATAGAGTAAAATTTTCTCTAATTTTAATTCATCTTCATCTTAGATATCGTGCTTACGTGGGATATAATAACTCTTTTTTAACATTAAAATAGCATGAATTATAACTATATTTACATAGATATTAAAATTTAATATTAAATAGTTATAATACATAAAAATATAAATTTTAATACAATAATAATATACTATTATTTATAATAATTAAATTTTATTAATAATATAATAAAAATATAAAATTATAGTGTTAATTATATTTTGGGTAAAAAACGTAAACAAGCCAAGGACAGAACAATTTGACACAAATAAGCAAAGTAAAATCTGATTCATCAATCAACTAAAGCATATTTAAATGTAGTTTGAACCTACATGCTTCGAACTCAGTTTTCATGTAATTCGAATCTACAAGGTTCGAATTAAACATTGATACCCAAAACCACATAATTCGAATTCAGCTGATTCGAATTAAGCAGAAACATGTAATTCAAATCAGGGTGATTCGAATCAGGGTGATTCGAATTACACTCACACACGCTGCACATAGTAATTCGAATTGACCAGATTCGAATTACTCATGATTTAATTCTGCCCATTCTTTTATTAAAAAATTAATAATTGATTAAAAAAATTAATAATTTAAAAATTAAAAAAAATTATATATTTTATTTCATGCATTAAAAAAAACTAACAAAAGATTTAATTACGAGACTTCTTTAAAATATTAATGAGTTATCAATTCGAATTTCATACCACACTCTTTTGCCCATTTTTAATAGCTCATGAATATTTTTTTATAAATTTTTTTAATAAATTTATTTAAATTATACCACAAAAAAATATTTTATTCTATACAAAATAACTTTAAAAAATGGCTTAAAAGATGTTAGAAGTACTATAAAAAATTGTAATGTCCTAATGACTTAGGATATTAAAGAAATACTCTACATAGTCAATTTTTTAAAATTATTTTGCATAGAAAATGGCTTAAAATGGCTTAAAATGGCTATTATTATTGACTATGTAGAGTATTTCTTTAATATCCTAAGTCATTAGAACATTACAAATTTTGATAATACTCCTAACATCTTTTAAGCCATTTTTTAAAATTATTTTGTATAGAATAAAATATTTTTTGTGGTATAATTTAAATAAATTTATTAAAAAATTTTATAAAAAAATATTCATGAGCTATTAAAAATGGGCAAAAGAGCATTGTATGAAATTCGAATTGATAACTCATTAATATTTTAAAGAAGTATCATAATTAAATATTTTGTTAACTTTTTTCAAATGCATAAAATAAAATATATATTTTTTTAATTTTTAAATTATTAATTTTTTTAATCAATTATTAATTTTTTAATAAAAGAATGGGCAGAATTAAATCATGAGTAATTCGAATATGGTCAATTCGAATTACTATGTGCAGCGTGTGTGAGTGTAATTCGAATCACCCTAATTCAAATTACATGTTTCTGTGTAATTCGAATCAGCTGAATTCGAATGATGTGATTTTGGGTATCAGTGTTTAATTCGAACTATGTAGATTCGAATTACATGAAAAGTGAGTTCGAAGTAGGTAGGTTCGAACTATATTTAAATGTGCTTTAGTTGATTGATGAATTAGATTTTGGTTTGGTTTATTTGTGTCAAATTATTCTGCCCTTGGCTTATTTACGTTTTTTACCCTTATATTTTTGTGTTTATTAAAAAGTTGATTGTGAACCATCGTAAAAAATTTAATTATTTTGTAATAAAATATTCAACTGTAAATGATTTAATTTTAATGTTTAATTATTATATATAAAAGTATATAAAATAATATATATAAATATTATGTGCAAACTGATTTATGATATTGATAAAATATTTTTAAAAGACATTATGTAGACTATAATATTTTTATAGGTCTAGATCTCTTCTAGAAGGTAGGGTCTTAATTATTTATTTTCAGCTAATCAGCTGAGTCATCTTTTGCTTTTGTTGACATTTCAATATTTCATCTTCATCTTAGCTATTGTAATTATTAATAATAACTTTTCAAATTAAAGCCTGAAATATCGTTTGTATAGATATTAAGGATAATTGGAAGACCTGATTATTTTTTTAGGTCTCTTCTAGAAGGTAGAAGCTCATTGGCCATAGCATATAAGTGTAAATTACTAAATTATAAAAACTCAGGGTTTGGCGAAAGAAGACTCATCTTATTATCTTAACTTCTACTTTAGATGTAAAATATTTTAAAATTTCAGTTAATCGTATTATCTATCAAGATGTCTACAAAAATAAAAAAATTGTTCCGAAGACAATGTATTTAGTATTTATATTTCTGTTTTTAAATATTTTTTAAATATTAACTATTTGTATCTTTGTATCCTATTTCTAAAAACAAACACAGTCTTAAAATTATTATTAATTAATTCCTATTTTGTTAACAGTATATATACATATATATGGCGTTCTTATCCCTTTTGAATTGAATGTGTGCCACAACATATACAATATGCATTAGATATACATGTTATGCATGATCAAAGACAACAAGTCAATATTTTTGTTTGAACGTGTGTGTCACGCAATATATAGTAAATATTTATTTTATGCCCTCTTTATATAGTTGATTGTTCTTATTTTTAAAATTTTTGTCATCTTTTTAAAAATAATTAGAATAAAAATCTTATTTTTCACCATTTTCGTTACAATATTTTTCTAATAAAAAAAAAAAGAAATAGAAAGAAAAATATGAAGACAATTGAGGTCCTTCAACACTTAGTCAAATTACGTCAATATCCAACATTCTTCAAGAATTGCCATTGTTTTCTAGATCCGTGTTGAAGCATAACTCTCTTAGCTTCCTAGAACTAGAAGACTGGGGTCTTTCTAGATAGATATCGACGACATACATGAAATAAATGTTCTAGATTGAAATCAATGTAATTAGCTTAGCATAAAATAACGACAAACTGGAATAGTAATTTTTAGTATTTCGGTCATTATTTGATCCATATAAATATTAAATTATTATTTTATTAATTTATATACATAAATTTTAAAAAATATAAATATAAATTATATATTTTTTATGTATAAAATATCTAAAAATATAAATATAAATTATTATTTATTAAATATTAATTAAAAATAATAATATTTACTAAACATGTTATATTGCATTAAAATAATATCACACAAGTGAGGCATTTAAGGACAAAAGGAAGGAAATGCATAATTCCCTAGATACCCCTTCTAGTAGTTGTTAAACTTTGTTTTTTCCCCATAGTAGTTGTTAAACTTTTATATGCATCATTTTCACCTACAATCTTATAAGATTTTGAAAGATTTGAATGAATATGATATCATATTGGTTTCTGAAATTTTTGATATCATATGTGCCTTTCAAAGATAAAGTATGACATTACATTGTTTCTAAATAATGTCGAACTATATTTATTATTAAATGCAAACTTAATTACGTGTCTCTACTTAATAAGGTTTCTTTTTAATAAACAGAGACTATAATGCTCAAAATAAGGAGAGTAAGATATCAAATTACCCGTCCGATTGCAGACCAAAATATTAAAAGGACAGTATTCTCTGTTAATGCTTTTTCAGCGCCTGAACAGCATGGTTTCATCACAAATTTTTTTCAATTTTTTTGAAAGGATATAAGGAAGAATACATGTAGAGCAGTAAAAATTTTTTTTTACAAAAAATAAAATACTTAACGCTTTTAATCACACGCATATTTGTTTGATTTTAAATATATCAAGGGCAAACACAATGCATCAGGTGCGGTCAATTAGCCTAACTACAATTTTTTATAAAATTATTTTTAAAATTTTTGTGCATAAAATACAATTCATCATAAATAAGATTATCAGTAAAAATCAGAATACTTTTATAAAAGAGAGACTCATTAGTGATAATATTCTGATAACACATGAGTTTATGCATTACTTAAAGAATAAAAGATATGAGAGATGACACTTAGCTTTGGAGTTAGACATGAACAGGGCGTACGATAGAGTGGAATGGAGTTTTTTTGGAAGATGATGCAAAGACTGAGTTTCTGCAATAGATGAATTGACTGGGTTAACACAATTCGTCACTACTATTTCATACTTTGTTACTGTGGATGGTCAACCACACGGTTTTTTTAGGCTATCAAGAGGTCTCCGACAAGGAGATTCTCTTTCTCCTGTAGTTAGGATTAGGGATCATGATGAACAGCTGGTCTGCTAAACCCGCAACCTGTGGTGTCACCGGGGTGGTCAGAATAGAGGGAGAGGATCCAAAAGTTTCGGGAGTATTGGAAGAAACTCTCTCTCTACCCCGAACACGACTACGGCCACGACTAGCAGCCTGATCTGCAGCACCTCTACTTGTTGCTATGTCTGCAAAAAACATACCAATTAACAAAAATTCAGCATAATAAGTCAACAATTCAAATTATAATAATAAAGTGCAAGTATGAGAAACAAGTTCAACACTAATGTACTTCCTATAATCAATAGCATAAGATTGATTCAAGAATTGAAAATCATTCCTAATGTAACCCAAAACTAAATAAATATTCAAAATTAACATATTTGGATTATATAGAATCAAAGAGCTTAAAATTGTATTAATCTTGTACTATTGGACAAAGAAACCTCAATCATGCAAAAATTAAGATTTTGGTCAATTAAAAGCATTTCACATCTATTCATCAATGCATAATAACAATAAGAATGTGAAAGCAAGTATTGATTCAAGGATTGAACCAAAATTTCATTAATAACTCGTTGAGGCATATTGTCGAACACTTGGTATACCAAAGTGTAAACGACACAAAATGATATTAACAAGCACTCTTTTAGCACCAATTTAAAAGCTCAGCACCAATAACACCAAACCAACAGCATAACTCATGAACTCAGTAGCAAATCAATCAAAACAGCCTTAATAGTGAATTAACGCAATCAAAACTAGCAATAAAATAGAGAATATTCATACAATCAAACAATTATCAAACAATCTCAACAACAATTTTTCAGCAAAACAGTCATCAACGTAGCAATTAACACAATTAGATAATTTCAAATACTACAACAATTCAAAACCTAATGTATTGAATCGAACCTAATTTAATCAACCTAAATCCAATAAGATTAGAAAACTAAACTGAACAAATTTTGAAACTGATTCAAAATTAAAATTAAAATTCTAATCAAACCTAAACTAAATTAAACTAAAATTAAAGGAATAGAAAAAGAGTTATTCAAGAACCTGTAATGAAGAACAAATCAAAAAATAAGGGTGGATGTTGTAGTGGTGGTTGTTAAAGTTGCGTCGAAGCTTGCTAGAATGAAGAAAACTACTACAACTTTGGTTCTATGTCAATGAGACAGAGAGAGCAGGAGGCAACGGTTGAGCCTAAGAAGGAAAAGAAGGAAAAAAAAAAGAGAAGGGGCTTGCAGTGGCGGCAGATGGTGGTGATAGCGACACTGGAAGGAGAGAGAGAGAGAGAGATAGAGAGAGAGGGGGGGGGGGGAAGAAGGAGACGAAGGAGGGGTCGGCGGTAGGCTACCGGCGATGGAAAGGGGTTACCGACAGTGGTGATCTTGGCAGTGGCGACAGATGGTGGTCAAGACAATTGGGGGGGGGAGAGAGAGAGAGAGAGAGAGAGAGAGAGAGAGAGAGAGAGAGAGAGAGAGAGAGAGAGAGAGAGAGAGAGAGAGAGAGAGAGAGAGAGAGAGAGGTGGTGATGGTTTCAAATGAGGGGAAAAAGGGTTTGTGATTTGAATTTGCGCCCTTTTACCGTCGGAATATTCCGACAGTAACCCATTGTAGGACACCAACACGCAGCGTTTCACTAATTGGAGTTACCGTGAAAAAAATCCGACAGTAAATTTGCTGATAAAGGACGCGCTAAATTAATTTATTTTTCCTCCAGATATTACTGTCGGACTTACCACTGAAAAATTGAATCTGACTGTAATTACTTAACCTTACGAATTTGACGTTGTTACCGCCAGTAAATCCGACGATAAATCTACCGCTACTTTGCAATGCTAAATCCGACGGTACTCAGCATTTTTCTTGTGGTGTCCATACGCTAATGTGCTGCGTCAATTGATATAAATTAATTAGTTTTAATGATTCAATCATGGATGGCTCTGATACCATTTGTTGGAAATTCTTGATTTTCTTAATCTCAAGATGATCCATGTTAAATCATTAAAAAAGAAATACTTGAATGCGGAAGTGTACTTGAATTCATAAGTATCATCGAAAGAATTTGGTTATTTGATATTTCTCAACTAAATTAAAGCTTTCTTATTCCTAATAGGACTAAATCGCAACTCCTTTAATAGAAAAAGAACTGCAGAGGTGGCTTTGATGTGTTAGGAACCAAAAATTCGAAAGTCACGTTTATATTTGAGTGTGACATCTATTAAACTCTAAAGTCTAAATAAAATAATATTTTTTGTTTTATTATTATTTAATTCCAAATAAAAAAATAATAATGACTTATTTAATTCAACATTTATAACAATAAATAAGATCACCGTTATATAAATCATTTAATATAAAAAAATTTAATTTATGATTATAATTAATATATATGTATTATTTTTAAATAAATTAAAAAATAAAATTTTTTAACACATATATATGTGACCTTTTATAAAGTTAAAAAGAATTTTAACATAATTTTTTTGGAGAGTGCTAGATAAACAATGACCATCTTAAACAACATGAATAACCATCAATCAAATAAAAATATACTACATCTTAATTTAATGTTACTAATTAAATTTAAAATTAATTTACTCTTTTAATTCTATTAGTTCACATTGTTCACATATTATTCAAAAATGTTGTTAGTTACCTATACTTTTCTATTTTTTTTTAAAAAAAATATAGACGCAAAACTTTTTAAAAACAGATTCGAGTGTATCTTCTTTACTGATAACTAGGAAATGAATCTCATGACACAGAACCAAATCTGAAAGTACAGAATAACAAGCAGCGAACTAGCTTATTTATTTCTCCGCTTACAGAATCGTTTTTGTCTTTGCTTTAAACTATCTACGGATCTAGGATAAGAATTTATCATTTTTTTTGTTAGTATATAAGAGTTAATTTTTATTTGCCAATAAATTATAATTTAAATAATATAATTTTTTTATATTTTTGTGAGTTTAAGTCTCTTTATCTTTCCTAAAAAGAAAATTATCTTTATATATATATATATATAATTACTGATAAATAACGATTAAAAAATTTCAGTATGGAAAACGAAAATCTTAAATCCTATGAGAACATATATTTGTTTTAAATTTTAGTATTTTTTTTAAATATTTTATAAAAAATAAAAAAATTATTGATTTTACTAAGTCATTTAAAAAAAACATTAAAACTAAAAGGTTGAGTAAATTTTTATTTCAATCCTAATCATTTACTTGAGGGACAAAGTATTTTAGTCATTCTAATATATATATAAAATTTATTTTTAGTATATATTTTATATTAGTAATAATTAATTTTAATGATTAATTTTAATATATACTTAATATAATTTTTAAAAAATAATATTGTAATAAATCTTAAATAGGATTATTTCTATTTTTTTTTCTTCTTTCAATACCTTTTCAACGCAGTTTATTGCTTATTTTGGTGTATGTCGATAATTGTTGCTTTTTCAAAACAAGAATAAAAACACACTATAGAGGTGCGTGTGAAAGAATATATTGATATCAATTGCAACCAAATTAAAGATTTGTCGTCAAGTCCAGGCTCCAGCTAACACCTTAAAGTCTCAAGCTTCAGCTACCAAGTTAGAGACTTTGATCATCAATTAAATCGCCATGCATGTGTTCAACTACCATTCTTCCTTTCTTCTTCTTCTTATTTCGCTTTCAGTCCCCACCACACCTTTTACTCAATTCTTTATGCTTTCACTCTCCTAAGAATAATACTATACGCTATATTATTTAATTATTTTTATATTATTATTACATAATACATACTAAACATATATATAATCATTTTAATATGATTATAGTACGATGATTATAATAATTATAATATTTTAAAAATATTGTTATAATTAAAATAATGTATTTTAATTGTTAAATAATATTTTTTTAAAAATATTATTAAAAAATATTATTAAAATGTAAAAAATATTATTTTAATAAATTTTGTTAAAAATTAATTAAGAATGAAGTCAATTTAAATTAATTAATTAAAAAATAGATCTGTTATAAAAAATAAACAATTCTTAATTATTTTAATTTTTTAAATTTTAAAATAAAAAATAAAATAACATTGACTTAATTGACTTATATTATAATTAACCTCTAAAATTTTCTACTTTAATCTTAAAAATACTTCCATATAGCCACCATAACACAGGTATTTTAGAATCCACCTCTCTCTCTCTCTCTCTATATATATATATATATATATATAATACCACTCAATCATTTCCCATATCGTTCTTCCTTTCACAGATATATATACAAAGATTCGTAACGTTCGGAAATCTATCTTATCAATATACAAATTTAAAACACTTGAGAGAACTGAGATTTGCTATTCAATTCTAATAATGGGTGACGCGGATCGATCCTCCTCTCATGATGTTTCTCCAGATTCTACAGGTACCCATTTATTAGGAATAAGAAGAATATATATATATAATCCTAAGTAGTGTTCTTTTTATTTATATTTTATTATAGATAAATCAGATTTATTCTTGAATCTTGATATATATGTGTGTGTGCATGCAGTTCTGTTTCAATGCTTGACACTATATCTAAACTCATATTTGCAATATAATGTATTCGTTTGCTTTCTGAATACTAAGTTCTTAATTACTTCTTAGAGTTATAGGTCTGGATAATTGCAATGAGTTTCAATTAACATTGCTAATAACTTGGGAACTGAAGTTTTTTTTTTTTTTGAATCAATAATTATAATAATACTTATGAGTACTTAATGAGTTAATTAGTAGGTATATTTGAATCCTAAACTGCAGGAAAAAAAGAAAAGAAAAGAGTTTTTCTTGTTCTTGTATGGCACTTCAATTTATTTCAGATTTTCTTCGACAAATTACGAAAAATTTATATTATTATTTTTTATTTGAATTACTTCATTTCATTTTATTTATTCGCTGTCCAGAGCAAATCAATCAAGCTTCCAAGATTAAATTTTCTGAAGAAGAAGAAATCCTTATTGGCATGGTGTATAATCTGGTTGGTGAGAGGTTGGTTTCTCTTTTGTCACTGTAATACGTGTTAATAGTTTGAATAATTTAAAGGTGGATTTCATATATAATATATAAAAAATATTTTAAAAAAAATAACTAAAAATAACTAATATTTACTTTATTTAATATTTATTAATTATTGTAATAATTACTAAATATTAAATAAAATAAGATTTAACTATTTTTTTATCTCTCTAATAATATTATTGATAATATAATTGGTAGGAGTGCAAGACCCGGTTCAACTTGGAACTCAGTCGAATATATCATTTTGTTTAGCATTATATTTTAGCCGAATTTAGATCATGTGTTTTGGTGGGTTGATCCAAATCTGATCCAAAATTATGTTACATAATTGAAATACATCCTTTTTATTGAAATTACTAAAAGAATACTATATTTTTATGCTTTAATTAATAATTTTATATTATATTTTGTTTTTATGTTAAAATAATTTATTTTTTTGATATAAATATTATATAGTATTTATTAAATTTAATTTTTTAATCTAATATTTATTAATTTATTATATATAATTTTTAAAATTATATCCATTAATTATATATATCTTGGATCAATCCAATCATTATCAAATTCGTTCAAGGGAGTTTGAGTCTTATAGTTAGAGTCGACGATGTACTATTATGATCAAGTATGGGTCTAGTTAAATTTTGTTCAATAAACCCACTTGTACCCTTAATATATAAGCTAAGGGATGTCAAACGGATCAACCTGTTTATTTTTGTCTAAACAGACAATTTTTAGTATCAAGTTTGGATCAAATATTTTGTTCTTTTATAAGTTATTGGTGTAGGTATAGTATTTAAACACTTTTATATCCACTAGGCTATTCGTTCTTTAATTACATATATATTTTTATTTTTTATTATCTTAAATTAATATCTTTAATTTTATTTGATTATTTTTTATTTTTTAAAATGATCAAACTTTTTAACAAGTGTTAAGACTTGTACGTCACACTTTATAATAAACTAGACATAATACTCGGTAAATAGTTTATAGAATAAAAAACCATTATTTCTGTCCATGAAAAATTTAGACGTTAACAAAACTAATCATAAAAAATTAAAATTAAAATTATACTTATAAAAAATAAGTTTTCTTTGATAATAAACTAGACATAATACTCGGTAAATAGTTTATAGAATAAATAATTATTTCTGACTATGAAAAATTGAGACACTGACAAAACTAAGTATAAAAAATTAAAACTAAAATTGTACCATAAAAAATAAATTCTCTTCGATAAAAATGACAAATAATTAAATTTTTATTAAATTTATTAAAAAATTAATTAAAATACCCAAACTACGCTTATCTATTTTATTATCTTTTACTTTTTAAATTACTTCTTATTTTTCAAATATTTAACATCACCATCTTCCACACCCATACCACCGCAAACCACCATCAATGCCACCATTATATCAATATAACACATCAACAAATACAAGCAAAGAGGCAAATTTTTCAGGAATGTACATTCACCGAGGCCGCTACCACCCTTCAATGCTTGAGGGACTTCTGTCAATGCTCTGGGTACTACTAGACACAACATAGCGAGAAGTCGTTCTGCTCTGTTTAGCTATCCCTAGGAGTGCTAAGGTTCAAATCCAATTCGTGAGAGGCCGAGCCCCACCCCAGCTGTAATGGTGCGGCTTAGGTCAACTAACACAAAGAGGATATCTTCACGGAGAATTCAATTTTACCGGGTTCATGTCGGAGACAGCGGGGCAGTCGTTACACCATTCGTGCAGGTCGCTACTTATGCGACAAGGAATTTTTCGATGCTTTGGAAAGGAGTACAAAGCTCTAAGAAAACGAATGAAGTACCGAACGAGTGGAATAAACGAACGGAATACTTGAAGTGAGTCTAACGAGTAAGACAACGCCGGAAACCTAATAGAATTATTATGCGATGAAAATATTGATATAAGGAGACTCCTGCAAGTTCATCAAAGCTTATGTGAGCAAAGACCGGCTAGCCCCTATTTCAAAAGGGCACTCAAATACCTGGAGGAAATCATCTGTTCAGGAGTTACAGACAAGACGGAGAAAACTGCCGCCGAGAAAGCCTCCGAATGCCACCGTCACATTCCAAAGACCTAGCACGTCCCTTTATACGGTTCCGGCGTTCTACATAGTCGTTAGTCGTTATAGAACGTGCTTGGCTTCGCTCCCTTGCATCTACTCCAATCCACGATCCTACTGCTTTGGCTTCATTGTATTTAAATCCGATTTCAGATCTGAAGACCTAATTGGAAAAAGGTGAAAGCTTTGCAATAAAAAAGAACACTTGACATCTGGGTTTTGGAGTTTGAGCAGGGAACAAGGTTCGAAACTTCTGGCTCGACAATTCCATGATGATTGCCTCTACATATGTGATTGTCTTGAGTGCTTGTTCTGTGGGGCGTTTGTGGATTTGAAGCTATAACAATTAGAAAGTATTTGAGGAAAAGCTAATCGAAAAAGAGAAAGGAAGAAATTAAGAATAGGTGGTTAACAATGGCGATATTAGATGTAAAGATGAGGTAAAGATGGAAGAGATGGAAGATAATAAGGTAGGGGTAGTTTAGGTATTTTAATTAATTTTTAATGGATTTAATAAAAATTAAATGATTGGTCATTTTTATCAAATAAAACTTACCTTTTATGAGTACAACTTTAATTTTAATTTTTTGTAGTTAATTTTATCTACGTTCGAATCTTTCATGATAAAAAATAGCTATTTACTCTAGTTTAGGATAAGTTATAAATTAGATTCAGGCCAATCAATTTTACTGCAAACTTGGTATGTTAAGAATTAAGCCTGACATATTTCTATCCTTTATTACTTAATTGAAACTTGATATATTTTTGTTAAAATTTGATATATTTGATTTGGACTGCAAAAAATAAAAAATAAAAAATAAAAAGAGAAGAATGAGAAAAAATTTAAACGGACAAGTCTGTTTATTTAATTTATGAGTTAATCAGATCGAACTCATTAAACTCTTATTTTTACATGTCCAATTTTAAAGTAAAAAATGTATCCATTTTAGTGTTGTGCAAGATCTGGCATGACACAAGATCTGGTCCGAACTTAAAGTATATTTTTTCAGGTTTAGTTTTGTCATTATTATCCAGTGTATTTTTGAGTCGGATTTAGATTATGTTTTATGTCGATCCAATCCAACCGAAAGTTATATTATATAACTAAAATGTATATTTTATAATGACATTCACAATAAAATGTTATGGTTTTTATACTTTAATTAATTTTTTTGTATTATATAATATTATTTATCTTTAAAATTATATATTTTAATATAAATATATGCTATATTTATTAAAGCAAACATTTAAAAATCATATTTTATTAATCTATAGTGTAAAATTTACAAAATTATATATTTTCGGATTGATCCGGTTTAATTCAATATATTTCAGGTTAATTTATGATCTAAATTCGAATTTTTAAAAATAAACCTGCATGGTGAAATAGTTTAATCAGGTTTGGGTCTAACAAAATTTGGTCCAACTCTTTCTATGTTCACCCCTATCTTATTTAAGGTGATTAAATGTGGCATCTTAGTCAATGAATCAGTTCAAATGGCATATCTCTCCCTTCCCACCTCAAAAGTTTAGGGTTTAAACTCTAGAGATTGTAATTGAGAAAAAATGTGGTAAAAAGTGTGAGGAGTATGTGGATATCCTAAAATGGAGGGTTATTCAATTTATTGACCCAAAAAATAAAAAATGTGGCATCATATATAATGGATTCAATATATTTTGACATTTCTATACACAGTGAGATTAATTGTAAAATGAAGGTAAATGGTAAAAAACTTTTGCATTATTATTTTGTTGCCATCCACGTACATTAAAAGTTATTGATTCAACGATGATAGATTTGTTGTATAATACTTATAACTTATTTTCATTTTAAAGAATCAAAAGCAAATACGAGTTTATAATATAATAACAGAAGATGCTATATTTTCAGGTGGTCTTTGATTGCTGGAAGAATTCCTGGAAGAACAGCAGAGGAAATAGAAAAGTATTGGACTTCAAGATACTCATCAACCAGCGAATAATAATAATGGAAGTGCAAAAGAATGAATCATTTAATGGTTGATTTCCACTTATATGAAGCAAGTAATTTTGGGTGCCTCCGATCCAAGTTGATACAATGAATTTTGTGGAATATATACAACAAAAAGTTGGTCATATTATTATGATGGCTAAGTTGTAGGAGCATTTTACCATATATTATATAACCAAAAGGAGCATGGCATTTTAAAAGCTCCTATGCACGTTGTAATTTTATTTCTCATATTGTAATATGTAATGTTTCTTGGTGTCTTAGAATTGAAATATAATATTCAGTTTTTTCATGCAGAACAATCGGTTGAAAACATTATCTATACATATATTTTATTGTATTTGGTGCAGGCAACCCAATCGTCTTTCTTATTATTCATTTATCTCCTCTATTATTGATACATTAATTAGAGAGACTCTTACTTATTAAATAATAAAAATTTAATGTATATATATATATATTATAAAACTTGAATTACAAAAATTATGTCTCATCATCAACTTTAATTTGTACAAGATATAATAATCATTCACTTTTGAAGCCACCAACTTTACCATGAAGTCTACCTTCTGAAAGACTTAAAAAGTGGTTTAAGTCTTCAATATATGATAAGGTTTCTTTTTTCAACATAATAATAATACACAAATCAAAGTAGTCCTCTATATGTTGAGAATCTGATATCAGAAAGTCAAAATATCTGGCAATATTAAGTGAGATAAGCATATATTATTTTTAAGAGTCGACAATAATTAAGATAAGGTAGGATTATTTAAGTTCTATCTTAATATTATTTTTAAGTTTAAATTTTTTAATCTAGATTTTATTTGTATTTTAAATCTCTCAATCTGATATAGTGATATTATTTGATTAGCTTTGCAAAAAAAAATATTTTTTTTCACTCAAATATAATATTTAATTTTTTTTATTTCATAATATCAAAGATTATTTATATATCATTAACATAAATTGCATTACTAACTTAGTAACATTAAGTAATTATACAAAAGATAAAAATATGGATTCAAATCTTTTCTTATCTATTATTATTATTATTATTATTATTATTATTATATATCAAAAATACTATTTATATATTAAAATCATTTACTAAAATTAGTCACTAATATTGTATTTATGTATAAATATATTTTATACTAATAGATAATTCACTACAAGAGACACGTTGAATAGCGGCGGTTTTTTTAAGAATTTGCGGCGGTTAAAAACCGCCGCAAACCGCTGCAAAACGAAATTCCTGCGGTTCTGCAAGTTACCTATTAGGGGCTGAAGATTTGATTTTGTGGCGGTTTTGAGAAACCGCTGGCACAACTATAGCAAATCAAATAATTGATTTTGCGGCGGTTTCAGAACCGCCGCTATTTGGTCATTGGATTTAAAAAAAAAATCTGCGGCGGTCCAAAACCACTCAGATTTATGTGGGTTTTTTTAAAAGAATGCGACATGATTATATCACATACAAAGCAAATCTAAATGACTTGCTAGCATAACCTTCCCTTATAATAAAAAACAAGATTATATCACCAGTTCATGCACATGAATAAATTCATGAAGCCATTTCACAATTTAAGACAAAATAAAAATTTTGACAAAGAATAAAAAAAAACATACTTTAACCTCTTTTATCATAATTTCTTGTTCTAGCTGCAAAGCAAAATAGTGCAGTTATTAGCTAAACTACTTAATAATGCTTGTTGAACTCATCTCACATTCCAATTTAGACCTCTTCTCTCGGCTCCATTGTTCTTCATTGGTTGTTGACTCCATTTCAAAAGTTCCATACTTTGGTGAGACTGTTGTTGGTTCTCAGGAATCAAAGAATGCATATTGAACTTGTTTTGAGTCTCCTCCATTACTCTATGCTATTGGCTACTGGAACCATCTTCATTTACACAAGCTCTCTCATTTTCAGTACTAGGGTGATTGTTGTTGTTGTTCTTGTTGGCACTTGTTGTGTCTTTTGTTTCAAGCATGTGTATTTCCTCAACCAATGGCTTTCACACTCGGACTCGAACATTTATGAACCAATTCGACACCTACATTAATCAGTTTGTTACATATTTAGAGTATCTTCTGTTAGTAAAAACTAAAGAGAAATGTTTCTTGTACTCATTTTTTGTTACATAGTAACAAGTATTTATACTGACTGGTCTCATTCCCTTGCATGGGATGAAAATATGAAAATAAAAATGCTTACTTTATGACACTGTTTAAAGCTATCATATGATAAAATAGACTCCCTTTCAAAAAAGCTACCATATGAACATTGTAGATTACAAATTCAATGAACTGAATATATAAAAAGACCAACAAATAAAATGATGAATTTGAAAGGAATAATCCCCCACCTGGTTTCGCGAAAGACCTGTTTGTGTTGCCAACATGTGTTTATCAGTGTCTGGGGTAACTGAAATAAAATTCAAACAAAAAAATAAATAAATAATAAAACATGTTTTATTCATATCTTTGAAATCCTCAACATCAAGGGAATGTAAATACTTGAAGATCTATGTCATACAAAAATGTCAATATATTAGAAATTGTTCAAGCCTTTCTTAACTCTTCTCCAAAAAAAAAAAAGAATCTCATTGTGATACAATCTAACCTGTTACAATTCTTTAAAATAAAATTTCAACCCCAAAATATATCATAAACTAAAAATAGTAGTAGAAATAATAAGTAGTACATTCAAATCCTCAACAATTATGCAATAAGTACTTATAAATTAAATATTTTAAGAGTCTAAATTAGGACAACATAAAACACACTCAAAGACAACCAAAGCATCATGTAGCAGATAGCATAAAAGAATATAGATCCTTGGAAAAGAACATAACATGCCAGTAAACTTTTACTTCCATTTAACTCACTGGATCCAGAGAGGAAATTCATGACAATGTTTGTGTACTCCCACAAACTGCAAATGCCATATTGATAATGTTCCATTCGTCAGTAATAACCACAAGATAGTTCGACTAGTCATTAATACCCCTTTCTTAAGTTAGAGCATACTCTCATTTGCATTTTTCTTCTCCTCCATTCTTGTTCAGTTAATAGTTCACGAACCTTGATTTTGAGCTCTTTCTGGAACTCCTCTGAGTGTTCATATTGTTTATCATATTTTTTCTGATAAGCACAAAAGAGAATGAGAGAGAACAAAATATAATAGGTCTTTTAGTGGGAAAAGAAAGGCAACCAATATATTTTTTGTTTAGTATTGATAGCATACTAATTATAAGATATTAGAACACGAGCAGGGACTAGACAGATGCAGAACAAAAAGAAAGCCTCAGTGCCTCACAACAAGAGGGTATTCCAAAATTCTAGGTTCTAGGTGCATAATAAAGATCACAGATTTGTATAGAACTCTAATAATAAAATAGTAAACACATGCAATGAAGAGAATATTGCACACAATAACAAGTGGATGAATGCAGATAAATGACCAATAAAAATTGAGAGCACTCAGCTAAAAATCAATCAATGATCACTGTTGAAGTGCTAAAATTTCAAAGAAATAAAGAATCCAAAAAAAAAACAACCCACAAAGAAAGCAGGATAAAACCCCTTAATGGAAATCATAAACACCAAAAGAGAGTAATCAAGAAAGCAAGAGTGATAGAGAGAATGCTAAACAGGAAAGAAGAAATTAATTTCAGCCGTGGACACATAGAGATAACAAACAATAAAGATAAAGGCATACTGAAGAGGAAGAATAACAAGATCAGCTGCGATTACCTGGAAAGAATAATAAGAGCAGCAATGTTTTTGTTCTGGATTTGGAAGTTTGGAGGTAGCAACGCACGAGAAGGCAATGCAAGATTGATAGATAGAAGAGTGGCTCTTGCTCTTGCTCTTGCTCTTACTAGATTTCAAAGCTCTTGCTCTACCTGCAAAAAATATTTTCCATATTCCAGAAGGGTGCTTCTTTCAGCGCTATAACTACCAAAGCTGAATGTAATTTTAATGAAAAACAATAATAAAAATTGACTTCAATAATTAACAGAATTGGAAATTTTAATAATGGCATAGCAAAATTACACAAGTGCTAAGATAGAGAGCTTCAATTACAGAATAATCTAAGTTCATCCCATGACAAGGATGAAATTGTCACACAATGCTAAATGAAACTTCCAAATTATAGAAACAAAATCCGTATTCTATTGGAACATATCTCAATAACATAATAGTTAATTGAATTGAAGGCAAAATCTTCGATCTAAAATGGAAATGAATTGAATTGAAAAAAATAGGGAACATGGTGATAATCTTCGGAAGGGACAACTATAGCATCAAGAAGGAGAGAGTAAGAATACATCAAAGAAATGAACATAGAAAGAAAGTTAGGAGAATAGTGGAACAAAATAGAAGTAGAACAGTTTCAAAAAAGGAAGAAGCAGAGTTACCAGTGAATCTGTCCTGGTTTCGGCGACGGTTGTAACTGGTGGCGGCGTGTGCAATGGCGACCTCCTCTCCCTATTCGGCTCCTCCCAGCGGCAGCTCTATCAATGGCAGTAGCAGCAAACCCTTATGGTGATGGGAACAGGGTGCAACGGCGACGGCTTTGACCCCAATCGACGGCAGCGGCAGCAGCAGAGCAGGACGGTGCGAGAATGGACCTCCTCCTTCTTGCCTGCGTTCATCGTCTTCTGCTTCTCCTTCACTCTTCGTCGTTCTTCTCCTTCGTGAGCGTGCTCACTCCCTCTCTTTGCGAACTCTCTCTCTCTCTCTCTCTCTCTCTCTCTCTCTCTCTCTCTCTCTCTCCCGCTTCAGTGGCGACGACGACAAGCTTAGTGGTGGCGGCGGTGGCAAGACGCGATGGTGAAGACCCGCGATGAGGACGACAACGGCGCTGGCTTCGCGGTGAGCTGATGCGATCTCCCTCTCTCTTTGCGGTTCTTTCTCTTGCGGTTCTGGCTTTCCGATTGCACGGCAACGCGACAGCGGCGGCGAACCCAGTAGCGCCGGCCAGGCTCCTTCCTCCCTTTCCTCTTCTTCTCCGTTTTCTCTCTTTTCTCTTTAGGTTTCTCTCTTTCTTTTTTATGCTGTTGCTGAGTGTTGTTGTGTTTTTGGGAAGGGGGAGATTGAAATATTGCCAAGAAAAAGCTAAATTGGCTTCAGTTCTAAAAAATTCGTGGAAAAAATTTATTAAATAGCTGCTCTTCCAACTTTCACCACTAAAACTGCTGAAAAACCACCAGATAGCTGCGGTTGTGAAAACAGCTGCTAGTTGTCCGCAGCTATCTTCCATTTTTGTGGTAGTGATTTTAGTGACTTATATTAAAGGTGCGGATTAGGAATAGGGTTGGCTTGACTCCTATCTACTGTGAATCAAAATTCCAACCAGATTGAAATGGATTGGATGATTTCAAATACGAATAGTGCTACCTGTTGGGAAAAACTCAACAAAGGTTTAAATAAGAACCTGCCTAATAGCAGAAACACTAAAAATAATTTTTTCACAACTTGTGTGATTAAATAGGCAATACCAAAGACACTCCAAGTAGTAAATATAATGGCAGAAATTAAATAATTAGACACCAAAATTTTAACATGGGAAAATCTCCAAAAGAGGGACAAAAAACAAACGAGACTTAGTCCAAAAAATTTTTTACTATCAAAATAATGAATACACAATCAGTCTTCCTAGTGACACTCAACAATCAACAAAATACATCATCAAAACTAATGGAATCAACATGAACCCTCCACAAAGTGGGTTTCTCAAATCAGAAAAAAAAAGGCAATACAGCTAGCAAATTATATCCTAATGTTCATCTCTACACCAGGAATAACATACTAAAATTTCATGAGAAATGGAGCAAATTTACTGATTTAATCGGATCAAAATGCCATGCCCTTTTTCCCCAATTTTCTTCTTCTCTCCCTCGAAACTTTCTGTGTGTTTCATTTGCTTTCTTTCAAAATTGAAAGAAGCCTTTCTCTCTTGACTTTTTGCCACTTTATTTATTTATTTATTTATTTTTGTTTTAAAGGTTGTGTGGGCCCCACTTGAGATTGGGGACCCACCAACAAATCTCCCCTCACCAACTCAAGTGGGGATAGGTTGCTCTGCCAAGTCCACCTTCTCTTTGGAGGAATCAAACTTCACTGCAGGTAAACTCTTAGTCATCATATATGAACAATTATCATCAGTATGAATTTTCTCAAGTGCATATGACTTCATCTCAACCGCTTGACGTATCCAATGATACCTCACCTCTATGTGCTTCGATCTGGAATGAAACATCGGATTCTTGCTCAGATGGATAGCACTCTAACTGTCACAAAATAATGCAAACCTTCTCTTGATTGATGCCTAACTCTTGTAGAAATTTCTTCATCCACAAGAGTTCCTTAGAAGCTTCAACAACAGAAATGTATTCTGCCTCTGTAGTAGACAAAGTAACACATTTCTGAAGTCGAGATTTCCACAACACAGCTTTCCTTGCAAAAGTCATCATATAACCAGAAGTAGACTTTCTTGAATCAAGATCCCCAACCATATCTGCATTTGTGTAACCATCCAACACAGGTTGGCCACTCCCAAAGAATAAACAAACTCTGGAAGTACCATTAAGGTATCTGAGAATCCACTTCACTGTTTGCCAGTGTTCCTTACCAGGATTAGAGAGAAACCGACTAACAACTCCAACGGCATGAGCAATATCTAGCCTGGTGCAAACCATAGAATACATCAAACTGCCAACTGCATATGCATATGGAATCTTTTTCATTTTTGCTTTCTCTTTCTCACTTGTAGGATATTGCTGCAAACTCAACTTGAAATGACTAGCAAGTGGAGTACTAATAGGTTTGAAATTACTCATGCTAAACCTCTCTAAAACCTTCTCAATATACTTTTGCTACGACAACCACAGTTTTCCATTATTCCTATCACGAGTGATACTTATGCCAAGGATTTTTTTTTTTGCAGGACCCAAATCTTTCGTAGCAAAGGATCTGTTCAAGTCTTTCTTAAGACTTTCAATCTTCTTAGTGACATAACCAACAATCAACATGTCATCAACATAAAGCAAGAGAATTATAAAATTACTATCAGAGAATTTCTTAACATATACACAATGATCAGAAGATATCTTACTATACCCATGACCTTCCATGAAGGAATCAAACTTTGTGTACCACTGCCTTGGCGCTTGCTTCAGCCCATATAAGCTCTTCTTCAATTTGCATACAAAATGCTCATTTTCTTTAACCTCAAAACCTTCTTGTTGCTCCATATAAATTTCTTTATCTATGTCACCATGAAGGAATGTAGTCTTCACATCAAGCTACTAAACCTCTAAATTCAAACTAGCCGCCAATCCAAGCACAACTCGAATAGAGGACATCTTCACAACTGGAGAAAAAATCTCCTCAAAATCAATACCTTTCTTTTGCTCAAAGCCTTTCACAACCAATCGAGCTTTGTACCTTGGGCGTGAGACATTTTCATCCGCTTTCAATTTGAATACCCATTTATTCTTGAATGCTCTCTTACCCTTTGGTAGCATCACCAATTCAAATGTATGATTCTCATGTAAGGATTTCATTTCTTCTTGCATGGCCTTCAACCAGTCTTCCTTATGCTCATCAGACAAAGCTTCCTGGTAGCTCTCTAGCTCTCTAGTTCCAGTGTTCATCACATACTCATGAGGAGAGTATTTCTGAGAAGGATGACGCTAGATCTTCTCAATTCAGACTCAACTGGTGGTTCAAGTGGAACTTCAACATCTGGTGGAACTTCTGCATTTGACACCTCAGGTTGAGGTGTAGGTTCATCATGCAAATCATCACCAACATTATCAACTTGTACATCTTTCCCATCAACGGGAGGTCTAGTGGAAGGACTAGGTTCATCATTAGCAGAACGTCTAACAGTTATTGTTGGCTTATCTGTCTTCTCAAGATCTTCAATAGTTTGGTCTTCAAGAAAAATCACATCTCGGTTTCTAATTATCTTCTTGCTCACCGGATCCTATAATCTGTAACCAAAGTCTTCGTGACCATAACCCATGAAGATACACTGCTTTGACTTTCCATCAAATTTGGATCTTTCATCTCTTGGAATGTGAACAAAGGCCCTACAGCCAAACACCTGCAAGTGACTATAGGAGACATCTTTTCCTCTCCAAAATTTCTCTGGAACATCACCATTAAGTGAAACTGAAGGAGAAAGGTTGATCAGATCTACTACAGTCCTCATCGCTTCACCCCAAAAGGATTTAGGAAACTTTGTATGAAAGAGCATACACCTGACTCTATCATTGATAGTGCGATTTATTCTCTCTGCAACTCCATTATATTGAGAAGTCTTAGGAACTGTCTTCTCATGCTTGATCCCGTGTCCTTTACAATACTCTTTAAACGGACCCCTGTATTCACCATCATTATCTTCTCGAACACATTTTAATTTTCTTCCTGTTTCTCTTTCAACACTTGCATTAAAGTGTTTGAAGATACCGAGCACCTGGTCTTTAGATTTCAAAATAAAAACCCATACTTTTCGAGAATAATCATCAATAAAAGTAACAAAATATGATACACCACCTAGTGTCTTAGCATTCATAGTGCAAATATCAGTGTGAACTAAATCTAGAACATGTGATCTCCTATGAGGTCCAGAACTATGAAATGATACTCTAGCATGCTTTCCCACAAATTAGAAGAGGAATTATCAGCTACATTCACCTCTTCTTTGTACAATTTACTTGCAACTGGTAGAGAGTAGTGAGACTATTGTCTTCTCTAACAACAATAAGAGCCCCTTTGGTAATCTTGCATTTTCCACTACCAAAGGAAGTGCAATACCCCTCTTGATCCAATGCCTTCACTGAAATAAGATTGAACTGCATATCTGGCACATGCCTAACATTCTTCAACTACAACTTGCATTCCATGTTATTTTCAAGCCACATATTACCATACCTATGATATCACACACTTCTTTATCTCCCAATTTGATCTTGCCAAAATTTTCAGCAGTATAGGAAGTGAAAAACGTTTCGGAGTGACATGACATGAGGCACCAGAATCCATAAACCAAGCGAAATCATCACAGACAAGATTCACATAATTTTCATCATATGTGATAAGAACATCTTCATAAACAATAGCAGTAGTTTCTTTATCACTATCTTTACCTTTGTCTTCATTTTTTCCCTTGATTGTTCTCTTTTCAAGAACCTACAATACCTCTTGATATGCCCCGACTTTCCACAATGGTGACAAATGAACTCCTTTCTTGACTTGTACTTTCCTCTTGACTTGCTTCGACTCTCTGACTTGTCAGAATTGTGAGGTTTTCTACTTTGACTTCTCCCCCGTGACTCTAAAACAAGTGCTTCTGATTGGGAGGAAGCATTAGTCAAACCTCGCTCTTTTCTTCTGGCTTCTTCATTCAACATGCTCTCTTTAACCATTGCTAATGTCAACTTTTCTTTTGGAGTTGAGTTAGTCAGTGTCACAATAAGAACTTTCCAACCATCAGGCAAAAAGCTCAACAACAACAAGGCTTGCAACTCATCATTCAAAGTGATTTCATTATTTGTCAATTGCTTCACCGTCTCCTGAAAAATGCTCAAGTACTCTGGCATTGATTTACCTTCAATATACTTCATATTGACAAGCTTCCTAATCAAGAATGCTTTGTTTTGCACATTCTTCCTCTCATGTAACTCTTTCAATTTCTTCCACATCTTTTCGGCATTCATTTTGGTGTCAACATGTGGATACACGCTAAGATCAAGCCATTGCCTAATCAAAACAACTGCTTTCCAATTCAACTTCTTCCATTCAGTATCAGATTTAGTACCTTTGGATTTATCCCCCTCCATAGGATCATACAAGTCTTTGCTATACAACATATCTTCCATGAGGGTCTTTCAAATCGAGTAATTTTGGAAATTCAATTTGACCATATTTGGCCCATGAGTATTTTCCTCCATTTAAACAGTACAGAGATAAACAACCGAAGCTCTGATACTGGGAAAAACTCAACAAAGGTTCAAATAAGAACCTGTCTAACAGCGGAAGTACCAAAAATAATTTTTCCATAACCTGTGCGATTAAATAGGCAATACCAAAGATACTCCAAGCAACAAATATAATGGCAAAAATTAAATAATCAAACACCATAATTTTAACGTTGAAAAATCCACAAAAGAGGGACAAAAAATCCACGGGACCTAGTCAAGTAAAATCTTCCACTATCAAAATAATGGGTACACAATCAGCCTTTCTAGTGACACTAGGGCATCTCAACAATCAACAAAATACATCATCAAAACTGATAGAATCAACATAAACCCTCCACAAAGTGTGTATCTCAAATCAGACAAAAAAAAAGACAATACAACTAGCAAATTATATCTTAATGTTTATCTCTACACCAGGAAACATACTAAAATTTCATGAGAAATTGAGCGAATTTACTAGTTTAATCGGATCAAGATGGCATGCCCTTTTTCCCCAATTTCCTTTTTCTCTCCTTTGAAGCTTTCTGCGTGTTTCGTTTGTTTTCTTTCAAAATTGAAAGAAGCCTCCTCTCATGACTTTTTGTCATTTTTTTTTCTTTATTTTTATTTTTATTTTGTTTTAAAGATTGTGTGGGTCTTTATTTGAGGTTGGAGACCTATCAATACTATCAATCCTATTTATATTCGATATAATTATTTGTGATCATGTTGTTTAAGAATAAATTTTGCCATACTACTATTATGTGATCATGTTGTGTAAGATGAAAAAGTTAACACCAACATAATTTTTTTTATTAACATCAACATAAATTAACATAGCTGAAATAAAGATACTTAGATAAATGAATACCATATTTGAATAGATAGCATAAAAAAAAAAAAAAAAAAAAAAATAGTCGATGCGAACTTTTGTTAAAACTAAAATCCCAATTTTTTTCACAGTACAATATTTTTTTTTTTTAACTTGATTTGACATGGTCACTTTTTCAAATATTCTTTCAGAATTCCTTGAAACAATCAAATTTGATGTGTAATGTGTATATGTAATGCGTTACTTTTCATAACAACCTTAGTCAAATGTTGTACTAATATATACGTTGTTTTGCTTTTAGGTTCAACTCTGTTGACCCTTATGCTTTGAGTCTTCATTTTTTATTCTCATTTTTGATAGATGCTTCTTCTGATGTTACTTGTGCTAATCTTTTCAAGAGACTAAGATTAGGTTAATTTGCTCATGTTTATCATATGGGCAATTTCATAATATATAGAATCACCATATCCATATGTAACTAGTAGATATTGGATTTATACCTTTTTTTTTCATGGAATTATCTATTGGCTACAATGCAACTTGTTTAGAGCTTAGCCAATATAGCATTTTTGATTCAGAATAGAGCCAAAATACAAAAATTGAAGAGGCATCTAATATGCAAATAGCCTGATTTAAATATATAAGCACGTTTTTTAATTCAATTTTAGATCCAATTTTTATTTTTATTTATTTTATAAAAACATGGTTAATAAGAAATAAAGAATAGGGATGATGGTGATTGAACTAGTTATACAAAAAACTATTCCAATCCATTACTCATCTAATGGTAGCTACCTAATAATTGTAATTCTCTACAAAGACTTTAATTTTGATATAAAAATATTAGATAAATATATCTATTTTCAACCAATCTACAATTAAGTTTTTTTTTTCTTCCTAATATTTTTCATTTTTTCACCATGTTCTATAATTTTTTTTCCGATTTTTTCTTTCTCTTCTTTTACATTTTTTTACTCTTTCTTTTTGCTTCTATCTTCTTCTTTCTCTCTTTCTTTTTCTTTTTCTCTTTTTCTTCTCTTCTTCATATGTTATATTATTTAGGGATAACTACCATTTTGATATTCGAAAGATTCAGTCGCTAACAAAAAAGAATTCCTAAAAGATGTTATCGACAAAACTGCCTTTGAATGATTTGAAAATGTAACAAAAATATATTATATTTTTCGTAAGTGACAAAAATTTCCGTATTTAGCAAATGATTTATCTATTTGATCTGAATTTTTGCAGCAACATTTGAATAAATCTTTAGAAGGTGCACAAAAAGATTCGGGATAAAATTTGATCTCTAGATTTGTCTTCTTATTTTTTTAAACAAATTCACTTAACAAGATCTTATTTTTCTAATGATGATTGCAAAAATTTGCATGAAAATCTCTCCTCTAAAATATTTTTTTAGAATATATTTAATATCTAATTTTTTGTCGCATTTTTAAATTTTTTAATGGTTAATTTGTCGTTAGCATAATTTGAAATTTTTTTTATCAGCGATATGAACTTTCGAGTACTCTATTATTTATATAGAACTTTTGTATTTTTATTAAAATATTTATGTGTTTTTGTTTCAAAATTTTCTATGTTGGTTCCATAATTTTTTTGTATTGACTTTAAACTTTTTTGCATTATTTAAAGAAAGTCAATAATGTTTTCATAAGCATCTATACCATAAAATCAATTTTCACCAAAATGAAAAAGACATATATGGTAGAATCATAATCATAGAATATAACTCTAATTGAAATGCATAGATCTATTTCATATATTATGAGTACATTTTGAAAACACTTCTAATAGAGGGACAAATAATTAATTTTAAAAGAATTTATCGTAAACCTCTTTTAAATATGAATCTATTGAAAAATTTACATCAATATCTCAATATTCTACATTTTTATACTCTAATATATATCTAATAGATAAAATATATCTAATTAATTAGAATATAGAACTTTATAGAATATGGATATAATAAAAAAAATAAAATATATTATATTTATACAATAAATTAAGTATTTTTGTCCTTAATATAAATAAAGTTAATACAACAGTAGTATTTATATTATTTATAGGTGCAACTAACTCTCCAGGAAGTAACTATATTATTTTTCAAGGCAAAAACACCCTACCAATTTGAAACAAAAATAAATAAAAACATAGTTCATTTCAAAAGCATCTGTTTACCTAATATACTATCGTTTTCGGCCTGAATACCTCTTTTAATATTTGTTAGGTCTGAATTTCTGAATTGGGCTTCTTTGTAAACCCAACTTTGGGAGCCACCTTCAAAGCTTTTTTTTTTTTGGTCAAGCTTCAAATGTTATGTGGTAGCTGTTGGAATTTTGGAGTTCAATGAAATGGGCTTCATTAATTAGAGGGCCTAATCTTCTAGTGTGGAAGAGACGAACTAATTATGAAGGGCCGAGTTCCTAGTTATCTGGGGTTCAAAAAAGCCATTTTGAATATAAAACATGCCTGTAGAGAAGTTAATAGAAGTGCAGATTGACTTATAAATAGGGCTGGAAGTGAGTTAAGCTAACTTATGAGCTAATTCGAGTTCGACTCGTTAATGACTCAATAAGTTAAACTTGTAAGCTACTGAGCCGAGCTTGAGCTTGGAATTGAGCTCATAAATTAAATGAGTCGAGCTCAAACTCAGCTCATTAGCTTGTGAGCTGTCTCAATTATATATATATAATCTTAATTATTTAAAATTTTATATTTATTTTTTATATATAATTCTAATGTAGGACATAAATAAAAAATTTATAATTTATTGATAGATAGAGAATATATAAAATTGATCTTTTTAAATTTTTTTAAAAATATATAAGTTATAATTTATTGATATAAAATTATAGATTATATTCCTATTATTTGAGCTAGTTCGTGAGTTCAAACCAGCTCGTGAACTTTCGGTGAGCCGATGTTGAACTTAAGAAATAGACTCGATTGTTAATTAGTCGAGCCGTGAGCCAAGCTCAATTTTTATTACCTGAGCTTGAATTTGGTCTAGTTAAACTCAACTCGACTTACTTCTAGTCCTACTTGCAAAGAATAGTTTAAAAGCGGAATTCATGACAAAAAAAAAAAAAAACGGAATTCCATTTCATTGACCTCCCACACCTGAGTTAAAGCACATTATTACTGATGATGATAGCAAAAAAGTTTTGTTACCCCATATTATTCCTGAGTTGAAGTTTTAGTTTTTTCTTTTTTGTTTGTTGGGGTTCTAAGCCCCCTTTGTGAACCAAAAAAAGAAAAAAGAACTTGAGTAACATTATAACTTTAGGCTTGTCTTAATGGGAAATATATTTGCCTCCTAAAAATGTTACATGCATTCGAGTCTCTCTTGATGAAAAAGAGAGCATCTAATTTGTGTACGAGGACTGAGGAGATGGGTGTCTGTTGTATTGAAAAAAAGAAAACTTTAATTCAACGTTCACTATTTCATCCAAAAATAAAGCATTCACTAATAAAAATTATTCTACACCTGTCACCTTGTAATTTTTTATTAAAAAATATTACTTATACATTAAAATCAATTATTATATATTTATATAAATATATACGTTATATAATTTATTTTTAATATATATTTTAGACTTCAACATATATTTTGAGAGTTTGTAATTGTTAGAAGGGTCGCACTACTATAAAAATATAAATATGTAAAGATTTACAGAGATTTTATCTTATGATGACACGTGCTATGGTTAAGGGAGTATAGTGTTAGATTTGTACTAGCTGTGGCTGACTTTGGGAGCCTGAGCTGAGAGCCTGAGAAGTTGTTGTGGCATAACAGAATTTTGTGAAATTGGATTCCGTTGGGTGCTCTAGCTTTCGGGCCTCAGTTTATCCCTCAAATGTTGTATATATATGACAATGAATGTTGGGTCTTTAAATGATAATATAAAGATGATTATTCAAGCAATGTAAGTTTTTTCATTTAAAAATATTTTTGAGAAAAAAATGTATTATTTATAAATCTCGTTGATGAACATTAAATAATAGTAATAAAAAAAAACTCAACTATAACTAAGTAGTTTTTCACCTCCACGATGAAAAGAAATTGACAACTTGGAGTGGAGGGTGGAGGGGGAGGGAGAGAACAATACAATTAAGTATGTAAATAGTGACGGATCTAAAAAATTTTGGTAGTGGGGCAAAATTTATATAACATAATAATAATTTTTATAATAAAATTAATATGTGTATATAAAAAATTAAATATTAAATTATTTATTAATCACTATATATTTATGTATAAATACATGTATTGTTTAACTTATTTTTAATGTGTATTTTATATTTAATATATATTTTATACAGATAATTATTTTTTATGTACATATAACATGATTATTGTTATAATTATATTTTGTTATTGTAAAATATGATTAGTCTTCAAAATATCTAATATATAAATTAAAACACTAAAATAGTAATTTAAATAATAATATATAATTTAAAATTTTATTCTTTTAGGTTTTATATTTTTTAAAAATTAAGTAATTTTTCTCTTAACACTACCATCAAAATTTTTCTATTTTCATATATATTACTAAATAATTATTTAAAAATTCACTTCCCAACACAATTAGAAGTCGACTCTTATTGATATTCATAGTTACAAAAGTTCTTTCAATTAATATAGGTGCTACGCAAAAATTAAAGCTAATTTGAAAAGAAGATAAATAATATTCTTTTGAGTTGATTTTTAAAAAAGAACACTAATTACGTTTAAATATGAAAATTGATCATTCTAACGAATATCTAATATAAAATTTTTAAATTGATGATTAAATACCAAAACTTGAGTAAAAAATTATTGTGGGGTCAAATTTAATAATCTAATGGAAGCAAATAAATATTTTTATCATATACTACTAAAAAAAATTTCAAATTGTAGTGGGGGCACTTGCCCCCACAACACTACACTTGGATCCGTCCCTGTGTAAATGAAGTAAAAGCATTTTGAATGAAACGACAAACTAACCATAAACGGGACGGGTCGGTCTGTCCCGTCAACTAAAGTGATTCAAAATGTTAGTCCGTCTTGTTTTATGGCGCATTGGCGGGTCAGCGGGTTAATAATTATTAACAAATTAAATACAAATAAAAAAAGTTAAATTAAAATATAATTTTTTATTATCTTTTTTTTTTTTAATTTTTAACTTCAATAAAATTGTTTAAAATAATATTTGTCAATAGAACTATTTTTATTTTAAAAAATAAATCACATAATTTGAGCATATATACGAAATTATAAAATAAAATAAATAAAATTAATAACTAAAAAAAGAATAAAAATAAAAAATAAAAAAGTGTGTGAAAATTATATAATTTTGTAGTAGTAATCACTCTTTTATTTAATAAAAAAAAGAAAAATAAAAATCTTTGGCCTGGCGGGCCGGCCTGCCCCACCCCGTCAAAACCAGCAAATTTGGCGGTGCGGGTTTGGCGAATTTTTTTAATTTGGCGAGTTTTAAATCCTAGCCCAACCCACCCTTTTTAGCAGGTTCGGCGGATTGGCCCAACGGATTCGACCTGTTTTGCCACTCCTAATGTTCATACCAAATATATCAACTCTTTCATTTTTTTAATCATCATAAATTCATACTTATAGAATCATAATATATTTAAAAAGTTAAAAAATAATAATTAACATAAAAGGCATCTATAATCATAATAGCTAGAACTTTTTTTAGAATAATGTCATACTACTTATTTTATTTACAATATAATTAGTAGAGTGTATTATTAAAAAATTAAAAGATTAGACTTATTTTAATAAAAAATTATATGTCTATAGACATATAAATATAATCGCTTCTTATTCGTCCTACCTCGACTCGCAACTAAAATTGTCCAATGTAAAAATGACAACATAACTTAAATTTTTTTTGTGCCAGTTTTTTCTTAATCAGAATAATTTTTATAGATATTTAAAAATATTAAAGAAACTTCGTCTATGTTACACATGCAGCACATAGCCGATCCCAAGCTCGAATAAAGGAGGAGGATTGTGTTAGGTTTTCGACAGTCAACATAAAAACTTAGTTGAATCTTCATGACATGGATCAAATACGTTATTGCGCTAAAGTTAGGTCATTGCCCGGAAGCAACGCGCTATATAGCTCGCATACAGTGTCAAATGAGCAAGAGCTGCTGCATCGGTGTCTGAGTGTAGTGTTAAATGAGCAAGGTTTTTCACATTTTCGTGAATGGACGAGAGTAAATAAGCTAGTTCACAAGAAAAAGGTAAAGGTCAAAGCGACCGAAGGTTGAGATTTGGCACACGGAACATAGGCACTCTAACAGGAAAATTCATGAAGGTGGTGGATACCATGACAAGGAGAAAGATTAACATTATTTGCCTACAAGAAACAAAATGGGTCAGTACAAAGACTAGGGAGTTGGATACTTTAGGGGTTCAAACTTTGGTATACTAGAAAGGTGGAGAATAGGAATAAGGTAGGTATTATTGTGGATAAGCAGTGGAAGAAGGACGTAATGGATGTCAAGAGGGTGGGAGATCGGATCATCTCTATCAAACTTGTGGTAGAAGGAGATACTTGTCATGTGATTAGCGCATATGCACTGCAAGTGGGTTCGGACAAGCAACACAAGACAAGGTTTTGGGAGGATCTAGGGAGTTTGGTCCAAGATATACCTTCGAGAGATAAGATTTTCTTAGGAGTGATTTAAATGGCCATGTTGAAAGAGAAGTGACTGTGTATGGAAGTATTCACGGAGGCCATGGATGAGTGGTCATACACGATTGAATAGAATAAGGAACGATGATATAAGAGAGAGAGTTGGAGTAGCACCTAATGTGAAAAATATGGTAGAATCGTATCTCAGGTGGTTTGGACATGTGAGAAGAAAACCGACAGAGCACCCAGTCAGGAGGATGGATGAGATGAAAGATGATGAATAAGGAGTGAAAGACAGAGAAAGACCTAGGAAAATCATCCATGAGGTGGTTAAACGAGATCTACATGTAAATGGTCTCTCTGTAAATATAATATATAATAGAGCTCAATGTCGTCGTTTAATTTATGTAGTCAACCCCACCAAATGAGATAAATACTTTGTTGTTGTTATATTATTTAAAAATGTTAAAGAAACAATATTATTGTTTATTTTCTGTTTCTATTATTTTGTTAAAAATATAAATAAAACAACCAAAATATTAAATATTAATAAATTATTATTTTCTTACAAAAAATTAATAATATATATATGTAATCTTTTGAATAGTATGTATTTTAATAATATTTATATAATTTTATATTACGTAGTAATATTTTAAAAAATAATATTTAAGATATTTTTTATCTTAAACTAAAATAATTTATCATATGTCAAGTAATATAGATAAAATTTAATTATTTTATATTTTATATATTGAAATAAAAAAAATTTTAATATGAATTTATTTTTAACATAAAAAATGTTACTCTATCTTTATTGAATTTAATAATAAAAAAGATTCATACTTTTTTATACGTTGATATGTTCTGTATTGTTTATTTAAATTTATTCTAAAAATATAAATGTTATTATTTGTGTAGTAATATGTTCTATATTAATTAAAGTCTTTTAATATTTTTATAACATTATTTAATTTTTATTTTATAAAATCTAATAATATATAAAAATGATATATTTAATGTGCACAAAATTATTCATCTCATACTCTCATTTTAGGCACCCCATTTAAAAAAGACTCCATAAATATATAATGAAAGAAAATTAGATACCCTATTCTTTTTGTATTCAAAGGGGACTGAAAATCCAAAATCTCCTCATTCTCTTCAAAATATTAACACTCCTAATATTTCACACTCATACAAATACACTTCTATGTAGTCAACGAACTCCAAAACTCAACAAGAGGCCACTCATTAGCCATAACATGAGGAGCCTACTTATCAGCTCGTTTGTTGGCCTATTAAGGCAATTCCGTTATCTTTTACCATCACGTTACGGAGAGAACTCTTAACCCAGCAAACAAAGCCGCTACTCCAACGCACAAGCCGTCTATGAATATCCAGCATCTGACAAAGGCGCCATCAATTTTTCACATGCGTGTCTCAATCCCAACGGCTAAAACAGAATATCTTTATCTCTGTACATTATGAGATCTGTATGCTATAATTCTCCTTGTTAGAAATATATTTTAGACTTCAACATATATTTTGAGAGTTTGTAATTGTTAGAAATAAGAGAGTAATCTGAAATAATGTATTATTCAGCTTGAGAAAAAGTATAATATACAAGGGATATATATATAGCTACTAGTAGAATCAAAGTAATAAAAGCATGTAATCCTACAATTAATATACAAATACGCTATATAAATACAAATGATACTAATTGATCTAATTCGATTTTAATGATTCTTTTAACATCCCCTCTTAAACTCAAGTGGGAGTTAAGGATACCATTTTGAGTTTGGATAACAGAGTCCGGAAATGAGTCGGATGATGAGCCTTCGTGAAGATATCAGCAGTCTGATCCAGTGTTCCAACAGCAATGAGACGAATAGCACCAATAAGGATACGTTGCTGAACAAAGTGACAATCATTCTCAATGTGTTTGGTGCGTTCATGAAACACATCATTATGGACAATCTGAATAGCACTGCGGTAGTCACAAAAAAATCAGTTGGGGATAACTGAGGAGCACCAAAGTCTTTGAGAAGCCAACGAATTGAGATAACTTCAGCAGTGGTGTCAGCAAGAGCACGGTATTCAGTTTCTATACTTGATCGAGCAGTGAATATTTGCTTCTTAGCTCGCCAGGAAATGAGAGAGTCGCCAAGGAACAAACAATAACCAGTAGTAGAACGACGATCAGTAGGATCACCAACCCAATCAGCATTTGAGTACGCCTGAAGGGATAAAGATGAATGGGCAGAAAAATAAAGACTATGGAATAGGGTGCCTTTGATGTAGCAAAGAATGCGAAGAACTGCCACATAGTGAGTTGTATGAGGAGTTGACAAGAACTGGCTAAGAACATGAACCGGATAGGCGATGTCTGGTCTGGTGACAGTTAAGTAGACGAGTCCTCCAACTAGCTGGCAATAAAGAGTAGGATTATCCAAAACAGTGTCATCCATAGGAGTAAATCGAACATTAGGCTCAAGAGGAGTAGACTTAGTGCAACTATTTGTAATTTCAGCTCGAGCAAGGAGATCTGAAGCATATTTAGCTTGAGAGAGATAGATGCCGTCATCGGTGGATATGACTTCCAGACCAAGAAAATAGCTGAGAGAACCAAAATCTTTCATCTCAAATGTATGCTGAAGGGATGTCTTGAGAGCAGAGATACCATCAACATCATCTCCAGTAATGATCATGTCATCAACATACAGAAGTAGAAGAATAACTCCACGTTCACTTTTACGAATGAAGAGAGCATTCTCATCAGGGCTGCAAGTGAAACCAAGACTGCATATGGTAGTACTGAACTTGTCAAACCATTCACGAGGAGCTTGCTTAAGTCCATAGAGTGCCTTGCGAAGGAGACAAACTTTGCTAGAAGGACAAGGATAACCCGGAGGGGGTTTCATATAGACCGTCTTTTTCAAATCTCCATTAAGAAATGCATTCTTCACATCCATCTGACTGAGAGACCATTTTTTTACTACAGCAATGGCAAGAAGAGATCGAACAGATGTGAGACGAGCAACATGAGCAAAAGTCTCTTCATAGTCAATACCATACTCTTGCGTACAAGCCTGAGCAACCAATCAGGCCTTATAACGATCAATAGAACCATCAGAGTGAGTCTTTGATCTTGTATACGCATCTGCTCCCTACAACTTCCTGATTAGAAGGAGGATCAACCAAATCCCAAGTGTGTACTTTTTCAAGTGCCTATATTTCTTCCTGCATTGCTTGTTGCCAATTTGGATTTGTGGAGGCTTCTTTGAATGACTTAGGTTCATGTTGATGAAGAATAGTAGAAAAAACAATGATAATCAAGAAGATGAGATGTATTTCTTACCCTGAAAGAACGAGTGGAAGGAGGAGGCATGACGATAGGAGCAGGAACATCGTCTGGTCTGGAATCATCGGGAGATGGAGAGGGAGGAAGAACAGGAGGCTGTGGAGGGTGATGAGCGGATAATTTATACGCTTTTTGACATTGTTTTTAGTATGTTTTTAGTAGGATCTAGTTACTTTTAGGGATGTTTTCATTAGTTTTTATGTTAAATTCACATTTCTGGAATTTACTATGAGTTTGTGTGTTTTTCTGTGATTTCAGGTATTTTCTGGCTGAAATTGAGGGACTTGAGCAAAAATCAGATTCAGAGGTTGAAGAAGGGCGCGCTTCCAATTGCGTTGGAAAGTAGACATCCAGGGCTTTCCAGCAATATATAATAGTCCATACTTTGGCCAAGAATAGACGACGTAAACTGGCGTTCAACGCCAGCTTTCTACCCAAATCTGGCGTCCAGCGCCAGAAAAGGAGCCAAAACCAGAGTTGAACGCCCAAACTGGCACAAATACTGGCGTTCAACTCCAAGAAGGACCTCTACACGTGCAACACTCAAGCTCAGCCCAAACACACACCAAGTGGGCCCCGGAAGTGGATTTATGCATCAATTACTTACTCATGTAAACCCTAGTAGCTAGTTTATTATAAATAGGACCTTTTACTAGTCTTTTTGACATCCTGGATTGTATTCTGATCCTGTGATCACGTTTTGGGGGCTGGCCATCTCGGCCATGCCTGGACCTTTCACTTATGTATTTTCAACGGTAGAGTTTCTACACTCCATAGATTAAGGTGTGGAGCTCTGCTGTTTCTCAAAGATTAATGCAAAGTACTACTGTTTTCTATTCAATTCATCTTATTTCGCTTCTAAGATATCCATTCGTACCCAAGAACGTGATGAAGGTGATGATTATGTGTGACGCTCATCACCATTCTCCCCTATGAACACGTGCCTGACAAACACTTCCGTTCTACATGAAATAAGCTAGAATGAATATCTCTTAGATCTCTTAATCAGAATCTTCGTCGCGTAAGCTAGAATGATGGCGGCATTCAAGAGAATCCGGAAAGTCTAAACCTTGTCTGTGGTATTCCGAGTAGGATTCAATGAATGAATGACTGTGACGAGCTTCAAACTCGCGAGTGCTGGGCGTTAGTGACAGACGCAAAAGGAGGGTGAATCCTATTCCAGCATGATCGAGAACCGACAGATGATTAGCCGTGCTGTGACAGAGCATGTGAGCATATTTTTCACTGAGAGGAGGGGATGTAGCCACTGACAACGGTGATGCCCTTGCATAAAGCCAGCCATGGAAAGGAGTAAGACTGATTGGATGAAGATAGCAGGAAAGCAGAGATTCAGAGGAACAAACGCATCTCTATACGCTTATATGAAATTCTGACCAATGAATTACATAAGTATCTCTATCCCTATTCTATTATTTATTTTCGAAAACCCATTACTGTTTGATATCCGCCTGACTGAGATTTGCAAGGTGACCATAGCTTGCTTCATACCAACAATCTCCGCGGGATTCGACCCTTACTCACGTAAGGTATTACTTGGACGACCCAGTGCACTTGCTGGTTAGTTGTATCGAAGTTGTGAACCATGGTATTGGCACCATGTTCTTGGCGCCATTGCCAGGGAAAGAAAGAGCCATGAATTTTACATAATCAAAGTGTAATTACGATTGCGCGTACCAAGTTGCTCACGTTGCCAGGGATTGTTTGAGCCTGGACATCACAATTTCGTGCACCAAGTTTTTGGCGCCGTTGCCGGGGATTGTTCGAGTTTGGACAACTAACGGTTCATCTTGTTGCTCAGATTAGGTAATTTTCTTTTTGTTTTCTTTTCAAAAATTTTTCAAAAATATTTCAAAATTTTCTCACCTGTTTTCGAAAAAAATTTTAGATTCAAAATTTTTAAGAATGAATTCTAGTGTTTCATGAAGCATGTGAAGCCTGGCTGGCTGTAAAGCCATGTCTATATTTATTTGGACTGAGGCAGCAATTTGTTATCAAGAGCAAGCTGGTTGTTGTTAATCCACCTGCTACTGTTCCTGATTTACATGCTAAAGCTTGGCTGGCCATTGGCCATGTCTAGTGTTTTGGACCGGAGCTTTCATTGAAAGCTTGGCTGGCTAGTGAGCCATGTCTAATTCCTGAACTGAAGCTTTAGAATAAGAATGCAAGATTCCTGGAATTCATATTAAAAATTTTAGAATCCTTATTTTTTCTTTTTCATATAATTTTTGAAAAAATCCAAAAAAAAAAATTAGAAAATCATAAAAATCAAAAATATTTTTCTGTTTCTTGTTTGAGTCTTGTGTCATGTTATAAGTTTGGTGTCAATTGCATGTGCATCTTGCATTTTTCAAAAATTTTCATGCATTCATAGTGTTCTTCATGATCTTCAAGTTGTTCTTGGTAAGTCTTCTTGTTTGATCTTTGCATTTGCATGCTTTGTGTCTTTTCTTGTTTTTCATATGCATTCTTGAATTCTTAGTGCGTAAGCATTAAAGAATTCTAAGTTTGATGTCTTGCATGTTTTCCTTGCATTAAAAATTTTTCAAAAATATGTTCTTGATGTTCATCTTGACATTCAAAGTGTTCTTGGTGTTCATCTTGACATTCATATCATTCATGCATGCATTCATTGTTTTGATTCAAAATTTTCATGCATTGAGTCTTTTTGTTGTTTTTTTTCTCTCTCATCATAAAAATTCAAAAATAAAAAAAATATCTTTCCCATTTTCTCTCATCAAATTCGAAAATTTGAGTTGACTTTTTCAAATTTTTTTAAAATCAAGTTGTTTCTTATGAGTCAAATCAAATTTCCAATTTGAAAATCTTATCTTTTTCAAAATCTTTTTCAAAAATCAAATCTTTTTCAAAATTCATAGTTATTTTCGAAAATTCAAAAAATGTTTTTCAAAAATGTTTTTCTTATTTTTATACCAAATTTTCGAAAATAACATAATCAATTAATGTTTTGATTAAAAAATTTGAAGTTTGTTACTTGCTTGTTAAGAAAGATTCAAACTTTAAGTTCTAGAATCATATCTTGTGATTTCTTATGAATCAAGTCATTAATTGAGATTTTAAAAATCAAATCTTTTTCAAAACTAATTTCTAAAATATCTTCTTATCTTACCTTTTTCAAAAAAAAAGTTGGTTTCAAAATATCTTTTCTAACCTCCTAACTTCTTATCTTTTCAAAATTTGTTTCAACTAACTGACTAACTTTTTGTTTGTTTCTTAACTTTTTCAAAACTACCTAACTAACTCTCTCTCTCTCTAATTTTCGAAAATATCTTCCCTCTTTTTCAAAAATTTCTTTTTTATTAACTAATTATTTTTTATTTTTGATTTTAAAATTTTTTCGAAAAAAATACTAACCTTTTTCAAAAACTATTTTCGAAAATCACTAACTCTTTTTCAAAAATTATTTTCGAAAATTCTCTCTCTCTCATCTCCTTCTATTTATTTATTCATTCACTAAAATCTCATCTCACATCTCTGCCATCCTCATAGTTGTGTTTCTTTCTTTACATCATACTCTTTGTCTCCCTCTTTTCTTCCACTCACAAAGGGATCCCTATACTGTGGTATAAAGGATCCATATTATTATTATTATTTTTTTTTCTGTGCCCTCTTCTTTGTCATATGAGCAGGAGCAAGGACAAGAATATTCTTGTTGAAGCAGATCCAGAAACTGAAAGGACTCTGAAGAGAAAATTAAGAGAAGTTAAATTACAACAATCCAGAAATAACCTTTCAGAAAATTTTCGAACAGGAAGAGGAGATGGCAGCCGAAAATAATAATAATGCAAGGAGGATGCTTGGTGACTTTACTGCACCTAATTCCAATTTACATGGAAGAAGCATCTCCATTCCTGCCATTGGAGCAAACAACTTTGAGCTGAAACCTCAATTAGTTTCTCTGATGCAGCAGAACTGCAAGTTTCATGGACTTCCATCTGAAGATCCTTTTCAGTTCTTAACTGAATTCTTGCAGATATGTGATACTGTTAAGACTAATGGAGTAGATCCTGAAGTCTACAGGCTCATGCTTTTCCCTTTTGCTGTAAGAGACAGAGCTAGATTATGGTTGGATTCTCAACCCAAAGACAGCTTGAACTCTTGGGATAAGCTGGTCACGACTTTCTTAGCCAAGTACTTTCCTCCTCAAAAGCTGAGCAAGCTTAGAGCTGATGTTCAAACCTTCAGACAGAAAGATGGTGAATCCCTCTATGAAGCTTGGGAAAGATACAAACAGCTGACCAAAAAGTGTCATTCTGACATGCTTTCAGAATGGACCATCCTGGATATATTCTATGATGGTTTATCTGAGCTATCAAAGATGTCACTGGACACTTCTGCAGGTGGATCCATTCACCTAAAGAAAACGTCTGCAGAAGCTCAAGAACTCATTGACATGGTTGCTAATAACCAGTTCATGTACACTTCTGAAGGGAATCCTGTGAGCAATGGGACGCCTATGAAGAAGGGAGTTCTTGAAGTTGATACTCTGAATGCCATATTGGCTCAGAATAAAATATTGACTCAGCAAGTCAATATGATCTCTCAGAGTCTTAATGGAATGCAAGCTGCATCCAACAGTACTCAAGAGGCTTCTTATGAAGAAGAAGCTTATGATCCTGAGAACCCTGCAATAGCAGAGGTGAATTAATTAGGTGAACCTTATGGAAACACCTATAACTCATCATGGAGAAATCATCCAAATTTCTCATGGAAGGATCAAAAGCCTCAACAAGGCTTTAATAATGGTGGAAGAAACAGGTTTAACAATAATAAACCTTTTCCATCATCCACTCAGCAACAGACAGAGAACTCTGAACAAAATACTTCTAATTTAGCAAACTTAGTCTCTGATTTATCTAAGGCCACTGTAAGTTTCATGAATGAAACAAGGTCTTCCATTAGAAATCTGGAAGCACGAGGGGGCCAGCTGAGTAAAAGGATCACTGAAATCCCTCTTAGTACTCTCCCAAGCAATACAGAAGAGAATCCAAAAGGAGAGTGCAAGGCCATTGACATAAGCAAAATGGCTGAACCCAATGAGGGAGTGGAGAACGCAAATCCCAAGGAGGAAGACCTCCTGGGACGTCCAGTGATCAATAAGGAGCTTCCCTCTGAGAAACAAAAGGACTCTGAGGCTCATCTAGAGACCATAGAGATTCCATTGAACCTCCTTATGCCCTTCATGAGCTCTGATGAGTATTCCTCTTCTGAAGAGAATGAGGATGTTACTGAAGAGCAAACTGCCAAGTTTCTTGGTGCAATCATGAAGCTGAATGCCAAATTATTTGGCATTGATACTTGGGAAGTTGAACCTCCCTTGTTCATCAATGAACTAAGTGATCTGGATCAACTGACATTGCCTCAGAAGAGACAGGATCCTGGAAAGTTCATAATACCCTGTACCATAGGCACCATGATCTTTAAGGCTCTGTGTGACCTTGGTTCAGGAATAAACCTCATGCCCCTCTCTGTAATAGAGAAACTGAGAATCTATGGGGTGCAAGCTGCTAGAATCTCATTAGAGATGGCAGATAATTCAAGAAAACAGGCATATGGACAAGTAGAGGACGTATTAGTAAAGGTTGAAGGCCTTTACATCCCTGCTGATTTCATAGTCCTAGATACTGGAAAGGAAGAGGATGAATCCATCATCCTAGGAAGACCTTTCCTGGCCACAGCAAGAGCTGTGATTGATGTTGACAGAGGTGAAATAGTCCTTCAATGGAATGAGGACTCCCTTGTGTTTAAAACTCAAGGATCTCCCTCTGCAACCATGGAGAGGAAGCATGAAAAGCTTCTCTCAAAGCAGAGTCAACCCAAGCCCCCACAGTCAAACTCTAAGTCTGGTGTTGGGAGGCCACAACCAAACTCTAAGTTTGGTGTTGAACTCCCATATCCAAACTCTAAGTTTGGTGTTGGAGAGTCTCAACAAAGCTCTGCACATCTGTGAGGCTCCATGAGAGCCCACTGTCAAGCTATTGACATTAAATAAGCGCTTATTGGGAGGCAACCCAATTTTAATTTATCTAACTATATTTTTTAGTTATATGTCTTTGTAGGTTCATGATCATGTGGAGTCACAAAATAAATATAAAAATTAAAAACGGAATAAAAAAAACAGCAGAAGAAAAATCACACCCTGGAGGAGCATCTGTCTGGCGTTCAGCGCCAGAACAGAGCATGGTTCTGGCGCTGAACGCCCAAAATGGGCAGCTTCTGGGCGCTGAACGCCAGAACAGGCATGGTTCTGGCATTCAACGCCAGAAATGGCACACAAATGGGCGTTGAACGCCCAAAATGGCCACCAACCTGGCGCTAAACGCCCAGAGTTGTGTGCAAAGGCATTTTTACATGCCTAATGGGTGCAGGGATGTAAATCCTTGAACACCTCAGGATCTGTGGACCCCACAGGATCCACTCAGGATCTGTGGACCCCACAGCATCCACTCAGGATCTGTGGACCCCACAGGATCCCCACCTACCTCCACTCACTTCTTCTCACCACTCTCTTTCACACAACCCCATAAACACTCTTCCCCATCACCTCTTCACCACTCACATCCATCCACTCTTCCCCATAAACCTACCTCATAAACGCCACCTACCTTCAAAATTCAAAACCAATCTCCCACCCATATGGCCGAACCTTAATCCCCCCCTCCCTTCCCTATATAAAGCCCTCCATTCTTCATCAAATTCACACAACACACCCCTCTACACCCTTCTTGGCCGAAACACTCCCCACTCTCCCTCTCCTCTATTTCTTCTTCTTCTTCATCTATTCTTTCTTTTATTGCTCGAGGGCGAGCAAAATTCTAAGTTTGGTGTGGTAAAAGCATAAGCTTTTTGTTTTTCCATTACCATTGATGGTACCTAAGACCGGAGAATCCTCTAGAAAGGGGAAAGGGAAGACAAAAGCTTCCACATCCGAGTCATGGGAGATGGAAAGGTTCATCTCCAAAGCCCATCAAGACCACCTCTATGATGTTGTGGCCAAGAAGAAGGTGATCCCCGATGTCCCTTTCAAACTCAAAAGAAATGAGTATCCGGAGATCCGACATGAAATTCAAAGAAGAGGTTGGGAAGTTCTAACAAATCCCATCCAACAAGTCAGCATCCTAATGGTTCAAGAGTTCTATGCTAATGCATGGATCACCAAGAACCATGATCAAAGTAAGAACCCGGATCCAAAGAACTATGTTACAATGGTTCGGAGGAAATACTTAGATTTTAGTCCGGAGAATGTGAGGTTGGCGTTTAACTTGCCCATGATGCAAGGAGATGAACGCCCATACACTAGAAGGGTCAACTTTAATCAAAGGTTGGACCAAGTCCTTATGGACATATGTGTAGAAGGAGCTCAATGGAAGATTGACTCCAAAGGCAAGCCGGTTCAACTAAGAAGATTGGACCTCAAGCCTATAGCTAGAGGATGGTTGGAGCTCATTCAATGCTCAATCATTCCCACTAGCAACCGGTCTGAAGTTACTATAGACCGGGCCATCATGATCCATAGCATCATGATTGGAGAAGAGGTGGAAGTTCATGAGATTATACCTCAAGAACTCTACAAGGTGGCTGACAAGTCCTCCACTATGGCAAAGTTAGCCTTTCCTCACCTCATCTGCCACCTATGCAATTCGGCTGGGATTGACATAGAGGGAGATATCCTCATTAAAGAGGACAAGCCCATCACTAAGAAAAATATGGAGCAAGCAAGAGAGCCCAATCATGGAGCTCAAGAGGCGCAAGAAGCTCATCACCATGAGATCCCGGAGATGCCTCAAATGCACTTTCCTCCACAAAACTATTGGGAGCAAATCAACACCTCCCTAGGAGAATTGAGTTCCAATATGGGACAACTAAGGGTGGAACATCAAGAGCACTCCATCATGCTTCATGAAATAAGAGAAGATCAAAAAGCAATGAGGGAGGAGCAACAAAGACAAGGAAGAGACATAGAAGAGCTCACGGACATCATTGGTTCCTCAAGAAGGAAACGCCACCATCACTAAGGTGGATTCATTCCTTGTTCTTATTCCTTCTGTTTTTCGTTTTCTATGTTATGTGCTTATCTATGTTTGTGTCTTCATTACATGATCATTAGTAGTTAGTAACTTTGTCTTAAAGTTATGAATGTCCTATGAATCCATCACCTCTCTTAAATGAAAAATGTTTTAATTCAAAAGAACAAGAAGTACATGAGTTTTGAATTTATCCTTGAACTTAGTTTAATTATATTGATGTGGTGACAATGCTTCTTGTTTTCTGAATGTATGCTTGAACAGTGCATATGTCTTTTGAAGTTGTTGTTTAAGAATGTTAAATATGTTGGCTCTTGAAAGAATGATGACTAGGAGACATGTTATTTGATAATCTAAAAAATCATAAAAATGATTCTTGAAGCAAGAAAAAGCAGCAAAGAACAAAGCTTGCAGAAAAAAAATATATAATAGGCGAAAAAAATAGAAAGAAAAAAGAAAAAGCAAGCAGAAAAGGCCAAAAGCTCTTAAAACCAAGAGGCAAGAGCAAAAAGCCAATAACCCTTAAAACCAAAAGGCAAGGGCAAATAAAAAGGATCCCAAGGCTTTGAGCATCAGTGGATAGGAGGGCCTAAAGGAATAAAATCCTGGTCTAAGCGGCTAAACCAAGCTGTCCCTAACCATGTGCTTGTGGCGTGTAGGTGTCAAGTGAAAACTTGAGACTGAGCGGTTAAAGTCAAGGTCCAAAGCAAAAAAAGAGTGTGCTTAAGAACCCTGGACACCTCTAATTGGGGACTTTAGCAAAGCTGAGTCACAATCTGAAAAGGTTCACCCAATTATGTGTCTGTGGCACTTATGTATCCGGTGGTAATACTGGAAAACAAAGTGCTTAGGGCCACAGCCAAGACTCATAAAGAAGCTGTGTTCAAGAATCATCATACTGAACTAGGAGAATCAATAACACTATCTGAACTCTGAGTTCCTATAGATGCCAATCATTCTGAACCTCAATGGATAAAGTGAGATGCCAAAACTATTCAAGAGGCAAAAAGCTATAAGTCCCGCTCATTTGATTGAAGCTATGTCTCATTGATAGTTTGAAATTTATAGTATATTCTCTTCTTTTTATCCTATTTGATTTTCATTTGCTTGGGGACAAGCAACAATTTAAGTTTGGTGTTGTGATGAGCGGATAATTTATACGCTTTTTGCCATTGTTTTTAGTATATTTTTAGTAGGATCTAGTTACTTTTAGGGATGTTTTCATTAGTTTTTAAGTTAAATTCACATTTCTGGACTTTACTATGAGTTTGTGTGTTTTTCTGTGATTTCAGGTATTTTCTGGCTGAAATTGAGGGACTTGAGCAAAAATCAGATTCAGAGGTTGAAGAAGGGCTGCTGATGCTGTTGGATTCTGACCTCCCTGCACTCAAAATGGATTTTCTGGAGCTACAAAGCTCGAAATGGCGCGCTTCTAATTGCGTTGGAAAGTAGACATCCAAAGCTTTCCAGCAATATATAATAGTCCATACTTTGGCCAAGAATAGACGATGTAAACTGGCGTTCAACGCCAGCTTTCTACCCAAATCTGGCGTCCAGCGCCAGAAAAGGAGCCAAAACCAGAGTTGAACGCCCAAACTGGCACAAATACTGGCGTTCAACTCCAAGAAGGACCTCTACACGTGCAACACTCAAGCTCAGCCCAAACACACACCAAGTGGGCCCCGGAAGTGGATTTATGCATCAATTACTTACTCATGTAAACCCTAGTAGCTAGTTTATTATAAATAGAACCTTTTACTAGTCTTTTTGACATCCTGGATTGTATTCTGATCCTGTGATCACGTTTTGGGAGCTGGCCATCTCGACCATGCCTGGACCTTTCACTTATGTATTTTCAACGGTAGAGTTTCTACACTCCATAGATTAAGGTGTGGAGCTCTGCTGTTTCTCAAAGATTAATGCAAAGTACTACTGTTTTCTATTCAATTCATCTTATTTCGCTTCTAAGATATCCATTCGCACCCAAGAACGTGATGAACGTGATGATTATGTATGACGCTCATCACCATTCTCCCCTATGAACACGTGTCTGACAAACACTTCCGTTCTACATGAAATAAGCTAGAATGAATATCTCTTAGATCTCTTAATCAGAATCTTCGTGGCGTAAGCTAGAATGATGGCGGCATTCAAGAGAATCCGGAAAGTCTAAACCTTGTGTGTGGTATTCCGAGTAGGATTCAATGAATGAATGACTGTGACGAGCTTCAAACTCGCGAGTGCTGGGCGTTAGTGACAGACGCAAAAGGAGGGTGAATCCTATTCCAGCATGATCGAGAACCGACAGATGATTAGCCGTGCTGTGACAGAGCATGTGAGCATATTTTTCACTGAGAGGAGGGGATGTAGCCACTGACAACGGTGATTCCCTTGCATAAAGCCAGCCATGGAAAGGAGTAAGACTGATTGGATGAAGATAGCAGGAAAGCAGAGATTCAGAGGAACAAACGCATCTCTATACGCTTATCTGAAATTCTCACCAATGAATTACATAAGTATCTCTATCCCTATTCTATTATTTATTTTCGAAAACCAATTACTGTTTGATATCCGCCTGACTGAGATTTGCAAGGTGACCATAGCTTGCTTCATACCAACAATCTCCGTGGGATTCGACCCTTACTCACGTAAGGTATTACTTGGACGACCCAGTGCACTTGCTGGTTAGTTGTATCGAAGTTGTGAACCATGGTATTGGCACCATGTTCTTGGCGCCATTGCCAGGGAAAGAAAGAGCCATGAATTTTACATAATCAAAGTGTAATTACGATTGCGCGTACCAAGTTGCTCACGTTGCCAGGGATTGTTTGAGCCTGGACATCACAATTTTGTGCGCCAGAGGGCGACTCGAGATAGAACCTGTAGAATCATCACTAGAAAAAAGATCAACATTGGGGTTAGTGAAAAAATGTGACTGAGTAGGAGGAATGGACTCAAAGGAGGAGAACCGAGAAAACATGTGATGCTCCCAGAAGACAACATGACGAGATATACAAATACAGTTAAAGAGAGGATCCCAACAATGATAACCCTTGTGTTCAGTGCCATAACCAAGGAAACAACATATACGAGCCCGAGGTTCAAGTTTACTATGTTCATGAGGCTGAAGAAGAACAAAACAGACACAACCGAAAACTCGAAGAGAATTGTAATCTAGGGAGGTATGATAAAGACGCTCAAAGGGAGTAACATTACCAAGAATAGAAGAAGGGAGTCTATTGATAACATGAACAGCAATAAGAACAACTTCACCTTAAGTACGCTCAGGACATGAAGAAGAAAGAAGCATTGCACGAACAGAGTCAAGAATGTGACGGTGTTTGCGTTCAGCACGGCCATTTTGTTGAGATGTACCATGGCAAGAAAACTCAGACAAGGTACCCTGTTCTGCAAGAAAGGTTAAGAGTTTGGAATCACGGTATTCCATAGCATTATCGCGGCGAAAAACCTTAATGTCCTTGGAAAAATGAGTTTTAATCATAGTGGCAAAGTTAATATAAATCTGAGGTAACTCATGGCGATTGGTCATCAAATAAACCCAAGTAAAGCGTGAATAATCATCAATAAAAATGACAAAGTATCGAGCTCCTCCCATAGAAGCGGTGGGAGCGGGACCCCAAACATCAGAGTGGATAAGATCAAAAGGAGAGCAAGCAAGAGAGGAATTATTGTGAAAAGATAAAGCAGGTTGTTTAGCTATTTGACAAGAAATGCAATCAAAAGACTCATGATTAACCTGACCCAAAATACCCTGAGACACAAGAGGACGCATCTTTCCCAAGGAGGTATGGGCAAGACGTTGATGCCATAAGTGGAGAGTAGAAGGAGAAGAAGCAGCATAGAGATTTGGCATAGGAGGGATATGAAGATTCTCGAGTTCAAACAACCTTCCGACCTTATGTCCAGTCCCGATGATCTGTCCCGTCCGACGATCCTATACATGAAAACCAGAAATGGAAAAAGTGACATTAAAACTGAGATCAACAAGTTGACCAACAGAAATAAGATTAAAGTTTAACTTGGGAATATAATAAGTATGAGGAAGATTAAGAGTTGGCTGGGAAATAGAAACATTGTGTGTCGCGTGCAAGAGGAAACCATTAGCGGTATTGATAGAAGGTACATTTGTAGTGTTAGCCAAAGACAAATAAAGATGACGTAAAGGAGACATGTGGTTAAAGCAACCAGAATCAAAATACCATTTAGAATTACTTGGAGGAGTCGAAAAAGCAGCATGAGTATTACCAGCAAGGGAAAGAAGATGCTTAAGAAGAGATGCAATATCGGATAGAGATACAGGAGGCGGATTGAGAGGAGTAGAGGTGGGAGATTCAGTAGCAACAGCAGAAGCAAACCCATTCTTGGGATGAGAAGGATGATGAGCAGGACGTGGTTGGCGAGTAGGACATGTAGTAATCAATGTCCCGAGAGCTTGCAATAATGGCGGAACAACTGTGAACAATGGTAGCTAATGTGACCTTTTTGGTGGCATGTGTGACATTCAACAGAAGGACAGTTGGAGAAGAGGTACCCGAAGCAGTTACAGTTTCAATAGAATTTACTCTTTCTGTCTGTGGCAGCAAAAACATCTAATGTTTCCATAATAGTAAACACATAGATCAAAGAGATTAGAGAAAACTGTAATTTCGGAGCAGAAAATGAGAAATCAAAGGGCAGAATCGAAAAGAGATCACCAAAAAACCTTAGGGAGGGTCCCACTGTCTACCACGTCAGCGCTGACTGGACAGACGAATCAACCAACGAATCAGGTCAGGTTAGGCGCGAGTCTGGCGGAGTGGGTCGGGTCTAGGCGTGAGTCTGTCGGGCCGAGTCAGGTCCAAGTGCGAGTTTGGCAGACAAGCAGAGACGTAACACGTGGGAGCCTTTGAACCATTGATCAAGTGCGCATCCGACGGTCTGAAATGAACCTGGAGAGGAGAAGGAGCTGGTGACGGCAGCGACTTCCGGCGGCGCGTGGCGGTGCGTGTGGAAGCTTCCGGCGACGTTTTGGGACTCGTTGAACTCGTGATGACGAGACGAAGACGATGGTGTGAGTGGTGACACCAAAGCGTCGAAAAGAAAATGAAAATCAAGGACAAAGAAGACTGCCGGAAAAGAAAACAAAAGGACAATGAACCAATTGTTGCTGGAAAAAATATAACCTAAGCTTTTGATACCATGTTAGAAAAGGGAGAGGGAGCAATAGAAAAAATGTTTTCCAAGTTAGGCGCCACCTAAAAGAAGAAGATTCAATTCCATTCGGCCAATGCGGCGCCTAACTTGGGATTCTCCAAGTTAGGCGCCAGCTCAAGAGAAAGGAGTGGTTCCCGCATCTATTCTGATGATGGCAACGAAGATCTTTTATTAATTTTGATTAAAACTTTATTTTATTTATAAATAGGAAAATATATTATTTAGTTTTAGAAAATATATTTTACATTAATTAGGATTAGTGATGAGTGGATAATTTATACGCTTTTTGGCATTGTTTTTATATAGTTTTTAGTGTGTTTTAGTTAATTTTTAGTATATTTTTATTAGTTTTTAAATAAAAATCACATTTCTGGACTTTACTATGAATTTGTGTGTTTTTCTGTGATTTCAGGTATTTTCTGGCTGAAATTGAGGGACCTGAGCAAAAATCTTATTCAGAGGCTGAAGAAGGACTGCAGATGCTGTTGGATTCTGACCTCCCTACACTCGAAATAAATTTTTTGGAGCTACAGAAACCCAAATGGCGCGCTCTTAATTGCGTTGAAAAGTAGACATCTAGGACTTTCCAGAAATATATAATAGTCCATACTTTGCCCGAGTTTTGATGACGTAAACTGGCGTTCAAACGCCAACTTCCTGCCCTATTTTGAAGTTAAACGCCAAAAACAAGTTACAAACTAGAATTAAATGCCAGAAACAGGCTACAACCTGGCGTTTAACTCCAAGAAAAGCCTCTACACGTGCAATGCTTCAATGCTCAACCCAAGCACAAACCAAGTGGGCCCGTAAGTGGATTCCTGCATCATTTACTTATTTCTATAACCCTAGCTACTAGTTTAGTATAAAAACTACTTTTAGTGATTTATTTCACATCTTTTGATCATTTTTGAGACTATCTTTGTATCACTTTTGATCTCTTGATCACGTTTAGGGGGCTGGCCATTCGGCCATGCCTGGACCATTATCACTTATGTATTTTCAACGATGGAGTTTCTACACCCCATAGATTAAGGTGTGGAGCTCTGCTGTTCCTCATGAATTAATGCGAAGTACTATTGTTTTTCTATCCAATTCAAGCTTATTCTTATTCCAAGATACTCACTCGCACTTCGACCTGATGAATTTGATGATCCGTGACACTCATCATCATTCTCACCTATGAACGCGTGCCTGACAACCACTTCCATTCTATCTGCAATAGCTTGAGCGTGTATCTCTTAGCCTCCATTCTGAAAGATCAGAGTCTTCGTGGTATAAGCTAGAATTATTGGCGGCCATTCCTGAGATCCGGAAAGTCTAAACCTTGTCTATGGTATTTCGAGTAGGATCTGCGAAGGGATGACTGTGACGAGCTTCAAACTCGCGAGTGTTGGGCGTAGTGACAGACGCAAAAGGATTAATGGATCCTATTCCAACATGATCGAGAACCGACAGCTGATTAGCCGTGCGGTGACAGCGCACTTGGACCATTTTCACTGAGAGGACGGACGGTAGCCATTGACAACGATGATCCCCAACATACAGCTTGCCATGGAAAGGAGTATGAATGATTGAATGAAGACAGTAGGAAAGTAGAGAATCAGAAGAAGCAAAGCATCTCCATACGCTTATCTGAAATTCTCACCAATGAATTACATAAGTATTTCTATCTTATTTTATATTTTATTTATATTTTAATTATCAAAACCTTATAACCATTTGAATCTGCCTGACTGAGATTTGCAAGATGACCATAGCTTGCTTCAAGCCGACAATCTTCGTGGGATCGACCCTTAGTCACGTAAGGTTTATTACTTGGACGACCCAGTGCACTTGCTGGTTAGCTGTGCGAAGTTGTGAAGAAGAATTGAGATTATGAACGTGCGTACTAAGTTTTTGGCGCCGTTGAGATCACAATTTCGTGCACCAAGTTTTTGGCGCCGTTGCCGGGGATTGTTCGAGTTTGGACAACTGACGGTTCATCTTGTTGCACAGATTAGGTAATTTTATTTTAATTTTAAGCTTTTTGTTTTTATTATTTTTATTTTCGAAAAAATTTTCAAAAAAAAAATAAATTATTCTATGACTTCAGAATTTTTAAGAATGAATTCTAGAGTTTCATGAGATATGTTGAATCCTGGCTGGTTGTTAAGCCATGTTTAATCTTTTGGACCGAGGTTTCACTTATCCTTAGAAGAGCTTCTTTGTCTTTCTCAGCAATTTAGCTGTTGTATGCAATGTTCTGCTAAAGCTTGGCTGGCCATTGGCCATGTCTAGTGTTTTGGACCGAAGCTTTCACTGAAAGCTTGGTTGGCTAGTAAGCCATGTCTAATTCCTGGACTGGAGCTTTAGACTAACATTGCATGATTCCTGGAATTCTTGTTAAAATTTTTGAAATCCTTATTTTTCTTTTTCAAAATAATTTTTGAAAAAAATCCAAAAAATTTTACAAAATTATAAAACCAAAAATAATTGTGTTTCTTGTTTGAATCTAGTGTCAAATTTTAAGTTTGGTGTCAATTGCATCTTTTTAATTTCCTAAAAATTTTTGAAAATTTCATGCATTGAGTTTTGTTCTTCATGATCTTCAAGTTGTTCTTGATGATCTTCTTTGTTTGATCTTTGCATTTTTATGTTTTGTGTCTTTTCTAGTTTTTCATATGCATTTTTGAATTATTAGTGTCTAAAGTTTAAAAATTCTTAAGTTTGGTGTCTTACATGTTTTTCTTTTCTTAAAAATTTTTAAAAATAAGTCTTGATGTTCATCTTGATCTTCAAAGTGTTCTTGGTGTTTATCTTGACATTCAAAGTGTTCTTGCATGCATTACTCATTTTGATCTTAAATTTTTATGTTTTGTTTCATTTTTGTTGTTTAATAAGAAAAAGAGAAAAACATCAAAATGATATCTTTTTTTTCTCTCTCCTCATTAAAAATTCAAAAATAAAAAAAATATCTTTCCCTTATTCTTCTCATAAATTTCGAAAATTTGGATTGATTTAGTCAAAAGTTTTAAAAATCTAGTTGTTTCTTATGAGTCAAGTCAAATTTTTAATTTAAAAATCCTATCTTTTCAAAACTTTTTCAAAAATCAAATCTTTTTCAATTTCCTTCTTAATATTTTTGGAAATTTTAAAATTTGATTTTCAAAATCATTACTAACAATTAATGTGATTGATTCAAAAATTTCAAGTTGTTACTTACCTATTAAGAAAAGTTTCAATCTTTAAATTTTAAAATCATATCTTTTAGTTTCTTATTAGTCAAGTAATCAACTTTAATTTTAAAATCAAATCTTTTTAAATTTCTTTTTCAAATATTTTTCAAAATAAATTCCAATAATATCTTTTTCAAAACTTAATTTCAAAATCTTTTCTAACTTCTTATCTTTTCAAATTTGATTTTCAAATCTTTTTCAATTAACTACTTAACTTTTTGTTTGATTTTAAAAGTTTTCTATTTCAATCATATCTTTTTCAAAACCACCTAACTAATTTTCTCTCTCTAATTTTCGAAAACTCCTCCCCACTTTTTCAAAATTCCTTTTAATTAACTAATTTTTTTAAATTTTAATTTTAATTTAATTTCTCTTTTTAGTTTTCGAATTCTAACTAATAATTAAAATAAAAACAAAAATATTTTTCCTTTTATTTTAATTTAAATTTTGAATTCTTCTATCTCTCGTCTCTTTCTAATTATTTATTTATTTACTAACACCTCTCCTCTTCCACTCAAAATTTGAACCCCCTCTTCTTCTCTGTGTTCGAATTTTTCTCTTCTCCTTCTTATATTCTTCTAGTCTTCTACTCATATAAAGGAATCTCTATACTGTGACATAGAGGATTCCTCTTCTTTTTTGTTCTCTTCTTTTTCATATGAGCAGGAACATAGATAAAGACATTCTTATTGAAGCTGATCCTAAACCTGAAAGGACTCTTAAGAGGAAACTAAGAGAAGCTAAAGCACAACCCCTTGGAGAGGACCTGACAGAAATTTTCGAAAAAGGAGACATGGCCGAACCCAATAACAATGGTGGAGATGCAAGGAAGTTGCTTGGTGACTTTATTGCACCCTCTTCTAACTTCTATGGAAGAAGCATCTCAATTCCTGCCATTGAAGTAAACAACTTTGAGCTTAAACCTCAATTAGTTTCTCTAATACAACAGAATTGCAAGTTTTATGGACTTCCATTGGAAGATCCTCATCAGTTCTTAGCTGAATTCTTACAAATCTGTGACACTATCAAGACCAATGGAGTTGATCCCGAGGTCTACAGGCTTATGCTTTCCCCTTTTGCTATAAGAGACAGAGCTAGAACATGGTTGGATTCACAACCTAAGGAAAGCCTGAACTCGTGGGAAAAGCTGGTCAGTGCTTTCCTGGCCAAATTCTTTTCACCTCAAAAGATGAGCAAGCTTAGAGTGGAAATCCAAACCTTCAGACAGAAGGAAGGTGAGTCCCTCTATGAAGCTTGGAAAAGATATAAGCAATTGATCAAAAGGTGTCCTACTGACATGCTTCCAGAATGGAGCATCATATGTATATTCTATGATGGGCTGTCTGAGTTATCAAAAATGTCATTGGACCATTCTGCAGGAGGATCTCTTCATCTGAAAACCCCTGCAGAAGCTCAGGAACTCATTGAAATGGTTGCAAATAACCAGTTCATGTACACCTCTGAGAGGAATCCTGTGAACAATGGGACGCTTCAGAAGAAGGGAGTTCTTGAAATTGATACTCTGAATGCCATATTGGCTCAGAACAAAATATTGACTCAGCAAGTCAAATGATTTCTCAGAGTCTAAATGGATTGCAAGCTGCATCCAACAGTACTAAAGAAGCATCTTCTGAAGAAGAAGCTTATGATCCTGAGAACTCTGCAATGGCAGAGGTGAATTACATGGGAGAACCCTATGGAAACACCTATAATCCTTCATGAAGAAATCATCCAAATTTCTCATGGAAGGATCAACAGAAGCCTCAACAAGGCTTCAATAATAATGGTGGAAGAAATAGGTTTAGCAATGGCAAGCCTTTTCCATCATCTTCTCAGCAACAGACAGAGAATTCTGAACAGAGCCAATCTGGCCTGGCAACCATAGTCTCTGATCTATCTAAGACCACACTAAGTTTCATGAATGAAACAAGGTCCTCCATTAGAAATTTGGAGGCACAAGTGGGTCAGCTGAGTAAGAAGATTACTGAAACTCCTCCCAGTACTCTCCCAAGCAATACAGAAGAAAATTCCAAGAGAGAGTGCAAGGTCATAACCATGAACAACATGGCCGAACCTGGAGAGAGTAAGGAGGACGTGAGTCTCAGTGAGAAAAGCCTTATGGGACATCCTCTGGACAGAAAGGAGTTTCTCCTTGAGGAACCAAGACAGCGTTTGGTTTATGTATCTCTTGAGACAAAGACACAGAGACATAGACATTAAAGACATGGACACAAATTATTAGTGTCTATGTACTGTGTTTGGTAAACATTGAACAAGACCCAATAAAATTAGAAAAAATCCATATTATCCTTATAAAAAAAAATCAGCCACCATTGCTACCACTATCATCCACCATCTCTACCACTACAGATTCATCATCACACACGATTTACCATAAATCAATTAGCAAAAATTTTACAAGAATCAATAAGAATTTTTATTTTTCAACAAAAAAACAAAAAAGAAGGAGAAGGTAATTGAAGATCAAACTGTGAAAAGAGAAGACCTAAAGTAGAGGAACAGGCGACAATGGCAAACTCGAAGAGGAAGAGGGAGAAGCGGCCATGGGCATCACGAAGAGGGAGGAGAGGTGACAGCCACAAATCTGAACGAAGGAGACGTAGCAATGGCGGCGGATCTGGACGAAAGAGTAGACGAATAGCAGCGCACGGATCTGGACGAAGGAGGAGACACAGCAGCAGCGCTCGGATCTGGATGATGTGGAAGACGCAGCGGCGGCGGCACGCGGATCTAGACGAAGGGGGAGACGCGGTGGGGTGAATCTGGACGAGGAGATGCAGTGCTGATAGTGAATCTGGACGACGGGATGCGACGGCAGAAAGAGGGAGGAGGGAGGGAGGAAGGAGGAAGAAAGAAGGAGAACAGTCACGGTGGATGGAGAAGGAGAGACAGAAAAAAGAATTAGGGTTAAGAAATTAACAAGGGATAAAAGAGTAAAAAATTGTGTCGAATTGATTGTGTCTCTGTGTCTCAATATTTTGGAAGTATATTGAATACATATATTTTGTGTATACTTGTGTACTAACGTGTTCATTAAAGATGTGTGTCTCAACAAACAAACATAGGACATGTTCTAGCATGTCCATGTCTCTGTGTCTGTGTCTTTGAAACCAAACGCTGCCCAAAGGAATCTGAGGCTCATACAGAGACCATAGAGATTCTATTGAACTTCCTTATTGATGTTGACAGAGGAGAGTTGGTCCTTCAGTTGAATGAGGACTACCTTATATTCAAGACTCAAGGTTCTCCTTCTGTAACCAAGGAGAGGAAGCATGAAAAGCTTCTCTCAATACAAAGTCAAATAGAACCCCTACATTCAAACTCTAAGTTTGGTGTTAGGAGGCCACAACCAAATTCTAAGTTTGGTGTTGAGAGGCCCCAACCTTGCTCTGATTATCTGTGAGGCTCCATGAGAGCTCACTGTCAAGTTATTGACATTAAAGAAGCGCTTATTGGGAGGCAACCCAATGTTATTTAATTATATCTATTTATTTTCCATTGTTATTTTATGTTTTCTGTAGGTTGATGATCATGTGAAGTCACAAAAACAACTAAAAAATCAAAAACAGAATAAAAAATAGCTCACCTTGGAGGAAGAGCTCTCTGGCATTTAAACGCCAGTAAGAAGCATCAGACTGGTGTTTAAGGCCAGAAAGAAGCATCAAGCTGGCGTTAAACACCGGAAACAAGCTACAGTCTGGCATTTAACGCCAGAAACAAGCACCAACTTGGCGTTAAACACCAATAAAGGGAGAAAAGCTGGCGTTTAACGCTAGAAACAAGTAGCAGTTTGGCGTTAAATGCCAGTGTTGTACTCTAAGAGCGTTTACACGCCTAAATGGAGCAGGGATGATAAGTCCTTGACCCCTTAGGATTTGTGGACCCCACAGGATCCCCACCTACCCCACCTTTTTCTCTCTCTTCTTCACACCTTTTCATAACACTCTTCCCCAAATACCCTTCACCTATCACCTCTTCACCACTCTTCCCTCCCAAACCCAACCCCTCATACACACTATCACCCTTCCCTGGACGAACCTACCACACATTCCATCTCCTCCATCTCTTCTTCTTCTCCTCCTTTCTTTCTTCTTTTGCTCGAGGACGAGCAAACCTTCTAAGTTTGGTGTGGTAAAAGCGTTGCTTTTTATTTTTCCATAACCATTTATGGCACCTAAGGCCAGAGAAACCTCTAGAAAGAGGAAAGGGAAAGCAAAAGCTTCCACCTCTGAGTCATGGGAGATGGAGAGATTCATCTCAAAGGTCCATCAAGCCCATCACTAAGAAAATGATGGAGCAAACAAGAGAGCCCACTCATGGACCTCAACAAGAGCATGAGGAAATTCCTCATCATGAAATCCCTGAGATGCCTCAAGAGATGTACTTTCCTCCACAAAACTATTGGGAGGAAATTAACACCTCCCTAGGAGAATTAAGTTCCAACATGGGACAACTAAGGGTGGAGCACCAAGAGCATTCCATCCTCCTCTATGAAATTAGAGAAGAATAAAGAGCTATGAGGGAGGAGCAACAAAGGCAAGGAAGAGACATAGAGGAGCTAAAGCACTCCATAAGATCTTCAAGAGGAAGAACTAGCCGCCATCACTAAGGTGGACCCGTTCTTTAATTTTCTTGTTCTTTATTTTTTTGTTTTTCATTTACTATGCTTTATGTCTTATTTATGTTTGTGTCTTTATTACATGATCATTAGTGTCTAGTGTTTATGCCTTAAAGCTATGAATGTCCTATGAATCCATCACCTTTCTTAAATGAAAAATGTTTTTAATCACAAAAGAACAAGAAGTACATGATTTCGAATTCATCCTTAAAATTAGTTTAATTATTTTGATGTGGTGACAATACTTTTTGTTTTCTGAATGAATGCTTGAACAGTGCATATTTTTGAATTTGTTGTTTATGAATGTTAAAATTGTTGGCTCTTGAAAGAATAATGAAAAAGGAGAAATGTTATCGATAATGGGAAAAATCATAAAATTGATTCTTGAAGTAAGAAAAAACAGTGAAAAACAAGGCTTGCGAAAAAAAAATGGCGAAAATAAAAGAAAAAAAGAAAGAAAAAGAAAAAGCAAGCAGAAAAAGCCAAGAGCTCTTTAAACCAAAAGGCAAGAGCAAAAAGCCAGTAACCCTTTAAACTAAAAGGCAAGGGTAAAAAGAATCCAAGGCTTTGAGCATTAATGGATAGAAGGGCCCAAAGGAATAAAATCCTGGCCTAAGCGGCTAAACCAAGCTGTCCCTAACCATGTGCTTGTGGCGTGAAGGTGTCAAGTGAAAACCTTGAGACTGAGCGGTTAAAGTCGTGATCCAAAGCAAAAAAAAGAGTGTGCTTAAGAACCCTGGACACCTCCAATTGGGGACTCTAGCAAAGCTGAGTCACAATCTGAAAAGGTTCACCCAGTTATGTGTCTGTGGCATTTATGTATCCGGTGGTAATACTGGAAAACAAAGTGCTTAGGGCCACGGCCAAGACTCATAAAGTAGCTGTGTTCAAGAATCAACATACTGAACTAGGAGAATCAATAACACTATCTGAATTCTGAGTTCCTATAGATGCCAATCATTCTGAAATTCAAAGGATAAAGTGAGGTGCCAAAACTATTCAGAGGCAAAAAGCTACTAGTCCCGCTCATCTAATTGGAGCTAAGTTTCATTGATATTTTGGAATTTATAGTATATTCTCTTCTTTTTATCCTATTTGATTTTCAGTTGCTTGGGGGCAAGCAACAATTTAAGTTTGGTGTTGTGATGAGCGGATAATTTATACGCTTTTTGGCATTATTTTTACATAGTTTTTAGTATGTTTTAGTTAATTTTTAGTATATTTTTATTAGTTTTTAAATAAAAATCATATTTCTAGATTTTACTATGAGTTTTTGTATTTTTCTATAATTTCAGGTATTTTCTGGCTGAAATTGAGGGACCTGAGCAAAAATCTTATTCAGAGGCTGAAGAAAGACTGCAGATGCTGTTGGATTCTGACCTCCGTGCACTCGAAACGAATTTTCTGGAGCTACAGAAACCTAAATGGCGTGCTCTCATTTGCGTTAGAAAGTATACATCTAGGGCTTTTCAGAAATATATAATAGTCCATACTTTGCCTGAGTTTTGATGACACAAATTGGCGTTCAAACGCCAACTTCCTGCCATATTCTGAAGTTAAACGCCAGAAACAGGCTACAACCTAGCGTTTAACTCCAAGAAAAGCCTCTACACGTGCAAAGCTTCAATGTTTAGCCCAAGCACACACCAAGTGGGCCCGAAAGTAGATTTCTGCATCATTTACTTATTTCTGTAACCCTAGCTACTAGTTTAGTATAAAAAGTACTTTTAGTGATTTATTTCACATCTTTTGATCATTTTTGAGACTATCTTTGTATCACTTTCGATCTCTTGATCACGTTTAGGGGGCTGGCCATTCGGCCATGCCTGGACCATTATCACTTATGTATTTTCAACGATGGAGTTTCTACACCCCATAGATTAAGGTGTGGAGCTCTGCTGTTCCTCATGAATTAATGCGAAGTACTATTGTTTTTCTATCCAATTCAAGCTTATTCTTATTCCAAGATACTCACTCGCACTTCGACCTGATGAATGTGATGATCCGTGACACTCATCATCATTCTCACATATGAACGCGTGCCTGACAACCACTTCCATTCTATCTGCAATAGCTTGAGCGTGTATCTCTTAGCCTCCATTCCGAAAGATCGGAGTCGTCGTGATATAAGCTAGAATTATTGGCGGCCATTCCTGAGATCCGGAAAGTCTAAACCTTGTCTGTGGTATTTCGAGTAGGATCTGGGAAGGGATGACTGTGACGAGTTTCAAACTCGCGAGTGTTGGGCGTAGTGACAGACGCAAAAGGATCAATGGATCCTATTCCAACATGATCGAGAACCGACAGCTGATTAGCCGTGTGGTGACAGCGCACTTGGACCATTTTCACTGAGAGGACGGACGGTAGCCATTGACAACGGTGATCCCCAACATACAGCTTGCCATGGAAAGGAGTATGAATGATTGAATGAAGACAGTAGAAAAGCAGAGATTCAGAAGAAGCAAAGCATCTCCATACGCTTATATGAAATTCTCACCAATGAATTACATAAGTATTTCTATTTTATTTTATATTTTTATTTATATTTTAATTATCAAAACCTTATAACCATTTGAATCTGCCTGACTGAGATTTGCAAGATGACCATAGCTTGCTTCAAGCCGAAAATCTCTGTGGGATCGACCCTTACTCACGTAAGGTTTATTACTTGGACGACCCAGTGCACTTGCTGGTTAGCTGTGCGAAGTTGTGAAGAAGAATTGAGATTATGAACGTGCGTACCAAGTTTTTGGCGCCGTTGAGATCACAATTTCGTGCACCAATTAGTTATAAAAGGAAAAAGAATAAGCCCTTCGAGTTGATTCTCTTCTCTCATACAGTCATACCTCATTCCGCGCTTTATAGTTTTTCAGAATCCTTGTTTTCTCTCTGAACCATGAGCAACTAAACATCCACTGTTAAGGTTAGGAGCTCTGTTTATTCTATGGATTAATACTATTATTGTTCTATTTTAATTCATGTATTGATTTCAATTTCAAGAATTGTTTTTGTTCTTTATCTTATGAATTTGGGTGGAATGGAAGTATGACCCTTGTTCTAATTGGGTTCTTGTAAAACTTGGAAAAGCTCTTTGCTTGAACAATAGCTTGAAAATAATTTCTTCTAAATCTTTAATTATCTGGACTTAACGGAATACGTGACATATAATCCTCTTATATTTGGGTAATTAGGATTTCTGTGGCACATAAACAAGAATTGAACTTAATCCTCTAATTGGAATCAAGTGACCAAGGAATTTACGGTTGATGAAGGTTAGAGGAGACTAAAAAAGTCTAAGGAATTAGGGTTTAGTCACATATAGTTTGCCATGAATTGAATCTTGTATGATTGAAATAGTTGGTAAGAAAAGTTAATCCGGAAAATAAATATCTTTGAAACCTTAACTGTTTTCTCCATATATTTCATAACCCGTTTACTGCTTGCTTTCTGATTTTCTGAATTTACTGTTTGATGCAATTGAACTCTCAAAACACTATTTTCTATTTGTCTAACTAAGTAAATCACACACTCATTGTTGCTTAGTTCATCAATCCTCGTGGGATCGACCCTCATTCACTTGAGGTACTACTTGGTACGACCCAGTGCACTTGCCGGTTAGTTTGTGGGTTAGAAAGGGGAGAGGGAGCAATAGGAAAAATGTTTGTGAGTATTTAAGTTGTATAGAATAATACAATATAAAAGAAAATTTATAGGTGCTAAGAAAATCGAAATAATAAAGACGTAATATTCTATAATAAATATTTAGATATGTTAAATAATGCTAATTGATCCTAATTATACTCTAACATCCCTCCTTAAACTCAAGTGACAACTTGAGTTTCAAACTTATTTGAAACAACTAAATAAAAAAATGCATAAATTGATAGAACGGGTGCGTGCAGGCAAAACTGCCTAAAGAAAACACAGACAGAATTGTCGGAAGGAATCGCAGACGGAACTATCACAAGGAAACGCATACGAAACTGCCGAAAGGGAACGTACACAAAACTGCCGAAAGAGAACGCAGACGGAACTGCTGCAAGCGTGGCTAACTGTTGAAAAGATGGCAAACTGCCGGAAAACTGTTAAAAAGTGACAAAGTGCGAAGAGATGACAAACTATCAGAAAGTGACAAAAAACATATGGTTTCTCCATGAGAATAAGTAAGTAATGGATGAGCTAATCGGTGAAGTCAGAAAAGCATCAAAACATTGATAAAAGAGAAGGAAAAAAATGATACAAAAAAAAATATGAAAAGTACGGTGATTTCACAAGAAGAAAATTAACTTATTCTCTTCAAGGAGGATGCCATGGCTTTGATACCATGTTAGGAATAAGAGAGTAATCTGAAATAGTGTATTATTTACCTTGAGAAAAAGTACAATGTACAAGAGATATATATAGCTACTAGTAGAATCAAAGTAATAAAAGTATAGAATCCTAAAATTAATATATAGATATGCTATATAAATACAAATGATACTAATTGATCTAATTCGATTCTAATGATTCTTTTAATAGTAATAATAATTGACAGATTAATTATTGGATATAAATACATTTTTTATTTATAGATGAATGGTATTTACAAATTTTATTAATTAATATTATTAATATTATTGATATTAATATTAATATTATTAATATTAATAAACGGTTACTAACCGTTTAGTACCATTTGGTTTAAGGGACACAACCTTTTAAGGATTGTGTATGTTCAAAATGTTGTGCCTATTGGCTAAAGGGACACTACTCTTTAAGGATTGTGTATGTTCAAAATATTGTGTCTATTGGCTAAAGGGATACAACTCTTTAAGAGTTGTGTATGTTCAAAATATTGTATCTATTGGCAATAGAAAAGACACAACCATTTGTATACGTAACTAATCATAATTGCTACGTGCAATATGTATAAATAAGTCCTTATCCACTATTTCAGATTTGTAGTACTAAGTGTACAATTTACTCAACCATTAAGAGATTTTCTTTGTTCAAGAGAGTTTAAAATTTCTTACTATTGTTAATTAAGAAATTCTTAGGTTTCATTGTATCCTGGGAGAGTATCTAATCGTGCCTTGAAACCACTACATAAATATAAGATTTTGTCATCTTACCATCTTCATATACCCAACAATTTTAGAGAGATATTTCTTGAAGATGGCACAAGATCAAAACACTACATTTAAGGTCATGAATCAAGAGTTTGTCAAATTAGATCGCTTTGATGGAATGAACTTCAATCGTTGGAAAGACAAGATGATATTTCTTCTTTCAGTTCTCAATCTTGCATATGTGATTGACCCAAAGACTACACCAATTGCCGATGCCGCTAAAAATTCCACACCAGAAGAGAAAGAAAAGATTGTTCAACTGAAAAAGAAACGTGATGAAGATACTTTTGCATGTCGATGTCATATTCTCAATACTTTGTCCGACCGACTCTATGATCTCTACATGTCAATTCAATCACCATTAGAGATTTGGAAATCTTTGGAAGAAAAGTACAATACCGAATGACAAGGAACAGATAAGTTTATTATGATGAAATATTTTGAATTTATTATGAATGATACTATGCCTGTCATGGATCAAATTCATGAGTTACAAATCCTTGTAAGTAGACTTCGTGATCTACAAGTGGTGATCCCTGAATCATTACAAGTTGGAGCAATTATTTCAAAATTTCCTTCATCATGGAATGGTTATAGGAAGAAACTTTTACATCTTGGTGAGGACTTCACAATTGAGAAATTACTAAGGCATATACGTATAGAGGAGGAAACTCAAAAACGTGATGTTGTATATCTTTCTCAAAGTTCTAAAGTGAATCACATTGGAGAAAACAACACCAATAAGAAGAAAAGAAAGTTCTCTAAAGATTCGAAACAAGATAAGAAGAGACAAAGAGAGTGTTATCATTGTCACAAGAAAGGACAGTATATCAAAGAATGTAGACTTCTGAAAAAAGAAGTACCAAAGACTAACTTAGTGGAAGAGAAGGATCTAATTGCTATGGTTGTAGAAAAAGTACAAAACATGCATATTGGCATGGTTACAGAAGTTAACATAGCAACACAAGGAAAATCACTTGAATGGTGGTTAGATTCAGGGGCTACTATTCACGTTTGCAATGATCACAACCAATTCAAACATATGAAGAAGTGAACAATAGAGAGGTCTTAATGGGCAATGACAACTCAGCCAAAGTTTGTGGTCAAGGAACTGTGGAATTAAATTTTACCTCTGGAAAGAAATTAAGTCTAATAAATGTACTTCATGTTCCAGATTTGAGAAAAAATTTAGTTTCTGCTAGTCTTTTGTGTAAGAAAGGATTCAAAGTTGTAATGGAATCCAATAAAGTGATCTTACTTAAGAATGATGTATTCGTAGGAAACGGATATTGTACTGAAGGCATGTTTAAACTTAGTATTAATAAAGAGAATGTTTCCTTGTATGTTGTTGATTCTTGTGATTTATGGCATAGTAGATTAGCACACTTAAATTACAAATCAATTGAATATATGCAAAAGAATAACTATATTGATCTTAGTAACAAGGATTCTAATAAGAAATGTGATATATATTTGCATACAATCCAAAATTACTAAGAAACCTTTTCCTAAGGTTGAAAGAAATACACATTTATTAGAATTTATTCATAGTGATATTTGTGAGTTAAATGGCAATATTACTAGAGGAGAAAAAAGATATTTTATAACCTTTATTGATGATTGTTCTAGATTTACTTATGTGTATTTGCTTAAAAATAAAGATGAAGCTTTTGAAATGTTTAAGAAATATAAAATGGAAGTAGAAAATATGCATGATAAGAAAATACAAGTTCTTCGTAGTGATCGAGGTGGAGAATATTTTTCTAATGAATTTGATCACTTTTGTGAATTACATGGTATTGTGCATGAATCTTCTGCTCCATATACTCCGCAACAAAATAGTTTGGCGGAAAGGAAAAACCGTACCTTAGTGGATATGGTTAATTCAATGTTACTAAATGCAAAATTGCCTTACAATTTGTGGGGTGAATCATTATTGACATCATGTCATATCCATAATAGGATACCATCAAGACATAGAAAGGTTTCTCCTTATAAAATTTGGAAATGAAGGAAACCTAATTTAAATTATCTTAAAATGTGGGGGTGTTTAGCCTTTTATCGAGTTCCTGATCAAAAGAGAACCAAATTGGGGCCAAGAGCCATAAAAGGCACTTTTATAGGATATGCTCAAAATTCTAAAGCATATAGAATATTAGACTTAGTGTCTAATATAGTTGTTGAATCAAGAGAAGTAGAATTTATTGAAAATAAATTTATCAATGATTCAACTTCTAATTCAGAGTATCCCCAAAATGATATTAATATTTCACAATAAATAAATAATCAAAATAATAAACGTCTAAGTGACAAAGAGTTGATTGAATCAAGGAAGAGCTTGAGAGTAAGAAAAGAAAAGGACTTGGGTCCAGATTTTATTTCTTCTCAGGCTATCACCTTTTTGGTAGAAAGAACTAGGAATTCTGTAACAAACAAGATTCCTATTGTTATGAACATAGAGGGTGATCCTCAAACATTCAAAGAGGCTATGGCTTCAAGGGATTCTGTTTTTTGGAAAGAAGCAATAAATGATGAAATAGACTCAATATTATCTAACAATACTTGGGTCTTGGTTGATTTGCCTCCAGGATCAAAGCCTATAGGATGTAAGTGGGTATTTAGAAGAAAGTATAACACTGATGGTTCATTACAAACCTTTAAAGCAAGGTTAGTGTCCAAGGGGTTCAGACAACAAGAAGGTCTAGACTATTTTGATACCTACGCACCTGTGGCAAGAATGACTTCTATTAGGGCTCTTATAGCATTAGCATCCATACATAAGCTTCATATACATCAAATGGATGTTAAAACGACTTTTTTAAATAGAGATCTTAATGAAGAAATTTATATGGAGCAACCGGAAGGCTATGTGCTACCCAGAAATGAAAAGAAAGTTTGCAAATTAATTAAGTCTTTGTATGGGCTAAAACAAGCGCCTAAACAATGGCATGAGAAGTTTGATTCAGTGGTGTTATCAAATGGCTTCTCACATAATAGTGCGGATAAATGTATTTACTCAAAATTTACTAAAGATTATGGAGTAATCATTTGTTTATATGTTGATGATATGTTAATCATCGAAACAAATTTAGAAGGAATTCGTATAACGAATGAGTATCTAACTTCTAAATTCAAGATGAAGAATTTAAATGAAGTTGATGCAATATTAGGTATAAAGGTGCATAAGAATGAAGTTGGCTTTACTTTAAGTCAATCTCATTATATCAAAAAGGTATTGAAAAAGTTTGATCATCTCACAATTAAAGAATCCAATACGCCGTATGATCCTAATCTTAAATTAGAAGGAAACATGGGAAGACCTATAACACAATTAGAATATGTTAGTGCTATAGGAAGTTTAATGTATGCAATGCATTGTACTAGACCTGATATAGCATTTGCTGTATGCAAATTATCAAGGTTTACAGGAAAGCCTAACAATCAACATTAGAAAGCTATAACAAGAGTTCTTGGTTATCTCAAGAAAACCATAAACTTGGGATTACATTATAGTGATTATCCCGCAGTTTTAGAAGGTTATTCCGACACAAGTTGGATTACAAATCTTAGTGACAACAAATCCACTTCAGGATGAATTTTCACCATAGGTGGTGGAGCAATAAGTTGGGCCTCAAAGAAACAAACATGTATTACACATTCTACTATGGAGGCTGAGTTTGTAGCTTTATCAGCCGCAGGTAAAGAAGCGAAATGGTTAAGAAATCTGTTATATGATATAAAGCTGTGGCCACAACAGACGACAGTCATTTCAATCTTCTGTGATAGTGAATCAACCTTGTCTCGAGCATATAATAAAGTTTATAATGAAAAGTCTAGACATATAAGTTTGAGACATGAATTTGTGAGGCAACTAATAGATGATGGTGTAATTACCATTACTTATGTAAGATCTCAAGAAAATTTAGCAGACCCTTTGACTAAAGGTTTGTTAAGGGATAAAATCAAAGAAACTACTGCTAAAATGGGATTAAAACCAATTATTGCTAAATGATGGGAACCCAACTTTATTCTAGTAGACCACTAGTTTCAAGGTTTAATGGGTAATAACAAGTTATTTAGCAATTGGAGCACTAAGGTATAGGATTTAGTGCTATTTACAATAAATTAGGAGGGTGAGTTTAAACTCTTAATGGAATGATAATATTATCTATCAAAAGATTCCACCTATATGAATATAAGAGTGGTGCCGCTCTAATCGAGAATTTTAGAGGTTTTATTCTCGTAAATATTCATGAAACCAGGATGAGCACAAGGCTATATAAGTGCTTAAAATTGTAAACTCTTGAACTTGGAGGGTATAAGTAATGTGTGTGATTTTTGGTACTAGCATATGGAGTATAGGTTTAATCGATTAGACACCTATTACTTCGTTAGAACTTTAAAATTTACACTAAAAGAATGTTTAATTTTAGTGACACATTCTTTATGTATATACTTGTATGACATTTAAATTTTATAAATAGTGGGGGATTGAAGGGTATTTACAAATTTTATTAATTAATATTATTAATATTATTGATATTATTATTAATATTATTAATATTAATAAACGGTTACTAACCGTTTAGTACCATTTGGTTGAAGGGACACAACCTTTTAAGGATTGTGTATGTTCAAAATATTGTGCCTATTGGCTAAAGGGACACTACTCTTTAAGGATTGTGTATGTTCAAAATATTGTGTCTATTGGCTAAATGGATACAACTCTTTAAGAGTTGTGTATGTTCAAAATATTGTATCTATTGGCAATAGAAAAGACACAACCATTTATATACGTAACTAATCATAATTGCTACGTGCAATATGTATAAATAAGTCCTTATCCACTATTTCAGATTAGTAGTACTAAGTGTACAATTTACTCAACCATTAAGAGATTTTCTTTGTTCAAGAGAGTTGAGAATTTCTTACTATTGCTAATTAAGAAATTCTTAGGTTTTATTGTATCTTGGGAGAGTATTGTCATCAACCCTATAGCTAGGGGTGTGCATGGCCCGGCCCGGCCCGAAGACCCGACCCGGTCCCGAATACTTTAGGAGTTATTTTGGTGTGATTTCACCGGGTCTAGGGTCGGGTAAGGGTCTAAAAAATAGACCCGGTCATTATTTCGGGTCGGGTCCGGGCCATGTCTCGGGTCACCCGAAGTCGGTCCGGTGGCCCGGTCATCATACACCATTAATATTTTGTGTTATTAGTGATGGACGATGGCTATTCTTATGTGGAATTTAAGTATTGTAAATCTTAATATTTTGTATTATTAGTTAGTATAAGACTATAAGTTAATGTTTTATGTTTAAAATGCATAAGATTTTAGACTAATGTATAATATTGTGTTATTTATACTGATTTAAATATTTGGTATTATTAGACAATATTAGTATTGATTATGGTTATACTTTAATTTTAGAGAAGAGTTAGTTCTTGTTATATTTTTCTAAGTGAATTTTACCATGTCAAATAATGGTTGGAGTCTTGGAAATTTGGATATTTTCACATGCTAGCTTATAAGAAGGTATCAAGGTAATGTAGTGTTAACGGCCCGATTTTTACCCGGTTTTTACCCGGTATAATCGTGGCCCGAAAGTGTATAGGTTTCATCGGGTCTAGGGCCATGTTCGGGTCTAATAAATAGGCCCGATATATATTTTCGGGTCGGGTCTGTATCACATCAAACCCGATTTCACCCGACCCATGCACACCCCTGCCTATAGCAACTAAGTATGGGAACAAATGTCTATCTAAAGATCAAAAGCGATCTAATCGTGCCTTAAAATCACTACACAAATATAAGATTTTTGTCATCTTACCATCTTCGTATACCCAACAAATAGAGATAATCCCTTCCCTATTATTTGGGAATTGGGTGGACCATTATGAAATGCCTGCATCAGTTGAAGAAGCTCTAGAAAATTTGGATAACAATAAATTAGATCCATTTTTGTGGGAGTAGGGTTTATATTATTACTTTATTAATTTACATAATTTTGGTTCTAGGAAAGAAGCTTCAAAATATTGGCATAATCCAACCGATTCGAATATACTAAAATTATTATAGAAATCTTCTTGGCTCTCTTGCTCAAGTGAGATCTGTGTTCATCTCAATACAGAGAACTTGTATAGAGGAATATAATAAAAAAACACAGTTGCATTGTGAATAATAATATAATTGGATTTATTTTCCGTACTTGTTATTAATATATACATTATTTTTATACATACACCTAATAATGTATTACATATCAATAAAAGTAATTATATTTTATATTTATTACTTAAAGAGTAGTCATTTAAAAATATAAATTTGGTGAAATAACAACATAACTATATGATAATAACATCATATTAAACTCATATTATAAACCTCTTAGGTCTGTATTCCTAAAAGAAATATGGACCTTAAAAAATATAATATGAATAAAATAAAATAAAAATGTGTCCAATAGAATAACATAGAATAAGGCCAAGTTTGCATTTACACGTAACAAAAAAGAGTAAGAATGGGATAGCAGGAAATGGCCCTCATATATGGCCGTATAACGACATCTATCTTAATTCTAATTTGGTAGGAGAACCCCTTAAGAATAGGCATATATGTCGCATAGGGGAGAAAATTTATTAATATACAATTTATTATTGAATAAATTATGTTATCACTTTTGGGGTATGGATATACCAAATTATTGTCTATCAAATGGCATGAGGGGTCAAAGTTTTAACTTCACAAAAAATTTTGAAGGCACATCCTTTCTCGAAATGCTCAAATCTGTGATGCATATCTTTATCATCCCTACCATCAATTTTTTTTCATTGATATCCGAAATGTTATATTATTTTGAAAATATATTTGACAACCCACAACTACGATTAAATACATAAAAGAGGAGATTATGGATAATATATGTTTGTATAAAAAATCTATATTGATCGGAAAAAAAACGCAAACAGCTCTCTCTTCTCCTTTCTCAATATTGTTCATAAGATATCATCAAATTGGGTAGATTTAAAACATTAGAACATTTAATCGTACCTACTACCTACGGTTAGAAATATAAGCATGCGTATAAATTTTTTATTCATTTAAATTTTTAATAAAAATAATTTTATGATATAATATTAAAATTTTTATAATTTAAAAATATAAAATTCGATTTTCATTAATTACAAAAAAATTAACATTAAATCAATAAAAAAAATAAAATCTACAAATTAAAAAAATTCTTATTTAATAAAAATGTATTAAAGATATAATTATTTTTTATCGGTTTAACTTAAAAAAAATGGTTTCATGGCTTATACATAAGTTACGGTCCTAGTGTGTACACTATAATTCTCAATCAATGACTCATTGAGTCACAAAACCCTAAAATTTATGTTGTGTGACATGGTTGGGGATTCCAATGAGAAGAGGGTAGTGGATGATATTGAAGATTCGCAAGTTGATCCACTTGGTCCTGTCTACAATTATACAGCCCCATACTTTTCTATTATCATCACTACTCCTACAACTAGAGTCCAAAATTCAAAATCCAACACTATTAGTAACCAATTCAAACACTATTAACAAGTTCAACATGATCCAATTGTTATCCTAACTGCTAAGTTTCTTCATATATGGATAATCGTAATTCATTCTTCCCTCCCTTATCATGACGTATAACCAATGTAATCCTTAATCTGATTTATCTTCTTAGGGATACATGTAGCCATATCAATCTCATAGCAGGGACATCTATATTGTTATATATACTTTATTACTATTATTTTATGGCACATGCTATTTTAGTAATGGTCCACATTCAACTTCTGTCGATAACTAAAATTTGGATCTTCGTGTGTTAGTTAGTACTTAGTAGTATTGCATTAATTAACATAGTTAGAAGGTGCGTGGATGAATTTTTAACAATATTTTATTTTTCTTTTCATAATGATGATGACTGTTAGTATTAATTTAGTAATAAATCAGATACTATAACATCTACAAACCTACAAGATTAAGAAGCTGAAGATATATAGCTCATTTCATAAGAATATTACACGTGTTGGTTTAACGGCTCCATGCATAAACAACAATTTCATTTTCATTCATATAGAACGTGATTAATTATACTAAAAATATTAGAAGACTATTAAAGTTTATTATTTATTATTATTTTTAATTATTAATTTAATTTTTTTAGTTTAGTAATTTAATAATATATTTTAATTTATATTTTTAAATATTAATAATTAATTGATAGTTAAAATTTATAAATTCTAATAATATTTTAATAAATTTCTAATTATATTGAAAGAAAGCAAGGGAAAAATTAGTTATATAACAGATTTCCAAAGTATTTCAACTAGTTGGCCACGTATATTATTATGTAGGGGACCTTTGGCTTAGGGAATTAAAATTCTCAAAAAAAAAAGTACTAGGAAACAGTAGAATTTGTGATGTTTAACCATTAATTAGTTATCATCAATATTTTTAATAGTATGAGATAAAATTTAATAGTATAAAATTAATTATTTTTTTATAGTTAAGTATTAATCAAATTCTAACAAAAGTGTTGGCCCTAGACTTTCTGATTCCGAAATTCATTGTAACGGACTAACTGTGTTAACTTAAATAGTTCATCAAACGGTTTTCTTGCCACATTAGTGCTGAAGAAGCTTCTTCTGGCTTTATAAACCCATATTCCATATTTGCCCTTCATTTTTCATATATATCTTGCTTCTCAGTCAATTTGACACGTGGCAACTCACTGAAGACTGTCTTGAGGACGTGACAGATCTAATCTATTGATTCAGATTTGTGAAAAAACTAAGCTAATTTTGTTGGATACGGAAAAAAATTTGGTGTGATACTTAATTACTGAATTTTATAATTATTTTTAAAATCATATCAATACGTTTTATAATTTAAAAAATATTATTGTATATAATTTTAAAAAATATTATAAAATTTAATAATTGAGTATTATACTAAAATTTTAGTGATATAAGAAAAAAGAAAAAAAATTAACATTTATTTAATCAATATCTGTCTAACAAAATATTAAATAAATAAAAATTAAAAAAATGATTAATTATTGGTTGAAACAAGTGAATTCTCAATATTTTTCTTCAGTTCTAATTGCAACTACAATATTATTGCCCCGAGTATTATTAACATTTTTAGTGGCAATTGCTTATTTTAGGTATGCGTTTTTCCATTTAAAATCAGCGATGAAGACTGCAAAAGTCATCTCAATTTGAGAAAGGAGTAATGTATTGACATTTTGAGTACTGATAGATTATTGTAGAATGGTTAAAAATAGAGGTGCATATTATTCGGATCGGTTCAAAGATTCAGTCCGAATCCGAATTTTTTGAGGTTAATTTTATGTGATTTTAATTTTAAAAATTTAAAATTCAGTAAAAATTTTAAAAATAAACTTAGTCATTATTTAAAATTAGATCTGAATCAAGGTAAATAAGATTTTGTTCGATCCATGTGTATCTTAGAGAAATTAAAAAAAGTATATATATTTTAAATTAATCTTTTGACATAAAATTTATCAAGATCCGATTTTAGTGTGATTCGAAAGTAGTGTGATTTTACCGGGTTTAGAACCCGATAAAAATATCAAAAATAGACTCGGTCATTATTTAAAGTCGGGTCCAAGTCAAGACGAACACGACTTCATCCGACCCCGTGTGCACTCCTAATTAAAAATATAATTATTTACATATTTTTTATTAATTTAAATTTTAAAAAAATTATAACATAATATCAGAATTTTTTTATAATCTAAAAATTTAACAAATTCAAAAAATAGTATATAACGAATAAAAAATTATACAAAAATTTAACAAATTCAAAAAATACTTATTTAAAAGAATATATTAAAAATTTAATTATTTATTTATCTTCTTTTATTAAAAATATATAAATAATTATATCACCAATATATCTTAATAGAAATGTAATCGAACTAAGATATCACTTTTAGAGAAAAAATTCAATGAATATTTATTTTCTTACAATAGTGACATATTCTTTTTATACTCTTATCTAGGTTTTTATACATATACAATAAGAGTTGAGACATGAGAGAGTGAACTTAATATACTTTGTTCAAACTCCAGGTCTATTCAATATCCGTTCAAAGGCTATGTCTCAATACATCTCAAGAATTAAACTCTAAATTTAAATTTATAAAAATTCTGATATTATATTAAAAAATTATTTCTTTTAAATTTAAATTAAAAAATATATAAATGGTTATATTTTTAAAAACGAATGGTGAAACTTTGACACTAAAAAGATGATTTGTGCATTATTAATAATTGACATGTATAGATAGGTATAGCCTTAATAGGTTTGGATTGAGGAAATTTGAAGTATGTAGTAGAGTAGAGGAGCATGCAAATTATTGTCCCCTATGGGGCGAGTTGTTTTAGAATATATTCGTTAAAAGATTAATTGTTTTGTTGTGGATGTCGTTGGGGTTGTGTAAACGTCTGAAAGATAGAGAAAGCGGTGGATTTTGGATCAATCCAACCTCTGATCTCATCCTTCATTTACCCGTCATCACATTCATATGTTATCACTCTTGCCAGTTGCCAACAATTCTGAGACACACTACTAAATTTTGTGTGATATTGAAATATTTGTACGTTTCTTTAGTTTGTTATTTTAGAAAGTTCCAGGAAGCAACATTTAGTGGAAAAATATATATAGAACATATATTATATTGGATTGATTGCTATATAATTATTTCTCTTAATTTTAACAAAGACAACAATACAAGGACACGAAGATTTTCCAAATTTAATAGCTTAGTAAAATGTCAGTAATTCTAGGGTAAAATTATTAAGAAAAAAAATACAGTTTTATAACTAGAGTATTCACTATTGAATATGATGATTAATTTTCTGGTAGTTGATAAATACTTTAATTGATGAAAAAATTAGTTCAAAATCATGTTTTGAATTTCATATATACCAACTCATTTTTAAAACTTTATAATTAAGGAGTGTTGTCCTCTTTGTTAATTAAATAATTTTTTATTTTTTATTTTATTTTATATTATTTTTAATAATAAATTAATTTTCAAAAACATTACTTTTATTTTTAAAAAGAAAAAAGAAAAAATATCTCCAAAACAAAAATCAAATTCTCAACTGATGTTAAGAAAGGATGATTGTCTTCTGCTTAATTGTAATATTTTCTTAACGATAAATTAAATAGATAAATATATATGAGAAAAATAGAAACTGTATACCTTTTTCATTATAGTGTGGTGACATCAGAGACTAAATGAAAGATGTCAAAAGGGTGCCACAAAGTCCACAATAGTTTCCTTGTCTAAGTGCTTACCACCCCCCATACGTGCTTGCAAATGCAGCTTTCAAGTGGCATCTTTCACTCTTTTCTTTAAAGAAATTAAAAGCATGCACACTGAACAACAATATTTAATGATCAATAATATTAGAAAATCAACCAAATTTATTATTTTTGACTAATAATTTTAATTATTAATTTAATATTTTTAGTATAGTAGTTTAATAACATATTTTTAACTAATATTTTTAAATATTATTGATTAATTATTAATAAAAACAATAAATTCTCTTGAACCTCTAATATTATTTTTTAATGATTTTAATTTTTAGTAATAAAATTTATTTATAGTGGCCTTTGTTTGTTTCTACTACTATCACAAGAGAGTTATCCAATTTACCAATTTTATTACAATAAGGGGCGTGATTTTCAAGATATTCATTATATTCATTATTCATTTCCCCTGCTATTATATAAGTAGAGGAGCTTAAAGGGTTTTATTGCAAGAACTTCTCATACTTGCTTGTGATACATTTGTAGATAAAAGCAAAATAAAGAGTTCTAACCATGGCTGCATCATCATTCTTTGTCCCTTCATCCGTAAGCTCTTAATTGCTTCTTCTCTTTTTTCTTCTTCCCAATTCTTAAGTTTACGTACTAATTTAATTTCTTCTGTATATAACTAATGCTAAAGTCCATGTAGAATTCTTAATTGTTCAATAATATGTTGATGGATAGAGTTTATTTTATGATTGAATTTTAGTGAACATTATTGGATGCATTTATATAGTAAATTAAATGACATAACATGATGGTATTTTGTTGGGGGAGCTAATTAACAAATTAAAGCTTATTTGTTGTTCTTTAATTTCTTGATGAATTATTGTATGCAAGTTGAATGACTCTTGCTCTGAGAATTCTTTCTACTCATGAAGCCAATTATATTCTTCTGTAAATCAATCAGATCCTACACAAACCCACATGCACTAATAAAGGTCTAGGCTTTCATGTTCTAGGAGTAGGAGGGTATTTGATATCCGGGTATAGTTAACGATATTAATTAATATTAGCCTAATATTACACTAAGTATAAGTAATAATAACCATGAAAATTCTAATGATTAAATATACCGCAAGATGCAAAGTATTTTTTTTTTAATCTAATATTGTGTTCGGTGTAAATTTATATAAAATTATTTGTTAAAAATTATTAAATAATTTAATATATTTAATTAAATTATTATTTAATATTTTTAATTATTAATTTTACATAAAAATAATTATTTAAAAATATTTATCCGTTCGGTGAGTTAAGTCACCAATTCCGTGAAGTGGCACTGAAAACTATGTGAATTCATTGGAGTGCGGAGATCATGCCACATTGTCACTTCAGCATATTGGCATGACATGGTTTATATTTAAAGATAAATTAATATAAAATAAAGTATATTTTTTGTTTTAAATTTTGATAAAAAATTTAAAAATATTTTAAAGTTTTATTTTGTTTTAATTTTGTTCTAAATTTTTTTTATTTATATCAAATATATTATTGACGACTAATTTTTTAAAAAATTTAAGATTAATTCAACAACAATCTCATAAAAATAAACTTCAACACAAACAAATCAAGCATAATGTTCATATATTATTGTTAGATTGGTCTTAAATATTTTAAAAATTTAGTCGTCGAGGATATATTTAATGCAAATCGAAAATTTTTGGAATAAAATTGAAACAAAATAAAATTTAGGAATATTTTTAAATTTTTTGTCAAATTTCAGAGACAAAAAATGTATTTTACCATTAATATATTTATCTATAATTTACATAAAACTATTCTAATTCATAAATGTAACAATTTCATCCAATATAAGATGGATAAGAATTTTTATTGGGTGCATGTGGGATAAAAAAATTAATATCCAAGAGTTTAATTAATTTTCAAGTAGTTTATATTTACATATAGTAAGATATATGTATTTATGTGATTTTTGATATAAGAAATATTCAAGTATGTTAATATTTATTAGTCATGGATTAGTATAAAATTGAACAATAGCATAACTTTTTCTTAATTTCGGATACATAAATATTAGATTTTATTTCTAGATGAGAATTTACTATTACAATTAATATATATTCAATTTTAGTGTTAAGAAAATAAGAATCACTCTATATAAATATTTTGTAGAAAAATAATTTAATTATTGTCACAAAAATTGTTGCCCTAACACTCCTCATTCTATACGTATGCAACGTAACAGATAATGGAAGAAGAAGCAAGATTTGAAGCGGAGGTAGCAGAGGTGCAAGCATGGTGGAACTCAGAGAGGTTCAAGCTAACAAAGAGACCATACACAGCAAGAGACGTGGTGTCCCTACGTGGCAACCTCAGACAAAGCTATGCATCAAACGAGATGGCGAAGAAGCTCTGGCGAACCCTCAAGACCCACCAAGCCAATGGCACTGCCTCCAGAACCTTCGGTGCACTTGACCCTGTTCAGGTCACCCAAATGGCTAAGCATTTGGACTCTATCTATGTGTCTGGCTGGCAGTGTTCCGCTACTCACACCACGACCAACGAACCTGGTCCTGATCTTGCTGATTACCCTTATGATACTGTCCCTAACAAGGTTGAACACCTCTTTTTTGCTCAACAGTACCATGACAGGTAAGTACCAACGCATCCGCATTATTTCATTTTTAATTTTTTTTTTTTTTGAAAATGTGAGATTGTGCATTTTAAAAGTTTAGCCAAAAACATTTTACAAATGTGCCAAAATTTATAAACTAATTACATTCTTTAATTAATTTGATCTTGCACTAACATAAATTAATGTAAATTTTTTTTATTACTATTATACACCGGTTATTTATTTTTGTTTTTTTTATTAGGAAGCAAAAAGAGGAGAGGATGAGAATGAGTAGGGAAGAGAGGGCAAGAACCCCTTATGTTGACTACCTGAGGCCAATAATAGCCGATGGTGACACCGGCTTCGGAGGCACCACCGCGACCGTTAAGCTATGCAAGCTCTTCGTGGAGCGCGGTGCCGCCGGCATCCACATTGAGGACCAGTCCTCAGTGACGAAGAAATGCGGCCACATGGCCGGAAAAGTACTTGTCGCCATAAGCGAACATATTAACCGGCTTGTGGCCGCAAGGCTTCAATTCGATGTGATGGGAGTGGAAACAGTTTTGGTGGCAAGAACCGACGCAGAAGCCGCTAATATGATCCAATCCAATATCGACACGCGGGACCATCAGTTTATACTGGGAGTCACAAACCAAAACCTTAGAGGGAAAAGCCTTGCAACTCTCATGCAGCAAGGAATGGCGGCCGGAAAGAGCGGCCACGAGCTACAAGCCCTGGAAGACGAGTGGATATCAATGGCAGGGCTAAAGACATTCTCTGAAGCTGTGGTGGACGCAATCAAAGCGATGAACATTGGGGAGGAGGAGAAGAGAAGGAAGATCAACGAATGGCTGCAGCATTCTCATTACGACAAGTGTCTCTCGAACGACGAAAGCAGAGAAATCGCTGAGAGATTAGGGGTAAGGAACTTGTTCTGGGACTGGGATCTGCCAAGAACAAGAGAAGGGTTCTACAGATTCAAAGGGTCAGTAACCGCTTCAATTGTGAGAGGTTCAGCTTTCGCTCCACATGCAGATCTAATTTGGATGGAAACAGCAAGCCCCAATCTGCAAGAATGTACGGAATTCGCGGAAGGGATCAAGTCGAGGAACCCGGAGATTCTTCTGGGCTACAACCTTTCGCCGTCGTTCAACTGGGATGCTTCTGGAATGAGCGACGAGCAGATGAGGGAGTTCATACCAAGAATTGCGAGGTTGGGGTATGTTTGGCAGTTCATAACTGTTGGAGGACTCCATTCCAATGCTCTCATTACTTCAACGTTTGCAAGGGATTTTGCAAACAGGGGAATGCTTGCTTATGTTGAAAGGATTCAGAGAGAAGAGAGGAACAATGGTGTTGATACTCTTGCTCATCAGAAATGGGCTGGTGCTAATTACTATGATAGGTACCTCAAGACTGTTCAGGGTGGTGTTGCTTCAACTGCTGCAATGGGCAAAGGTAACATTTTTTACAATCTATTCACTTGTAATTATTTTTATATGAAGTTCATTGATGAAAATCTTTACACGATTTGATATATTTAATTAAATTATTATTTAATAAATTTTAACTTTTAATTTTATATAAAAATAACTAAGTACATGCGAGTTTTAAGTATAATAAATAGTGACATGAATGAATAATAATAATATTAATGTTTACTTGGCTTGTATGTTATTTTTCAGGAGTGACTGAAGAGCAGTTCAAAGAAACATGGACAAGACCAGGAGCTGAGAACATTGGTGCAAGCAGTGTGGTGGTTGCTAAGGCCAGAATGTGATTAAAGAGCCACTTCTGCCAAGGAGGGACTGTTATAACCAATTCCTGAATTTGAATTTCAATAAGTGTTTAGAATAATGATAGAAAAAAAAAAGACAGTCATCATTAAGTCATATAGTTTGATATTATATTTTTATTTTTGGTTGCAGATTTATCTTCTAGTTCAATCTCTTTTATTTGGCAGTGTGGGCAATTCTATGCTAAGGAACGATAAAGTTTGTTTATGTGCTTTCTTATTTGGTGGATTACAGTTTATTGTGTTTGAAATAATATTATTGCTCAAACATATTTTACTTTATGTGCTTCCTAATTTATATACTTTTTTTCTTTTGCACTTCTTCTCGAATTTAAAGGGAGTTAAACTACGAGAAAAGAAATATGCATACATAATTGTTACAAAGTTGGGTTTCTGTCCTGTCATAATTGCAAAGCTTAGATTGTTGATACACCTTTCTTGGTATTATTTTCTTTTGTTTCTTACGACCTTTTAATACTATACGAAGAAGAAGGCGCATATACATAATGTGCATAAAAATTATACATAGAATTTGTTTTTTTTTTTTTTCAATGAACCACAAAACAATCTTAATTATTTTAAGGTGTTTTCGAACTCTGATTGAAATAGTTCAAGTAAATAATAATTTTTTAGTCAATATATAACTAATAATCTTATTTTCGTTTACATTCTTTCATAAAAATGAAAAGAAATATATTTGGTTAGTTAGTTTCCTTCTTTTTCTTAGTTGGCCAAATATACCTTCTTTTTCTTATGTTAGTTAGTGTCTTTCTAGAGGAAGTAGACTAGACAGACTGTAGACGAATATATAAAACAAATAATTTTCAGAGGTGGCATATTGGATACCCCTTGAATTGGCAAACTCATTTAAAAAAAGTGGATTGGAATAAAATTTTGAGTCTGTCAAACTAAAAAGTAAAAACTGCTAATAGTGAGTTTTGACAGGACAAAACAAGCTACCAAATCATATATATATATATACACGAAAGTTAAAAATTAAGATTTTTATTTTTTCCTCTCACATATATTCCCAATTATATGACTTAGCTTATTTTTTAAAATAAAGACGGTTCTTATGTTTTTTTTTTTTTTTTTATCACAAAGCTATGTTTATATTTTTGTTATATTATGTTGTAAATTTTGTTGTCGTTGTTGCAAAAGAACAAAATATGTTTAATTCTTTATAATAATGTGAGAATGGATATTGTCAGGGACGGATCTAAGTAGATTAGTGTGGGGGCAAGCGCCCCTACTACAATTTGAAATTTTTTTAAATAGTATATGATAATAATATTTATTTGCCCCCATTAGATTATTAAATTTGATCCCACAATAATTTTTTACTCAACTTTTGGTACTTAATCGTCAATTTAAAAATTTTATATTAGATATTCGTTAGGATGATCAATTCTCAGATTTAAACGAAATTAGTATTCTTTTTTAAAAATCAACTCAAAAGAATATTATTTATCTTCTTTTCAAATTAGCTTTAATTTTTGCATTGCAACTATATTAATTGAAAGAACTTTTTTTAACTATGAATATCAATAAGAGTCGGCTTCTAATTGTATTGGGAAATAAATTTTTAAATAATTATTTAGTAATATATATGGAAAGAGAGAAATTTTAATGGTAGTGTTAAGAGAAAAATTACTTAATTTTTTAAAAATATAAAACCTAAAAGAATAGAATTTTAAATTACATATTATTATTATTTAAATTACTATTTTAGTATTTTAATTTGTATATTAGATATTTTGAAGCCTAATCATATTTTATAATAACAAAATATAATCATAACAATAATCATGCTATATATATAAAAAATAATTATCTGTATAAAATATATATTAAAGTATAAAATACACCTTGAAAATAAGTTAAATAATACATGTATTTATACATAGATATATAATGGTTAATAAATAATTTAATATTTAATTTTTTATATACACATATTATTTTTATTATAAAAATTATTATCATGTTATATAAATTTACTACCAAAATTTTCTGGATCCGTCACTGGATATTGTGATGATTGATGTTGAGAATTTTGTGTTTTATGTTTAAGTTATGATTAAATTTTTACTAATCATTTAAATATTAAATTAATTTGAATTTTTGAAAACGAAAAGAGTTAAATAACTAAACAAGTAAGCCCTTCAACCCTCCATAAAGACAGTAACTTCTTGGATCTAATTTACTTTACTGAGCCTTGACGGCGCGGGCACAGATAACCCAGCCGCTTTAATATGCTAGTCCTAGGAATTTGGCATAGTTAATAGATACACTAGACATTAATTCAAAATGCATTAGAGCAATTCAACGATAATAATATAAGAAGTACAAGATTTATTATTATAATGTCCAAGATAAAAGTGTAAATGGCTAGAAGAGAGAGATGAGGTGGAATAATAACGAGAAGGGTAACGATAGCTAATCAATGATTTTTTTGAATAAATATGAACAATGAATATTTAATTCATTAAGTGTATGATTAATTATTTTAATATTAAAATTTAAATAAATAATTTAAAAATATAATATATTTTTATTTTATTAAATTTATTATTTACATTGTTTACAAAAATTATTGTTTACCTATATTTTTTTAATGAAAAAGTTGAAGAGTTTGCATATGTTCAAATTCAGGGAAGCTCTTAAAATTGATCTTTTAAAGTTGCATATATGGGAGAAAGAAGGATAAGAGTAAAAGTGTTTATGGGTTGAATTAGTTTGGGTTTGGAGTAAAATACGAATCGAATTGATTAAATTTTAATTAGTGTGTGTTAATTTAATTTTAAAGTTTTTTTAAGTAAATCTAAATTAATTCTAATTAATTAAAGCGGTGTTGGATTGGTTCTAATAATTGAGTATCTGATTGAAAATAAAATTTATAAAATAAATTAAAAAATTAGAAAAAAATTAAAATATAATAATAATAAAAATAAAAAATACTACATCATTAATTTAAATTTAAATAATTATCATAATTTATAAGATATTTAAATCAAGAGATAAATATATATATTATTAAATTTTATTTATTTTTAATTAATATTAAATTAATCAAATAATCAAATTGGTACTGCCTATGTAATTTTCAAATTAATACCTAAATTAATTAAGATTGGATTTAATAGGATCTAATCGAATTATATCCAAGTAACCAATATAATTAAGTTGGATCGGTTTTAGAGCAGTACGCGTGAACACACCTAGACAAGAGTATATGAAGAGGAGGCACGTATCACTGCATGACAGAAAATAATAGAAAAAGAAGAAGTTGAGGCGGTGCCCTAGTAAAAGTGTAAGAGTAATTTATCGTCAAGAGACACACTCGTAAAGTGTATCTCATATATATCAAGTAAGATGAAAACTCAGTTGAAGTCGACTTCACGTAAAATTGATATCTAAGAGTCGTTGAATAAAAATTTAGTCAAATCAGTCAAATCATTTTACGACTTTCAGGTATCAACTTCACATGAAATCCACTTTACCTGAATTTCCACCATTAAGTAATTTTGTTTTAGACCTTAATTATGAAAACAAAAATAAATTTATATATATAACGGGAATATGAGAGAAATTTGATGTAAGAATTTTTTTTTTAAATACTATTTATTTACATAAAAAAATATAATTTGCATGTCTAAGACTTAGACCCATAATTTTTAATTGGAATTATGAAATACTTACCATCTTAATTAATATCACATTTGCTATAATTTTACATATTTAATTAATAAAAGTGTAAATTATTAATAGGCATGTTAGCCGAATAATAATAATAATAATAATAATAATAATAATAATAATAATAATAATAATAATAATAATAATAATAATAATAATACATTGAACCATTGAAAGCTATATATGAGTCTAATTTAATAAATTTAATAGTATATGTCATTATATTGCATGTGTATTCTTTTTGGTTCTTTATCAGCTTATCATTAATTCCTTTTGGTCCAATAATTTTTTTGTCTTTAATTAGTTAGGAGCTATTTGTGACCAATCTTCTCATGGTTTGTTTTCCAGTTGGGAACCAAGTGCCAAAGTTTAGGCTACATCCAACTTGTGATTTTGATTTAAGCCAAAACTGTACCAATATGACTAGGAGAATTTAATTTTTTTAGTCCCTCTATACTTATAATTCACAATTTCAAACCTCTCTCTATATATATATATATATCAAACAACATCTACGGCTATTCACAATAATACATTTGTCCATGCATAAATCTTCATCTGCTTTTCCAAAATCAGAAACCATGGCTAGAAAAGGCCTTAGAATGTGCATGATTGTGTGCTCAATTTTCTTGATCGTTGTTGTGACAATCATTCTGGCCATATCTTTGACCATCTTAAAACCCAAAGACCCAGATATTAGTGTCCACCCATATGGCCTTGAAAATTTTCAGATTATACAACCCAATGTAACAGCTGTGCCACTTGGCATGGTGATCACTATAGTCAATCCCAATTATGGAACCTTCAATTACAAAAATACCACTGGCTATCTTAGTTATCATGACATCAACGTAGCCAAAGCTGTGGTAGTATCAGGATCTGTGCCTGCTCGTGGCTTATTTAATATTACCACTGTTGCAGGTATCATGACTCAAAAGTTGATGGATGATACACAATTTTGGTCAGACATTGAAGTTGGCACATTGAATTTTGAAGCAACTATCACTCTTCCTGGGAAAGTGACTATGCTCAAGATTTTCAAAAAGAAGGCCCTGGTTCATGTAGCATGTGACCTCTCTTTTAAGCTTAATTTAAGCTCCATTCATACTGATTCAAGCTGCATATCCAAGATCAAGCTTTGATTATTCTTATTATTATTATTATTATTATAATTTCTGCACACATATATATGTTCTTATTAGTTAAGGCAAGAATGCAATTTAGTTTGATTGTAAGTGATGTAATAATAATAATAATCTTTGTGGAAAAATTAAATAAAGGGAACTGAATGATATGATAGTGAAAATTTATTGATGAATTTGAAAGTAATACAAATTCTAATTCATTCTAAGTACATAACAACATTCATACAATACCTCTCTCTGTCTCTATAAAGCTGCCATTATTTACTTACGACGACTCTGTATGTATACTATATTACTATATAATATATCCTCACATGTCACAACAACAAATAAATAAACAAAATCTTACATTGAAAGAAAATAAATTCCGTAACTAATTAATGATAAATGAATAGAAATGAAATCAAACTGTGATCTTGGTTTTGCAGCTAGAAGCAACCGTTATTGGAAGAGTAGTAATGTTAAAACTAACGTCACACCAAATATCAACCGTGGCCTTAACTTTAATAATATGGAGGAGAGCCACTACTTTCCCAGGCAATGTTGCAGTTGCTGTGAAATTCAATCCCCCAAGTGCAAGATCTTCAAAGAATTTCTCATGACCCATTAATTTCTCCGACATTACACCTGCAGTGGCTGAAACATTAACGGTGCTACGAGCAGGAACAGAACCTGGGTCTATCGAAGCTTCTGCTATCATCATTTCGTGGTAATTAAGGTACCCAGTTGAATTTTTGTAATAGAATGTTCCATAATTTGGGTTAGTTATGGTGATCACCATCGCTAGTGGCACACTTGTTACATTGGGTTGGAAAAGGTCAAACTTGTCAAGGTCAACGGCATGGATACTTACTTTTGGGTCTCTTGCTCTAAACACGGTCAAAAATAGTGTCACAATAATTACAGAAATTACTACCACCATTATTGCACACACAATAACGCAGCATCTTCTGATCCTTCTTGATTTCGATCCTGTTCCTGATTCGAATGTCATTGTAATAATAACACTTTTCGTAATATATATACACAAATACTAATTGGGCTTCCTAATTAACTAGAAGGAATTATATATATAGATATAAAATTAGGGTTCTAATGCAGGTTACGAATTATTGATGACCTAAGTTTGGTGACTAGTGGGAAGAGTAACGAGTAATAATATATATTAATTAAGGATTATTAGAGAGGAGAGGGAGAGGGAGGTATTATTTAAATGAAGTGGTGAGAGAGAAGAGAGTTGGTTACTCTACTCAACCAAGATTTGAATGTACATGTGAGCATGCTTTTCGAGAATTGAATGGTTTTGCCCAACTCTTGGCAAAGCATGGGAATCGGTTTCAGTTTGTGGATAATTATGGAGTAAGAATACTTCAAATTAATCTCGTTATGTTTGTTAGTAAACTTATATATATATACTCTTGTTACTTGTTACTTGTTACTTAGTGTATATTAATTAATTTTCATGTTTAATTATAAAAAATTCTTTCTCTAAGTACTTTTAATTAAAGAAAATCGATTTTGTCACTCTTAATTTAGGACATATTTTTCTTGATACAAATTACATTTATAATAACATTTTATCAAAGTGTAATGTCATTAGAAATTCGGAGAGTGACATTATACTCTCTCTTAATAAATATGAAACTCAATAGAGTTTAATTAATTTGTATAATCATTTTACTTTATTTTAATGTCGACGTTTGATTTATATAGTTAATCACACTTAAGAAGTTAAGACTTTGTTATTATTGTTGTATAACCATTTTACATGTATTGAAAATGGACGATCCGGATAAAATCTCTAAAGAGGTTCAGAAGCAAAATTTTTTAGAATTAAATTTATTCGAGTTGAATTGAATTAAAATGGATTAAATTGTAAATCAAATATTGTAATTAAAGGATTTAAAAGATGGATAACTCGAATGCATACCAACTTAATTCTCTACTATAATTTTATGAAAGAGACAAAAAAATTATAAAAGGATAAAAAATGAAACCAAACAATCACAATTTTTTTAATATGTAGGTATAAATAATCAATTTTTTTATTAATAAGCTATTATTCAATAATATTTTACCATTTAATTGCAGAGTTGATATTTTATAATATTTATAGAAAATTTTTGACAAAAACAAATAACATATATATATATATATATATATATATAGTAAGACCAAAACTAAAATAAATAAATGATATATATTTTATCTCAATCAACTTTTAAGAAAAATTACTAAATATTAATAGTTTTATCTTTATTTGAAAAGTTAAGTTTAACTTTTGGTAAAGTATATTTTTTGTGTCTAAAATTTGCTTAAAGTTTTAAAAATATCCCTAAATTTTATTTTATTTCAATTTTATTTTAAAAATTTTTGATTTGCATCAAATATACTACTAACAGCTAATTAATTTTCAGAAAGTTTAGGACTAATCCAACAATAATGTACGACAACTATGTCTAGTTTGCTTGTGTAGAAAGTTGTTCTCCTAAAATTGTTGCTGAATTAGTTCTAAATTTTTTGAAAAATTAGAATTGCTAGGGGTATATTCGATACAAATCGAAAATTTTTGGAACAAAATTAAAACAAAATAAAACTTAAGAATAATTTTAAAATATTTTTAAATTTTTTAACACATTTTAAAAACAAAAAATATACTTTATCCCTTTAAATAATTAGTTAATTAAATCATCATCATCATCATTTGTTTATTTATTTATTTTATTTGAGTAAACTTGATTTTTTTTTCAATCTCATCAATAGATTAAATTTATATAATACAAAAATTTTATCATTGTATTGATATTTAATAAGATGAATTTTTCACACATAACTAAATTTTTCTTATGTATAAAAACAAACACATTATTACAATATATAGATACATGATATGCATATCTATATAATATACTTTTTTTTTCTAATGTTGAATGGGGCAAATGCCCCGCACCTATATGGAGTGAGATTAATAAGGGTCCAATTTAGATTATTCCCTGCCAAATCAATAAATTTTACTTAATAAAATTCTTTATTTTTATAGTTTGGCTCTTCTAGTTTTAACTTTTGTCTTCTATTCTATTTAGTTATGTCTTATGTATTAGTCTCCTCCTTAAAAAGGTTCTAGTTTCGTCCTTGTTAATATATCTTTCAGTTAATTATATTTTTCATATTGGCAGTGCACTACAAAAAAATCGGCAGATAGCAGTGGTTATTTAGTGGCAGTTTTTTTAACCGCTACTAAATAGAATCTGTCAGCAATTCTTTTGGCGAATTCAGAGGCTACCAAACACTCTCATTTTGTAGCAATTTTTCTGTGATCGCCGCGCCGCAAAATGTATCCATTTTGCAGCGGTTCTTATGACGGATTTGGAGGGGCTGCCAAATGATCTTATTTTGCAGCGATTTTTCTGTAACCGCTGCAAAATATCGAGTGAGTGATTACTTAGATACTCATTTTGCAGCGGTTAATTACTAACCGCTGCAATATTATACTAACTTGAGATTTTTTTGTTTAAACATTCCTTTGTTAAAACTACTCTAGTCCTCGCTATTTTTTTTTACTGAAAACATGTTTCAAACACTGCAACTTAATGCATTAAATAAATTTTCAATTTTGTGTTACATAAAAAATAATTCATTAATTAAAAAAATATTATAAATCAATAACAGAAAACAAATTTACGAATCAGGTTTTCTCTTGTACTATCAGTGCATTTTGAGTTTGTATTCAAGCATAAATGGTAACAAAAAAATTAAGTGAACATCCAAATTTATAAACTCAAAGCAAAGTTCAATAGAGCATAAAAATCAGAATTACTAAAGTAGACAACCAAGTATTGAGTCAAAATTTCTTATCAACATCGTATTAACCTGACCAGAAAAACTCTGTCAAAAATCCACTGCAGTGACATGATAAAGGATCTGATAAGTCATCTCTAAACCATGACAACTTGTTCAGATTGAAACCCTTTCTGCAGCATCTACTTCATCTTCTCTATGCTGGGTGTTTAAAGTTTCATTGTCTTTTTTTGGAACATTATCGAGCTCAGCATTCCTAGCGATGTCATATCCACCGAAGGAGATAGCATCTAAATCGTCTTCTGAATCAATGCCTGCTCCATCTAGAGTGTCAGCAACTATTTTGCCTGAATATTCAGTTGACACTGAATATATGAACATGCAACCAACAACATAAATCTACTTAACAGATAATGATAACTTCCAGGTCATTACCTAGTTATTAAGGTAAAAAATTGCGGAATTATGGAAAGAGGACTTTCAAAATTAACAAATACAAAATTAACTATTACCATCTCCTTCGTCGGTAGTTTGGACAGATTTCTTGGAAAGAAGCTCTCTAATAGCACGTTCTATATACTTCAATTTCTCTTTTGAAGCAATCTCCAACTAAATACCATGCGAGTTATTAAAGCGCATCTGCACCATAATAAAATGTATAGTTGATGGTCTTTTTTGTAAAGCATATTATGTCTCTGTGATTCACTTTCTATGTTAGAAATTTATTTCTAACATTTAATTCAACAAGTATGTCTTTAGAGGTCCTACCAGCTACAAATGTCACAAAAACATAGCCAAATTTCTCCTCGTACCTTGATCCATATTCATGAAGTTCCTACAAATTTTAGCATGAACGTAACAACTATCATTGGTTAAATGGTGTAACCATATATCAACTTAAAATACTTATTATTCAAATAATGTTTAACTCAAGTTTTTAAGGGTACGGCTAATGAACAGACCTGCACAGTAGCTTCATTCGCCATTTCCAAGTATTCATTAGAACAAGATCGTCCTGATATAGCCTCCAACCAAGACCTAACATTCAACTTACGGGACCATATATCTTTGGCAACCGTAATTGCATGTTCCAATGAAGAGAATGGAGAGGCCCTAGCCATTTCGTTAGCGAATGTTGTGCCTGCACAGCATGATGAGAAATCCTCAGTTTTTATTTCTCCTGTTACAACACTATTTTTTGTAACAATATTGGTCAATGATAACAATATTGTAATTCAAGATAATTTACTCGATATCATAATTTCCTTTATTGGAGATTGATAACAGCAACGGTGATGATGACAATAACAAAGCCTTGAAAACTAACTTTTGCTAGCAAAAATCATTGGAAGAAATGAGGAACTGGTGGTATTCATGAAATGAAATGAAAACTTAATTCAAATACGAAAACACAGATAGTAATGTAACCAGCAAACTGCGTACATCATAAACACTATTAAACTCTAAAGACACACAGATACTCTATAAATGATGTACATGTTTTTCATATTTTCACTATGCCACATCATCGATATTATCAGAAACATCTTCTATTGGGTCTTCTATATCATCATCCATTGTCAACTGTAAATCACTGATGTCACCTGCTGCTGACATGTTCAACCCGGGCTGTGGAGAAAAAGCAGCTTCAACTTCTTCATTCTCTCCTCCCATGTCATACAAGTCTCGTGGTTTTACATGAACCACTATACTCCATTCTTGATCTACTTTATCACGTACATAGTACACGAGATGAGCTTCTGATGCCAATATGTACGGTTCATTCTCTTCTTGATCACCGGTGTGAATTGGACGAGTGAAATTAACGCTTGTAAGGTCCAGATGGTCTTGTTTGATGCCTCTGCTCGTAGTTATATCAGCCCAAATACATCTGAACAAAATCACTGTGAAATGACAGCTGTAGTTCAGTTCGATTATGTCTACAATTTTTCCATAATATGGAACACTACCAACAACCACTATATTGTCACACATGCTTGCATAACTTCTTGTATTGGATGAGACATAAACTCCACTATTTTGGGTTTTCAGCCCGTCCTCTTTTGTGATAGTTTTAAACTTGTACCCATTGACGTTGTACGCCCTAAAACGTCTTGCCTGAAGCATGGGACCACATGCAAGCAATTTCATTTCTTTCGAATATACAATACTGTCCATTGGAACCTGACACCATAAATTAGAATTTTTTCGTATAAAACATTGGAATTCGGAATTTATAATTCTAGGGCACAAATAAGTTGGTCAGGTTAAATTTCTACGAACCTCACGTTTGAACCATCGAGGAAATTCTGCATGCACAACACGATCTATCTTCGATTCCGACCTTGTTTGATGCCATAATTTTCGCTTCGTTTTTGCCCTAAATGTACTTTACGACATAACAAGAAATTAATTCCAACGACTGAGTGTTTGAAATGGTTTATAATCATGCTTAATGATTACATGTGCATACTTACTTAATAAATGGAACAACGGCCTTGCAATTGACTAGCACATGACGATGTGCCTGATCTCTTTCTATCGGGGTCAGTCCAAAATGTGAAACAGCCCCTGAAGCTTTTTCAATTACTGGGAACATAGTACTTCCTGTATTGTTTATAATATCAACAGGTTGATCATCAACTCGCGCAGGTCGATTGATTCTAGTCTCAACATTATCCAAATATCTGGAGCAGAATGTCAAAATCTCTTCGGATAAATAGCCCTCCGCAATTGAGCCTTCTGCTTGTGCCCTGTTACGCACGTATTGCTTCAATCGTCCTAAGTACCTTTTACATAAATACGACATAACACTTAGTATATACGTAACGAAATTGAAAAAAAATTCTTAAATACGTTTAGTAGCAAGCTAACCTTTCTATTGGATACATCCACCGATAATGTACCGAACCACCAAGTTTTAGTTCATTAACGAGATGCACCATAAGGTGAACCATGACAGTGAAGAAGGATGGAGGAAAAATTATTTTCATCTGACACAGAGTTTGCACAACATGATTTTGAAGGGCACCAAGCTGCATAGGGTTTACCGCTTTTTCACATAGTTCTCGGAAAAATGAAGACAGATTTGCAATCACAGTCGATACCGGACTCGGCAATGCATTCTTCACCAAAATTGGAAGTAATTGTTCTATTAGAATGTGGCAGTCGTGACTTTTCAACCCATAAACTTGCGCTGCCGGATGTCAACACAACGAGCAATATTGCTCGAGTAACCATCTGGAAAGACCACGTTCTGTAGAATATTCAGAAATACATCCTTCTGTGGATTCGACATTGTGAAGATTGCTGAAGGATATTTACCACCTTCGTCCGACCACAATTCAGGCCTTATGCCCATGCTTTGTAAATCTTTGCGGGCTTTAAGATTATCTTTTGATTTGACGCTATCGTTAAATATAGTGAAGACCACATTGTCACAAATATTTTTCTTTATATGTATCACGTCAAGGTTATGACGCAACATGTGATCCTTCCAGTACGGAAGTTCAAAGAACACACTCCTCTTTTTCCAATACGAGTCATCTTGATATGCATTTTCACCAGTGCGTCTTCTTTTGGCTGTCAAAGTTGAGTTCTTCCCAAACGATACTTGCATGTTACACTGTTGCCTTAAGACATATGTACCAGAATACTTCTTCGGTGGATCTCTGCTTTCAACTTGTTCGTCAAATCTACTCCGGTCTAGTCTATATTTATGGCCCTGATTCAAAAAGCGGAGATTGCCCGTGTAACACCATTTTCGACTGAATGTTAGTCGCTAAGCCTTAGCGTCCACGTTACACGTGGGACATGCTAACCCACTGTACGTGTTCCACCCAGATAAATTTTCCAATCCTGGAAAATCGCTAATAGTCCATATTAGCGCTGCACGCATCTTGAAAGTAGTCCCCTTATTAGCATCATAAGTTTCAACGCCATCCCAGAGTTGCTTCAACTCATCCACCAAAGGATTCAGATAAACATCGATGTCGTTACCCGGCATTTTAGGACCGAGAATAATCATAAATAGTATAAAAGATGCGTGTTTCATGCATAGTCAGGGAGAAAGATTGTACGGAATAAGAATCACAGGCCAAATGGAATACTTCATACTCATATTTCTAAAAGGATTAAATTCGTTACTAGCTAAAGTTAAACGAACACTGCGAGGATCGTTAGAAAAAAAGGATACTTGTATCAAAGTCTTTCCATGCTTCAGCGTCCCTTGGATGCCTCAAGTACCCATCATTATTATCTGCCTCTTTATGCCATAACATGTCAGATGAAGTTTTGCTACACATGAATAACCGTTGCAGTCGTGGTATAAGAGGAAAGTAACGGAGAGTCTTCGCTGGGAGATGCTTTCCGTTTTTTCTGACAGGTATTTTGAGTTTCGTAACAGAACCCTTTTGCGTAATTGCATCTTTTGCTTCTATCGTGAAGTCCCACACTGCTTGCATTTGGTCTCATCCTCATCATCACCCCGATACAACATGCAATCATTCGGGCATGCATCTATCCTTTTGTATTCAATCCCCAGCTTTTGGATAGTTTTCTTGGCTTCGTACAAAGTGGATGGGAGTTTGGCTTGCTCAAATGCATCCCGCAATAAATTCAAAATCATTGACATAGCCTTGTCACTCACACCACACATACACTTAAAGTGATACAGCTTCACTAGAAAAGACAACTTTGAGTATTTCGAGCAGCCGGGATATAATTCCTCCGCTCCATCCGCAAGAAGATCGGCAAAATTCTATGCCTCGCGACTTGGACCATCGTACAAGTACGACAACTCCAGATCATCGTCTCCTACAGGATCCAATGTTGTGGTCTCCTCACTTCCAGGAGGCATTGTGAAGTTAAATGCCTCGTGCACCATTTGAAGATATGGATTCACCTCGCTTGTAGGTTTCTCAACTATTGGTGTGTAAGTAGAGCTCTTCTCAGCTGGATTCTCACCATGACGTAACCACAAAGTATATCCAGGAGAAAGGGGTTTATCAACAGGTGGTCGTATGCATCCTCTCTTGTTTGCATAAATTGAAACCCACATTGAGGGCATCGACACTTTATCATGTTATCCGACGATGCATTCACAAATGCAAAGTCTAGGAACTTATTAAGTCCTCGCCTATATTCTATGCTATCTCGTGGCTTAAGAATCCAGGTTTTGTCCATATCTATTATACACCAAATATATGGTTTAATAATGTATAGTAAAAGTAGAATATAAAACTAATATAAAACAAAAAATATGCCACATAAATACAGTTATAATACAACGATAAAATTTACGCCAATTAATTTTTGGCACAAAATATCAAGAATCATTATTACATATAAATGTTATCCATCTAAGTTCATTCATGGAGTACCTTACGAAAATTTTATCTATATAAAATACTCCTCTTATAACCTTTTTATAAGTTGGAATTCAAAATTTCTGTACTCTTATTTTTATTCAAGGTTTATTTTTATGTTTTATTTTAGGTATGTTAATAAAAAATTTTAGCATTAGTTTTAATTTTTAACTTTTAGGAGAAGTAATTAAAAAATGCGACAACTTAATAAATTAGAAGGTTAAGGGACAATTTTATTACAGAAGAAATTAAGTTTATTTATTTACCATAAGAATACATATAACTCAATCTTGAATAGATTCAAAATAAATATATATTTATTTAATTTTTTGAATTTTACATGAATTATTAATTTCATGATATAATGGATGTACTCCTATTAAAAAAAATTGAATAAGACTTCATAACAATTTTTGTTGTTGGATGAAAACTTGACTCGAAAATTATATGAGTAAAATAAGTAATAAAAAGTGGACATAAGATTTAACCTTCTTGTTATTTGGTACAAATATTAGTATAATAAAAAAATCATTGTTTCCATATATAGTAACACATTGTTCAATTTTTTGTATTTTCTTGAGCTATTTTTTCTACTTTCCGTCCTTAATTTTAAACTTTAACTAAAATTTGTTAAGAAAGAAAGTACTAATATCAGCTAATTTTAATTTTCAACTTCTATTAAAAATGAAATTATGTGCTTTTGTAGTTTGTATGCATTATATAATAAAATTGAAAATACACATAATAAAAAAAATAAAACTTATTTGTTCGTAATATTTATAAGAGTATAGATGATTAACATAAGAGTTATGAGACAATTTTTTTTTCTATATTACTTTTAAGATATATATGGTAGTGATTATTGACTATTAAAGAGAACATAAAAAGAGATTAAAAATATGAAGCAACTTAGATAATATTCGCATTAGGGATGGCAAAATTCTCTGAGACGTGGGGATCCCTGCGGGGACTGCCCCGAATGGGGATCCGATTGTGGGGAATTTTTTCCGTGGGGATGGGGATGGGGGACAAAATTCTCCCGAAGCAAGCGCAGGGACCCGAGCGGGGATCCCCGCCCCGTCCCCGCTATTCCTCGAAATTTATAAATTCCTTGAATTATCCTTAATAGTTTATTTCTCACATATGTTTTTTAATCATTTCTCACACACACATATATATAGAATCCCAAAACTCCTAATCTTTATTTGCATAACCCTTTTTCAATTCAGAGATCCCTAAGGCTGTCCATACTCTATCCAACCTCTCTGCAGCCACCCCATTGTCACCCTTCTCACCGCATCGTCACACCTCACGGTGCCATCATCCTTACCGCGTCGTAATTTCTATTTGTGGTGTTCCTTTTTGTAACTCTGCCGTCGTGTCCATTCTCTTCTTTGTTGCCACGTCTCCCACCTCGTCCACTGCCTTTTCCTTTGACTCGTCGTTGCGTCTCCCCATTGTGTTATTTCGAAAGAAGTCACCATCATGTCATTTAGACTTTTTGTATAAAATCTTGCAGTTTTTGTATAAGATAGATACTTGCAGCTCTATTCATATGGAAATTAATAATTAGTTAGAACTATTATGTAGATGGGGAATGGGGTCCCCGCGGGGAATGGGGCCCCGTGGGGAATGGGGATGGGGAGCAATATTCCCCCACAGCGGGGAATGGGGCGGGAATGGGGAGCAAATTTGAGGGCGGGGATGGAGAGCAGGGAGGCATCCCCCGCCCCCGCCCTGCCCCATTGACATCCCTAATTCGCGTCTTTAATAATATGTATAATAAAAAAAATTCTTTAAAATGATGTAACTCACGAAATTTCTTCTGGGATAAATTACAAATCATCAATAGAGTGACTACTAATTAGTACTCAGATGAGGAACACATCAAAGACATAAAAAGTTGAGACAGACTATTTTAATTAAGTATTAAAATTTTTATAATCTAAGATTAATATTTATAATTACAAAATGAATAAGCTAAATATTAATTCAATATGTCAAATAATATCGATATTCATTAATAAATGACCTTTTCATAAAAATAAATAATCAAGACACACATTGAGAATATTATTATGAGAAACCAAAAAAGAGAACTAATAACTCATTACGCACCTTATGTTTGTAGGTCAAAAATGCACCTTATGTTTGTAGGTCAAAAATGCCAAAAGAATCCTCTGAAATGTGTATAAAAAAGAGGTAAAAGAGTTAGTAAACAAAAAATTACATCCAAAAAATTTATCTCTTCATCAAAATATTTTTAAAAAGTTTTATCATGAAAAATAATTTAAGATAATTATATTCTAAACCAATAATTTAGGAATATTTCATCTAGAATGAAATATTTCACATACAACAAATATAAAAATAGAAAAAAAGAATTCATCAATATAAAACGTCCACAAAACAAATTTATTGTTTCTCCTTATATAGAACATAAATAATCGAAAAAATATAAATTGAAGCGATCATTAAAATTTTTAGTAAAAGATATTTATAAACATTTGGTAATTAAACAAAAATTAATTTCGGCATATTTATTTTGACTTATTTTCTTGTTTAATGTATTCTTAAATATACTCGGTAAAACAGCAAAAATTGAATATTTAAAAAATCGAAATTAGACCGGTGAACCGGCCGAGATCCGGTCGGGATCTGGCCGGTTTTTTGAAGCAACATAACAATGTTGCCGTTACAGCCCCAATTTAGCACTAATTACAGCCCACTCCAAGAGAAATGAAGAGAAGGGCTCCGCCCAGTCTTTTCCAGCGCGTTGTCCGTCAACTGCGTCCAGCCATATCCGCGTGCCGCCGCCGTCGTTCCTCAGGTCGCTCCCTTCCCCTCCGTAGCAGCCCTCCTTCCCTTCCATTAAGCAGCCACCGTGGTAACCGCGAAGCCTTCCTCGCGAGTCCGAAGGTGCTCCAACACTGCTATTTGCCTTGGTCACTTGGTGGCTCTATCTCCCCTCCATCAATGTTGACGGAATCTTCGAGTTTCCAGGTACTTTTTTTAAAAGATATGAAGGTTTGATTTACTTGATAAATAACTGTTGATGTGTTGCATGTCTCTGTATCCGTAATGAGTTTTATTAAAAAAAAAAATTTCTGTGAAGCTCTATGCTGTGATGTTTGTGAAGCTATGATGCATGTATATGATTTGCTAAAATTTTATTTACTGATATGTTAATTTTCTGAGCTGTGATTGTGTAACACCCTAACTACCAAAGCTCACGCTTCCGGCTGCGCCACTCTGATAGCTCGGACATTACGACGACACTTATGCTATTTAATACTAAAATATAAGCCCGTTTAAAACTTTTAAACCGAAATACCGATCCAAAAATACTTTCATCCGATATCATACATCCATAAATGCCATACAACTCACAACAACTCATAAAGAGTACATCCATATATATACATAAATATATATATATAAATAACTTTACAAGCATTAACCAATACAATTTCTATCCCTCTTACAGAATATATCAAGATAATGGCGAGGGTTCAATAAACCATAACTAAAACAATACAGAGCATCTCAACAACTAAATAAACTCTTCGTAGCTTCTGCGCCCATATCCTGAAAAGGGAAAAATGTAGGGGGGTGAGAACATCATCCTCGAAAGGGTTCTCAGTAGAGGGTTTTTGGGAATTACTGTAATAGGATACGTGAAGATAACCGCATCAGTGATTAATAACCGTCTTATGCCTCTTTTCAAAAACAACAGTTTCCAATAAAAGTAAAGTCGGAAATCTTTTCTAAAAGAGGAACCGTTCAATTTTCAAAATATCAAAAGCCTTTCAAAAAGGTTATCTAAACTGAACCAAAATAGCCTTTCATATTTTATTCCAAACCAAAAACACAAAACTGAAATCAACCATCGGTTCATCTCATTCCAACCACGGCCCTAGGCCCAAACAATCCAACCAACAACCAATCACCACAATCCAACAGAGTCCCAGATGCAAACACAGATAGGAAGTTCAAGCACAAGCAAACAGTTATTACAAGTAGAACAGTTAGCAATTAATCACATAGGCAAACCAAGTATAATATGCACACCCAACCAATGTCACACAAATGCAAATGATGCATGCCTGTCCCTAGTGGCTGATGATATCATCTGTCGGTTACCAAGCCAACCCGACGTGTCTGGTAGCTAACCCGGACACAGTCTCTCTGTTGCGCTTTATTATCATTAGAGGGTATTTGCGCCCTGTCGCCATTAGAGGGTATCGGTGCCCTGTCACCCTTACAACCAGAGAGAAAACAAAGCATACTCGCATACAACATTCATCTCAGCCATCCGGCTTAAATTCACAATTTATTCGATTGCATACATGCATTTGTACTCAACCATGGATCACCATCTATCTCAGCCATCCGGCTCACGGTTCAATCCGGAACCAGCCAATTTATCAATAAATACAGCCCTTCGGCTTAAGTTCATAATTCATAATCAGCCATACGGCTCACAACTCATTCAGCAATCAGCCATAGTTCAATAGCGTACACGGCCATTCCGGCTCACAACAAAACAACACTTCCACCATTCAACATCATCAAATTCATAAAACCGGCATTTAAGCCATAAATCACTTTTCTCAAGCCATTTCACTTTGAAATCAAATTTCAACTCTTTTTAGCCTTGGCTTTAAAGATCTCATTTCTCAAATCATCTCAGGCTCATAAGCCAAATTTACTCAAAGTGAGTTCCCTTTTTAAAACAAAACCACTCTCGGCATTCTCTTTCCAAAACTTCCAAAACCATGGAAAATTAAAGATTCTTTTTGGGAACATTCAAAATCACCCATCCAACAATGGGATTTTATAACAAAAGTTTCTTGCCAGAGTCCCAAGTCTTTAGGGAAGGTCAACTTATATAAATTCCTTAAAATTCATTGAAACTTTTAAAATCATAGATTCCCGGTTCAAGTAAACAAAACTGAATTTATTATGAAACCGATCATACAAAATCACAAGTTCCAACCCGGTCCAAAAATCAACTCATTTGAAACGGAACCGGTTCATTTGAATCAAACCACTTTCAGGTTTCTTTTTGGAACCCATTTTTCTAGCTCTTCCAAAATGCCTCAAACTTGATTACTCAATCAAAAGTCTAAATTCCTTTAAAATCACTAAAAGCTCCTTTTTATATTGAAATCAATATTAGAGCATCATTCTTTCCTTCAGTGATTCAAACTGTACAAATAGTTCGTTTCTAAATAAGCCAAACTCAACGCATAAAGTTCATTAAATAAATTAAGCTTGAAAACATAAATATTCTCTTAATAAATCAATTAATACAATTTCTCAAATCCAACCCTTTTTAAATAACTTTACAAACAAGAGTAGGATTTTGTAGAAATTTCGGCAGCACCTCCCCTAAAACTTGGACTTTTGCCACCCGGTTCGGGTCCCAACTAAACCGATTCTCATTCCTTTTTAACAGCCCAAAACCAGAAATCAATTCAAAAGCAAACTAAATCCAACAGTCGCCTCAGTGGCATATCTCAAGGAAACTATTTCAGAAATCAACTCAATATCAATCAATTTAACTCATTTCTAAAGCTTTAAAGAATCGGTTCAGCAACAAATCATTTATCAAAACCAAATCAATGAAAGTAAACCAGGCTGAATTCCAAAGAGTATTCTATCTTTAACATCATCAAAACAATTGACTCAATTCTAACCAATCTTCAACGGATTAAACTCAGATTTCAAATATTTAAAGAATCAGCTTCAAAACATTACATTTCACAAAGCCGCACAACAACTCAGCCAAACCAACATCCATAAACATTTGAGTCAATCAAATAATACATAAGGCCGATACAATCACCAAATACACATTTTCTCACATCAGTATCCATATGTAATAATTCCAACATATAGAAATATAGTTTTTGGAAAGCGCCCCTACCTCAAAACGCAATTCCATAACCCAAACGTCTCACAGAGTCCTTTTCGCCTCAGTCCGAAATCAATAACCAAAACCTCAGCTCCCAGCCACTTTCGCAATAACCATAGCAACACTATTCGCAACATATAATAATCAGGACTCGATCCCACGTTACCAAAACTCATTCATTAATCAAACACATACGAATACTAACGCGAGGCTTTTTGAAACATAAACACTCACTGAATTAACAAAACGAAGCAGCCGCATTTCCATATCAACCCAGCAGCGGCTCCATCAGTGACCCCAAGTGACAGTCGCTAGTAAAAGTCCCGGTGACGGCAACTGTTACAATCACATGGCATTAATAACCTTTCTGGAATTCCGAAAGAGCAGAAACCAAACTCAAAACTCTTACCGGCGGTGGAACACAGTGGCAGCAGGGTCTCAAGTGGCAGAAGCTCAGCCCGGAGCTCCGGCGGTGATCCCGGAAGCCACATAACCACTCTCGGTGGCCCAAAGCACGGTGACTCAGCCTGTTCCTCTTCCTGTAGCAATTTCCACAACAACATCACAAGCCCAAAGAGCAGGGAGTGACAGAGCTCAGTCACGGTGAAGCAGGGCGGTACAACGGCGGCTAAGCACAGCCCCTCAAACGGCAGTGACGCAGACACAGCTCCTCTTCTCCGTGCTCGTCGGCGACGCGTGAAGTACAAAGGCAGCATCTTTCCTTTCTCAGCGGACCAGAACAACAGAGACAGAAGGATTCATCTTGCTCCTCTCTCGCTGTTGGCAAGGATGATGACTACACGGGCTTCAGTGGTGGTTCCCGGCGACCCATCATCTGCGGCGGCGCTGGGCAGAGACGGCAACGATGCGAGTGGCGGTGACGGGCTTGGACGACGACGGTGACTTCGCAGAAGAGACTAGGCGCGGCAGATCCAGGCCGTCACCCCTTTCTCACTCGCGAACCCTCTCTCCCCGTGCTTCAACTTCGACGGCGGCGCCAGGTGAACCAGCGGCGGCGGCGATAGCACAGACAGCCGAGGCAGCGCGACGAAGCTGGCTCCATGGTACTGCAGCTCAGGGACGGTGACTCGCAATGATGACAGGCAACAGCCTTCCCAGTGCCACTGACGCAGATTCCTTTCTCTTCCTCTCTTTCTGCTCCTGTGTCTTTCTTTCATGGAAGGGAAAGGGGAAACCGTATGTTTGGCTGCTGGGACATGGGGGGAGCAACGGGTAACCGGGTAGGGTTTTAGGGTTAGGGTTTTTGAGTAAAATTAGGATTAGGGGTAGTTTGGTAATTTCACATAAAATTGGAAATAATATAGTACTTGAAACCCAATTTTAAATCCAACACTAATTGCATATAGAAAATACTATTTGCTCACCAATTTTTGCAAATTATTTTCCATAAAATGCCCAAATCAAAATAATTAGAAATAATATAATTAAACCCTTTATTTTCCAAAGTAGCAGTAGTAATATTTAAAATATTAATTATTTAATCCAAATTATATAGAAATCCTTATTATTTCACAACTACCAACTTTATAATTTGAATATAGAAAATGATTCAATAATAATAAAATTGGATAATAAATCATAACTTGTCTCAAATTCAATAAATCACAACTTGCCTTAATTATCTTTAATAAAATAATCTCTGAAATTAAGGCTATAAATAACTATATGATATGATTTGAGACTTGATCATAATAAGAATTTTCAAAAGTTCTGGGTCTTACAGATTGAGCTAGAAATTACTGAACTGAACTGTGAACTTTGTTTAATAGTAATGGTTGTTTACTGAGATGATTTTTCTTTGTTTATTTAACTGAATGTGCATGCTATTTTTTGAGATTTAAAGTTTATGTAACTCTGTGTTAGTGATATGTTAAGCCTGGTGCCTTGTTATCCCATGTCTGTAATTTGGATTCCATAAAATAAAAGAAATAAAGCCGTTAGGCTTGTGCACTAAAGAATTCTTTACTAATATCTAACTGGATATTATTAGATAAATTAGTCCAGAATAAATAAATTAGTTCACTGTCTCTTAAAATTATTATTAGTTTTTTGATGAAGGACATATGAAAGCTTAATCGGTGGCTTTAAGTATAATAATGCTAGGAGCTTTGTACAAAGATAAATTATATGATGATGACTACGGTATCTGTAATTGATGACTATAAATTTTGATAGTACTTCAAAAATCAAACTAAAATTAAAGTCATAGTTTTATATTATGTAAAACTATTTTTATATTTGAAAATCATTTTGAGTACTCTACTTTATTTATTGTGTTTTATTTGAGTATCTTTTATAATAATGCCTCTCCTTAATTACAGAAATTTGGAGGACTTCTTGTTACTGTTGTTGTTACTTGTTAGTATTATTAAATCTTATTTAAAATTGTAATTAATTTAATATGAATGTAATTAATTTATAAATTGAAACCAATATATTTTGTAAATTATTGCGTATTTAAAATATAAATTTGAATCTATAGAAAAAAGTTACTCTATTAGAGAGGTAAAATGTTTGTGTGTAAAAGGCATAAAGATCGTCCTTATTTATTTGTTACAAAGATTGTTGTTGATTGGTCCGGTTTTGATGTAGGAGATAAACAACTTAGATTTGTTAGAGATAACAAAAGTAATTGCACATTATATAATGCTTATTTATATTGTTTGATGTAATATAAAAACTTTGACACGATGTGATAAAATTAAAAAATTTGGAGTTTTCATATTGTATAGGAGAGATTTTAGAAACCTCTTTAAAAAAATTAGGTGAAGCAATTAATATCTAACAAGTTTCGGGCGATAAAATTAAAAGATTTAGTTTGGAGCATAGCAATTATTTTTAAAAACGAAAACAGAGCTAATAGGATAAAACAACCAATATGGTCATAGGAATGAAAAAAATTAGTTTAAAAACTCTATTACGGAGATTTTTTATTACTTGAAAAATTAAGAACAACGAAACCTTGAGTTTAAAAATTGGATAAGAGATTAGTATCTAAGATTGAAAATGGTGGTACCTGGATGAATGTGTAGTTGGAAATTGATGAAACTCACAGAAGACTGGTGTTGGCTCCCAACATTTGAAAAGAAGAAGAGTGGAGATATTGAGTTTACAATTATATGGGATGAAATATGTTATTATATAGACGACCAAACACCTTTAAAATATAACTAATAATGAAGTCTGTTTTGAAGATAAGTAAAAGAAAAAAATGAATTTGCCATCATTCTCCGGATTTACAGTCACTTTTTGAACAGAAGGCACTTCTTCAGTTACAAATAATTAAATAAAAGAATAAATTAATTATATAAAAGGTTAAATTAATTAGAAGGAGAAACGGGCTACTCAAATCCGATAACTTAAAATTTTAAATTTTAAATCAAATAAGCTAGTTAAGTAAAAGGCGGAAAATCTGATTGAGATGAAGTTGTTAGGATTTCAAAAAATACCCAATATTTTAGTAGTCACTGTCTCCCGTCTTAACCTACTCTGCACCTCCTTCACCCCGAGCCACTTTATAATTCTTCTTTCGTATAACTTTTGCACGAATACTGAGCTTATTCCTCTGCACAATAATCATGTCTTCTTAATCATTGAGAAGAAGGCTCTTAAATTTAGCTAAACGGTTGAAGTGAATCTGAAACATTGGTTTTTGGCTTTATATTTTCTGCTCAGTCACTTAAGGTGAATGAATTTTCCTTCATTTTTTCTTTTTCATTCTTATGTATTTAACTCATGTTGTTTCTATATTTCCGCAGTTCATGCTTAGGTTGATGATGATTTTTCCTATGTAACAGCTTTTCGTTCACTTTTGCATTTGCTCTTTGATTTTGTTTTTATTGTTCCTGCAACATAGTTCCAAAGAACAAAGATAAGCATTTAATTTATACGTGAAGATGAATTGAATTCAGTTAGCTTTTCCAACTTTTTTGAATCATCATAACAAAGTTTTCGTTGCATATATTTAGACTCATATTATTAAGCATCTTGTAGTGTCTTTTATTTTATTTTATTTTATTTATTTATTTATGTTGAGTCAGGTATTAGGTAGAGAATCTGAGTAACATTAATAAGTTTTATTTGTTTATGTTATTTAGTTACTATGATACATTTTTGAAGAATTACAAAGACCTTGCAAATAAACGGAATTGGATTCAACCATTACTTAGTAAGCATTTATTCCTCCTAAGATGACATATTTTTCTTTGAACCAAATCAAGTCTGCATTAATATCTATCTTTATTAAACAATTTGGATTTTGGATCTGTAGTTGCTTTGTCATATTCGGAACAAATACTAGATGGGAGTTTATGGGGTTAGGCACTAAATTTTTTTCCTAATTTAATGTTATGTAATTGAATATGCTTATAAAACTATTTTACATTACATATTGAATTCATCTTATTTTGCATTAGAACGGAGAGAGAGCAAGGCAATATGAGGGTGTAAATTAATCTGTATTTAAGAGCTTCAACAGTGAATGGTACAACCGTTTTTTGACATAGTTTCTCACAATTTTTTTAATCCTTGAATCTATGTATAAATTTTGTTCAAAAATTAACTTGTTTTTCTTTAGTGAATCTTATTTGAGGTATAATAAGTGGCAGACTATGCAAAATATCAACAAAAAGCATTTTTCAGATTTCAAATTTCTAACTTACGAATAAAACTTATGCAAAACTGAACTCATTTTAGTTGAGCTGCTGCCACAAATAGGATTTTGGTTTTTGAGATTTTTACATACTCACCCACTTTATTACTAAGGTTTATTTACTTTTACCTCTTCTCTATCTGTCTATCTACGGCGGCCATCAACAGGTATCCATCAACTAACCCCACTTATTTATCTTAAACTCCTTCTGGCCGTTGCGAAGGCCTTAAGGCAAGTATCTGAAGGAAAAGCTTCTGCTCAAGCTGAGGCCGCTGAATGGAAACGGGAATTTGTTTTTGAGAGGGTGCAGAATCTGCATTTTTTTTCTACAAGTTCTTATAATTAAAAATACAAGTTTCACTTTCTGTGTACACATTTCCTGTTCTATAACATCGGATATTGCGGAAGAAACAATATACTTTTTCATCTGCCTGAATAGCAAAATCAATTTTATTTGTTTACTTGGGATTATTTGTTTACTTGAGTTATTTTAATAAAATAGAATATTATATTGATATAAGGTTTTGGGTATATATATATAGTTCTACGTCAGACTTGGATCACACGAACGATGGAACTCAAGCATATGCATATATAAGCTAAGGCAAAGTATAAATAAGACTAGTTTATGTTATTAATGCATAATAATATATTCTCAAATTTATCCTTATTTAAAAGGTTTTTATTTTACTAAAAAACCTATCAATTATTGATTCAAAATAGAAACACATCAATTATTGAGTGTCTATCTGATTTGCAGGCTGTTGATTTTAGGAGCTCTCATCGGAACTTTAACGTGAACTTTATCCCCCAGGCCATAAAGGTACGTAGTATGGCAGGAAGGAAGAAATAATCCCTGTATATATAATATGTAATGAAATTAATAATGAGTCATTCACCATTCCTGCTTTAGTGTTACCATTTTTGAGATCTCATGCATGTATATATTTGAGTTAAAATTTTTACAATTTTGTTGTCTGAAGCTGAAATTGTAATGCCCTAAATGTTCTGATACTTAATTTTTCTCTCTTTGGTCATTGATGATCTGCTATTTTACTTTCAAGATAGCCCATTTACTTTGCATTCAAACATTTACAAAATTAATTAGATTTACTTCTAAAAATTGTTGCTATATAAAGGTTGAATAAGGGTCAATATTCACTGACTCTTACCCCCAATCTTTGGATTAAGGCCTCAAAACTGGGCATGACTTGTTTAGGGAAAATTTAATGCGATAGATATTTAGAGGTCATATGATTCTATTTAATAATTTCTGTAATGCTCGCTTTACTTTGATTTAATCAAGGTCGCAGTTACATTAATTTCTTACATCACTTAGAGAAGTGTTTGTTGGGGATAAAAAATTGTTGTCATGTCATCTTTAACACTACCAAGTTTGTCTCCTATATTATCACCTTTAAAAGTTGATACCAGACTTTTCTTGATTAATTAATTTCATTTATTTATTACTATTCAGATAACAAAATTGTTAAATAATGTACTATGTTGTTTGAAACTTGATTCATATAATTGGTATAATCATTGTGCACTATTGAGTTTTACATTGTCGTTCTCTTGCTAATTGTCTAATGACCTTGTGTTGTGTAAAGGAATAATCAAATGCCAAGGAAACCTCGGTACACCGTTAGTACTGCAGCTAGAACTGTAGTTGCCCCTAATAGTCAAACCCACGCTACTCCGGTGAGTTATTTAATGCACCACTTATTTCAAATGTTCATTTGCTTTTTAGGATAGACTTTTATTATTTATAATTTGTGGGAATACTGAAAAAAATTGGTTGATGTACTAACTACTTTGTTTTTAGCACACGGATGGAACGCATGATACGGGAGCAAATACTTCAAGTGCACAGTGACGTGCTAGAGCGCCTCCACCTCCGCATTTCGGTAATGGTGCTCGACAATCTCGTGTTAACGCTATACCGTTTCGACCACCGTGCAATGAAACACGGCTAGCTCTGTCAAGTGACATTGGGGACGCTCGAGCTCCTGTGACAAATAGAAAGCATCCGGATTTACATGAAGTTGTAGAAGACCATTCAAAAGATGAAGACTATGGTCCAGAGGCGGATGAGGTCGAGTCGTTCGATGATCATGTCGACAACTTATTTGCTGCACATGAAGTTGAACGTCAAGGAAATGCCAACAGCAAAAAAGGACACCGATTATTAGGTTGTTGATGTCATAGGTATTCTTTTTATGCTTGTTTCTTAGAAAGTGTAATTACTCTTCTCCATGTATTCTAATTCTCTTAGTAAACTTACATTTAAAGTTTGTTCCCTCTGTTAGAAAATAGTGTGGCTTCTTGTATGGAGCTGACTGTTAAGGAGGCATTAGCACTTCCTCCTGGAAAGAAGATCGTACTACATCATAACAAAGAGTTGCAACAAGTTGGTCAGGCAGCGGGCTTATTGAGCAGGTTCTTGGGGACATTGGGGTCTGATTTTCAACAGTTACCAATTTGTGCAAAAAGTTGGAAGACAATGAGCAAGGCTTCCAAGGAGCATGCATTTGACCAGGTTAAGGTAATGTTTATTTTTTTTTGTTTGATAACGTAAGGCGCTACCAATGCTCGGTGTAAAATGCTTTTTTTTATCTATTAAATGAACAATACAAGGAAAGATTAAGACGCACACACATGATATCGACCATACAGATTTTTATAGAATATCGACAAATTTCTAAGGACTTTTTTGTATAGTGTAAATTGCACTACGTTATTATATAGCTTAATCCCCAATTAATCCGGTCCTTCGTGTATAGCAATGTAACTAATAAGTGTAGTAATAATAATAATAACAATAATAATGATAAAACTTATAAACCTCATGAGAATGTTAAAGCTGCTCCTATTGTCCTCAATTAGAGAGTGACTAGCTGTTATTTATGACTTTCGGTTAAATGAAAATGTCTGAAGAATATAAATTTGAACACATTTTCACAAGTTGATTCCGTTACCTTCCTAACTTTGAAATTTTGAATGTTTTTGTGGTTTTAATTTTTTGTTGAGAGATTATTTAATTATTTTCTAGCCATGGGGATGCTGTTTTTTTGTGCTACTACTCTCCGTTAGTAGGTGAATCTCTTTGGTTTTCTATTTTTTTGTTTTAGTCTGGTAAATTAGAGAAGGATAGTGTATGTTGGGTTTCTTTTTGTTCACTTCTTTGAATTTTGTTGCCGAGAATTGTTCTTGTCTAATTATGTGTCTTTTGATAATATTTAAGTCTGTTTGAGGTGGTTAATTATTATGTTTTCCTTATCTTACTATATGGGTCTGCTCCTCCTCAACACTCCCGACCAAAAATCCCTTCACCTTTCAACTTTGTTATTGTTGTCCCTGCCTGTATAAAGCTATTGTAGAAGAGATTCAGCCTGATTCCTTTAATAGGATTTGATGGGTTCCTTTGCCAAAAAGTTCTAACAGATTGTATTAGTAACTAAAACAATATTTAATGAAGTGATATATACTTGATCACTACTAAGCTGGTCGAGCAAGGGAGATTCGGTTCATATCTTGAAGGTGATTAGGCATGCTTATATTGGATGCGATTCTTGCTCTTTATATGGTTATAATGGTTGTGAAACTTGCATTTTGAACTTAGCTTTTAGGATAAAGTTTTCATGGTGGAAAGTTCTCAATCATATTTATTTGTGTGTTGAGTTGATGAATCGTGTATAAAGTTCTGTGATGTAGAATGGATTTGGAGTTAAAGTTAATGGTTACAATGACGGTGTGAAAGCACTGATGTCAATATCGTTATCATCTTTATTGTGTTATCTTATGATCTGAACTACTTGTAGCGAGTCTTCCACTATGAGGACGATGGAAGAGAGTGGATAAAGCAGGGAATTGTACAAAGAATAGGAAGATCCTGGAGGAACGCAAGAAATCATTTGTTCCATAAGGTTTATGGCAAAGAACTAACTTTCGAGGAAAACCTCAAGCGTAAGCCAGCAGGAATAGAGACAAATCACTGGAAAAAGTTTATTGAATATCAGTTGGACGAGGACACACAGGTAACAAATATTTAGTTGAAATTTCATTGTATTCGATTTTAAATCGTCATGATTTACTACTAAATATGCTGAATTTATTGTGATAGTGGAAAAACTACTACCCAAAAGTTCATCACCTTATCCTTTTTTGTGTTTCCTGAAGTTGTACATGGCTGACTTATAAAACCATTAACAGTGTAGTAATTTATCCCAATAACATTTATGTTTGTCATTTTGTGTGTAGGAGAAGTGTAGAAAAAATGCTGTTAATCGTTCAAAGCAACTGTACACACATACCGGAGGTTCTAAAACGATGGCAAGAAAGTGACACGAAGAAGTAATTAATTTAAATTCAGTTCCAGAATGTTGACGTGTTTCTGGTAATATAGTGTTGTCTGTTATATGATTAAGTGTTGATGATTGTTATAGGAGCAATGACAGGAAAGTCCTATTGGTAGAGGAGAGGGATCGACCATGAGTCATAAAAAAAAGAATGGTTCGTATATGAATGAAGATGCGCGTCTGGTTGGGGTAAATCATGTTCTTTACTTTTTCAAATTTCTCTTTGCAATTACTACCATTGAATTTAAATTAGTGTAAATCTGGATCTCACATGTTTGCAGGAAGCAATTGAACAAATTGAGAGTCAAGACCCCTCCAGCAAGGAATTTTCACAGAATGATTCCCTTGCACAAGTGCTTGGAAAAGAGCACCCAGGAAGAGTTCATGAACTCAGTTTTGGTCCATATCCCAATCAGTATTTTCGTAACATTCCACAACAGTCTGACTACGGTGTACAGATTGAGGAGTATCAGATGGAGATTGTAAAACTTAAGGCGGAGGCACCAGAACTCAAGGCAGCAGCAACAGAGGAAAAGGCAAAGAGACAGAGAATGGAGGCAAAGGCAGCAGAGGAGAACGCAAAAATGCAGACAATGGAAAATTTGTTAAGATACGTAATCCAGCAATAAGGAGGTAATTTGCCACCTGAAATAGCTGCAGATTTGGATTCTTTGAGAAGTGCACCAACCTCATCCCATGCAAGATGATGTGCAGGCACTAATGATCTGAATTATCAATGTTGGAATTTGAATACTATTTAATTGTTCACTATCCTAATGACTTTTGAGATATTTATTTGTAGTTTTTCATTTTGGTGACTTTATTTGTAGTTTACAGTACTGAATTCAAATTACTATTATAATGATTCATTTTAGCATATATATTATTATTCTGCTTCGTGTGTTTTAGTTTTATTGGCCGTTGGTTATTTTAATAAATTAAAGTAACTGAGTGAAAGAACGTATAAAGAATAAAAGAATTGGCATATTTTATTATAAATTCAGGTTTTTTAAAGTGTAAGTATACATTTTGCAGCAGTTTTAAATCTGCCGCTATATCCTAACAAAAATTGTCAACGAATGGCATTTTGCAGCGGTTTTTAACAGCTGCCATCTCCAAGCATTCCCATTCCGTTGATTTCGTAGCGGATAGAACCGCTGCAAAATTATACCGCTGTAAAATACCGTTTAATAGCGGTTATACCAGCGATTACTATTAACCGCTATTAACGGTTTAACCGCACGCTATTTTTCAGCGGATATACCAACCGCTGCTATCCATTTGGTAGCGGTTAAAAATCGCTGCTAATCCTATGTATAACCGCTACTAAGTGCCGAATGTGGTGTAGTGGTGATATTACCAAAAAAAATAGCATAGATCCTTCCGTCGGCGTATAAACTAAGGAGCGAAAATTTTATTTTATAAAATAATAATAAAAATAGAACTCATAATTATAATAATATTATATTATTGATAATTATAATAAAATAAAAAATATGAGACACAAATCAAATATTTTATTTTTTTCTCTCTTCATCACCTTCATATTGTGTGTGTTATTTTATCTCTCTTAATATTATCTTTTATTTTATAAAAAAACTTTTTTAAAAGAATTTTTATTAAGGAGAAAAATATCTTCGCTTTTGTTGAGTTCCAATCATTTCAAAAATTATATCTACTAAAAAGTAGGTGATATATCAAAATGACCATCCATTTGTTAAAATTAACTTGTGAGTAGACATTATATTTCTAGTTATTTTGTCAAATCTATTATTTTTCGTACGTTACTATTCATATGTACATATTTGTTATTATTTATTTATAATATTTTCTATTTAAAAATATTATATATTACTATTCACAAATACTATATATATCATTATTCACAACGACTATTAAAATAAGTTCTTTTTGCAGATTTTGAAAAATCATATAAGTGTTATTTGAAAACTAATACCTGTTAATTTGTTATCAGATTTACTATTTTAAAATATTGAATAATGCCTATGTTTTGAATGAATTATTTGAGAGGTTTTAATTAAAAAATCATAATTAACGATAGTGACGTTAGTCGTCGATGCATCCCACTCAAACTTTAATTTGAGGGGGTGATATTAGCTTATTATGTAGGTCAGATATTAGATATATTAATTCGTTCTATTACACTAGAGAAAAAGACTATTCATGGAAGTAGAATCGTCCAGTGTGTAATTGTCAAATTCTAAATTAAGAACTCTCTTTTTATTTGCTTGTTGATTTGATTATTGAATTCTGATACAATTTGTATTTTTTCATGTAGGTTATAAATATATTGTTTATTTGCTGAGTTACTGAAAAGGAGTTAGTTAGAAACTAATTGTTGTTAGTAAGGACGGATGTCAGTTGTAACTAATAGTAATTAGTATTGTGATTGGTACAATAGGTAAACCAGATCCAACTATATATACACACCCATGTAATTAATTCTTGTGTAATGAAATCATTCTCGCACTTTCTGAATTTTGATCCCAATTCTCTCTGTTCTCAAGAATGGTTAGCTGTACTTTTGCATGTTAAATGTAGAAAAAGGTTAGAAACGTTCTTTGCTTTCCAAACTAGAGTTAAAGAAAATCAATTAAGAAACAAGCTGAATTGCATAAAAAAGAGGGATCTATGACTGATTACTTGTTAGATGTGAAGAAAACTGTGAATGCTTTGATTTCAATAGGTGTTCAATTAGATGAAACTAAAAATGTACAGCAATTTTAGGAGCATTAATTGAAGAGTATGGACCGTTGGTGCATTAGAATCACTTCTTTTAGTGCAAGAAGAGTGGATTAGGAAGTTTTGAAGGTTAGACTCCATTGTTAAAACTAATGTTGCACAGAGGAGAACTATGAATGAAGGTTTTGGCATAGGGAGTCCAAAAAATTACAACTACAGTAAAAATCATTATCAAGATGGTAGAAGTTATGGCAATTTTTTTTGAGATAGAAGTAGAAGATATGGTGCACCCAAAGGTAGAGGCAGAACCTATTTAGAGAGGCCTACATGTCAAGTATTTGAAAAATATGGTCATTCAGTTGCTGAATGTTGGCATAGATTAACGAAAAATTCACTCTCTCTGGTTCTCAACACAGATCACAAGCCAATTTGACTACAATTGAGGCATTTGATCATTTGTTGCTCAATCAACTGTCTTTGATCCAAATTGGTACCTTGACTCTGGTGTTATGCATCATATGACGTCAAATGCTTCTCGACTGGAAGAATATACATTTTATAGAGAAAATGAACAAGTGCAAGTTGGAAATGGTAATGCCTTGGTAATCTCTAATATTGATAGCTCTTTGTTCAAACCATTTTCTTTTTCGCATACTTTTAAACTGTATAAACTGATGCATGCGCTTGATTTCACAAAGAATTTACTTAGTGTGCATAAATTTGTGACTGACAATAGAGCATGGATAGAATTTCATGCTGATGGTTATTATGTAAAATGTCAGGATTCAAAGAAAACTCTTTTCTGAGGATCAGTTGATCATGGACTTTACTCTTTCAGTCTGAATAAAAGTCAAATCTCACACACTGCACACATCACTACTGTCTATGATGATGCTGCATTCAAGATTTGGCACTTGAGATTAGGGCATCCTTCTATAGATGTTTTGTCTAGAATCTTAAAATCCTGTAACATTTCTTTCAAACACCCAAATTCTATTTGCAGTTTTTGTTGTTTAAGTAAATCATAACAGCTTACATTCCCTGATTTAATAACCAAGTTCAATAGTCTATTATAGCTTGTATATACTGATATTTGGGGCCTAACCCCTGTACCAATAATAAATAGTGTTCGGTACTACTTACATTTCATTGATGCTCACACTATATTTACTTGAATTTATTTATTTCATCACAAATTATGAGTGCACACTATTTTTATGTATTTTAAGAAAATGGATGAGCTCTAATTAGGTGTTAAAATTAAAGAAATTCAGTCTGACAATGCAAATGAATATGTTGCTTTAATAAAATATTTGAGTTGTGAAGGCATTCAACACAGGTTTTCTTACTCGTATGTTTATCAGCAGAACGACACAGCAGAGCGCAAAGATAAGCATATCACCACAATGAAGTTGACACTTTTGGCTGAAGCTGGTCTTCCTAAGAATTTTTGGGAGAGGCATTTGTGACAGCTGCTCAGCTTATTAATTTACTTCGCACTTTAGTGCTAAATTTTGCCTCACCATCCTAGAGACTATTTGGAAAAGCTCCATCTTATGTTTAAGGTATTTGGCTGCCTATGCTTCGCTCACACGAGGCTATACAACAAAGACAAGATGAAATTTTGATCAGAGGCCTGTGTTTATCTAGGACTAGCCCCACATTATAAGGGATTCAAGTGCCTCACCAAAGTCGGGTAAGATCATCACCATAAATGTTGTGTTTGAAGAAAGAGTATTTCCCTTCAAAGAAGAGAGTTATGGCTTCACATTCACAACAACTACTCCGACAATTCCAACACAACAACATTCAGTGCCTCCAATTCCATTAATACAGCCCCTACCTCCAATCCTTACGCCAACTACACAAATCAATCCACCTATACCTACACTACTACCCGAACCAGTAACAACCATTGTAGACCACCACAAACCCATGAAAATTCAACACTAGATCCATTCACAATCAACCCTGCTCCAATCACTACCTCTCTTCCTACAATTCCTCAACCTACAACCAACACACACCCAATGCAAACAAGATTAAAGACTGGGAACAACAAACCCAAAACCTTCACTTGCATCACAAAACCTCTTGAACCAAAGTCACCAAAGGAAGCATTGACTATTTCTCATTGGAAACAAGCCATGGATAAAAAATATGCAGTGTTGATAAGAAATAACACTTGGGACATTGTTGAGCTTCCTCCAAACCGTTGAGTAATAATACCTAAGTAGGTGTTTAGGGTTAAATATTACCCGAATGGCTCCATTAACAGGTACAAACCAAGGCTCGTTGCTTTTGGCTGTCACCAAAGGCCTGGTTTCAACTTCAAAAAAATATTCAGTCTTGTAATTTGTCCAATGACAATTAGAATTTTGTTGACTTTTGCCCTGTCAAAGGGCTGGCCAATCAAGCAAATTGATATTAATAATACATTTTTGAACGGGGAGTTGTAGGAAGTTTACATGAAGTAGCCATTTGGATATGAAGCTGGAAATGATAAAATGGTGTGCAAACTAATTCGATCCTTGTATAGGCTGAAGCAGGCACCCAAAGCATGGTTCACTAAGCTCACTAACTCTCTTGTTAGCTTTGGTTTTGCAGCTACCAAATCAAATGCTTCTCTTTTTCACAGAGCTGAAGGTAACTCTACAATTTTCTTACTTGTGTACGTGGATGACATTATCGTAACGAGTAGCTTAGTTGTTGTGATTTCAGACCTAGTTAAAAGCTTAAATGCTTGATTTTCCCTCAAAGATTTGGGGGATCTTCATTATTTCTTAGGGATTTAAGTGAGGCTAATCCTTGATGGTCTCTTACTCACACAATATAAGAATATTCTTGATGTGATAAAGAAAGCTGGTTTAGAAGATTGCAAGTTATTACCAACACCTATGCCATCAATTCTTAGATTAACCTCCACTAATGGTGAACCTTTTGAGAATCTTAGCCTCCATAGATCCATCATTGACAGTCTGCAATATATCACTTTTACTTACTCCAAATTGGCTTTTACAATTAACAAAGTGTGTTAATTTATGCAAGCGCCAACTGAATTCATTGGGAAGCTGTCAAGTGCATTCTACGGTATTTACAAGGCATCAGCACCTTGGGATTGCATCTCCAAAAAGCCTCAAATTTTAGCATTTCAAGGTATACCAACTCAGACTTGGCATTTAATGTGGAAGACAAAAAATTCACAGCAGGTTTCTGTGTTTATATGGGTCTGAATCTCATTTATTGGTCATCAAAGAAGCAAACTTCGGTCTCTCGTTCTAGCACCAAAGCTAGATACAGAGGATTTTGTAATCTTGCCACTGAACTATTGGCGATCAAGAAGCTTCTGCTTGAAATCAACATAAGCCTACCAGTACCGGTGATTCACTATGACAATCAGGGAGCAGTACTACTGGCAGCCAATTTGATTCAGCACTCTCGTTCAAAACACTTTGAAATGGATGTCTATTTTTCTAGAGACCATGTTGCCAAGGGGACTCTTCGAGTGCAACATATCCCAGGTGATTTCCAAGTTGCAGACATTATGACTAAAGCTATATCTTCGAATAAGTTCTTTGAATTTAGAGACACTCAGGTTGCAAAGTTTTAGCAACTTGAATTTAAAGGGGGGGGGGAGGGAATTAGTTAGAAACTAATTATTGTTAATAAGGATAAATGTCAATTGTAACTAATAGTAGTTAGTATTGTGACTGGTACAGTAGGTAAACCAAATCCAACTATATATACACACTCATGTAATTGATTCATGTGTAATGAAATCATTCTCTCACTTTCTGAATTCTGATCCCAATTCTCTCTAATTTCAAGCTCTCAAGTGTGGAGTCTAGTACCTTTCAGTTACAAAATTCACTCCATCACCTTTTTATGTTTTTCAGATACATATATTGATTCGAATCCTAATCCCTTGGCTCTTTAGTAGATATCAGTTGTTCGGTGAGCCTTTAACTTCTAAGGGCCATAAAATTATATTGTATTTTTTTAATCTCTTATTAACTTTATTTATGTTCTATATATCACAAGCAGAATCTACTATATATATATATATTGTATAAAAATTTCGTATCAATGATATATAATAAAGTTAGCTTAAACTACATGTTTTAAAGAGGTATCAGACTTGCCAAGAGAATCATTTTTTATATGTCAGTCATTGCCTAAATCGAGCTGTGATATTGTCCTTTCCTAGAAAATAGAGTGTAATTTTACTTCATTAATTTTCTCAATTTAGAATATCATTTTCTGATGCCTTTACATTACTGGTGTCATATCAAAAATAATATTTTCGATAAATTATTATTGATATAAAAAAATAGGACATTATGTCGAGAGTTTTTATTTTTAATATTAGGATAGATTGTGGGTAATACCTAAAAATGAGACTCCGAGTATGTTATACACGGATATGGGTTTCATAATTGGCGTATTCAGAAATCGTTAATAATAGCGTTTTGTATTAGGAGAGAGAGTGTGGAAAGAAAAGTTGGAGGCGTTGGATCAGGCGAGAACGGCTAGGATCAATAAACAAAATGAGGGTACCGATTTCATGGGGGTGAACAGAGAGACAGTGGATAGCAGCTGTAAGATGGGCGATCTACGGCTGGGAAGCATGAAGAAAATCGGTAATTCCGATTTGATGTTGTGTCCACGTGGTTCGCATGCGGTGAGTCCCTGTGTGGTCCGTGACTCCTCTCTCCCTAGACGCTCTCACTCATCATTGAAAAGACTAAAACACCAAAATACAAGTGTGTGTTAACTCTGTGCTCTCTGCTTCGGTTCCTTTTCTTTAAGTGCCATTGTTTCCATATGAAGGTTGCTTGTTTTGTGGAACTCCAGATTTATCTTTTTCAAGATGGGGAAGAAAAAAATTTCAATGGATAAACATATTATGATATATCTTGATCATCTTCTATATGTAAGTTATTTTTTTTTCCTATAAAATTATTTATAATGTTAACATCAATTATAAGTTGTTTAAATGAACTTAGTGCTATTATAGAGTAAAAGTTAGTTATAATAATAGATTTGAGTGTAATAAGTTAATGTGAATATGATAGTTAATCTAAATAAATACGTGAGTATTCTGTTTTTAAGAGTTTAGTGGCTTTTTTATTTTTTTAATTATTATTATTATTATTATTGAGATAGTGATATATTTACATGATAGTGTTATTATACTGATAGTGTTATTATGGAGTAAAAGTCAGTTATAATAATAGATTTGAGTGTAATAAGTTAATATGAACATGATAGTTGGTCTAAATAAATATACGAGTACTTTGTTTTTAAGAGTTTAGTGGCTATTTTATTTTTTAATTATTATTATTATTATTATTATTATTATTATTATTATTATTATTATTATTATTATTATTATTATTATTATTATTATTGAAATAGTTATATGATTACTGATAGTGTTATTATAGACGAAAAGTTGGTTATAATAATTGATTTGAGTGTACAAAGTTAATATGAACATGGTAGTTAGTCTAAATAAACATTTGAGTACCCTGTTTTTAAGAGTTTAGTAGCTATTTTATTTTTTAATTATTATTATTATTATTGAGATAGTTATATGTTTACATGATAGTGTTGTTATACTCATAGTGTTATTATGGAGTAAAAGTCAGTTATAATGATAGATTTGCGTGTAATAAGTTAATATAAAATGATAGTTAGTCCAAATAAACACGTGAGTACCTTGATTTGAGTGTACAAAGTTAATATGAATATGGTAGTTAGTCTAAATAAATATTTGAGTACTGACTATTTTATTTTATTATTATTATTATTATTATTATTATTAATTTAATAGTTATAACTATGTGTTGATTATTTCTGTCAGGGTTCTAGAGTAATTGGACTGAGACACTTGTATGATCCAGAACCATATGATCGAAGAATAGAGCCCTATCTAAGAGCTGCTGGCTTTTACAATGTGTCTCAGATTCGAAAAATTCCAGGACAAACGGCCTTGATAAATGCCTTGGTAGAACGGTGGAATCCAGTGACTCATACGTTCCATCTCTTTATAGGTGATGTACTATCACTTTTGAAGATGTAGCTTTAATACTTGGGTTTCAAGGAACTAGGCTACCAGTTACAGAGCCAACCAGTAGTAATCACGGATCCATAGTGCAAGAATGTCTGATGAACTTTGGAGTTGCCCCAACAGTGAGTGAATGCAGAGGTAGCTTTATCAAGCTAACATGGTTGCGTAATGTTAAACATGGAATAATTTTGAGTACTCATGAGGCTATGGAGCGTTATACCAGGTGTCACATTATGTCGCTATTTGGTACCACGTTATTTGCTGACAAATCCGGTGCGGGGTGCATTGAAAATTTCTACCCTTCCTCCATGATATTCCTAGAATCAGGATATATAGTTGGGGATCAGCTTGTCTTGCCCACTTGTATAGGTCTCTGTGTAGGGCCACGCAATATGATTGCAAAGATTTGGATGGGCCTTTAGCACTGTTGTACGTATGTGCTTGGGAACGGATGCTTTTCCTTGCACAAATTTGCCGTCCCCCGACTTTCCTGTTAGCTTGTCAGTATGACCTCTAAGGATATTCATTACTGATGTTTTATTAATTGATTACGTAAATGCATTATATTGATGTAACATTATTCAATCACAGGTGGAATGAGTGGGATGCCCCTTCGATAGAGTTTACACGGTGGACACCTGCACATTTTAGGCAGATGCTTGATAACATTACAAATGCTAATGTAAGTCACTATTATTGCTTATGTTTCATTCGTCTCTCTAATTTTATACCATGAGTTATTTTCATTGGTTTGCACAACATGCAAAAACGTGACGACATGGAAAGCGATCTACCTGAAAATAACCACAGTCGCAGTGCCTACATCGCAGGTCTACCGCATACTCAACACCGCTGTGAATCTCCCACACCTCGAAAACCTCATTCTGCCTATCGAAGCAACTAACCATGATGTTTCCAGCCATAATCAAATTTTGCTGAATTTTTTCGGTCATTGTTTCGGAGAATAAGTGTCCGGCTCGAACACGAGTCTCAGTGTCATCCCTTTTCCTTGTGAAAAACTCATTCAGTCTATAAAAAATCGCCTTTACAAATGCTGTGACGGAAAGATTGTGTGCACCCTTCAACACCCCATTGATGCACTCCACTAGATTTGTCATCATATGACCCCATCGATGGCCACCATCATATGCCAAAGAGTGTTGCTGACGGAGAATCTGATCTAGCCAGCGAGTGTATGCCTCACCCCGACTGTGCAACCTCTGGTAACGGATTTCGTATTCATCCACCGTCCTAGAATAGCCTGGAAACAAGATACAATGAAAACGCACAACGATAACCACCATTGGAAACATAACCACAATATGCATAAAATATTATATAGAACACATTGTTAATTACCTATGTTCACCACAATCTTTTGCATGAACGGTGCCTTGAACTTCCTCAAGAAGTTGGATGCTATGTGCCTAATGCAAAATATGTGTATGGCCCTTGGTGGCTCCCATGCTACTTCACAACGAGAAACTGCTGACCTAATAGACTCGTGTCGATCAGAGATAAGTCCTACCCCATCCTTCGTCACCACATGGGTTTGCAAATGGCGAAGAAAAAAGAACCATGCATCTAGTGTCTTACCCTCTACAAGCGCAAAGGCAATTGGCACAATATTGTTGTTTCCATCTTGAGAAACTGCGACCAGCAACGCTCCTTTATATTTTTCCATACAAGTGGGTGCCATCTACCTGTACAACCGGCTTGCAGTGCCTAAATGCTCTTATACATGGATAGAAACTCCAGAAAACTCGGTTTAGAACCCTGACATCCTGAGCCAATTCATTCCCGCGGTAGCAAGGTAACGTTTCATATTCAATGGCTGTTGATGGCTCTTTCTTCACCATTGCCTCAAACCATGTGGGCAACGCTTTATAAGAGGCTTCCCACCCTCCAAAAATTTTTTCAACTACCTTCTGCTTAGCCAACCATGCTTTGCGATAGCTAATCGTGTAGTTAAACAACGATTGGACATCTGCAATCACTGATCGCACCTTTATGGATGGATCGGCCTCTACCAATGGCTTAATTGCTTCTGCAATAGTGTCTGAGTCCAACTTCGAATGATCCTAAGAAATAGTGGCTCTAGTACAAGTATGGCTGCCATTGTATCATCTAATCTCCCAATAATACTTTTTTCGCATCATGCTAACCTTGATAAGCCAATCACAACTTTGCCCATATTGCACACATTTTGCATAAAATGTTGTCGGCTCAGACTCAAAAACCCGATAATCAACACCTCTGTGAATGGTATAATCTTTAACTGCCTTTATCACAGCCTCTCTAGAATTAAATTCCATCCCTATAACAAATTCGCCATCTTCGACCATAGGTGGATCTGCAGTAACACCGCCAACCTATATTTACACAGTGCATAATATTAATACACAAACATAATATTTAAAGTACTAATCCAAATATGGTGTGATGCAACTACAAACCTGCATTAGCAAACTCTGAAAATTCTGGAGCATTCATGGCATCGAGATCTAAAGCGCGCATGAAAGATGGTTCTTCGAATGGATGCTCACTCGCTAGTGCATTTGCAACGTCTTCTACGTCTGACTCAATGGTGCAGTCCTCTTGTTCCTCGTCTGCATTCGGCTCAACGAAATCGTAATTGCCTTCATATTCCTCTTCGCTATCACCGTTATAACTTTTCCAATCAAAATCATGATCATGTTGTTCCACCGTATTCGGTAATTGGTCGAACTCCACATACAGCTCAATAACAGGCACTTGTGATTGGACTTGATAGTAAATTGAGAATATCTCTTGCAGACTTGTGTCATCATTGATGCACATCGCATGAAATTGAACGAACCCACAGAATACTAATATAGGTCATCTGTACAAAATATTTGTCACCCTCTTTAGCATATGAGGATCTATATTTTGACAAATATAACTCTTAAATTCTTCGAACGACACCATAAAAGAAAAAATAGATATACAAGGATTATTACACATAAATATCACACCTTCAGCTGTTTCGAATAAAATTTGACCATTATAATAAATTTTAAAACTAATATTATTATTTATTTTTGTGATCACGAAAATTATATTTCTATTATAATTTTTAACACGAATTAACGAAATATCATTGTATCAAAATGAAATAACTATATAACCAAAATAAACAAAAAAAATTTACCCAAAAACAAACAACAACAAAATTGCTTGCACACAGAAAAGAAGAGAAACAATAAGAAGAATAAGAAGTAGAAGAAGAGCATTAGAAAGAGAAAAAGAGATAGAGAATTGCAAGACATTACATTCACGCACGCACTTTATATTTAGAGAAGTTAATAAACAAATCGTTACTCACGTTTATGAATTAAAAATTTCAAAATTAATAAAAAATGAAATCGGCACTAACGATTTCATGTTCTCATAGATTCAGAACGTATTTTTGTCTTACTTAAAATTATAAGTCCCATTTTCTATATTTTTTGTCCTATTCAAAAATCATTAGTCTCATTTTTATAGCATTTTATCCATTCTAAAATCGTTAATAACGATTTCTTGTTGTATTTTCTCAATTCCCATATCAGTGCATTACACTAAATTAGCATAATATTCCCGTATTATACTCATGCTTTGATAATATCTAAAAATTGGCCTTATTATTTGAACTTCCGTGATCAAGTTCAAGTTCAAGTATAAAAAATGTACTGCTTTGTTGGTCAATCTTCAAGTGTGAAAAAGAACCAATTTTAAAAGCGGTTACAACAGTTATTGAATTTAAAATAAGTTTCAATGTAAGAATAACTCTTCAACAAAAACTCACAGATAAACTATGACAAAGAATCATGGCTTTGTCTTTGGTGGGAAAAGTATAATCAGGACCATGGTGGACCAGATGGAAAGATGCCGTTTGGGTGGCTGGGATTGAATCCGTACATCAATTCTTGGAAATGCTAAATTTGACCCTAAGTTTAATAAAATTGTAGACCGGTTCTGCATGGTTTGGTTCGATTTTATGCATAAAACCCGGTTCGATTGTTTTTTGGACAAACTGGGCTACATTTATTTGTTCATGATGGGCTTTGGAATGTTGGCTGCCCTCTTCCCCCCAAAAAAGTTGACAATACAAAACCCATCTCCCAAAAAGCACCGATGATCACGACGGATGTTCTAATGGTCGTCGTCCTCAGTTTGACGATCAAATGGAAACGACATTGGACAGGTCTTCGGTGCAACGCCGGCCACTAAGAGAGAGCTACCTATGCGCAGCGATGAAGGATGCGGAAATTGGTCTGCGAGGGGAAATAGAGACGAGATTTGGTGAGGTGAGGCATGGGCGCAACGCCAGCCACTTACGAAGAAACGGACCACCTTTTTTTGTTCAATTTAATGTTTGGAACGCGAGCTTTTTTTCCCCATTCCAAAAAAAAAATTCACACACAACTATCAATCTATCACTGACGTTGTAGTGGTCATCATTCACATAGCGGTGATGAAATGGAGACGCGGTTTAGCGAGTATGCAGCGCAACTGCGAGAGGGTTCGAGGTTGGAAGATTGAATGCAGGAGGTTCCCGAGGGTCTTCAACAGTGGCGACGACGACAACTAGTTAGTGGTGCAAATCTTGGATGATGGAGAAGGAAATGGGTCTGACATGGGAGATAGGAAATAGAACACGGCCACTCCTAAGACACAGCGACACGATGAAGATGCTATCTCGCGAAATGGTGTTGGCAAGAAGAAGTTCGTAATGGTCGTCGGTAATTGGCAGTGGCAATAGAGGTGGAAACGAAGATGCAAGACTGTCGTGTTTTAGAGAAAGCCTTTTTTTTTTGGATAGGTGGGAAATTGTTTGGTGATAGGGAAGTTGTTGGTTTTGGGTTCGATGTCGCCATGGGCCTGGACTCTTGTCGAAAAAAAAAATACCAAATACTATGTCATTACCTTAATAATGCTACCTAGATCCTCCTGTAGAACTGGTCAAGTAGTAAAAAAAAAGTAAAGTAGCACTTCTACATGGACATGTACCTGTAAAACCTTGATGCAGATGCAAATGTTGTACAAATCTATCGCAAGTGATTTCAAGATTAACCTTAAATTGGGAGCTGGTGTATGAGAAACATTTGTTTGTCCTTATTAAGCCGTTTTAATTACAGCACAGTGAATGCAGAGAACTAATAATGGAGAAATCCATTGAAGTAAATCAGTACTAGTCAGTGTAACGTAAGAAGGTTGCAGATGGAGTTCAGTTTGGTTAGCAAGCTGGGACGCGATTTAGGTCGTAACAGCAGCCGTCCGCCACTACATGCGGACGACACCCCAGGCGTAGTTGGTTAATAGTAAGTGTGTGAAGAAACACAGTCTATTTTCAAAGAGCGATACAGTATTATCCACAAAATACAAGAAACTTGGTCTATTGTTTTCCCAGGAATTAGCACATCAAGTAACAGAATTCGCAAAAAGTGGTACACACAAAGTTCATAGGCAAAATACATGTCTGGTTAACAACATAAGGATAGCAAAAAGGGTCAGGAGCTTGCAGCATCATTGCGACATCGGACCTGCAGTACTGTGACTGGCTCAGTTGACATGACCTCAAAGATCCCCACACCTCCGGGCTTGAATTTTCACAGTCTAACAAAGTCTGCCCAGCCTCCGGAGATGACCCTGAAGCTACCGTCTCGCTTGCCACTAAATCTGGTGTAGGTTGCCTCGACCTCAATGTGTCCGTGTGACAGGAAGAGCGTGTGTCTCTGACCAGTGAAATGGCTCAGATGAGGGACATTTAGCTGATTGTAGCATAGCAGCAGATCATTAACAGAGAAAAAAACTTAATGCTGAAGACACGTACAAGAAAATGAATTTGTGTGCCTTACCAACAGGTGAGAGTGCAAGACGCGGTTAGTGAGGTCCATGACAAAGAATGGCCATTTGGTCTTGTGCGTCTGGGCTATCGCTTTCGTCTTGTGTGAGGAAGGATTGTTGATACAGCAGGCACGCCAGTAAGTACCTTTCGCTTCGTACGGAGGCTCCTTTGACAGTCAAGGATGGTATGTGTTTTCGCGTCCACCGAAGTCAAAGATACGCACTTGGAATTCAGAATTCCCCTTGTGCTTGAAAAGAAGTATGGAGTCTAAATTAATTTGGTACGTCCGGCAGAACTCTGGCCAACCACGGGTCAATGCGATGTTGCCATTTTGTTGTTGTTCCCAGAAGCACCGATGGCCGATACACCTACCGTCAGGGACCATCAGTGTCATGTACGGGGCCTCGCTCGGGAGTTTGTCTGGACCGATCGGGAGGGCCTGCGAAAGAACAGGAAAGTGTTGGCCAACACATTGATCATTCAGGAAGTAATAACATTGGGTGTCCTGTGATGTATGTCTCGGGGGGGGGGAGGGCTTACCAGTTTGAAGCTTGGGGGCCATATTATTGGCTTCAGAAAACGCAGTGGGCAGTGTTGCTGGTTTCGTTGAAGGTCTGTTGCAGGCCACTTACCCTTGTTCCTGGATGAAGACATGATAACCTGTTACAGTACAAATACCAGCACTGAGAGTCGTAATCTAGAGGTGGTTATAGTATTTCAAACAACAGCACACAATATTGGAGAAACGTTATTGACTTTTCTAATAGTTAAACACTATCAAAAATTGAATGATCCGAAAATATCGTTAGGGTTTAGGGTTTCATCTGAGAAGGGAAAAAAATGGAAGCGAACAACAGAAACATGTGCAAAAGCTTTGGAATGTAAAACAAGGGGTTCCATAGTGAGTCATTTTTCTGCTAGTTGAACTCGGTGGTTCTACACAAGAATCGCGAAGTAAAACAAACAGGCAGGCAGGCAACGGGACTAAGGAATGATAAAAACCGTCAAGATTGCATGTTAGATGAAACTTGCAGAGAAGGTAGCCGGCGCAGGATAGTGGAACAAAGGCAAGGGTTCAGCAAACAGTGGTGAGCTTTATGTTGAGTTACGAAATGCTGCAGAGATATACACACTATGATGGGGTTCAACGAGTTGGTGTTATCCTTTGCGATCTCGCCTCGTTTCACGTGCCATTAACGTGTCGTGGACGTTTCGCGGTCTAGACGTTACTGGACGGAAGTGACAGCTGACGTGAACCACTGCGTGCTGCCATCAGACGAGGCTGATTACGGAGACACAGTCACTGTAACATATAATTATATACGGATGGTTCAGGTACAGCCCTAGCATAGGGACGCTTCTAATTTTTTGTTCATTTTACCGGACCACAGCGTCGTAACGTTCGTTCTATTAAGTGTTCTTGATCACCTTGTTGTGACCGTTGCAGCGGGCTCGTTGACAAGGCACCTACAGGATGCGGTCGACTCCCTCGAGAATCGTGTCATCGAACTAGAAAGGGATACGAATGAGCGCTTGGATCAGGCGGCAGAACTGCTCCGTCAGTTTGCCGACGTTTTATCGCATGCAAAAATTACGAAATAGTCCTCCCGTTGATGGCGTCGTGCCGTCCCGGCGTTGGGAGGGACGTGCCGATGAAGATCACCGGGGAAACGGCACCCGTTTGCCAGTCATGACTGTGCTGGCTACTGGAACGTTGTTTTGAATGTACGTTGTAATTCGGCTCGTTATGTTGTACTGTTAAAACTGTTTGTATATTGCTTCTAAGAAAAACTGGTGTTATTGAGGGAAAAGCGGCCAGGCAACGAAAACCCACATTTGCAGAAGCGGAGAAACGAGGCTGGAATTTATGGGGGCGGATCCCCGACGTCGCCGGGGAGTTCGTTTTTTGCCGTGTGTGGGCACTGTGCAAGCGCCTGCGTGGATTATGTTATGTTGGGTACGTTTGGCAAACACGCTGTGGAGGGATATTCCGCATCCGTACGATTAATAAAATGGAGTAAACGTTGCGGGGTTCGTTTAATTTTTTTGTTTTATGTCGTGAATTAAACTATCCAGAACAAAATGGAGTATACGATGCGTGCACTATACACCATCTCACCTTTGCTAGATTGTAGCAGTGAGGGGCGCGGCTGTGCATCATGATGGGTCTGAGTACCTGACCATCTTGCTCCGCGTATGGCAACAGGGAGCCATCACTCACGCCACGTCAGGAAACAGTTAATTAACAATTTAACATCGTTTTTAGACGAATAACAAAAAATTAGGTAACAGTAAATTCGATTTTATGCCAGTTTCAAATAACTAGGGCGATTGAATTGGGAAGAGTTACGAAACAATGTCCACGGAAATTTTTTTGTATTTTTTCGCTTGATTTCTGAACATGGCGTTGTGCCATTAATCCGACCCGGGCCGAAACATCAGCGACAATTCGCCCCGTAGCCCAACCCAATCCCCGGCATTATCGGACGGTAAAGACCTCATTGACACCGACAAAGCGTACCTGTGAATCTCGTTGCCCTGTGTGGTCCATTTCCTTCCCTTATTGTGAACCTCGAGACAGCCAGATCTCGATCTGTGCTTCCGCGCCGTTCAATACCGTGTTCTCCTCCGTCGTGCACCGCCGTCTCCGTGCAGGTTGACTAAACGAACCTTCACACTGACCCCAACACAGCTTTCACCTACCTATTAATGGAGTTTGGGGCTTTAGGTTAATAACGGATTCTCGTCTCCCCCTCCTTTTGGTTGTTTCTGAATTCCATCCCCAACCACTACTTTTGATTATTTGTGAACCGGCCCCAATCTTTTCCGAAAATTGAATTCATTACCTGGTCCACCAAGGTCTTGAATATACTTTTCCCACCGTAAAAACGTCAAAAAATCATTAATGATAGATGAGTGACTACACGTAAGTTATATGTGGTTATAGATATTGTTTCTTTTATTTGGACATAATTGTAATTTTTAATTTTTAGAATTTTCTATAAATAAAAATTTTAAAATAAAAAAATTGAAATTATTTAGCAAAATATTCTAAATATCACACTCAAATGTTCTTCCACTTCTTATTTTTTATTCATTTATATTTTTTTTATTTTGTCTGTAATTTTTAACTTTAGGATTTTGTGAAATTTATTATCTATCTATTGCAACTTCTTCCAAATTCTACTTGTCTTTCTCTTCTTAAATTTTTAGGATTTTTTACTTAAATAAATTTTATAGAACCCAAATTTACTGGATTCCCCTAAAATGAGATCTGCAACGTGATTATCCTCTTCCTATTATTATATAAATCGTCCTAAGCTGTGTAGGATTAAATAAAACGTAAACCATTTCAGCCTGGAACGATTAATGCATGATCTGGTAAGGAAAACAAATAGTACATTGTGCGAGGGTCCCTAGAGTTAAAAAGAGAACGTAAATCGTTCCAGGCTGGTAGATTTAACATGTTGTTGGGCTAAACCTCATTGGGCTGCCACGATTTACACACAAAAGAGACTCTACTTACCCTGGCGCGATTCACGTGTTACTTGGTAACACAAACTGGGTTGGGACGATTTATGCTTGCAATGTTGTTAAGTTGATTGCATGGCAAAATTAATTATGTTAATATGTTAGATCATATAGTGTGTTGGATTATATAGTATATGCTTAGTATGCAATTTAGAATAACTTTGAATGAAGACGTTGTGCGATGGTGGATTTAATGATTTAGGGTGTATGTAGTTTAGCATAAGACGTTAGAAATCAGGCTTCTTAATAGCTTAGTTAACACTCTTACTATAGAATGATGGTTGTATAATAGGGTACTTTTATTTATAATATTTTAATTTAAATTATATCTATTTAAATTTTAACTTAAAAAATAAAAATATACTTTTTATAATTTCAATTATTGATTTCATTGAGAAGATTAAATTAAATTAAAAAAATACTAACAAATTATAATAAAAGAGTACTAAATTTTAATACATAAATTTAAGTTTTTTCTTTAAAAAAAATGTCAAAAAGTGTTAAAAAATATTAATTTTGCATAATATAAATTTATGTTGTTAAGTAACATAAATTTAAGTTTTTATAAAATTTTTAGTATTTGTTGTTTATATAATTTTTTTAATCATTTTTATTAATGCATATTTTTTATAGAATTTTTTTTGTCATTTTTTATTTGACTTCATATAAATTTTAATTATTAATTCTATTAAAAAAACCAAACTAAATAAAAAAAATACTAACAAATTATAATAAGAAGAATACTAAATTTTAATACATAAATTTAAGTTTTTTTAAAAAAATGTCAAAGGGTGTTAAAAAATATAATTTTGCATAATATAAATTTATGTGGTTTTGAGTAACATAAATTTAAGTTTTTATAAAATGACAAATAAAATTTTATAAAAAATATGTATCAATAAAAATGATTAAAAAAATCATATGAACAATGAATACTAGAAATTTCATAAAAACTTAAATTTATGTTATTCAAAATAATATGAATTTATATTATTTAAAATTATATTTTTTAACACCTTTGACTTTTTTAAAAAAAAAACTTAAATTTATATATTAAAATTTACTCTTTTTATTATAATTTGTTAGTATTCCTTTTTTTAATTTAATTTAATCTTATTAATGAAATTAATAATTGAAATTATAAAAATTATATTTTTATTTTTTAAGTTAAAATTTAAATAGATATAATTTAAATTAAAATATTATAAATAAAAGTATCCTATTATACATAAATAGTGCCAGGGTGAGTAGGGTCTCCTTTGTGGGTAAATCGTGGCGGCCCAATGAGATTTAGCCCAACAACATGTTAAACCTACCAGCCTGGGACTATTTACGTTTTCCTTTTAACTCTGAGGTCCTGACACGATTTACCCTTTGTTTCCCTTGCATTAATCGTTCTAGACTGGAATGGTTTACGTTTTATTTAATCCTACACAGCCTAGGACGATTTATATAATAATAAAAAGAGAATAATCACGTTGCAGATGTCATTTCAGGAATCCAGTAAATTTGGATTCTATAAAATTTATTTAAGTAAAAAACTCAAATTTTTATTGATATACTCTGCCTCGTCTACTTACGAATATTTAAAAAATCGATCATTGTTATCGACCAATTAAAAAACAAAAGTTGGTAAAACACCGGGTCTCATCACAATGTAACGCAAGTAAGCCTCAAACCCATAATGTAGACAATAGGAGAAATAACTTTTTCCATGATGCTATCCGAACCAGGCTTTGGTTAAAGGACAAGTCTTTTTTTGAGCTTTTAATTTTGTGGACGGAGGGAGAAGTCTGTCGTGTATTTGTTTAAATGAAACTCCAGTTGTAATGTACATTTTTGGTGGTTTTTCTTTTAGAAAATGCACTTTTTGTGATTTAGATTTTACATAATCCATATATTTTGGGCTGAATATCCATCTAGAAACCCATTTCTCAATATAACAACCTTCTATACAAAACTAAAGGCCCAAACTAGAAAACAACATATAGTCGAAATTAACTGAAACAAAAATAAACTCCGACAAGAGATAAAAGTTCATCACATCTACAAAGAAGCAAATAATAGTGCTCATTGGCTGGCAACGCATAATTTTTTTTTTTTTTTGGTCAGGATTGGACAACTTCTAATTCTAGATACTTCAAATAGATTGGACAACTCCCAATCCTAAGTACAAGTATAACACACACCCACACATTTCTCATATATTTAGTTCAAATGGATTGGGCAACGCATAGTTTGAGAAAACCTTCAGGCTTTTTATTTTTAGATCTTCCTCCTATTGAATTAAGTACAAAATTGATAGCTGATGCTAATGGGAAAAATCCCACGAGATGTAAAAGTGATGTAATTTTGTCTCTGTTTTTGGACTTAGGCCTCTCCAATATACCAAAAAAAAAATCCCAGACTCAAAGTTTTACGTCCAACCAATTGCATTTGGAAGCTTAATTAATTATTCCTTAACAAAAGTTTTTTTTTTGACGGAATGAATTATTGTTTATTTAACATTTTATTGTAAAATTTTGGATCTGAATTTTTAATTTGTTGTTATAAAAAAATAAATTTTTAATAAATAAAAAAGACCAATATCAGTATTTCTAAAATAATAAATTTATCTTTTTTTTTACATAAATACATGCATCTTTTAAAATTAATGTATTATTAAAATCATTCTATTCAAATTTTAAATTATAGTAATCAAATTCAAAACATAATGTTTCTATTTTTATTTTGAAAAAAATATAATTTTAAATAAATAAATATTATTTTACAATCAGTCACTACCTAATTTAGAATACAAAATCTAAAATAGTATCATTTGAATTTTTCAATTATTATTTTATTATCGAAAATTATATATTTTCATATTCTATACCATTTTTAAATATAATTTAACATATGATAAATAACATAAAAGAATTATTATTCATCTTTATCATTATATATAATGTGTATAACGTATATTCTAATTAATTTAATCGGTAAAGATTTAATTCTACTATATAACTAAAAAAAATATTAAAGCTTAAACAAATGGCATTATAATAAAACTATGGCCCACAAAATAAAAAATACACCTACTAATAAAAAAACAAAAAAAAATCCAAAACCCAACGCATCCCCCCTCCCCCCAATACCCCCTCCTTTGGTGAATTTCATTTCAAATTTGGACCGTAAAGCACAAAACCTCTATTTTTTAGAGTTCAAAAACCAAAACCCCCTTTAAAATCCCATTTCTTCAATGGTGTCGCAGTCGACGTTCGTAGTTGTCGGCGCTGTCGTGGCTTCCTCCTTCCCTATATTCTGAAACCAGAACCTCTCTTCTAGCTTACGTCTTCCATCCTCCCGTGGCATCTTTGTTCGAGGCTTCGAGTTGCTCGGCGTAGTCTAGTCTTCGTCTCGCCACTCGCCGTCATATCTTCGTCGTCATGCTCTCTGTTGAAGGTTAGCGGCATTATAATTTCAGGGTTTTGTGTTGTTTGATGGTTTCCTTTCATGCATTGTTCATTGAATTGAGTCTGTTCTGAATGTGAACCTATTCAAAGGATTGATTTTGGAAAGCTGTTGGTGAAATCTTTTCTGAAGATGAAAATGTTATTATGCTGTTGCTGTGTTTTAATTTTTGTGGCTTCTTTTGAAATATTTATGAAAATCGAGTTGACTATTTGTGAGTCTGCTGTTGTCAACATGTTTTGACTTCAGAATTACGGTGATTATATGATACTGTTTTCAGTAATGCTTCTTGAAGCATTTTTCTTAGCTAATTTGGTTGCCCTAATTTACAGTAAAGTCATATATGTGTGTTCCATACTCTCATAATTCATTCAGTTTAGCTAATTTGGTTGCCCTATTTTACAATAAAGTCATATATGTGTGTTCCATACGCTCATAATTCATTCAGTTGGTAATGTTTCATACCAAATTTATTATAATGGGTTTTGTGTTTTGGTTTTTTTTTATCTAGTTGAAGTCTTACATGTTAAAGAAAAAAATACTATAGTAGACTATAATAGGTTTTGATAATTAACTTTTGGAAACAATTTAGTTTAATATTATTTTAAGTTTTATTAATTTTTAGATGAATTTTTTAGATACAAAATTAAGATATTCAATAATTTTGGGATATCTAATCCGACAACAAAGAGAAAATTTGTCAACTGATGTTGCTGCAGAATTGGATTATTTGGACAGTACACCGACCTCATCGTGCGCAAGGCCATCTTCATCTGGCAATCATGACCCGCAACAAAAATAATGACTTTCAATCATTATTATTAGATAATATTGAATTTAAGTTGTTTTAATTAGTGATTTATGTTTCTTTTCTTGAAATTATCGAATTTTACTTTATATTGAATGATGCACTTATGACAATCTCATTATATATTAAATATGTTTGCATATATATAATTTAGTTTGTTATGTTATTTGTTGTTTTTTTTTTTTGGAAGTTCTTTAAATTAATCGGTAACTAATAAATTAAAGTTGAATAAACAAACCGCTATAAAAGAGGCAAAATAATAAAAAAAAAAGCAAAAAAATTAATGGGAATCCGAAATGCAAAACGGCCATTGTCTTCATTTCCCTTTTAGTTAGCGGCGGTTTGCATTGCCGCAAAATGGCCATCGATTTCATTTCAATGCTATTTAACGGCAGTTACCAACCGCCACAAAATTGATATACATTTTGCGAACCTCTATGACAGCGAGTAAAAATCGTCGCAAAATGTAAGAACCGTAATTAACCACTTAATTAAAATCATTTAATTGCCCAAAATAGGTTTCAAAAATTTAGAATATTAATTAGAAGATTTAAATATGATAATTGGACTCAGTAGATTTTTCTGAGTTGAAAAATGTAATTTTTCTGCAGAAAATTGTGTAAAAATGCATACCAGTAAATTAGCCGGCAGTACCGGCTTAGGTCTGTCTGGTACTGCGTGAGAATAATAAAAAATTGTAGAAAAACTTAGGAAAACATTTAGAATTAAAAACCGGGCGCTAATTCTAAAGGTTAGGCCTAAAATTGGGCCAAATAGGCCAAAACGCTAACGGGTTGGACCGAGCCAAAAATGAGCTCAATCCCAACATATATAAGTGTGTAAATGAACTCAAATAAGCTCATAACACATTTGAAACCAAACCCTAGCAGCTGAAAAGAAGAGTGAAGGGAAGACGAAGAAAACTATTCACTTCCTCATTCTTTTGCTCATAACTTGAGCTACGGTGCTCCAATTCGCAAACGGTTTACGGCCACGCGAAACTCTTACCAAGCCCCTCACTTCTAGCTAGGTATTGTAGTAAGTTTTTCGAAAATTCCTGCCCAATTTTCAGCCATTGTGAATTTCAAAATTTTGGATTTTGGTTTGAGTGAATTTTTGTGATTTTGGATGTTTAGACGCACTCTAGCATTTGGTTTCTATTGGGTTTTATCCTAATCAACTGTGGATAAGGTAAACTTGCTTATATCCTTTGTGAAATTGTGTATTTAGGAACTCTAGGTATTGATTTATGGTAAATTAATGTGTATAACTTGGAAAATTTGATTGTTGATACTTGTTGGAGTTGGTTGGTGGATTGGTTGATGCTTGGAGGCTTGATTTGGACTCAAATTTAGTGTGTGGTACATATTGGGAATCGGCCAAGGTATGGTTTCGTTTTCTCTATGTAATATGTAATATTTCTGGACACTTAGGCTAGTGGACCTTAGGATAGGATTGTATTGGTTGTTGAGACTTGTTGAAAGGATGATGTATGATGATTTGATGAATTTTGATAATTTTGATGAACTATGTTGTTATTATTGGTAAATAGTGTTGAAAATTGAGATTTTGGTTGAATGATGCTAATTATGATGATTGGTAATGATAGAATGATATTTGATGAGTGCGTTGGTTGAGAAATGGTGTTAGTATGAGGAATTTGATGAGTGGGATTGAGAATTATGAGGACAATGTATTGTAAGTGAAAATTTGGTAAGAGTGGTGGTTTGAGACAAAATGGTAAGATCTGATGTGAATTGATGTGTGTTGTGGTTTAGAGTTGGTTTGGTTCAAAGTTTTGAAAATTAGAGAACCTTGTTGGATTTTGTGAAACTTGATTTTTACCGAACTTTGGCAGATCATAACTTGAGCTTCAGTTTTTGAAATTGATTGAAATTTATCTTAAATTGAATTTCATTAAAAGATATTTAAATTGATATAAAGTTTGAGGAAAATAGAGTTTTGTAGAGGAAGTTATGAACGTTTAAAGTTTGGTGTTTAAAACTGATTTCTGCAACTTTACAAATTTTACAAGTCTGGCTATTTGGGAGTGCATGCGTATGCGGACACCTTCGTACGCGGACGTGCGTCTCTGTCAAGCTTTCCCACGTACGTGGCACATGCATGCGTAAACGGAATGGGCCAAAAACTTAAGGATGTGTACGCGGCCCCATGACCAGATACGCAGGCGATCGTTTCTGACTTCCCTCCTCGCGTACGCGACACGTGAGTGCGTACGCGAAATGGTCCAATTTTGGAGTGTGCGTACGCACACAAGGGCGTGCGTACGCACAGACCCTGTTTTGCTGAAAAATAATTTTTCTTCGTTTTCAAGGGTTATCTAGTTTTCTAAACTTCTTCAAATTTCTATTTAAGAATAATATCTAGTAATTAGGTCCTAATATTACTAAGGATGAGTTAGTGACTTAATTTAGTGAATTTCTGTATGAATTTAGAGGACGGAGACTTAGGTTTCTGAGGGACCGAGGATGGATTAATTGAGTGAGATGGTGGAGTACTGTAATGATGATTAATGCGATGAGTTATGGAATTACGGACTGATGATGTTTGAGACGAGTCTGGGACTCGGTAATAAATGATGAATTTACTTGAATTTGTTTTTGAATAATATTGATGAGATGTAGGCGTAAGGGCAGTGGTTCGTCCCGCTTATGCTGAGTTGTAGGCGTAGGGCATGGGGTTCGTCCCGTTATGCTGAGGTGTGAGGGATGTGGTAGAAGTCCCGCTCACATACTTTCGGTTATAAGAGTGGTCGAGCACTATATCTCAGGGAAAGTGAGTTGGGCACTATATCCCAGGGGTTCCCATTTTAAAACGTAACCGAAAGCGACATTCCTATGAGAATGTGTCGGGTTGGCAGTTGAACCGACAACGTGATATCACAGCCAATAAGAGAGGCATTCATCATGAGTATTTCCTATATGTTTGCATTGCTTTGCCTACTTCCATGGTTTGCCTAATTGTATAAAATGTATTTGTGCTTCTTGATGTTCATGCAGTATATGTATTATTACCTATGAATTATTTATTTGTATTTATTTGTGTCTGGCACTGATATTGAGGAGGTTCGGTAGGTGGTGGTGATAGAGTTGCATGGAGGTTAGGATGGTGAAAGGTATGGGATCATGGCGTTGTTGTTTTAGCTAGAAATTCCCTAAGTTAGATTACCCTTGTATCATTATGGTTTTAAATTATGATTTTAACTTTAGTATTACTTTAAGCTTGAATCTTAAGTTTGATGTGAAGTTCTAGGATTGCCTTTGATGTCCCGGAGCCTAATATCTTATATATTGGGCACTGTTACCATACTGAGAACCTCCAATTTTCATACCATATTCTGTTGTTGGCTTTCAGATGCAGGTCGTGACCCACCCCAATGAGTTGCGAGATGGTGATAGAGCGGACGATCTTTATCATTTTTTGGGTTTATTTTGGATATTTTGTTGTAATACTCTTACTTTTATATCTTTATTACTTTGATGCCTTAGAAGCTAAACTTGAGAGACAGGTTGTTTATGTTTGTACCTTTATAAAACTCTGTTATGTTTGTATATGTCTAGTCGGCCTAAACTCCGCGGGCTACGATTAATACTCTATGACTATTATTCTTATATATCTACATATACTTTGTTATCTTGTACCTGTATCTTATGCTTTACGCTTTTTGTTATCGTGTGAACGCTTTGCGCTTTTCTGTCTCTGTTTTTGAGTTGTACCTTCTTTATTGGGCTTCTCGAATTACTATCTCTTTCTATATACCTATATAATATCGTATAAGTCTTAGAATTGTTGTGGCACTTAATTATCCTTTGCTTTACGACATGAGGTAAGGTTTAGGATCATTAGGATGTTACACAAAACCTTTTTTATTTTTTGCGACGGTTATTCCAGCAATTAGCTTAAATCTCTGCTATCCGTTTACCTGCAACCTATTTTTTAGCGGGCATTTAACTGCCGCAATATATTTAACGACAGTCAAAAACCGCTGCAATATTGCCCCAGAACCTTCGCAATACGCCGGTAGTGCTGTAATGATCATTCCATCTATTCTTATTATATGGCCTCATTGTCACCTATTGATTTTTCTCATGCCGCTAAGATTACGAAATTGAAACATTCACACACATTAAGAAAACTTAAACTAATAACACTGTAACTGAACTATGTTAAGTATAATTTGGTTTATATTTAAAGATGGAACATCATTAAAATTATTGAAAATTTATAGGACAAAAATGTGATGTTAACATCACATTTTAATTAGGAATGATACTAAAAATGAGGAGTTTATCCCATATATATATATAGTAAAACTTAGTTTAAATATTAGAGATTAAAATAGTTTGTCGTTAAATAATATTATTAATATGGTTTTAAGCATTTTCTTTTCTAATTCTAGGATCATAAAAAGAATTAAAAATGCTTTATATTAATCGTCGAAGCTAAGTTGATTGCTTGATTTCTTCAATTTCAACGAGCGTATACAATACTATTGTGCAAATTGTTGCTTGAAATTGATAATAAATTTAAACTATGTCCTTTAATCAAGTTAATGAGGAAGATGTGAGTCATCGCCATAAGCATGAGTGTGATTAGAAAATATCAAGTAGTGGATGATGAGTGGGACTACATATGATAGAATTTTCTAAGGTTAGAACGGTGAGTCGAAATCAATTTAAGTCGTTTAAGTTTAAGTGGTTAATTAGTTTATTTATTCGCTTAAATAAATGTTAAAAATTTATATTTTAGGTTGTTTATGCAGCAACCAATTAACCATTAATAACCTTTTAAATAGAGTTTTGGTGCTGAATTAAAAAATATTATATTTTTAATTAAGTTTCCCAATAAAATTCTAGAAAAACATACACCCAATTTAAAAATCAGTCTTCTCTCTCCTTCCTTCTCTCCTCGTTCTCTTCCCTTTTTTTCTACTATTGAGCTTTCTTTCCTTTTTACTGTAACGTGTCTTCTCTTCTATGATTACGCGTGTCCCATAGAAGCGACGGTCTCATTGCAGTTGTCACAGTTGATTTCAGTACAATCAGAATTGGGACCCACAAATTACAGTATTTGTCCCTCAAATTACTTAGCTATAAACTTAAAACTGTCCATAAACATATATTAAATTGTTAACGATTCATTTAAAGAAATATATTTTATAATGTTTTATATTATTTTAAATTTTTTTTTGTAGACCTGGTCTTGGATTCTAACAAGGGCTTTCGCACGATTTAGAATTAGGAGTGGGTGTGCACAGTAAATTTGTTAATCAATTTAGATTGAGTTTGAGCAATAAATAAATAAATAAATTAAAAATAGACCTTTTTACTAAAATAAAAAAAAAACTTAAGAATGTGTGAATTTTTTCAGGAGTGCAAGACCAAATAATAAAAAAAAATCAATTTTCTAGTATCTATTATTTGATGTTGAATTTTCTTTTATAATATTTAAAATTTATTTATTTTTATATTTTAAATTAAATATTAACGATTTAAATTTTTTTATTAATTAAATATCAAATTTTAAAATTCTATAGCAAACACCATAAGAAAAAAAAATCTTTCTCATATTTTGTTATTATTAATAAATTATGAATAATCTTAAACTCCACATATCACAATACACCGAAAGTCACTATTAGAAGCACCACTTATTAGGTATCCAAGTGTGAGTATCCATTAATATTAAGAGAGATGTATATAGTAGCTAGGTTATCATTATGCAATTGTTCTTATAATTAATATTTTGGCCTTTTATTTTTTAGTCGATATTTTTGTTTTATCAATTTTCAAAAGACAGTGATGTAATTTAATTTAATTACCGAATTTATAGTCAAAATAGTTTATTTTAAAAGAACACATATAAGTAATTTTTATCTTTAAAATTATAAAAATAATTAGTCTAATTAGTTATTACAAAAATCAATCTTATTTGTCATGTTAACATTAAATCTGTAATATTCTCTAATAATATCGAACCAATTTGATTATAAATTTTAACTAATTATGTCGAATTTATTTTATAAATGAATAGAAATATTATCCCCAAAATTCATTTTTATATTTTGAATTAGGAAACTTTGACGATTTTATATCAAAAATATATTTAAGAGTAAGAGAAATAATCAACATCGACATAAAGTCACAAAAAAAATCAACATCGACATAAGTATACTAATTAGCCACTCGATTTTTTTTGTGTGTTATATGAAAGTAAAAGATCTACCTTCAAAACACAATTAATAAAAATGATAGTGATATACCAAACCATGATGCGTGTGTGAGTATATATATATTTCTCTATAACAAGATATATCTTTCGTTATATTTAGTGTAACTTCTAATTTAATTTTTTAAGGAAGGCAATATTTTTTTTTGTCAAGTGAATTGGACAATTTCAATCCTAGGTATCACAACACACACCCACGCACCAACACTTTGAGGTTTTGCGGCAATATTTTTGTTTAAGTATTATGAGTTTATGACATGATCTGGAAAATTTCTTGGCCATAAACTTTTTTCTTTGGATTTTTTTTACTGGCCATAAACTTTTTTTTTCCTATTAGTAATAGAGGTCCATTATTTATTTATTGCTCAAATCCAAGCTAAATTGATTAACAATTTTACTGTACATAATTCATTCCTAAATTGCATGAAAGTCTTATCATAATCCAAAGTCAGGTCCACAAAAAGATAAATTAAAATAATATAAAGCATTATCAAATACATTTCTTTTAATGAATCATTAATGTGTTTATAGCTAATTTTAAGTTTACCGTTGAATATATTGAAGAACAAATACTGTTATTTGTGGGTTCTAATTATGCTTGTATTGGGATCAACTGTGACCATTTTATTGGGACAGGTATTTTTATAGGACACGCGTAACACAAAGAAAATGACACCTTATTTTATTAGGTGAGGATGAATTTTAATTTCAGCACCATAGAACTTCCCTTACTTATTCTGTTTCACCTTCTTTTTTTCCGGCTTCTCATCTTCTTGGTTTTTTTTTTTGTTCTTGATGGAAAATAAAATATATATATATATAGAAGGAGAAGCTACAGGAAAAAAAACACAAAAGAAGATCAAAGAAGAAAGATAAAAAATAAAAAATTTTTATTTTATATTAAAAAAATTTTATATTTAATTTTTTTTTCTCAAAAATTTTTATGCTTTAATTTCTTTTATTCTGTTTCTCTCTTTAAGAGAGGAAAAAACAGAAAGCAGTAGAAAAAAATTAAGGAGAAAAAGAAAAGAAAAATAAGATTTTTGTATTTTTACTAAAATATTTTTTAAAATTTATGTTTCTAATATTTAAACAAAAACCAATAATTTCAAAAAATAAAATAACATTCTAAAAATTTAGTTAATGAAATTTGATTAAAAAAATACTTATCTCCAAAGTCTTAATATTTTTGTATCTTTAAAATTATATTTGGAGAGAAGATTAAAACTGAGAGATAGAAATTAAAAAATTAAAATTAAATTAAATTTTTATATTATATTTGGTAAAAAATATACAAAATTAAATTATATTTTAGTATTTTATTTAATTTAAAATAAATATAAAAACTTAAATAAATATAATTACTAAAATATCTTTATTATTAAAAAAAATACCCAACTATAATCCGGTACAAAGGAAATTGAAGCTTCATTTGAAAGGGGGAAACGTGCATGTTAGTTAAACTCAGAATATCAAAAATAACATCAATAAAAGATATGGTGCGGATTTATCATTGGTCTCCTTTTTATTGTATTATTGTAGTTTATTAAAGTTGTAATATCAAAGTTCAAACTAGCTAACTTTAAAAACAATCAACAGCGCGCGCGCGCATATATATATATATATATATATAAAAGACTAAAATCGAATGTAAGTGAATACCCACTGATGTATATTAATGCGGTAAGTCTAATAAAAAGGTATAACTCTATCAATTCTTATATATATATGACCATAATTCCTTTTAAATAAAAAATAGTTACTGATGAGGTGCAACTAACCTCATCCAGGGGTAAAGATATCCTAAAAGTGTAAAATCAAAGGTAAGAATTGGTGTAGGATATCTATTTAGTTTCTAACGTGTGAGTTAGCGTCTTTCATATAAATTCATACAACAAAGATAGAGTTCAGTCCAAGCAAGAACACATGCCGTGTGTCCATTTGTCGCAACATACTTTTTATTTTTTGTTTGAATTTAATTTTAATATAATATTAAATAATTTTATATATGTATTTAATTATATATTGTTATATTAATAAAAATAATAATTTTTTTATATTAACCGCTTAAAAGATAATTCACAAAAACCAATATCATTAGATGATTACATAAAATATTTTAATTTGACAGTGCATTAAATTAAACTTGTTTTATTTTATTTCTTTTCCATTTCATGGGGGGCTAATAAGATGAGTATTATGATTTTATTTCTATCACGGGGGACAAGAGAAACATGTTTTCTACAAAAGTCAAGACAACAAAACACATCACCAAAGCATTACAAAATGGATTACAAATCCTATTGCATCACAAAGCGAATGGAATATGTTTAAGTGTCAAAGTTTGGCATATGGTGTTTGGTTAATTAATGCTTCAATTTTACTTTTGCCGGGGGTGGAAAAAGAAAAAGACAAGTGTTGGTCTAATAAAATAAGAAGGACACAAAGACACCCCATTAACTCAAGGACATTAGCACGGCACCATTTTGGATCATAGTTGAGCAAAATATAAACGAGCAAAGAGCAGTAGCAGCAGGAGTTATGGAGAAGGATGAAAAAGGAGTGCATATTAAGGAAGAAAGCAAAACAAAGGATTACAGAGGTGGTGGATGTGCTTCTCATCCAGCAGAGGTAGTGGAGCATGAGGAAGAAGGACTACTTGCTGGTTGTGACAGCTTCAACGGGCAGCAAGGATAAGCAAAAGTATAAAGCAAAAATGAAGGCAAGCTAAAGATATATAAGAAGCCTCATTCCAACATTTCAAGGCAAGAAAAAGAGAGCACACACTCAGAGCATCATCTCTAACATGGAGTTGAAATATTTTTCTTCTACTCAAGCTTAATTTTTTTATTTTCTTTGTTATGGCTGTCTTATGTCATTTTCTGTGTTGAGAAAAGGCTGATTATGTGAGGTTGAAAAGGCAAGAGAGAAAAGGCAAGAGTGATGCATAATAGCCACTGATTTTTTATGTAATTGAGGTGTTGAACTAGGATTAGTTCTCCTTGCCAAGTTGGGTTAGCACTTGGTGAGTTTTGAATCTGTTAGGATTCCCTTTCCAAGTTGGAAAAGCACTTTGAGTAGCTAAGCGTTGGTGAAGAAAGTTTAGGGGTAGATACTAGTTGAATTAGGGAGTAATTCAATAGTATTGGTGAATGTAATCAGTGGATTATAGTGAAAATTCTACCATGGTTTGTGGTGAAAACTGGACATAGGATTCATTGCACCAATAATCCTAACCAGGATACATGCTGGTCTCTTTCTCCTCTTCCCTACTCTTTTTCTGTTCTGTACATAAGATAAAATGAAATAATTTCCTGCAACTTAAGCTTCTGCAAAAATAGAGTCTAAAATTTTAACTTAGTGCAAACTTGATTCAACCCCCCTTCTCAAGTTCAATTAGCACCATCAATTGGTATCAATAGCAAGGTCTCAATGAGTCAAGCTTCACAGCTTGGAGTAAAGATCCATGGCCAACAATATGAGTTCCAACATCGTGGCCTTCACTCTCACTGAAGGTCAGTTTAATAACAGACCTCCCTACTTCAATGGCAGCAACTATTCTTACTGGAAAGAAAGAATGAGAATCTTCGTGCAATCAATCGACTACAACATCTGGAAGATCATCCTCAACGGACCAGACGTTCCCACTAAACAAAATGCTGATGGTGAAGTTGCGGCAAAAGAAGACAGCGAGTGGATAGAGGAAGAAAAGAAGAAGGTTGAACTCAATGCCAAGGCTATCAACCTAATGCACTATGCAATCAATTTTGAAGAATTCAGAAAAGTGTCAAGGTGCAAGATGGCTAAAGAAATATGGGACAAGCTCAGACTCACTCATGAAGGCACTAAGCAAGTGAGGGAGACCAGAATTGACATGCTGATGAAGGAGTATGAAATATTCAGCATGAAGGAGGATGAGAGCATCGATCAAATGTTCGAAAGGTTCTCAATAATCATCAACAATTTGGATGCCATGGGAAGGAACTATTCTGAAGAAACCTTAGTGAGGAAGATCCTGAGGAGTCTTACTAAGAAATGGGAAGTAAAAAGCACAACCATCTCTGAAAGGAATGATTTGATCAAAATTACCTATGATGAGCTAAGAGGCAAGTTGCTGGCCTATAAAACTACTCACATGTCTCAAGACAAAGATGACAAAAAGAAAAGTATAGCACTGAAATCAAGAATGACAGCCAAAGAAGAAGAATATGATGACAGTTTCTCAGATGAAGAAATGGTACTCTTTGCAAGAAAAATGAGAAGATTACTGAGATTCAAAAGCAAAGGCAAAGGAAGTTGCTCATCCAAAGAAGTCAAGAAAGATCAAGTCAAGTTCACATGTCACCATTGCAAAGAACTAGGTCACTTCAAGTCAGATTGCCCTCAACTAAAGAAAGGCGAAAAATCCAAGAAAGACAAAAAGAAGGTGATGATGGCAACATGGGAAGACTTGGAGAATGACACCAGCTCTGAGAGTTCAGATCAAGAAGCTCAGCTGTGTCTGATGGTTGATCATGATGATGAAAATGAGGTAGATCTCTTTGACTTATCTATTGAAGAATTGCACTACATTATCAAAGACATTATTGTGGATTCTAAGAAACTCTTGGATAAGTATGCGAAATGTAAGAAAGAAAATAAGGCATTAAGGACAGAAAATGATATTCTTTTGAAAAAGGTTAAGGCAACTGGAACTTGTAATGAAAATTTTTTAAAAGAAGAAAATAGTGCCTTACGAGCTGAATTAGAGAAATTCAAACTCAAGCATAAGGTTACTGCTTCTACTGATTTGATTTCTGAAAACAAAAAGCTAAATGAACAAGTAAAAAATCTGAATGAAGACTTAGCAAAGTTTGTTCAAGGTTCTCAAAATCTGAACAAACTGCTTGCTTGTCAAAGATTTGGGTCTGAAAAATCTGGACTTGGATTCAAAGAGGAAAATAAGGCTGTTTTCAAACAAAATGTTCAAAAATCTGAAGTCTCCTCTTCCAAGTTTTTCAAACTGAAAGGATTCAGCAAACCTCAGAAATTAGTGAGCAAGAACCATTGCTACAAGTGCAATAGAAAAGGTCATGATCCTCCTCAATGCTTCATATTTCTAAGGTCTTTTGGCAATGATAATAAATTATATAAAGTTGTTCATGATTTCAATGCTCTTGGGCAACCAAGAAGATTTCACATCAAAGGATCCAAATGGATTTGAATACCTAAGGTTAGTTGAAGAATATGCAGGTTTGCCTTACATCCAAGAAGAAATTGGACATGTGGTATTTTGATAGTGGGTGTTCAAGGCATATGACCGGAAATGATACTTTCTTCATTAAACTCAACAAGTATGATGGAGGATTTATCACTTTCGGAGATAATGGTAAAGGTAAAATAATTGCCATTGGTAAGGTTGGCAAAGATTTTTCTACTTGTATTGATAGTGTCTTTTTAGTTAATGGGTTAAAGCATAATCTATTGAGCATAAGTCAATTGTGTGACCTTGGATATGCTGTAACCTTTAGAAAATCTGATTGTAGAGTCATTAATGAGAAAACAAGGGCTGTTTTGTTTGTTGCCAAAAGAAGTGACAATGTCTATGGTCTTACACTAGATGATCTCAAAATTCAAAATGTAACTTGTTTTTCTTCAATAGAATTTGAAAAATGGATGTGGCATAAGAGATTAGGACATGCTAGCATGTTCCAAATCTCTAAGCTTGTAAAGAAAGGCTTAGTAAGAGGGCTTCCTAATATAAAATTTGATAAGGACATCATTTGTGATGCTTGTCAAATGGGTAAACAAATAAAAACCTCTTTCAAACCCAAGGAAGACATCTCAACTAAGAAACCATTGGAGTTGTTGCATCTTGATCTGTTTGGACCAACTAGGACTCAAAGTCTTGGAGGAAAAAATTATGGCATGGTAATTGTGGATGACTATACTAGGTTTGGTTGGGTATTCTTTCTTGCTCATAAACATGAGGCATTTTCTATTTTTGAAAAATTTAGCAAAAAGATTCAAAATGAAAAGGGTTTAAAAATGATTTCAATTAGAAGTGACCATGGTAAATAATTTGAAAATCAACACTTTGAATCTTTTTGTGATGAACTAGGCATATCACATAACTTCTCTTGTCCTAGAACTCCTCAACAAAATGGTGTTGTGGAAAGAAGAAATAGAAGTTTACAAGAAATGGCTAGAGCTATGTTATGTGAATATGAAATTCCCAAGTTCTTATGGGCTGAAGCTGTGAATACAGCTTGCTATATTTTAAATAGAACCATCATTAGGAAGTTTTTGAAGAAAACCCCATATGAACTTTGGAAAGGACATCCTCCCAATCTTAGTTGCTTTCATGTGTTTGGCTGCAAGTGTTTCATACTGAACATCAAAGAAAATTTAGGAAAATTTGATCCTAAAACACATGAAGGCATTTTTTTGGGTTATTCCACTCATAGCAAGGCATATAGAGTATATAACAAGAACTCCAAAACTATTGAAGAAACCATGCATGTCACCTTCTGTGAGTCTAACACTGTTCCTAGTGTTTGCATTGATGATAGTCCAGATTTTGAAGCTGAATTGTCCAAGAATGCTGAGTCAGCTCCTCAAAATTCAAGTTCTCATGAAACTGCACCTGTTAGCAGCAAAAATCCCAATTCTGCAGGAGACAATTTGGAATTATCTCCTATTGAAGCAGAAAACACTGATGCAGAGGCTCTCATAGTGGCACCCATACCAACCGTGCTGATCACACACACTCATCGCCTTCCCAATCTCCCACTCACTATTCTCCTCCATCTCCACCAAATCCTACTCTTGACATGGATCGCACTAAGACCACTGCTCGCCGCCCTGGCGCAGCTCCTCGCCCTACTCCTACTCTTCCAAATGTCTCTCAGCCAAGCTCATCTAAACCTAGCTCTTCCAAAGGAAAACGACCTCTTCATGATGAAGACGAAGAGATTCCCTCGTCTCAGACTCGCCATACCCGCGGTACAGTCATTGATTTTCCTCTTCGTTCCGTTTCTGAACCTAAAACGTCCAATCCCATTGGTTACAAGTCTTTCTATGCTGAGTTTCCCCACGAGTCCTTTGATCGTCGTCATTTTCAATCTCTCATGAACTACCTGTTTTTCTGTAAAGACATATATAATCTCACCCTTTGTCCTCCTAAGCTTTTCAATCTAGACAAACTCCGTAGGAAAGGTCTGAACTTTACTCCTCTGTTTACATGTCAAGGATGGATTCCTATTCTGTCCATTAAGGAGAAAATTTATCCTAATCTGGTGAAGCAGTTTTACAGCAATCTGTCCTGCAAAGAAGGGAGAATCGCTTCTTTTTGTTAAAGGTAAGGTGATCATCCTCGACAAATACCACCTAAGCAAAGCCCTAGATTATCAAGACAGGGGGGTTGATGTCTATACGTCGAGTAAGTGGGACGATACTATGAATGTGTCTTATTTTGAAGCTCAGAGTACTATGTGCGTCAATATCCCTCCTTAGAAGGTACCACTCCTACTCACAAGTCTCTTGGTCTAATCCGTGCCCAGTTGCACAGGATTGTTAACCACATCATCTTGCCTCAGTGCGGTTCTCTTCAATGCGTCTCATTTTGTGACACACTGGTTCTGTTTGCTCTTCTCTCTAAAACTCCTATTTCTTTTGCTTACTTGCTTGTGAGACATATGCATGCGTGTGTCAGTACCAAAAATGCTTTACCTTATGCCATGCTTCTTACAAAAATTTTTCAATATTACAATATTGATTTTGGGGCTGAAATTTCAAAAGATTGTAACTCATATATAAAAGGGGGTGGTGCAGTAAAGAAAACAGCACCCAAACGTTGCCAGACTGATGACAGCACTGATATTCCCTCTGTTGATGAGGATCCTCTGATTTTCCCTTCAACCTCCACCACCATCAAGGTCATGACACGCATTTTGAAGAATGTGCTAGAGGAGTTCATCAATCTGACAGACCTTCTTCTCACTCATGGTGCCGAGCGCAAAAGGAACCAAGTTATGGAGGAAAATGCTCTCAAAAAGACCAAAGGGAAAATTCGAATTCTGAGGGACTTTATAGAGGATGTAGAGGTTGGACTTACAACTATTGACAATGAGGGGGATGACGATGGAACCTCTGATGCCTAGGCCTTTTTATCTCATCTGTGACTATGACTCATTTTTATTTTCTTTGAACTTTTTATGTTTCATTTGGATGACTGTAACCCATAACTAAATTACTGCTTGATAACTTTTTGGATAGCCACTAAAAAATTTTGTGCAGTTTCTTCCTTTCCTCCCTTGATGACAAAAGGGGGAGAAAAGAAAAGGAATATGTTAGCATTGGCTTAGGGGTTAACAGTGTTAGTTAAGAACAATGATGCTGGATACTTATTACTATGATTAACTTTAATTTGTCCTTTGCTATATGTCATGGTTAGTGTTAATTGCTTGGTGTTTAAAGTCACCATTACTGTGATAAATTGCTTGGAAAAATTGGTATTGGCTGTTTGTTAAGCTTTGTCCAGGTGAAGATGTAAGTCATGATTAAGGGGGAGAGAACTGCTAACATTGAGGGGAGTACTATACACCTTGGATGGTCGTCAAAGGGAAGTGCTCTCAACCCATTTAAATTTGTGTTAAATTTTAATTCCTATCCTTTTATGATGTTTGTCATCAAGGGGGAGATTGTTAAGTTTAAGTTGATTTTGGGTTTTATAAATGATGACAAATATTTCTTGGGTTGAAAGCCCAATATTGTTTAATGTGTGTTTTATTGTGTCAGGCCTATAACTCATCTCACTGCCAAACAAACAATGAAGCTGGTCTATCCATTTGATAATTTGATTATTCAAGCAAATAAACAAGCTCAAGACTAGCTTATGCTTCAACAATGTAAAAGAGCCAAAGCTCCTCCTTGTTTCACCAATCCACAATAAAAGCTTATGCATTCACAAAAAAGGAAAATAAGGACAGTTGGAAAAAGAAAAGGACAAGTGTTGCTCTAATAAAGCAAGAAGGACACAAGGACACCCCCACTAACTCAAGAACATCAGCAGAGCACCATTTTAGATCATGGTTGAGCAAAACATAAACGAGCAAAGAGCAGTAGCAGCAGGGGTTATGGAGAAGGATGAAAAAGGAGTGCATGCCAAGGAAGAAAGCAAAACAAAGGACCACAGAGGTGGTGGACGTGCTTCTCATCCAGCAAAGGTAGTGGAGCATGAGGAAGAAGGACTACTTGCTAGCTGTGACAGCTCCAACGGGTAGCAAGGACAAGCAAAAGTAAGAAGTAAAAATGAAGGTAAGCTGAAGATATATAAGAAGCCTCATTCCAACATTTCAAGGCAAGAAAAAGTAGCACACACTCAGAGCATCACCTCTAACATGGAGCTGAAATCTTTTCTTCTACTCAAGCTTAATTTTTTATTTTCTTTGTTATGGTTGTCTTATGTCATTTTCTGTGTTGAGAAAAGGCTGATTATATGAGGTTGAAAAGCCAAGAGAGAAAAGGCAAGAGTGATGCATAATAGCCACTGATTTTTGATGTAATTGAGGTGTTGAACTAGGATTAGTTCCCCTTGCCAAGTTGGGTTAGCACTTGGTGAGTTTTGAATCTGTTAGGATTTCCCTTCCAAGTTGGGAAAGCACTTTGGGTAGCTAAGCTTTGGTGAAGAAAGCTTAGGGTAGATACTAGTTGAATTAGGGAGTAATTCAATAGTATTGGTGAATGTAATCAGTGAATTATAGTGAAAATTCCACCATAGTTTGTGGTGGAGACTGGACATAGGATTCATTGTACCAAGAATCCGAACAAGGATACATGCTGGTCTCTTTCTCCTCTTCCCTACTCTTTTTCTGTTCTGCACATGAAATAAAATGAAATAATCTCCTGCAACTTAAGCTTCTGCGAAAACAGAATCTGAAATTTTAACTTAGTGCAAACTTGATTCAACCCCCTTCTCAAGTTCAATAAGAACCATCAAAAGCATTATTTTTTGTTAATTAAATAAATTTTAACTTTTCATTTATTATATTTTGTATAATCGATGATTTAGATTTAGTGTTTATGACTCATAGTTTAAAATTTAAATTTTAACCTTTAAGATTTATGATTTAGAATTAAATTTTTTATTTTTAATAATAAATTAACTATTAAAAATACTGTATTTTAAATTTAACATTCTATCTGTGTGTTGCATTATTACTACAAATTTTACTATTTTATTTTATTTTATTTTTGCTGCATGACCAATGGTTCAATGACTTGTGTTTGCGGCCAGCAATAGAGCAAAAATCACGCAAACATAACATAAGTTTCTGGATATAGAAAATTAAGGAAAACAACATATAATGAATATGAAGGTTTTCACATGTACCAAAGTACTTGACTGATATACTGATATTCATCAATTTTAGACTGTTGAGATATTGTATAAAATATATTGATGATTCAGATGTTGCGGAGTAATTTGAGCGTGTCATTAGCATTGTAAAGAGTACGGTGAGTATATGTATTCTACCATAGCGATTTAGCCGCTTTCTGTAGGCAGCTTCGTTGTGGATTGTAGGGCCTGTCTCCATGTGAATTTAGTGGGTCAGAATAATTGGGTCAGGATTGTGAAAAAGGTGAGGCATAACGTGAGAGCAGATTAAGAGCCAAAACGTTATGGACCAATAACAAAAAACGAGTGGGTTAGTAACTTAATATATACATTTTGCTTGGGTATTATCATAAATATTTTAAAGACTCTTTTCTTTTAATGATAGCTTTTTTATTTTGTTTGCACCAGGGTATCCATCAGGTCGGAAGGTCAATGACTAATTCTTCGAGTACTGTAGAGGCACAAAGTGAGCGACCCTCTCAAGCAAGCAAGTTTCATTCACATCCTCCAGTGAATATCAAACTCGGGAGAGATAGTTAAGAAACACAGACCCTCATTCATCTGTGCCAACTTGCGTTGGTTCTTTTTAGTGATAGCTAAACAAATAAGATATATCTAAGACTTGAGAAATTTGTTGTCAAAAGTCTATGACCCAAGAAGATTATTGTAAATTATGGAGTTTGATGCAAAAAGTACTCGCCACGATTCTAACATGTTACATGTATTAGTAAAAGACTTGAAAGAATGAGATTTTATGAAAAATAAATGAATGGTTTTCACCTCAAACCCTAATAAGCATAATGAACAAGTTGGATGTTATTAACCAAAGAGAAACTTGTCTATAAATTTCCATGATTGATATGATTTTAGCTTCACAAAACTTGATCGAGGCAACTTGTTATAATGGCTACATTAGTTGATCTGATGAGCTCATGACCCGAGTGTTGAGACCGAATTTGATTTCTTTGGCTATATATATATACACTTGTTTTTTTATTATCATTACTTGTATTAGAACATAAATTATTTATTTTATAATTTCAATTTATAATAAAACAAAAATATAATTTGACACACACAATTTAATAATATTCAAATTTATTAAGGTGCATTTTTTTCCAACATTTATTATATCCAATTTTTCATATATTTGTTTAAACAATCATACAAAGACATCACTCAGCTCACCAATTTATTACCGCTGGGGAAGACCCAATAATTTTTTCATTTTTCTCATATTATATCATCTTTAAGTAGAAATTTTGTGAAATTTAATATATGTTGCTCCATATTACTGTCGAGGCCTGAAGGTGGCGGGAGCGGATGATGGGGGCCTAATTGGCCAGATATTTTGGCTAAAGAATCAAATAATCGTTTTTTTTTCCAGTTATATCAATGCTGAGAAAATATTTTGTGGTGATGAGGTTCTCATCATTGATAATGATAGTTTTTCTTGAATTTATGAACTGTTGTTTTTTTTTTTTTTGGCCCATTCTTAGTTTGTAGTTTACACATTAGCACCTTCTATTATTTATGAAACTGTTAATATTTTTCTGACACTTTAGGTAAGTGGCTTGGAAGTAGACAGATACACTATAACTGAGCCATTAAAAGAGCTAACAGCAATGATGAAAAGCAGAGTTCGGATTCTAAAAGTGTTGTGGAGTTAACTATTGGAATATCGGCTGAGATTGAATTTGTTGCCTAATTTCTAAAAGTTCATTTGAGATCTACAACATGATTTTTGTTTTCTTATTATAAGTTTAAAGTGGCACTTCAATATATTATGTGTTCATGCTGCTGATTTGTATTATATATTTTATAGTTGATATTTTTTAAATAATTATTTTTTTAATATATGGATACTTTTTCATTTATTGTTTGTAGTAGCTTGATTATGGATTATGCTTGGTGGATGATTTTTATTTCATGGTTATCTTGTTTTCTAATTGTAGAAGAAGCTCAACAAGTAACCAGTGATGATGCACCAGAGAAGAATCCTCAATATACCACTGTTTATGTTAGCAATCTCGCTCTAGAGGCAAGGGTTTATTTTTTGGCCATTTTAATATAACCTAGTATTATAGCTATATTGAAAGGTGGAGGGCTATGGCAGTCAGTTGTTTGTATTAGCAGTACAGATCTGTTAGGCAGCTAGCTATAAAATGTGATGGATTCCTGCAAGTTAAGTTTAATCAAAAATTACTTATTGGAAGTTCTCATAGGTATTGAAATTGCAGGTTACATCTGTTGGTCTCCATCACCATTTTCATGCCCTTGGTGTTGGAATTATTGAAGATGTTAGGGTGCAACATGACAAAGGTTTTGGATTTATGAGAAACAAAAGATGGTTGGCTTAGTTGGCTTATACTGGAGTTAGTTTTGCTAGTTTTTTAAGTAATGCATTGTTTGTTAAGTTTTAATTTGATTTATATATTATATTTTTTCTCTAAGAGCAATATTTACCCTTAGAAAGGATAACACTAGAAAAATTCACCAGACAAATGTATGCTTTTTTTTAAATTTGATGTATAAAATTGCGGCGATTCAAAACCGTCGCATTTTTTAAAAAACCTTACATAAATTTGCGGCGGTTTTCAAACTGCCGCAATTTTTTTTAAAATCCACTTGCCAAATAGCGACGGTAAAATCAGTTGTCTGATTTGCTGCAGTTAGGGGTGTAAGTTACTGAATCAGACCGAAAAATACCACAAAATCGAACCGAAAATTACAACAACGGATTGAAAAACCGAAAAAATCGGTTTTTTTTGTTTTTTTCGAACTAAACCGATTGGTTCGGTTCGATTTTTGGTTGGTTTAGTAAAAACCGAACCGAACCAAACCGAACCGAATAGGATGCTGCATAAGTGATTCTTTTTACTGATTTACCCTTACTGATTTAACCTAGGTATAAAAGCCTAGACTCTGAATACCCCCACAGGTCACAGCCTCACTCTCTCTTCCTTTCACTCACGCGGCGCAGTCACCCACTCACCATCAGTGGTGCTCACTGCTCACTCCTCACACAGACACGAGACACCCACTCACTCACAGGCCACAGATCACTTCCATCTTCCATTCTTCCTCCTCCACGCGGCCATGTCTGGGAGAATGAGAGCCTGAGAGAGCCAGAGAGCGTCGTCCATTCATCTCCGTCGCAGGCTCGCAGGCGTAGCAAAGATCAGCATCGTCGTGTAGCCAGCAGCATCGTCCAGTTCGCGTCCTCGTGCAGTCCGGAGTCTACGCCGTCGTCCAGTCATAAGCTGTCGGAACAAACCCTAAGTCGTGGCAAGAAACCCTAAGCAGAGCAGCACTCCAGTCGCCGAGCCCTCTCCTGCAAAAAGCACCTGAACAATGTCTTCTTCGGAGGTTAGATCTGATTTTCAAATTTTTATAATTGATTTTGTCTCTGAGGGCTCTTACTGGTTTGTGCTTAATTTGTCCCTGATTGTTGTTGCTGTTACTGATTAAAATTATTGTTGTTGCTAGTTTGTGCTTAATTAGAAAGATGAGTTTCATTGAAATTTTTTTCTGCAGAATTTTATTGTTGTTGCTTAATTATTGTTCTTGCTTTTTATCTTGTTTACCAAACCCTGGTCTCTGTTTTATCCAATAAAAAGTTAACAATGTTTCCCATAAAGAAGAAAATCAAGAATCAGTAAAAATTATGGAACGTACAACAAGCAAATAGGGGAGAGTTTCATTAGTTAGTGTTCTGTTTTAATAACAAAAAGTAGCTAGTCTTATAGCTATATATATATATATATATATATAAGGTCTATGGTGTAGTCAATGGATATAATTCTATCCTATCAATTCTAGTCATAAAATATTACTCAATCACTTCTTTTCTGCACTTATATCTCAGCTAGCTTAACATCTTGCTGCAGAATTTATCTTAATTCTTTACTGCATTAATCTAATCAACTCATATAATTTTGTTGTGGCTGCATATAATATGCTTTAATGCATATAATATGTTTTATAATCTGTTTTAATCATCTGAAACTAAATGACCTTTGTTGGAGTTAAATTATTTTGGATTAGAGGCATGATCGGCAGACTATGTCAAACCAGATTACCTTGCTTGTTAACTTTGTGCTCCTGCCGGTTTTGTATTTTGAAGCAGAACAATAATTTTTTGTACTGTTTTCCACTTGATAATTTTTTTAAAGAAGTTTTTTCTTTTTATATCTTCTTTCTTTTATTTTTGTTAGAAAATTGCATCAAGGATCAACAAGTCATAATTATTATTTTCTTCATTATGGCTGCATATTTATGTGTGCCGTTAATTTGTTATCTTGTAATCTTGTTTTATAATTTGTTGTGGCTGCATTATAATATGTTTTAATCCATATAATATCTAGCTGCATATAAATTTGTATAAAATATTTTATAATTTGTTGTGCCTGCATATAATATGTTTTAATTTGTATAATATATTTTGTAATTTTGTTGCGGCTGCATATAATGTGTTAATTTGTTTTATATATCCATTATGGCTGCATATAATATGTTTCACAAATTGTTGTTGTGGCTTAAAATGCTAATTTTTCATTGTTATGTTTATATATATGCAGCCAACAAGCAATGAACAACCCAATGAACCGACGCCTGAAGTTGGGGAAGATGATGATGAGTCTGGTGTGGATTCATATTAAGCATGGTGGCTGTTTGGTTTTCATTTATTTTAAAGTGACTGTTTCGATTTAAAGTGTGTTTATTTTTGTTGTTTTACTAGACATTTTTAATTGTATTTGTTTTATGTTTAATTAAGTTGAATTTGTATTGAATTGGGATGTGATATACTCTTGTTATTCTAGTTTATTGACGGTTTTAAAGTTCATTTTATGGTAATTTAAATTCTGATTATTAGGAATGAAAAACCGAAAAAACCGACCGAACCAAATCACTGTTGGTTCGGTTCGGTTCAGTTCGGTTGTTCAAACAGCAGTCAACCGAATGGTTGGTCTCATTGTAGAACCGATCAGGTCGGTTTGGTTGGTTTTTGGTCCAAAACCGAACCAAACCGAACCAATTACACCCCTAGCTGCAGTTGTGCCAGCAGTTCCTTAGAACCGTCACAAAATCAAATCTCCACCCCCTAACTTGCAACATTTTTGAAACCGCTGGTACACTATTTTGCGGCGGTTAAAAACCGTCACAAATCCCTATAAAAACCGCCGCTATTCGACGTGTCTCTTGTAGTGATTACAAACCTCTTATATTCATTAATAGAACACATTTAATTTGTTTGGAAAATATGGAGTGGTTCTACTCATGGTAATGGCACATGATGGAAACTTATACATCTTTCCCATTTCATATGCGTTAGTTGGATTAGAGACATCTAAATCTTGGTCTTTGTTTTTTAAGGAATTTGCTGCCAAGTGTTACCCCACAACCATACATCCTAACTAGCTATATTCGATAGAGTTGGAGCTATCAGTGGAGTGATGGATTCAGAAGGAAGTGGGTGGCATCCTCTAGCCGTGTATCATGTCTATTGTTTTTGTTCTATGGCATCAAACTTCATGACTAATTTCAAGTGGGTAAAGACGGAAAGCGAGCTTTGATCAATGCAACGTATTCCCTTTTTTGTAATTTTTTTCTAAATTTAATTTTTAATCGAGTATCCAATTATTCGAGTTGGTCCAACTCGAATTTAATCGATTTAAATTAATTCGAGTTCACTTAAAAAATACCTCTTATCCAATAGAACAACATTAAAAAAAATAAAAACAAGAAGGAATTTTCAAATAAATAGAGGGCATTTTTTTAATACTGCAAATTCAATGCTCAAAAGAATCATAGATTATTTTTAACAAAAAATGTTCATTCATTTTGATTGATTTCAAATGAATTATGCGTTCGAATGGTTTTATTGTAGAATTATAATGTGTTCATAACACACAACGGAAGTAATAAAGTAATTCTAAAGATTTATTTTGTACTTAAAATTAAATTGTATTCGAATGACATAGATCAAATACAAATATCTCGGTACGTTTTAGTAAAAATTTTATTCTTCGATTATACGAATACTTTATGCATATTTACATCGATATAAATATTTGTTATAAATTGATGAGAAATCTTTTTGCAACTCTTTAAACAGCATAACTTTTTTTCCTCAAAAATTAGACTCACATATATTTGTGTATGTAGAAGTAAAGGAATAAAATTTTTTTGTATGTTTTCCACACACACATATAGAATTTCATCCAAACTTAAAATTTAAATTTAGAAACAAAATAATAATTAATTATCCTTGATTCTCAATTAATATTCTGAATTATTATATTATTATTATATTCTTGATGCTAGTAAAGAATATTCTATTTGAATTAATATAATTATTTATTTAATTAAATTAAAATAATAATTAAATAATTCTTTAACAAATACTAGAATACTCGTTAGTGTATAATCCCATAGATTCAATACTAAGCAGGTAGTAAATTAGTCAAATTAAATTTATTAATCAAGGTTGGCATCTAGCAACACTCCTTAATGATTCGATAATATGAAGTAATATTTTACTTAGAATCTGAGACCTTAGAGTATGGTTTAATTATCAAACTCTAATTTTTTAGTTGTTACTATTACTCTATTGAACTGTGAATGATTTAAAAAACTCATTTTTTTCATTTAATCAATCCCTTTGGCTAAAGTTTATTTATTCCAATAATTATAATCATAGAATTTAAACTCTTTATCTAAAGTTGACGGATTCTTTATTAACTAATCATTAATTCTACAAGTATTTAAATCATACCCAATATTCATTCGACTGGCATCCTAGGACATTAAATGTCCGAAATCAAAATATAATAAATGGATTGTTAATTACTATGACAGTCGCAGGTCAAAAAAAACTGTATTACCATATTCATCTTGAGAATATCCTATTGATAAATATACGGTAATTATAACTATTAAGAATTTTCAGAGTGAATCAATTCAATAGTCATATCTCTATATGTATAATCTATATATAAAATTTAATAAATGAGATATATTAATTTTCATATAATAAAAACTATTATATATATATTAATCGATTTATCCAAATTATTAATGTTTATTTTAATAATTCTATAACTAAGAACAATTTGAATTAAATTATAAAATATTTATCTCTTATTATCAATATAATTATTATTGTAATGATAAATTTTTAAATTTAATTAAATATCTTATTGTATTAATTTTTTAATTGAATGATACATATAATAACAATAATAAATTATTTAACATATGATAAATTAAATTGTGATTATATTATTTATTCTCAACATTTATTTCATACATTTGTTTGACATTGAATAGAACTCTTCGTTAATGACAAATTTAAACAATACAAAACAAAAGAAATTGAAAGAGAAGGACATTACATTTGAAAATAAGGGATAGAACAATTTGGAAGTAAGGGATGGAAGAAGAAAAAAAGAAAAGGAAAGAGAAAAAGAAAAAATAAATAAATAAATAAAACAAGAACTGAACAACGAAAACAAAAAAGCAAAATCAAAGTGGTCCCTCTATTTTAATTAAATATATCCAATTATCTAACATTTTAACTTAGATATATAACTATTAATATACTTTTTTTTATCAATTTAAATTTTAAAAAAAATAATTTTTTAATATAGTATCAAAATTTCAATAATTGAAAGATTTAGAATTTAACCATTTTTTGTTGTCTTTAAAAAAAAGTATAAGTCAAATAAAAATATATATATATTTATGCAAAAATTTAAGTAAAACCTAAAAAAAACTCTTGATTGAGAAGATATATTAAACATATAACAATTCATATATTTTTTTCTATCAATTTCAACTTAAAAAAAAAAAAAAAAGACAGTTTCATAACACCAGTGTTATCTTTATGCGAAGATATTTTTATATAAGTAGACATCTAAATTTTAACATATGAATTATATTATTTTTTTACGATAATGTATTGTATGTCACGAGATAGAAGGTGAAGTTGATCTTCCATTGTAATCACTAATCAGTTGTAAATGGATTTGAATTAGACCTCTGATCTACCACCCATAAACTCAAATCACATCATTAGTGGTTGTTAACTATTTGATTGAATACCTAACATGTGATGTTAACTATATACATCTTATTAGCCAAGTGGTTCGATTCAGACTAATTGTCTTGTCGAAGCTACTAGATCAAGGCAGTATAATAATAATTATTATCCAAATGATTTGGCTCGTATAATTAATTATTTGACACTTAATGTATTTTAAGATTTTCCTTTTCCTTATCTCAGTTATAAGTGTAAATCATATCCAACCATCGCATGGGTTAATAAACTTTGATCTTTCCGTGGCTTCGCATCATAAGCAGAATTTTTAGTAAAGGACATATTGCAATAAAGTTTCGCCATTTTATGAAGCTCATTCTTAATATGTGACTAGTTGACACACTTGCTAGAAATATAATTATGCACGCGATTCTTTTTATCTGTTTAAGTTTTTAGAAAAAATAATTTTATGAGTTAAAGATTTAGAATTTAATTTTGAATAATTTTTAAAAAAATAGTATAAGACAAATAAAAAAAATTATACAAAAAATTAACACAAATTTAAAATAGATTCTTGTGAAAAAAAGTATTAGAAATATAATTATTAATATATTTTTTCTTATCACCTTAGACTTTTGAAAAAAAATGATACACACCAAGCATACATTATTATAATAAGTGCATTTTTTTTTCAATGGAACAAATACTAATTTGATATCCAAAAAATTCAGACACTAATAAAATAGTACCTGAATATATTATTAATAAAATAATCTCTAAAAAATTATTAATTTTGACAAAATAAACAACCATCAACTAAGTTGGATGTCATTAACATTAAATACTGAGCTAGCTAGCAGTAATCAGTTATTATAATTATAAAAGTTATCCATATTTTTTATTTTATAATTAAAAAAAAATCTCTTCATTTTCATCCAACTGAGTCACTAAAATTCACTCAAGAAAAAATCTCAATTCCTTCTCCATCACCCAACTAAATTAATAAAAAAAGATTTTAATCCCTTTTTTCCTCACTAAAACTCTTCTTCTTCTTCTTTTTCCTCACATCCATGATCCCCTCAACCATAACTTTGATATCTTTTTTATCATCATCCAACTCAGACACTTACTCAGAGTCTTCAGGAAAAAAAAAGAAACAATAATATCAAAAAGGAAGGACAACAACTCCTCAACTCTGTCAACCCCCACTACAAGAAAAACGTTGAATACTGTTAGATTTACTGGCGAATTTAGTGTCGCAAGTTAGTGGCGGATTTACCGGCGGATTAGGGTTTCCAACGGTAAATTCTCCCATAATTATTGGAGGAAAAAAAAACTTGTTGCATTACTTACCGTCGGATTTAGAGTCGGATTCTCCGACGATAAACCTAATTAGTGTAACGCTACGTCTTGTTCACTCACTGATATATTATCAGTGGTAATCTTACCCTAAATTCGAATAGGTAACCCTCTATCCCCTCATTTCGAATTAAAACCTCTCTCTCTCTCTCTCTCTCTCTCTCTCCCCGTTAAGGATGTCTCCGACAACCCCTTTCAGTAGCGGCCTATCGTTGTCTGTCTCTCCTTCAAGTGAGCTTCGACGCAATTCCGCCTTCTCATCTCTCACTCTCTCTCTCTCTAACCCTCTCGTATCTCCCTTAGCGACGTCTTTGGCCACCCTATACTCTGGCAGCCCCCTGTCGATATCTGTCTCTCCTTCAAGAGAGGTTCGACGCAACTCCGATAGCCATTGCAACTCCTTTACCGAGCTTTGTTTCCTTTCTATTTCTGCAATCCAGATTCTTAATCAAATCTCGTTATCAATTATGTTTTGGTTAGCTTTAGTTTCAATAACTTGATTTTTAGTTACTTAGTTTAGCTAGAGTTATTTTTAGTTTTAGTGGATTTATTAGGTGGTTAAGATATCATTAGAATAAGTTACTAGGTTCTGAGGCTGCTGGAAGAGCTTGGAATTTCTTAAGTTCTTATGAATATGCTGCTGGAATTATTTGGTTAAATGCTTAAATGTGTTGAATGTTCATATTGAACTTTTTCTTGTTACTTGGTGATGCTTATTCATATTGATTATTGCTTTAGTTATCAAGTTTGTGCACTTAATTGTTGTGGATATACTAGAACCTAAATTGTTTGAATGTTGACACTTTGTATAGTTTAGGTAATTGATTTGGCATGCATTAAAGTTGTGAAGTTGGATTGATGATTTTGCCTGTTAACATCTTTTTGGAAAGTTTTCAAGTTATATTGAACCATGCTTGCTATGTACTTAATTTCAATTAATGTGTTTCTCTTACTAAATTACACAGCACCCATGTGTTTCTTTGAGTTGTAGGTTGTGACCTACTTTTACTATTATATTATTTTTGTGACATATGTGTTTGCCAATTTGCTCTTTGCAGATATGACGACAGGTAGAGGAGTCACAAATTGGCCTCATGGTTGTGGTAGAAGGAGGGTGTCTACTAATACCCCTTGGACTTCTCAGTCAACGCCCTCTACTTTGACTACCCTTGAGACGTCATAGGCAATGGGTGCACAGGATCAGCCATTTATCATGGTCCCTAACCCCAACTATGTGGCTCCTTCTGCTGTGCCATCCCGCCACCAGAAAGTCGTCTGACTGCTTACCAGAGTAGACTCCTCCACCGTCTTTATTTGCTCAACAGCTCAATATTTCGATGATGCCGCCTCCTCCAGCAACAAACATCGCGGTGCCAAAATCTTCACACGGATCCCAGCCAGATGCCCCTCTACCACCTTCCATCGTACGGATGAAAAATTGGCTTGATGGTTTGACAGCGTGAGTACTATTTTAAGTTTTATATATGAAAACTATTTTGATATTCTTATTCAACATATGTGGTTGTTAACATTAAGTTTTCCATTTTAGTTAGTTTAATTTAGTTACATTCAATTTTTTGGTTTTAGTGGATTTAGGTTGTTAAGATAGGTTCAATTTAGGTAAGTAGGTTTGAACTGCTGAAAGTGTTTGAGAATTCCTGATTGTTGATGGATGTTGCTGCTTAAGTGATGTGATACCATATTGGTTTGTTTGTGAATTGTTTAAGTGAATTGTTGAAGGATAAAATGTTAGACACCTTCTAATTATAGATGAAACTCTAAATTTATATATTACTTCAAATTTGATTCAAACTACTAATCTTAAGTTTTTCATTAAGAGGTTTGTGCCAAATAACAATGCATGTATACATGAGTGTACCAATGTCATCAAGTTGATGTACCTCACCCATGGCCGAGCTACAAGAAGATTCCTGCTGAGACTAGAGAGCAATGTTCTTTGTGCAGAAGTAGGCAGTAAAAACTCAATTTGATTCAAATCTTAACTAGTTTATATCTTCTATTTTGCTTAATTGTGTACTTAATTTCGACTAACTAGTGCTAAATGTTCTTTGTGGAGGAGAAATTTATATGGGAGAAGACTCACGATGCCATAATTAGAAAGATCTTTGACCATCGGATGGCTAGGCAGCTTCAGCAGATGATGGAGGACGTACGTGAGAGGCGCGACCACCTCACTATTTGGCTCTGTCCAGACATAAGAAGGCATTGTACATCCATTGAAAAACTGATGAAGGGTCATCTAAGTATACCGGCGGCTAAGCGACTTTCATGAAGACAAAGACCAAGCTGGTATGTAACTTGTTTTATTTTGTTATTAAGTTCATTTGTCTTTGATATTTAATGTCTAAGACGTTAGATCGTGATATCACGATGGTGGAGACCTTCAAGTATATATACTCATAGTTTGAAGGAGAACAAGAAGATATTTACTGATCAGCGGTCTATAGATCATTATGTGAGTAGACATCATTTGACATAAAGTTTTCAATTAAATGTCATCTGCCTTCTAATATGTGTTACGCATGAGTCCTACACGCAGAGACTGGAGGCCGTAACCAAGCCATCCCAGCCTACTGGAAAGGACGGCAACAACGCCATTGATGCAATCATTGATCTTGACAGGGTTTGGCGTGAGACCGCATCTGAACCCTATAATAAGAATCACGTTTATGGACTGGAATTGTTCTCACTAACAACCTTCACACCTCCACATTGAGAATTTCGTTTGCCTTTGCCACCAGCTGTGCTGTCAATCCCGAGGACAGCGTCGTAGATTTGAGAGAGTATGTGCTGAATTCCACCAAAAGCCTTCACTAACAGGCTCAATAGTTACAGCAGTCTGAGAAGAGATATAACAAGATCCTCGTACGCATTTCAGACATAGATTCCCTCAGGGTGGAGCTTAGGTAGGAGCAACATATGGTGATTTACCAGGAGTAGATGCGCACTAGTGGCAGCGGCGCTGTTGGAAGTGCACCGACATCACCACCTAGTCCGCTGTCTCAGCATGACCAGGGGGATAACGACGACGATTCTCAGGATCCGTAGTGATTAGAATTTTGTTCTGGACTATTTGATTGTATTTTACTTGTTTGACTTTTTATTTGATTCGTACACTTGATATTTAATAAAATTGTTATTTGATTTCTATTATTGAGAATTTGACTACTAATTGGATGGATAAAAATAAATTAAAAAAAATAAAATAAAATTTGACTACTAATTGTGTTTTAACAAAAAAGAAAAATTGAAGCTAAGGTTGGATTTATCGGGAGAAAAATCTTACGGTAATAGGCGAAAAACAAAATAGTGTGGTGCCAATTGAAGAATCTGCCGCAGAATCCGATGATAATTATCGGCGGATTCAAAAATCCGACAATAAATTGTTACCGGCGAGGATTATACTGTCGCATTGTGTCCAACGATAAATCCACCAATAATATGGATACCGATTGATTATTTTCGTTATTCCATCAGTATTCAGTGTTTTTCTTGTAGTGTCATCTTCTCCGATTGTCTCTCAACCTCTCTGCATATAGCGTCCCTCTCTCTTCATCTTGTACTCGGCGACAGCGGCAATGGCTGCTTCTACTGTCGCTGTTATTGTCATTTTCTTCTTCTTCATTTTTTTGTTCTTTCTCTCGTCATGTCTCTTTGTTTTGTACCGTCTCTCTCTTTAATTTTCTCGCCTTTCTTTCTCCTGTTTGCTCACTTCGACGGCACCTGAAACGGTCACACTGGCGCAGATCTGCAGAGTAGGCAGCAAGTTTAGGTTGGACTAAAGCTAGGTGTCAATACGATGGAATCCATCGGTGGCAGTGGTACCATCCTCCTTTGTCGTTATCTTTCTCGTTCCTCCTTCTTCGTCTCTTCTTTTCTATCTCTGATTTTGTTAATGGATGTAGTGTTTTTTATGCTGATATTTGAATTTGAATTTATTGTTGTTGCGATTTAAATTTGAATTTGTTGTTGTGTTTCGAATTTGGATTTGTTGTTGTTATACGTACTGTGCGTTAAGTTGTGTTAAGCAGAGAGGAGGAAGAAGATATATTTTTTTTTTTGTAAAAATTAGATTTAATTTTGGGGCCTTTTAATGAATAATTATAGGGATAATTTTTGTAATTATAATAATTTTTTACTGTTAGCTCATCAGCGTTTAATATTAACATCATTTAATTTAATTGATCGTTGATCACTTTTATCAAAATTAATATTTTTTTAAGAATTATTTTGCTAATAACATCTTTCGAGTACTATTTTGTCAGCGACTAAATCTTTCGGATACCATTTTAGTATTTACTTCTTTTTAGTTGAGAAACCATAGGGTTTTTTTTTTTTAAATAAACTATACGCATTCATCGATCATGAGATTAGAATAGTATTACACACAATATATACTTTTTAAACTAATTAATTGTATCGTGTTATTGACCTAACAAAATATGAGGTAAGCGTCATATTTTATAGAAGGAATTGTTATTACATTCAATTTAACAAATATAGAGATAGCGAATATTATAAATATATAGCCTAATCTCAAAGAAAATCAACGTGTATTTTTATGAATAAAAAGGTAGCTGATATCAGAGGAAGAATTAGTTTAATTTACCCTGTCATGTACAAAATTAAACCATGTTAAGCTTAGATATATTAAATTTCTATAGTCTAGAATAATAATTTAACAAAATAAATTGAATAAAAACAATAATTTTAAAAAATATACAAAATCATTGAACCAAATAATTTGGAAACTAGTAGGATTATTGAGTCAAAGGGACTCATTTTTCCTTAGGGAAGTGTTGAGGATTCAATTATTGCCTTGCATATGAAATATATATGCAAGCTAACTGTTCACCCATTGAAGTAGTATCTGTAAAATTAAAAAAAAAAAAAGAAAAAGAAATTAGTTATGAATGCATACCAAATTTAATTTGAGAGAATAATGTGTTAGAGTACTACTTATGGAATCCTCCTTTCTAAATTGGTTAAATGCTTCAGCACATGGAGGGGTCGTTTTGCAGTCGTTTATAATAATTCTTTGATTAAATAATGAATGGCCAGCAGGTGATGGGAGACCAATTAATAGTAATATTTAAGGCTATCAATCTACTCTCTTTCCTTTAAATTAAATATTTTCGAAGCAACCGAGTTCAAAACCTATTAGAATGGTCTCTTTGATTACAAGAATATAATGGGACAAAATATTAAAAATAACACATGAAAAATAAAAATATAAAAATTAATTTATTGTTATTTTATTTGATCATAAATTAAATATAAAAAATAAATTATAAAAATTTAATTTATTATTATTGTTTTTCTATACAAAAATTTTAAGAAAAAAATATAATAATAAAAGATATAATTATAAAAAAATTAATAGAAATAATAAAAAATTAAAAAAAATAATTGTATTTTTTATTAGTATTTTTATATTTTTATGTCAAAAAATACAAAATATTCTAATTTAATATCTCTAAATACATTGTCTCTATTCGTATTTTATCTGTTAAACATAATTTTGTATTTTTATATTTCTATCTTAATATCTCGTGTCTATAAACAAACGCAGTCTTACATAACTCATTTAAATTTAAAATTTATGTTTGACCTCTCATTTTTTTTAAATAAAAAAAATTAAATGTATAAATTATTTGTTGTTATTTATGAAAATAAATTAAAGGGTATATTTTATTGATCGGAGTTAATCGTTAAATTAATATTTTTTTCAACAGTTATTTTATCAAAAACTGAAACTTCTAGACACCAAAATAATAATTGAGAGAGGAATATTTTTGTGAATTATATTCTACATACGAATTAAACAATATTTTTAGGCCATTAGGGTACAAGAGGATATTATTTTTTAATTTTTTGTTTAGAAGTTCTGTTGTGACTTTCTTACCTGCTGTTGGAATAAACTATCGGCGGATAGTAGATAATAAGTATTGTATTAATCATTAGCATATGTTCTTAGAATAATATATCTAATGGGTTATTTTGTGCGTGTCATTGAAGAAGTCGTTGTAGGAGACTGATGTTCAAGGGAATTATTCAGACACAATATATATAGGATCTATACATCCGAATATCAGAATTGGTCATTTTAGTTTGCAGATTGCCTTCTTTTTGCCAATTTATATTTAATAAACTTTTAGTCAACAAATTAAATATGATGAAATCATGACATATTATATGTTGGATGGTCGGACAAATCACCTCAATAAATTATTTTAAAAAATTTTATGTAAATATGCTGGTAGATTTATATTCTTTTCTAAATCATAATACTCTAACACGATTTATACAATTATATGTCATGTTAAATTGCTAGATTCTCCAATAAATTATCACCTTAAATCAAATTAAATCGTGTTTGGATATGGCGATTTATCCTATGTGATACTAACTCATAACTTGATACAATTTATTAGTATAAAAGAAGTGAATCATTTAACGTATATTTCTATTTAAATGCTTGAAGCTGTTATAGTTTTATAAAAGATACCTACTAAATCGTAACACGAAACAACATTTGACATGAAAATTGTAAATCGTGTTATTCTGTAATGATTTACATAAAAAAAATAAAAATATATAATCAAATAGAAATCAGGATATTTACGTAAAATTTTCTCCCAAACAATTTATTTAGGTGATTTACTCTAAAAATGTCACAACTTGTTTATTATTTTTATTTATAATGATAAAATAATAAATCAAGAATGAGTTAAAAAAATGTAAGCAATCAAAATATTTCTCGAACAGTAACACACTAAAATGTCTTCTGTTTGCATGATGTCTTTTATTAAAGAGCGTTATGGTAATTGCTAATTAAGGTTTCTTTTGAGAAAAAAGGGAAGAAAAGTAGTTCGTTATTTCTGTTGCGAATGTGTGTATTATACATTATTTTTGTCAGAAGTAATGATGGTTATTGGTGATATAATAGCGTGATTTTAAAAAAGAAAAATAGAAAATAGATCAGAAAAGTTTTGCTTAGGAGGTAACCGGCTTAACACGTTTTTCAAGAATCCAACGACTTGCACTTGCATATAAACAATTTTTTCCCTATGAATATATAGTTGGGTATGTCATTGTCTTTGTTTTTTTTTATTATTGATTTCTTTCCCAATTTTTTGAAAAGGCATCGGATTCCTGAGGATTTTTTTTTTTTCCAAAATAAAATTTATAACAAAAACAAAAGCTAATGTTTTTAATTACTTATGACAAACTATTAAGAAAGAGTTTATCATATACTAGCCAAAAGCCCAATAAGATAGGCTTAAATTGTTATATTTTTTAAATTTGATTTTAATCATTAAATGAAAATTATCTATTACATATGTATTTTTTTTTGGTGTATACTACTATTATAATGTATTTAATTGTGTCAAATTCAAGATAAAGTTAATAACAATAAGAATGTAATTTTAACTTACTTTTACATTTTAAAAATGTATTATTTATTCTCTCTATCATTGTTTAAAAAAGATGATGGAAATGCTTGACTAGTAGTTGTCATCTCTAGCTTAATGTATTCATAAATGTATTGAACTATACGGGTAATTTCTTTTTTACATTTTAGTATGAATAATTTTATCATTAAAAACTATTTGAAGTTATACAAACTTTTTATAGAATCTATTACAAGATGTGAAGTTGAATCTAATGACTAGATTAACTAGGGAGATGACCATATAAAAAGATATTAATAGGGAGATGAACACATGTACATACAAGATGCATCTATATATATATATATATATATATAGATCAATATATGTGTATTGTTAATAATAAACTATACAAACAGTGTAACGGAAAATATATAGGTACATCTGTCATTTAATTATGGTTTAATTCTTCTATTATCACTATAAGAAAAATGTTAAATATCGTCCTGGACATTAACAGTAAGTTTATCAGTAAATTTATCGGTAAATTTGTCGCATAAAAATGTTCTCATCAGATTCGATTTTTCGACGGTAAATTCGCTAATAATAATTAGAGAAAAAAGAGAAAAAATTGGTGCAAAGATTATCATAAAATTTTTTGACGAATAAATCCGTCGGTGACCCAAATTAGTGCACGCTGCATTTTAGGATATTTGATTTTGTTTAAAATTGTTATTTGAAATTGGATCGGATGGATCGAATTGTTAAAAAAAATTAAAATTCAAGTTTACTGACAAATTTATCGTGCTATTATTTAATTATTAGTTAATAGCATGTTATCGTCGGATTTACCGAAGAATAAACATGACGGTTAAAATTATCAGCGGATTTTTTTTATGGTAATTAATAGCAAACGAAAAATCTGACGGTAAATAATTATCAATAAAATTTATACCGTCAGAATTTTTCTGTCGCTAAATTCAATAATAAATAGATTATCAGCATATTTTTTTAATAAATCTGCTGATATTTAATGAATTTTTTGTAATATATTAAAATGATGAAGATGATAGAAGAAAGAAAGAAATATGAAAAAAAAGAAAAGAGAAGAATTTTCTATTGAATTATTATTGTTAACTAAGTACACCCATATATATCAACGCTCAGAGCTTAACAACAACTCTTAACAAAATTGATTCAGATGGACTAACCTTCTAACAAACTTGTAACTAACTTTTAATAAAGGAGAATTTTCTAACTGAACTTAAATTTTACTAACTAAATTTTATATTCATAATATCGGTTACTTTTGATAGTTTTACTAAATTTATTGGAACTCAATTAAAAAAATAAAAATTTAATAAAATATAAAAATAAACAGACTAATTAAATTTTTAAATATTTATTGGTCTAATTATTGAATTACAATATTTTATTATAAGAGGATCAGTTATGGTTAATTTTTATAATCAAAATTGGACATAAACAAGAAGCGCCAAACAAGAATATACCCAAACGGTTTTGTATTCATTTACATTTCTAACATATAAAATATTATATGTTTAAAAAAGAATGCCAAACAATCTATACAACTTTTATAGACATAACCATCATAATAACATATGTACGAACTTGAAATCCAATAAGCAGAACATTTTGGACAAGATCAGATTACACCAGTGAAGACCACAATCAAATTTAAACCGTTTGGGAGACTCCTTATGCATGGTTTTCAACTGCATACAGATATTTAGGATTTTGGAAATTAAACACAGGAGATTCATAGATAATTATCTCTAACAATTCACACAAAAGTCTCTGATCTTTTTGGATTTATATAAATTTTGCATATGTTTTATTTATCTTTTTATTTATACTAATTTTTTTTCACAAAAAAATTCATAAATAATTATCTCTAACAATTCACACAAAAATCTCTCATATTTTTGGATTTATATAAATTTTACATATGTTTTATTTATCTTTTTATTTATACTGAATTTTTTTTGAAGCTAATGAAAATTAAATTTTAAACTATATTATATTATAAATGTGTAAAACAGAATGTTATATTTAAGATCCCTGAATCATCATACTATTTTTGTTTAAAAATAATTCATAACTCATCATATTATTCTCATTTAAAAATGAAAAAATATAAAATTATTATGTGTATATTAAAATTAATTATTAAAATTAATTATAATTTAAATATAAATATATATATAATTTAATTTTTTAATATAAATTTCATATTTTAATATATATTTTATATTAATAATTAATTTTAATAGCTAATTTTAGTATGTAATTAACATAATTAAAAAAAATTTACAACGACCTTACTACTATATATAGTTATTGCAATCTGACACGTCAAATAATACATGTGAAATAAAGATTGATGACCTACTTAATTAAACCTTATGAATTATGACCCACCTGGTTCATTCTACTTCATACTATACACCAACTCTCTCTGGCTTTTTCTACTTGAACTCATCACCATTATCATCAAGAATAGTATTCTTTCTATCTTCTCCATCTTGCATTAATTTTTCATAGAATCCATATACATTTAGTTTATGAGAAATGCTAGGGGTCAGCAATTTTGGTATTTTGTAACCATAGATTACATTCAATGGTGAAAAATCAAGTACTTTTCTTTTGATGGTTAAGTGTTGGCCAAAAAATACAAAAGTTGCTGACCCTCTAGACTTTTCCTTAGTTTATTTCAATATTTGTTGTAATAGACCATCCGCCTATTTTCCTCGTTATTATTAATTCAAATATAATCTTCTATATATTTACTATCCTTAATGTTATTAACCTTTTTTATAATATAACAATGCGAATGCTAACGTTATGAAAAAAAAAGTAGAGTGAAATTCTCCTTAAGCTTTTACTTTTATAATCTTATTAGCTAGTTTTTCTTTTAAGTTTAAATTATTAATATAAAATATAAAAAATTGAAAATTAAGATTTGTTTAATTAAAAAAAAACGAGTACAACATTTTTTAATTACTTAAAGCTAAAGAGCGTTTAAAGCTACTTTGTCTAACAATATATATTGAGTGATTAGGTATCCATATGGAGAAAATTAAAGCTGAAAACACTATCTAATTTAGCATTTTCTCATAAATAAATTAATAAATCAAAATTAAATCACAAGCTTGATAACCGAAAAAAGAAATATTATATATCAACATGCTATATTGCTATCATCAACAATTGGTCGTATAGCACAAATTATCACATCATTGTTATATCATCCCATGTATGTATATAGGTATCTTTCTTCAGCCATATATATAAAAAAACCTACTCAATGTACACACACAAAAAAAAAAAAAAAAGAGGTTGAGAGAGAGAAGAAAAGAGAAGAGAGGTTATGTTATGATAGAGAAAGGTTGCAGTTGTTTTTACGAAAAGTAATTAGTTGAGAATCTTTAAATAATTTAACATGTTTAACTAAATTATTATCTAATAGTTCTCAACTAACAACTTTGCACAAACAATCCTGCATATGAGTTTGGCCATAGAAACTATTTGGCATCTATCCCAAATAATTAACCAACATGGAGAAAGGAACAAGGCAGAGACCCCTCTTCTTCAAATCTGTTGTGCACTCAATGCTCTTATTCCCATTCAAATTTACCTCCTCATTATTATTATCATCATATCTCTGCAACTCTGAATTATGCTCTGATGATGATTTGAATTCCTTTTCCTAACATATCATGATCATGATATCAAATGAGAAATTAAAAGCATTCTTATCAGGATTATATAGTCCAGGTAGGTCAACTTACCATACAAGTAGAACCATCAATAATCTTGCTTGAAATAATTTCAGTTGAATTCAAGTCCCTTACCTACACATAATCATTATATATATTATAGTGTAAATAAAAAAAGAAAGAAAAAAGAGAAATAAATAAATAAATACCTTGGGGCTATTGACTGGGGAGCTAGCAGTGTCCTCCAAAGGATCGTCATGAGAAATCTGTTTGGCTCGTCGTTTAATCGCTTTCTTGAAACATAGTTTTTTTGGTGCAGCATCTACTACTGAATAATCATGATGATGATGAGAGAATTTGTTGTTCCATGCAGCAGCAGCAGAAGAAGCAGCATCTGAGAGCAAAGAGGATCCACCATCACAGTAACTGTTCTTATTATTGTGTTCTTCTTCTTCTATGCTTCTTGATGAGAAATCTTCAAAATAAGAGGTCCATCCACTTTCCTCATCTTCATCATCATCATTTGTTATTATTTCTTGGTCTTTTTTGCCTCTCGAAGAAGATGAATCATCCATTGATTCTTCACAACAATTCTAGTGTTTGGATTTGGTATTTAAGAAAGAGGTGTGGTTGTGGAAACGTTTCGTATGTAGACGGATTTATATTATAACCCAAAGTGATATATATATTTTTTTAAACTTTCATTTATCATTAATTTAAGAAAAAATGCTAGAAATCAAAACTATCAAAATTTATTATTTTTGACCATCAGTTAGACATTAATATTTAAAAATATGAGATAAAGTATATTATTAGATAATTAAATTAAAGAAATTGAGTTAATGATTAAGCGATAATAAAAAATAATAAATTTTAATGACTCATAATATTTTTTTTAAATTTAATAATCATAACTATTTATTATATATAAAAATTAAAATTAAGATGCCAAAAATGTCATGTGCACAAAAAAATTTAGTTATTAAATTACTCATCATATATTTAATTTATTTTTAATATATAATTTATATTATAATTAATTTAATAATTAATTTTTTATGTATATATAATTTAATTATTAAAATATTGACACATTATTTTAAGTAGTTTAGTTAAATATTTTAAATTATTTTATAATTTTTATTTTTTACATGTTGGAATAATTTAATTTTTTTTAATAAGTGTCTAATTTAGAAGAATGGAATATGAATGAAAAGATGACATTGAGCCACCTCACATATGATGAGAAAGGCAAAGGCATACTAGAGTTTAGAGAATCTTTTGGGGTGGGCCATAGTCTGTTGAGGACGTTAAAGCGACGGTTGAAACTTGAAACATCCCAAATTAAAGAGAGAACGTGCATAGAAAAACAAAACAATTCTCTAGACTTTAAGAGCCGGGAGGAGTTGACCTTATTGCTGTGTTGCCTTCAACACCTTTCTCTTTTAAAAAAAAAAAAAATATATATATATATATAGAATAAACTACCATTTAACATTAACATAAGTGCCTGTAAAAGCAAAGTTTTGAAAATCAGTTCCAACAGGTTGATCAAATCAATCAAATTGAAAACTAATGACCGTAGCGATTCGGACAACAAAAAAAATTACCTCCTCCAAAAATTGACCCAGAACTGTTAGGTAGCGTTTGGTGGAGAGACAGAGACAGAAAGACTGAGACTGAGAGACAGAGACTAAGAGACAAGGATTGAAATAAATCTCAGTATTCTGTTTGGTGCAAAATAGGAGACAGGAATTGAAACAAGAATGAAACTCTAATTTAATTTGCACAAAGAGTAAAATTGGAATTAATTAATTGAAATGAAAGTATTTTAAATATAAAATGTTATTAAAGTTTCAGTCTCCATCTCTAAAAATTTCAGTCCCCTGTGTTCCTACTTTTTAGAGGTACTGAAATACTGAAATTTTAGAGACAGAGACAGAAATTTTAGTACCAATTTCTGAACTAACAAACACGATACTAAGTCTCAGTCTCTCAGTCTCTCAGTCTCTGTCTCAGTACCTCAAAACAAACACTACCTTAAATTACTCGGAAATCGGTCGATCCGATTTAATCGAGATTCGAGACACAACCGATTTTAAAAAAAATGCTTTAAATTTTGAACAACGCACAACGCAGAGAAGAGAATTAGAGAAATACTCGAACGCAGTAGAGAGGAAGCTTCTATTTCGTCGACGTTTTTTAAAAAAGAGTCTGATTTTTCTAATAATATTAAAGACTTATCACATGAGTATTATAGTTTATTTTCTGATAATTTATTAGAATAATTTTAATTTTTAACTTATTGATAACATGTTATATATTTTATTTGATGATATTAATGCTGATTTTCAAGTGATGGTAGTAGTAATAGTAATAATAATAAGTTTTATATTATATCACTTGATTTTTTTGGTCTAAGTGATAAAAATAAAAGTAAAGATGATATCTAAGATTTTGTAAATTTTGATGATTGATGACAAATTTTGATGTTAATATTTCATGGGTTGTTTTTTTTTTTTTTTTTTTTGTTATTTAATTTTTGAGTTTGTATTTAAATGAGATTATAATATTGTGATTGATATAAATTTTTAATTTAGATGATATTTTAAAATTTATATTAAATTATAATTTATTTTAGTGTATTTATTTATTATTTGATTATAAAATAATTATTTCAATTGAACCACAATTGAATAAGTAAATTAATAATTAGAACACTTCGATAACCGATCAGTTTTAAAATTTTACCTAAAAGAATTACATTCATCTTATATTCATCAAAAATGAATTCCAACTAACAAAATTATTCGTACTTAAAATTTTTATTGATTCTATGAAAATCACTAAATTTTTAAATTATCCTCCTTTTCATCATCTTCAACTTCTTGAAACGCTCCTTCAATTCCTGAATACCGAAAAAAAAATTCAATTTGAACAATTCAACAATTCATGAACAATAACAATAATTTAGTGTATCCTTCCTCTTCAAGAAAAAAACACACTTTGTGTTCGTGTTTCTTCTTTCCCAACCCTTATCAATGTTCTTTCAACTTTACCAACGATTTGATTATCAGGAAAATCAGCTTGTCAAAAAACGAATTAATTATATCCATACTAGTATTTTTACCCGTAATACTATTATGAAAATATAAGTTTTTTAAAATTACATAAGTCTTGATATTATAGATTATGACACGAAAAATTTATAGTATTAAACTATATATTTTTATAAAATGGTATTAAGAGACAAAAGTCCCTGTCGGCTAAGAAGACCATAATCTTAAACAAAATTAAATAATAAATTTTTTAGTTATTATTTTCAAATGAAAGAGTTTAATTTTTTTACTTAATTTTAAGATTCGTTGTCTAAAATTTAAAAGAATTTAACGTATATATTTTTATATTTGATTAGGTATTAAGTTTGTTGCACAAATAGAAATAATTAATTTTTATACTTGCTTTTTAAAAATAATATTTTTTCTATATATATAAAAATATAATTAGATATTAATATAAAAAAATTTATATTTATAGTTATAAAATTAACTCATTTTTTTTAAATAATTGAATTTTGATTCTAACTTTTAATCACAACATTAGTATTTTTTTTAAAATTATATGCAATAAATATTTAAAAGGAAAAAAATAAAAACATATATTAAAAAGATAAGCAGTAAAAATTTAAATTTAAATAAAATATATGTATATAATAATATTTTTTATTTAAATTATATTATGTTATTAATTTTATTTTTTGTAGAACATAAAGGTAGAAAAAAATAGAGAATGAGAGAAAAGAGAGAGAAAGATAAAGAAGAAGAATGAGAGAGGGGGTTTGTTAATTTTGGAAGTTAAGAAAATTTTTTTATTTTAATTATAATGAAAATATCTAGTGACAAATTTTGATTTGTCAAATTACTAATATAAAATATGAATTATAAATTATATATAGAGTAGGAAGGATAGAGAGAAATAGAAAAAAAAGAGAGGTAGATAAGAAAATATAAGAAGGATGTTTACTAATTTTAGAGGAAAATATTTTCTCTAAATTTTAATAAGAGAGTGTCGTATGACACATTTTAGTTATTAAATTAGTTAGCAATATATAAATATAATATAAAATATAGCTATATTTCAATTTTAGTATTTTAATTTAATTTAAATACAATTAGAGAATATTATATTGTATATTTTTATTGTCAAATTCGTAATTAGTCATTAATAATGATAATGATATATAAGAGAGATAGAGTGAGTGAAGGAATGAGAGAGATAGACAAAGGAAAAGAGAAGAGGGGAGAGTTTTTTAATTTTGAAGAGAAAGATTTGATTTCAATTGCAATGAGGGAGTGACATGTGGCATATTTTGGCCTTAAAATTAGTAATATATAATAGATATATAAATATAATATATAATATAGCTATATTTTAATTTTAGTATTTCAATTTTAATTTTAATTTAATTTAAATACAATTAGAGAATGTTATGTTGTATATTTTGATTGTCAAATTCGTAATTAGTCATTGATAATGATATATAAGAGAGATAGAATGAGTGAAGAAATGAGAGAGATAGAGAAAGGAAGAGAGAAGAGAGGAGAGTTCTTTGATTTTAGAGGAAAAGATTTAATTTCAATTGCAATGAGAGAGTGACATGTGACACATTTTGGCCTTAAAATTAGAGATATATAATAGATTAGTGCTGACCTCAATTTTAACGATGAATGAGCCCCAGAACAATTTGTAGTAGTAATTATTAGTGAAATAATTTCTTATTTTATACTAAGTTCTTAACAGAAAACAAATAATCTAATTATATTTAGTCCGAAGTCATTTTCATTATCAAGAGTAATCGCCTTTCAATCAAATATAATTTAAGTAGCTGGGACCAAAATCAAATACAATTAAGCAGTGTAGAAATTTGACTACTTCATCATATTATAAGTTTATAACGGGCACTACTCTACCTAAACCTCTGGTAATTCAACTTAGGGACCATGTAGCATAGGTACCTAGCAAAAAGAACTGCTCTTAATTAACTAAGTTAAATACATATATACGCAATATTTGATTGGCTATTAGAGCTTCTTGGTTTACTTAGAGTTACAATATGGAATTATGCCTAACTAAGAGTTTAAGACATCTGGATCTAGCGCAGTTTTTTTTTTCAAAAAAAAAAAAAATCAAAGATTAGGATGATGATTTACAAGAGATTCACCAATGCCTATAACATAGAAGAACGTGAGATTTTTTTTAACAAAATTAAATTACAACAACCAACATCAAAATATTAAGTGCTAATTTGATTGACATTTTTAATGAAAAATATTTTTTTTTAATAAAATACTTTTATTCAATTTAAAATCTATTTGAATATGTCTAAAAAGTATTTTTATTTAAAAATAAAATAAAAGACATTTTTAATACTTAAAAACTCTATTTAAAAACTTTATTTAAATATAAAATAATTTTTGTCTGTTAAAAAAAGATTTTTTTTTTAGAAAAATGAAAAAAAATAAGTATTTTTTTTAAAAGCCAATTTAATCTGACCCTAAATCTGAATGAGAAAAACTAAAGAAAATACTAAGATATAGAAAAGTTCTAGGAAAAAGAAAATCAGAAAACTGAAAATCTCGTTTCAATTATTCTTATTGTTAACCACAAAACACGCAAATTTAATCTAAAAGAGTACAAAACTTAGCGCAGGTAAGTTTTAATACTGAAAATCTCGTTTTAATTCTTCTCGTTTTAATCCGAAAAAATTTAGCGCAGGTAAGTTTTACATGTGAACTGAGGTGCGCTTCAACTTTTGTCTGGATTAGCCTTTAACTCTATTGATAGTGGTCATTTACAATATCTAATCTCCTTCAAAATATAAATCACTATACTTTGGTATATTTACATTGATTCTAATTTTATAGTATACTTAAAAATAAAAGTGAATTGTATATTCAAATGGATAGTCCATAGAAGCACTTCCAACTTTCAAACCAACCCCCCCCCCCAAAGGGTATTAACGACATTTCAGTTTACATTTCAGTTTACATGCTTAGAAACTAAACATAAACCCTGATATTAATAAATTACACTAGTCTTCTCTTGAGTTTTAGTAAAATTGATCTCAACTTCCTTAAAAACCCACTATTACCCCTCTTATAAAATATCAATATCATACTTTTCTTAAAGAAAAAGAAAATTGACTGTTGAATATAATATCATCAATTTTCAAGAGAAATTTGCATATAATCTTACAAATCAATAGAGATTATATGTAACATCGCCCAACTTACAAAGCAAATAAATGAAATTCATCTTTCCGTTTCCTTTTTATTAGTTAAAAAAATGTGTGAAGTAATGTTAGTTATGATAAAAATGTCACTCACTATGTGGTAACACGTCGTAGCATTTTCAAAGATCTTGTGAAAGCACTTACCAGAGTCAAGACCACGCAGAAAAATTGGAGAACAATCATCAACACAACAATCGAACTGAAGAAGGTGCATTCAACGTTTGAGAGCAAAAAAGTATAAACGTTATCCCTCCACGAGAAATAGATCATAAGAAACTATCTATGCATAGAGCATATGGTACTAACTGACAGTGCAAACATGCTAGAATGAGAATAAAAATTGATGCACAAGTAGGGAGACTAAAATGCAAGCTAACAGAAAATAACAAACAAGGAAAATTGAGTAAGTGAATTGCATAAATATTAACATTACTGGGAAATTCTTTGGTGAAGAGTAAAATTTGATAAAGTAGGAAGATTTTCAATAAATTTGTAGAGAACGTGTATTGCACATGATTTATTATTTTTTTTTTTTTTTTTTTTTGGCAACTTTGTCTATTATAAAAGAAGCAATCTTCCCTCTTCATTGAAAGGTATAATGCACTATAGCATTACTCACATTAATCAGCTTTACATGCTTATCCGTCCAAGTAGACCAAATTCCATTAGACAAATGGCTTTCTTGAGATAATATATCAAGTGAACAAGCAAAATAAAATAGCAAACAGGAGATGTAAATATTCAAAAACTTAAGGATAGATGGTCCACATATGTCCATGGAACTCAACCATGACAAGGCTTCTAGTGACCATATTTCTGAAATTCCCACTCACTGTTATCTGTACCAGAACAGAAAGATAAGGTCAGCATTCAGCAAGAGGTGCAGTTTTTGAGTTCCATAGCAGCACAAACATATAGGGTAAAAATAATTAGGCCCACATACCTAGAGGACATACTTGACGGGTCTTGAGCCAACGACTAATGCAATGGAAGTGAAAAGCATGGTTACAAACCCCTGTATAAAGTGAGAGTTAAAGCCAGAGCACGCAACATTATGAGTAACTCTTCATATGCTAAGCAGAACAGTAACAGACTAGAGAGACAAACATGATAACAGAATGGCCCATCAATAATTCTATAAAACCCTGATTGTTCGACCCAAAAGATGGGAGAAAAAACTCTTAAGGCATAATATTTTTGCAGAGGTATATCCAATCAAATTGCATAGCCAAAAAGTACATCCACAGTTAGCAAACTGCGAGATTATACCTCTGAAGAGAAATATTTTAAAAGCAAAAATCTGTTAAAAAATAACTCGTGCATCTGCACAACAACATGTAGAAAGTAAAGAAAGCAATGGGCAAGCATAGAAATTAGAAAGGCAATCATAACAGTCAATTCTCAATTTCTCATAGTCTAAGGCTCCAAGCCATGGCTATCAAGGACATGCAACTAACTTCAAAATGCATTTGAAATAGAAAATTTGATATTTTGGTTCAAACTTTAAAGATGAATGATGACTTTCCTTTTATTTTTAGGAAAAGGATGAATGATAAATTATCAACCATTCAAAGCCGTTATCTCATACCAGTAGAATGATAGAGGATATGGACACTATTATAGTCAAGTATGCATTGCATACCTTGATAAAAAAAAAAAACAACATACAACTATGATGCCTCAGTAACAATTGTTACTATTGCCATCGGTTGGAAGGTCAGAAAAATGCAACGTACTTTCCATGAAACATGCCAATATGTTTATTGTTCAACTTTAGGGATGTCACTGATAATATCAGTTCCTAACTTCCTATAAAGAGATACAAGTTTATTTCTCTTAAATGAAATCTTTGAATGTATATGCACTCAATATCGATGCACCAAAAGATGAATTACTTCAGTCAAATAGATAAAATAGAGGAAGATCAAGTATTTTGAAGACCAACTCAGTTAAGCTTACATCCCAGCCTAAGTGGCCATCACAATCCACACCTTTGGAATTAAACGAAAACACCAGAATTAGATTTGAGGAATATTCATGACACATCACTGTATCGAAAATCAAAAGCTGTTTCTTTTTCCTTGGCATTTCAATTCCGAAAACTACTTCAGTTAATTCGATTTGAGGAATATTCATGACACATCACTGTATCAGCTTAGGTATAAACTTACAAAACTAACCAAACTAACTGAACACTACTTGCTTTAACAGTATAGCTTATTTGTATGATAAGATTCACTCAATCTGATCTAACATAAACCCTAAGATGAGCGGAGAAAACATTATTTCACACTGAATCAGCAATTAATGTTTAAAACAGGAAGAACAAGATGAGAGTATGGTACGGAAACATTACCCCAAGCCACAGTGCATTCCTCGCTAGTTGCACTAGCTTGATTAGCTTGGCACTCGATACCTAAAACCACCAAACAAAAATATTTTAAAAGTGAAAGATCATAAATCGAAGTAGTTGAAGTGAAAGAAGAAACTTACAGAGATCCATGATGTGGTTCCTGCAGATGGCACAGTTATCCACAACAATATCTGCAACCAATAACAGAAGCGCTTGATATTGATAATTTCAAAGTGCGAGATAATCGTACTAAAAAAAGGGAAAAGTTAGGGTTTAAGGAAAACAAACCCCAAGCCCATAGAGCAACGGCGTTCCACTTCTTGATCTCGAAGCGTTTGGGCTTCTTGGTGGAAGGGCCGGCGGCGCTGCTGGAGGGCTCGCCGGCGGGAACCATAGGAACATCGGAATCAAGTGTCGCCATTAATCTCTTTCTTTCTCTGAATTCTGGACTGCGCTGTGACCGGGATGAGTTTCTATTTGAGTTGATTCTCGAACTTTTTTGCGACAGAACCGGACTACGGTGCAAGGCTCCGTATGTAATCGTATGTTTATCTTTTAAATGCTTGTTTAGTAGTTATTAAATCGATGAAAAATGATTTTTTTTTTATTTTTTAATATATTTGGTAAACTTTAATAATAAAAATAAAAATATTAAAAAATATATTTTTTTAAAAATTATAATTTATATTTTTAAAATTTTTTTTTTTTAGATTTTACATAATAAATAAATAAAAAAATATTTTTATCTTATTTATTAAAATATAATTAATAAATAAAAAAAATTTATATAAAATATCTAAATATAAAATTATTTTTATTTTTATAAAAAATTTTTAAAAAAGATCATTAAAATTTTTTTTTTAAAAAAATACCGTCCAAACAAATCTTAAATATTTAGAGTTTAATTTTAACGAAATATAAAAAAATTTTTAAAATTATTTAATTAGACGGATGTATTTAAATAATTTTTATATAATAAATTTAAAACCTAATTATTATTATGTTCTTTTTAGCAGTTATGTACAAAAAAATAGGGTAAATAAGTTATTTTTATAATTAAATTTAATTAATTTATTTTATATGATTTTTTATTGTGTCAATAACTTATTAAATTAACTTAATTAAATTTAGTTATTAAAATTATTTGGTTATGTTGCAACTCTGTAAAGTTAATTATAATATTTGAGAGTACATAAAATTAAATGTTTCTTTGGTGACCCATTTAATCTATTTACGAATTCGCATGTCTTTCTTTTCTGGAGCATTGTTTTTGGTAGGCTCTTTTTTAGACCTTTGGTTTTCGTTACATATGGTGATTAAATGGGTTGGGCTCACATGGTCCGTGGGTCTGATATTAGGGAATACCAGTTACTTTAACAACAATATCATCTTTTACCAAAAAAAAAAAAAAAACAACAATATCGTCCAAAAAAAAAAAATATCCAAAATTTATAGAAAAGTACCAAAAAAGGAAGACATAACTTTTTTTTTGAAAGAAAGAACAAGCTTAATACACAAAGTAGAGCATACAATTGTCAAAAAAAAAAAAAAAAATCAAAGCAACTTTTATGTCATATTTGATATAGCCATCAACAATATGAATTAGCTATCACACCATTCTTTATAACAATAAAACGACCTAACAACACAATCTACCACATCCATTGCCTTGTTTTGAAAGATGACTTTATTTCTACATATCTAGATATTCCATATAACTGAGGAGAAGCCAACAAACCATTTTTTGCGGAAGTCTTTTTTCAAAGGCAATATCCTCTAACTTTTAAAATGTTCTTCTATTGTACATGGGATGCTCCAAACACGTTCCACATCAGTAATACATGTGCACTACACCAGCCAAGTATACTCACAAGTAACAAACAAATATTACACAGATTCAACTTCCTTATTACACATAACAAAAATATTATCACTCTGTTCAACGATACCCAATCTACTTAGTCGATCCTTTGTATTAACTCGGCCTACTAGCACAAACTAAGTAAACAACTCAACTCGAGGGGGAACTAGTCATTTTCAGATTCCACTTGTGAATTTGTATCTAATATTATGATATGTCAAGGTCTCTTCCTGTAATACTTGCACAAATGAGTTAGTAGTATAAATGTCTTTCTTGTCAAATTTTCATACCACTCTATCTTGTACCCTTACTATCAATCTCACAGCTTGCAAGATATCAAGCAATTGATTCAAATTTTCTGTCTCTCATTGGCGGAGTTCCTTCCTTCATTGGAAGTTCCAAACCCACTCTATCCCATCCCAAAATTCACAATCTCTAATTATAGATCCTTTATTATTTGAAATCAAGAAGAGTCTCGAAAAGGAGTCTTTCAGATTTTCTTCTTGTAACCATGTATCCTCCTAAAATCTGGTTAATCTACCATCCTCTACTCTCATAGCAAGTCTGTCAATTATCTTTTCTCTGACATGTTGCTCTTTTATTTGCAGTTGACATATATCTTTTTATAGGTTCCTTTTTACTGGTAATGCTTGAGTTGACAATAACTATCCAAGATTTAGATTATTCCATGAGCATACAATCTTCTTCCATAGCGGACAATTTTTTTTTAAAAACCTCCATCAACATTTAAATAATAAGACGGTATTACAAACCATCACATCTCCCACACCCAAACCTCCTAACTTTTTCGGTGCCTGAACCAACTCCCACTTTACAAGAGCCAACCTAGGTCGTCCATCGTTCTTCTCCAAAAGAACCTCCTTTGCAATGAGATTATTTTTTTCGCCACCGCAACTGACATCTTATACAAACTTAAATAGCAGATAGGTAGACTATTAATAACTGACTTGATGAGCACCAACTTTTCTGCTTTACTGAGGACTTTTGCTTTTCACAAACGAGAAAATACTCAGAGTGGTCCCTGAACTTGCACTCGATACTCAAAGTGGTCCTTAACCTTGCACTGGCCTCAATATTATCCCCGAATTTGACACAAGTGTTTCACGGCCGTCCCTGGAGCATTTTCCAGTGACGGAAAGATGACTTGGACTTACGGATGCCACGCTGGAAGCCATGCTGGACTTCCAAAACGACATCGTTTTGTAATTTGGCGCCCAAATTGCATTGAAACGTCGTCGGTTAGTGTTTGGAGAAGGGATGTAACATGCAGGGCATACTTCTCTCTCAAGCCAACACAGTCTCTTCATCTTCTCCTTATTTTCTTCAATGGCGCCAGTTTGAGAGGGATTTTCACTGGCCTTGTCTCTCAACAAAATCAAGCATATTGTGATTATCCCGTCTCTGTTGCACACGTAGCGGTCTGACGGGAAGCACTTTGATTGTTAGAGGTAAGCAAAATAGAAAGGATAAACATAATAGCTACCATCTACTGCTCTGTTTTTGTTGATCATGACTTTTTGTACATTGTTAAGTTGTTATACATTCATTCGCTCTGCCTTTTGTTATATGGTTTTTCTAAAAATTTTTGTTAGGGTTTTCTGCGTACGTTGATTTTGCATTTTTTTGTTATTGTTTTTTGCTTCATTGATGGTATCTATGGTTGTAATGTGCTGAAAATAGAAGAATGCAGGTTGTTTATGTATGCTGTTTATTTGTGTTCATGGAGGGTTAGGGACTTGTGTTATTGTGCTTTTCTGGGTGATAGTTATCTTGATGATCAGTTGTTATTTTTTTTTCATATGGGTCTCATAACTATTGTGTGTCACCATGGGGGATCCTTTGTGAGGAGTGAAGAGGGTGTTGTGTCATACACCAGGGACCATATTTCAGAGATTTCGAAGGTTGATCCTGATAGGCTAGATGTCTTTTTCATCAAGAATTACTACAAAGAACTTGGGTATGATAAGGCAGAACATTGTTGGTGGCTGGTTCCAAAGAGACCCTTAGAGACTGGCCTAAGGGAACTTAATTCTGATGCTGAGCTGCTAGAGATGTGCTTTCTTGCTGAAAACAACAATGGAGAGGTGCATGTGTACTACGAACATGGGGTATCTATTCCAGTGTATTTGGAAGAACCACCATTCAGAAAGGACAAGGAGGAGGTGGTGGTTGAACTCCCTACCCAACCAGTTTTGCTGAGAACAGGAGCAAGCTCCAAGGCCATTCCTCCATACCCAGTTCCAACCCCATGTATCAACCGTCCGAGTACTAGCAAACCCACCCAGGAGGCAACCTCTACGAAAACTACCCCTGCCCCACCCATGGACCATACTGAAGTACCAGCTGCAACCACCAAATCAACTCCAACCCTCAAATCCACCATTCCGACCCCAATTTCTATGGCTGCTACCCCCCTGCACCACCCAACCAAAACATGGGTCATACTCAAGAACAAGCTGCAACCACGAAATCAACACCAATTCCCAAAAGTACTCCAACAGTGGTGCCTAAGCCAAAACAGGGTAAGATTTTCCAACCGAAAGTGCCCTCAAAGAATGGGACAGAGAAGAAACAAGCTGCTTTGAAAGAAACTGGAAAGAAAGGCAAAGAAAGAACAACACTGAATAGGAGATATATAACCAGGGGTCTAGCCAAAGGTCATGTGGGGAGGCAAACAACTAAGGGTAAGGGAAAGCTGGCTGATACGGTTGTGTTATCAGAATCAGATTGTTCGGACAGTTATGAAAGTGCGGAGGATAGTGCTTACAAGCCCGGAGCTGAAGAAAGTTCGAGTGATGAAGAGGTCACCAATACAATACTGCAAGGTAAAAGGAAAGAGGTAAACAGGAAGCACCCTAAAAAAGTTAAGGAGAGTAATTTGTGGAAGGAGATACTAGAACCTGATGATGGATTAGTACCTGAGGATGATTCCGGTGAAGATGATGAGTTCTTTTTTGGACAACCAGGAGGCCAGAGTCCTGATATTGGGGCTTATGATGCTCATGATGAATATCATGATGAGTCAGACGGGGCAGATTCTTGGCATTCCGAAGAAATGAGGACACCCCCCAACTCAGAGGATGAATTTGATGAAGTTCAGAATGACGACACATTTCCTGTTTTCAGAGAAGGAACAAGGTTTGGGGAAATCCGATTAGAGGTTGGGATGAAATTCAACACGAAGATTGATTTTAAGGAGGCTGTGAGGGAGTATTGCATCCAGGAAGGTAGGAGAGTTAGATTCAAGAAAAATGATAAAGTACGATGTAGGGCTTCATGTAAGGTTGAGGACTGTCCATGGGTTATCTATGCCTCTATGGATAGTGAGAGTGTTTGCTGGCAAGTTAAAACCTTCAATGATGATCATACTTGCCCAAGGGAGATAAAAAATAGATTAGCTAACAGAGGGTGATTAGCTAGCAAGTTGGTCAAGAAGCTTAGGAAATTTCCGAATCTGAAGCACTCTGAAGCTTTAACTTACTTTAAAAGTAAATATGACTTGGAGTTGAACAAATCTTCCCTGACAAGAGCACTCGGAGATGCAAGGCACATTGTGTATGGTGATGCTGCTGCACAGTATGGGATGGTGAGAGATTATGGTGAGACTCTCCTTAAGTGCAACCCTGGTTCTACTGTGCGCATCGCCACAATTCCTCATCCAAACCACTCAGAAGAGCCCACTTTTGACAAGATGTACATTTGTCTCGATGGATGCATGAAGGGGTTTAAGGCAGGATGCAGACCTCTAATTGGGCTTGACGGAGCATTCCTGAAAACCAGATTCGGTGAACAAATATTGGCAGCCATTGGACAAGACGCCAATAATCATATTTACGTAATTGCATATGCCATTGTACCAGTGGAGAACACAGATAACTGGAGGTGGTTCCTTGAACTGCTGCATGATGATCTAGGGAGCTACACCCAAAATGGATGCTGTTTCATTTCGGATATGCAAAAGGTAACGACGAATTTGATATTTACTAGTTATTGCTTTCATGATTCTGATTCCAATAACACTGGTTTCTTTCAGACATTGTTGCTGTCATGTTTTGCTTTCATGATTCTGTTTCAATATGCTTGTATTAATATAATGAGATAGTAGTATAACTTACTATATAGCCGGGACTAGTTTACTGTCACTTATGTATGTGTAGGGACTAAGTTTATGTCACTTATATAAGTTGAGGGACCAAATTGGGTCTCGATATTATAAGTTAATAATTTCTGTGGTGGTTTCCTGCAGGGACTAATCACAGCTGTCCAGGAGGTCTTCCCTGGTGTCCACCACAGATTTTGTGTTTGGCACCTGTGGAGAAACTTCAATAAGCAGTGGAAAGACAACGAACTCAGAGGATTACTGTGGGAGTGTGCAAGATCTACCACTCAAGAGGGATTCGTTGAGGGGATGATGAAAATTCAGAGCTAAGAAGGAAGCCTGGGAGTACCTTGCCAAATGGCGAAGAGATGCATGGAGTCGGGCCTTCTTCCCTACCCAACCAAAATGCGACAACATATGTAACAATGCTTGCGAAGTATTCAATGCAAGAATCAAGGAAGCAAGGGCTAAACCAATTATCACACTACTCGAGGAAGTTAGAATGTATATCATGAGGACAATAGCCCGAAACAAAATGAAATTCAAGAACCATGTTGGGTTACTACCCCCTGTTCAACGTAGCCGCTTGGAAAAGATCAGGAATGCTTCAAAGAATTGGCTGCCAATGTGGTCCGGAGATGCGGACTATGAACAATTCGAGGTACACGGGTGGCCGACAAACATGGTAGTGGACTTGGGAAAGGCAATATGCACGTGTGGACTTTGGCAACTGAGTGGTATTACTTTAATTGTCATTACCCTTCCAATAATTATTCTGATATTGTAATTGTTTTTCTTAATTTATTGTGGATTGTATACTGGAATTGGAGTTGATTACTTAGTAACTTGGATGCATATAATTGATTTGAAACAGGGATGCCCTGTGTCCATGCTTGTGCTGCAATGGCTAGGGCAGGCAGGCAGCTCGAAGACTTCTGTCATAGATGGTTGACAATGGATGCATACAATGACACCTATGCATTCCATATCAATCCTATTCCTGGCCAGAAACTATGGGAGAAGTCTCTTCAGAATAGACCACAACCACCAAAATTTAGGAAGATGCCAGGAGCACCCAAGAAGAAAAGAAGAAAGGGAGTTGATGAAGGCCCGGTTGGAGACAAGAAGCAGAAGATCACCAAGATGAAGAGGGTATATAAAGAGGGTTCATGCCGTCATTGTGGTGGCAAGGGTCACGACAAGAGAAATTGTGCTAAGAAGAAGGCTGACGACGAAGCTGCAGCTGTGGCAGCTGCTGCAGCTGCTGCTACTACTGAAGCTAACATAGGAAATAATCAACAACCTCTCCCTGCTGCACCTGAAGTCCCAGATGAGGGAAATGTTACTGAGATTGAGGTTGGCATGAGTCAACCAATGGTGTCAGAAAATGAAAATGAAAATGAAGAAGCCCACAAGGTAAATCAGCCCCAAGCAAGGCCACCAAAGCTCCCTCAAAAAAGAAGACAACCCCCACCACCTGCAACAGCTTCGATTCCTCCAGCAGCAACCCGTGCTCCTCCTCCAACTGTTTCAAATGCTCCTCCACCAGCCACTGTTCCAATTTCAAATACTCCACCTCCGACAAGTGCTTCTATCGATCCAATGGTTGGTGCATCAGCAGCTACAGCTTCAAGGTTGCGTAACGCCATGCGTTTTGTTCCAACTCCGAGGTTCAAACCACCAAGAAAATTCAACAAATGAACACTTTGCTAATTTTTTGTTAAGATATTTTGCTTTTAAACATTGAACTTTATGGTTTCTGATTTCCATGGTAGCTAAATACTCTATGTTGTCTTTTGATCGTGTATGTGACAAACCCCAATTTGACGGTTTGTTTTGCATTGAATTTAGAGTATTTTGATAATCTTTTGTCACATTTAGTCTAGGAATTAGCATGATTTTGTTATCTCTCCCATATTTGTGCTTAAGTGTAAAAACATGCTTTTTAAGCCTTATTTTGATGAATTCTAGTTCTTCTTTAATTCCATAAGATGCCTTGATGTGTTTGCTAGTAATTCCAGGATTGAAATAGGCTAGGCATGGATCAAAGGAAGCAAGGAAGGAAGCATACAAGTGGAGAGAAGCATAAAAAGTCAAAGAAGCAAAGTCAGCCATGCACGCGCACGCGCACAAGGCGCTCGCGCGCACATCGCAGAATTAGCCAGGGACGCGCACGCGTACCGTGCGCGCACGCGTCGATGAGGGCACATGACCTCACTAATGCAACACGTGCCTGGCGATTTGAGGGGGTTTCTGAACCCATTTTTGGCGCCAAATTGCTAAGGGAAAGGAATAAAAGGATGAAGGATTAAGGGGAAGGCATCATCATTATTTGACTAATCATCATCACTCCCAACCACTAATCACTTTTAGTTTAGAGTTTTAGAGAGAGAAGCTCTCACTTCTCTCTAGAATTAGGATTAGGATTAGGTTTAATTCTTAGATCTGGATTTAGATTCATGTTCTTCAACTTCTCCATCTCAATTCCTTGTAGTTACATTGATTCTTCTTCCATTCTTTAGTTGTAATTTCCTTTATGTTGTTCTTATATTTTGTTGTAGATCTACTATTGTTCCTTCCATTTTCTTTCAATTCAATAAGAGGTAATTCATAACAATTGTTCTTCTTTGCTTTTCTATTGTTGATCTCTTGCCTTTGTAGTTGTAGATTCCTTTAATTCTTGCAACTAATAATGTTTACTTCTATTGCACTCTATGTGTTTGTTGAAATGTCTCTTTTAGTTTTAGTGTAGATTTTGTTCCTCTTGGCCTAGGTAGAGTAATTAGTGACACTTGAGTTATCTAATTCCTTTGTTGATTGATAATTGGAGAGATTGCTAATTGGTTTGGAGTTCACTAAAGCTAGTCTTTCCTTGGGAGTTGGCTAGGACTTGTGGCTCAAGTCAATTCATCCACTTGACTTTCCTTTAATTAGTAAGGGTTAACTAAGTGGTAGCAATGAACAATTCTCATCACAATTGAGAAGGATAACTAGGATAGGACTTCTAGTTCTCACACCTTACCAAGAGCCTTTTATAGTTGTTAGTTTATCTTCATTGCCATTTACTTTTCATGCTTCTTATCCAAAACCCCAAAATAACTCATAACCAATAACAAGACACTTTATTGTAATTCCTAGGGAGAACGACCCGAGGTCCAATACTTCGGTTTATAAATTTTAGGGGTTTGTACTAGTGACAAACAACTTTTTGTATGAAAGGATTATTGCTTGGTTTAGAAACTATACTTTACAACGAGAATTCATTTGTGAAATTCTATACCATCAAAAATCCAATCGTCAGTATGTCCTTTGGATTATGGTAGTTAAATACTCTATGTTGTCTTTTGCTTGTGTCTAGTTTGACACAGACAACTTTGGAGACAACTTTGGAAAACAATTAACCATGTGGGAATGTTATTGTTAAATGTTTCAAATTCTATTACACTTGCTTAGCTACTTAAAATAGAATTACACAAATCAATTCATTTCTTCATCATAAGGTACAGCAATTACAACTTTTGTTTTACATAATATTCAACTGAACTTCACTGCTTCCATACTACACAAAACAACAATTACAATTACTGTAACAACAACCAACAACAAACAAAATGCTACTTTTAGAGTCTTAACTTCACACTCCAACTTTCCAAGTTTCCAAGCAAATTTCATTCTCCACTCCTCCATTTCAAAGCCATAACTACCTCTGTCACTTTCTTCTTCTTCATCAGCCAATTTGTCAGCCCACATAAAGAGACCACACCACCTCTTACCAACACTCTGCAACCACATTTCATGCCCATGGAGAAGAAATGTTACAAATTTAATAAGCAACGACGCTAGGTATATTCATTAACAAAAATCACTTACATTGTAGTTAGGACAACCATAAAATGCTCTCCCTGGATTCGCCTCTGTTCCTGACCACTTCAGGACGGGTCGGCTACCACACCCACACCTATCTGGAACTCGTTCCTGACTGCGTCTGGTGGTTCTCCTCCCATAGCTTCTTTCTGAACGTCGGTTACTGGAGCTACTTACATAGTTGCTGCCTCCACCCATCATGACCCACTCCACTCAACTCAAGCTCAACGGTGCCGGGGAAGACGAAGCAGAGCAGAGAAGAGGAAACAGTCTGGTTTCTCGTGATAAATTGGGGATTAGGGTTATAAATGATTTCAGGGACTAAATTGAGTTAAAAAAAGATAACTGCCACATCAGATAACCGTTACCTATCCAACGTGGCCCCTCTCATACACGTCAGCGCGCCGTTAAGGAATATTCCCCGGAAAATGCTCCAGGGACGGCCGTGAAATACTTGTGTCAAATTCGGGGATAATATTGAGGCCAGTGCAAGGTTAAGGACCACTTTGAGTATCAAGTGCAAGTTCAAGGACCACTCTGAGTATTTTCTCTTCACAAACTAAATTTTTAAAGAGGAGCAAGGTATATGTCTCTTCTTTTTAGATTTGGAGATAATATTTAATTTATACCTTAAATTTGCAAGCAAACTTTAATTTAATGTCTCCAATTTTAATTGCCTCTATTTAATCTCCAAACTTTACGAATATAACTCATGTGAGTCGCGAAAACAATTTTTGACGCATAAACATTAACAGAACGCTAATGTAGACAGTCGAATATCACACTGAATTCTGTAAAACAACGGTGTTTTTGTTTTGGTACTTAAATAGTCCATAAACAACATCGTAAGTGGTGTTTATTGAAATTTTTCCGTGATATGGCGTCGTTTTTGAGCTATTTGAGCTCCAAAATCAAAACTGCATCATTTTACATGTTTCAGCGTGGCATCTGACTGTCTATGTCAATGTTTTATTAACGTTTGTGTGACAAAAATTGTCTCAAGGACTAATGTGAGTCATATTTATAAAGTTTGAGAATTAAATAGAGACAATTCAAATTTTAAAATTCATATGTAAATTCAAGGACCAAATTAAATATTAACTCTTAATTTTAACTTTTGAGACAGTTAGCATCCTCAATTTTGTTTGTCTTTTTTTTTTGAGGCACTTAGTTTCTGTTTACATTTATACAGCAGAAAAAAGAAACCATAAGACTTTCTCCAAATTCAAATATAGGAATTCTGCTGGTTGTTTTTCTTGTACGATTAGTAGTGTGATGTTGTATTGTAGTAAGAAGATTTGGAATTATTATTTGCTATATAGATTTCATTTGTCTAGAATTGTAAGTTTAGTTTATATAATGTAATGTTCTATACCATCAATAATTCAATATTTGTGCAGCCCTATTCAATAAAATTATCTTAAAAAAAATGCCATCCTTCTTTTAGATATTGGAAGCCTCCGGCTGGGGCACATGGGGACCAAAGCAACCATGAAGACCAAAAAGACCATAATAACTCACACCATTAATAATAAAAAAAAATATTCTCTAGAGTGACAATATTATTAATAAAATAATAAAGTAATGCTTTAATCATATTTAAATTTGTAATATTTATTATTTATAAATTTCGTTATCTTAATTTAAGAATAATTAATGATATACTTTTTTTTTAAATGACAATATAATTTTAGAGAAATCGAATCCATTAATAATCCATTATCTATATGTTATACATAAAGTAACAGTATATTTTTATATAAGTGTAGATTATCTCTCACCTTTTGATAATTTTTTATTAAATTAAGACCATTTTTAATTTCAATTTCAAGATAATATTAGAGTTTATTCGATTTAATATGGTGGGTGTTGACAAAATTTATTCTTAAATATAAAGAAGGTATATTTTCGAGTCAATAAGTAGTTGTAACTAAATATGGGATAAGAATTTTATATCTTAATATCTTATGGATAAGCTTTTAATATTATACTATACCTCAAGCAAGATCACTATGCGTCTATGCCTACAAATTAAAATTCAGGAATATGAAAAAAAGTATATATATTAAAAATTAATTATTAAATTAGTAATATATATAAAATATATGTTAAAATATATACGCTAAAAATTATTTAAATTATATATTTATTTATTAGTTGATTTAATAGTCGATATTTAGTGTGCATACAACATATTTGATATACAAGTTAACCATATGTTCTGGTTGATGACATGCAATGATGCACCAAATTCATTTAATATTGTCGCAAATAAAGTGCATGAGGCTCCTTTCTTCATTGATTTCTAACTGTTTGTAGTCGAATCAAGGGTTGAATGCAATGTGCATCCTACCAACAATAAGGCATTATTGAAATTGAAGAAGTATACAGAGGAGAATATCTCTTCAAAGTATATATGACCTAATAAAAGATAATTTAGTTATTGTTTATTGCAAAAGTATTTTAGCAGCGTTAAACAACCTTCTTATAGTAGACGTATCATCTTATTTGGTTGGCTATTAAAATATAATAATATGAATGTAAACAAAAACAAAACTAAATAACATATACCAATAACTACATATCAGAACCAGTGACGGATCCAGAAAATTTTGATAGTGGGGACAAAATATATATAATATTATAATAATTTTTATAATAAAAATATTATGTTTATATAAAAAATTAGTTATCAAATTATCTATTATAAATTTGTGTATAAATACATATATCATTTAATTTATTTTTAATATATATTTTGTATTTCAAAATTTATATTTTAAAATTTATTCTATACAAGTAATTATTTTATGTATACGTAGCATAATTGTTGTTATAATTATATTTTGTTATTGTAAAATATGATTAAGTTTCAAAATATCTAATTACAAATTAAAATATTAAAATAATAATTTAAATAATAACATATAATTTAAAATTTAATTTTTTATATTTCATATTTTGAAACCTGACAATATAATATAATTAAAATGTCTTTTTTTATATGTCGTTAAACAATCATTTAAAACTCAACTTTCATATAAATTAGCTCTTGATGATATTCATAGTTAAAAAAGTTCATTCAATTAGTGTAGTTATTATGAAAAAAACTAAAGCTAATTTTAAAAGAAGAAACACAAATAGATAGATAATATTCTTTCGAGTCGATTTCTAAGAAAGAACACTAATCTTATTTAAATTTGAAAATTGATCATTATAATGGACATCTAATATGAAGTTTTCAAATAGGCTACCAAGTGTCGAAAGTTGAATAAAAAATGATTATGGGGTCAAATTTAATAATTTAGTGGAGACAAATAATATTATTATTATATACTGCTTAATAAAATTTCAAATTATAGTGGGGGTGCTTGCCCCCACACTCACATGAGTAAATCCGTCCCTGACGAGAACTATAAGTGTTGGGGAGAATCCTTATTAATCTATCAAGAAATATAATTTTTTAATTATTCTTCTAGAATTTTTGCTGTGTCTCTAAATCTTTTTTTTTTCTTTTTAACTTTAATTTTTTTAATTCTTTTTTCATTTGAACCCATTCTTTATATTACAACTTTTTCTCTTTTTTTCACTCTTTTTATTTTTCTTATCTTTCTTTCATTCTATCATTATCGCACTCTCATTCGTATCATGAACATAAAAGGAGGAGAAACTTCACATCCAAATCAAAGGAGCATAGAAGAAAGAGGAGAAATTGATGTTTGTGACAGAAGAAGACTTCTCTAAGGAAATATAGATATGTACTAAGAATCTATTTGATCGTGTGTTTGCTGATAAGGTCTTTTCAATAAGAACCATTGACAATGCATTGAAAGCTATTTGGGAGAGGCCGGATGGATTTAATTAAATCAGTGGAATTAGGATCAAACCAATTCAAATTCTTCTTTGAGAACGAGTTTGATGTACTCAGAATTGAGAAGGGATCTCCATGACTCTTTAAGTATTATGTTTTGCATGTTCAAAGGTGGACAAATGCTGACTCTCATGACTATGAGGGAATTAGTTCTTTTTCCATTTGGATTCAATTTTGGGGACTTCCAGAAAAATTCAAGACTGTTGAGGATGATCGTAAATTGGGTGAGAAAATTGGTGATATTATTGATATTGGCTTTTTCTCTATTAGAGAAAAAGAATCCGGAATCCTTAAATCTAGAGTTCTGATCAACAATGATAGAAGGGTGAAGGACTCAATTCGGATGGCTGCTCCATGAGGTAAAGTGCTGAAAATTGGATTGAGATATGAGCGTATTAGGATCTTCTGCATCTATTGTGCTCACGTTGGACATGATTCAAAGCACTGCTAGATCTTCATGTCAAACTCTGTCTCAGGTGATATTAAAGTGAAAAACATTGGCGACTGGGTTAAGTCTGATCAGGTAGGAAAAAGAATTGACAATGATAGTAGTGATAATATAAGCAATTTCAGCAATCAACAATCTAAGCCTTCACAACCAAGAAAAAAACTTGCTCCTTCTTGGTTGCTTGAGAGTTTCTCTAAGATGAATATGAAGGATGAAAGAAATAAAGTCTCAAAGAGTATAAAAAAAATACCCCAGCTAAATTCCAGAATTAGCTTGGTAGTCAATGACAAAATCTAATTCTTCTGTTATGTTAAACGATATCACAGGCTCCATGAATGAAATCCAAGAAGACAATCAGATGATAATAAAAGGAGTTAGCAGCAAAAAATTAAATCTAAAACAGATGGCAAGACATAGTCATAATTGACTTAACCAATTGGGTGGGACAAAGAAAAGAGTCTTTGATAAAGAAGATGAACTTGTGTCCAAGAAGATGCATGTTGAATAAGAGCAAATTACGGATCAGAGGGTGGAGGGTGTCAGTCGGTCAATGGCACCCAAGACCCATGTGAATGTTATCATGGAATTGTCAGAATTTGGGGAGACCCTTGATAGTTCACAACCTTAAAGGAATTGTTCAATCCCACTCTCCCGGGTTGATTTTTCTATGCAAAACAAAAAACTAGTCTCAATAGGTGAAAAAAAATTTAGGGCTTGTGACTACTCTAATTGACAAATTGTTGATTCTTTTGGTAGTGCGGATGGACTTGCATTAGCATGAAAGGGTAATTTTGTTATTCAGATTATCAGTTGTTCTGAATTCTATATTGCTGCTTTGATAAAAGATGTCCTTTTTAACATTGAATAAAATTTTATAGGCGTTTATTTAAATTACAATGAGAATATTTGGCTATCTTAGTTCCAAGAAATCTTTTTGGTGTCCTCCCAATTTCAAGGAAAATCGGTTATTATTGGTGATTTCAATTCCATTATTGATCAAGATGAAAATTTTGGTGGTAATCCTAAATCTCATTTTTCTATTGCTGCCTTTAATTACTTTATTGGAGATAACTCATTGATTGATTTGGGAATGGTGGGTAGACCATTTACTTGGAATAACAGATGCAGGGAATGTGAACTAATTCAAAAAAGACTTGACAGAGTGCTTGTTGATGAAACTTGGTCCCAATGATACTCTTACCCCACGGTCTTTAGACTATTAGAGACAGATTCTGATCACGCCCCCTCTTTTTGGACACTAACTACCAATCAGAGAAATCAAAGAGAAGATTCAAGTTTCAATCCCGTTGGTGTGGTGAAGAACAAATTTGTAACTTCATCAGCGAGGTCTGGAACTCAGATATAGAAGGTTCAACGATATTCAAATTATTTCAAAAGCTTAAATTGGTTAGACACTGATTGGTTTTCAGGTAAAAGAACAGCTCTACTAATTCTAAAAAAGAGATTGTAGAAATTACTGCTCTCCTAGAACAAAAACAAACACCAGGCATCATAGGACACAATGAATTACTTGATCTTGAACAACGCTTGAAAAAGCATATTTATACGAGAAACTTTATTGGAAATACAAATTAAATCTAGAATTAAATGGCTAAATAAAGAAGACCAAAATACAAACTTCTTCCATCGGAAATTTAAATATAGAACAAGAAGAATAAGATATGGCATCCGCAAAGGGATAATGGGGATATGGCAACAACCAATGCTAATATTGCTAAGGTGGCTGAGATCAGACTACTTTAAGAGTATTTTCACATCTTTTAATCAGGTGGATCCTGAGCCTTTTTTCATAGACTTTGAGCTTAAGGTTATAGCTAACATGAACTGTAGACTCAGAAGACCTATTTCTATGGAGGAGATAAAAAGAGCTACTTTGGTATCCACCCTCAGAGTGCACCAAGAGAGGATGGTATGATGGCTAAATTCTTCCAATTTTACTGGGATATAGTGGAAGAAGATGTGTTCTGGGCTGTGAAGAATTTCTCTAATATCTGTCTGGTGCCAAAGGTCCCAGATGCGAGCGACATGAAATGACATTCTTATAGCACACGAATGTATGCACTACCTTAAACAAACAATCGAAGCTTGGAATATGAAATGACACTCAAGTTTGATATGGGTAAAACCTATGACAAGGTAAAGTGGTATTTTTTATGGTTTATTATGGAGAAATTGGGCTTTGAATCGAGAATCATTGACTGGATTCGTGAATTGCTGACAACCGTTTCTTACTTCATTATTGTGAAAGGTTAACTGATAAACCCTAATTATAAGGTTTATCTTGTGTTGAATTTAGTGGATTTTATTAACTTATCTCACATTTATTCAATGAAATAGCATGATTTTGTGAATTTCTCCTAAATTGTGCTTAAGAGTAAAAATATGCTTTTTAGACTCTTAATTTGCTAAATTTAATTCACTTTGATTCCACTCGATGCTTTGATGTGTTTGTTTAGTGATTTCAGGCTTAGGAGGCAAAGATTGGATTGAAGGAATGAAGAAAAAATATGTAAAAGTAGAAAATTCATGAAAAAATAAGGATTTGGTAATCTGCCCAGTTTCGCGTACGCGTGACCCACGCGTACGCGTGACAAGCAGCACGTGACCAACTTAAAGAAACACGTTGGGGGCGATTTCTGAGCTCACTCAGACCTAAATCAAACTCATTTCTGAAGCATTTGAGGCCAAATTCAAGAAGGAACAAAGGGGGAGCACTTAGATTAGGTTAGAAACATGTCTTAGGTTAGTTTTCTAGAGAGAGAAGCTCCTTCTTCTCTCTAAAATTAGGATAGATTTAGGTTAAACTCTCTTAGATTTTAGTTTTAATTATTGTTTTCATCTACTTTCTTTTACCTTCCCTTGTTCTTTTACCTTAATTTCTTTAGTTTATCTTGTTAATTTCTCATTTTGGTCACTTTTTATGTTTATGAACTATTATTGATTTTGGTTTTCATTTAATGTAATTTGATATTTTATATTCTTTTAATACTTATTTGAGTTATTATTGTTATTTTCTTACATTTGGTAGTAGTAGATTTCATTATTATTGTAATTTATTATGCTTTTATTTTTATGCACACCAAGTGTTTGATAAAATGTTTGGCTTAATTTTAGAGTAGATTTTGAGCATTCTTGGCTTGGAAAGAGAAGTTTGGTAATCTTGAGTCATTAATACCCAATTTGGATTTGGTGATCTAGAGTTGTTAGTTAATCTTGTTTCCATTAATGCTATTTATGGATTAGGATTAACTAGGCCTACTTGATCTTCTCCCAGTGTTGGAGATAACGTAATAGGCTTAACTCTTAGTAATTGTTGTGCCATAATTAATGACTAGAATAGAAAACCTTGATTCTCAATCTTTGTCATAAATGCCTCTTTAGAATTTATTATCTTTAGTTGTTTGCTTTAAATTTCTTGCCATTTAGATTGTATTCTTTTTATCCGCAAACCACCTCCCTTGAACCTCATAACCGATAATATGCACAACTCACTGAAATTTCTTTGAGAGACGATCCGAGATCTAATATTCTCGGTATTTTTATTGGTTTGCACTTGTGACAAACAAAACTAAACTCTGATGTGAGTCAATTGTTGGTTTGGAACTTGATGACTAAATTAATATTTGTGATGAATAAACATTATTAAAAGAAATTAATTACAAAATTATTAATTTGATTCTCATTTAATATATATTGATTAATAATTTTGTTACGGGTTTTTAATATTGGGCCGAAAATAAAAATTCTGATGCAAGCCCAATTACATAAAAAATATTCAGCCTTTGGTTTGATACAAAAATATATGATGAATATGGCTGAATTAATCATTATGTTACTTGGGACAAATTAATCCATTATGGTTACAAGTCCAAGTTAAACATGCTTTCCTATTTGCTCAATGCATGATCCGAAAAAAGTTTTATCAGGAAAGCAAATGTTATTATTGGGTCAGATTAAATGTTGTTGCAACCAAGCCCAATTTTATATTTGATGAAAGTTCCTCATGCATGATCCGAAACCAAAGAAGAAAGAAAGCAAAATTGCTTCCATCGGATCCAAGAATTCAAACATGTGATGGATTCCAAAATTCATTCAATTGCCATTTATTGCATGGGAACTATGAGAGAGAATTTGACAAGTTGACATGATGGGATTAGCATTGCTACACGCTACTCCACCTAAGGGAAGTAAAAGCAATTCACTTTAATTAATTTACTCAGATACACTTGATTGCTTTTCTTCATACTTTCTTCTCTCTCATTTCTTTCTCTGCTTCGGTTATTGTCCAAGAAACCATGAAAGCAAAATGGAGCTACCGAAGTGAAGGAAGAACACTCTACAAGACCATCACAATGATGGCAAGAAAATATAACAAAATAAAAGTGTGCTGTGGCTGAGATTTTCACCAAATAAGGTTAGATTTGGTGAAGTAATCTCGAGCTCTTCATGCTCAGATCAAAAAGGAAGAAGAAGATTCGGCCAGCAAGAAAGAGATTCTTGGAGGCATGGCTTGTCTTTGATTTTGCTCAACTACCACAGGAAGTAGCTAGAGTGGCGAAGTGATGGAAGAGGCAGAGATTGAAGCAGATAAAGTCATCATTATCATGAAGCATCAAGGGCCAAAAATCCATCTTGGAGAGCAAGCCAAGGATGGAGAGCTCGGATTGATGAAGAGTGGTGACCAAGGAAGGACTAGAGGTAATTGCATGTTGGGTTTTGCATGATTATCTCTTCTCTCTCTATGTGGCCGAACCGGTTCTGTTTCTTGAAGAAGAAGAAGTTGGCTTGGGTTTTGGCTTCAAGTGTGGAGGCTTCTCTCTTCTATAAAAAGAGAGAACAGCCACTGTTTGGAACAAGGAGTTAGAAGTAAGCAGTGAGAGTGCAAGGCACAGGATTCTCATAGCTACCTAAGCTTACAGATTTTCTTCTCCTTCAATATATTCTGTTTAATATTTTTCTATTTAATTTTGTCATGTCTTGAGTCTCATGGAAAAAGGCAAACAGTGAGGTTTGTATGAAAAAGTCATAGAGCGAAAAAAGACAGAGAGTACAAAATTAAAAGAAAATGCCATAGATGTCCTTAGAGTTCCTTTGTTCATCTATGTTGTGTTTCATGATTCTATGGGAATCCCCTTGTAAGTTGGGTTAGCATTTTACAGATTGTAATCAGGAAGATTATAGTGAAATTCCATCATGTTTGTGATGGAGACTGGGTGTAGGCTGCACTGCACTTAGCAGCTGAACCAGGATATATCTGGTGTAATTTTCTCTCTTCTCTACTCCAATTATGTTTCTATTGTACAGGAGCTCAAACTGAAAAATATCTCGTGCCAAGTGACGAGACAAAAAGAAAAGTCTCGTGCCAAATGACGAGATAAAAATAAAAGTCTCGTGGCTAGGGACGAGACAAAAATCAAAAAGTCTCCTGAAGTTATCTCAAAGGCCAGCAAATGTTACTAAGCAAAAAGGGGGCTAAGATTCAACCCCCCTTCTCTTAGCCACTGAAACCATCAGAACTATACCTGCAACGAAGCGATTCTTTTATTGAGAAGAAAATTTCTAACCGACGATTGGCTAAACCATTAACCCTATGGTTTTTTTAAACCAAATAGAGGTATCTATCAAGGTGACCCTCTATCCCCTTTCTTTTTCTTATTATGTACAGAAGGACTTTTTCCTTGCTATACAAAGCAGAGCAAAATAGTCTCATTCGAAAAATCCAGATAAACAGAAGATGCCCAACTATAAATCACTTTCTATTCTCTGATGATTCTATTTTATTCGGTAAAGCCTCAAAAAATAGTTGTGCCTCTATTCTAAAATTATTGAAATCTTATGAGAGTTTCAGTGGGAAGATTTTATATTAATAAATTAATCCTGTATGTTTTTCAGTAATAACACTCCAATACCGATTAGAACCTCTCTAGCAGTCCAGCTGAATATTTCTTACATAGGTGTACAGGATAAATATTTGGGTCTACCTTCCCTTGTCAACCACTCTAAGAAATTCACCTTCAACTTAATCAAAGATAAGGTTCTCAAAAGGATACAAGGATGAAAAAGGTGCTTGTTATCTAATAAAGGAAGACAGATATTACTCCGAGCAGTTGGTGAAGCCATACAAATCTACACCTTGTCATGTTTTAAACTTTCGGACAACTTGTTAAATAAAATTCATAGTATTCTAACCCAGTTCTAGTGGAGGTAGCAAAGTTCTGAAAGACGAATGGTGTGGATTAGTTGGGATAAGATGACTAAGCCTAAGAAAAAAGGCAGGCTTGATTTTAAATATCTCAGGGTTCAAAACCTGGCTCTTTTGTGTAAACAGTGCTGAAAAATCGTGACTCAACCTAACTTTCTTCTTTCTAGAATACTTAAAGGTAAATACTTCAAATTTAATTCCATCCTTACACACAGAAGTAGGAACATTACCTTCTTGGCATTGACAAAGTATTCTTGAAGGGAGGCGAGTTGTAGAGAAAGGCATTAGTTGAAAAGTAAGTTATGGTGATATCCAAATCTTCAGTGAACCATGACGCCCTCCTCCTTACCCCTTCATTGTCCTACCATCTGCGGCACTATTATCAGATAGTTACTATCTGTTATGGGTGAAAGACTTATTTTTGTCAAATAAATAGTGGAACCAAGCATTAATCTCAAATCTTTTTCCTCTAGAAATTGTTTGGCGAATCCTCTCCATAATTCCGGGAGAAGGTGAAGACCTAATTCAATGGGTGATGAACAGAGTAAAAACATATGATCTTGCATCAGGGTACAGGATTGCTTACCAATTTTACTATACTTCCATTGAATTGTGTCCGAACTTCATGCAACAGAGACTAGTTTGGAGTCATTTATGGAAGCAGAAAATCTCTTACAAGATTTTGCTCTTTGTATGAAAAATTCTCCATGGTAAGCTTCCTGTTCTGCTTCTCATCCACCAGCAATACCCATCCCCTCTGACAACTTGTCCAATCTGTAAGTCAGCACCAGAATCACTCATGCACTGTTTATTTTTTTGTGAAGACGCGAATCTAGTGTGAAAAAAGAGTTCTTTAACTTACCTCATTCCAGACCTTAGATGTTCTTTGTTCTTTGATTGGTGGAGGGATTTGGTGTTACAAACTGGATTTTAGGGAACAAGCTCTCATAGAGCTCGATTGATTTTGATTATAACTTGAAATATTTAGAAGGAGAGGTGTCGGCGAGTATTCGAGCATGTCGAGGAGTCTTCGAAAAAAGGGCTAATAACATCGCTTAAGTTGAACTAGAAATTATTTATTTTATCTTATGCATAATACCTTAAGATTTTTTTTTTATTTGTTTTTTTTATGTTATTTTCTTCATACAATTTTACTTATTCGTAAATATTTAAATTTTTTTTTATTTCTCTTATCCTAACTTTTGGATATTATATTTATTTTTTATTAAATAAAATACTACTATTATCTTTGAGGAAAAAAAACCAATAACTACATACATAGATTTATTCTCTCTAATTCCAAAAAACTTGAATATAAGATCAATGCTAAGAAAAAATCAGTAATAGGAAATAAAAAAAAAAAAACTAAAGAGATTATTCCAGCCGGAAAAAGAAAAAAAAGAGGTTTTGACTTTAGGGAAGAGGTTTTGATCTTGGAGAATAATAAATGCTAATTGTTTGCTACTTATGATCTCTTTGAAAGATTAAATTGCAAAACCTACATGCAGTTTTATTATTTTTATTATATATATTATAAATTATATAGTTATTTGAATTTTGAAGGTTTAATTTAATTTATGATTGTTATTTATGTATTTTACAATATACAGTATGATATGATATATAATACAGAAAATAAACTTTTCCAGATACACCATAATAATTATTCCGATTTAATAACATTGAGTGATCCAAATCTAATATCTTAGTAAGGTGGAAACTCAGGTGCAGTCGATTTCATGTGAAGTTGATATCTAAAAGCTGTTAGACCAGGGGCGGAGCTAGAAATTATTTTGGGAGGGGCTAACATGAAAAATATAAGTTAAGAAGAAAGAAAAATTAAAAATTAAAAAGAGGTTAAAGTAAAAAATTAAAAACTTATACATACACCTTATTAGTTTGGGGGGGCCATTGCCCCCTTGTTCTCAGGTATCATATATCAACTTTACGTGAAGTCGAATTCACCTAAGTTTTCACCTCTTATATACTAACCATCACTTGAATCGCTAGCTAATCAAGTGACAATGTTTGCTAGCATTTTGAGTGTGTGAGTGATTTTTTTTATTTTTACCTTTCATTTTTTGATGCTGGTTCAGTAGTTCTTCATTTATATACGACTAATTATTATTAGTGAACCTGTTCTCAATCATTCAAACGTCAACATCTTTATTCAATCCAAGTAGTGTCGATTAATTATATTATTTGTTTTTACTTTAAACAGGTGTTTTTAGTATAGAATAAAGATGAGAAAGAAATTTTCCTAAATTAAATTTAAGTATAGAATTACATATAAATTTAATCCATAAATTTTTTTAATTTTAAAAATGTCAATTCAATTTAATTAAAAAAAAAGGCCAATTTTATGGTACTTATTATTTAATGTCTAAATTTTACCTAATTTTTTTTTTGTAGTAAATTTTGAATTTTTAAAAATTGTTTAGTTTTATATCTTTTAAATTAAATATTAATTTTTACTTTTTTTAGTAAATAGGCACCACCTTTTAAGCACCATAGTATTCACCTTACAAAAATAACTAAAGAAATGAAAATACAGTATAGACTGTAGTAGGTAACCCATAATATAAAAGCCTGATATACTATTACTATTATATCTTGATGTGTTTGTTATCATATATGTGGGTGTTTGCTATATGTTTAATTTGTAGTTGTATGCTTATAATTTGTTTCTGTTTTTATTTTATAAAATTTTTTGTAATCAAATTCTATAATCTTTTTTAGGCTATAGTTTAACATAAAGCTTATTCATTTTCTTTTTTAGTTTTAGATTTTATGTATTTTTTATAATTTGTAAATGTCACTCAAGTATTTTCTTAAATAAAAATTTTTCTTCTGTCCCAAGGAAATTTTTTCTTTTGTAGTTGTAAGCTTTAATTTCTGTCTTTGACTTTCAGGACTAAGTATACATGTACACATCACTATTCACTATAGTGCCACGAACGACCATTTTATAGGGTGGCTAATAATATATCCTTTTCTTTTTTTTTTTTTTTTTAAATTTAGGGTGGCTGATACTCTGGCTATGGCACAACCAATTTTTCCTAAGAGATATATATATATAATTCAAGTAAAGAATATTTATAATTGACCACCCAAAAAATAATTATTATTCTTGTTTATTATATTTAACAAATTTATAGAAACAAAAAAAGAAAATTGGTTATGAACAGTGATGGAGACTCTTTATTGATAGTGTATATATAGTGACTACCTCTAATTTTTTAAATTACTTCTGACTATTTTGTTTCTTTAAATTTGACTCTTTTCTGAAAAGAAAAAAAAAACTTCAAACATTATTAACACCCACTATTAATGGGTGCCCTTATAATGTAAATTTTTTATTTAAATAAAAATTAATTACATGATTGGAAAAAATTTGAAAATTTTCCACATTTTTACTTTTTTAGGGTATTTCGCTGGATGTAACAGTGAAATATATATGGCGTCCGTCCGTCATAGGGGTGGCAACGGGGTGGGTAGGGGCGGGTTTTTGCTCTACCCGACTCCGTTCCGCCCTATAGAAAATCTGCATCAAACCCGTCCCGCCCTACCCGCGGGTTGTAAAATGTTAAACCCTAACCCGCCCCTGCGGGTACCCGTTCCGCCCCTAACCGCCCCTATAATTATTAAATCTAACAAATAAAATTAAATTTTAAAAATTATATAACCACTATTTACATACATAATATAAATTAAAGTAAAAATTTATATATGATATAATATTATTAATCATTTTACTAATTATTTTATATATGTTACGTATATTATATATTAAAAATATATATATTTACATATATATTATATATACCGGGGCGGGTAGGGACGGGTTCAACCTAAACCCGACCCCGCCCCGCCCCGCCCAAGAACCCGCCCCGTTAAAACCCGCTCCTTACCCGCCCCGAGCGGGTAGGGGCGGGGTGGGTACCCGCGGGTTCGGGTAGTGTTGCCACCCCTAGTCCATCAGCATTTGTGATGTAACTATAAGGACATTCTTGTCATTTACTTAAAAAACGTCAATGAAAAATTATTTTCAAAACTGAAATATTTGGTAACCAAGGTTTTGAAAACCGAACTGATCATCAAACCGTTTTTGTTATTAGTTTACTGGATTATAGGTTCAACCGGTTCGACCGTGGTTGAACCAAAAAACTGTTTTATAATAAAATAATAAATAAAATATAAATAAATACATTAAAACATAATTATAGTTTAATATAAACTTTAAAATATCATCCAAAATAAACATTTGTTATGATCTCATTCAAATACAAACTCAAGTCAAACAACAAAAACAACCAACTAAACATAAAATGCCAACATCCAAGTTTGTCATTAATCATATTTATTCATATTCACAATTTTATCACATTCATTCATATTCATAATTCCTTGCCTTATTCAACAGCACAAAAATTAAATTCAGTTAACCATTTATCCACTTGAAATGAAAATGGCAAATAAAACACCTGCTCTGAGAACATCATCAACATCATCCTCTGCTGATTTTGCATACTTCTGATATTCATGTAGCCACTACATGTTACTATTTAATATTAGGAAGGCTACTATTTATACCCAATAGAATTACTTAGTCTTTTAAGAATATAGATAAGAGACTTTTATCAATGTATTAAAGGAATTAATGAATTGATATTGAACTTGGTTCAATTTGGAGTTTCTCTCCCTAATTCATGGAAGGAGTTCTAACATTGGTGCTCTCGCTGAGAGGTTTCTTCTATTTTTCATGGAAAAACAAATAACTCAACAATCTGAAAATACATTTTCAATATTCAATGGGAAAGATGGTTATGGATGCACACCTGAGGAGCAGAGATTCATAGAGGTGGAAAGAAGTTTGAAAGGGAAAGCTCTAAGATGGTTTCAGTTATGGAAGGCGCTCAATCCATTTGCCAATTTGGAAACATTCGAAATTGCTGCTGGAAAATTGAGTGGGAAGAGATTAAAGCTAGACTAAGGCAACAACGGCAACCAAATCTCAGCTATCAACAGAACAAGACTCGCAACAGCATCAACAAAAATTCAAGAAAAAAGAGAGGCCGAAATCGATGCAAATTCAGATTCAACAAGCAATTTAGCAACAAATCCAACAACAGATCACAAATTCAATTTCACAAGATCAGTTTACAAATCAACAAATCCAGAATATGAAATTGACGAAGAAGAATCAGATTTCAATTTTGAATTTCAACCACAACAACAATAAGAAGAATTAAACAGAAATTGCAGATCAAGCACGAATTCAAAATTCAAATCCAAAAATTCAATAAAAAATAACTCTAAATCCAGAAAATCAAGTACGCTTAGAGACAATTGCAAAGAAAGTAGCAGATCGCAACAATAGTGGGGAAATCAGAACAACTTTCAAAGATTCAAGCAGAACCGCTTTTATCATGGAGTCTTCAGCAGCGGCTTTCGGCAGGGGTGACTTCTCCTCTCTCGCAGCTTCAGTCTCTCTCGCTTCCTTCCGCACGTGACAGCGACGATGATGGCTTCGCGTAGCTCCAACAAACCCTAGCAGCGGCGGTGATGGATTGGCAGCGATGGAGGCACGGCGGCGACGTAGCAGAGGCTCCCTTCCTCCCCTGCGGTGGCTGCGATTTTTGAAGGCTGACTTCGTGACGGTTCGTGGCTACGCGCGAATAGAGCTAGCTGACGTTAGCACAACGGAAGTTGTGACGACGGCGGTGGCTCGACGAAAGTTGCGCCAGAAGCTCGAGGTGAGTCAGACTGGAGACGTGAGAGGTGAGAGTGGAGGTTGAGGCTCGAGAGGAGAGGAGTGGGTCTGTGCCTCTGTGGGTGACTAGGGTTCTCTTTTGGCCCTTTCAGCATGCAAAACGCAGCGTTTTTGCCCAAATTAAAAAAACCGGTTGGATCACGGTTCGGTTCGACCGACCGGTTTCTAGACGGTTCGGCGGTTTAACTTTGATTTTCAAAACTGGCAGTTTTACTATATGTCCGAACCGTATTTAACAGCGGTTCTCGGTTCGACCGGCCGGTTCGAACCGGTTTTCAGAACATTGTTGGTATCCAAAGAAAATCAGCCAAAAACAGTCATAACTTGTCTTATTTAGTATTTATTAATTGTTGCGATAATTAATTTTAATGCTAAATAAGGCAAGTTCTGGCTGTTTTTTTTTTTGTTTACCTAGCATTATCCTTTTCAAAAAAGAAAAAGTACAAATAATTAATTTTGTTTGTCAATATTAATTAATTTTAGAATTTAAATTTATAATTTAAGATTTAGAGTTATTAAGACTCTATGATTTAGGATCTGAATTAAAAATAAATAAAATAATTATCTAATATTATTTATTGAAAAATATAAATTTTTTAAGAAAATATTCTAATAGAGATTTTAACTATAAATTATTTCTGAGATGATAAAAATAAAGAAAAGAGATAAAGTATTATTTTTTACATAATTTAATTATTATTATTTCATAATTAATTGCTATTAAGAACAATTTCATTAAAAAAAATTCTCATCACTTAATGGAATAATTATTTTAAAAATTTTGGATGATGTCAGAGATAATTCTTACAATAAAAAAGTTAAAGATTATTTTAATTTTTGGCATAAAAGATAATATTTTATTTTAAAAATAGTTATTCTCATTATTGTCATATTATACATAGAAAAAGGAAAAAAATATCTAAAGTTGTTTACTTATTTTAGGTATATGTTTCTTTAAATAGGTTTAAACTCTTTAATATTTATTTATCTTTATCCTAGGAAACCGAAACATTGTAAAACAGTCTAAGGATGCATCTATTTAGTCTATATATCCTGGAACCCTAATTCAATTTGTAGAAGATTAATTTCCTATCCAAATCATACTTTTGACTTTTGAGGTCAAATTTATATTTAAATATATGTTTAATATAATTTAATTTCATGACACAACATGGACTAATAGTAAGTAGTATTTGACAGATGACCTGGCGCATTTGAAAAAGGCTAAGATGATAGCCTTTTTCTTAGCCTCTTAGGCTCTTGTTTGTTTTAATTTGTTTGACCTTAGATTCTAAATATAGGGTGAGTGCAGTGTTTCTTTTCTCTTTTTTTCTTCTAGGGTTTACTGCCCTTGAAATTTTGAAGTCAATGATGACAAATATGCATGGGAGCCACTTGTTTTTCCTTCCGGGCCACGACAGCTACATATACATGCATGTATGGGGAATATCAATGTGGTTTGCATCATCATGCCCTATGAATTTTGGCACAGCGATAATGAGAGAGAGAAAAAAAAAATTATTAGAAAGAAGAAAAAGATAATGAACAAAAAGTTAACATATATACGCTAATACAAATGGAAAAAATTTAATAACAAAAAAATTTTAACCATAATTAGTCAAAAATTTTTATAATTTATTTTATTTATATTATTTAATAATAATTTTAATTTTTATTTTATTTTTTTATTATTTTATTTATCATATTCTTATCAACTTCACTTATTAATGATATTAATTATAATATCATATTCTCTTATTATTAGATATTTTTATAATTAATATTTAATATTTTTTTATAATTTAATTTTTATATTTAAGAATACAATAAAAATTAATAATAATAAAGATGATAATATCAATTACATTTAATAATTGTACTTGATTCTTTGTCTATTATTAAGGTATTTATCATGACTTAATGGATATATGAAACATGAAAACTACCCTAATATATACTTTTCGTTAATTCAATTATGTTCATTCAAAAATCACAAGAATAATACCATTACAAATACAATAGTGTATAAGCCAAAAAATTTTACAACAAGTCGCCTTTATCATTGCAAATAGTATGGTATTTGAATTCAACCTTTAATACGGTACCTATGGCAGAAGGTGCTGAAGAATTTGAATAACGGACTCACCCGACGAAGTTGTTGTCAGTCAACCAATTTTTGAGAATATGGAAAACTACGCTAACTCTTAGGGGTGCACATGGGGCCGGGTGAAGCCGGGTTCGCCGTGACCCGAATCCGACCCTAAATAATGACCAGGTCTATTTATGAGACCCTTATCTGACCCTAGACCCAATGAAATCATGTTACTTTCGGGCCACACTAAATCCGGGTCTAGACCGGATGAAGCCCGGGTCTTGATCAACTTTATCACGACATCACCAAAGGTTGGATTCTACATCTTTTGAACCTCTAAATTTTGGAAAATAATTATTTCATAACATTGCAACATTCACATAATAATGATTTAAGTCTAATAGTAATAATTTAAAGTTTCATAATAATAATTATGTCAATTACACACTAAACATTCAAAGTTCAAAAGACAATTAAAACAAAGTTAACAACCAACACTACAAGAAAAAGCAATATTTGTAACAAAAAAATTATTACAAAAAATCGAAATTTTGAAACAAAGAAATTTTGTAACAAAAAAAGGAGCTGTTGCAATATGTCCCGTTACAAAAAATTTTTGTAACAAAAATTGGAACTGTTACAATTCAAAATGATATTTTGTAACAAATTTTTTTGATACAAAAAACCAGAAGTCGTTACAAAAGTGGTAACAAATTTTGATTTTCAAGGTATTTTTGGTGATAATCTATTTTTTCCTATCATAAAATTTTGTTACAAAATGTAACTTAATTTTGTAACGTTTTTTTTTTTTCTTTAATTACAAAAGCAAAATAATTATTTTATAACAATTTTTTTAAATACAAATTTCATGCATAATTTACTAAATTATTTTTTAAATTAACTAATATATTAACTATTTTAATAAGCAAGTCTACATTTATATAATATGCAAAAACATACATAATTCAAACATGCCTCATTTAGCTAAAATTGTTTTAAAACAAAATAACATTAGTGAGTACATTGATTAGTTCTACAAGTTATATGTCTTGCATAAGTTCAACCAAAAGTTAAAAGTTCTAACATAGATTAGTGTCTCTATGAATCAAAATATTCTTGAGCCCTTAAGGTAGTATGTGGTCACCATTTCAATACTCCTGTAAATAAGAAAAACCAAAATAAAAAATTAGAAACAAGATATAACACTAATTATAATTTTTTTCATTAAATTTTATCCAAAATATTTAGAAAAATTTTGGCAAAACCTCCCCTAAAACTTGGATATTTCCACCGTCTACGGTTCCAACAAAAACAACCAATTCACAACTTATTTCTCGGCCAATACACAACCAAATTTATCAAACCAAATAATAGGACATTTGTCATTTCTCAACTATGACACAAGTAAAATATGATAAATAGATCCATATACAAATTAAACTATACTAATAATATAGGAATCATCTAGGAAAATGTATTAAAACCATAAGCAATTTTATGAGTACCTTTAGGGTCTATTAGCATTTGAAATCCATGCGCAACATCCAGCAATTTCTTCAGTACATGTTCTGAAATTTCAGTTTACAGACACATTCTTAAAAAACAATTAATTCTAATGCATATCTGGTTTAAAAATTAAGAATAGCTAATATAATACCAAAGCTGCATGGTGGTATGCCACTTACCTATGAACCATATTATAGCAGCAAGAAAGAAAATGGATGTTAAATAAAGTGCTGTTTTCCTCCAGTCATTAATATGATCCTATGTAGGAAAACTGTTTTGCTTAGAATAAAAATAAATGTTAAAACAGGAATAAATACAGGCAAAAGGCTGGAACAGCCAACAATGTAAAGCAGGTTAGTAAATCATGAGTATGGCTGCATCAAAATGTAAAACATAAGGCAACACAGTTCTTGTTACTAGTTTTGTCAACTTCTTTTCCATATATGTTAATACAAGAGAGATGTTGAAAGTTGCCTAAACAAACTAAGATGTGAAACCCTTTTACATCAAAGGGAGAGATGAGAAAGAGAGAACATTTTACAAATAAAACCAGGTTTGACATTTATTTTAACAATTTTCTAAAGATAGATATAATAACTAAAAAAGAAGGAGTAAACTTAAGTTTTGAAACATTTACTATAGATCAAACCCACTAGCTAATCATATGTCTGATTTTTCTGTTTGAGCAACTCCATATCATGGTTTGGACAAAACTACTAATAATTATTAAGTAGTAAACAATGAAAACAAAGTTCAAAAGACAATTAAAACAAATAATTATTTCATAACATTGCAACATTCACATAATAATGATTTAAGTCTAATAATAATAATTTAAAGTTTCATAATAATAATTATGTCAATTACACACTAAACATTCAAAGTTCAAAAGACAAATAAAACAAAGTTAAACAACACAAGATTAACATAATAATAATAATTTATCAGAATGTTTGGTAACCAAAGAAAATCAGCCAAAAACAGCCATCACTTGCCTTATTTAGCATTCATTCATTGTTGCGATAATTAATTAATGCTAAATAAGGCAAGTTTTGGCTATTTTTTTTGTCTACCTAACATTACCCTTTATAGTGTCATACCAACCAATAACAACAAAATATTTATAGTGTCATACCAACCAATAACAACAAAATATTAAGTAACAAACAATTACAAAACAAAATTCATTTGATTCGTAGCTTGCTCTCAAGGTTGTGAACTTGATTCTTGTTGTGTGGATATGTTAGTAACATCTGCAAAACATAAAAATTAGTATCTCAAGATTATTATATGAATTAAATTAAATAATAAAAAAAGAATAAAGACATCATAAAGTAAATATACCATTAACAATCTTGTCACTATTGTCAAATTGATCAAACTCAAATTCTTCAAATATCTGCTTAGAAAGATACAACCAACTTTGAGTGCAGATTAAAGCTTCTGCCATTTTTGGTGACAAAGAGCTATGGTAAAGATCAATCACACGCCCACGGGTACTAAAGCATGATTCAGATGCAATAGTTAAAACTGGAATACCAAAGACATCACGGGCTATTGGAGAAAGAATTCTATATTTTGATCCATTTAATTTCCACCAAGCCAATATATCAAAATTCCAATCTTCCACGTCCACAGGATCTTCGGCCAAATATTTCTCAACATCTGATTTGCTATCTGCATTAGCTTTTTTCTTCTTTTATTTTTTCCACAAATTTTCTCTATTTGCAGCAACACCCTTAGCACTAGACTGACCACTATCTTTATCATCCAAAATAGCTCTAGAGGAACTGCCACCATCATCAAGAATGAACTTTATCATCTACAATTTCTTTTGAATAAAATTTGTACAATGTCTTCAATGTAAATTTCACAAAACTAGTCATACTAGTAGCCACTTCCTTATCATATACATCCTCCAAACACCAAGAAAGATAATCAAGTTTGTATCGAGGATCTAAAACAACGGCACAAGTATCAAAGGATTAACCTTGTCAACTGATCCCCAATATTTATCGTATTTAGCCTTCATAGAGCATGCCATAGTTCCTAATAATTCAGAATTGTTGTGGCTCCAAGATGTTAGTTGAGAATTTATAGATGCAATTTCATGAAAGTATTTGTTTGAAGTAACATGTAAAGAAGATGAGAAATACAAAGTAATCTCATAGAAGATTCTCAAAAAATCAATGAATAGCCTAGCATGTTGTCAATCAAGTGTTGTGGGTGGACCAACTTTCTTTATACCCTGACTATCCTCTCCAAACCATCTAAAAAATTCAGTTTCTTGATCATAAAGTCTATCAAAAGCTTTTTCAAAATCTTCAGCATGTTCCAACATTAGATAGGTGGAATTCCATCTAGTTGGAACATCCAAACAAACAAGACTTTTAGACTCTATCAACTCAGCCTCAATGCATTCTTTAAATTTTTTAATTCTTTGGGGAGAAGATCTAACATACCTAATAGCATTCCGAATGCTTTCAATGGAGGCATGTTGCTCTTTAATTCCTTCATTCACTATCAAGTTGAGAACATGAGCACAACACCTCATTTTTAAATATTTTTCTCCGTACACCAATCCACCCCTTGCAGCTAATTTTCTTTGAAGGTAAGTGATAACCCCATCATTTGAAGATGCATTGTCTAATGTGATTGTGAAGACCTTTTCAATTTCCCACTCTCTCAAACATGTCTCAATTTCTCTCCCTATTGTTTCTCCCTTGTGGTTCTCAATCAAGCAAAAGTTGAGAATTCTCTTTTGTAGCTTCCATTCGTCATCAACGAAATGTGCAGTTAGGCTCATGTAGCTAAGATTTTGATTTGATGTCCAACAATCTGATGTCAAACAAACTCGAGCACATGAATTTGCCAACCAAGCTTTAAGTTTTTTCTTCTCATCTAAATAAAGATGAAAGCAATCTCCTGACATTATCATCTTGGATGGTACAGTGAATCTTGGCTCAAATCGATTAATTATTTTGTGAAACCCAATCCCTTCGACCACTTTAAAAGGGTGTTCATCAAGGATAATAAACTCAGCCATTGCCTTCCTACAATCTTCCAAACTATAGCCATTGACTTTGAAAGTTTTGCCGGCTTCACCTTCTTTACCAACCTTAGGCATATAGACATGAAGTTTCCATTTTTGCTTGCTTTTGTAAATATCCACTTGTGAGAAATTTTGAAGTGTTTATTCAAAGAATTTGTGCCATGTCTAGTTGGATGACATAGATATACTTTTCGACAGTGATTACATTTGGCCTTGTGCTTTCCATTAGTCTCGCTAAATAGAACCTGTTTAAAATGCGTCCAAACATAAGACTTTTTTCCCTTGTGAGTAGCCTACTGTCCCTCGTTAGCCTGATGTCCCTCGTTAGCCTGCTGTCCTTTGACAGCAACAACCTCATGCTCTATGTCCATAGCTTTATTGTCTTCATTACTTTGGACTGCAATACAACTAGGATCTCCTCATCCTATTTGTGTTTATCTAAACATAAAAAAGTTTCATATAATAATATATCTAGAAAAAATTAAACATACTTAAACAACTGAGCATAAATACAATATATCTAAATAAAACTGAGCATACTTAAACAAGTGTTCAATCTCATCATTTAACAATAACAAATAAAAAGAGAATTGAATGTTTAGTTTACTAATCCAAAAAAGAAAAACAAAACAAATAAGAAAGATTCATAAGTATGTCAGTCTCATTCTTATTCTTGTAAGACTTAAGTGAAGTAAGGCATAGATAATAATTGAAGGTACGTAGGTTGAAATGCACGTGAAGATAAAGGCAGAGCAGCTAGCATTACTCAATATTCACCAAAGCATTACTCACAATAACATAAAGTGCACAAATCAGGAAATTTGATTTTTAAATAACAATCAAATTTGAAGTGGAAGGGATCAATTATAATTATTGGCGGTGCAAATTATAAAAATAAAATTATTATTCCTACTTCCAATAATTTGCTAAGGCAGCCAGTAGTTATAATTTCAAATTATTGTTCCTACTCCCAATTCCTCTGAATTGTTAATTCCTATCTCTAATCAACAACTTCTTCCTACTTTCGTCTAGCCCGTAATTCTCATCATTAAAGTATTTAAAATACAAACCAGAAAATTAAACAAAAAAAAATCAATTTTGTTAGTTTTTCTCAAAATTAAACGAATTATGGCAAGAAAAATATCAACAATTTTATTAGTTCTCCCCAAAAAATAACAAAACAAACAAAATAGGTGAAATATTTAGCACCCAATAGGCCAGTAGTTGCAAGAAAAAAAATGAAAATCAATAGTTTTTAGCAAAAACAAATTACCTGCTCTGCGTCTTGTGATGAACACTGCGTTGGTGAGAACTCTGAGTCTCTAAGGGGTGATTGAAGGCGAGTTACTGGTGCGCGCGGTGTTTGACGATCAGCAGTTGTGGTGGTTGATCAGACTTGGTGGAGAAAGAGGAAGAAGGTGAAAAAAGGGATAGCGAAAAAATTAAAGAAGATTGGTGGTGAAGGAGAGAGTGAGGTAAGATTAAGAAACACAAATGGCATGGAGGTGTGAAGGAGGAGCTCTCTGCTGGCCGTTGGGGCTGCGGCGCTGCGCCTCAAGGAAACGAGTTTGAGTGAGAAAGAGTGTGTGCTGTGCCCTAGCCCCTGAATATTATGGGCTGTGAAGTGTGAAGTCTGAAGAGTGAAATTGTGAATATTAAACACAAAGGCAAGAAACATAATGCATATTTTTTATTTTTTTTACCGCACGCCTACACGGGTCCAATGGGCCGGGGCCAGGTGACCCGAAGCTTGGCCCGAACCTAGTTTAATAAATAACCGGGGTCATCTATTGAAACTTCGGGTCTGACCGAGCCATAACGAAGCCGGGCCAAATTAGCCCCGAAGTTACCGGGTCCGGTCCGGGTCTTCGGACTGGACCGGGTCTTGTGCACCCCTACTAGTAACTCTGATGAGGTATGGTAATAACCCGATTTATTTTTTTTGTATTTTTTATGTGCATTTATACTTATACTGTACTATTTAGTGAATTGCCAATTTTAGCACTTTAGTTATATGCATAACATTCATAAAGTTCATACTTTATGCAATCAATAAGTTTATATGAATAACATCCATAATTACACGAAGTTAACATCCACGTTAACATCCATAATGGCACGAAATCAGCACCTAAAATTACAGTAGTGTGTTTTATTTGTTATACTCGACAGTGAAATTAGCCACTTTTGTATAGTTAACTATTAGGTTGAGTTTCATTTGTTTTTTTCTTTTTATTCCAGGTCATAAACCAAGTCAATAGTGACGAGGAGCTAGAGCCCAAGGAGGAAATGTGCTTCGGCACATTAGAAGATGCGCGTGCATATTATTACCGATATGTGGTAAGGACTGGTTTTGTCGTCAAAATAAGAACCACCGGCTAGGAGACTAAAAACAGTCAGAAAGTGGTTGTTAATCAGGCCTTACATTGTAACAGAGATTGATACTGCACATCCCGTGTAAAGGCATCCAAGGAAAACAGTGGCCTCAATAAACTGTAAAGCCCGTTGCTATTTAGCATTAGATAAGATGACAGGGCAGTGAAAGATTTCTCGAGTAGAGGTATCCCACTCACACCCACTTAATCGGAAGCTATCTGGAATGTTTTCAACAAACCGTCAGCTAAGTATGCATGTGAAGGACCTAATACAGCAAAACGATCAAGCTGTCATTAGACCGAGTAAGATATACCAGGCACTAGCCAATGCCGCCGGTAGCCCTGCCAACCTCACCTTTACAGATAAGGATGTTAGAAATGACATTAGTCGTTACTTTCGCATTTTTGGGGATGAGACGGATCCAAAAGAGTTACTTAAGCACTTTTCACGGATGAAGGAGCTCAATCCGAACTTTTTCTTTGAAATAGATGTGGATGACAACCATAGCCTTAGAAATGTGTTTTGGGCCGATGCTATGTGTAGAGCTGCATGGGAATGTTTCGGTGATGTCGTGACGTTTGACACTACTTACAAGACTAATAGGTGCCAAATTATTATTTTTTGTTCGACTTAATTAGATTTTGTTTCAGCTAAGGCATTTGGATTTTACACCTACGTTACATGTGTTTTTATATTTCCATTGTTTAGGTATGACATGCCGTTCGGGTCTTTCGTAAGTGTCAACCACCATGGGATGTTTATGCTTCTTGGGTGCACATTATTGCGGAATGAGGAGACTCGTACATTCTAATGGCTTTTCGTACTTGGGTGAAGTGCATGGAAAAGGCCCCCATATGTGTTATAACAGATCAATGCCTGCAGATGCGTTTTGCGTTAAAGACCACCTTACCAAATACACGCCATAAATGGTGCATATGGCATATCCTAAAGAAGATATCACACAAGCTGGTAGGTTACCGTCGTTGCGATCAGCTCAACACATGCATGAAGAGGATTGTGTTTGAATCGAAATCTAATGACTCATTTGAGAGAGATTGGCACGATTTTATTGAAGAGTATGACCTCTACAATTCTAGGTAGCTAAACGGTAGTATAATCTCCCAGTTTATTGCTGCGTGTGTTTGGCTTCTTTACAGATGTTATTTTATAGTCAATATGGATGTTGCACTTATGGGTTAACTTACGCTATTTTTTTTTTACATTTTTTGTTTTCTTTTTTCATTGGCAGAGATGTTTGCTGACCGATACATGTGGGTGCCAGTATTTTTCAAGGACGAATTTTAGGCTAGTATGAGGAGAACACAACATAGTGAGGGCATGCATGCAGTTTTCGATAAATATTTAAATAGTAAGAGTTCTTTGTTGTAATTTGTTCGCTAATACCAAAATTGTCTTATAGACAAGGAGAAAAAGGAGCTTGAGTGTGACGCTGTTGATTTAAGTGGGATTATCCCTTGTGTTTCCAGCTCACCAATAGAGAATCAGTTCCAGAGAGAATATACAAACTCCATGTTTCGAGACGTTCAGAATCAACTTATAGAAAAGGCTGATTGCATCATCTCCTCAATCAACCATCATGGCACAAGTACAATTTGTGAAGTTGACCAACCAAAGATGGTGTTTGACATGTTAGTGTATAGCAGATACCAAGTCGTCTATTGCTTGCAGTCATCAGAAGTTCAATGTGATTGCTTTATGTTCCAATCGGATGGTATTCTATGCTGCCACATTCTTGCTGTTCTTTTAGGTAGCGTTTGGTGGAGAGATAGAGACAGAAAGACTAAGACAGAGAGACAGAGACTAAGAGACAGAGATTGAAATAAATTTTAGTATTCTGTTTGGTGCAAAATAGGAGACAGAAATTGAAACAAGAATTAAACTCTAATTTAATTTGCACAAAGGGTAAAATTAGAATTAATTAATTGAAATGAGGGTATTTTAGGTATAAAATGTTATTAAAGTTTAAGTCTCCATCTCTAAAAATTTTAGTCTCTCTGTGTCTCCACTTTTTGGAGGTACTGAAATACTGAAATTTTAGAGACAGAGACAGAAATTTTAATACCAGTCTCTGAACCAACAAACATGATACTGAGTCTCAGTCTCTCAGTCTCTGTTCCAGTACCTCAAAACAAGTGCTATCTTATATTTTCGTGTAACAGCAGTGTCTTCACAATACATTCTATCCCGATGGAGTAAGAACGTTAGTCGGAGACACACATACATCAGGAGTAGCCTTGACATGGACCGTTCTGACGACATCATGACCATTTTTAGGGAATTGTGTTCTGATTTTTACAATGTCACTCAGGATTTCGTGGCTACTCCAAAGGTTGCTGCTATATTGCGTGATGCCATGGACAGTGCTCGGCACAAGCTCAAAGAACACAAGGAATCCGAGCATCAAGCTGCACATGTACCAAGTGCAATTAACTCGCATATGCGTGATGAGTGTCCCGTTAGCATGGATGAGCTACAGGGCCCACGTCTTGTTCCTACGCGAGGTCATCCAACGTCCACCAGACTTGGGACTGATCTAGACAAATCTATTAAAAAGAGGGCTCGCAAACACAAGAACACTCATAATCACAACAAGGTAAATATGATATCTACCCCTTTTTCACGTCATTTGTTTGTTTTTAGTGTGTTGACTGGATGATAAGTTAGGATGTTATTTTTCAATACGATTTGTGCGTTCAAGGACCTAATAGTAATGCACAACCATCTCCTACCAATATGGCATCTTCCTACAAAGATACACAGTGGGCTTGTTCAGAAATGACAGACAATTTGGCTATACACTCTGGTTCCTTCACATCACTATTGAATTCATTCCATCACTATTAAAATTTTACTTCGGTTGATTTTTTTAACCCTTTTTTTGTTTTCATCTCTAGCCCACTTACCCATTTGGCTCTTTTGGGAGCATTGTTTCATAGCAACACTCGTAGCCCTCAGTTGTGAATACTACACTCTGGTCTATAGTTGTAGCCAACTCTTAGAGAAGAAAACCCTACGACAAGCCAGATAGAAACATTAGGGAGGAAAATAAAAAAAGCATACAACAAAGGTAACAACTAACACCCGTAAAAATATGCATCATCAAATCTATTCTCACTTACTACATATTTATCTATTTTCTCTCACCGCTCGGAATGTGGGCCATTGTGCATGGAGTCTAACACCCATAGGTTATTAGCATGCTGGTGGAGTACATATAGCCACCAGTGATCATCTTAACACACTGGATCAAACCACTTTATTGTTGAATAAAGCATGTTAGCATATAGCTTTTTTTCAGATTCTTGTAATGAAAAATAGATTTTGTGTATAAATGATAAGTAAGTACGTGAATTACTTTCATATTTAACTTGTTTCGCCTTCCCCGCATTGAACCAGTGCTGCTCGCGGCCCATGAAGCCACTAAGAACGGGGACAAATCCAGTGTCTGTGCCCGCACATCATTCAATATTATCATCAGTCAATATTAGGCCGGCAAACCCATTTCGGATTAGTTAAACACCTAAGGAAATAATTAAGAGTGATAACTCATAAGTATAGATTTTGTATATCTTCAAAAGTATCCTTCACTGAGGCAATTATGGGTATTAATTAATATTAAGTGGGTAACGACATATTGCACTAACCATTAGTCTCGGTGGATTACAGTAAAAATTCATGCAAAACCTTGCGTTGCTCGAAGCATTGAACATGGCACAACAGTAATCAACCACCTGAATAGAATAAACGCATTGCATTTTATAGCACTTTAATACAGAATACATAATCACCAATTGATTATGATTTTTTATTCGGTCTTACCGTATCGCTTACTCTTCTACGCCATCTCAGTGATTTTAGGTCTGCTCGCTGTAGTTGGACATCATCACCATTACGAATCCATGCGAGTATGGCATTCTGTGTAGCCCTACGATTTGTCACCCACTTGTATATCTTGTTCATGTCATCACTTGTAGGCCTTGCAGCACCCCCAGATGGCATTGGTGTGTTCACCACATCTTCTGATTTTCTTATATTTTCTGGTGCTTCAGGTTCCAGAGTCGCATTTCGTTCGTTTGTTACCGGAGATCCAGGCGATGAGTCTAGTATGTGCATCTGAGTGATGCCAAGCGAGAATGATGGGATTGGAAAGTCAACCTGAATTGGGTCCTCTGGCGCAACATACACTACCTTGCAAGTTCTTTGGAATCTCTGCACATTCATTAACAATTAAGTGCTCTTAAGTGAGTGCCTATTGCAAGTTCTCGTGCAATTCTTTAATACTTTAGTTTAGTAGGAAGCATGCATTTCCAAAAAGGGTATCAATGCGAACTAAAGTAAAGAAAGTCGTGTAACCAGCATTAGATTAGACAGATAACATCTATTGTTGATTAAACATTCCACCTGAAAAGCAGGAAAGAGTCAGAAATAAAAATTCATGCACCTACTATACTTATCAATACTTCGTATTATGTTAAATTCAACTAACTTACCTTTTCTCTGAAGGTCCTTCATCGACATTATCATCTGTTCTGTTTTCAATAGCTGTGCCAGGAATTGTCTCATCCCTTGTGGGTGTTTCAGCACATGTCTTATTCATACACATGGTATTTCCCCCAATGCACCTGTTTTGGGACTCTTGACTGTAGTTTCTGTTTAAATAAATTGAAGGTTGAGCAGCTATAGGTGATAATAACAAAAGACACCTTACACAAATCTAATCCGATCAAGTAAATCTAGTATGCTTAAATGTATAAATGATTTTAATTCAAAAGTTTGCACAAAGTTTCTTCGTGCAGAGTAAAGTAAAGAACGGATAGTAACATCCGCAATTCCAACCAATTAGTAACCATAAGGCCACACAGATAACATCAAGTGTCAGGCATACATAACATCCGAATTAAAATGACAAATATAAGCTATTCGAACTTCTATTCAAGGTAAATCTACAAGTTACAGCATTAATATCACACTTCTAAAATTAGACAAAAAAATTAATTATAGTTGATATCCTTCTCAACGAAGCTCAATATTATATATAGGTAACGTATATTAAAATTACTCTATAGATGGTAAAACTTTATATACAAATGCAATAATTAATTATGTTAACGCAGATGCCCAAATTAAAAAAAAAATTATACTAGTATACTATTAAAAAGAGGCAAGTTAGATCATTAAAATTTTATACTATAACTGAAAAATCATTAACTTACCTTTTCTCTGAAGGCCCTTCTTCAACATTATCATCTATTGCATTTCCAATAGGCGTGTCGGCCATTGTCTTATCCCCTGTGGGCGTTTTCGTATATGTCTTGTTCATACACATCGTATCCCCCCCCCCAATGCATCCGTTTTGTGACTCTTACTGTAATTTCTGTTTAAATAAATTGGAGGTTGAACAACTAAAGTCACCTAACACAAATATAATCCAATCAAGTAAATGTATAAATGAGTTTAATTTAAAAGTTTATCCAAGGCTACTTCGTGCAGAGTAAAGAAAAGAATGGACAATAACATCTACAATTCCAATCAGTTAACATCTATAAGGCCACACGGATAACACCAGGTGTCAGGCATACATAACATCCGAACTAAAAAGACAAATATTACCTATTCAAACTCCTATTTGAGATAACTAGTATTAGAATTAATTAAATCTTTATTTAATTGGAATAACACTTATCAAACTGTCATACATGTTACACATTAAAACCAAAGCAGTTTAGTAACAAGGTTTTTAACTATGCATATAAGGGAGAGTATAAATGATGTTATACATATTAATCCGTTGATACTCACATAGTTTTCAAAGTTATTATTTTATGACCTGAATGCTAAAACATAAAAAGATGTATCTAAATGTGTAAGGTCAATTGCCATGCTCAACATAAGTAGCTCCAACAGTTTTTTAAAGATGGATCTACAAGTTAGAGCATCAATATTACATTTCTAAAATTAGATAAAAAATTAATTACTCTATAGATGGTAAAACTTTATATACAAATGTACTAATTAATTAATTTAACACAGGTGCAAAAACTAAAAAATATTTATACTAGCATACTATTAAAAAGAGACAGGTTAGAGTAATAAAATTTATACTATAACTGAAAAATTATTGACTTGCCTTTTTTGAAAGGATGTTCATCAAATTTAGCAGCTGATACATGTCCAGCCCATATGTCGGTCTCAGTCTCATCTACTGTGGGAGCTTCTTTACGAGTCTTTCTATTAGACTTTGTTTTTTTCTAATGCATCCTCTCTTTGATACGCGGTTGTGCTTTTTCAATAACCCAGATATCTTCCCAATTAAATTTAAAAGACCCTACAGTGGACAAAGTATAAGTTTTATTTTCATTATAGCTTAAATGAAGTGATCTGATTAACATATCTTTCACACTTATCATTATTAAAATATTATATATCTATCATATGTCTCATCGAATAAGATGTGCTTTCCTCTTTATCCATCGTCTTCAGATCAGCAAGCGACCAGTCTCTGATCCATGGTTCTCTCCCATTATATCTTTCTAAATCTCCATTCTTGTTAGCATGGAAATATATAATCTGAAAGTTATAGTAATTAGAATAAACAAGGTATACTATAGACTAAAAAACAACAAATCAAAGGTTAGGGATATACGGGTCACCAGCAATGCGAACATACATCCATCCACTGTCTTCTTCCCTACATCCTGAAACCTCAAAACTCCATCAATTAGAAAATCATAAATGTACCTCGCCCAATATATCTTCCTTGGGTTCGATACATCAATGGTAGCTCGTATATGTATGCTTGAAACGGTGGCCTTCGGCGAAGGAAAGAACAAACACTTTGCTATCAACATGATGAACTGTCTCCGGAAGTTGATTCTATCGTCATCGAACTGCATCGAGAATGTGATAACATCCCTTTTCAAATCTGCTTGTATCTTTTGTGTGAAGCTATTAAAAAGTCGGTGCTCTGCTGGAGTTTTTGGATTTTTGAAACTATTCCCTGCCAAACACAAAATGAGTCAATGCAGTCCAAATCTTTATTGGCTAATTTTACCGAAAATATAACTCAACAAGATTATTATGAAAAAATTTCGTTTTTTTTTTTGCTTTTCTCCCTATTTTATTTGGAAGATTGCTTACCATGGGTTGTTAGTCCAAAACACCGCGCAATGGATTGAACCATTATGGGGATTTTTCTTATTCCGATGATCAATGACTTCTCATTCCGACTATATGATGATGCTAATGCCACCATCATATCTTGGTTGACAGCCCATTCATGCACATATTGCAGTCAGCCAAATCCCATATTCTCCACCTCCATCATTTTCTCTCTGCCCGCTTCTAAACTTAATTCCTTCATAACTGAAGCCACTCAACATGGCAAGCACCTAGATACCAGTGTTCTACACAAACAATCATAATAAGTACACAGTGACAATAAAGGAGAAAGTCAGTTTTAACATTTACTATTAAAACACAACAACCTGAGTTTTTAGTTAATTCATTGCTAACCATTCAACGTACCTTTTCTGGTCCACCCGGTTTTTTTTTCCGTCCTCTTTCGGGAGTGTTACTTTTATGTGTCTCTTTTTTGCTCCTGGTACGAGCCATTCTTACTTCTTGTTTTTTGAACACCTGTTCACGAGCAACTGCGATATATACTTAAATTATTAAATAACCCACTTAAATTAAACATAACATCCCAACATGTTTATTAATAACATAGTTATAATAACATCTTTGCTTAATATAACATCCATGATTGAAACGTTTCTTACTCTAGAATTACAATATCACAATAGCCCCCACACTACCATTTACATGCTTAACTTTTTGAGAGTTTACTATCAATCTCAAGAAAATTTTAAATTCGATATTCACTTGGACTAACAACTTTGCTTGCAAATAAACTTGAACAAAAGTAGGATATCAAAAATTGAATATGAAATTATGGTCCTCCCTCATATCCCATTCTCTATTCCTACCATGATTGTTGTGATAACCACATTAATCAGGTTATTTCAATACCAAAATCATGATTATTTACTATGTTCAATTCTTAGCAGATACCAATTGTGTAGGAATGTGTACTAATCTATGCAAAATTCTAACTCAACCTTTTATAAAGATAAAGTACTTCACACTAAAAAAATATGAAGGCATAACATCTCTATTCCATGCGTAACTAGAAAGATTTTTTTGTTAAATGAATAAAAACAGAAAACTGAAAAAAATACGTTATGGCTAACCTTAGGTACTCCTTATGTACTCTTACTATGATTAATTACCATTATCATTCAACTAATAAAAAATAAATAATCAAAGTGACAAACATGAAGTAAAAGGATTTGTTAGATTTTTGCTTTATGATTTTCGGAGAATAAATTTACAATCTTGTATAAGTGTATAGTATAGTGTTTAGATTCGTGAACGCTAAAAAGCTGAAATGAATACAGTTTATGTAGTGTGACAGAGATGGTATTACTCATAGGTTATAATTACTGGTTTGTTCCTCATTCTACACTTGAATTAAAATTCTAAAATAAACAAAATCTCCTCTTTAAGTAACTAGAGATTCCCTAGACGCATACATAAAGATATTTATTAGTTGAAGGTATTATAACAACAATGAAAAAGAAAGCGTGGCTTCTGTTGTGCCTGCTTTTTATGGAATGTTATATGTGTATATTTCTTTCTCATAGAACTTTATTCATATTCTTTATTTTTTCTTTCTCATAGTAGAATTGACAAAGAGAAAAAAAGAAAGGTACCAGAAGTAGCAAGAGAGATGCCCTCAACAAGAATGACAAGACCAAAACCAATCCAGGCTAGAATGAAAGTGCTTTCGTTCTTGCTCTGCTCCTTCACCTCAGCTTTATCCTCTTGAGACACAAATACGGGCTTTTCCAGTGGAGTCCTTCGAATTATAGAGGCAACTTGAACCAAATGGCTACTTTACAATTGAAACATTATTAATCCCTTAAAACAACGCACAACATGTAGCAATTTGGTCATAAACCGCTACAGGGTGTAGCGGTTTATGAGTAACCTCGCTCTCCACGTAATTCGCGAGACCCTGTAGCGGATTATATATAGTTGCGTTTGTTGCATTTGCGTCTGGAAATTGCCAATGTTGTATTTGCGTAAACGTTTTCCTCAATCATTTTATTTGCGTAAATGGTCCTTTATTAAAGTAATTAATTTAAAGTATATTTAGTAGATAATAAAGAGTAGAATAGAAAGAAATATTCTTAAGATTAAAGAAAGTTAAAAGACGATTTAAACAACAATGACCAAGCTAAATTTTTAAGATTTAAAATTTGAATGTGCGCTTAACTTTTGAGGTAGTTTTTGGGCGGAAAGTTAAAATAATCACGAACAAATTCCAATATAACTTCCCATCATTCACGTTGTCTTTTAACTCCTACTTTTCTGCAGCACCTGAAAGCACTTTCTTTAACCACACTATATGAACCCTATCATATGATAGAGTATCCTCCAAACTCAAAATACGATTTTTTTTTTCTTTCTTAATTTTGGTGTTATTTGTTGAGTTTTTTAGCAGATTTTTTCGTGAAACAAAAACGTAATAATTCAGGAAAGGCCCTTTTAGCAGAACTACGATAACCACAGAATATCAACAACAATAAAGAATTTACAAAAGTTTTGGACGAAATAAGTCTCAACCAACTGTACCTACCAGAAAAGATTATAATGACCCTTTAGTTGTGAATGTCAAACGTACATGAAATTTCAATTTTTTTACGTGATTTTTTGAGTTCTAATATTTAATTTATTTCTTTTATTCAATTTTGTACTCAGTTGTAGACACTTCTACGGGAGAAATCACAACTGGAAAAAGGACGACAATTCAAGTTTGATATTTGAAAAAGGATGAAAAAGACATTATGGAACTTGATGGGTATGGACAAAGTCGAGATAATGACGCAAATTTATTGGTACGGTTTCTGGGTGTAATGGCCCGTAGAGCAACGCTGTAAATTGGAAAGGTCTTTGGTGCTGAAACTATAGGACGTGTGATAAATTTAGAGAAATTGGTTGAAACTTTAGAGAAAAAGTTATGGATATGAAGAAACCAAAATTCAGTAGGCAGCTCTGTATAAATTTTTGTTATCAAAATACAATAATAAAGTGCCTAATTTATCCAATGATATGCCAGACATTTAATTGATGTATTTAATAAGTAATAGTTAAAATTTTAAATATATTTATTCTAGAAGGGATTAGAATTTATTTTATTTATGTTAAAATTTTTCTTATTTCTTATTATATATAAGTTTAGACTTGTATTATTATTATTATTATTATTATTATTATTATTATTATTTATGAAAAAATGTTAGATATTATATATTTAAAAAATTTGATTTTTGTTATTAATGTTATATATAAAAATATAATTTCAATTTAATAAAATTGTTCAATTAAAGCAAATTAGCACAAATTAGACTACATATTGTATGTGAAAAATAGAGTGAGTTAGCTACGAAAATAGTGTGATTAAATAACCCAGCGTTAGCCACAAAAAAAATTGTGGCTGAAAAATCCGGCCTGCACAAATTAGCTACAGATGAAGTGTGGTAGAATTATACTTTTCGATTTGATTATTTTTATTTAGCCATGACATTATACGTGGACAATGATATACAAATTGTGGCTCTTTGAAGGTCTCCACGATGTTTAAAACGGTAGCTAATAACGCTAAAATCGTAGCAAATTAAAAATGCAACCCCTCGATTAGCCACAAGTATTCTTTTGTGGCCAATAATGTATGGTTGCTACGGTTATCTTAGAGTTTAGCCACAATTTTTTCGTGGCTAATCCCCTTATTTCTTGTAGTGTAACTACGAGAAACTAAAATCATACCTTGGCCGATTTATCCCAAGTTTAAACACCACTAAATCCTCTTCTTCTCTCAAGTCTCTAAGTCTCCAACTCAACCCAGCCACCAAAACTTGATTCCAAGTACTCTAATTCACCGATTTAATCTCCAATTCAACATAAATTCAACCTAAAATTAAATAATAAGTTTGTTAGTTATTATTTTCATATGAAAATTTTAATCTTTTTCTAATAATTAATTTTAACATTCGTTATCTAAAACTTGAAAGAATTTAATGTATATACTTTTATATTTAATTAGGTGTTAAGTCTGTTATACAAATAAAAATAATTAATTTTTATGCTTGCTGTTTTAAAATAATATTTTTTCTCTTTATATATAAAAATATAATTAGATATTAGCATAAAAAAATTATAGTGATAGTTATAAAATTAATTCAAATTTATTTTTTTTAAACAATTGAATCTTGATTCTAACTTTTAATCACAATATTAATATTTTCTCTAAATTATATGTCATAAATATTTAAAGAAAAAGAAGTAAAAATATATATTAAAAAGATAAGTTGTAAAAATTTAAAACTAAATAAAAAAATACATATAATAATATTTTTTATTAAAATTATACTATATTGTTAATTTTATTTTTTATAGAACGGAAAGATGGAAAAAAATAGAGAATGAGAGAAAAGAGATAGAAAGATAAAGAAGAATGAGATTACGGAGTTTGTTAATTTTGGAAGTTAAGAAAAAAATTTATTTTAATTATAATGAAAAAATATCTGGTAACACATTTTGATTTGTCAAATTATTAATATAAAATATAAATTATATATAAAGTGCGAATGATGGAGAGAAATAGAAAAAAAGAAAGAGGTAGATAAGATAATGTAAGAAGAAGGTTTACTAATTTTGGAAAGAAATATTTTTTCTAAATTTTAATAAGAGAATGTCATGTGACACATTTTAGTTATTAAATTAGTTAGTAATATAATAATATATAAATATAATATATAATATAGCTATATTTCAATTTTAGTATTTTAGTTTTAATTTTAGTTTAATTTGAATGTAATTAAAAAATATCATGTTGTATATTTTGATTGTCAAATTTATAATTAGTCATTGATAATAATATATAAAAGAGATAGAGTAAGTAAAAGAATGAAAAAAATAAAAAAAAAACAAAACAAAAAAACTCTTTAATTAAAAAAAATAATTTCAATTATAATAAAAAATAATATATAATATATTTTAATTATAAAATTAATAATATATAATAGATAATCAATTTTTTCATTCAATAAAAAAATTGAGGTTGAATTTGAAAAGTACAACATAAAAAGCAGTGTTAGCCAACTAACTTGGACGCAGATTTCCATTAAAAATTGAAAGTTCTAGTCGCTGGGTAATAACTAACAAAGAATCTTCTACGATAAAGAATATAATGGAATGAAAGAATTAAACGCTCATCACTATCATTGCCAAGAAGATTGATAGAGAAAAGGGAAAAAAAAGGCATGCCAGGTCAACAAAGATTTAATTACAAAGTAAATTTTCAATGAGATTTCGACTTATTTTTGTGAAAGATCATGCAGTTCTATAAAATAGTTTCTAACGATTTCTGTGACAAGATGTATAAGTCTTCTTCTCAATTAAATCTATTAAAAATTATATGGGTCTTCTAATTAAGTGTTAAGTGTATAATGTGTCTGTTAAATTAAAATTTGAGCCGGTTAGATTGTCTATTGACAAATTTTATTTAATAGGGAATAAATTGAATATTTATTTATATTTATTCTTGTTTTATCTATTTGAAAATTCAAAGGAGGATTAATCTTTAGTTTCATATATAAAATTAATGACTTTAATAATTCAGAAGGGAGAAGTATCATATTCGTTTCTTTGCATCTCAAAGTGTATACAAAACCCATTTTTTATTTAATTTATTTTAAACTTAATCACCATATATATGTATAATAGCTAATAGTCTTAATAATTTGAAACAAATGTAGAGCATCAATTTAGAACACATTCTCGAGTTATTTGGTCGACGATGACGACGACGAGGACGGCGACGACGAGGATGGTGACAACGAGGATGGCGATGATAAGAATCAGGATGTTATATCCCACCCACCTTATAAAAAATTCCATCCTCAAAACTTCGAGTATATCTTAAGGATTGAAAACTCTTAAAAAAAAACACATCCCAATACTCATCTTATACAGAAAGGAGTTCGATCCTAAGGATACCCGTAAGCAAAGTCGATGGAAACTCTTCACATTCGTGCCTCGTGTCACTATGCTTCCACTACGCATCACTCACATCAGACTGTCTTGGATTCATCATTACCATTCTCATACTATTCATATCCCAACGTCTAACAGTCAACTATACTTCTAAGTACAGCAGCGGCGTCCCACATAAATGTGGTCATCGGCGTTTAAAAATTTTATGTGGTCATCGATAAATTCGTCTACTCACAGCTATTGAGGTCTTATTCATTCCCAACAATCAACATCAAGGTGATCAGCCTTAACATATCAGGTCAAGTGTGAATAATTCCTGAACAAGCGCTCGTAAACAATCATGCTAAATATATCAATGAAGATACCCTAACAGCATGAGAAAACAAAAAGCAGAGTATGCAACGAAGCATAGCCAGTCCATTCCCAGGCTCTATTAGGAACGAACTGCTCTAATACCAAGTTGTAATGATCCGATTTTCGACAGGTCCGGATCACTACCAGTCGTCAGGTGTTACTTCTCAATAGCCCTATAATACTCTAGACTCGGTAATATTTACTACATATGAGCCTTTCGTCCTAACAGAATCGCATATGTTAGCTTATTTTTATCATATATCTTTCTTAACAAACCTATTAGCAAAACCATAAACATCTCCAGAGATATACAATATAAAATAAACATCAAACTAACAGCAAAATTAAAGTAGTAACAAGATTACGGAAAAGCTTTCATACATATATACATCTTAAATTAGTTCATACAAACTTGACACGCTTAGTTATATATATAGACATATATACAACTGATAACTTTTCAGAATACCTGGTTCATATAGAAAATCCCTAAACTGGTACCCGGACTAACAAAGAAAAGAAAATAACAAGTTCTACCCCTAAAAAAATGTTACAAAAGTGAGGGAAAGTAAACTCTAAGGAATAAAGATCATCTATCCTACATTCTTCTCACCATCGGGGCACAAGTCTACAAGCATCATCTCAGGACTAGTCTCGAGTATCTCCTGTAGGGTTCGAAAACACATGCTCATACGGTACCCTTCTAAATATAACTCCAATGGAGGCAATCAAGTTGAAATCCTCCATCTGGGGGGAAAAGGAAAAGGAAGGGGTGAGAACCTATATGGTTCCCAATAAGGCGACACCGTAAAAACACATCTCTCTTGCGAAACCTAGAGTTCTAGCTCTATCGTAATAACTCTCTTGCTAAACCCATCGGCTACTTCCGTATCGCGGCTCTGACATAACTCTATTTCGGCATCTTCCATTGGGGTTAATGCCGTTCCTTTATGCTATTCTCTGTGGGTATTGTTCCTAGTTTTATTATCTTAATCTAAGCTTTGGAGAACTTGTGATTATACAACTTTAAATACAAACAGGAATCAGAGAATAGAAAATTAACAAAAAGCAGATAGCACGTAGCAGAAAAAATAAACAGTAAACAATCACAATCAAATGCGCAAACAATTTATGATGCATGCCTGTTCCTAGTGCAGGCCATGAGCTCATGCGTCGGTTGTCTAGCCGCAACCCGACGTTACTCGGGGCGAACCCCGAATATGGTCTCTTTACCGTGTCAGTCAGGCACAATTATCATCATGGGTGAACCCATGTCAGTTAGGATATCTTGACATCACGGTAAGAAACAAGCTATCAGTTAGGTGAACATTTCCGCATTAGCAACCTCAAGCTATCAGTTAGGCGGGCACTTTTGCATTAGCAATTTGGCACAAGACCCATTCAACATACATTATCCTATCAGTTAGGCGGAAATTTCCGCATTAGCAAGCTTAGGCTATCAGTCAGGCGGGCACTTCCACATTAGTGCTTTAGCACAAAGGCCCATTCAACAAACAGTTCTCATGAATCATTATTCATTCATGGTTTCTCATTTTCTTTCTTTTCATTATACCTCCACATCACCAATTACATACACACACCTCCGCATCACCACATTATTAAATGTATCTCCGCATCACTATTTGATTACACATACCTCCGCATCACTATTTAACATTAATTATTTTAGGGATAGTCTATACTTTTTCATTTAACTAAGTTCATGTATTCTTACAAAAAGAAAATTGGGCATAACCTTCCTTAACTAACGCCACCCTTACGAGTTTCTTTAATCTTAACACTTTCAGACCCTCCTTAACAATCTATCACGTAGACATCTTTAATTGGTCATTAGACTCTCTTTAATTCCCTTAGTTATTATAAAATCACTGGTTTAGAAAATAAAACTTGGTTATGGGACAATCCGACAATAATTGAAACTTGTACAAATCTTTCAAAATTCTGCTATTATTGCAGAAAAATAGCAGGGAGTATTAAACTTGATAAATTCATTAAAAATCTGATTTTTACCCATTGCCATTCAAAATTGGTGACATCAAATAAGACTCATTTAGATTTCAAAAAGAAGAAAAAAAACAAATTTTGGATCAATATCATGCTGTATAAAAAAGTTATTCAATCGAGAATGTTGCCCTGTTTTTTTTTTTTAAACGGTTTTCAGAATTCAGGGAGTTAGCCACCTTCCATGCATCATATCTAATTGGATAAATGTGGTATCGATCTGAAATTTAAACTGGAGATTATAGACATACAAAACTTCAAATTGCCACTAGTTTCAACTTAATTCCTTATCAGAATTAAAAGTTAAGTGGGTTGGAAATTAGTGCTTCTGTAGTAAGAGGACAGAATTTTCTGTAGTAACCATCAATCTTCAAAAATTCATTTCTCCTAATCCACTTATCAATTAATTCTGAAATTTTTATGAGACATTGAAAACACATTAAAGTTTCATATAAAAATAATTTCATACAAAATTTTAGTCTGGACTACTCCCAGAAATTCGTTCATTCTGCTGCCAATTATGCAGAAATTGCAGAAATTCTGCACAATGCAATTTCAACAACCTCACATGCCAAATTCCACACCCTATCTTATATCTCCCCTAAAATCACACTTTTAGATTTTCTTTGGTTATCTAAAATTGTTACCAATGTCAACGCAGTCCCATAAACTCAAATTCAGTCATTCACAATTCTTCAAGTACATATATACAATTGAACATATATTTTTCTGCATTATCTTAAACAGAGTTTTTCATAGAGACTCATCATCAAGCATACCCATCATAAACCAGCAAACATCATCGTTCAAACATACATTAATTCATTAAACATACAACAATTCATCAATCCATAACAGCAAGCTCAGTAACAAAAGAAGCATTATATCTATCCTATCCCTTACCTTGTTTGTTGATCAAACGCACAAAGCTTGCCTCTGCTATCTCTTTGCAACTGAACCCCTCTCTCGCTTGTGATGGTGGCTGTTTCAAAAATTAGGCAAGCTAGAGGAATGGAGAAAGGATTTGGTCAGAGGTTCGAATTAGATAAGTAAGGGAAGAAGGTGAAATCGCTGGTTCTCACTTTACAGAGAAGCTCGATGAATCAACTGAGTGAGTAGGATGAAACTCCTGCTTTAGCTTGGCCGTCCTCCTCCTGCTCTCTATTCTTTTCCCGTCGCTGGCCCTTCCTCTCTTTTCTTTTCTTGATGTGTTTTTCGGGGAAGAAGAGAAATTTGAAGCTACCTACCTACATTTATACAGAAGGAAGGATGAGCTGAGCTGTTAAGGGCTTCGTGTCTTCTCCTCCCTCCAACACTACAGCAACGCACTTCTGAGGAGGTGAAACTATGGTTTATGTTGAGTTCCAAGCGGTGTTGAGAGAAGAGATAACTAGGGTTGGGTTTATTTGGATGGGATGTGGTTTGGTTGAACCAAAGGAAAAGAAACCAATCCGGTTCAAGGTTTGAAACATTGAAATAGTTTGGTTCAATGATTCATTTATCAACTCTTTTCAAAAACAACTAAAGAGATGATTAAAATCTTATAAAAGTAATTATTCCATAGAATAATTGAATTGGAAGGGTAATTTCTGATATCACCGAATCTCGTTGCTAATTAAAACAGAGTAAAATAATATTGAAGCTTAGTACACGCATTTATCTCTCACGGTATATCTATTCTTTTCACTTATCAAGTCTAAATCTGCCTTATTATTTTATGACGAGGTAATTCTCAGATATTTATCGAATTTTTTCATCATAGAATTTCTGAGAATAACCCTGTGGAGAATCAGGGTGTTATACTCTGGACACAATATCTCTGTCCATGTCTCATCTACCAAACATGATATTGTGTCTTTGTGTCCCTATCTCAGTGTCCTGTCCTTGTAAACAAACGCATTCTTAGGTATTAATAAAAGAATATAACTCTTTCCTTCTTTTCAAAATAAGTGGTATTTCATATTTTAGCTTTATTAAAAAATTAATGTATTTAGACAAATAAATTATCTATTGTTCCAGACTCGGTCCCCAGGTTTCCTGTCGAAGCAATCATGACCCAGTTATCCGAGCTCAAACCGGTTTGCTAACCATAAATCCTTAACCATCAATCAAATTCAAACACTTCCTCTATCTTAGCCAACAAGATAAGATTAAATAACTACCCTAGACTATATAAAGGGGGCCAAAGGCTCTCTCAGATACGACACTCATTCTTAACCCTCACATATACCTCTCATATCCATTCTGACTTGAGTGTTAGAGTGTCTTTGCAGGTACCACCTTTGCCGCTCCGAAAATCCATTCCCATCATCGCCTTGACTGCTGAATCTTCGGTCCACCTTACAATGCGTACCAGCAACTTTGTGTACATTGGCACCGTCTGTGGGGATTTGCCAAGTCTTGGCAGCATGACGGAGAATTTCGAAGAGCACACCTCAAGCCAGCACCATGTGTCTGACCTAAATAACCTAATGCCCGAACCACGGAGCAATGTTCCCTTGACCCTCGGTAGGATAACCAACGCCGTACACCGCCAGCCAACCTCCGACAGGCAACGGCCAAAAGAAGACGACCACCACCTCAATAAGGCCTAAACCCCTAACGGACTAGGAGAGAAAGCAATCCAGATAATCCAAGAGCTCTACTAAAGAGTACAAACCCTTGAGTGCCGGGTCGCGACCAAAGAGTGATACCAGCCAGAACACGCAAGCCAAGCAACCTCTAAGAGCCGGTCAAAGCGAGAAACCAAGAACAAACGGTCACCCAAACGACAACATGGGAAATAACGAGACTGCAACGTCTCCCTAGACTCAAAGCACCGACGCGACGACGATGACAGAAGACACTGACGGGATTCCAAGCGGAAAAGAATCGAGCACGTGATAATGGGAGCCATCCCGTTCATCGAGAAAATCCTAAAGGCCAAGCTACCAAAGGGTTTCTACAAACCAATTGACATGAAATACGATGGGACGAAGGACCCATAGAAATACCTCATGACCTTCGAGGTCAGGATAAACCTAGAAGTGGTTGCCAATGCAGTTCGATACAAGGTCTTCCCGGTAACCCTAGCCGACTCCGCAATTAAGTGGTTCAATGCCCTCTCCAACGGCTCGATAGCCAATTTTGACACATCTTCAGAAATTTTATGGCACAGTTCACTACTAGAATCACAAAAGTAAATCACCTAATCAGTCTGCTCGGAGTCACGCAAAAGCAAGACGAACCCACAAGGAAATACCTCGACAGCTTCAACGACGAGTGCCTAACGGTCGACGACTCACAGACTCCGTAGCCAGCCTCTGTCTCACCAATAGGCTCATGAATGAAGATTTTCAAAAGCACTTCGCCATCAAACCAATCTGGACCATGCATGAAATTCAGAACGTTGCAAGGAAATACATAAATGACGAAGAGGTAAGTCAAGTCGTAGCAACCAATAAACGGCAGCACGGCAAGACAACACCTCGAAATAATCCACTGCCCAAAGACAACTCAAAGGAGCACTACAAATTCACTGCCCCCAACCGACCACCTAGGATAGAGAAATTCACGAACCACACTCCCTACCGGCTCCAATCACAGAGATCTACTACCAGATAGCGGAATGAGGCATCCTCCGCCCGACAATTGAGAGAACGGGCAGGCGGCAATAAAAGCCTGTACTGCGACTATAATAGAGGATACAGACACAAGACTCAGGACTGCTTTAACCTAAAAGACGCTATCGAATAAGCCATTCGAGACAGCAAACTCCCGGAATTTGCCAAAATCATTCGAGAACCAAAGAAAACTAAAAGAGAGAGATTGCAGGAACGGGAAGGATGCAACCCCAGGATGTTAAGGCAGGCTCAACAAGAAAGCCTGGAAACCGACCTGACGATCATAGTAAATATCATCACTGGGAAAGATGCACCGAAAAGTACAAGTCAGCACTAAAAAAGGACCTTCAGGTGCTGATAGTAACAGATGAACAAAGAACCCCTACCCTCCCAATGAGGATAACATTCTCCCTCGATAACTGCCAGAACAGCATGTCGGAGGAAGACGCCCTTTTTGTCATATCAGACAGAGTTGGAACTGGTCTGGTTAAGCGGATACTCGTGGACACCATAGCCGACTCTAACATCCTCTTCCGAGGAGCTTTCGACAAGCTAGGACTCCGAAGAAAAAACTTACAAAGCCACTGAAACGGGGTATCCGGGCTTAGGAATAATTTTCTCAAACTAGACGGTTTCATAGTACTACCAGTCACAGTTGGATCCGGTAACCAAAAAAGACCATACTCTCTGAATTCATGGTCCTAAAGGATTCCACAGCATATAACATCATCCTAGGAAGAAAAACCATCAACGACCTCTCTGCCGCCATATTACCAAGTTCCTCATCATGAAGTTCCAAGCCGACAACGGAACCATCAGAACAATTTACGGCCACTGAGAAATTGCAGTGAAATGCGATAACACCAGCCTGGCCATACGAAAATAATTCTGAGTTGTAGTAGGTATCTTTCTCGCAGACTTGGATGCACGGCAATACGATCAACCTAGAATGAAACCAGAGGGAGACATGGAAAAGCTACAAATAGGATAAACCAAAAACGAGTTCACTTTCATCAACAAAAATCTGCCCTTTGACCTAAAAACCGACCTCATAGAGCTCCTAAATCAAAATAGAGACTTATTCGCATTCATCCCAGCCGACATGCTGGGAATAGACCCATATCTGATGTTCTATCGGTTAGCTGCGGATCCCAAAGCCAGACCAGTGGCGCAAAAAAGAATAAAAATATCCACAGACCAAGCATCCGAGGTTAAGAGGCAGGACAAAAGCCTGCTTGAAGCCAGATTCATCTGAGAACTCCCTTACACGACATGGCTGTCCAACATCGTGTTGGTCAAGAAACCAAACGGGAAATGGAGAATGTGCGTCAACTACACGGACTTGAACAAAGTTTATCCAAAAGACTCCTTCCTTCTACCAAACATCGATAGTCTAGTAGACGCCGCCTCAGGGTGCCAGTACCTCAGCTTCATGGATGCATACTCCGGGTATAACCAGATACCCATGCACCGACATGAAGAGGAGAAGACCGCGTTCGTAACCCCTGAAGGCACGTACTGCTACATAGTCATGTCCTTCAGATTAAAGAATACCGGGGCCACCTACCAAAGGATCAACATTCCGGGTCCTGGTCCGTATAGGAAATGTAACACCCTACCATACAGAGTCTTATGCTTAAGTCATAATTCAGAGATGGCAAGGTATTACGACCTCTAAAAATTAAAATTTAGTACATATAGTAGTGTGAATAAAGATTATAACTAGGAGCCTTTGAAGAAAAAGGGGTAAAACAAATCGCAACTCGAAGGCGCAACACTCCGATCGAAAATGTGACTAACAAGGATAAACCAATGTGAGGTTATATATATACAAATGAGTATAAAAAACATGAATATCAAAACTCAAAATCCGGTTGCGAAGATAACCGGTCTGAGCATAGCAATATATACAAGTAGATAAAATAGCAAACCCCAAGGAAACCCAAAGGGACATAAATACAAGAAAACCTACTATCCAAAATCTCCTCTAAGATGAGTCATCACATTTTGTATTATTTAGTGGAGATAAAAATATCTAATCAAATATATAAACCAAAACAGAGTCCCAAGAACAAAGGATCTTCGATAATCCAGAAGTCTCCAGCTTGCCTCAGCGAGAAGCCTCACGTCCTGCATCTGAAAACCACAAAATCCGCATGGGTGAGAACCGGAGGTTCCCAGCATGGTAACAGTTTCCACATATTTAACATGTAATATCAGAGGAAAGCCGAAGGCAATCCTAGGACTTCCACCAGATCAATTCAAAGCTTATAAACAAGCTAAACCATAATTGGCAACTGACTAAAGATTCTTCAGTCTAACTAATACTTCCCTTTCCAAATTCTTCAAACCTCCCAACCACCAGCAGGAGTATAATATGGCAAACACAGTTAATCAGACAAGAGATATACAAATAGGAACAGATAAGGCATTTAGACAATTAGCAAGTAATATGCAGTCAATTAGACAATCTCAAACAAATCACATAGTATGCAATATGATGAATGCTTGTCCCTAATGGATGATGATATCATCTGTCAGTTATATAACCAACCCGACAAGTCCTGGTAGCTAACCATCGGACTGTTCCTCTGTCATGCATCCCCAACTCGAGTTATACTCAACATAATCGTGATCATAATCATGATCCATATCCAACACCCTCAATGGTGTATATTCACGGGGGCAAGCTCATCTGGGGCTTTCACAGTGCCCGGCCACCCTTATGACATAGAGTCAACAGAGTCTCGAATCAGCCACGCATATGCGTGGGTGCGTTTGTGCCCCCACGCACAAAACTCGCACAGTGCTCGCGCAACTCTCAGAAAATTTGGCTGGGCAACCATCATTTTAGCACATCGACGCGTACGCATAAGCCACGCGCACGTGTGGATGGCGTTTTTTGAAAAATGACGCACACGCGTCAAGCACTTCTACGCATGGAGGGGTATTCTGCTAAAAATTTTTCTAAGTTAAAAGCTGCAGAATTCACAGATTAAACCCCCAATTTTCCAACGGACATAACTTCATCGTTTTAAAATGTTTTTCGCTCGTTCTTCAAACGGCATAACCACCCCGGATCCAATTTCAGTTTTAAATAAATTTGGCACAAAACGGAGACCCGGATTTCAAGTTACGTCCCATCAAAGTATGCCCAAAAACCACATTTTCATTTAAAACCACAATGTGCAATTTTCAAAACAAGCCATTTGCAACCCTTTTCAAAATCAACCAAAACATGCCAATTTCATCCCTTTTTTAAATCAATCAAAATAAACTAAAATCAACATCAAGTCATCCTCAACTCACACATTAACACTTTACCAAGATTCCCAAAACCACCATCCAACCATTTTAACACTTCTCAACCAAATTGGCTAAAGGGCAAACACAGTAATATGTCATACATCCTTCCTCATCCCAATTTCCAATAATACCATTTCCAATCAACCATCATTATACATAACCAATGTCATGCTCACCATCATCATGGTTCCACCCACAAAATTCAACCTCAATCATTCATCAAGCATATATCACAACATGCATTTCCTCATATATCATACAATCAAGGCATCAATATTCATAATCACATATATGATCACATCATATATCTCAACCATTCAACAATATCAACAATTCAATGCCTATCTTAGAGCCTCTAGCCTAAGTATTTCCTACCACATTACATTTTAGATACGAGAAACCGAGACCATACCTTAGCCGATTTTCCAAGCTCAACCGGAGCACTTCCAAATCACTTGTCCACAAGCTCTCAAGGTCTCAACACCTCCAACACTTCCAAATACATGATCATCAACGTTTATGCCAGTTGTATCAGGTAGATATACTAATGGCACATAACACACACACACAGAGAATGCACAGAAGCATAGTCAGTCCATCCTTCAGGCTCTATAGGAACGAACTGCTCTGATACCATAATGTAACACCCTACCATACAGATTCTTATGCTTAAGTCATAATTCAGAGATGGCAAGGTATTACGACCTCTAAAAATTAAAATTTAGTACATATAGTAGTGTGAATAAAGATTATAACTATGAGCCTTTGAAGAAAAAGGGGTAAAACAAATCGCAACTCGAAAGCGCAACACTCCGATCGAAAACGTGACTAACAAGGATAAACCAACGCGAGGTTATATATATACAAATGAGTGTCAAAAACATGAATATCAAAACTCAAAATCCGGTTATCATAGCAATATATACAAGTAGATAAAATAGGAAACCCCAAGGAAACCCAAAGGGACATAAATACAAGAAAACCTACTCTCCAAAATCCCCTCTAAGAAGAGTCATCATAGTTTGTATTATTCAGTGGAGATAAAAGTATCTAATCAAATATATAAACCAAAATAGCATCCCAAGAACAAAGTTATATCAGAGGGTATAATACGGGAAACACAGTTATATCAGACAAGAGATATACAAATAGGAACAGATAAGGCATTTAGACAATTAGCAAGTAATATGCAGTCAATTGACAATCTCAAACAAATCACGTAGTATGCAATATGATGAATGCTTGTCCCTAATGGCTGATGATATCATCTGTCGGTTATATAACCAACCCGACAAGTCCTGGTAGCTAACCATCAGACTGTCCCTCTATCATGCATCCCCAACTTGAGTTATACTCAATATAATCGTGATCATAATCATGATCCATATCCAACACCCTCAATGGTGTATATTCACGGTGGCGAGATCATCTGGGGATTTCACAGTGCCCGGCCACCCTTATGACATAGGATCAACAGAGTCTCGAGTCTCCACCTGGAGCACGTGGTGGCTAGCCACTGCTTTCTTCCAGGAAAACTCGTATCTCAGATAGTGGAAGTGCAACATTCACATTTCATTCAATAGCATATATGCATTTATACACGGCCATAATCAATAATGGCACCGCCGTAACATGGCCATAATCCAGCCATCCGGCTCACCGTTAAATCCATAACCAGCTAATTCATAACAATTGCAGCCCTTAGGCTCATGGCACATACAGCACTTCCACCGCCATCATCCGCATCTCATATAGTTATCTTTGATCCTCATTGATCATTCATTTTTTCCTTACTTCACTCGCAAGTTACCACATCCCCTAGGTCCTTTTCTCATTGCTAGGCTTATCATAATGATTTAAGACATAAGTGGTGAGGTCGGAGGCTTAGAAGTATGAAATTTGGCTTTTAAAACTCAAAAATTATATTTAGGATGAAAACATGGCCACACACGCGTCCTCCACGCGCACGCGTGGATGGCCAAAATTTTCATCGACGCGTATGCGTTGCTTACGCGCACGCGTGGATGGGAAAACAGTTAAGGGACGCCTACGCGTCAGCCATGCATACGCGTAGGTGCGTTTGTGCCCCACGCACAAAACTCGTACAATGCTCACGGAACTCTCAGAAAATTTGGTTGGGCAACCATTTTAGCACATCGACTCGTACGCGTGAGTCACGCGCACGCGTGGAGGGTTATTCTGCTAAAAAATTTTCTAAGTTAAAAGCTGCAGAATTTACAAATTAAACCCCCAATTTTCCAACGGACATAACTTCATCGTTTTAAAACGTTTTTCGCCCGTTCTTCAAATGGCATAACCATCCCGGATCCAATTTCAATTTTAAATATATTTGGCACAAAATGGAGATCCGGATTTCAAGTTACGTCCCATCAAAGTATGCCCAAAAACCATATTTTCATTCAAAACCACAACGTGCCATTTTCAAAACAAGACATTTGCAACCCTTTTCAAAATCAACCAAAACATGCCAATTTCATCCCTTTTTTAAATCAATCAAAATAAACCAAAATCAACATCAAGCCATCCTCAACTCACACATTAACACTTTACCAAGATTCCCAAAACCACCATCCAACCATTTTAACACTTCTTAACCAAATGGCTAAAGGGCAAACACAGTAATATGTCATACATCCTTCCTCATCCCAATTTCCAATAATACCATTTTCAATCAACCATCATTATACATAACCAATATCATACTCACCGTCATCATGGTTCCACCCACAAAATTCAACCTCAATCATTCATCAAGCATATATCACAACATGCATTTCCTCATATATCACACAATCAAGGCATCAATATTCATAATCACATATATGATCACATCATATATCTCAACCATTCAACAATATCAACAATTCAATGCCTATCTTAGGGCCTCTAGCCTAAGTATTTCCTACCACATTACATTTTAGATACGAGAAACCGAGATCATACCTTAGCCGATTTTCCAAGCTCAACCGGAGCACTTCCAAATCACTTGTCCACAAGCTCTCAAGGTCTCAACACCCTCCAAGAACAGATTTTTATCACCAAAAATCCCTTTTTAAGCTTTTCAAAGCCTCAATCAAGCTCCAATACCCACATATACACAACCTAAGCCACAATCATCATATACACAATATCTCAATACCCAAACATCATAGAAAAATAAATTACACTAGGGTTGAGAGTCTTACCACACCCAAGGTCCAAGGAGACAAGATTAATCTTCTCCTTCAAGAGAGTTGGGTCCTATAACATCAAAGAGCCCAAAATCTTAACATTTTTGCTCATGAAACTCAAAATCAAAGCTGGAAATTCGAAGAGGAAACTGTAGCTTACCTCAAGATTGATTGTATGAATTTTGTAAAGCTCTCCGCGGTGAACGCGTGGCTACAAACGGTGCGATAATCGGAGCTCTAGATCAAAAGTTATGGTGGTTTGAAGATCAACCAAGGGTTAGAACTTGGATAGAGTGTTCTTCCCCATGGCCTCCATTTTCAGCGTGTTTGAGTGATAAATGAGGAAAGAGAGTGCTGAAATGAGGGTTTTAGGGTTTAGTTATGTTGGGCCAAGGGCCCACTTTGGATCCGGTTGGCCCGGTTTGGCCCGTTCGGTCCAATCTTGGTCTGATTTCTATAAAATTCGTACCGAAATTCTCGTCTCAATCTCCTCTATAATATTTAGCCATAAAAATAACATTTTTGGCGTTTTAGAATAAATTATCATTTATGGGTTAATTACCCGTTAATTAACTGGGTTTTACAAAGCCCCTAAACTGGCGCCCAAAACTAGCCTAGTCAACTATATACACCCTACTCTCTCAGTGAGTCTAATCAAAAGTGAGAGACTAATCACAAAATCTAGGCTAGCACAAAAACTCCCATAAGCCACATCCACAGCTCCCAAGCATCAACTATCGTCGTCAGAGAAAATCACAATTACATCTGAACACTCCTCAGGATCCTCGTCCTCATCATCAGAAATCTCAACAATCTCGGGAGGGACCTTAGCACTCATACTACTGGTCTGGCCAATACTCGTCGGTCCACTAATGGAGGTGGTGAGCGGCTCCTCAAATGAAGATACTGAGATCTGCTCTACAAGAATATCCTCCTAAGATATAGGCTCTGGTATATGCTCCTCTATGGGCTCAGGCTCAAGGTCCACTTGATCCTCAGGCTAATCGGGGTGCTGATGAGGTATAGGTCCGTCATGGAATGGGTAAAACGGAGCATCCGGGTGGAGCCAATGCAACGGAAACTTATAAGGCATATCGGGGTTAAAGTGCGGAGTGTTAATCGGATGACGGAAGGGGTGGTCACACAGAATGTACATACGGGTCCTAATCTCTACAGCTTCTACGTAAAACCTATGCTGTACAAGATCCTCATATATATAAGGAGGGTCCATCTGATAAAACATGACTCCGGTCTCCATCTGAAGGGGAGGAAGAAAAGGGGTAAGAACTGGGGGGTTCTTAGTAGGGTCGGGGGTAGTTAGTCAAGTCAGAATTATCATTATTCAATTAATTCACAACCAAATATACAAGTGTCACAGAGAAATATCTAGTCACACAATTCAAAATACCATTAAGGAATGCATAAACACAAGAAGACAATCACAAAGAATTTCACAGTATCAAGTAAAATGCAAATACGCAATAAGGATGATGCATGTCTAGTCCTATCGCAGGTAATGAGCTCATTTGTCGGTTTCGACCTGCTCCCGATGCAATCCAACTCGTAAGTCAAATAAGGCATTTCAGAGACATAACCTCTGCAAGTTTCTACTTCTTGCAGGCGCTGATTCTCCAACTGAAGTATGTCGAACATGACCTCTGCAAGTACTTGCAGTCGCTGATTCTCCAACTGAATCATGTGACCCTTGCTCCTGGAAGTCATTCCATATACACGGGTGTCCCCGCACAATCATTCACATGTAAAGCCAACGACTTAACATTTTCACATTGGCACCATAACTATTTACTTTCCGTTACCCTCTCGTGACCTTTTAATCATTTCATAATCACACGTGTCGTTTTATCTTTTCTCTTTTTTCAGTCTTTTACTTAATTATCCTTGATGGTTCAAACTATCTTCACACTGTTCTCTCATCATCCACTAAGTATTTTATGAAAAGAGAATCATAAGATTCTTTAATTAAGTCGGTGTTCTCTAAAGCTTTTAAGATCATTCTGTTTACTCTCCTATGACTTATAATAATATTAATAATAATATATTTATTAAATAATAATCTTAATAAAATAAGAATAATAATAATATAAATAAGATAATTTAAATGGTAAATAAATAATATTTATATCTCTTCTTAAAAGCTTAGCTTCGTAAAACTTTTATTTTTAAACTCTTATTATCTATGTTTTAAACTTCAAACTTTTAAATATTTAATTTTTAACCCAATATTTTTATAAAATTATATTTGAAATATCCCTTATCTCAATATTTATAAAAGCAACCTTGAACTTTTATAAAATACCCATTTTTACCCCTATACTTTATTTATTATCCAAAATACCAGAAAACTTACATAATTACAAATTTTACCTTGATTTTTATATACAAATACAATGTTACCCTTCAAAATAAATTTTTCCAAACTGATTTCTTGTCCTTCAAAGAAATCGAAACTTCCTCCGTTTTCTATCAAAATATTAACTTGAAATTTTTTTTCGAGCTTTTTCGGTTACCGATTCTTTGTAATTTTTAGTATAATCTCTTGACTATTAAATCTCACCAAATTTATCCAATTATGTACATAATAACAACTCCCAATATTATCATTAAAGACACGGTCTTGGCTACTTCTAGGCTGACCGAAACACAACCTCATCAAAATATCAATTTATCAACAAAATTCAACATGAAAAGCAATCAAATTTTGACAACACTCAATCCAAACATCAGTTCACTTATCAAACACAATTTAATCGATGAGAATTTATCAAAATCTTACCTTCATACGAAATCAAAATACTCGAAGCTCCGAAGAAGCTTTTTGACCGAAAAATTGAAGAAGAATACGTCAAAGATTGATTCCTCCGCCAAGAACACCAAAGGGCCGAACTTCAAGAGGGAGGAGAGCTACGTCACCGTTAACTTCTATCAAACAAAAATGATGTTAACACGTAGAAGAGGAGGATACGAACTCTTTTATCGGATTAGATTTTTTATTAGAGTTACGGAAGAAAGTTTAATGGGTCACGGTTCTTCAATGGAAACTTTTGGTCTCTTTTTCTTTCTTGACATGCAGTTCGGTTATGAATGATGAGAGATAGGAGAAGATGTTTTTATTTTAGTGGGATATGATTTGGCTATTAAAAGGGTTAAGTGTCGTTGCCTAGTATTACTTTGGTTTCATGTTACAAATCTCTCTCTTTTCTTTCTTATATATTCGGCTGATGATGTTACTAAGTGGTTAAGGAAGAGTTTGAATTAGTGGAAGGTAATTTAGCAAGGATAAGGGGTAGGTGTCAAGTTTTGGTGTAACTAAGTTGGCGGTTTAAGTTATAAATATCTTAAACAAATAATTATAAAAAATGAATATATTACTACTCAAGTAATAATATATATATATATTCCCATCAATATATATATGGATAATTATATACGAGTTATTAATATAAATGATATTAGTAATTTTGGAATTAAAAGATATTTGATGAAACATTAAAAATTCTAATCTCGTCAAGAAATACCGATAATTACTTATATCGACAAAAATCGGACTTGATAGTAATAATAATATTATTATCTAGTTTCCACTATAATTAGAGCAAGTAAAATAAATAAATAACATAATAATAAAATTATATTACCATTTATTTTACGTCGGAATTCGAAGTTGACTCGTCAAAATAAAACTAATCGCTTTAAAATATTATTTTAAGAAAAATTAGCGTTAGTGCAAAAATTAGAGTTATTACACAGCGCGGAGTAGAAACGAACTCGAAAAAGTGTAAGGCCATCCTCGAGATGAGTAGCCTCGTAAATCTCAAATATGTCCAAAAGCTAACCGGCCGACTCGCTATACTCTCACGTTTTCTCGGAGCTTCAGCCCAAAAGGCCATCCTTTTCTTCAGACTCGTGAAAAAAGGTATAACTTCAAATGGGAATTCGAGTGCAAAGACGCCTTTCAATACTTTAAAAAAGTGCTAGCAGAACTTGCTATACTCTCAAAGCTCTGAATGGGAGAGATGTTGTACCTCTACTTATCCATAACAGAAGAAGTGCTAGCAGTAGCACTAATCTGGGAAGACAAGCAAAAGACGCAGAGTCCGGTCTACTGCATAAGTAAGGTTCTCCAAAACGTGGAGACGCGCTACTCCAGACTCGAAAATTTCTCCTATGCACTACTGGCAGTGTCTCGATGTGTCCGACAATACTTCTAAAGTGACCTCATTACGGTCCGAACAGACCAGGCTGTCAGGCAAATACTGTAGAAGCCAGGCCTGGTAGGACAGATGCTTGGCTGGTCGGTCGAGCTGTCACAATATGGAATCAGATTCAAATCCAGGAATGCAATCAAGACCCAAGCCATGGCGGGCTTCATTGTTGAAATGACCCCAAGAAATGAGCCCACAGAGTTATGGAAACTCCACGTCGACGACTCATCAAACACCAGCTCCGGGGGAGTGGGCATCATACTGGAAAACGAGAACGGAATCGTTATCGAACAATCCATTTGATACGAGTTTTCGATCTCCAATAATCAAGCAGAATACGAAACCCTCTTAGCTGGACTAATGTTGGCCAAAGAGGTCGGCTCAAGAACACTAGAAGTTTACAGCGACTCCCAAATCGTCAGCTCCCAAATAAACGGGGACTACTAGACACAGGACTCTCTGTTACAACAGTACCTATCCAAAGTCAAAGAGCTAACCGCCAGATTCGACAAAGTGACGGTTACTGGGTCCCCTGTCGAAGCAATCATGACCTGGTTATTCTGGCCCAAACCGGCCCGTTAACCATAAACCCCTAACCATCAATCAAATTCAAACACTTTTCCTATTTTAACCAACAAGATAAGATAATTACCCTAAACTATATAAAAGGGGCCAATGGCTCCCTCAGGTACAACACTCATTTCTAACCCTCGTATATATTTCTCATATCCATTCTGACTTGAACATCAGAATATCTTTTCAGGTACCACTCACGTCGCTCCAAAAATCCAATCTTGTTATTGTCTTAACCGGCGAATCTCCAATCCACCTCACAACCCATACAAGCAACTTCGTATATACATCTATATATATTAACTTTCAATAATAAACCTAAAATTGAAAAGGCACTTATCTATATAATTAATCATGTTACATGTAAAAAAAAAAAGTCTCTCTCTCTCTCTATATATATATATATATATATATATATCCACTTCAACAATCTTACTTTTCTAGCAAGGAATATATTGAAATGATTAAAGAAGGGTTCATAAATTGGAAGATGCTACCACTAATGAGAGTCACAGGCGTTATCATGCTTTCCTTCAATGTTATATTCAATGCCTTTCAACTCTTTCTTTTTTCAATAAATGCAGTCTGTATGTGTATGCGTATTTTCGTATCTATATATATATATATGTTCAACACACTAATGTACATGGGGCTAAATATAATCGGAAAAATTTTCCCCCTCCTATTTATAATTTTGACAATGATATTATTATATCTTGACTGAATCGTAATTTAATACCTAAATCATTACTAAATCAATGCCGTTATTTCGTTCATTTATTCCACCAAATATTTCAATGACATATGTGCTAATTAAAAAATATTTAACTAAAAAACTATTTTTCCTAGTCAAAATATCCATCAATTTTTCTAAAAATAAAGTTTAAATTCTAAATTTTATCATAAATTTTAAATTTTAAATCATAATTTTAAATTTTAAATTCTAATTATAAACCCTAAATCTTCCAAAAAATAAAAGTTAAAATAATTTTACAATAAAAAAATTTGACTAATATTAAGTAATTATTACAAGGTGATTTCGTGTAGTTATTCTATAAAAAAAGTACTTCATGGTCTACAGTATATCTCACAAAATGCATACAATAATATAGAAAAAAGAATCTAATTTTCAACATTTTAATTGGATAAATTATTTTTTTTCATATTTTGCTAACAGTAACTTGCTAAGATTGTTTATTTGAAAACTTTAGATACTTATAATAATTTTCTTATAGAAAAGTATAGGTAAACAATGAAAATATTAAATAATGTAAATAATAGATATATTTGATGTTTATTTTATTAGTGTACAGATAGTTATTTTAATATTAAAATTTAGAAGATTAATTTAGAGGTGTAGTATATTTTTATTTGATTGGTGGTTGTTCATATTATTCAACAAAGTTATTATCCTCTAGTATTCCCCTTTTCTTATACAATAAATATCTTTTAAACTAGAATTTCTGATGTTTTATTTAAATTCTTCTATATTTAATACCCTAAACCCAAAGTCGCTGCTTTTAACAAATGTTTTGAAAATAGTCGTTAGAAAAACCCTTGAAAGAGTAGATACAACAATTTAACATATGGGTTGGCCCACAGTAAGTCACTATCAATGAGTTGCTGCCACCCAGCAAAATTTAAGTAGCTAGTTAGCAATTAAAAATACTGCTTTTTCAATGCTTTGTTTTCATGTTTTGCTCCTTCTTTCTTGGTTCTATTCCCATGATTTGGCAATCCGAATCCTCAAAAATCAACATTGTAATGCACTTTTATTTATGCTTTGTTTGGTTGAGAAAAGAGAATGTATGAAAAGAAAGAAAAAGAAAAGAGAAAATAAGGAAATAAAAACAAGGAACAAAAGTGTATTTTTTTTACGTACTTGGATTAAAAGAAAAGAGAAGAGAAATTGAGAAGAGTGAAAGTGAAAAATAATAAAATGACATATATGACTTTATTATATGATAAAATATAAATATTATATTTATTTACATTTAATTCAATTTCAAAAATTATATAAAATAATTTTATAATAAATACTAATTTTATTATTATTGTTGTTGTTGTATTTAGTTGTCTAATTATTATTTATTTTATTGTTACAACTTATAGTTGTGATGAAAATTATTCTAGAATTATAATTTACAAATTGAAGGATATAAATGGTATTTCAATTACTTTTAGTTTTACAATGTTTTTTTTTTTTTTTGAGGAATGCTAAGGGCTCAACAACTTTTGTGATTTGTAGTCATCAAATAGTCATCAATGATGGTTTTAATGGTGTGAAATTGGTGTGAGATTTCATCCAATGACTCATTTTTCTTTGCTGGTTACATGCTGGCCAAAATTTAACAAAGTTGCTAGCCCTAGACTTTTTTTTTTTTCCGCAAGAGCTAAAAATATTTAGGATGGGTCCTATATGTGCCTTTTTTTTTTTTTCCCTTCACGTTTTCTTTGCATAACCAAATAGCGAAAAAAATTTTCTTTAATTTTTTCTCTATTTTTTTTTATTGAATCCAACATACACTTAAGGAAAAATAATAGGTAAAAAATTGTCACAATAGACAAAAGTCCTTTCAAAGATTTATTAAAATTGTCCTCATGCACCCAAAAGATGAAATCTTTGGTTGCATGTTCATTCGTCAAGTGGCGTTCATTACCAATTTACCATTAAGAGATATATAAGAGAAATATACATATCTCGCTTTATATAGCATTTGAAATATATATCCATTGTATGGCATTTCAAGTTCAACAAAGTAGTTACTCATAAGAACTTGCCATTTTTGTAAGGTTAAAGTAGTATCTTATTAGTCTCTAAAATTTGAATTAAATTATAATTTTTTTTAATATTTGACGTTGTATATGTTTTATTAAATATTTTTATTTTCTAATTTAAAATCATTTTTGTCTTGCAAAATTTTCCTCCTTTTTCTTCTTCTCTTCTTCAATCATCCCACTACCATTTATTATCACAACCACCTCCATGCCACGGCTGCAACGAATTCCTTCTTCTCTTTTTCTCAAAATACTAATTAACACTTCTAGAACAATAGTCATAACAAAATTAATAAATTATTAAAAAGTAATCTATTAGCACCAACATCAACAATTGCAATATAATAGAAACACAACAACTTATACAAAACAATGACAACCAGCAACAACACACCTCTAGCAATAACAGGTTGGCAAGGATAAAATAGGAGAGGCTGAAAGCTGCTTAAAGAGCTCGTACAATATGGCAAGGTGGAGATAAACTATTAGCAAACAAAGCAACATACAATGAGACTTACAATAACTTGGTGAGAATGTAAGTGAGTAATGGTGGAGGAGAAATTAGAAATTGGAGAAGTTAAAGATGCAACAGTACAGTGATTGATAAAGAGGAAATGGATCCTCTCAATTTTTTTTAACAATTGAGGGAGTAAAATGTGATCTCACACCATTAATTTTATTAGTGGGACCAAACATAAATATGAGAGAGAACAATAAAAGGTTAGAAATCACACTTTACACCCTCAATTTTTTTTAACAATTGAGAGGATCCATTCCCTGATAAAGATAGAGAAAGCAAGGGCGAGGAAAGCTTGAGATGGTAGAGAACGTGGAGACGAAAAAGAACAGGTATTACGGAAAAAACAGCACCATAAAAAAATAAGCCTTTTGCCACGTTTTTAAAGCGTGCCAAAAAGTATAAAAAGCGTACCGATAGCTTTTTGTCTCGCTTTTTGAGCTATCGGCACATTTTTGAAAGGGCCACATCCGCAAGTGTGCCGATTGCTCTATCACTACGCTTTTGTCGATCTATCGACACGCTTTCATCTATTGCCACGCTTTAAAAGTGTGGCCATATGTATAATCCTATAGCTATGCTTTAAAAGCATACCGAAAAGTGAAAGATATGACTAAACAGTAAAAGATATGGCTTCGCTTTTGAAGCGTGCCAATAGTCGAAGATACATGGACCTATTGCCATGCTTTTAAAACGTGGCTATGTCTGTATCAAATTAAAAAAAAAATCCGGCATGTGCTTTTACACGTACTCTAATGCATTCCAAAAATAATAAAAAACATTGACAAAAATCTGTGAATATCATTTAAAAAAATTAATTAATGAAATTAGTATTATATTAATAAAATTCAAACCAAATTAGCTATATCAATCTCATATAACTAAAATAGTTATAAAATACATTGGGATAAAAAATATCAATCTCTCCCTTTTCATTGTAGCTTCATGTTGCTTCTTCTCATAACTTAACTGTTTTTGCGGGCCTTTACTCTTGCCTGAACTCAAACCATAGCCAAGGCAGTAAAGGCACGTAACACGCTTCCATTTTTTTCCCTCATAAGTCTATTAAAACTAGCCACGCTTTTAAAGGGTACCTGTTTTTCTATATGGTTATGCTTTTGAAGCGTGGCAAAAAAAAAAGCATGGCTAAATCACAAATCAGTGGCCACCCTCATAAAAGCGTGCCGATTTTTTTTATGGCCACACTTTTTAAGCGTGACAAAAAAAGGCGTGGCCAAATCATAAATCAGTGGTCACCCTCATAAAAGCGTGGCCATTGACCACTTTTGATCACACTTTAAAAGTGTGGTAAGAAAAAAGTGTGCCGACAGGCCTTTTTTCTTGTAGTGCAGAGACGAAGCACCATGAACGGGATAAAAAGGAAGATAGCTCCAACATAGAAAAATGATGGTGACTACGACGACTAGCTACCCATTGCCCACAATGACATTGTGTTGTGAGCTTGGATTTTGGGGAGAAATTTAGAGGATGATATTTTGGGGTGTTAATGCATATTGTGATATTGTTGTTGTTGTTGGAGGTTGATGGTGATGATGAAGAATGGAAGAAGAGAAAGAAGAAGAGAAAGATACGAACAAGTTTAAGATGTTGGTATTTTTTTATGTTAAAAAAATAATAATATACGTGAATTGTGCCATTTAGGCATCATTGGTCTTGTGAAAATGGTCCAAGACATGAAGAGCTAAATACTACTAAGCCAGCAGACTTAAAAGGAAAGTAACTAATGCAATAGAGATTTTTTACAAAGTGTGTAAGAACAATTTTGAATTATGATTCTACCTTACATTGAATGTTGAATGCCAACTTATATATCAATCTATATACATGTTAGTTGGCCTCACTTATACATATCTTGTCTCTACAACCCCTTAAACTAAGGGTCGTATATAGGAACACCCTGAGTTTGGATCAAAACTTGACAATAGATGGTGTTGCCAGAGACTTAGTTAGAATATTAGCTAGTTGTGAGTGGAAATGAATGTGAACAACATGCAGCTGATATTTGAATATCATCATCAAAATGTTTGCTTCAACTAATTATGTAGCACTAGGTTGACAGCTAAAAGAACAACACTCAAATTATCACAAAAGATTGTTGGAGCTATAGGTGAGGTATACTGATTTTACTTAGGAACTTTTGAATCCAAAGTATGTCTCCCTCTGTAAACGTTTCTAATAGAAGAGAGAACTCTACAAAACTAGAGAATAAGGAATATGAAAGTAATGCTTGTATTTTATTATCTTATCACTAACTCATTCTTATATTAGTACATGGATATATATAGGAGCTCTTGTGTACCTGAGTCAATTCCATAACAAATTTGGTAACTAACTTTCCTAACGACTAATAGTATATCGTATACTTACTCTCTATAGCCCCCCACAAACTCATGGTGGCTTCAATGCCAGCTTGAGTTTGTTCAGAAATTTATTGAATGTAGCAACTGATAAAGGCTTCATCAATACATCTGTGACTTGCTCAGTTCTAGGGATATGAGTAACAGCCACTAAGCCTCACGTGACTCTATCTAAACAAAGTAGAGATTGAGTCTGAAGCGTTTGGTCTGATTGTGAAGAATAGGATTATAAACTAACATTATAGCTGACATGTTGTCATAATAAACCATAGGACAAACTGTACAAGGTTGTTTGATCTCTTTAAGCAGTGTCTGAATCCATATAAACTCAGTGAGGACAACAACTACAATGTGAAATTTTGCCTCCGTGGAGCTCTTACTCATAGCATTCTGATTGCTACACTTCCATGATACAAAATTTGTGCCAAAATAGACGCAAAAGCCAGTAGTTGATTTACGATCATCTAAGTTGGATGCCCAGTTCGAATATGCAAATGTAGTCAAATGCAAATCAGTAGATCTATAGAATTGCAAGGTTAAGTTAGATGTACCTGCAAGATTTTGTAGTATCCTTTTAAGAGCTCTCCAGTTTTCTTAAGTAGGTGATGCCATATACTGACTTAATTTATTGACAGAATAGGAGATATCATGCCTAGTAGTGATTACATATTGTAGACCACCTATCGGTGATCTAAACAAGGTTGGGTCTTCAAATTGGGAGCTCTTAAAGGCTGCCAATCTTATGGAGTTGACCATTGGAGTAATCATTGGTCTAGAATATTACATGCCGGATTTGGTGAGTAACTCATGTATGTATTTAGTTTGATTCAAGCACACATGGGACTTTGAATGGTGATTAACTTTGATGCCAAGAAAAAAATTAATGTCACCAAGGTCCTTTAATAAGAAAATAAAGTGCAATTGAATAATACTTTAAGTAATCTCATATTGAGAGCTGCCTGTGAGAAGCATATCAACCAAATATATGAGAATATATGTTACATTGATACCTGAAAACTTAATAAAGAGTAAGGGATTTGAGCAAGTGCAAGAAAAACCAAATTTAGAGAGAGTATCTCGAAGAGTGAGGTATCAAGCCCGAGGGGCTTGCCTTAAGCCATATAATGCCTTAATAAGTTTGCAAACGAGATGTATATTGGTTTGTGTTCATACCCTGGGTCGCGCTACCCGACCTGGGATTATTGGCGACAAAGCGACCGACCTCTTCAGGTCAGGCTATCCGACCTCTTCTCAAAGAGGTCGGCCAAATCGACAAGAAAGCCCAACAAAGGGCCCAAATAGAGGAACACGACCCACATCCAAAGGCAATCCAAGCCTATAAAGATAAAGGCGGTTCCCTTGAAGATAAGCTGACTTCACCCCAAATAAAATAAGATAAGATAAGATAACTAACTTATCTTATCAGAAAGGTCAGCCCACACTACTATAAATACACTGGAGCACCCAGGTATAACTCATACTCTGATTCTACAATAAACCTGCTTAATACCCGTGCTAACTTAAGCATCGGAGTCTCTTGCAGGTACCCCCCACCCTCCGGTGGCCAAGGATCAGCAGTGCAGCAAGTCCAACAAGTCGGACACAATAGCTCCGGCCATCACCAGCCAGCCGGACACGCCATCTCCGACCGGTACAGAAGATCTCATCCGAGATCGACCTCCAGTTTCAGGTAACCCACGAAACATTGGCGCCGTTGCCGGGGACCCTGGAAGTCATCCCAACACCATGGAGGACGGCCATGACAACGACCATGACTCAGATCTAGAAAACAGAACACCGCACAAGAACGCGGACACTGCATTGAAGGATGCTCCAGAATCCAACGGAGACAAAAACTCACCAAATCCGAGAGCAATAGAAGCGTTTCAAGATCGCTTAAAGCAACTTGAGAAAGAAAACCAATAACAACAACGGGAGATCGGAAAGGATCTGCAAAGAGAGGTACGGTGACGTCGAGAATTGGAAGAAAAACTACAGCAATTAGAAGCCGATCTCAAATCAAAAGCTCCTCGGACCACTCCTGAGGAAAATTCACGCAAAGAACAAGATCCATTCACCAGGGAAATCATGAAAACCAAAATTCTAAAAGACTTCAAGCTCCCGGATATGATTTTGTATGATGGCACCACAGATCCCAACCATCATCTCAGCAATTTCAGAAGCAGAATGTACCTTACCGATGCCTCCGATGCCGTTCGCTGCAAAGCTTTTCCAACAACTCTCACGAAGACAGCAATCAGATGGTTCGACAACTTACCTCAAAAGTCCATCTCAAACTTTGACGACCTAGCCAAAAAGTTCCTGGCCAGATTCTCCATCCAGAAAGATAAGGCCAAGCACGCCCCCAGTTTACTAGGGATCAAGCAAGGAGAACGGGAAAGCCTCCACAACTACATGGAGAGATTCAACAAAACATGCATGGACATTCAAAGCTTACCAACAGAGGCCACCATCATGGGACTCATCAACGGCCTACGGAAGGGACCTTTTAGCCAATCTATATCAAAGAAGTACCCTACCTCCTTAGACGAAGTACAGGAGCGAGCAGAAAAATACATCAACATGGAAGAAAACACTCGGTTGGGAGAAACCTCCAAATCCGGGGTCCCCTACCGAGATAAAGACAAGGAATCCAAAAGGAAAGAAGATCGGCAAGGGGAGAAAATCAAAAAATACCACAATTACACTTCTCTCAAGGTATTCCTAGTTGATGTATACAAAGAAGTTTGCCACACGGAGAAAATACCCCCAGCTCGGCCACTCAAAGGCAAAAGAGGGGGAGGAAATCGGAATGAGTATTGTGAATACCATCGAGTGCGAGGTCACTCCACCAATGAGTGCTTCGATTTAAATAACATCATAGAAAAGTTGGTGAGGGAAGGAAAACTAGATCGGTTTCTAGCAACCCGAGATGATGATCAAAGAAAAAGACGAAGGGACGAAGATATCGGACGAACCGCGCGATCACCTTGTACACCAGAAAGACACGTCCACATGATACATGGCGGATTCGCAGGGGGAGGAATCTCCAAATCATCTCGTAAAAGATATCTCAAAGAAGTATATCATGTCGAAGGAAAGGAGGAAGCACCCGACATCCCTGCAATCACGTTCACTAAAGAGGACGCATCTGGAATCATCTCGGGACACGACGACCCCATGGTCATTACCATCATACTGGCAAATGCCAATCTCCATCGCACACTAATAGATCAAGGAAGCTCCGCCGACATCTTATTCAAAACAGCTTTCGACAAACTCGGTTTAGAAGACAAGGAGCTTAAGGCATACCCGAACAGTCTGTTCGGGTTGGGAGATACCCCGGTACAACCATTAGGATACATATCACTACATACAACCTTCGAAAAAGGGAACCAATTCAGGACCCTCAAAATAGACTACATTGTGGTCGACGTAAGTTCAGCCTACAATGCTCTATTAGGTCGGACAACACTCAATCAACTCGGCGCAATAGTCTCGACCCCACATCTATGCATGAAATTCCCAACTACATAAGGGATAGCTACAATAAAAGCAGATCAAAAGATGGCGCGCCGCTGTTATAACGAAAGTCTAAACCTCAGAGGCAGAGGAGAAGAGTTTCATACAATTGAGCTTGACAGAGTGCAGCGACGAGAGGAACTCCGTCCGCAGCCAGAAGGCGAGATAGAGAAGGTTCAGATCGGAGACACCTCGGACAAAACAACTAATACCGGAACAATCCTAAGAGGAGATTCAAAAGAATTACTGATACAATTCTTACGCGATAATATCGATCTATTCGCATGGAAAACCGCAGACATGCCAGGTATAGATCCCAAGCTAATGTGCCACAAGTTAGCGGTCTATCCAGGATCTCGGCTGGTGCAGCAAAGACGAAGAAAACTTGGGCCAGAGCGATCCCAAGCTGTGGAAGAGCAGGTACAGGCACTACTGGAGGCAGGATTCATAAGAGAAGTCAAGTATTCACTATGGTTAGCCAACGTCGTCTTGGTGAAAAAATCAAATGGGAAGTGGCGAATGTGTACTGATTACACCGATCTCAACAAAGCCTGCCCAAAAGATCCTTACCCACTCCCAAGTATTGACGCTCTGGTAGATGCTTCCTCCGGATATAGATACCTCTCGTTTATGGACGCATACTCGGGATACAACCAAATCCCCATGTATCCACCAGATCAAGAAAAGACCTCGTTTTTAACACCAAAAGCAAATTACTGCTATATCGTGATGCCCTTCGGCCTCAAGAACGCATGTGCTACTTATCAAAGGCTGATGAACAAAGTCTTCTCAGACCACATCGGAAAAGTCATGGAAGTCTATGTGGACGACATGTTGATAAAGACACAAAGCAAAGACATATTACTGTCCGACCTGACTCAAGTGTTCGACACTATAAGGAGGCACGACATGCGACTCAATCCTGCAAAATGCACCTTTGCGGTAGAAGCAAGCAAATTCCTAGGTTTCATGCTCACACAAAGAGGAATTGAAGCAAACCCGGATAAATTCCAAGCCATACTCAACATGAAGAGCCCCACCTGTGTCAAAGAAGTGCAACAACTCAACGGGAGATTGGCCGCCCTATCCAGATTCTTAGCAGGGGCAGCGATAAGATCTCTCCCCTTCTATGCTACGTTAAGAAGGGGAAAGTAGTTCGAATGGACGACAGAATGTGAACAAGCCTTCCAAGACTTCAAAGAGTTCTTAGGACGACCGCCAATCTTATCTCAACCACGAGAAGGAGAACCGCTCATATTATATCTCGCAGTAGGAAGCCGGGCAATAGCCTCAGTACTAGTCAGAGAAGACGAAAGTGGGCAACAACCCGTCTACTTCATTAGCAAAGCGCTACAGGGATCCGAGCTGAACTACCAGAAGATAGAAAAGTTTGCCTATGCTCTCATCCTAACATCTCGACGACTTTGCCCGTACTTCCAGGCTCACACTATTAAGGTTCGAACCAATCAGCCCATAAAAGGAATACTGCAAAAAACGGATTTAGCAGGCAGAATTTTACAATGGGCAGTCGAGTTATCAGAATTCGACCTCCAATATAAAGCTCGGACGGCCATTAAATCACAGCATCTGGCCGATTTTATCGCAGAATTCACAGACGCCTTGGAAACCCCTACAGAATGGAATCTCTACGTGGACGGTTCTTCAAATAAGACTGGAAGTGGCGCAGGCGTGATAATAGAAAGCAACCAAGGAACCCAAGTTGAGCTTTTCCCAAGTTCGGGTTCCCGGCCTCAAACAACCAGGCGGAATATGAAGCATTATTAGCCGGTTTAAAGCTGGCTACAGAGGTTGGAGCTAAAAAACTCAACATTTACAGCGATTCACAAGTAGTCACCTCGCAGATAATAGGGAGCTATCAAGCCAAAGATCCCACCATGAAAAAGTATTTGGATAAAACCAAGGAACAGCTCGGACAACTCGGGAAATATAAGATCTGCCACATACCCCGCGAACAAAATGCCCGAGCTGACGCACTCTCAAAACTAGCCAGCACCAAACCAGGGGGCGACAATAAAAGCCTCATCCAGGAAATGCTACAGAACCCATCAATTTTGGAAGAGAAAATCCTAGCCATAACAAGTCAGGACCAATGATGGATGACCCCCATAAGTAACTACCTCAAAGCAGAGACGCTCCCCACGGAGGAAAAAGAGGCGAAAAGATTAAAAAGGGAGGCACAGTACTACACTATTATAAACAACATCCTGTACAAAAGAGGGATCTCAATACCGCTACTAAAATGTGTGCCGACCAACAACACAAAGGAAGTGCTAGAAGAAGTACACAGCGGCGTGTGCGGCAACCATCTCGGAGCACGAGCTCTCGCCAAAAAAGTACTCCAAGTGGGATTTTATTGGCCAACCCTATAGAAAGAAGTTATAGAATTTGTAAAGACATGTCCACCATGTCAGAAACATGCCAACTTCCACATCGCCCCGCCAGAAGAGCTCATCAGTGTAACCTCGCCCTGGCCATTTGCAAAATGGGGACTTGATCTTCTCGGACCCTTTCCCCAGGGATCAGGACAAGTAAAATTCCTCATAGTCGGAGTAGACTATTTTACAAAATGGATTGAGGCAGAGCCCCTAGCCAACGCCACCGCTCAAAGAAGCCGGAAATTTCTATACAGGAATATTGTCACGAGGTTCGGGGTTCCATACTCCATCACCACAGACAATGGCACTCAATTCACAAACGCAGGCTTCAGGAGACTAGTAGCCGACTTGAATATAAAGCACCAGTTCACCTCCGTCGAACACCCTCAAGCCAATAGACAGGCCGAAGCTGCCAACAAAGTCATATTGGCTGGGTTAAAACAGAGACTACAAGATGCAAAGGGAGCTTGGGCCGAAGAACTTCCGCAAGTCCTATGGGAATATCGAACAACGCCACACTCCAAGACAAATGAATCACCCTTTCGACTAGCATACGGAGTGGAGGCAATGATCCCAGTAGAGATCGAGGAAGGGTCACCCAGAGTAGTCCACTACAATGAAGAGGCCAACTCTCAACTTTAGAAGGAAGAACTTGACCTACTACCTGAAATCCAGGAAAGAGCTCGGATCAGGGAAGAAGCACTAAAACGTCGAATGGCTTCCAGATATAATCAAAAGGTAGTGCCAAGAAGTTTCATGGAGAATGATCTCATCCTAATCCGAAATGATATTGGAACAACTCGACCAGGAGAAGGAAAGTTGGCAGCAAACTGGAAAGGACCCTACCGAGTTATAAAAGTACTTGGGAAGGGCTACTACAGACTGTCCGAACTCGATGGATGAGAGCTTCCCAGATCATGGCACGCCTGCAACCTAAGAAGGTACTACAGCTAGAAAAGTAAAAGATCTCACTATTGGATGCACTCTTTTTCCTGAAAAGGTTTTTTAATGAGGCACCAAGTTGAGACTCAAACACTATTCGACATAAAGGGATGAAAAATTCCCACATGTATATATTTGCACTTTCCTTTGAATAAAATATATATTTTAGATATTCTACAAGATTTCAAGACGCATTAATCTGAAGCATTCATCGTCCGATTATAAAGTAACAGATCGGCAGAAAGTGAAAAACAATTTCACTGCATGATCACGATAAAGATAACCGTCCGATAAAGGTGAAAACGCGATTCACCCAAAAGACGATCTAGAGATGACAACCACTTTCTACAAATCGGCAAAGATGAACACAGAATAATGTAAGAAGTTATCGAAAGTGATCTAAAAAAGAACCTGACGAGGTCTTACGGATTGCTAAAATAATAACTTAAAGACTGGCCGACGTTAAGAAGTTGGACCAAGTCAACCCAAGTTATAAGTAAACCCTGGAAAGAGGTCTGGCCAACCCTATTAAAGAGGATTACTTTAACTTAGAAGGGCCCGACATAACAAAGTTAGCCCAAAATGAAAAAGTTATACAAGTAGTCCCTGAAAGAGACCTAACAAAGGTCCAAAAACGAGGACTACAAAAATAACTTAAAGGAGACTGACATAACGAAGTCGGACTCCTACTACTAAGAAGTTATAAAAGTAATCCCTGACAAAGGTCCAAAAAAGAGGACTACATAAATAACTTAAAGGAGACCGACATAACGAAGTCGGACTCCTACTACTAAGAAGTTATAAAAGTAATCCCTGACAAAGGTCCAAAAAAGAGGACTACATAAATAACTTAAAGGAGACCGACATAACGAAGTCGGACTCCTACCACTAAGAAGTTATAAAAGTAATCCCTGAAAGAGATTTGACAAAGATCCAAGAAAGAGGATTACAAAAATAACTTAAAGGAGACCGACATAACGAAGTCGGACTCCTACTACTAAAAAGTTATAAAAGCAATCCCTGAAAGAGATCTGACAAAGATCCAAGAAAGAGGATTACAAAAATAACTTAGAAAAGGACGACGTAAAGAAGTCGCCCTACTACAAAGCAAGTTACAAAGGTAACCCCTGAGAAAGACGGGACAAAGGACTACCAAAACAACTTGGAGGACCAACTTGAAGAAATCGGTTATAAATCGTCAGAAATATAAGCAAGAGCGAGAAAACCGAAAAACAAGTCGGACCCACATAGCCATAACCTCAAAAGATCCAAGTTACAAACAATAAAGCAAATCCGAAGAGGACGAGCGGCAGGGTTCCAACATCCTCAGAAAACAAAAAGATACCAAGTTAAGTGCAAAAGCATGATATATTCTACAAAGTTATAAAGCTTCAGAGGGCACCAAAATCTACCTCAAAAGCTAAAAAGTTACTTTTGTTTGTCAAAACAAAAAGTTGCTAGGCAAGCAACGAGAAAGTACCAGCAGTTAACAAAACATAAAGAGTTTAAAAAGCCCACAAGATGGGCTAACTACGTAAATATCCAGAATAAATGGGCTAAGGGTCAGAAGACTTTTTAGCAGCATCAGTCCGAAGAGACGGAGGGCGAGTCTGGAGAGGAACAGCATCTACAGTACCATCATCCCGGTTTAAGATCTGACAGTCAGGATCAGAAGCGGGAGGGCCGACCTCGGCAGGAACAGCAGGAGTTGACACCTTGGCAGAGGACACAGGGGGAGGTTCAACATCATCATCATCCTCGTCATCAGGGACAATCTTGCCATCCCTGACAACGTTATCTAGGCTAAAGAGGGTCAGGTCGGCCTCGGGAGCAATAACCCGAACTTGTTCCTTCAGGTTCTCATAGGCAGCAGTTACACTACCAACAAGATGACCTTGGAGTTCGGAGTAATTAGCTCGGGCATTCTCCAACTCCTCCCTCAGGCGCAACACCTCCCGGTAAGATGTCATATAACTATCCTTATGTCTCATAGTCGTGTCCTCGGCCAGCCTCACAGAAGCCGCCAGAGAGATGGAACTCGCCTTCTCATTCTCCAAATCTTTTTCCAACTTGGCCACCTTCACTTCAAGCTCCTCCTTCAAGTCTTTCATCCGATCAAACTCCTGTTTGGCCTCCTCCATAAAAGCTTTAGTGGCATGGAGAGGAAGACTTTGAGCAGTTCGATATAAGGCCGCTCCCATGTGTGCCATCTTGATACTACTCCGAGTTATATAATCAAAATGATGAAGAAGCGACACGTCGTCCATAGGGAGGACACCATAAGGGCCGATTTGTTGATCTACAAACTCGACTGCATCAAAGTTAGGAGCATCAAGGTTGAAAGGCTCAATTGTTTTTTGCTTCTTACTAGGAGGGGCACAAGAAGCTGCAGCAGAAGATTGTGGAGGATCGACCAGACGAACCCGAGGAATAGGAATTGCTCTCCTCGGTCCGGGAGAACTCGGCACAGGAGGCATCACTGGAACCTGAGAAAATCCCTCTCCGGCCGCCTTGGCCGAGATGTTTAGAGCAGCAGTTGCCTTCTTCGCCTTCTTGTAGGCCTTCATAGAATCATTATTTTTCGACATCTCTGAAAATACATAATCAACCACAAAAGACAAGTTACAACATAGGAGAAGAAAAGCTCAGAAGCAAGTATAAAAATAAGTCAGACAGTACCCAAAGCAGTTCGAACCAAAGATAGATCACTCAAGAATCTCTTCGTATCCAGATGGGGAGGTTTCCCCCACAAATCTTCAAGAACAACTACAAAGGCCCGCTCAACCTCATTAAGCATCTCCCATGTATAACGTGGCACTTTCACATTCTTTTGCCACTCTAGAGAAAAAGCGGGCTCATCATTTTCATCAAGAAAAAAGGGGCAGACCCCCTCAACAGCACGAACTCGGAAAAAATAGTTCTTAAAATCTTTAAACGACTCATCATACATGGCAAAAACTTTATGCCCCTGGGCCGATCTGAAAGAGACCCAGGAAGCTTTCTTTTTGGAGGAACCTCCGGGCTTGGCCGAGACGAAAAGATAAAGGAAAAGAGTTTCAGAAGGTGTTATGCCTAACTCTTGGCAAAGCAGTTGAAATATTTTGATAAAACCCCAGGAATTCGGGTGAAGCTGGGACGGAGCAATGTTACATGACCACAATAGGTCAGTTTCAAAAGCAGTAAAAGGAAAAGTAACATTTAATTGGCTGAAGAAGTATTCATAAGCATAGAAGAAGGGACGCTCCCCCTCGATGGAAGTCGGAAAACAAACTCTCTCATCAGAATCAGGGGCAACAAGCTCATAATCCCCCTCACGGGCACTGTTACCACAAATTCTATGGCGCTTCCTCAGCTCTGTGCAAAATTCAACATCCACAACAGAAACACACAACAAGACAAGGGAGTCCAGCCAATCAGACATCCCCTCGGAAACTCTGGAAGACATCTCTACAATGTTATTGCGAGAAGACATGAGGCCAGCTAATCCTACAAATAAGAAAAGAAGATGGGATTACTAAAAACATCTCGGACAAGGGAGAAAACAACTCAATACGATACAGGCAAACACATAGAAAAGGAAGACCCCAAGACTCAAACCAAAGTCCTGGGGCATCCTTTGGAGGCAATAATAAAGCAAGGTTCCTAGTAAAAATCTGCTTCTCACACCCCAGCACCTCTCAAAACAAGAAAAGAAGGCTTCAAACAGCAAGCATTTTCCATCAGATTAAAACACAAAAGTCTTCAAAAACGTTACCTTTCAGTCTAAGCCAGCAAAAACCATCCCCAAACATCAAGTACGCCAAACAGAAACCATTAAAGATACAACATTTTTCAGAATCAGACAAAAGCAACCGTCAAATAAAGCAAGGAACAGATACGGATAGCGGTACCAGAACAGAAACAACAAGGAACATGCAAAGCCTTAAAAGCATCAAGCAAAAACAAAAAGGATCATGCAGAAGGTGGAGAAATCCCCAGAACGCACATTTCAACAACAATAAGGCACGATGGAAATAGAAAGATCCAAACTTTCTCTAAAGGAAAATCAAAATCAAAACCTCATCACAAAAACAAAGAGAAAGCACGAAATGGGACTAACTTGGAGACGAAAGAAGCTTCGAGAAAGAAAAATGGAGGCGCAGAAATAAAAGCTGCCCAGAAAATCGCCAAACAAACGCCACAACACAAGAAAGCAGAAAGTGCAAACGAAAAACAGAGAGCGAAGAGAGCGGAAAAAAGTAGTTACGAAAAGGGCGAAGGAGAGAAATCGTTTCTGGGTTTTCAAAATCAAAATAAAGAGCCAAAGGGAAACGAGGCAATTAATGTTAAAATTAATGAAAACATTAAACCCTCGCACATTCCCGAAGCGCCGATATAAAAGCGCACGCATTTAGAGGAAAAACGTTCTACATTCAAAAGCTTCTACAAAGAAAGCGACAAAATGCTTGAGTTCGGCTTCAAAGGACCAAAGTCAAAGACTCGACCTCGACAAAAGACCAAGTTCAAGTAGGGGCACTGTTCATACCCTGGGTCGCGCTACCCGACCTGGGATGATTGGCGACAAAGCGACCGACCTCTTCAGGTCAGGCTATCCGACCTCTTTTCAAAGAGGTCGGCCAAATCGACAAGAAAGCCCAACAAAGCGCCCAAATAGAGGAACACGACCCACATCCAAAGGCAATCCAAGCCTATAAAGATAAAGGCGGTTCCCTTGAAGATAAGCTGACTTCACCCCAAATAAGATAAGATAAGATAAGATAACTAACTTATCTTATCAGAAAGGTCAGCCCACACTACTATAAATACACTAGAGCACCCAGGTATAACTCATACTCTGATTCTACAATAAACCTGCTTAATACCCGTGCTAACTTAAGCATCAGAGTCTCTTGCAGGTACCCCCCACCCTCCGGTGGCCAAGGATCAGCAGTGCAGCAAGTCCAACAAGTCAGACACAACAACTCCGGCTGTCACCAGCCAGCCGGACACGCCATCTCCGACCAATACAGAAGATCTCATCCGAGATCGACCTCCAGTTTCAAGTAACCCACGGAACAGTTTGTTAAAAACCAGGAGGTTGAGACATGTATATAGTTTCATTCAATTTACCAATTAAAAATGCATTATAAAAATCATATTGTTTAATAAACCAATTCTTTGACAAAGCTAGAGTTAGGATGAGTCGAATTGTTACCGCTTTGATTACTGGTGAATACACTTGGTCAAAATCAATGCAATCAAGTTTATTAAACCCTATTTCAACTAAACAAGCCTTATGGTGAATGACTTCACCTTTAAAGTTTTTTTTCACTGTAAAGACCCATTTACACTCAATAATGTTGACATTTGGTGGTGGTTCAATAAGAGTTCAAGTTTTGTGATAAATGAGAGCAATATATTCCAAAAGCGTTGCTTCTTTCCATTGTTTTTATTGTAAAGATGCCTTGACAGATTTGGGTATGAGAGATGTAGTGTCAAAATTTGAATTAGCATGAGTAGTGTGAAAAGTTTTAGGTTTTAAGGAATTGGTTTTGGATCGAGTAAGCATGGGATGATTGTTTGTAGTGTCTGTATTTTTTTAAGTGTTAGGCAAAGTAATTTCCATAGAGGATATAAGAACGGTATTAGGATGGGATTTGTAGTTGGGACAAAATTGGATGGAGGAACCTTAGTAGGTCGTGGAGAAGGGTTAGATTGTGTTTGTTGGGGATAATGTCTCATTAGTGTCATGATGATGAAGAAAATGAGTTGGGTAAGAAGAGGTGGGTAGGGTAGTGTCCTTGAGAGTAGGAGGTGAAAAATCAAGAGAGGGTGGATGGATAGTAGGAAAAATGCATATTCAAGAAAAATGCAAGGATAAGATCTTACTTCAGTTTTTGTGAGTTATATGGTCTTAATAAAGAAAAACAAAGGCAACAAAAAATTTTAAGAAAAGAATAGTTGGGAATCTGATTAATTAAATAGAATTTCATGAGGTAATATATGATGAGTATTGCAAGAAGATATGTGGTTAATGAGATAAACAACAGTGGAAAAAGCTTCATCCTAATAAGTTAAAGCGGTAAATATGTTGTGGCAAGTATAGCCAAACTTATTTCGGCAATGTGTCGATATTTTCGTTTAGCCAATTTATTTTGTTGTGGTGTATGAGGGCAAGAGAGTCTATGAGCAACCCATTCATCCTTGAGAAATTGTTGAAAGGCTTTGGAGAGATATTCACCTCTATTATTCGTTTGTAAAGCTTAGATTGAAAAACCAATTTGCCTTTCCATGAAGGCTTTATATTGCTTGAAAATAGAAAAAACTTGAGCTTTATTTGTAAGAAGATAAACACTAGTATATCTAGAATGAACGTCAGCGAAGGACGCATAATATCTATATCCATCTTTGGAAGAATTGGGGCAGGATCCCACACATCTGATACAATTAAAGCAAGAGGATAACCATAAGAAGTAATAGACTTATGATAAGGTAAGTGATAAGATTTGGCCATACAACAAAATGTGCAAACTGAGTTATCATCGTGAATTTTATCAATCTACAAATTAAGTATGCTAATAATAGATTTTACAATAGAAAGACTAGGATGACCAGATCGTTTGTGATATCAAATGGAACACAAGAAGAAATCAAAGCAATGGCACAAAAGGGTGTAGATACAAATTTTGGGACAACAATTTTATCAAAACTATATAATCCTTTGTTAGCCTTGACTCTGAGAAGAACCTCCTTGGTAGCTTGCAATTTTTCACCAAGAAAAAGTTAGGCCAAAAAGAAAAATAAGCATTGTTGTCCTTAGCAAATCAGAACACACTAATTAGATTTTTGAGTTATCGAAGGAACATAGAGTAAATCATATGATTTGTATCTTTTCTTTGTTACAATATTGTGAATGAAAGAATTACCAACACTATGCATGGGCATCATAGCACCATTACTTATGAAGACATGTTCTTGACCTTGATAATCAAGAGATTGTGTGATATTAGATGGATCATCATGTGTGCAATGATGAGTGGCCCCCGAATCAACATACCAATATGGGTCACTCACAGATGAAGGAGTTACTAGCATAGCCCTTGAGTTGTGGAAAGATGGTGGGAGAGGTAAGGAATGATTCTAAGAACCTTGTTGTTATGGAAAAGATTGGTTGTAGGATTGATCAAAACGAATGTAGCATGTAGGTGCAACATGTCTGATTCACCCACAAATTTGACATTGTGGGCGATTCATAGAGTTCCAAGATGATCTGCCTCCACGAAAGTCTCTACCTCCATGCCCACAACGATCTTGATTTCCTCTACCAAGTCCAAGATTGTTACCTCTGCCAAAATTATTGAAATAAGAAGTTGCAGAGGAATAAGACTCTTAAGAAGGAGCTTGAGCAAGAAGAACCTAAACCAATGATTATTTAGGTTTGTGAAACCGCTCAACAATGTCCTCTTAGGCCATAAGTAGAGCTTCCAAATCTAGGATTGTGTAAGGGGGTTATTTGGTAGTCATATAAGTGATGAAGACATGATAGTCTTCATTCAAGCCATCTAGGATAACATTGGTATATTTAGAATCCGACAATGGAACACCTACAACAGCAAGTGAATCAATAATCTTTTTAATTTTCAAGAGATAATCAGCTATAGATCCATCTTTCTTTACAGTTTTGAGTTGAAGTTGTAGTTGTCTGACTCTGGCTTTAGTTTGTGACACAAAATAAGTGTGTATTCTTGACAAGATTTCACGTGCGAAGATGCACTCAACGACAGAGTGTTTGAAGGCTGTGTCCAAGGAGGCAAACAAACAGCTAGTGAGGTTGTAATCATCAATGCACCATTCTTTGTAGGTTTTAGAATCTGTGTTGTTGGATTCCGGAATTCTCTGAGAATCAAGATGATCTTGTAATTCTTGGCCATGAATTATAAGAGTTGCAAGATAGAACCAAGTTAGAAAGTTATCGTTGTTAAGTTTTTTTGCTAATGAAATCGAAAAGGGCTTAGTGGTGGCAGAAACAATTGTAGCAGCAACATTGTTGGTGATTACTGGTGGCATATTTTTAACTTGTTTCTTTGAGCACTTTGGTATTGATCTGAGCAATGAGACCCAAGAGAATATAATTTCATATCTTGAAGGCGGAGGTACAGTCAAATAGACAAAGAAAAAAGGATCTAAGGTTGCCAAAGATAAGGTTATAGAAGAAGAAGATGATGAAAGTATCCCTCCTCCATCTGTTGTTGGTACATCAACTTCCAACAAGTACTTGGTAAATGGTATTGTTAAAGATGTGTTGCAAGAATTTGTAAACTTTACCAAGCAAATGATCAATTCTAGCCAACAAGCTAGGAGACTTGTAATTCAAAATGAAAATTCATTGAGAAAATCATAAAGCAGAGTTGAAGTACTTCTAAAGTACTTTGAATCATTGGAAGATGATCAAATGATGTCTAAGCATGAAGAAGAGGACATTCTAGGATCCGAGGATGAGGGATCTGATGTCTAGCTCCATGTTGATGCTGCTGCACATGAAAAACTGTCTCTAGTATTTTACTTATGTTACATTGATACTTTTCATTTCATTTAGATGACTGTAATAAAGTAGATCATTAACTCTGAACTGATTGCACTACTGATTTGCATTTGGATACTTAACATATTTTGTGCAGGGTTCACTAACTCTCCTTGATAACAAAAATGGGAGAAAGAAAAATGAATTGTTAAGTTGTTTAATTAATTCATGAACTGATGTGCTACTGTTTTAGTATGGCTTATTTGTGAATCATTGACACTGATTATTTAAGACTTCTATTTTATATTGAAAGAAATTCTTGCAGCTTTGATTGATTGCAACTCTGATTGATATTTTTTTATTACTAATTGAGGTTGAATGATAATTTTGTTTGGATTAATAGCTTTGTACATATTTGCTAGTGATCAGGATGGCTCACTTAGTGTATAAAGCTATTTAAAATAGTTTTTGTATATTTTTGCATTGTTTCTATGTAAATTATGTTGATCACAGGTTGAAAAATGCAAATATTTAAAGGGAACCAAGTGAATAAAGAAAGGGGGAGTTCACATCAAAGATTGTACTATCAAAGATAAGTTTCTTAAAACCCTTCTCATTTCTTTTTATAATTTATTTTATAATATTTGCCATCAAGGAGGAGATTATTGAGTTTGAAGAACTAATAACAAATTAATTGATGATGAACAAACATTATTATAGGGTTAAAAGCCCAATTATATATGTGATTAAGTTTGTTTAATATGCAGAAACTAGTGGCAATCAAAACTGGCTCAATAACAATCGTATGACCCATAAGCTCTCCTCTCATGGATCAACGAAATGGTTGCTAATCACAAATCATACAAACACTTCTCATCAGAATAAAAAACAAGCTTAAGGCCAAGTGATGATACAAGCCCAAGTTCACATCATTTGTTTATGGCCCATGGAATTATTAGCTAACTAAGATTAGTTGCTTCACTTCCATTTGAACTAAACTCAAATCAACCAAACCACTCTTCTCTCTTCCCTCTCATGTGATTACTTCCAAGAGTAAGCAAGAAAAAATAGCTCTGATTAAGACTCATATTAAGAAGGAAAAGTGGTTACCAAAATAAAAAAAAAACAAAGGAAAAGAAGAAAAAAGTCAGAAGCTAAGATACCAAAAAGCAACGATCAAATCTAAAGTTATTCAGAAGATTATTTTCATCTTTGTGCTTCCTAAATTGCTTGTTAAAAATTCTTTCCTCCGTCAAGCACCGAACTGAATAGTTGAAGAAAGTGGAGGTTATGAAGTTCTGCTGTGTATCAAGGGTCAAGAATCAAACTTTGAGCCAAAATTTTGATATACGGCTTAGATCCTTGAAGAAGATTAAAAAATGATGAAAGATAAGAAGCAAGGTTTGTTTGCATGTTTGCTTTAATCAATACTGCTATTTTCTGCGCCGCTGCTGCTGTTGATATTGGGGAAGAAGAAGTCAAAGGTGCTGAAGCCAAGTATCAAGCTTTGGAAGCTTTACTCCTCTATTAAAGGGGTAAACAACCAGAGATTGAGGCAAGAAGTGAGAGCACAAAGTTTGGATTTTCATAGCTTACAAAGCTATACCTTCTTCTCCTTCATGGTTCTCTATTAAATATTCTGCTTTCTAAGTTTTATCTTTCTTTGTTTCAATGGAAAAAGGCATTAAAGTGAGGAATTAAGAAAAAGCCATTGAGAGAAAACGCAAAGAGAGTTAGACATAGAGAAAAGTTAAATGTTTATTTTAGAAATGCTTTGTACATGTTTCTGTTTTGTTTTCAAGAGACAAAATAAAAGTGTCTCCTGCGTTTTTAACAAAAGTAGACTTAACAGATTCTCTAAGTTCCATCCAGTTTGAAGTAAAATCCAACAAAAAAAAGAGGCCTAGATTCAACCTCCTTCTCTAAGCCACTGATAACCATCACAAAGAAAGTTAGACAAACCTCTTTTGTTACTTAAATCTTATTTTTAAAAGCAAAACAAGGAATTTATGTTTTTACTAGCTAGTTTTCCAAATTTAACAAAACACTTACTGATAAGAACCTGTGTTGATACACCTGAATTCAGTGAATTGCCATATTTAAAGTTATAACAATCCAGTGATCCACTTGTTTGATCATGGCTTCTTTGAGTATGCCTTCTGTTTCAGAACATAACAAATATAATAACAACAAGAACAATAGCATAAGCAACAATTTGTTGTTGTCCTTGTTTATCTTTGATACTTTATTATCTTTGATACCTTGGTACAAATCATATTATTTTTGATACTTTGTTTTTAAATTATGACTTTTGATTTTCGATGACAATGTATAAATTAAAAATCATGTTATAATGTTTGGTTTATGCTATGATTTTTGGTTATTACAATATTTTAAAGTTTGAGTTTTGAAAATGCCACTTCAAACGAAAAAATTATTTTAACGGACAAAATGGCAGTTTCAGTGGCCATTTTAAGAGAGTAAAAAACTGACATTTTAAGCAGTAAAAAAGGTAGTTTCAATCCCATTTTAAAAATCATAAAATTATCACCATAATTAAAAAAAATAGCGATTAAATCTGTTATTTTTATTCAAAAAAATGGCAATTTTTTAAACAGAGAAAGCGCATCATATTTGTGTAAAGGCAGCAGTTAGAAATCGCCATTTTAAACAGAAAATGGCTGTTATTCAGCTTAAAAACAGCGGTTTAAAAGTGCCATTTTGTCAAAAAATGCCATTATATTCTAATATAAATGGCAGTTACAACCGTCGTTTTTAAACAATAAAAAAATATTATTTTAACTGTCGCAAAAACTATCGTATTAACCTTACGTAATTGTGGCAGTTTTTTAAAAACCGCCATAATAATCAGAATGGCGTCCAGGATAATGGCATTTTTTGGAGGCACCATTTTTGGTAATAATAGTGGTTAAAACTGCCGTATTTACAAAAAAAAATCGTCATTTTAACCATTTTTTATAATGTTGAGAACGATTGGATAAATTAACATGAATGATTACTCTGTTTAATATAATATTTGTTTATATTTTGACTATTTTCCTTCCTACGAAGACATCTTTTATGAGTAGCCACTATAAATAATGTGTAGTTTGTAATTATTTTAATTTCAAATAACATTTATATAAAATAATAAAATAAAAAAAATAAAATTATAATATTATATTTATTAATCTGATGAAATAATATATTTAACAGGTAAAATAGATATTTTTTAAAAAAGAGTTTTGCTAAAGGGATTTGTCAAAATGATCAATGTAAAATATTTTTATTGAAAAAAATCATTATTAATATTTTTTACCATATATTTAGAATTTGATTTTGATACACTTAATGTTCTTCATAATTTTCGAAGTCTCAAAGGATTCTCTTTGTTCTTGTTGTTACCTTCTCATATTTGCGAGCATTTCGGCCTATACCCATGGTTTCACTATTTCTCGATGCTAATCATTGGTGCTGGGGCATTTTGGATGAACTTTCTGGGACTGCTGCTTTTCTTGCAGCCTCTTTCATCCTGGGCTTTTGATTTTTGTTGAGAGCTCCTGGCCTATTAAGAGTAGTCTGCTTCTTTTTTTAAATTTGCGATTTTTGCCCGCTCCAGGCCCTACGAATTTTTGGGCCACCTGGGGTTTTAGCCCACTTTCCTTTGGAGAATTAAAAATCACTAGTCCACATTGCATGGCCTCTTGATTGTCTTCAACGTAGTGTATAGTATTATCTTGCCCATCAATTTCACCATCTTCATACATGACATTATATCGCGATCCTGTCTCACTTAATTGCACCATCTTAGGATTCCAATTTCCCTAATCGTAAGCGATTATTTACCATTGGCAGTATATTTCTTTCCCATAATTAATCTTTCTGGTTTTTTTTTTCTTATTTGGTGCCTCACCATCATCCATGGTGCAAAATCTGGTAGCTTTTGATTATGTTGTGATTCTTGCATCGTAGCCGGACTTTTCATATTGATTTCTTCCATCATCATTAATGTATTTTTCTCGCCTAAATTATCCCCTTCATCGGAATATTCTTCCGCACGATGGCTATTATCATCAGAGATGTTCTCACTACAATCTTCCGATCTGTGGCCATAGAGGCCACATATGAAACAGATAAGATGAAGGCCTTCATATTCAATATTCAAGGTACTACCCAGCACAGAGATACGAGGAATCAATTTCTTCGTAAGATCGATTTCTACGCAAATTCTCGCGAATCTTCCACGGGAGTGGATGGAAGTTGCTCGATTAATCTTCAGCATCGTTCCTAATGTTAATCCAACTCTCCACAGAAATCGAGGGTTATAAAGTTCAATAGGTAAATTCGGGATCTGAATTCACGCCGCAATCTTCTTTACTGCTCTTTCTGATTTCAGAAAGAAGGGTATCCACCTTTGCACAATCAAATAATGCCCAGCTATCATCTACGGTCCTCATGTGAGCACAAAGGAATAGTCCTTATCCTCTGAAAAGTGAACCAAGAAATAGTCACGATACATATCAATAACATTAATGTTACCTTTCTTTACCTAATCCCTTCCAAGGCATTGCTCCATTAAACCGATATTCACTCGCTTTCCTAGTACTTTGACAATGAGTGAAGCATGTCAGGGCTTGCACCAATAATCGAATTCTTCCTTCGTCACCTTGATCTCAGGACAGGGATCAAAAAGTTTTTCTTCCTTTTGGAGGTTTTCCTTGTCCATATACCAATGATCCTCTGGGTTTGGCTCGCTATGATTAGAGTTCACAAAGCGTGGGTTTGAGTCTTCTTCCATAATCCCTAGCTAGTGTCACCAGTAAGGAGTCTCTATATGAGACTTTTGGCCTTGTAGAGTTAGAAGAATCAATTCCAGTCATGAAATCCATACTATTCTCCGGTTGGTTAAGATCAATTTCTTGAATTTTGACTTTTTTTATACTTTGTTGCATTAAATCATCTTCTTTGGGTGAAACCCTAGTTGAACTCTCATGTGATTCCATTTCCAAAAATCTCTATTTTTACCTTTTTTTTTTATAGTGTTTGAGAACGATTAGATAAATTGATATGAATTATTACTCTGTTTAATTTAATATTTGTTTATATTGGACTATTTTCCTTCCTATGAAAACATCTTTTATGATTAGCCACCATAAATAATGTGTAGTTTGTATTTATTTAAATTTCAAATAACATTTATATGAAATAATAAAAATGAAAAAATATAAAATTAGAACGTTATATATATTTATTAATTTGATGAAATAATATATTAATAGGTAAAATAGAGATTTTTTAAAAAAGAGTTTTGCTAAACGGATTTATTAAAATGATCAATGTAAAATATTTTTATTGAAAAAAAATTATTTATCAATATTTTTACAATATATTTAGAATTTAATTTTGATACACTTATATTTTAATAGTATAAAATATTTTATATAATAATTTTTAGTTATATATGTTCTAAAAATTAAAGGTGTTTGTAGTGCGATTTAGATCGATTCTAAGTAAAAAAAACTCATCCAATATAAATACTAATTTTACTTGCAATGTGATTTTCGATTGGATTAGATTTGCGATTTTGTAAATAAAAAAAAATTAAATATATAATATCAAGTCTTAACATCAAAGTTTAAATAACTAATAATAATATAACAAGTCTCAACAATATTTTATAAAACCAACAATAACATCAAAATAAAATTATAAGTTATTTAAAATAAATAAATAAATAAATCTCATTTTAAATTTATAAAATATTTACTAAATAATAACAAAACATAAATAAGATAAAAATTATAAAAAATTAAACATATTATAAATAAAATTTAAAATATAATAATATTATATTATATTGTATAGTTTGAATATGATTAGATCAATTTTTTTAATTGTCTACAATATTCTCAAATTCAATAGATCAAAAATTAGTTTGTTGTGCATCTAAATTTTATTTAATAATCTACTGTCATTTGATTAATAAATTCCTGTATATATAACATGATTTGAATATACAATATTTATTTAAATGAGCAAATAAATGGATTATTTGATCAATTCAAATTAAATGAGAAATATGTGTAATATATACGACTCTTTTCATATTATATACATAAGCTAATTATATTTTACTATTATGATAATATATACATAAAAATTTTGCTAAAAAGTTTGTTGAGTATATATTAGAGGCCCTTAATAAATTGTGCCGGACATTTTTATTTTAAAAAAAAATTGTTATATTGAGATTCTTAAAACTTTACATATATATATATATATATATATATATATATATATATATATATATATATATATATATATATATATATATATATTCTATGTAGTTAAATACATTATTTTTATTTAAACAAATAAATTCTTAAGAATATTACAAAATAACCTAGCTATATATCTTATGTTTACAAAATTCAAATATTTTTTAACGTAATAATTTTTTTTCAAAACCAATACGCATAACACAAAATTTGTTAAAACTCTATTTAAATATATACTCAAAATTATTTTTCAAAATAACTAAAAAATTATTTTTTTATATTTTCAATACATTAAATATATTAAAATAAAATTTATTATCATACTATGTACCTTTAAAATAAGATTTCTGCTACAAATGACTTTAATAATTATTCAAACAAAATAAATAAAAATAAATGCTCTCCTTCTCTCTCTAGAGCAATTACACCTCCTTCGCCCACCATTAAATGCAATTGCACCCTCTCAACACGCTCTGCAATTACTCTTCGCTGCTTCTGTTCCCTCCCTCCTTCCGTTTCTTTCCTCCTTCAATGCTTTTCCATTTCTCCCTATCTCAATCTCTTTTCCCTTCTTCTCCTTTCTCCTCCTCCTTCCTTCTCACCGTAAATTAACTCTCTTTCTTTTACCATACTAAGATCCAAAACGAAAAAAACTATAACCGTTTCCAAAGTCTCTTCTATTGAACCAAAAAGGTTCCTCTTTTTCTTCAACGAGTTGATTAAATGCTTTTGTTCCCAATACTACAGATCTGCACAAGCACTCTCATCACTGGTAAGTGTGGGGATAGAAAAAAATGGAAAGACTTATTTTGATTATTTCGAATAACGTTCATAAAAAGGTTACGTTCTTTAGGATCGAGATTCTGCTAAACAAAAGAATTAAAAAGAGTAAGGTTTCTAACACGATTTCTTTGAGCTAGTCGAGTTACTCTCCCTTTTGTAAGTGTATATATTATTTTAGCAGTAAAAAGAGAACCTATATATTTTGTAAGAATTTCCGAGATCGTCGTCAGAAGAAAATATTTTATTTTATTTTGTCTATTTTTATGATTCGGTTTGGATTTTGATAATTTTTGTGCGTAAAAAAAAAAAGGCAGCAGTATCAAATAAAATAGTCAATTATTTTTCTTTGCATTTACGTATAATGTTTTTCTTCCCTTTGTCCCTTCTTTTTCTTTCTGCGTTAATGTAATGTTTTGGCTTTAATTCTTTGCAGAAAAGCACATAATCAAAGAGCTAGCTAACTGAAGCTGAACCCTTACCTCCGAAAATCAAATAAGGTTCACTGTGTTCTCTATATATGTGTGTCCACCATAGTAGCGAGTGTTGGTTGTTTTGAGGGTTTGTGAAAAAAGAAAGAATATGATCCCGGCGAGAAACAGAAACATGCGTTCGGTTATTGGAAGGAATTACTACGAAAACGACGTCGTTTCTGCTGCTGGGTTTGGATCCTCATCACCTCTCAGTCTTTCTTAGGTCGGTGCTTATTAACGCCTTTTCCGTTGACTATCCCCCTTTCTTCCGTTTCACTTTCTTTTACTAATACTAATTATTATTTAATATTTATTTATTATAAATAAAATAAAATAAAATATAATGCAAAATTAATTTTCGCTTGTCTACATTATTTTATTAATTAATTTTTCAAGTGAAATTTTTAATTTTGGTGGCACTCTAAACTCTACTATAGATTGATGATTTGTATTTCCAAGCCATGAAGCCGAAGCAAATATCCTTCTCGAGAAAGCCGCGTTGCTTCCTATTCTCTCACTCTATTTTGACATTACTCTCTTTTCCCAACTAAAAAAAAAAAAAGAGAATAACTATAAAACCCTTTATAAAAAAAAATTTGCATAAACTAAGCAATTATTTTTCTTTTGTTTTGTTTTGCTTTGACTTATTTCTACTCCTATGTCTATAACTCTCTGTACAAACGTCAATGGTTATTAATTACTACAAAACTTTTGTGTTTGTTGTTTAGATTGAAGAATTATCATCATAAAGGGTGTTGGTGAGGAATCTTGAAAGATCTGTTAGAAATATGTTCCAACCAAACATGACTGAAGCTGTTGGTGGCCTTCACTATCATCATCAGTATCATCCTTTTGATATGGCTCAGAACACAACAACATCGGAGAGTGATGTACCGAGAATTCGAGAGGACGAGTTATTCGACAGCGCCACCAAGTCCGGCAGTGAGAACCTTGAGGTTGAAGGTGGTGGAGGAAGTGGTGGTGGTGGTGAAGGTGGTTCTGCTGGGGAAGACCAAAACCCTCGCCCTAATAAGAAGAAACGCTATCACCGCCACACCCAACACCAGATCCAAGAGATGGAAGCGTAAGATACATTATTGTTGTTATGCACACACATTTAAATTTCAATTAAATTAAACCACCATTCTTCAAAATTCTGTATAGTACTATCTTTTTATAGCATGCTTTAATTGAGAATTTGAAGTCTCTCTAAAGTTAAAACATTTTAGTACATCACTGACAAGTGGGGTTGAGTATAGTAGGTCTATAATTTAAGTTTAATTCTTGAATTCTCAACTGATTAACAATAATATATAGGTTTTTTTTTTAAATAAACAAACTCCACCCACCTTATAAATTTGGTGTCAATAACATAGGCATTGAATTCACTAGTTCTATGTCTGATTAAAGTACACGAAAAGCTTTTCATTAACATTTTTAATGAGAAGAACAAATGGTAGAATAACATAAAGCAAGAGAACAAAAACCATGAGTGATTCTTGTTGTGTATTTTGAATTATAATTATTTGTTAACTTTTTTGTAGTTTCTTTAAGGAGTGCCCTCACCCAGATGACAAGCAAAGGAAGGAGCTGAGTAGGGAGTTAGGGTTAGAGCCATTGCAAGTGAAGTTCTGGTTCCAGAACAAACGCACTCAAGTGAAGGTAAATTATAATACAAATGGGGGAAAACTAAAAAACAAAGTGTATGTGTATGAATAAGTTAAATTTTGTTGCAGACTCAAACTGAAAGGAGCGAGAACTCACAGCTTAGAGCGGAAAATGAGAAGCTTAGAGCAGATAACATGAGGTATAGGGAAGCACTAAGCAATGCATCGTGCCCTAGTTGTGGTGGCCCAACCGCCATAGGGGAAATGTCATTCGATGAACATCACCTCAGGCTTGAAAATGCACGTCTTAGGGAAGAGGTATAACACAAGTACACTAATCTATCATTTTTATAACACCCACAAAACCACTTAACAAACAAAGTATCTCAATCATTTTCTACTATTTTTATTTTTATTTGCAGATTGATCGAATTTCAGCAATTGCAGCCAAGTACGTAGGCAAGCCTGTGGTGAACTATTCAAACCTCTCCCCTTCCCTCCCACCTCGGCCGCTAGAACTCGGCGTTAGCGGTGGCAGTGGCGGCTTTGGAGGTGGTAGTGACATGTACAGTGGTGGTGCCGGAGACTTCCTGAGGTCGATAAACGGGCCCTCGGAAGCAGACAAGCCGCTGATAATTGAGCTGGCTGTTGCAGCCATGGAGGAGCTAGTTGGGATGGCACAAATGGGTGAGCCACTTTGGTTGACAATGACCTCCATTGACGGTGGCACTTCCACTGTGCTCAACGAGGATGAGTACGTCAGAACCTTCCCTCGTGGAATTGGCCCCAAACCTGCTGGGTTCCGATCCGAAGCTTCTAGAGAAACCGCTGTTGTTATCATGAACCATGTTAACCTCGTCGAAATTCTCATGGATGTGGTAAGTGCCTTTCTAAATCCTTCACTTTTCATTCTCATGCATATCATTATTATTATCGTTATTATTTTCCTAAGCACCATCTTATATATCGTAACCAAGTAAACAAAAAATTGAGTGGTACATAACACTATCTCATCTATGTGTAATCTAAGGTTCAGTATAGGGGTGGCAACATGCACTTTATCTGCAAATATCTAACTTGATAAATTTCTATTATGAGTTGCACTTTATATAGGTATATATTATATACTTATATAAAAATATATTTTAAGTAAATATTAAATCAAAGACATTTTACTAAATATAAAAGATTTTTAATTATTAAAAGAATATTATTAATTAATAATTTAATATTTTTTTTTACATAAAAATCAGTTCTATTTTAAAATTATTATCAAGTTATATAATAATATTGTATCTTTTAGTAATTTGTGGGTAGGATTGAGTACCCACAAATTAAGAATAGGTAAGATTAAGGTTGGATATTCTCAACTCGCGAATAGAATAGAGTTGAGTTTATATAAAAATCTCAACTCGAGTAAAATTAAGATTGGATCCAAACTCTATCCTATCTATTGTTACCTCTAATTTTTTACATTAGTACAAAAATATTTATCGACTTTAATAGGTAGGACACAAAAATGAATAAAAATAGTATTACCTCTCTTTTGTTACTATTTAGGGTTGGAGAAAGTCCATAAAATTAATTTAGTTAATTAATATTAGTTTATTTTTTTATTTTAAAAATTCTCAAGTTCTTTAAAGGATTTTGGTGTAAAGTTTATAAATTTAAAGTTTAGAATGAAATATTTATGATTTAAGATGTAAAATTGAAATAAATAAAATAAAAAAAATTAATTTTTGGCATTATTATTATTATTATTATTAGATTTTTTTAATATGTATAATATTTTAGTTATGTTAAATGTATACTAAAATTATTTATTAGTGTAAAATATGTATTAAAATATAAAATATATGTTATAAATAAATTAAATTATTTATGTATTTATACATAAATATACGATAGATTGTAATTTACATTTAGCATTTCTGATGATATTTATTAGGGCTTGTTTCTTGCTTCCATTGTTTTTGATGTTTGACTCAGACTTTGCACATTTATTTTCAGAACAATTGGTCGACAATGTTCTCTGGTATAGTCTCAAGAGCTATAACTATAGAAGTGCTATCAACAGGAGTTGCTGGGAACTACAATGGTGCCTTACAAGTGGTATGTATGTTAAATAAGTAAGTAACTAAGTTTTGAGTATCTTGTTGAATATGAAATGAATGATGATGCATGTATGGATGCAGATGAGTGCAGAATTACAAGTACCTTCTCCACTTGTGCCAACTCGAGAGAGCTATTTTGTGAGATATTGTAAGCAGCATGTAGATGGGAGTTGGGCAGTGGTGGATGTGTCGTTGGATCATTTGCGCCCTGGTCTTACTCCAAGATCTAGAAGAAGGCCTTCTGGTTGCTTAATCCATGAAATGCCCAATGGTTATTCTAAGGTAATTCAAAAAAAAAATAAATAAATACTATTGGTACACCAAATAATATTCTTGGTATTTGTATAAAAATACAGCTGTTAATAATTAATATTTGACATTAGGTGACATGGGTTGAGCATGTGGAAGTGGATGATAGAGGTGTTCCTAACCTTTACAAGCAGCTTGTAAACTCTGGGCATGCATTTGGTGCAAAACGTTGGGTTGCAACTTTGGATAGACAATGTGAGAGGCTTGCTAGTGCCATGGCAACAAACGTTCCTACCGTAGATGTTGGAGGTATTCATAAAAAAACACTGATTTCCTTACATCCCTACTTTGCTGGATTTTTTTACTTCTTTTTTATATTACTTAACTATGTATATCTATCAAAAGATAAATTGCTATTTTTACCTACGAATATTTAGATTATTTTGACCACTAATAAATTTTTTCACAAAATATAAAACTAATTCTGTCAACGCTCGTTTTATAAAAAAAATCCAGTTTTTTATAAATATAAAATTAATTTTATTTTCTCACAAATACACATATTATTATTCTAAATATTCGTGGATAAAAATAATGATTTATTGCAAAAGAAGATGTTCAAACTTTTTACACTCAGTTATCTCAAAAGTAAAACTGGTATGCAAGTACATATTTGAGATTTATGTTTTGCTTGTGATAACATATTTTCTAACTAATATTCTTAAAAATATAATTATTTATATATTATTTTCAATCAACTTAAATTTAAAAAAAAATTATGCAAAATTGAATACTCATTTTCTGAATATTTTTTTATCAATGGTAATTAAGTTATGGCATGCATGATGTTATGATGTTAATAATTAGTGATAACAAACCAAGAAGGGAGGAAGAGTATGCTGAAGCTGGCAGAGAGAATGGTGATGAGCTTTTGTGGTGGAGTGAGTGCGTCAACAGCACACACGTGGACAACGCTGAATGGGACAGGTGTCGATGATGTCAGAGTCATGACACGAAAGAGCGTTGATGATCCTGGAAGACCACCTGGCATTGTTCTAAGTGCTGCCACTTCCTTTTGGCTTCCAGTTCCTCCCAAAACAGCCTTTGATTTCCTCCGTGATGAGAATTCAAGAAGTGAGGTATGTGATCATATATGTTAATCAACAATTCAAAGTATCAAACTATTTTATTATTATTATTATTTTTCATTAACCTTGTATCCTACCAGCATATCAATAGACACTACTATTAATTTTTACCTTTTTATTTTTTAAATATGTATAAAAATAATAAAAATTGAATTAGTTAAGATGGTAAATAATTCATAATTTAACTAAATATTTTACATTTAAATCTTTAAAATAATATTTTTTATGAATTAGATATAATAAAAGATATTTAAAAAAATAGACACTAATCTTTTTAATATTTCCATTATTTTTTTTTCAAAATAAATAGGTCCTTTTCTAAATAAGATAAATTCCTTTTCTTGGGAAATGCCTATCTGGTTTTTACTTTTTACACAAACCACAAGTGCTTGGGATAGATTTTATTCAGATTACCAAAAATTGAAGTGTACATCAATGCATTGACTAACTTTTTAGTCATGGGTCAAAAGGATCCCATTTTTCACACACAGCCTTGTTATAAATTGATTTTGACAGATAGAGAAATTTTATCTATCTATTTTTATTAAATTATTACTTAAATGTTTATGTTCATGTTTGCGGTTTTAACTTTCTTACCCTGTTGAAAATTACAGTGGGATATTCTTTCAAATGGTGGAGCAGTGCAAGAAATGGCGCACATTGCAAATGGAAGAGATACCGGAAATTGTGTGTCGCTACTTAGAGTCAATGTGAGTTAATCCTATACATTTTTTTTCTTATTTTATGAGTTCTATTTTTCATGCACTATGAATATATAATTTTAATTTGGATTTCATACTGCATTCGATTATAGGGGTATCATCGGGATATATGTAACTTTATTCTCCAAAAGAAATTCAATTAAATAAATATTAATACATACAAAGAATCTTTTCTTTTAAAATAATTGTGTAATTTATGTTGCCAATGAATAATAGCTCAAATGGCATAGTCTTTTCATACTCATTTAAGAGGTTGTGGGTTCGAATCTCCTACAGTTTACCCTCAAACAATATTGGTGTGTTAACTCTCCACCATCATTTTAAAACAAACTACATACTGCATATATTTCTTTTAGTTATTTTTTTATCATTTTACCACTCTATTTTTATTATTAAATTTGTATTTAATTGTGTGCAGTATGAAATCTAAGTTTTAATTTTATTTTTTTCACGTGTGATTTTATTTTTATATAGCTTGTTATTATTTTTATGGTTAGTTATAACAAATTAACAAGTTCTTCATATCACCCCCATAAAGGAGGAGGCTAATAGGAGTAAAAAAATAAAAAAAATAACAACAAAATATACATTGACACACATTTTATATTTATTTTTTATGTTCACCTACCATATCATACACAATAAAATAGCAAATGCTAACTACATAATAATTTTTTTGGCATTGTCATTAAGGTTATTGTGAATTAAAATTTTATTACTATTCACCACATACAAAAATACCGTTATGGGTGAAGGTAAAGTAGAAGAACTAATTTTTAACGATATTACGTGGTAAAAACTAATTGTCTAAAAAATAGAACTAATAAGAAAACAAATAAAGAATCAATTGCCTAAACAATGCTAGGGAGCCAATGGCCTAAGTGTACAATGTGTACAATGTGCTAAATCTTTGGTTTATGAATAAATTGAACATCACCTATACTATGCAGAATAAGATAACCATCTGAAACTCTAATACCATGTCCTGAAACCACTCATCCCAAAAACGTAACCTGACATGACAATGTAACACTAATAATCATATCTCTAATACTTTCTAAACCTTCATTGTACACATTGTACGCTTAGGTCATTGGCTCCCTATACTTTCTTGTAATATTAGTGATTAGGTTATGTAAACATTCAATATTAAAAAGTATTTGTTATCATCGTTATTTTAAAATTTTCTTGTGTAAAAAAATTGTATTTTTTGAGTTCTTTATCCAAACGTTACAACTTTTAAATAAATACTTCTATAACTAAAAATGCAAACACAATAACTTAAAGTTCTTAAAGTATAAACCTTTTTTTTAAAAGAGCTTATTTAAGTTGTTTACCCAAATTGGAGTAGATGATTTAGGATTTAATTTTTTGTGGGTACCAATCTTTTTTTGGCATTGTCATTAAGGTTATTGTGAATTAAAATTTTATTACTATTCACCACATACAAAAATATCGTTATGGGTGAAGGTAAAGTAGAAGAACCAATTTTTAATGATATTACGTGGTAAAAACTAATTGTCTAAAAAATAGAACTAATAAGAAAATAAATAAAGAATCAATTGCCTAAACAATTGTAATATTAGTGATTAGGTTAAGTAAACATTCAATATTGAAAAGTATTTGTTATCATCGTTATTTTAAAATTTTCTTGTGTAAAAAAATTGTATTTTTTGAGTTCTTTATCCAAACGTTACAACTTTTAAATAAATACTTCTATAACTAAAAATCCAAATACAATAACTTAAAGTTCTTAAAGTATAAACTTTTTTTTAAAAGAATTTATTTAAGTTGTTTACCCAAATTGGAGTAGATGATTTAGGATTTAATCTTTTGTGGGTACCAATCTTTTTGAAGACTGTAATTTCAGGAAACATCCTATAATATATAAATCCGTGTGTCTTAGTTAAAGCAAGTGAAGTATGAGTAAATTAAAATATTATTACGATGATGAATGCAGAGTGCAAATTCAAGCCAGAGCAACATGTTGATACTACAAGAGAGTTGCACAGATTCAACAGGCTCCTTTGTAGTTTATGCTCCTGTGGACATTGTTGCCATGAATGTGGTTTTGAATGGAGGGGACCCAGATTATGTGGCACTTCTTCCTTCAGGATTTGCCATCCTCCCCGATGGAAGTTCTGGCGGCTGCGGCACCGGCATTGGTGGTGAAACAAATGGCCCTACTGGCGGAGGCGGTGGTGGCGGAGGTGGTTCTCTATTGACGGTTGCATTCCAAATATTGGTTGATTCAGTTCCAACGGCTAAGCTTTCTCTTGGGTCAGTTGCAACCGTTAATAGTCTTATTTCTTGCACTGTTGAGAGAATCAAGGCTTCTTTATCTGGTGATCCTGCTTCACTATGATTGAATCATCATGTGGTAAGCCTCTACCTCTATCACCTTCATTCCATTACATGCTTTAACATTTTTTTGGATATGGATGTTTGACTTTAGAAATTTTTCTTTTTTTAAATTTAATTTTGATGCATTCTCTGTGAAGAATAGATTTATACATACACCTAATTATATCATGCTACGTCAACAAAAATTAACTATTTTTTGTTTTTACTATGTAAATAGTTATAAAAAAATAAATGTGATTGAAAATTATGTAAAATATTTTACATTATTAGCACATCAAAGTTAAACTATTTTATAAAACGCAAATAAAAGAAAAAAAAGATAACGAAAAAAAAAAGATTTTGTCAATTAACATTTTAGAGGACAAATAATACTTAAATTATTTTCTTGATCCGTAAGATATATTATTACATCATTTTTCATTAAACAAATTTTCGATAGTAAACACACCAAGTATAATTTAACCTTAGGAGTTTCTGTTAAGAATTTAACCTCCTTGAATCTCTAAGTATAATTTATCCTTAGGAGTTTTTTTTTTTCACTAATCAAATTCCCTTCATCCCGTGCATGCTTGTTTCTACAATTTTTATGTTATATTTACTTGGTTAATTTTGTGTTGTAGCTTATACAAGAAGGATATAATGATTGGTATTTTGGAAAACATAAAAGATGAAGTGTTGAGGAAATTGGGATTTATACAGAATGATGTGGAGAAGTCAAGAACGCACCTTGCATGATATTCCTTCTCGGGTTCGGGAATTGACTTCCCTGGACAAAAAAAAGTAAAAACACTACTAAGACCTTAATTAATTAGTGTCCTTCAACATTTCCAAGACTTCTATAATATAGCTTTAGGGAGGATTAACCTTTTGGGTAACTAGCTAGTTCTTAATTATATTCAATTGGTGTTAACTTTTAATTTTGCTGTAGACACTCTAAGCTACCACTAGTTGGTGATGGCAAGTTTGCACCACTAGGCTTCCTCTTTCATCCATTTATGGGTTTTGAAATCGACATTGTGTTCGATTATGCAAAGTAGCTAGAGAGCTTTGACATTCATTTAATTTTTTGTCTCATTTCTGGTCCCCCCCTCTTGAGTACTCGTTATTGATGATGACTTAAATGTGTGCCCAACGGTAGTAAAAAAGAAGTGAAACTAAACTTATTTGAAAAAATATTAGATGATTAATATTTTTTATATTTAAAATAGTAAATAATTTTTATTTTTTTACACTATATAAATATTGACTTTTTAATATTTTTTGTATGCCTTTTTATAACTAAGGTCTCAAGAATTCTTACTAATTTTATTAATCTGTTTAATATTTGGTTTGGTACTTTGGTCAAAGTTGGATTATTATGTTTCTCAATTTAGTTGTATATGTCTAGTCATATTCATCAATATAAAGTTCCAAAACGCCCCTAAATTTTTAATCACACTTGCGCCAGATCCGGAGAAGCTCGATCTTGTGGCTTTGTGAGAAATACGATCTTATTTGCATTGATGATTTTACATTTAGAACTTGTTTTGTCTTACTTGATTCAAGGATATCACTTTTATAGACGTAGGATTTTGTAATTAATTTCTATATTTTGTAATTAATATGATTTTATCACGTATTTTATACTGTCAGCCAATGAAATTTAACAAAAAATTTGCCAAATTAACATGTATAGCTATCTATTATAATAAAACATTATTGTTAGAAGAGTCGGACAATAACACCGCACGAAAGCTCTCCTATGATTTCAACCAAGGAAAGAACCTTATTCAACGGAGCACGAAAAGTCAAAATACGTGATGCCAAATTCCTATCTATTGAGTTGATAAGCGGCCAAAAAGAGTCACCAAAAGCCTCCTATAGAGACTCACTACTGTCCATGCCAAGTTCCTCCAAAGGGGGTGATGCTGATCCGTACGAAAATGTAGGTGAAGAGGTGAAGATGACTCATCCGAAAGATCGATGGGATAAGGAGGTGGATGTTGCAGTCATGAAGGATAAACTCTTTGATTTTTGTCCTAACATCCAATATCAAAAGATAAAAGGTGCAAGCCGTGGCAAGCCACACTCATTGTGAAAGTCTTGGGTAAATGTGTGGGACTAAAATTCTTGGAACATCACCTGACTGGGTTAAGAAATGTAGTATCAATGTCATCGACATAGACCATGATTATTTTCTGGTTCCATTTTTGTTATGAAAGACTATTCTCACGCGTTACTCAGAAGTCCTTGAATGATGGCGAGACACTATCTTATTGTGCAAAAGTGGAGGCCCTTATCGGAAAACGTAGTAAAAAAGATTGCGGTTATAAATAACACCATAAGAAACATAAAATTATTTTGTAAAAATAACAAAATATGAGAAAGAAAAAAAAGAGAAAAAACATCTTCAGAAAAAAAAATTAATTAATAAAAAATGAAGAAAAGCAAAAAACAATTTCGTTATTTTTCTAGACCAATGAGTAACTGGAACAAATTGGTTAAACTTGGTTGATAAAAACACATGTACATATGGCATAATTTATGTAGTGTACACCAAACACCAGTTGTTTGTTTACAAGTATATTTCATTTCAAACTACCATCTCATCTTCTTTCATAGTTGATGGGATCCCAACATCGAGTTGCATGGTTGATTTATATTGTTCCGGTAAATCAGCACCAGCCTGAATGCATAGTTCCACAACAGCAGGAGCTTTCCCATAAAAATCTTTTAGCTCTCGTTCCAAGGGTGGCCCATTTACATCAGGAACATGCCAAACAAATCTTGGTGGGATCAAGTCATCAAGAATTGTAGACTGCCAACCATGCTGCCCATTGCGTTGTTGGTGTTTGTGTGCTCCACTTTGAGCCTTGTGCCCCTGGGGACCAACATGGATTTCCGGGCAATATCCACACACCCTCACAGGATACATCCTCATTAATCTCTTAGCACCTTTCCTCATTCGTTCCCATGCCTGGAGAGTTTCCTCGGCAAGGGCAACGATTTCTTCGTTGCTCGATGGAGCTACTACCTCTGAACGGTTCTGCTGGGGTTTCATTTGGCAGTTCACTTTCATCAGCATCAATATATTCCTTTCTCCCAATCCGAATTATGGGCTATCTTCTTCTTTTGGTGGGAAATTCTGGAATTTCAACACCAGCTTGAATACAAAGTTCAACCATTGCTGGTATTCGAGGGATAGAGAATCTCTCTTCATGAGGAATCCTCTTTCCTAGTCGATCTTCGAGGTGATAGGCTTCAATTGGTATTATCATGTCTTCAACATGTGCCTTCATCCATTCGTGGAGTCCCTTGCGAAGATTGGCTTGTGCACCTTTACACGATGTAAATGGATGTCCAACAGGTCCTACATGGATTTCGCTGCACCACCTGCATCAGTATACAAATTTTCAGATACCTACCACTATAGGACAATCAATCATATTTTCAATACTTTTGCTGTGGCAGACATTAAATCACATTTATTTGTATAAATAATGGACAATAATGCACCAAGTTTTAACAGAGAAAATAAACTTTACAGGAAGATTTGACATTTTTCTCATGTAAATCAGAACGAGTTAGCAACAAGCTAGTTTGTCAGCACAAATACCATATTGCAAGGTTAGCTAGTAACTAGAATTTGTCCTTACTATATCTTATGTGCTCACTTGAAAATGTACATGAATATATTATTTGTGCTCAATATATAACAGAATTTAAATTTCAACTGAAAATCTTACAATGCTACCATAAGTTAACCTACCTACATCAGTGAATTACCTATCCTGGGCTCTGGCAGCATGCTTACCATGAAAGACTTTAAGCAGCAAACAAGTGGAAAACTGGCATTGTTTATATGGGTATCTTTGATTGAGGGGTAAAGTGAGGTAAATTTTACATGAAGTCTATAATATAGCTTTCATTAAGTTATAATAGTTACACCAAACTGTGGGTTGCAAATATCTGGCATTCAAATTTCCTCTGTTGAAAATGGAAGATATAAACTATTTGCTTTTCAAAAAAATAGTATGTGGCATTGCTAGTATGAAATTAGATTCAAATTTCACTAAGGATAAAACAATTAAAAAAGCTAAAATGTGGTGAAGATGAAAAGCTTTGTGACCTATGAAACACTTCAAAGAAATTGTAAAAGAAACCACTAAGCAAACAAAAATGTCACATGACCCCAAACAACAACATCAGTTTGTATTACTATTATCGCATTTATCAATAACAAAGAAAACATATCAAATTGAGGTTATAATCATAGAAACTCCACATTAGCCGAATGTATGATAAGGTACCAAGGATAACTACTCACAAGCATGCACCGGCACTACTTTGAGCAACTTCTTCAAATTGTTAATTAAAGTGATCCTTGCATTATACACATTGTAAGCAGTTGGTATAAGGCTCTTCACAAGCAACCCATTCTTTGGGGTCGAGAAGTGATTTCCTTGGCTGACCTTTCATCATCTTTAGCCTTTCCCTAGCTGCTCGTCGCAGCTCAACAATGGGCGTCGAAAAAGGTTTCTTTTCTTTTCTTGCATATTGCCGGGGAAAATTAGCATTTTGTGGCACTTCATCCCTGACTTTCAATTTACATCGAAAACATTTCTTCAATTGAATTCTAGTCTCCACGGGAAGTCTAATCTTACCGCTACTGTACTGATAAACAAAAACAGGAACACAAATGCATTTTTGTAACATAATTGGCAGTAACCATTGCATTTGTCACAAATAAAAGCTAAGAACAATGTTCAATGAAGTAAATTACTTTAGCCAGAATGGGATATTGCCAGTTTGAAGACGAACCAGTTTAACATTAGATTATAGAAAACTATGAAAAGGAAACAAAAGGAAATTATCCACTTTTTGTTTAGAATCTCAACCAAGAAACGTAAATAAGGCTGACAATTTTGTTATTTTCAGTACACGATCCCGCAATTCAGCAAAAATGCTATTTGTATACCAAAATCAAGCAACAATGTATAAATCCATGTGTTATTTAATTTATTTTCAATGTATATTTGTATTTTGTATTTCATACTAGTGACTTATTTCTTTGTATACCTATTGTAATTCAGTCCAAATAATAACCAATAATAATCGAAAACACAAACACTTGAATCAATAACTCGGAGGTAATACAAAGAAAAATAACTCAAAGTCATACCTGGTAATAATCAAGGGAACTAAGATGCAATAATAGGTTGGGCTTCAACATAAAAACATCTGTCGGGGTGGGAAAAGCAATTCCAGTAGGAAGGGACAGAGTCCCAATAGTCATATTCATCCTGGATTTGCTGCTTGGGAGAGCAGAGTACAGTCACCAATGACGAAGAAGACTACAGTTTCTGCAAAAGGATGAGACAGAAGGCAGCGACCAGATAAGTTATGGCATTTACCTTGGTCCCTCTTAATGTTTGTCTAACACAATTATATTTTTTTTTTTACAAAAACACCCTTAGTCAATTATTATAATATTAGTACTATATCTCTTATTTATTACAAGAATAACCCAATATTAATCATTTACCATCATATTCCTATTTCTTTGTTGGGCCAATTAAAATTATATTAATGACTAATCTAACAAAATACTAGAAACCCTGAAACCTCTTAGGGTTCATATGGAGCACGCACCTGATAATGGAGGCAGCAATGGCAGTTTCAACAGTGGCACAAGAGAAGTGCGACCACCGGTAAGTCCTCTCTATTGCATGAATATTGTATTTTATCACATAGTTTCTTCTTCCTTCCACATTAATGGTTCCCTGTTCATTTTTTCATAAATTTAAATCCGTTTCTTGTACATAGTTGTCGATATTTTCTGCTTGGCCATTAATGTTTTTTCTTCCTTTTGTTTGTTTAATCGATATTGAGTTTAATAGCATAAGGGAGATTGTTTTCTACATTTTCAACGCTTTCTTTTATTTTACTTATTTTAGAATTTAATAAGTTAAAAAAAAATATAGAACCAGAACAGTGCTATTATTTTCATGTTAATGGTCTCTGCACTTTGATTTATTAGAATACTATTTGTTTTATGTTTTTCCGGTTGCAAATAAAATTGCTAAGTAGGATCTTGAAGTGGATGATAAAATGGAAGAAAGAGTATTCTTTGATGAGATGATAGAAGAGTCAGATGATACAGAGGAATTTCAAGGAATGTATCAAGATGAAATTGAGCAGGAAGCTGTGAATTCTGAGGATTTAGGGGAGCAAGAATTTCAAGCAATGTTTGATGGGAATGATTTTTCACATGAGGTGGATGAATTATATCGAATAGAAGATATTGAAAATATTGCCATGGTTGATTTTCTGAACATAAGTGCTCATGAGATGGAATGTTTTCATTTTCCTAATCTTCAGATAGCATTTGATTTCTATAACCATTATGCAAAATCTGTTGGTTTCGGTGCTAGAAAAAGTAAGACTTGGAAAAATAGCAAAGGAGAATATGTGAAGCAATTGTTTGTGTGCTCTCGTGAGGGATTTAGACCAGAGAAATATTATAATATGGAAAACAGAAAAAGGGAGCCAAAATCTGAGACTCGTTGTGGTTGCCTGGCTAGGTTTGTAGTTCGTTTTGTGGCTTACACTGGAAGATGGCATGTGGCTTTGTTTGTTGAATCGCACAATCATGATTGCCTTGATCCTAGGTTAGTTGGTTTCCTTCCTACACATAGAAAAATGGCAGAAGCTGATGCTAGTCAAATGAACAACATGAAGGATGCAGGCATTAGCACACCCCATATATATGCTATGTTAGCTAATCAAGCAGGTGGTTATGAAAATGTTAATTATACCTTAAGGGATATGTATAATGAGATTGCTAGGCGAAGGCGTCATGTCCTGGGTGATGCTAGAGCGGCATTGCGATACCTCAAAAACCAGAAATCTGAAGATACAAACCTCTATTATGAGCACATAGTTGATGCTAAAGGGGTATTGCGAGCTTTATTTTGGTGTGATGGAAGAAGCCAATTAGATTATGAAGTATTTGGAGATGTGCTTGCCTTTGATGCGACATACAAGAAGAACAAGTACTTGTGTCCGGTAGTAGTATTTTCCGGTGTGAATCATCACAACCAAACAGTGGTATTTGGAAGTGCTCTAGTTACCGATGAGAGTAAGGAGGTCTACGTGTGGTTATTACAGCAATTATTGGCAGCCATGAAGGGAAAAGCACCTGTATCTGTGATTACAGATGGTGCTCCATCAATGAGATTTGCAATTGAGACGGTATTCCCAAATGCCCATCATAGATTATGTGCTTGGCACCTCATTCGGAACGCCACAAGTAACGTTGGAAATCCAAAATTTACATCTATGTTTAAGAAGTGCATGCTAGGAGATTATGAAATTAGTGTGTTTGAGCAGAAGTGGTTTGGAATGGTTGAGGAGTTTGGTGTAGCTGAAAAGAATTGGATTATTGACATGTACGAGAAAAGGCATATGTGGGCCACTGCACATATTCGAGGCAAGTTTTTTGCAGGATTTAGGACAACTTCTCGATGCGAAGGTTTGCACTCTATTATTGCAAAATATGTTAAATCTCAATACAATTTGGTTGATTTCATAAAGCATTTTAAGCGGTGTCTTACCTACCTAAGATATAAGGAGGTTGAAGCTGACTATGTTTCCATATCTGGTCTTCCAGTACTTAAAACAGCATTAGAACCTCTGGAAAGGTCTGCATCAAATTTCTATACACGAGAGATATTTTTTATATTTCGAGGCATGCTTGTTAGGGCTGCAAGAATGAAGGTTGTGCAAGATGTGGCATTTGATTCATTTGTACTTTATACAATATCTAAATATGGAAGTCTAAATAGTTCATGGGAGGTGTCTGTAGATAATGAAAGGACGAAATTTAATTGTTCATGCTTAAGGATGGATTCTTTTGGAATTCCGTGTGAGCATATAGTTTGTGTGTTGGTGTTTCTTAACATCCTTGAGCTGCCAAAGTCTCTTGTGTTGACAAGATGGTCGAAGAATGCCAAGACAAGCACTTTCGATTCAAGTGGCGTTACTTGGGAGTCTATAATATTGAGTCAATATGGTTGCTTGATGGATTGGTGTCGGCAGTTGTCCTATGTCGCTAGTCGAAGGCAGGAGAGATTCCACCTTGTTCGAGATACTGTTATGAGCCTAATCGAAGATTTCAAGATTGAAGATGAACAAGAAAAGCAAGTTGGTGCTGAAGCTGATTATTCAGATGGTATTTTTCCTAAGAATCCACAAAATTGTAGGTCTAAGTGTCGTCCTGGTGAGAAGGTAAAACGAAAACCACAACGATGTAGTATTTGTCGCATGGAAGGACACAATAAAAAATCTTGTCCATTGGCAAAGGACATTCAGCAGCAGACCAATGCAACTTCTTATGGTATAAATAGGAACCATGTTGAGGAAGGTTTGGATGCAGATGCAGAAATGGTAATACTTACTTTAATGATTTGCGTACCACAACATATTAATTATATAATTTTCATTAATAAGAGTGGAAATTGATCAATATTTTATTTGATATTGCAGGAATTTTGGGCATCTGATCTTGAAGAAGATTATGAAGAACAAGAGTTTTGGGCAGGAGATTCTGATGCAAGTGCCGACATGGAACTTAGTGAAGAGTTCTCGATGTAGTATTATATAAATTATTATTATGTGATATTTGAATAAAACTTGAGTAATTGAACTTTGTGTATGAATTTTTATGATGAACTTGGTGTTATTTGCTTAATTGCTATGAAAAAAGTGAGATTTGAGACAAGATTGGTATATTTACAATAATGAGTACATTTTGAGTTACGGCTTACAAGAGACGGTTTTGTGATCCTGTAATTGTAAGATTCAGAACTCAGCAAGAAGAGTCTTATTATGATTAGTTAAAGCGTGAAAGATTGTAAAAGAAGTGCAGTTGGGTTAATTGTGAAGAAGGTTCAATACGGTTTGAGGACCCTTCAGAAAGGTTGTTGCTTGCGCTTTTGTATACTGACATTACTCTCTGTTCTTCTTAGCTTTTGTATGAATTTTATTGAGGAATATGTGCATGAAAGTAGATAGCTTATATTTAATGTATGGTTGCAGTAATAGTTAGACCAAGATTTCGGGGGAATATAAGCTTGATGCATGAAAGGCATCCTTTCTATGGCATGATAGTGTGGTTATGTATTTGTTGAGACATGTGTCTGAACCTGGAATAAAAAAAATCATGTGTGAATCTTTAACTAATCATTTTCAATTTGGAATGGCAAAGAACACATGATGAATATAGGTGAGCATAACGTTACAACAAACTCACACACATGTAAAACTCACACACATGTTCCAACAAACTCCTAAATTAAAAATAACAAAATATTATTGATCTTTGTATTTATTATGAATATAATAATGTAACAAAGTTTTCAGACCAGACAAACTTTCTCCTTTAAAATAATAATTCAACAAATAAATTATAAATGTCACTAATCTCGTTCACAATTGAGGATTAAAGCAAATTTTGAAAATAATAACTGAATATGCAAAAATGTTGCTCTCCATGCTGTTCACGCTAAAGCGTAGCCCAGAACTCATTGCTCTTCTTCTGAAACTCGTATTTGTGGTCATTGAACACCCCCAACAAAAGATCTACCACAACAGATGTACGGATATATTGCTCATTTAGCTGCAAATATGGATTAATTAGTTAAATAATATGTTCAGCATGCATATAATTAATCAATATGTCTTTGGCTAACTTACAATGCCCGACACTGTGGGATTAAACTTCTCTCTCATAGATAACCATTGAAGAACCCAGAGACCAGAGTCGCGACTAAAAGTTCAGTGGCAATATTAAAGATGTTAGTGTCAATAAAAGATCGGTTTAATTAAAGATGAATATAAAAGATTCATTGCAATTATCTGTACCTTTGAGGACATTTGGGCACCCCCCTAACCTCTTTCACATCAAAGTTCATGAAATCTTTTCTTTCAGGAATGTCACCTTTTAGGTAATGACCAGAAGTTACCATATCTGATAATTTTAAAGCCTGAAAATTATATTCATGACAAGACTATTAAGGTTCATGTATTATTTTACATGTGTATAAAGAAATGGATTAAGGACACCTCACCAAGGATTTCATAATTTCTTGTCTTGGCTCAACTTGATCATCATTTAGATTAGAATCAAACTGATATAATTTTCCATCCAATAAGCTAATGACCATAAGATACCAGTGGTCACCTTCTTCCTTAATTGGCACATAAATCTACAGCGGATAGTTATGTGTGGGTCATTTCACATTAAACTCGTAAATTTAGATTTAATGAGGTTTTGCATAAATTAATCCATTAAAGAATTCACATGCACTCACAAATTTAAGATCCGGTGCGACAGGCATAAAGCGATATATATAGGTAGCATTCATTTTATCCAGTGAATGTCCCATAAAATGTTCCACCTAAAAGGATTAAAGAGATCTCATTCTAATGAATTACGCATAATTCAAAGAAAAGTAATATAAGTAAACATGATATTTACCGCAAAAGATGGCGGAAGCATCCAAAAAGTCTTATTTGCTTGGTCCCATGTGGCCTTCATTACCACAAGCTTGATAATCTACAAATGAGAGTAAAGCAATTTATGGCTGGAGACAAATATTCATAGCAAAAAAAAAAATACATGCAAAAAACAGCTTGTGTAGCCGTGTAGGTACCTTGTCCGAGATTGGTCTTCCGGGAGCTAGACAAGCAAGTTCTTCCCTAGTTACTATCGTGTCATCCACATTAATCATGGTCTCACTGAAATTCAGATGTTTCATATAAGATAGTTCAACAACACTAATCCTACAAGTGTGAGCTGAAAAAGAGGAACTCACCTTGGATCTTCAATGCTTGCACAAAATGCATATGCTAATCCTTCAAGTTGAACAGACTTTAACTGCATTTTAGCACATGGTCTGAATTTGCACCTAAAAGCCTAAAAAAAAAAGACTTCTCCATTTTAGGGTTTATTAAGTCAAAGTGGCATATTATGACAATTCAAAACCAGTAATCAATGATTGTCACCTTAATCATTGCATTATAGTAACGTGATTTCTCCATTTGGTTAGAGTTAGAGCCTTGTGGCAGTGACCTCTCACCTTGGAGGCAAGGCACACCAGCAGATTGAGCAGGAAGTCGACGTGGAACAGAAAATAATGTGGCATCCCCTGTCTTTGTCATCTTAGCAACTCGCATATTAGGAGAAGGGGAGGTGAGCAATTTTCCTCGAGTCAATGAGGATTCAACCTGTGAAATAACCATTAGAATATGAAATCCATCCAATTTTTAGGTAAAAATAATGCAATGAGGTTTGAGGTTAAGCTGGCAAGTAAAAAATAGTTGAAGACAAAGTTTCAATAACCAAGGTTCCATTACCTTAGTCGGCAATGTCCTGCAGTAATTGCTGGCAAGGAAAGCTGTAGACTTAGCCTTGGTTCTAAGTTGAGGGTTGACAATGCACTTTCCTTTAATGCTGTCAAGTCGTGAAGATTGTGATGCCCGAGACAACCCCGATTCATGCTTATCTGATATAGTGGCATCATCTTCGGCATCAGAGATATCAATGGTGACATCATTGTCGAGTTGTGCGGGGCTGCATCTCAACCTCTTTCTCAATGGTGGATCAGCGACTGGTGTCATCATTGGGTTCTTGTCTACACTTTGCTGAGTAAAATCAACGTTGCTGACTGAATCTTTGGGAGGTAGGTTTTTATCTTCATTATGGTACAGCTTAAACTCCATCACCTTGAGTGATCTCTCTATGTTGCCAGAAGTCTTGGTTAGTTCTTCCATAGACTTCTTTAGCTCTCCTAGCTCCTTCACATCTCTCCTCAAGTCCTGTAAATAAACAGCACCAAGGTCTACGTTAATGGCTAATCAAGTTGGAAGTGGAGACTTATTTAAATGATTTTATTCCTTTGGATTATTGGATTAATATAATCTAATGGCTAACATACTTCAATTGCACGAAATAACTCATCTATAGAAACATTCTGCAGTTGCGGCGATGTCGGATCTTGCATAGGGGTTGTACTTGTTGCAACAAATTCCACACCATTTATACGCATAAAAGGGTCAGCTTCAAACCTGCAACCAAATATTAGAAACATTTACTATCACGTAAATATTGAAATTGATGAAAAGTAAATTTATTTACTTGGAATTTGAGACCGAATCAGGTGCAACTGCAGTGACATTCTCTGCAGTGGCCATTGAAATTGTAAAACGTATTGCCGACAAGGTTAGGTTGGTTGACAACAAATAGGGTTTACAACTGGCTGACCGTTATGGATTTTATAAAGGAACAATTACAGGAAACAAATCGAGTAAAATTAATTGAGATATCCCGAGATTTTATTACATTTAATTCAGAAAACATTTAATTCAATATCAAATACAGAAACTTGCTATCACATTAATGAGCATTCAATTTTTTAAAATACCTGGACGTTACTCTAACTGTTAAAATTTATACTTTAAATTTCAAATTTTAATATGTCCAATTTTAAAATTCAAATTTAGAATACTAAAAAATAAAAAGGGTGGTTACGAAAGTTGCAGTATAAATTCAACTCACATATATAAAAAAAAAAAAGTTTACTTTAATCTCAAGTATAAATTCAACGGTTGTGGCAGCGTTTTCCAAGGTAGGAGAAGAGCAACAGAAGGCAGCAGAAGAAGCTCGAGAGAATCTGAAGAGGCTTGAAATTGGACTTGAGGGAAAACGCTTCTTTGGAAGTGATAACATTGGCTTTGCGGACATTTCTATGGGTGACTTCCATACTGGATTGGAATAGCTGAGGAAGTTGTGGCCATCAACCTTATTGATGCAGAGTCAATGCCTAAGCTTAACTCATGGTTCCATGCTTTTATTGACATCCCAATTATTAAAGAACTCATGCCTCCTCGGCATAAATTGCTCCATCTCACACCAAGGCATCACATATATAAAAAAAAAAATTTCTTTAATCTCAAATATAAATTCAACACAACACACTAAATTTATGAATATTGTAATTTCTTTTTTCTACTTTAAACTCAAGTATAAATTCAACTCACATATGTAAAAAATATTTTACTCTACTATAAAATATAAAACTACTTTAACACATTTATTTTAATAAGTTTGGCTAACTCATAAGTTTAATTTATTGGAACTGCCTCTGTGAGCTCCTTTGAGCTAAACTCATTAATAGTTTAAGAAATTGGATCCATATATTAGTAAGTAAAATTTGAATAAATACTAGTTTAACCGGTTGGATCATAACTTGACTTAATGTATATATGCATGTGTATTACTTATTTGAGCTAATATATGTTATCTTCATCATATTTGAGCCATTTCTTAAGTTTGAACCAACTCTATATTTTTTATAAGCTAAATTTTAAAGCAATCAGGGATATTTCTAGGACTTTTCATGAAGACATGAATTAACTATTAAAATTAACGCAGTTACCATATAAGAAAACACCCTTCACTCATAAATAAGGAGATTTGATTCTTCTCATTAATGAACTCTTTAGAAAGAACTCTGACAGTTTCCTTATTATACAAGCACATGTTATATGTATCACGACTATTTCCAGAGGCATTCAAATTTTTAATACAAATTTTCTCACTCAATTCTAGTAAAATCACTTTTTCTTTATTGTTGTCCTAACCATAGTGCTAACATTATTTTCTATGTGGTATGAACATATTTTAAGCTATAAATAGTCTTCTTAGGATTCTATTTGCATGATTTTTTCCATTAGTTTCACAATCATTTTCTCTGTAAGCATACAAACAATATCTATGAGTGAATACAAGCTATTCGATGCATAAAATAGGACAATATATACCATACTTGACATTAAATTGAGTAAAAATTGACATCATACATATTTATCCTGTTAAATAAGTTCAATTATTATCATTAAGTAACTCTTTTTAGAGAGATATGAGTATTTTCATGAATGTATTTTTAACACCAATTAGCTATTAAAAAAAATTCATCAATAATCCTTCACTCACTCCCTCCAATTAACAAAGTTCAATTATGTCCTGCTCAACCATAAGTTTCAACAACATTAAGAAAAATGCAAGATTATTTACTGACCTTTTTTGTTCTATGGCTAGATTTATTCTATTAGCTTATAGTTGGTCTCATGCATGTCTTTTCATTGATCTTTTGTGCGGTACACCATCAATTTCAGATTTCTAAGCATCTTATGAACCCAAACAGCTACAGCCATAGATCTGTTGATGAAGAAGGTTAAAAAATTAAAGAAATTACAATAAAATATTTTTTTATGTTATTCTAAAAAATATAAAAATAAAAACATTGTAAAAAAAAGAAAAAAAAAATGAAAACCTTATTTGGGGAAGTAAGGAACAACTCTGATGCTTGACAAATGGTTGGAAGTCGTGGGTCTCCTTTGAGGCCATTCTCTTCAGCAAACACTTTTTTCCCTTTTTTTTTCACGTTTCTTCTTTTTTGGGTCTCTGTGTATGTATGTGAGACACCTTCGATAAAAAATACCTCCTCCTCGGAAAACACCATACGAGATGACCATACAGACAAGAAGAACATCACAAATTTTAGTGGCGGGGTGAGCAGGGGTGCGGAATAATGTCGATCCAGGATCTGACACTTGCATGCGTTCATGGGTAGTCTCGATCCAGACCTTGGTAGTTGCTGTTAGTGCCGGGGTTCATTGCAGTGGTGAAGAAGGGTTCATTGCAATGGTGAATAAGAAGAAAAAGAAGAAGAAAATCTGACCCATCTGCAAAACAAATAATAAGAGGAAGACAAATCCAGACCCTGGTAGTTGCTGTTAGTGCTGGGTTCATTGCAGTGGTGAAGAAGAAGAAGAAGAAGAAGAAAATCAGAAGAAGAAGAGACACATCTGCAAAAAAAAAATAAGAGAAAGATGAAAAGGTTTATTTGTAAAAACATTAAATATTAGGGAGTATTTAATAAAATTAAATGTATAAATTTATATTTAATCTACACCATTAGATATAATATTAAAATGATCTAACGGTTTAAATTAAAAATTAGCCTTAAGGACTAACGTTAGTCCTAAAGATGGTTGGGACCAACAAATCAGCCCCCGTTAAGATTAACCAAGTGAACAAGTATAATTCATGATATCTAATTCTTTTAAACATATACAATAATAGCAGCATCACACAACAACTGAAAAAGTAAAATCTTACACTATTTTGGATTTCATATTTCTAGTTTTATATACTCTTCTGGTGGTACTAGGGGTGTGCATGGCCCGGCTCGGCCCGAAGATCCGGCCCGGTTCCGAACACCTTAGGGGCTAATTTGGTGTGATTTCATCGGGTCTAGGGCCGGGTAAAGGTCTCAAAAATAGACCCGATCATTATTTCGGGTCGGGTCCGGGCCATGACTCGGGTCACCCGAAATCGGCCCGGTGGCCCGATCATCATACACAATTAATATTTTGTGTATTAGTGATAGATGATGGCTATTCTTATGTGGAATTTAAATATTGTAAATCTTAATATTTTGTTATTAGTTATTATAAGACTATAAGTTAATGTTTTATGTTTAAAATGCATAAGATTTTAGACTAATTAATGCATAATATTGTATTATTTGTGTTGATTTAAATATTTAGTGTCATTAGACAATATTAATATTAATTATGGTTATACTTTAATTTTAGAGAAGAGTTAGTTCTTATTATATTTTTTTAAGTGAATTTTACCATATCAAATAATGGTTGGAGTCTTGGAAATTTGAATATTTTCACATGCTAGTTTATAAGAAGGTATCAAGATAATGTAATGTTAACGGCTCGGTTATCACCCGCTATAATCTTGACCCGAGAGTGTATAGGTTTTATCGGGTTTAGGGTCGGGTTCGAGTCTAATAAATAGGCCCAGTATATATTTTGGGCCGGATCTGGGTCACATCAAACCCGGTTTCACCCGGCCCATGCACACCCCTAGGTGGCACTGCCACTGACTTAGAAACTGCAAAAAACAATTATTAGTTTATATCCAAAACCAATTCACAATTATTCATAATTCACAGTTCAAATTATCTTCGCAAAATTCAAATGATCTTCGTACAAAAATTGCCTGAAGTCCTGAACAATAAAGCAGAGAACACGCTGATTCGATGAAAGGAGACCGGAGACGCGGCAGGAACCGAGTACGGCAAGGCGGTAACCACCGAGGACGGCAAGCGGCGAGAAATGAGGACCACGGACTGACGGTGGGAACTGAAAGGAGGACGGCGATGGGGCCGTTACTGACGGCGAGAACGCCAAGAAGGTGAGGCGGCGAGAACGACTGAACCACGAAGAGGGAGGGATGAACGCGAGGAACAGCGGCGAGAGAAAGAACGCGACGAAGAGTGGGCGACCTCCGGCAAGTAGTCTCCAGTGGTGGTCAAGGAAGAAGGAGTGGGCAAGTAGTGTCTCTTATCTCTGGGTGGGTGTGGGTGAATGGGAGAGTGCAGCCGAGAAGATGATGAAATGTGAAATAAAAGTTGTTAGGCCGGAATAACATATATATATTTATTATTTATGTAATTATTAATAGGTGGAAATTCAAATCTAATAAACTTATAAATTTTATTGATGCATATTATATTATAGAATAATATTTTTTATAATATAATTATAAAATAGATAATATGATAAAAATTTTAAAAAATCCTAAAATATATTAATAAAATAAAAATTCAGGTGCAGCAAAAAATTTATAATCGAAAATAGTTAAATAATTTGAACGAAAGTTATTCTGTATTTCATTTATTTTTTGTATTTATTCAGATTTGATATAATTTATGAATATTCCTGTTAAAAAAATACACATACACAATACATAATACATAATTAGGCTGAGCCCAATCCAACAATGCCCGTTTCTGGTGCAGGTTTCTTCTCCATCAACATCATCTTCTTCGTCTCACACTCGGGTGGAGCAGCCTCCAAAACCCTAAGAAAAATGCCGCCATTACAGTCTCTGCAACTTCGGAGGCTCTTCCTTGGATGCTTCCGCTCTTATTCACTATCATTCCTTTCATCTTCTTCACTCAAATCTCTTCATTTCCTTCCACAACAACCCTCTTCCAATCTAAATCCACCCAGAAACCCCTTCGATCTACCCTCATTCTTCGCAGCCAGAAACTTCTCCTCAAATGCGACTCAAACAGAACCCAAATACCTGGATCCGATAGCCCAATCCCTCTCGTCAGAGCTCACCAAGGACCCGGACTCGGACCCTCTGTCCTTCTCGCAGCGCCTCCAGCTCAGCTTCTCTCACATCACGCTAACCGGAAATCTCGTCCTCCAAATCCTAAACATCTCCCCCGAAGCCTCACGCGCCACCGTACTAGGGTTCCATCGATGGCTCATCTCAAACCCTAAATTCGACCACACGGACGAAACCGTCTCCTACTTAGTTGACTTTCTCGGCCGCAGGAAGGATTTCAAGGCAACGCACTACTTTCTCTCTGCTGCCCTCGAAGGCAGCACCCTTTTGGGGTCTAAAACCCTAACTTCCGTGCAGGCAGGGCCACCCATGCGATCCAATTCTTCGACCGGATGGAAAAGGACTACGGATTAAATCGCGACCGCGAATCCCTAAACTTCGTGGTTTCGAAGCTGTGCCAAAATGGTTTCGCGAGCTACGCAGAGAAGATGGTGAAGAATCTGGCTAAGGAGTTCTTCCCCGACGAAAGCACCTGTGATATGCTGATTCGAGGTTGGTGCGTGAAGGGGAAGCTCGATGAAGCTGAGAGGCTCGCCGGAGAGATGTACAGAGGAGGGTTCGAGCTTGGCGTGGCTGCCTTCAACGCAATGCTTGACTGCGTATGCAAGCTGTGCCGTGAGAAAGATCCCTTTCGCTTTCACTCTGAAGCAGAGAGGATTCTGGCGGAGATGGAGTCCCGTGGTGTTCCAAGGAATGTGGAAACATTCAATGTGTTGATCAGTAGCCTTTGTAAGATGAGGAAAACAGAGGAGGCTGTTCAATTGTTCAATAGCATGGGATCGTACTGGTGTTCCCTGAACAAGACGACGTTTCTTGTGCTGATCCGAAGTCTGTACCAGGCTGCAAGGGGTGATGAGATGATTGATAGGATGAAATCTTCGGGGTTTGGTGATGCGCTCGATAAGAAGGCATACTATGGGTTCTTGAAGATATTGTGTGGGATTGAAAGGGTTGATCATGCTTTGAGTGTGTTTGGGATGATGAAGGCTGATGGGTGTGAACCAGGGGTTAAGACTTACGACTTGTTGATGGGGAAATTGGGTTCCATGAACCGTGTCAATAAGGCAAATACTCTGTTCAACGAGGCCAAGAAGAGGGGTATGGCTGTGGTGGCTAAGGAGTATGTTGTTGATCCATGGTATGCGAAGAAGGCGAAGGCATCGAAGGAGAAGAAGAGGGAGACTCTGCCTGAGAAGATGGCTAGGAAGAGGAGAACGCTGAAACATATAAGGTTGAGTTTTGTGAAGCCGCCTATGGGTAGAGCTTAAAACATCTTTTTACTTTTTGGTCCTTTTGTATTCTTAGTACAACACTTTGGATTCTCCAAATATTTTAGAATAGATTTTCCCAATTGTAACCATTGTTTTTCATTGTCTCATGCTTAGTTTTTATACTCTGTTAACATGTTATGAAAATAAATGCTAATTGACCCTAATATATATGGGAATGGATTTTTTCAATTATTAAAAAAAAATTAAGAGTATAAAGTATAATTTTTAATTTTTTATTATTTTTTTTATATTTATTTTTTATTCTATTTACAAAATTAATAATAAGAGATTACATTTTATTTCTTTAATTGTTAAAAAAAAATGAGCCATTCCTAATATATACTGACCGAAGGAATCTGATGGTAGAATGAAGGCTGCGGATAAATGGAGAGTTGTAGAGAGTTGTGAGGGATTAAGGGACAAGGGGGCAAATGCAATTGACTGGTGAACGAAGCTGGATACTGAAAAAAGCTTCCTTAAAAAATTATCAAAATATATTTTTATTTATTAAATTATTTTTGTTTTTCTTCCATAATAAAATTCTACTAATCATGAACTAAACTATTTAAGGCTTAAGCGCATTGGAATTTAAGTAGAAAGTCACAAATGTTTTTTAAGGAAATAACATCTCAACATAAAAAATAATTCTTAAATACATTTTATTAAAACATTAAAAGGATTATGATCAATCAATAAATAAAAATAAAAGAAATAGAGTAAAGTATTATTTTTGTTCCCAACATTTGGGGTAAGTCTCAAAGTTGTTCTTAACGTTTTAATCATCCTATTTAAGTCCTTAACGTTTTAAAATTAGCTCAATGTTGTCCTGTCATTAGGGATCCGTTAACAGAATTGACAGCGGGACAAAATTGAGACGATTTTGAAACGTTAGAGACTTAAATAGGACGAAAACGTTAGGGGAAAAAACGATACATAGAAATAAATTTTAGTTTTATCCTTCAATAATATCAATTTTTTACTATACATGGTATTCAATTAGTTTTTATAAATTTAGAAACCTTTCTCGGCCTCAGGCCCAAAATCCACGGCCTCCGGCCCAAATTTCATTAATCTATAAATTTATAAACTCATAAATCATAAACGATAAATCAACAATTCACCAATTCATCATTCTCAATCACCAAGCTCATATCACCTTCTCATACAGTTATAGTCACATATCACACACAATTCCATCAACCAAAACATGTAATTCAATCCTATCCTAAGGGCAACTAGCCTAAGTTTTCACACAACATTATTATATATTAACTACAAAAAACTGAAACTATATCTTGGCCGATTTCTCCCCAAGCTTAGAATACCATAAAAACTCTTCTTTTACAAGCTTTCAGACCCCCAAACCAAGAAATTCAACAAGTTCTGGCCAGCAAAGCTGAGTCCCAAACGCTCCAATTCACCGATTTAACTCCAACTCCACATAAATTCAATCTAATTCATACAATTCCATCTTATTAATGCTAGGGTTTACCAATTCATCAATTCATAAGGGTTTAGTGATTCCTTACCTTACCTACCAATGATTGAGGCAAAACCCAACAATAACCCAATGCGAGATTACACCTAAACCACCAAAATCATGAAAATCACTCAATAACTATAACCAAAATGCAAATTCAGAATGGAAGAGGGAACTGGGCATGAAATACAAAGTTTATTACCACTTTGTTCAAATAGAACTGAAAAAGATTCCGAGACAAACACGTAGCCATAAATAGCTCGTCAATCAGAGCTCTAGATTGAAAGTTATGTGAAAATGAAATTGGAGGTAAAAAGGAGTTAGGTTATTGCTCTTCTCTTATATATGGAGTTAGGTAAGTGCGCTTGGGCCCACTTGGGCCCGGTTCATTCGGTTTGACCCATTAACCTAACTTTTGGCCAAAACCTTTAAAATTTAGCGTTTTAATTCGCATTCTAAATATTTTTACTTCTCTAAATAATAAAATTTAATTTTCTAATTCCCTTGGCTCATAATTAATTTATTAGTTAATTATTTACTAATTTACAGGGTTTTACACCCACCACCCAATACAGGTTCATTAGTGTATATAGGAGCTAAGGCTTCTCCCAGAGGGTCAAATTGCGCCTGCAGCTGCTCGGCTAGTGAAAGAGGTGCCGGAGGTATAATGATGTCTGGAGGTAGATCTAGAATGTACCCGTCGCCTGCATCAGGCCCAAGGGCCACCTAATGCAGAGGCTGAGCTTGGACCGAAGGACCGAAAAAAGGATATCAATGGCCGTCAGGATGTAACCAAGAAAGAGAAAAACGATATGGCATGTTTGGGTTAAAGTCCGACTATCTAGTGGGAGTAAGAAGGGTCTATCGCGTAGTACGTATAACCGAACACGAGGTTTCCCGCCAAAAACATAATAACTCTCGAACATCGGGTCCTCGTAGATGAACGAAGGCTCCAGCTCATAGAAAAGCACTTCCGTTTCCATCTAAAAGGGAGAATGGGGGGTCAGATCTTGGGGATTCTTAGTAATGTCGGAGTTATTGATGAACCCAATTTTAAGATTTATCTTGTGTTAAATTTGGTGGGTTTTATCAACTTTTCTTACATTTATCCTCTAAAATTACATGCTTTTATAATTTCTTCCTAATTATGCTTTATAGTTAAAAACATGCTTCCTGGGTCTTAAAGATGTTAATTTTTAATTCTCTTTTATTACCATTCGATGTTGTGATGCGTTTGTTAAGTGATTTCAGGATCTATAGGGTAAGAATGGTTTAGAAGATGGAATGAAAGCATGCAAAAGAGGAAGGAACATGAAGAATTGAAGTTTTGAAGATCTGGCACTCGCGTGTACGCTTGACTCACGCATATGCATGACCTGTGCATAGTTCAACTTGCGCATACGCATGACATGAAGCGCGTGATTTCTTTAAAATTGCACATTCCAGCTATTTCTGGACCTTTCTTGGGCCCAAATCAAAACTTAATTCTGAATGGAAAAAAGCCAAGAATTGAAGGGGAATGGGAGGTAATCAAGCATACACACATTACACTTAATTTTTGTAGATAATTTTTTGTTCCTAAACTTCTAGAGAGAGAAACTCTTCCTTCTCTTTAGGATTAGTGTCCTTGATTACATTTTGTCCCAATTCATCACTTGATCTTGTTGAATTTTTATTTTGTTGCTTTAATTGTAGTGTTGCTAGTTCATCACTTATAGTAGATTTAAATTCATACATTGCTTGTTAGATTCATAATTACTTAGATAGTATTTGATTACTAGATTTAATTTCTTGTCCATTAAGTTTCTTGCATGTTAAGTTTGTTAGTTTAATTTCTTGCTTATATCTTTCAACCCTGAACTTCTAACCAACTTTGATACACACACTTGCCCATCCTTGTGAAGACGATCTGAGAGTAATACTCTCGGTTATTTTTAATGGGTTGAATTTTTGACAACCAAATTAAACTTTGATTGGAGAGTTATTTGTCGGTTTGGACTATACGAGCAACGAAATTAATTTGTGAAAATTTTGAACCGACATTAATCCCCCATCAGTTATTAGTTAAGTTTATTAATTTTTTGTTGTTTAGCAGACCAGCAGTGTATAAACAGAGAATACAAAGAACAGCAAACAAATATAAAATACAAAAAACATTATATAGAAAATAATACAGAAATCACACACACATTCAAACAGAATACATAATAGAAAAGAATTCGCAACAAGTATGATGCATGTCATAACCTCTGTAAGTGATCTTGCCTTACAAGAACAGCACTTCTAGGGCTGATGTATGTCTGGAAAGAAAATTCAGTCTACAAGCATCCCCATCTTTTATATTCGGCCCAAAGGCCCAATCAACAATCATCGATCTCTGTAAACAACTTTTAGCTTATAGATTTCGCTTTTCTCCGTCATTTAGGGCCAACCCACTTTGATCAATCTCATATCTCTTCTCTTCCTTATTAATACTTTTCTCAATGTTCCTAGTCTCTTTTTAGTGCCATAATTAATTATAATCCTCTTCTCGTACCTATCCCTAGGTATTTTATGAAGAAATCCCTAGATTCTAGATTTTTTACTTATCTTTCTACGTCTTTTACTATAATTACCATCATATTCCTTAAATTTTTATGTTATTTACCTTTATGTCCTCATCTTTTACTTTAATTCTTTTTTATATCCGTTAAACTTTGAATATTATACTTTAACCCCAAGACTTCAGTTATGTATAATTTAACCCCTAAATTTTAGTTAATTATATTTTAACCCCTCAGCTTTTGAGTAATTATACTTTTACCTCTGAATTTTCACTAAATTATATTTTTCCCTAGTTATTCTCGAAATTCCATTTTCTTGTGCGCTGGCGCCTAGCACCACAAGTCATAATGGATGGCACTTAACGCCTATAACTAGCATTTAGTGCCTTCCAAGGGAATTAAATGGTAAAGCGCCCAACGCCCATGATATTTTAAGAGGAGGGAGCCCAACACCCATAAGGTTCCAAGGGGGTTCCCAGCGCCTATGGAGTTTCAGAAAGAGGGCACCTAGCGCCCATGGAATTTCAAGAGGAGGGCGCCCAACGCTTAGCATTCCAGCCATCAAATATACATCAAAACATAACGTAACACTTAATTTCAAGTATCAAACAATCAACCATCAACCAGGCATCAAAAACACAATCAACTCACAATTAATTTGCTAAATCTTACCTCTTTATTTCAGCTCACAGATACCGGTTTCTTCTAGGTGATTTATAGCTCGCTTCCTTCCTAGTTTTCAATCAAAATCAACTTTTAAACCAAGATATACATGGTGACCGAATCTTCATCACAAGTTCAGGAAGGAATTTCTCACCTGTCTCAAGTCAGAATTGATGGATTCTTACTCCTTTAGACTAGTAAGCAAGAGTTCCTAAGCAAGAACATCAACGGTATCAAGTTCTTCCATAGGTTTAGCATGGCCGAACCATCAAGAGGAGATTACAACAAAAATACTTCAACTCACCTTAACAAATCTGATATGGTTGTGAAAAAGAAAAAGAGATGAATACTTTAATTGGTTTAGAATTTTTGTGGGAGTTTTAGAATCAAAAGAGCTGAATCTTAGAAGCTTGACGGATATGGAGTTTTCAACTTCTCTCTCTCTTATTCTTTTCTCTCAAAGTCACGTATGGAAAAAAAAGGAAGTAGGAGGTGGCTCTCAAGGTCATGTATGAGAAGAGAAAAGAAGCAGGAGGTGGCTAGAATCGAAGCTGGCCAAATCTTGAGGGTGGTTAGTCACCAGAATTAATTAATACAATATCATTAATTAAAGAGATAATTACTAAAGTTAGATGTATTAGATCACTAGTAATTATACTCTTAAAGTGAATATATGAACTACTAGTATAAATGATGCTAGTAACATGATTATCTCAGAAATAAAATATCTATGATGATACATTAGAATAATTAAGTCCATCGGAGAGTGCCGACATTAATCCGTGCCGGTAAATTTTGTACCCGATTATTATATTATTAAACTTATCTTCGGTTTAACTAAAGCGAGTAAAATAATATATTATATTATATTATTATTATTATTATTCTCTCGAGATTCGGGTCTGACTCGTCAAAACGAGTCAAACCACGGAAATCACAATTTCGAAATTTCTAATCGAAGTGGCTCAAAAACGCAATCTTCTGCTAGTTTAGTAACTGGTGACGTGGTGAGGTGCTTGTTTTACTGGATTTTTAGAAAAAAATTCTATTTTGAAAAAAATTAGGCCTTTACACTTGGAGTAGTGATAAACCTAGAAAAATTTATCAGTGGGAGAAAAAATATGCAAAGTAAAATTTAGGTATAGATATACTTTTTTGTTTCCCATAGTACCCTACAGGTCAAGCATTAATCCATCGTTGATTTGAGCTCCATTTAAGAGTCTATCATTGGCTAATAAGTTGCTACATGCACGAGATAAAATCCAAACTCCTAACACTTATTTAAGTGGATGACTGAGCTAATCACTCGACCAACCCAAATTTGTTTAAATATATTTAAAATTTTAAATTAAAACTATTTATATGTATTAAAAAACTAGAACTACACACGCAGACGTCTGTATACACACTTACTTATTATAGTATTTAAAATAATAAAAAGATAATTTCACACACATTACAGTATTCAAAATAATGAAAAAAATCATTTATAACGTTTTTTTCTTTATTTTTAACATGATTAAATATTATATTTCTAAATGTTCCTAAAAAATTATTTAATTATTTATTATCTCCTATTCAATTGAGAAATTCACTTATTATAGTATTCGTGGTATAAATAATTATTTTAACTAAAATAGTTACTATTCAAGACCATTTTAATAAAAAATATTAATACAGTATATTAATATATAGATAATATATTTTTTTATCTTAAATAACTTTTAAAAAATTACTAATAATTTAAGTTTTATTTAATTAAAAAAATTAAGTTTCAATTTAAATTTCAACTAATTAGTTAGTATCATAAAGTTAAGTATCACTATTTTTATAAGTTGATTTATTTATTTATTTATTTTTAATTTTTATACTAAATCAAATTTAACAAAATAATTATCATTGTATGTTAAATTTAACAAAATATTTTTTAATATAAAACACAAAAAAATAATTTATATTTTATGTTGAGAGAAAACATAATATAACAAAGAGGCAAGCATATACATTTATATATAATTATTACTATTTGTTTCAAATATATACATTTATTTATATATAATCATTAGTATTTAGCGAACTATCTAGTATCTATTTCATTCGTATTATATAGTAATACAAGTCTCTATAAAGTTCCTCTTCTTTATACTTGGGTCCGTCCCTGACTTGGAGAAGATGTGGGTGCTAGCATGATGTTGTTGTAGGCCATGACACTATTGTAATCTAAGAAAGCGTTTGGTTACTATCCATGTCTCTTAAAAACATGGACACGGTAACACACGTCCTTTGTTTAGTTTGGTGAGACACAAAATTTAATCACGAGAAGACATAGATGGACATAAATACACAAAATTTATGTACCATCTATAAGTTAAGACACTAAGACACTAATTTTTTTTCCTTTAAATTCCAATTTTAACCTTAAACCCTAATACGTTTTTTCCTCCCTCTCCTTCCCTCTTCCCTCTTCTTCTGCCTCTATCTATCCTCTTCCCCTCAATCACTTCTCCCTCTGCCACCATCACCGTTGTCACTCAAGATCTGTTGCCCACCACTGAATCAGTCGCAACGTCGTCACCGTCCACCCCCTCACAGCCCAGCATCGCAGATCGTGTCGCCCCACCATCGCGGATCATCACTAATTCACCATCACAGGTCTCATGGCGGTGATGGGTCTCACTGCTTCACTGCCACGATCTCACGGCTTCACCACCATCATTTTCCATATTTATTCCAGCTCTTTCTGTTTTTTTTTTTTTTGTTAGATCTGTACTTTCTTCAACCCTCATTACGTCCCTCTCATCCTCATTTCTTTTTTTTTTTTTTTGTGGACTAGTGTTTGATTTTTAAAAAATAATTGCTAATATTTTCATTATGTTTCAATTTTTAATTTAAATTGTTGAAGTAGTGATTAAATTTTGTTAATGATATTGATTTGGGATGAAGTTGAAAAATTAGCATTGGTAGTAAAAATAACTGATAATAATGGTAACAGTGATGATCATGTTTAAGATAAAATAAACATTTGAATTAGAGAATTGTGTTCTAAATATCATTACCAAACATGATAAAAAAAAATTGTATATATATGTATCTATGTCTACTTGTGTATCTATATTTGTGTCTCTGTGTCTAAAAGACACTAACCAAACACAGCCTAATACATAG